>NC_051309.1:61398938-62637647 GCF_015220235.1 Choloepus didactylus
TAAATCAAGATGTCATTATTGTATCTTTAACTATATATTTATACTCTCAGATTCCTCTCAACCCTCTATTAGGAATGAGAAGTCTGAGCTACTTAATCTTCAAATAAGTTAAGGCAATTTAAAAAAGTTACAATTTCTCCAAGTCTCAATTTTCTATATTTTGGTATATTTTTCTAACTCATAGAGCTAAATTGAGTTTATGATTATTGATCATAGTAAGGGCTTTCAGTATTCCAGTCTTCCATTAAGCTATTTTTAAGGGCTGAAATGTCAGTAATTTTTGTTTTTATTTTATCATCATTTCAAAAACTGTTGAGATTTCTTCAGTCTTCTTGGCTCTTTCAACAATCCCTTACCCACTTCCACTTCTCTCCTTCCCCTGCCCATCCTGGAGACCCTCATCACAGACCTCTCATTTGCAACTTACCTCCACGTTTTGTCAGTTTCCCTGCAGCATCCCATCTCCCCCTTCAATCCCCCATTGAAGAAGGAGGATTCTTTTTGTTACTTCTTGCTACATCTGTTGACCTGGGCTGAGAAATAACTGAAGAAATAATTCTAAAAGCTCCACCCAGGAGAACTAAATTTCTAGAGCAGCTCTTGAGCCAAATGGATCTGGTTGCTCTGAGGACCACAGCTTTGACGGTAGCATGACTTTAAGCCAAAAGAAGCAGCAGAGTTATAAAGGCCTGTAATTTATATTATAATTTTAGTATATATTAAATATGTATCTTAAATCAACTTCAAATTCTGCATAATATTTATAATAAGTTTATCCTTTGTTTCAAGCATATTAAACTTTAATTTTGTTGCTTTTCCTATTTCATTAGTTTGGAACTTTTTTAAAATGAAAAAACTAGCATTTATAAAAAGTTATTAGGAGTACATGTCATACATACACAAAACGCCAGCATTATCATCCCTTAAGATACTATATAGTCTTTTCATTAGATATATGTAATGTTGATTTATTATTTCCAAATTATAAAATACTGTGTAGATATAATATTTACCTTCTTCTAAATTATCTAATCTCAGATATCTTTCAAGAATGCAAATATTTAGATTAATTCAGACTAAAGTGTTAAGTGTGCTTCTTTTAAGACTATTTGAACTTTAAGTGTGGTTCTCTCCAACATTCAAGGCTATTTGTCTATATTAGTGACACCTTATGATTTGTAATCTCTATGTTTGGTCAATAAATTTTCAATGAATGAAAAACTCACCATTTTCCATAGTTACATTTTGTAGTATTTAACTATGTTCGTATTTAAAGTTTATCTTTTATTTTATGTAATAAGATATTTTAACAATTTCATCAAAGTACCATTAATGATCATCAATAAATTTGTATGATTTGTTTTATTTCAGCATATACATCTTGATTTTGTTTGAAGAGCCACCCAGATAATTTACCCACAAAGTGAGGAAGCAAAAGTTCTTGGGATTTGTTGAATGTTTATAGGATTTCACCCTAAAAAGATACTCTTCAAATATTGGCCATTCTGTTTTTTGTTTTAGTTATCAAGCAGGTAAAATATTACCTCCCCTTTCAACCTACCCATTATTTCAATTGATTTTATCCCTAAATTCATTCAAAGCTATTTCCCATTAAAGAGGTTAATGGAAAGAGCCACACTGACTTTAAAAGTGTCCCATTTCTATTTACCCATGCTGAAAAAACAAAAAGAATGAATGCTTTTAAAAAATGAACTTGAAACCTGCAGAGGTTTATAAACAGATAGGTGGGGTGAATTGGCCTCAGGATAAAGGAATCTGAAAACATTTTTAGGGAATTCTTTCCCAGAATATTTACTTAGACTCTGGCTTTCATCTGAGGTGCAGCTAGTCATAACAAAGGCAATTGCAGCCAACCCCCTGGGGTTTCCTTTCTCTGCCCTCACAATTCGCACCCTGCTGAATGAAATATCAATTCACTGAACTATGTCAGGGCAATGAACATAATGATGGGGACTCAGTGGTATAAATGAGGTTAATAACTTGTGAGAAAGCAGTGCTTTGTTCCTAGATCTTTCACATTTTCTTCTATTTGCTGCATAGCTGTTTAGAAATATTTCCTGTCCATGGAGAGCTAATGGCTCTCGTCATAAAGCTAATACACCATGCTTCAGTAATCTGGGAACTCATTTCTGAAGTCACACTAATCTGCCATTCCTCTGCTATGTTTTGCTTTGCTTCTGCAAGTTTTCTTATTCCTCGAGACTTCAAGCTGAGCTTAATGCTTTTTTCCTGCTTCTTATGCCATTTCTAATCAAGGGTGACTTTTATTTTCAAAGATTTTTTTTAAATTTTCAGTTTTCAATACACAGAGAAGTATCTTGTGAAGGAAACAGGGCATTCTGAAAATATCACAGCACAACTTTAATATGGCTACATTGTGAGCCTCATGCATACTTTCTTTTCTTCTTCTCTCTCATTATTTCCTTACCCCTCAGCATTTCAGGAGGAAGTTGCTGTCTGCTGCTCTTGCTTACTGTGTTCTGTTTGTCTCACAAGCTATTTTTGAGGGTAAATTTTGTCTCATAATAGACTAAGAGCACATTTTTTTTTTTTTTCAGTTGCCAGGGATTATCTAAGGACCACTGGTTGATTGCATTCTCTACCATTCTGTCCCTTATAGTATTTTTTTTTTTTTTTGGCTTATCCTTCCTACCTTTTGCAAATCTCCAGGCACTTAGGGAATAAAATCAAATAAACAAAAATAAACAATCATGAAGGGAAATCAAATCACCAAGGAAAAGCACTAAAATACTCCATTTCTAACATTATCATCTTGCCTGAAACAGGATCAAAAGCAAGATAAATTGAGTTTGCCTTTGATCACTCTTCCCTTTTAGTACATCTTTTCCTTTTCAGCTATTTGTTTCATAGAATAATTGTAGTGATACTAAAGTGGTAGATAAAGGTTATATAGAGCTTGCCATGTGCCAAGCACTTCTCTAAGTTCTTTACATATATAAACTCCTGTCAGTTTGATGGTATCATTATCCTCCTTTTACAAAAGAGAATGATCGGATCTGCTGTAAAGAGGTTTGACAATTTGTACAATGCGGAAAAATAATTTGCTCAAGGTTGCACAGCTAGTACATAGCAGAACTGGGATGTGAACGGAGAGTCTATCTCTAGAGATCAGGTTCCAACTACTCCACCATTCAGAGCACCACAAGTTTATGTAGTACTAAGGAGCAGAAGTAAGAGAATCAGTGCATGGTAAGCCAGATTTGATTTGAAGAGCAGCTCTCCTTAATAGAATTTATGACAGCTAATGTTACTGTGCTTCTTGAACCTCAGCTTCCTTGTTGGTAAAATGAAACTAACATCACTGTATTTACAGTGATATGTTAAGAATTAAATATGAAAAACATATGTAGATAATATTCCTAATTTATTGATGAGGAAAATGATGCACAGAGAGATTAAATGGAACAAATTGCTATAGAACTTGGAAAGAGTGAAGCCAGTGCTTGAATAATGTTCTTATCTATCCCATACCCTGGTCATAAAATTATATTCTTCATATTATCCCCATTCCTTGCCCCTTTACTCAATGCCTGCTCTGCTCTTGATATCCATTAATTTGAGTATCTTGTCATTGGCAGCAGTTTTGAAATTTGCTACTGTATATCTATTCCCCTAAGGATCAGCATGCTCTCTTTTGTACACTTATTTCTGATTAAAATAAGCAATAAAGATTTGCTAAATGTGACAATGGTAAAGGGCTAAAGGACTCCCTACATAATTACATAGCATTTAATGACAATGCCATTGATATCTTGTCCCATAATATAAAAGAAAGAACTCTGAATTTGCAAGGAAGAGCTACTAGGATAAAAAAAACAAACTCTTCTCATTGCATACTGCATTAATTGCCTCTTGCTTTGTCTGCATGATTTGCTCAGTGCTGATCTCCGACAATGCTTTAAAGATAGGTATGTATTAAGAAAATAGATTGCCCAGTCTTGATGATTTTCTGTAAAGAATGTTGACTCAACTTATAAACCTGATGACCAGGCATCCATCAAGTAACTACCATTTTATATTCCCCTGATAAAGTGTCATTTTCATATTTTCTTTAAGTTTCATAATTTAGGATCATCAAAATATTTCTTTTTGTTTCCTACTGTATACCATGCATATGCCATATGGAACTTGAAAAATGAAAAAAATAGTTTGTTATGGATCCACTTTCTAGTTACACATTTTCCTGTTGCTTTCTATTCTATAGAGACTTCCTGTGCAAATCCATTGAATTCCTAGTTATACTTTGAGATTCACTTTCAAGCAAGTGCTCTCCCAGACAGATTTATTTAATCCTTTTCTCTGTTCCACTTGTACTTTTTCAATCCCTGGATTATATCGTACTGGTAACACCATATTATGACCTTGAGTTTTTATTAATCTAGCTGAGATTATATTTTAATATGATATTTATTAAGAGCTTATTTGGCAACAGCACAATTTTCAGATTGGTGGGGAATAATAGACAGACACTGATTGGATTAGCACAAATCACAAAGGTGTTTATAAATTCATTGGAGAGAGGAACAAGAATTATACATATGAAAATATACTGATCAATATGTAACAGAATAGTCCAAGCTACGAAACCCAATATGCTGTCAACAATTTCTAAGTGCTCTGTCATTTCAGACATGTTGAAAACAGGAAAAAGCTTCATGAACTCCTGAAATATTGGAATGTATATTGTTTTATTCTCTTCAGAAGGTGCCATGCCAGGCATGCATTAGCTGAAAACAGTAAGGCAAGATCCCTAATCTAATGGAACTTGCTCTTAAGCAAGGATGACTGACAAACTGCACAATGTGAACAGAGAGAAAGGGAATTCAGCCTGGTATTGACAGATCAGGAGAAACATCCTCAGAAAGATAATTGCATCATAGACACAGAGAACAACTTGAGCAAAAACACAAAGGTGAAATATCATGAAGTTTCCTTTGACCTACAAGCAAATACCCACAACTGGAGTATAAAGGGAAAGAGTAGTGTGACAGGAGATAAAGCCAGAGATGTTGAAAGGGGAAAATTTCTGCACTTTGGAGACACAGGATAAAAATGATGTTAATCCCACAGTCTATCAAACCAGATCTTGCACATAAGGGCAGGTCAGTTAGGAGGATTCCTAACCCACTGACATTCATAGAAAGAACTATTCCAGGTAATTTTGTGATTGCTCCTATAAACTAAGAAAATAACCCATGTATTTACCCAACAGGGTCTAATAGAAAATGTTGTGTCTTTATCTTCCAAGTGTATTAAAATCAAACTGCACCTTCCTACCTGCTGCCTTTGATTAGTATGGGAAGAAGCACAGCATAATAAGAGACTCGAAGTGTTTTGAAGAGCATTTTCCTGTGTGCTTTCATTAATCTGATGTGCTTTCTTTGAGTGCTGAGATGGACTTTTGATGAAAAAATGGACATAGAAGAAATCTCTTATATCATAGCTATGGATTAAAAGAACGTCGTGGCTTCAGTTAATGTTCAAATATTTGCTTATTGTTACATAACAATGAATTGGATAACAGAGACTTCTTTTTCAAATTTTATGGATTACTGCTTAAAATGGGGTAATTGAGATTTTGCTATTTACCAAAATATTTCCTTCTGCACTTTTTTATATTGTATATTCCTCAGATTTGGTTATATTCATAAATTAATGTCTTTATATCAGTGACTTTTTCTAAATGCAACTTTCATAATAAGCATTACAGTGTTTGCATTATGATTATGCAGTGAAAGAAACAATAGCGAAATTTATTTCTGTTTCAGTTGGTCAGTAGATGGCAGTGTTTCTGAGTTGGTGAGTACAAATTTTTGTTACCTGTCAAGTTTGAAATTTTGGTCTTAAAATATGGGTTTCCTATATTTGAAATTCAAAAACTGTAGAGTTGTATTGGAAGATGTGTTAATATTTTTGGAAAGATTAAATACAATGAATCTGGGAAGAAATCCCTTCATAGCTCTATCAATCTGATTCTCATCCACATTTATTTCTTCCAATCTTCCTTCCCCACTTCCTTTCCTCTATCATTCTTCCTCTATCATTGTATCATACCTTCCTCTATTATTCTTCCTTCCCCACTTCTTTTCCTCTATCATTCTTCCCTCCCCCTCTCTCCCTCCCTCCCTCCCCCCTTCCTTCCTTCCTTCCTCCCTTCTTTCCCTCCTTCCTTCCTTTCCTCCCTTTCTCATTCGCTGCCTCTTGCTATTTTTCTGTCTTCTTTCATTCTTTCTCTTTTCTTGTTTGAAAACAATTCTAAGCAAACTAACAAACAAATATACCTTATTTCGAAAGTTAAAAGTGAATGTAAGTGCAATGATTTTAATCCAAAGATCAATCTTGAAAACAAAAGGAGTTTTTCTAGAAGCCCCTTTGGGTGTGTGTAGGGAAAAAAAATTTCTCTGAGAATAATGTTTTGAAAATCAGACTGATAGATTTGCTTGTTGATTTATTTAAACAGTACAAATGAGCTAATATTTTGCATGTGAAAAACACATTTCTTGAAATTTGTATAGAATTTCAACTATTTTAATGAAGAAAATGTCATTTAAGACTTTGAAGATGCTTATATTTATTGGTAATTTTAGAAGCGGGGAGTAGATTTACAGAGGAGGAAAATACATTTTGAGCTGCTGCTGTTTTGTTTTGTTTTCAGATATAAAATTATTATAAATATATATCTAAAAGGAAATCTATAAAAAGAAATTTTTATTTATGGTTCTGTAAGGTTTGCTTTAAATTGAAGTGTCTCATACTATTGAGCAGTTGGATTTTCCCATAGGTACTTCATAGCCAATGAGTGAATTTTGGATAAGGTTTGAAGCAAGAAAAAGGATGAACCATTTAGTGAATAAATGCCCTATGTTTATTTTTTAATGTAATTTGTGTGAGGCATCTTCACACACCATACAATCCATCCAAACTATACAGTCAATGGCTTACAGCACTATCACACATTTGTGCATTCATCACCACAATCAACTCCAGAACACCTTCATTTTTTTCACCAAACAAAAAAAAAAAATCCCGTACCCATTACACCTCCATCATTGACCCCAATTATTGGCATGGTATATTTGCTACCGTTGATGAAAGAATATTAGATATCACTGTTAACTATAGTCCAAAGTTTGCAATAGGTACACTTCCTCCTGTATACCACTCTACTGTTAACTCCTTGTAATGCTGTCATACATTTGTTCTGATTCATGAAAGAACTTTTTTTATATTTGCACTGCTAATCACAGTCATTGTCCAACACAAGATTCACTGCATTATACATTTCGTGTTTGAACTCTAGCTTTTCTTCCAGTGAGATACATGACTCTAAACTTCCCATTTCACACATTCACAGGCAGTTCAGCACTGTTAATTATGCTCACAATAACATGCCACCATCAACCTCTATCCATATCCAAATGTTCAAGTTCAATGTAGTTAAATATTCTGCAACTGTTAAGCAACTGTTCCCCTTTCTCCAGTGTTATCATATCTCTTGGTAACCTATCTTCTGGATTTTATGTCTATGAGTTTGCATATTACACTTAGCTCATATTAGCGAGATCATACAATATTTGTCATCTTGAGATGTTTCCCTGTATTTTCTTTAGGAGTTTTATGCTACTTGCTCTTATGTTTAGATCTTTGATACATCTTGAGGTAAGTTTTGTATATAGTGTGAGATATGAGTCCTCTTTCATTCTTTTTGATATGGATATTCAGTTCTCCCAGCACCATTAAAGAGACTGTTTGTCCCAGTTGAGCACACTTGGAACCCTTGTCAAAAATCAATTGACCATAGATCTGAGGATCTATTTCTGAACTCTCAGTTCTATTCCATTGATCAATATGTCTATCATTTTGTAAGTACCATACTGTTTTGACCACTGTGGCTGTAAAGTCAGGAAATATGAGCTCTCCAACTTCATTCCTATTTTGCAAGATGTTTTTGGCTATTTGTGTCCTCTTACCATTCCAAATAATTATGATAATTAGGTTTTCCATTTCTGCAAAGTAGGCTGCTGTAATTTTGATTGGTATTGCATGGAATCTGTAGATTAACTTTGGTAGAATTGACAACTTAATGACATTTAGCCTTCCAATCCATGAACATAGAATATCCTTCTACTTATATAGGTCTTCTTTGATTTCTCTTGGCAATGTATTATAGTTTGCTGGGTACAAGTCTTTTATGGCATTGGTTAAATTTATTCCTAGATACTTGATTCTTTTAGTTGCTACTATAAATGGAATTTTTTCTTGATTACCTCCTCAGATAGCTCATTACTAGTGCATAGAAACACTACTGATTTTTGGTGTTGATCTTGTACCCTGACACTTTGCTAAACTCATTTATTAGCTCTAGTAGTTTTCTCATAGCTTTTTCAGGACTTTCTAAATATAGGATCAAGTCATCTGCAAATAGGGAAAGTTTCCCTTCTTCCTTTCTGATTTGGATACCTTTTATTTCTTTTTTTTGCCTAATTTTTCTAGCTAGAACTTGTAGCACAATGTTGAGTAACAGTGGTGACAGTTGGGATCCTTGTCTTGTTCCAGATCTTAAAGGGAAAGTTTTCAGTCTCTCATCATTAAATATGATGTTAACCATGGGTTTTCCATATATGTCCTTTTTCATGCTGAGGGAGTTTCCTTTGTTTCCTACCTTTTGAAATGTTTTTATGAAGAAAGGATGCTGAATTTTGTCAAATGCCTTTTCTGCATCAATTGAGATGATCATGTGTTTTTTCCCTTTTGATTTGTTAAAGTGATGTATCACTTGAATTAATTTTCTTGTGTTGAACCACCTTGCATACCCGGAATAAAAACCACTTGGTCATGGTGTATAATTCTTTTAATCTGCTGTTGGATTCTATTTGCAAATATTTTTTGAGGATTTTTGCATTTATATTCATTAGAGAGATTGGACTCTAATTTTCTTTTCTTGTAGTATCTTTGTCTGGATTTGCTATTAGAGTGATATTGGCTTCATAGAATGAGTTAGGTAGCATATCTTACTCTTGAATTTCTTGGAAGAGTTCAAGCAGGATTGGTAATAATTCTTCTTGGAATGATTGGTAGGCTTCACCTGTGAAGCCGTCTTTTCCTGGACTTCTCTTTTTTGGGAGGTTTTCGATGAGTGATTCAATCTATTTACCTGTGATTGGTTTGTTGAGGTCTTCTATTTCTTCTTGAGTCACTGTAGTTTTTCATGTGTTTCTAAGAAATTGACCCTTTCATCTAAGTTGTCTGCTTTGTTGGCATACAGTTGTCATAGTTTCCTCTTAGATCTTTTTTATTTCTTCAGGTTCCTTAGCAATGAACCCTCTCTCACTTCTGATTTTATTTATCTGTGTCTTCTCTCTCTCTCTCTCTCTCTCTCTCTCTCTGTCATTCTAGCTAAGAGTTTTTCAATATTCCTGATCTTCTCAAAGAATCAACTTTTGATTTTGTTGATTCTTTTGTTTTATTTTGCTGTTGTTGTTATTGATATTGTTGTTCTCCATTTCATTTATTTCTGCCCTAATTATTGTTATCTCTTTTCCTCTGCTTGTTTTGGCATTAGTTCTCTGTTCTTTCTCCAGTTTCTCCAGGTGTTCAGTTAGGTCTTTAGTTTTGGCTCTTTTTCCTTTTTAAATGTAGGTTGTCCTCCAGGCAATGATCCGGTGCCAGGTGCTGCTGCAATCAAGGTGGGGGTGGGGGACAGGTGCCAGGAGCCACAGCCTGAATTACAGACTGCCCATTTTCTTGTTTTCGTCATCCCATGTTGACCTGGGAATTGAAATATCCTACCCTGTCCTCTGGGTCCCCAAATGGTTAATTTGGACAGTTTCTACCTGGCTGCTTATTGCTTTTGGAAAAGAAGTAGGTTTTGCCATTCCCTCCCTAATTATTCATTTCAACATTCCTCCTTGGAAACCCTTTGTATTCAGCCCTCCTCTGTGGTTTATGTTCTTCCCTGGATGTGATCTTTGGTCTCTGTGTCTGGATATACATGGGGATTTATTTCACTGCTGTGAGAGTTTTTATATTTTATGTCCCCAGTGGGGAGGGATCCTGGCTGATGCCTCTGGGAACTTTCCAAACTGCATGGGACCAAGTGAGGGGGAGCAGAGGACCAACCATTCTGGGACAGAAGTTTCTTACCTGATACGTTTTCTGTTTCTTAGATTCAGTGTGTTGTGGTGTTCTTCTCCAGAGTTCTAAGCAAGTGAGATATAGACTAGCAATTCTGAATTTAGGATGGTAGGCTGCAGGTTGGAAATTCTGGTAAGTGTGATGTTGATGTTCTTAATCCAAATATCCCAGGAGAATTTGGCTGGCTGAAAATTCCAGCAAGAGTCAGTGTTGAAGTTGAGGCATTAATTATTCTTCTGAATTTGTCAGTTCTGACTTTTAAGATTCCCAATTGATTGAATGACATTACCCACATTGCTGAGGGTAATCTCCTTTGTTGACTGTAAATGAAATCAACTAACTGTAGATCCAAATCCCATCTATGAAATACCTTCAAAGTAATAATAAGCTAATCATATCCTACATAACCAAGTTGACACTTGAAATTAACTGTCACAGTCTTTTAAAAAGAAAAGAAAACAAGGGTGGAGCATGATTAGAGGTGGATTGTTGAGAGGCATCTCGATAGCACTGAAGAAAAACATTGGTGGAGACAGTACAGAGATTCTTTAATGGTCAAAATATTGGAGATAATTTGGATTTGAACAAGAGCAGAAGCACAACAAATCAAGAAGAAAGTTTAGACTATAGATATTCTAGATTGGGCTTTACATAATTGATGGCATATTTTGTGTTGAAAGCGAAAGAAAATGGAGTTCACTTGAATTTATAATGAACTCTTTAAAGTTTTCTTCTGTTTATTCTGACTTCTACTCAAAGATTCAGGGATGCTAAATAAATATGACTACATTAATGTACAGTTGCCTTTAACACCTTGAAAATTTAATTTCTTCCCAAAGTTAGAGCTGTAGTCAACAAATGTACATTGAGTAAATTTGGGATGGTTAATATTATTTGCCTCTCTTGTGCCATCCTAGAGGCATAAAATCAAAATCCATAAAGGGAAACATTAGTGGAATGAAGCATGCATCATTTTTTCCTCTGACTTAGAGGAAAAATTGAGAGAGGTCATATTTATGAATTAGGGATTAAAGTTAATTCATATGAGAGCTACTGAAATTAAAATTAATTTTTAACCAAACACCCACACAACCCCCGCTGCTGCAATTCTTCTCAGAAAAGAAATGAGTTTGACAGGAGGGTCCCAGTACTATATTCAATAATTGAATAAGCTTGACCCTATATAATACTACTGAATACTCTGGGGACAATGCAGCCCCCCAAAAATTGTATGCTGATGCTGAAATATTGAATAAGTCTTAATTTTAAGTGAGTACATCATATTTCACTGTTCATTGTTTAAATTGGTTAATTTACATGTAGAAATGTGGAGCTCAGAAACTCTTTCAGTATGATTTTTTTAGTGTAATGAAAAAAAACCAAGTTGTCACACTCAGAGAAATTATTTGATCCATAGCGCAGCACATTAGTGTTTTGAAGTTTTAACTGTGTTTTGCTGAAATTTATTCTCTTGGTAGCCTATATACATTGCTATTGTGGCACCAGCTTAATATTATTTTCACCAAGTACAGATTTTAAAGCAGTTTTATTGAGATATATTCACATACCATACAATCCATCCAAACTGTACATTCAATGGCTTTTAGTATAATGACAGATATGCATTTATCACCACAAGCAATTTTAGAGCATTTTCATTACTCCATAAAGAGAAACCGTATACTCCTTAACAGTTACCTCTCAATCCCTCTATCCTTCCCCAGCTCTACAGATCCACTAATCTAATTCTGTCTCTATAAATTTATTTATGTTTACATTTTATATAAACAGAATCATATAATATGTAGTACTTTGTGTAGGGTTCCTTTCACTTAGTTTTTTTTTTAATTATTGCTGTATTTTCAATCAGAGAAGTTGTCAGTTTACATAAAAGTTGTAAAAAATATAATGTTCTCATATAGCCCATTATTGTTGACACTTTACATTGGTACGGTACCTTTGTTACAAATGATGAAAGCATGTTAAAAATGTTACTGTTAACCATAGTCCATAGTTACATTAGGAGTTCATTTTCACATACATCCCCCTATTATTAACACCTTGTAATAGTGATGTACATTTTAATTATTCATGAAAGAACATTCTTATATTTGTACTGTTAACCACAGTTAATAGTTAACTGTGTTATACAGTACCATGTTTTAACTTCTAAATTTCCTTCTAGTAACATTCACAACCCAAAACTTCCTCTTTCAACCACATTCACAAACATAATTCAGCACTGTTAGACTCACAATAATGTGCTACCATCACCACTATCCACTTCCAAACTTTTATAATCAACCTAAATAGAAATTCTGCCCAAATTAAGCACCCACTTTCCATTATCTACCCCCATTCTATCCCCTGGTAACCTATGAGTTTGCTTATTGTAATTAGTTAATATCAGTGAGATCATATGTATTTGTTCTTTGTGCCTGGCTTATTTCATTCAGCATAACGTCCTCAAGGTTCATCCATATTGTCTTGTCACATGCATCAGAAATTCCTTCATACAGCTAAATAATATTCCATCATATATATATACCACATTGTGTTTATCCATTCATAGGTTGATGGACACTTGGGTTGCTCCCTTATTTTGGCAATTATGAATAGTGTCACTGTGAACATCTGTGTTCAAATGTCTGTTTCCGTCTATGCTTTCAGTTCTTCTGGGTATGTACCTAGTAGTGAGATTGATGGATCATATGGCAATTCTATATTTAGTTTCCTGAGGAACTGCCAAACTCTCTTCCACAGTGGCTGCATAATTTATATCATGGCCATCAGTGAATGAGTGTTCTATTTCTCCACATCCTCTTCAACACTTGTAGTTTTCCATTTTTTTTATTTTTTTTTTAAATTGTGGCTGTTCTAGCAGGTGTGAAATAATATTTCACTGAGGTTTTGATTTTTATTTCCCTAATAATTAGTGATGTTGAGCATAGTTTCATGTTCCTTTTAGCCATTTGGATTTCCTCTTTTGGAAAACATCTTTTCAAGTCTTTTGTCCATTTTTTTTAATTGGGTTCTTTGTCTTTTTATTATTGAGTTGTAGGATTTCTTATTATATTCTTGATATTAAACTCTTATCAGATATGTGGTTTCCAAATATTTTCTCCATTGTATAGGTTGTCATTTCACTTCTTACACAAAGTCCTTTGAAGAACAAAAGTTTTTAATTCGTACACATCCTTTATATTGTTGGTTAAATTCATTCCTATATATTTGATTCTTTACATTGTTATTATAAATGGAATTTTTTCTTGATTTTCTCCTCAGATTTCTCGTTACTAGTGTATAGAAACAATATTGATTTTTACATTTGATCTAGTATCCAGCCACATTGCTGAACTAGTTTATTAGCTCTAGTAGCCTTGTTGTAGCATTTTCAGAATTTCTATATATAGGATCATGTCCTGTGCAAATAGGGAATATTTTACTTCTTCCTTTCCAGGTTGGATGCCTTTTATTTCTTTTTCTTTACTAATTTCTCCATCTAGAGCCTCTAGCACAATGTTGAAAACCAGTTGTAGATAGTGAGCATAATTTTCTTGTAGATTGGAGAGCATTCAATCTTTCACCAATGAGTGCACTGTTAGCTGTGAGTTTTCATGTATGTCCTTCATCATGTCCCTCTATTCCTATCTTTCTAAGTGTTTTTATCAAGAAAGGATGACTTTTATGGGTCAATTGAGATGATCATGCTGTTTTTTCCCTTCAATTTGTTAACATGGGGTATTAGATGAATTGATTTTCTTTTGTTGAACAATGCTTGCATATTTGTGATAAAACCCACTTGCTTGTATAATTATTTTAATGTGCTTTTGGATTTGATTTGCAAGTATTTTGTTGATGATTTTTGCATCTTTATTCATAAGAGAAATGTGCAATTTTCTTTTTTTGTAGTATCTTTATTAGGCTTTGACATTAGCATGATATTGGTGTCATATAGTGAGTTGGATAGTGTTTTCCCCTTTTCAATTTTCTGGAAGAGTTTGAGCAGGACCAGTATTAATTCTTCTTGGAATGATTGTTAGAATTTACTTGTGTAGACATCTGATCCTGAAATGTTTTTACTGGGAGGTTTCTGATTATTGATTCAGTCTCTTTACTTGTAGTTGTTCAGTTGTGATCTTCTGTTTCTTCTAGAGTCAATGCAGATTGTTCACGTGTTTCTAGGAATTTGTCCACTTCACTTATGTTGTCTAATTTGTTTGCATACAGTTTTCCATAGTGTCCTCTTACGATCCTCTTTATTTGGGGGGGGGCAGTAGTCATCCCCCCTCTCATTTCTGATTTTATTTATTTGCATCTTCTTTCATTTTTTCTTTGCCAGTCTGCTAAGGATTTGTCAATTTTATTGATCATCTCATAGAACCAACTTTGGTTTTCTTAATTATCTCTGTTTTATGTTTTATTCTCAATTTCATTTATTTCTGCTATAATCTTTGTCAGTTTTCACTTCTGCTTGGTTTCGGATTGGTTTGCTGTTCTTTTTCTAGCTCATCCAGGTATGCAGTTAGGTCATGGATTTTGCTCTTTCTTCTTTTTTAATGTAGACATTCAGGACTATAAACTTCGTCCTCATCACTTCTTACACATACGTTTTTTTTTAATGCAATTTTATTGAGATATATTCACATAACTTACAGTCATCCAAAGTGTACAATTGGTTGTTCATTGTATCATCATATAGTAATGCATTCATCACCAAAATCAATTATTGAACATTTTCATTACTCCAAAAAATGAAAATAAGAATAAAAATAAAAATAAAAGTAAAAAAGAATACCCAAAACATCCCAAATTCCTCCTGCCCCATATTAATCATTTATTTTTTCCCCAATTTTTCTACTCATCTGTCCATACACTGGATAAAGGGAGTGTGAACCACAAGGTTTTCACAACTACATGGTCACACTATATATGCTATATAGTTATACAATCATCTTCAGCAATCAAAGAGTCTTGTATCCCTCTATTTTTTAAACAGTTTTATTCACACACTGTATAGTCCATCCTAGTAAACAATCAATGATTCCCAGTATAATCACATAGATGTGCATTCAATACCACAATCTATATGAGGACATTTCCGTTTCTTCTGTGAAGAAAGAGGAAAAGGAGAAAAAATGAGAAAGAAAAAATAAAAGAAGAAAAAATAAAAATAAAATACAATGAAAGGTCATACAAAAACAGCAACACCAGGAATTCCATGACACTCCCTTATATCCCTCTCTTATTGACATTTAACTTTGGTACAAATAATGGAAGCATATTGCAATGTAACATATTACAATATGTAACAATATATAGCATATTGCAATGTTACTTTTAGTTATAGACTGTAGTTTGCACTGATTGTATTTTTCCCCAATACCATCTAATTTTCAATACATTGCAATGTTGATGTTCATTTGTTGTCCCTTATGTAAAAACATTCTTATATTTGTACATTTAATCACCATCATTGACCACTCTTGAGTTTATCTAAGTTGTACAATCCCTGTCTTTATCTTCTATATTTCCTTCTGGTGTCTAGCCTTCCTCTTTCAACAATGCTCACACACATCCTTGTTCAGTTTACTTACAATATTGTGCCACCATCACAGTATTGTGCTCTCCATTTCTGTACCCATACAATCAGTCCTGTTAAACACTCCCTACTCCTTCTACATCAAATGCCTGACCTCTACCCTCTTTCTATATCCTGATAACCTGTGTTCTCAACTTTAACTGTCAAAGTTTGCTCATTAATGTTAGTTCATAATAGTGAGAACATATAGGATTTGTCCTTTTGTATCCAACTAACTTCACTCAACATAATGTCTACTGTCTACCATTTTGTCTTTGGATTTTATATGTCATGTCTTATTTTATTTTTATTTTTTCCTGTCTTTCTACCCTCACTGATAGTCTTCATTTCTACATATTTCTCCAAACTTCTCTCTCCTGTCTTATCCTATCTGCCTGTAGTACTCCCTTTAGTATTTCTTGTAGAGCAGGTCTCCTCTTCACAAACTCCATATCTGTTTGTTTGAAAATATTTTAAATTCTCCCTCATTTTTGAAAGACACTCTTGCCAGATATAAATTTTTGGCTGGCCATTTTTCTTTTTCAGTATCTTAAATATATCATACTATTGCCTTCTTACCTCCATGGTTTCTACTGAGAAATCCACACGTAGTCTTATCAAGCTTCCCTTGTTTGTGATGGATCACTTTTTCCTTGCTTCTTTCAGAACTCTCTCTTTGTCTCTGCATTTGATAATCTGATTATTAAGTGTCTCGGAGTATGTCTGTTTGGATAAATTCTGTTTGGGGTGTGCTTTATTTCTTGGATCTGTAATTTTATCTCTTTCATAAGAAACAGGAAATTTTCAGTGATTATTTCCTCTGTTATTCTTTCTTCCCCTTTTTTCTTCTTTTCTCCTTCTGGGACACCCATGAAATGTATATTTGTGTACCACATGTACTCAATTGCCTGAGACCTTGCTCACATTTTTTCATTCTTTTCCCTGTCTGTTCTTTTGTGTGGAGAATTTCAGATATCCTGTCTTCTTGTACATAAATCTTTTCTTCTGCCTCTTCAAATCTGCTGTTGTATTTCTCCATTGTTTTTTTCATCTCTTCTCTTGTGCCTTTCATTCCCATAAGTTCTGCCAATTGCTTTTCTAACTTTCATCTTCTTCCTTATGTTCACCCAATGCCTTCTTTATATCCTTCATCTCTTTTGCCATATCTTCCCTCAACTCATTGATTTGATTTTTTAATTATTTTACTATATTTGTTTGAACATCTTTAATTAGTTGTTTCAACTCCTCTATCTCATTTGAAGTGTAAGTTTATTCCTTTGACTGGGCCTTATCTTTGTTTTTCCTACAAGTTACTTGTTATTTTTTATTGTCTAGGAATCTGGTTTCCTTGATGACCCCAATCAGATTTTCCCAGACCAGATGGACCCAGGTCTTAGGAGGAGAGTATAATCAGTATCAAGTTTCCTTAAGGATGAGATCCAGCATGTTTTTAGACTTTTCCTGTGAGGCCTCTACACTCTGTGCTTTTCCTATCATACCCAGCTGCTGGCACTTGTCAGCCTGCAGCCTCCCACCAGTGTAAAGAGGTGCAGTTCCTTTAAGTCTCAGCAGACCCTGTCCTTGCCAGGAACCAAGGGTGAGTCGGAGTCAATGCTTAAGCTGTTTTTTTTTGTTTTTGTTTTTGTTTTTTTTCCAGGCCCTGGGGTCTGAATTCTCTGAGGGAGGGCCACCACTTCAACTGGGTCCTGCCTCCCTTATTTCTTAGGGAAGATATGCCCTTCAGGGAATTGTCTCCTTCACTTAACATCTTCTTTTGTTTATGTCATCTCCACCCTTGCCTGGGTGAGTGCTGACAATTAAAAATACCTGAGGTTTTCTCTACTGAGAGGAAAAAAAAAGAAAAAAAAGTCCTTTTCAGAGCCAATCCCTCGTCCCCCAGTTTTGCCAGACAAGAACTGTAGTTGGTACCTGGTTCATTGTGCCCCTTTTCTTTGGACACAGCCCTTTTCCAGTATTCCGAGCTCAGCAGACGGAAAAGCCTCTGTTTTTGTTTATTATTCTTCTTCTTCCATCAGCCTTGCCTCTTCTCTGCTGGAAGGGACTTCAGGGCCCCTTTCCTGCTTGCTCTGAGTTTATTTGTGCTGTAAGCTTGTATGCAGTAGTTCAAATTTGTTAATTAAAACCATGATTGGAGCCTGGTTGATGTACCTTCCCTTGCTGCCAGAAGTGACCACTCTTTTTTCCCATAGGGGAGTGTTCCAGCTCATAACAGTGTGGGAGGGTGCCAGCTCTGCAGTTCGGAGAGCTTTACTTATACTTCAATGCTATGATCTGGCCATTTCAACCATTCAGACTGGTGTACAATGTGTGTCCAGTCACGATGTCCCCCAAACAGATGTTCCAAACTATTTACTAGTTGTTCCTGACTGTTTACTAGCTGCTTTAAAGGACTAACTAAATTTCACACCTTCCTACATCACCATCTTGCCCCCCATCCTATAGATCCCATAAGTTTTTATACGTTGTGTCATCATTTACATTTACCTGTAGATATTTACTGATGTCTCTTGCAATTTCTTCTTTAGCCTGCTAATTATTTAAGAGTGTGTTGTTTAGCCTCCTATATTTTTGAATTTTCAAGTTCTCTACTTGTTATTGATTTACAGCTACATTTCATTTGCTCAGAGAAAGTATTTTGTATAATTTCAAACTCTTTAATTTATTGAGGCTTGCTTTGGGACCCAACATAATTTCTATCCTGGAGGGAGAGTGATCCATGAGAACTTGAGAAGAATATATGTCCTGCTGTTTGGTGGGGGAAGGGGGTGTTCTCTATATCTGTTAGGTCTAGTTCATTTACCATATTGTTCAAGTCCTCTTTTTCTGTAATGATGCACTGTCTAGATAATCTATTGATGAGACTGGTGTTTTGAAGACTCCAAATATTATTGTAGAGAGGGTTATTTCTCCCTTCAATTTTGCTAGTGTTTGGCTCATGTATTATGGGGCACCTGTTTAGGCACATAAAGATTTATGATTGCTATTTTTCATGGTTGATTGCCCTTTTCATTAATATATGGTGACCTACTTTGTCTAATAAGAGTTTTGTATATAAAGTCTATTTTCTCCAATATTATTATATCTACCCCAGCTCTTTTTTGATTATTATTTGGGTGGGATATTTCTCCAACTTATTTGTATTTTGGGGACTAAGGTGAGTCTTTTATAGGCAGCAAATAGATGGATCATACTTTTTTTACCCATTCTGCTGGTATGTGTCTTGATTGGGGAATTTAATCCATTAACATTCAATGTTATTACTCTAATGGAAGTAATTATTTCAACCATTTTATCATTTGGTTTTCATGTGTCATATTGTATTTTTGTCTCTTTTTACCCTTTTAGTTACCCTTACTGATCATCTTCATTTCTTCAAACTACTCCAAGCCTCTGTCTCCTATCTTTTCCTTTCAGCCTGCAGAATTCCCTTTAGTATTTCTTGTAGGACAGGTCTATTGTTGATGAACTCTCTCATTATGTTTATTTGTGAATATTTTAAACTCTCCCTCATTTTGAAGAGCAGTTTTGCCCAATAAAGAATTCTTGTCTGGCAGTTTTTCTCTTTCTGCACCTTAAATATGCTATACCACTGCCTTCTGACCTCCATGGTATCTGAAGATAAATTAGAACTTATTGTGGTTCCCTTATATGTGAGAAACCACTTTTCTCTTGCTGCTTTCAGGATTTTTTCTTTATATTTGACATTTGACATTCTGATTAGTCTGTGTCTTGCAGTAGGTATATTAGGATTTATTCTTTCTGGAGTATGTTGTGCCTCTTGGATGTGTATATTTATGTCTTTCATAAGAGTTGGGACATTTTAAGCCATTATTTCCTCAAGTAATCATTCAGCCCCTTATCCCTTTTCTTCTCCTTCTGGGGCACTCCTGATTCCTTTTACATGCTTTGTGCAATCATTCAAATTCCTGAGATTCTGCTCAATTTTGTCCATTCTTTTCTCTGTTATTCTGTCTATAAGATTTTGATTGTCCTGTATGCTCATATGTTGATTCCTTCTTCTGCCTGTTCAAATCTACTGTTGTGTAGTGTATTTTTAATGTTTTTAGTATGTTTTTAATGCCTTCTATTTTGCTTTTCATTCCCATCATTTCTGTTATGTTTATTTTCGTGCTTTCAAATTCTTCTTTATTCTCACCCAATGTCTTATTATTTTTATCTCTTTAGCCTTATTTTCCTTCATCTCTTTGAATTGATTTAGGAGATTTATTTGAACATCTTTGATTAGTTGTTCCAAATTCTATGTCTCCTTTGAATTTTTAATTTGTTCTTTTGTCTGGTCCATGTCTTCCTGTTGCTTACTATGCCTTGTAAATTTTTGCTGATGTCTAGGCATCTGATTATCTTGATGAGTTTACTCTGAAGGTCAGTTTCTCTCTCTTGGCTAGGGTTTTATTATTAATTGCCTTTGTGTTAAGGATCTCTTTTGTCACTTGTTTCAACATATTCTGCACATTTTGTATTGCCTATGTTCAACTGCTCAGATTTTTTCAGCTCTTCATCTGAATTTAGCCCTGGGTATGTGTGCCAGTTTGAAACTGTTATGGACCCCAGAAGAGCCATGACATTTTAATCTAATATTGTTGAGTGGAAACTTTTGATTGAATGTTCCCATGGAGATATGACCTGTCCAATGTGGGTGAAAACTTTGATTAAATTATTTCCATGGAGATGTGACCCCACCCATTCAGCATGTGTCTTAATTAGATCACTGGAGTCCTTTAAAAGAGCTCACAGAGAGAAGGAGCTTAGAGAATCTGAGAGAGACATTTTAGAGAGAAGCTAAGATATGTAATCCAGAGTTTGCCCCCAGGAAAAAGAAGGAGGATTCACAAGAGCCCACAGAGAGAGAGAGACACTTAGAAATAAAATGTCCAGTGATATTTTGGAGACAGACATTGAAATCAGACATTTGGAGTTGCTAAGCTAAGAGATGAAGCCCAGAATTTGCCCCAGAGTAGCTAAGTGAGGATTCACAGATGCTTAAAGAGAAGGCCACTGTAATCATAAACTGAAAACAGTGCACCCCAGGAGCAAAGAAACCATATACACCAGCCATGTGCCTTCCAAGCTGACAGAGTTGCTCCTGATGCCATTATCCTTTCTTCAGTGAAGATATCCTCTTGTCAATGCCTTGGTTTGGATACTTTTATGACCTTAGAAGTATAAATTTGTAACTAATAAATCCCCTATATAAAAGACAATACATTTCTGGTATTTTGCATATTTTTAGCTTTAGCAAACCAGAACAGTATGTGATACAATTTTCAAGATTGCACTATTTGTACAATTGTTTCTCACCCAGGGGATAGCTTCATTTTCTCTCTTCCTTCTCTGGGAAACTTGATCTGTTCTGTTTGTTTTGTTTTGGCTAGATAGTTTTTGGTTGTTCATTTTTGCTCTTCTTTCAGTGCTTCTACCTGATTTTTCCTGGAGGGCAAATCTGGGACAATCCTGAGAGGACATTCCTAAGTTAATATTTCTCAGCCAAAACAGGGCCAGAGACTCACAAAGGGGGTACAGGCCAGCTCCAAAAAGCCCTGGGGAAAGGGCCAGGAAAGAGGCCAAAACACCTTTTGAAAGCTTCCAGTGCTGCACTTTCTTGGCTTGCCCAGCAGATAGCACAATTCAACAAACTGTTCCCTATTGTCCTAAGGAGTTACTGTGTTTTTAAACCTCCATCCATTCCACCTCTCTCAGGGGCAAGGATGAAACAATGGCTCTGTTGGTCCTTGTCCAGGGCAGGCTAAAACAGCAACTCAAAGCCAGGACCCAGCAATGTGAATTCACCAATCAAAAGCCATGATCAGTGCTCAGCCATGTCAACCCCTGTTCTTGGGGAAGAGGACTTCCACATCCTTCTCCATCCACAGCAGCCAGTCAGGGATGAGGACCTGGGTGGCACACCTTGAGAGTTGGGGATGGGCACTAGCAGCTGCCACATTTCTTTACTGCTCTTTCTCAGTCATGTCATCCTGGTCTTTCCTGGATGCTGTAAAGTGCTCCCCTAGCCTATGGAGTTCCAGAACAGTTGTTTCAGTTTCACCTTCCAGTAGCTGTTTTTTGGAGGAGTCCTGGAGCTTTCTACTCTGCCATCTTTCTCTGATATACCCCCAAGTGCACATTTTATGTTTTTACTTCAGAAATAACAATTTTATTGAGAATTCCCTTGCTCTTATCATCTCATCTGTCAGCTGATATGGACGGATTTTCCATAGGGATGAATACATTTGTCTCACCTTTTCTCTGAATAAACAATGCTTCTTCCTTTGCTAAATAATTACCATCATGATCCAGGTATACTACACTCTCCAAATTTAAGAAAGATAGAATAACTTGCTTTGACCTGAAATCTTCTAATATACCCAATTCTATTCCCTGGTAGCAAACTTTCTCAAGAGGTATCTAGATTTTTAATCACTGGTATTTCTCCTGTTTGTTTTGTTGACATCATTACAATCAAAATTTTGTTCACAACTCACCACTGACTGATCTCTGAGGTCACTGATGACATCTATATTGACAAATCCAAGGACTTAGCCTCAGTTTTGACCTATGAGTAACATTTGAAATGGTCTGTTCACGTCATTTGTAAACATATTCTTCGATTGATTTCCAGCACAGCACTCCATCGTTAGCCATTACCTCACAGTCTCCTTTGCTGGTACCTTGACTTATCAATTTCCAAACATTATTTTGAAACAAAGCCCAGTCTTAAAATCTCTTCTCATGTCTATCTGCATTCATTTCCAAAGTCCCCACATTCATCCAAGACTTTAAAATACCTTATTTAAAGTGATGATACAAAAATATGTATAAAAATATTTTAAAATAAGAATACCCTGAATAAAATGAGGAAAATGTAAAAGAATACCATTAACTCAAACCATATGTTAGTCTCAAAACAAACAATAAAAACAATTGCATGATATTCTTGTTTAACATTATAAAGGCAGACAAATTCAAACCATCCTTACTATGGTGTGTTACCTGCCCAAGCTCATCATTCTCTTCAACTTGGAGGATAGCAGCAGTCAGCTATATCAGAGAGTTCACCAAAATGGAAAAGTTTGGACAAAGGACCAGGGAAAGGAAAAGGATACTTCCTGTGTCAAATAAGAAGTGTCTTCTAGGAAATCTGATCTTATTAGAAGTTGAAATATTATTCTTATTGCCATATATATTTTCCATGTAGCTATAGAGTTTTGAATATGTCAAAAGGGGAAATATAGAAATTTGGGACAGAAGATGATATACTTAATTTTTAAGTTTGTTCCAGTTACTTAAGATTTTCTCTTCACAGTGACCTTATTATTATATCCATTTTATAGGTGAGAAAATTGAAGGTAAAAGAAGCAAAATGACATGGACAAGATAAAGCTCAAAAAAAAAATCTGCCTTTATACTCCATGTTTATAATTACTTTACTCTTCTTTTACCATGGGTATTTAACTTCCAATAAATACTAATTTAAGATATGAATATTACATGTTTAATTCCTGAGGCCAATATTTTCCTAATAAAAAATCAGTTATGACATTATGAAAATATTTAAATTTATGTTTGTAAATTTCAGAATCTTACAAATGGAAAAATGAAATATTAGCATTGTAGGAAAAAAAAAACTCATCTCTAACTGCATCTGTGTTCTGCTTATGTGTAGTTTTGTGTTTTTTAAAAAAATATTATTGCATGTTCATGAAAAATTAAAATGCAAGTAAATTCCAAGATTGTCATTTGTATTTACAAGTCTCTAGATATTCATTATGTTTTAAATGGTAGTAAGATAATTAATTTTGAAAATATAAATGGTAGGCTGAATATTAGTGTATTGTATATATTATAGTCCAATGGAGAATAACTGCCCAGCTGTTTTATGACTGACCTGGATCTACTTGGATAAAGCGTTCATATATGTAGAATAAATAATAATTCAAGATTTAAGTTAAATTTCAAAGACTATCAGTAGTTAAAGATTCAGGAATTATATTTTCTTATTTTTAAGTCAATGGTATTTGTTTATTATACAATTTTATTTTGGAATAATTTTAAACCTTCATAAATATTAGAGAAAAATTTTGTTGTGGAACTCTCATATATCCTTAATTCAGATTCCCAAGTTGATATTTTATAAAATTTGCTGAATCACCACTTACTGCATGTAAGCACAAGAGATTTTATACTGCTTGCAAGCTAGTAAGTTAACTTGCCATAGTTTCATAGATGCTGAAATAAATCAAGAGATTGTAGGTCAGAGACAATGGTCTTTATTACTCACAGCACAAAAGGCAGCTTTGGCTTCATGTTCACATTGGTTTCTCTTGCCCACCCAGTATTATGAGAGTGATAAAGACACAGACCCAGATGGATATTATATACAAAGTGAGTCTGTATCACAGCTAGTAAAACCAAGATTAGGCAAACACCCACCTTGAAAGGGTGTTGCAAGAAAATCCACCCAAACTTTGCCCCATAGGGAGACATTACCTTTTTCATTTTGGTAAGAAAACAAATAGGCCTTCTACCCAAAAGAAGATGCTACTTTTATACTGTATGCTATACAAACATCCTTGTAAAGACAGTACAGAATAAAATCTTTCCCAAAACATATAGAATTGCAAAAGACTCATGGAAAATTTTCTCCAACCAATGAACACCCATTATCATTTATCCTTTTCTAAGTGAATAAAAGAAGTTCCAAACATGAGGTCCCATCATTTCTTAATCCATAAGTGCATATTTTACAAAATGACTTACTCCAAAATAACCATAGTGCAACCTTGCAAATCCAGAAATCAACATTAATACAAAATTATCATGCATTCCACAGATTCCAGTCAAATTTCACTGACAGACCAATAATTTTTCCTTTTCCTTTCTTTCCTAGTATCTAATCCAGGACTATGCATTACATTGCCATGTATTTTGGTCTTCTTCAGTCCATAATATTTACCCAGTCTTACACTGTCTTCTGTAACCTTGATTCCTTTAAATAATATAAAAATTTATATCTGTAGGACTTTCCTCATGGTTATGTCAATTATTTCCTCATATCTAGGATTAGTTCTTGACTTTTTTTGAAGAAATACCAGAGAATGTGATTTTCACTGCGTCACACTCATGGGGATAAGACATATGCTTACAATTGTACTAAAACTCTAATCACCTGGTTAAGATGGTGTCTGTACAGTTTCTGTACTATAGAGTGATGTTTTTTCTTTAGGCAACTTTTAAATATTTTGTGGGAAATAACTGTGAATCTACCTCAGTATCTTTTGCCCACCAGTTTTAGCAACATTGATGTCCCTTGCTTGAATCAGCACCCCCATAACAGTTTAGTTTCTATTCTCATTCTTCCTATATGTATTATGATTCTAAGATAAGGATCAATGTTCCCTTTATCTTAATGTACTTATTAAATCATTTATTTGTTTATCGCTGTATGGAGTCACAGATTACTATTTTATTTCCAGTGTGATATAATCCATTACTATTGCTATTTTCATTGCTCAATTAATCTATATTGCATGAGTGAGAGCCTCTTCAACTGACTTCTGTGTCTTTTGGATGTATCTCCAATTTTTTTGATACCTTCCTTATTTTCTGGCACAAAGAAGTGCCCTAATCTCATCCTGTACTCTCCTTACCTCAGGTTGAAACCAGCCTTTCAGCCATTTCTTCATGGAAACTTGGGTCCTTTCATGAAGGATGGTATTTGGACAACATTTGTGTGTTTGGTATCTTCCTTTCTACTGAAGTTTCATAAAATCCAATCTCTATCTCTATCTATCTTTATCTCTATCTCTATCTCTACCTCTATCTCTGTCTCTATCTCTATCATCTCTATCTCTATCTCTATCGACATCTATATCTATATATATCTATATCTGTATCTACATCTATATCCATATCCATAGCTACATCTATATCCATAGCCATGTCTATACATCTTTATTATTTATACATACATGCATTACCTATATTTTTATCTATATATAAATCTCTAGAGATATATTCATAACAGCCTCACCAATTCCAATCCAATGATTTCCTCCTTTGCATATTTGTAAATCCCTTATCTGATAATGAGAATTCTGGCTCCTATTATCTCAGTATACTCTCTAGTTGCTCAATTCCCCTAGATGAACCTGTTCTCCTGACTACACCAGCCACTTACTAGACTGCTGGCTGCATTGCTTTCTCCTCAGTATTGAGTTATCAGTACTCACCATCAACTCCTTGACAGTCCACAACTTCATTCATTGTACCTACTTGGCCACTCCAAGGGAAGAGAAGATTTTAAATTTTTAATTATTTATTTTTTATTTTTTTAAATTTTTAAATATTTAAGTTTTATTATTATAGAATTTTTTTTTTGTATTTGACACCAGATAAACTTTTCCAGTTAGATAAATGGCATTTGCAAGGTAGCATAGAATCAATAAAATTTGGGGGAGAAGTTATGCTGAAATTCTTGTCTAGAATTGTCTTAATATCATTTTATACAGATTTTAGGAATAAAGCATTATTTTTTGAATTGTAGCTGATACCCAACTATTTTAGTCTTTTATTTTTGTTGTGTTATAGATGATATGCTACTAAATCAATAAAATTCTGTTCAGTATGGTCCCAGTTTTACGGAGTTTCTGAGAAAAAAACAGAAACCAGTGACATCAAAAATAGTGTCTTCGAACCATGATAGGTCATCAGATACTGTGCTGATTTGAATGTATTATGTCCCCCAGAAAAAACCATGTTCTTTGATTCAATCTTTTGGGGCAGACATATTAGTGGGGATTAAGTTGGAATGTTTGGATTAGGTTGTTTACATGGAAATGTGCCTCACCCAACCGTAGGTGATTACTCTGATGAGATAATTTCTATGGAGGCGTGGCCCCGCCCATTCAGGGTGGGCCTTGATCAGTGGAGCCATACAAATGAGCTGACAGACAGAAGGAACTCAGTGCAGCTGTGAGTGACATTTTGAAGAGGAGCTACAGCCAAGAGGGACACTTTGAAGAACGCACTGGAACTGAAAGAGGAGCTTCAGCTTACAGAGACATTTTGGAGATGGCCTTTGAAAGCAGACATTTGCTCCAGAGAAGCTAAGAGAGGAAAAATGCCCCAAGAGAAACTGAGAGTGACATTTTGGAGAGAAGCTGAAGCCTAAAGAGGAACATCCTGGGAGAAAGCCAGTTTGAAACCAGAACTCCAGAGCAGATGCCAGCCACGTGCCTTCCCAGCTAACAGAGGTTTTCTGGACACCACTGGCCATCTTCCAGTGAAGGTACCTGATTGCTGATGCATTACCTTGGGCACTTTATGGCCTTAAGACTGTAACTGTGCAACCAAATAAACCCCCTTTATAAAAGCCAATCCATTTCTGGTGTTTTGCATGCCAGCAGCATTAGCAAACTAGAACAGATACCTTCAACAGAATTGGGACAGTTGGAGCCCAAAAGTTGCAGATAAAACTCTGAATAACTTACACACTGTAAACAAGGAAATGGTGCCTGGGTCATGATAGGTTTTCAAGATTCCAATATGATTTTCTAAAGATATATATACTAAGAAGGAAGGCTGCACCATTTTTGAAATGAATGTGAAACTCTTTTGTCAAACCCAATTCAGCATTCTTTGAAGTGTCAAAAAAAGCTATACATAGACTATCTGGTTTTAGTATGTGTTACTAGAACACAGAACTAAAATCCTAATGGCAGTTACACTGTAGTGAAGGGCATTTTGATTTAAATAATTTTTTTTAGGAATCGAAAGATGCTCATGCCATAGTCTGAGTACAAATTTGTTAAAGTAAAATTCAATGACAAGGAAAAATTAAGAGGAATTTTGTAAATTATTCAACTTGTTGCCCTAAGGAAAGATTTTGGAATGAGAATAGATAGTGAATATAGCTGGAGTGAAATGCTAAATATATACAAGCAGAGAACATTTTTAGACCAACAAACATTTAAGGACATATACTGATCTTGTAATAAAAGAATACAGATAAATATTAGATGCACAAAAAATGTTAGCTATTGTTATTTTTTTGATGTGGACCCTGACAGTGAAGGAAAATTCCAGGGTTTTTGAGAGTGGAAGCATTCATTAAAAAAAAACAAAAAAAAACAAAAAAAACACTAGATCCAGGCTATGCAGTAATCTGACCAGTTGAGCATTTAAATTTCTTCAGTCAAAGTCACTTTAGAAACCAAAAGATTCTGGTATATATGTCAAGGCTAAAGTTCAAACAGAAGCTGTTACAAAATACGGCAGCTAATTGCTTTTTATATTATTATGTACCCAGCTTAACTTTTTCAATTTATTTAGAGAACTGCTATTTAAATGAAAATAAAATGATTATATCAGTCTATATATATCTATATATCTTACAATTTTAAGTATTAAGCTTGGAAAATACTAAAAAATAGAATAACTAAACTCTTAGATCACATAAATATTGGAGCCCGGAAGAATATAAGTACTGGAATTCATCATAACCTTAGGGCTTACCAGGAAAAAATATGCCTCAGCAGTATTAATATGGGACTTCTAGTAGATCACTTCATAACTCTACCATAATTTTATTGGTTCTTATTTATTCTTAACTCTTCATCATATATTTTGGTCATGTGGCTCAATCCCTCCACTAAAATGTGTGTTTCTCCAACTTAGTTTGTTTCATCATTGCTTTATTTTCATTTATTTATTTTTCTTGTATATATACAAGGAAGTTATCTTTTGTTGCTCAAATGTTTCATTACCCTGATACATATCTGATGTAGCACTCCTCTTATCTGTGCTTTCTCATGTGTGAATGTTAGACATTACGCTTGTAGTGTTCAATCAAACAAAGGGAATCAGTCTTTGAAGGAAGCAACCCTGAGTTGATATATTGGAATATAACAGACCCAAGATATTACATGAATGATAAACTTCTATAGGTGATGTAGTTTTATCACAGAGAAAGAATCAAAGGTTACCAGGTGAAGATACTAAGGGACATCCACATGCAGAATGATAATTAGATGGTCTCCCTGTTCCTTTTGGGTTTGGGTCAATTCATATTTTGACAAATACTAGACAAGAGAAGAGTAAAATATGTGTGAATGACATTAAATATAGGAAAGTGTTCCTAGAGAAAATATGAAATATGTTATGGATTTCTTAAGTATAAGATGAGTTTTTCTATGAATGAAAACTTGACTGAACTGACTGGGGAATGAATAGGTTGAGGTAAGGAGTTAGGTCCATGTCTCAGTTCTTCAGTCCAGTAAAGCTGGGCTAGCATGCCAGAAACCTCCTGCAGTCATACTGATGCCAATGGTATAGAATGTAGGTGGGTTATTACAGTCTAATTGACTTTGTGGCAATATACACTGGACAGAAATAACTTTACTGGGCTTGGTCTCTTGCTTCATACTGTAATCATTTTTTCACCTGTATCACTGTCACTTTTTATTACCTCCTCTGAGAAAAATAGTTTTTGCTTTTTTATAGTTTGGATAGCTTGGTCTACACACAACACAGAATTGGGGATTAAACAAATTAATAGTAGTTAATAAACAATAAAAGTCTCATATTTCATATTAATTATTCATTCTTTGAGTATTATTGGAATTCAGACAAGTGAATAGAATGGAGCTAAGAAACTACTCAATGTTTAGTGTGGAGATTAGTCATATGAAAATAAGAAACTATCTAACCAAGATGAACATATGCCTGATTAATAAACCTCCTACTCTATTTACCTTTACCTAGTTGTTCAAAGAAATTATTACATTTATCCAAATTACAGCAAAGTAATATTTCAAGAAACACTTTGGATTTTTAATTCCAATTAATACTTTTTAAAATTTATTCAGTTTAGCTATATCATGGAATTCTTGTGATATGTTAATAATTCTGCATAATCATTTGTCCCCAAATTCTGAAAGGCATTAAATTAGTTTGGTTGGTAGCATTATGAATGTTTAAAACAGCATATTTGGAGTCATATAGGGTGAGTTTATATCCTTACTTACTTAAGAGACATTGAAAGCAAAAATTTTTGAGCCCCAGTTTTGTCCTCTATTAAATTTTACAAGATTAAATGGGCTATAGGTTGAAGCATAATCAGTATATTTTAAATGATCAATATTTGGGAGCTCTTAGTGGAAAGGTCCTTCTCACTGTATATAAATTTCCTTCCTACATATTCCAAAAAAAGGCACATGATATTTCAGTCCACAAAATGTTTAACAAGTCTATTTCTCTAGAAATAAGTTAAATTCTAATGTTAGCACATTCTGTTAATCTAAATTCATTCGACATTGTCAAATATGTATACAATTTATCTTCATTTCCTGACCTCAGATGCACGGAGCAACCATGTTCATCAATAAAAAGCTATTACACAAGACTAAAATGGTGGGTGAAAGTCTCAAAATGTTTTGTATATTATGCTTACATCCATCAAGATAAAGTAGAAAACTGCAAGAACACATTTTATTGCCTGACAAGCACCATGGAGTGTCTACCACTACAATATATAAAAATCATGTTAAACATAGGTGCACTCATGGTCAAAATACTTTGTCTGAGTTTATGTGTCTGTGTGTGTTCACTGGTGGGAGTGGTGGGGAAGGGGGACAGGGTAAGAAACAGAAAATTTCACAGTGTCTAGAGTTAGAAAGTGCTTTTATTTTGATATAGTGCTGCTGAGATTGAACATGGAGAGATGACAAGCAATGAAGGTGGAAAATTCTTTAATACCAACTTCAAGTGTTTAGGTTTTATTTTTCAGTTGTGTGATGTGATGGAAAGATTTCTGAAAATTCATCCATTGATTCATATTTATTCATTCAAAAATATTTACTGAATATTAGTAAGTACCAGGAACTATCCAAAAGCTGGGAAGATAATTTTAAGGGAAAATACACAGATTTATTGCTTTCATAAAGCTTACAGTCCAGTATGGGAAGTCAGGTATGAATTAAATAATCTCAGTAATGTATACACATTTAAAAAGAGACAAAAAAGTAATAAGTAATGTATAATTAAAAAAGAGAAAAATACTTGGAAGGAAAGAAGAAAGTGCTATGACAGCATGTATCAGAAGAAAATATCAGTAGATGTAACAGAAGTTTTCCTTGAGGAAGTAAACATTATACTTCGATATTAAGGATTTACACATGTAAAGATGATTAGGGTGGGATTGGGACATCATTCCAGGCAGAAAGTTGTGCTTGTGCAAAGGCATGATGATTGGGTGGTATATAACAGTTTTGATAAATTGAATTCCAGTGTGGCTGGAGCATAGGCTATCAAGAGAAGCAGTCTGGCACAGAAATATCAAGGCCTCATAACAAGTATTAAATACATGCTTTTTCCCTCAAGAAAATTAATAAAACTAACTTAGTAATAAAGAATTATTTGGGTAGTGAGGCAAAGAACAATGACCAAGTTAATTTAAGGTCTCTAGCTTATGCAAAGTCTTCGTGGTGTCATCGTTCAATGAGGTACAGAACACTAGAGAATAAGCAGATTTGGAAGGAAAAAGAATTGTAGTTCAGAATGATAATTATAATAATGTATAGAATGATTGGAGGTGGGGAATTAGAGGGCAGAGAGAGGACAATAATTCCAATGATGAGGCTGCATTTATCTTTTGCTGTGTAACAAATCACTTCCAAATTTACTAACTTAAAAATTCAGAGTCTGGGAGTTGCTCCAGCAAAGAAAGAAGAACCTAAGTCCTATAGTTTTGAATTGTTTCAGTTTCCTGGGATGTTTAAGGAAATATCATGAAATGGGTAAGGTTAAACAATAGGAATTTATTTTCTTTTGGTTTTAGGCTGTGAGGAAGTCCAAGTTGGGGCATAATTAAGGCCATACTTTCTTCCCCACATTTTCTGTGGCATTCTGGAGCTGGCTGCTGGTAATCCTTGGTCCTTAGCTTGTCATAGAGCAAGGCACATGGCGGTGTCTCCTGGTCTGTCTTTTTTCTTCTGGGTTCCATTCATGTTCATATATGTCTGACACCTCTGTGGCTTTCTCTGTGTCTGAATTTCATTTTGCTTATAAAGGATTCTAGTAATGGCATTAAGACCCATCCTGATTGGGCTGGGTCACAACTTAACTGAAGTAGTTATCAGGGAGGTGGATTCCTTCCTAGAACCTACAGATCGGAATTAACTGCAGCCAAAATCTTGAATGTGAGAGGCAACAGAGAACCCAACTGAGCAGCATCCAAACTTTTAATCTATAGAAATATGAGGCAATAATGGTATTGTTTTAAGATTTTAATATTGCTAAACTTTTCCACAGAAACAGAAAGGTCACACTATTGATGAATGTAATTTCTAAATAATAGCCAACACATACTACTATTTAGAGACTATTCTATTCAGCAGCAGCAGAACACATGCAAAAATATGTACCAATGACATATGGCATAGGGGTTAAAAGGATAGACTTTAGAGCCACAACATTTTGATTTAAATTTGTGGTCATCAATTATTAGATTTTACCTTGACCATATTACTTTACCAATCTGTGCCCTAGTCTCTTCATTGAAAAATTGGGTTAATAAAAGAAACAATATGATTAAATAAGCAAAAAACAAACAAAAAAAAACACATGGGAATGGCTATAAGGTAGGAAATTAATAGAATCTGGAAAAAAAATTGTTTTTATACATCACATGATTTTTTTTTTTTTTTTAGGAATTTGGGCAAAATAGGGATGGCTCACCTCTGCTCCACAAAACCTGAAGCCACAGCTAGAATGAACTGACCTCTTCTCCCTGTCTAACTGATCTCTTCTCATGTCTAACCTACAGTTCTTCTCAGTACAGCAGCCTTAGCAATTTAGATTTCTTACCTAAACACTGAAGTCTTCAACAGGACAGAAGCAGAAACATCTGATCCTCTTAAAGTCTCAGGCATACTATGCTTACTCCTTTTGTCAAAGAACTGACATGCTTGCCAAGATTAAAGACTATTTGCAAGTCTAAATTATTCTCTGGTTTCTCACCAATTACCTAATTCTTAGATGATTAATTTGGAAAAGAAAATTGGGTATATTTGTTCAATTTTAAATTCACTGACTACTGGAATGTGAGAGTCCCTTCAGCAGAAATGCAAGTAGATAAACCTTTGCTTCATTGAGTCTAGTTCATTAACCTTTGTCCACTGTTCATTTGTGTTCTTAGAATCCTCTAAATCAGGTGACATCAGCTGATGTACAATAATTCCTTACCTCTTTTTAAGTTTTGCAATTCACTCCCCAATGAAGCAGGTTAACCCTCAATATAAAAAAAAAAAAAAAAAAAATGAAAAAGAAAAAAAAAAACAAATTTTTGACATTTTAACATTTTAAAAAACTATTAGCAAACAATTAAAGAAAATTGTTGTACTGAGCTCTGACTTTCTGAATGACATTTCTTCTGAAGAGGATCCAGAATCATTGAAAAAATATTAAAACCAGGTCTCAGAAATGGAAAAACAGATGAGTCTGGAATATTTTCCCATATCAAATACAAAGAAATGTTCAGAAAATCTGATTGAAATATATCAGACAAAATTTCCTTGAAATATTTCCCATTGTCCAGATTTGGGGTAATTTGATAATCAAAGAGAGTAATGATGGTAATTGAATTAAAGACTTTAGGAGTCCATAGAGATACAAAAATATGTTGGAGGAGGAGAGTACATTCTTCCTTACAGAAGAATAAAAGATAAAGAGAAAACAATGGAATTATAAAATTCATCATTTTGAAATCTCTAATGCAAAGACTGATTCAGGCAACAGTCATTAATTATAAAGCAATTAGTTAAGTGTGATTGTGGAACAGAATGCTCACATGGTCTCCAAATAACATCTCCCAGATCACTTATTCGTTTCCAAGGGTAAAAACAATTTTACAATGAAGAAATCTAGTAAACCTTATTTAACTAAGTGTTCAAACAGCATCACAAGCTTTCACTCTCAAACTCTCAATGGAAATGTAAAGAGTTGGAAAGAACTTTTTTCCATACATGTAACGAGAAAGAAAAATTGGAAAACCAGCAAATTAACAACTCTTCCTGAACCCATTCCAGAACTGAGTTCACAGGACAAGGAATAAACTCAAAATCTGTAGAGAAACAGATGGCTACAGGGAGAAACTGGACCTGATCATTTGACATTGACCAATAAACCCAATGTCATATCAATTTTAATGAATTTCTAAAGTCTGAGTGTGGGCTAGTGGAATAAGCATGAATCCCCTTAGGCACACAGACAGCGTGGGCCTTCCGTTATCGTGCAGCCTTTCTTCAAAGGACCTACTTTGTTTCTCTAGGGAAGATATGAGAGAATCCCGAGAAAGCTTACTGGTAGTGCTGACGAGAGGAGAGGGAGGTTGCTACTGTCAGAATCTCATCAAACCTCTCGCCCCTATCTCCCATAAGAAGCAAAAGTCTTTATTTGCAGGCTCAAGTTTCAGTGAATGTTCTATTGGAAGTCCACTGAAGCTGGGGAAGAGGATAAAAGTTCAACACCAAAATTCTTCCTTGGTTTATCTCTTTATCACCCCTAAGTAGCAAAAGCATTTATCTGCAGGAGGTAGGGCATCAGAACTGAAATGCTGTGTCTCAGAAAGGGGATCAGGAAAAACTAAGAAACTTAACTCCTGGAGGAGTGCCAGGAACAAATACAAGACCTGGCATTCCTCCTGAAGGAGGGTCAGGAACACGAATAGAGACAATAATCACTTTAAAGCAAATAGTCTAGTGGTGGCAAAGTGCGGCCCCAGCAGCAGCTGCGGAGGGAGACCGGGGCCGGAGACCCTGGCCAGAGCCCGACTCTCCCGCGGAGCATTGCCCCTGCCTTCCCGCCGCCGCCGCCGTTGCCAGCAGACGTGTCTGAAAAGAAGCCAAAAGGGAATAAAGACAGAGAACAACCACATCAATCTGAAAGTGGCCGGGCAGGATGTGGGTCAGTCGTCCAGTTCAAAATCAAGAGGCACACTCTTCTGAGCAAGTTGATGAAGGCACACTGCCAGAGACAGGGCTTGTCAATGAGACAGATTAGTTTCAGATTTGCTGGGTAACCAATTAATGAAACAGATCCCCCAGCACAGCTGGAGACGGAGGACGAGGACAGCATTGACGTGTTCCATCAGCAGACTGGCGGAGATGCCATCGATCGGCTACAGCAACAGACCGGGACAGTGCGTGAAGCCATCGGCTTCTGGGGGCATGGCTTCTAGAAGCACCATTGTCACACCGTGTCATCTCTCCTTGCATTTGCTCTTAAATAGGAAACATGTGAACATGCCCATCACAAAGCAGTCTGCAGAAAGTCAAGTATGCTCACCCTTTTTTTTTTTTAAACTCTGTCTCTGACGCACTGTGAGTACAACTCAAAACTGTGTCTTCAGGAATTACTTTACAACTTAAATTGGGCCAACAAAAATTGCTGTTTGTGCTCAGGTAAAATCAGTTGCCTTGTTTTTGGAGTTTTTTCTCTCCTTATAACATTTTCCTCTCAAACTTGTGACCTGAATGTTCGTTTTTAGTCTGTGACTGGAGATCTTATCCCCAGGTGCTGGGATCCCCACCACCACCACTACTTTTTCTAATCATGTGGCTATAACTCAGGTCCAACACACTGGGAGTGTTTCTTTTGGACAAGTTTTACGGGGATAATGGAGTTGGAAGGCACCATTTGAGTTACTATTTGTCATTAAAATGCTAAATATATTGAAAATTTAAGTTTCATCAGAATATGGTAAAGTCGAAGAGAAAATAATGGCTTGCTTCTTAAAAGGTAAAAGAAGGAAAATAACAGTCCTTCAGTCATATGGCCCTGAGCATCACCTGCTACTTGAAGCCTCTCTGGGTTTTGAGCCCCAGGACTCCCACCACCGCTACTGCTTGGTACATTGGGCATGGCTAAATTGGCTTTCCCTTATTTTTTAAAATGGAAGAAAATAATTACCACAGTTCTCATTTGGTAATAGTATTGTGGCCTCTGATTTCTGCTAGTATTTGCTTCTGATGGGAAATTGTGTCATATATATATATAAATATATATAAATACATATATATATATATAAAGGTTAAGTATTGTCAAATTTGCAGTTACCTGGTATTGTGAAAGAGCTATTTAAAATGAAACCTGTGGAAAAATGACTTCGTGTTACTCTCCTGGATATTATGGACCTTCGCTCTGCTGCTTTCCAAATATGTATTGAATTTATACATTAGTATGGTGATTTCAGTTCTGTGAAATATGTTGGGATCTATGCAAATTTAAATTTGCCATAGTTCTGCCTATTGTCCTTCAATCAAGATCCATTGCTGCTTGACAGCCATTCTCTCCCTTTTTTATAGTTACCTGAGTGGTTGGACCATGACTGACCATCTCTTGCCTGCTTGAAATCTTGCTGCAAATGTTTTCATTGCCTTGGCATTTTGCTGCACAGGCTAGGGTGGGATGTTTTGTTGGCTTTGTTTTGTTTATTCACCAATTTGTACATTATTTGTTGTCCTTTACTACTTGTGCTGGTTTGAATCTGTTATGTACCCCAGAAAAGATCATGTTCTTTTAATCCATTCTTGTGGGGGCAGATCTGTTGTGGGTGGGACCAATGGGTTAGCATATTTCAACTGAGATGTGACCCAGCCTATTCAAGGTGGGTCTTAATCCTTCACTGGAGTCCTCTTTGAGAGGTTAAAAGCCAGGTAAGGCAGGAGAGCATAGAGAGAAATGCCCAGAGATATTTGGAGACAGCCATTGAAACCAGAACAAAGGAGAGAAGGACCAGCAGATGTTGCCATGTGCCTTCCCACCTGACAGAAGGACCCAGGATACCAGCAGCATTTCTTCGGAGAAGTTATCCTCTTGTTATTTAAACATTTTCATGGCTTTTGAATTATAACTTGTAACTTCATAAATCCCCATTGTTAAAAGCCAACCTGTTTCAGGTATATGGCATTCTGGCAGCTTTAGCAAACTGAAACACTGTTGTAAACCGTAAATACAGTTTGGTAAACAAAAACAAGCAAACAAAAAAGCAAATAGTCAAAGTATAGTAGTTAAAAGGCAACAAGTTTCAAAGTGAAAAGAGTGCAATATTCAATTACATGCTGTCTAGCTGAAACCCACTATATATATATACACATATATGTATGTATATATATATATATATATATATATATATATATATATTACATAGATGCATTAAAAATAAAATGATGAAGAAACCAATACACAATGAACTATAATATATGCAACTGAAGAAAAAGTCAAACAAGGGATCCCAGGATAAAATGTAGACTGAAAGAGTTGGATCCAACAGTACTACAAATGTAAAATAAAACCTCGGTATTGAGGATAAACAAAAAGAAGGTGACTGTAATATAGCCATAAATAATTGCCTTAGTTTGCTGGGGCTACTGCAACCTAGCATTATAGGTGGGTGAAAACAACAATAATTTATTGTCTCACAGTTCTGGAGTCTAGAATGCTAGAAATCTGAAATCAAAGTGTTGGCAGGACCATGCTTCCTCAGAAGTATGTAGGGTTCTGACAGAGGCTTGCCAGCAAACTGGGGCATAGCTCAGTATCTGCCATTGACACATGGATAGCTCTCTGTCTGTCTCCTATTTATTATGTTCAACTTTTCTCTTCTTAAAAGGATATCCATCAAATTCAATTAGGACCCACCCTAATCTAGTTTGGTCTTGTACTAATGAATAACATCTTCAAAGATTCTATTACAAATAAGTTCACATTCACAGGACTGGGGATTAGGACTTGAACATATCTTTCAGGGGGAATTCAATGCATAACAGTAGTCATACATGTATGTTTAGGTGTGTAGATAAATAGCTAGATAAATAGATGGATAGATGGATAGATAAATAGATAGATAAATAGATAGATTTTAGACTGCTAACATCTTTTGAGCCCAAGACACTCACTCCCCTCTTATTCCACATCTGGTCAATATATAAGAAAGCCCACACTTTCCCTCCACCAATGAGAAGTTCAAACCATGCAAGAACTGGCCTATTAGCTTGTGGGCACCATCACTCCAACCCCAGCTCCTAACTTTATATACACACCACCCCCCCCCACACACACACAAATAAGTTGTCCCTCCTTGCTCTTTCAAGTAATTTTTGGACCTGCTTGTATACCTGCCCAGTTTTTCCAAGAAGGCCTCATTATGTGAATATAAAATCTCTTCATAACCACCAATCAATATTGATACCTGGGCAAATGTGAGGTGTAAGATTTTATTCTGTCATTGTGGAGTAACCACAAGATCACTGACCAATGAACAGAAAAAGTACCTTAATGGAAAAACTCATTAAATAAAAAGAAAGTCTGTTGCATAATTAATAGTATTTCTCTAATGCTAATTATAGTTTTGATAAAAGTACTATGATTCTTTAAGATATTGACATTAGTGTCAGTCTGGTTAAAGGTTATATAATAACTCTGTAGTTTCTTTGCAAATATCCCATAAATCAAAAATTATTCCAAAATAAAAAGGTTATTTTTAAAAAAGCACATATGTAGTATAATGTAATCAGCTTACATCATTTTCTACTCATGAAGCACTAATATGTAGCACAACTTATACAATATTTTTCCCAAAAAATGTTTTATCTTAAACATGAGAAAATAATAAAAATCACCTCTGCTCATGGGAAAATAATAAAGTGTAGATTTTACACTTTCTTCTCAAAAATTGATCTGGGTTTGGGGAAAAAAGTAAATACTATGAAATATGGGGAAATAAAAATGATTTGGGAGAGAAACTAGGATGGTGGCTAGGTGAGACAGGGCAAAAAAAACACTTCCATGAAAAATACTAGATAAAAGCCAGAAAGTGACCCAGAACAACAGTTCCAGTGATGCACCAGCTGGACAAGGTCTGCTAAATCCACAGGGACCATGCATTTGGTGAAACCAGGCGTCTGCATTCTGAAACAAGTGAGTGAGCTGGTTGAAAGTGCAGTGGCCGCGTTGCGGTTTGGGAAACCATGGGTTGGCATTTGGAGATGGATTAGTTCTTTTTAAAAAAAAAAAAACAAAAAAAACCTGGGAGCGGTGAGAACCACGCAGTGAAGCATGGCAGGAGTGGGCTATGGCAACATCTCGGTGTCTGGCATGGAGGATAGCCCTTCCCACACCCACTGCTGATTGTCTCAGGGCCAGAGGAGCAGAGGGGAGCCAAAACAAGAAAGAAACTGTGCCCCTTGCAGCCTTCTTCTCGGCGGGCTGGGGATGCTCCTGTCCAGGGCAGGAACCATAGCCCAGGGCCATGCCAAGGGTCCCAGTGTGACAGCGAGTGTTTCCTGCAGCACCACTCACACACCACAATATCAGCCATGGACAGTGGTCTTTCATGCACCCATAGCTAATTGTTCTGGAGCTGAGAAGGCAGAGCTGTGCAAAAAGGAGGATATTAACACTCCCCATTCAGCCGTCTTTACAGCAGGCTGGGGAAGCCTCTGCATGGCATGGCAGCCGAGGGCTTCCCTGGAGGGCCGGTGCACACTTGTGACATGGCACAACCTTCCCTCAGCAGAGGTCCTGAAAGAGCACAGCTGAGAAGGGGAGACCTGCTCGGAAAGCCCAGGGACCCTATGCCAATACCAAGGACTTGTGGGTCACCAGCAGAGACAATCTGTGTCAAGACTGAAGTGAAGGCTTAGACTCTTGCAACAGCCTTAAATCTCCAGGAACACCTGGGAGATTTGATTATTAAAGCTTCCCTGCCTCCCTAAGCACTCAGACACATGCCCCACATTCAGGATGGACAGCACCAACAACACACCCAAACTTAGTGCACCAAATGAACCCCACAAGAATCAGATCCCCACACACCACAAAGACAAAGTTGAGAAGAACTGACTTGAGGGGAATAGGTGACTTGCAGATGCCATCTGCTGGTTAGTGAAAGTGTACACCACCAACCTATAGATCTGACAAATTAAAGACTGGTATTTTTCATGTCCTGAAAGAACCTTATCAAGTAAAGTAAATGCCAAGAGGCCAAAAACAACAGAAAATTTTAAAGCATATGATAAAACCAAATGATACAGAGAACCCAAACCCAAACACCCAAATCAAAAGACCAGAAGAGACACAGTACTTGGTGCAATTAATCAAAGAACTAAAGATAAACAATGAGAGCATGGCACAGGATATAAAGGACATGAAGAAGAGCATGGCACAGGATATAAAGGGCATAAAGAAGACCCTAGATGAGCATAAACAAGAAATTGCAAGAGTAAATAAAAAAAAGATGATCTTATGGAAATAAAAGAAACTTTTGGCCAAATTAAAAAGATTCTGGATACTCATAGTACAAGATTAGAGGAAGTAGAATAATGACTCAGCATCCTTGAGGACCACAGAACAGTAAATGGAAGAACAAAAGAAAGAATGGGTAAAAATTAGAAAAAAAAAATGAAATGGATCTCAGGGATATTATAGATAAAACAAAACATCCAAATTTAAGACTCATTGGTGTCCCAGAAGGGGAAGAGAAGGGTAAAGGTCTAGAAAGAGTATTCAAAGAAATTGTTGGGGAAAACTTCCCAAACCTTCTACGCAATATAAATACAAAAAGCGTAAATGCCCAATGAACTCCAAATAGAATAAATCCAAATAAATCCACTCCAAGACATATTCTGATAAGACTGTCAAGTACTGAAGAGAAGGAGCAAGTTCTGAAAGCAGCAAGAGAAAAGCATTTCACCACGTACAAAGGAAACAACATAAGAGTAAATAGTGACTACTCAGTAGCCACCATGGAGGCAAGAAGGCAGTGGCATGACATATTTAAAATTCTGAGAGAGAAAAATTTCCAACCAAGAATACTTTATCCAGCAAAACTCTCCTTCAAATTTGAGGGAGAGCTTTAATTTTTCACAAACAAATGCTGAGAGATTTTGCTAATAAAAGACTTGTCCTACTTCAGGTACTAAAGGGAGCCCTACTGACAGAGAAACAAAGAAAGGAGAGAGAGATATAGAGAAATTTAATAGATGTATATAGAACATTACATCCCAAAACACCAGGACACACTTCTTCTCTAGTGATCATGGATCTTTCTCCAGAATAGACCATATGCTGGGACATAAAACAAGCCTCAATAAATTAAAAAAAAAAAATGAATTTATTCAAAGCACATTCTCTGACCACCATGGAATACAAATAGAAGTCAATAACCATCAGAGACTTAGAAAATTCACAAACACCTGGAGGGTAAAAATGAGGGGGAGATGAAAACATTCCCAGATAATCAAAAGCTGAGGGACTTCATCACCAGTAGATCAGTCCTAAAAGAAATGCTAAAGGGAATTGAGCATGCTGAAAGGAAGGGACACTAAACAATTGACTGAAACCACATGAAGAAATAAAGATTTCCAGTAGAGAGCATATGGTAAATATAAATACAATACTACTGTATTTTTGATTTGTAACTCCACTATTTACTTCCTATAGGATCTAAAATACATAAACTGTGATGATAAATCAGTGATTTTGGACTCAATGTAAAATATGTAATTTTTGACAAGAACTACATAAAGGTGGGGGAATGGAGGAGTATAGGAGCATAGCTTAGGTGTCCTATTGAAGTTAAGTTGGTATCAAAGAAAAACAAGATTGGCATAGATTTAAGAGGTTAAATTTAAGCCCCACGGTAAACACAAAGAAAGTATCAGTGAATATGATCATAGAGATGAAAAGTAGAGTATGGGTTATGAGAAGTGGGGGAAGGGGCAATGGGGAGTTAATAAGAAATGAGTGTAGGGTTTCTGTTTTGGTTGAAGGGAAATTTCTAGTAATGGATGGTGGGAAGGTGATGGCATTGCAACATTCTAAATATGATTAATTCCACTAATGGAATGCTAGGGAGGGGTTGGAATGGGACAATTTAGGCTGTGTATATGTTTCCACAATTGAAAAATGAATAAATAAATAAAAAGACAGTCTAAATACACAATGACAATTAAATGCCAAGGATGATCCTGGATGGGATCTGAGGATGGAAGAGAAGAGGCTCAAAGGGACATAGTTGGGACATAAGGAAAAAAGAAGGAAATATAGAATGTAAGCTTTGTATCAATGTTGAATTTCTTGAATTTCTTAGCTGTGCTTAATGGGATTGCATAAAAGAATGTTCTGGTTCATGGGAAATATATATGTGAATTATATTGTTTGTTCAAGGATGTGTGCAGCTTGCTCTCATATGTTCAGAAGGCAGAGCAATAGATGATGGATGATGGGGGGGTGGGAGGGAAAGAAAGGAATGGTGGTATGACAGGATGTTAAATTTGGTGGATTGGTGTATTGGGGGAGGGGAGTCAGGGTAGGCTGGAGTTCTGTGTATGGGGTTTGTATTATTTTTGCAACTGTTCCTGTAAGTTTGAATTTATTTCAAAATAAAAAAAAAATGACTGGGAGTTGTATTTGTTTCCTAGGTCTGCCATAACAAATTACCACAACACTGATAGCTTAAAACAAGAGAAATTTATTCTTCCACAGTTGGGAAGTCCAAACTAAAGTGTCAGCAGGGACATGCTCCCTCTGAAGGCTCTAAGGGGAAACACTTCCTTGACTCATCTAGCCTGTGGGGACTCTAGTACTTCCTTGGTTTGTGGTGACATCACTCCAATCTCTGCCTCTATCTTCACATAGCTGTTCTCTTTTTCTGTCTCCTCCTTTGTCTTTTATAGGGACACTTATTGTATTTAGCACCAATCTGGATAATTCAGGATGATCTTATCAAAAGATCCTTAACTTAAAAACATCTGCATAGATGGAAGAAGATGGTGGCATAGAGAGGAGTGGAAGCTAGTCATTCCCCTTAGAACAACCAATAAACAACCAGGAACAAATAGTAAATAATCTGGAATAACTGCAGGGGGACAAATGTGACCATCCACTCGTCATACACCAACCTGAATTGGGAGGAATGTCCAAGATTACAGCATAAAATATTCAAGTAAAAACTGCAGATCCAAGCTGGGAGCCCTCTACCCCACAGGCCAAATTGCAAAGCCTCACTGTGCTAGAGAGCAGCACTCTCTGAGCAAGCAAATATAGCTCAGCCGAGCTCCACCTGGTGTTTTAATTAGCAAACACAGACTGCTCAATACAAGCTATGAATCCTCAAGCAGCCAGAGGCTTTTGGTGATGACTGACCTTGGAGAGCTGGAGGACCTCTCTGGGAGGGAGGGGGAGCCCAGAGGACCAGGTGCTGCCTCTGGCTGACAGGTGAAACCAAGGGAGGCCACAGACCAACCATGAAGGGGGGCTTTCTGTCCCTTTTTTTGCCTGGAGAAAGCCTCAGTCATTTTCAATTCCCAGCACTCAGACCCAGAGAAGAGTGGAGATAGCAGAGTCAGAGACTATTCAAATCCAAATGACCTCTCCCCATGGGGTATATCTTCCCTAAGAGGAAAGAGGCAGTGTCAATCTCTACTACCTGCCTTCCATTCAGAACCAGACCCCAGATACTGGGGGAAAACAGCCACAGGACATACCTTCTTATACCAGTTGGGGGTGACAGGTGCCACCTGCTGGGCAGAAAAGCATAGTGACTTGAGGCCTTACAGGGTGTACCAATCTTCTAAGGCACACCCTCAGGGAGCCTTATACTATTGCATCCTTCCAAGACCTGAGACCATTCTGGTCTAGAAAAACCTGATTCGGCTAACCAAGGAGGCCAGATTCCTAGAAAACAGAAAATTACAACCTACACTAGAAGGGGCAAAGTTATGGCCCAGTCAAAGGAACAAACTTAGACTTCAACTGGGATACAGGAATTTAAGCAAATAGTGCTGGATCAATTCAGAAAGATTAGGGAAGATATGGCAAAAGAGATGAAGCACAAAATGAAAACACAGCATACATAAGATAGAAATCAAAAGTTTGAAAAACAGCTGACAGAATCTATGAAAATGAAAGGCACAACACATGAGATGAAGGACACAATAGAAACATAAAACAGCAGATCCTAAGAGGCAGAAGAAAACACTCAGGAACTGGAGAACAAGGCAACTGAAAGCCTATACACAAAAGAATAGATAGAGAAAAGAATGGAAAAATATGAGCAATGTCTCTGGGAACTTAAAGACAAAATGAAATGCAGGAATGTATGTTCATGGGTGTCCCAGAAGAAGAGAAGGGAAAAGGGGCAGAAACAATAATAGAAGAAATAAATGAAAATTTCCCATCTCTTATGAAAGACATAAAATTACAGATCCAAGAAGTGCAGCATACCCCAAACAGAATAGATCCAAATAGGCCTATGCCAAGACACTTAATAATCAGATTATCAAATATTAAAGATGAAAAGAGAATCTTGAAAGCAGCAAGAGCAAGGAGATCCACCAAATATAAAGGAAGCTTGATAAGACTATGTGAGGATTTCTCAGTAGAAACCATAGAGGCAACAAGGAAATGGGGTGATATAGTTAAGATACTGAAAGAGAAAAAACAGTGGCCAAGAATCCTATATCCAGCAAAACTCTCCTTTCAAATGTGAGGGAGAGCCTCAAATATTCTCTGACAAACCGACCATCACAGTTTGTGAACAAGATACCTGCTCTACAGGAAACACTAAAGGGAGTACTACAGACAAAAAAGAAATGACAGGAGTGAGAGGTTTGGAACACAATTTTGGGAGATAGTGTCACAGCCATGTAAGTACACTGAACAAAGATGATTGTGAGTATGGTTGAAAGAGGAAGGTTAGGAGCATGTGGGACACCAGAAGGAAAGAGGAAAAATAAATACTGGGACTACATAACTCAATGAAACCTAAGGTGCTCAACGATTGTGATAAAAGGTACAAATATGTTTTTACAAGAGGTAGAACAAATGAAGGTCAACATTGCAAGGTGTTAAAAATGGGGTGGGACTGGAGAAAAATAAAACCAATGCAAACTAGAGACTATAGTTAAAAGAAACATTGTATTATGCTTCCTTTAATATAACATAGGCAATATACCAAAGCTAAATGCATATGGGTGGGGCATAGGGGAAGGGTATGGGACTCTTGGCATTGGTGATGCTGTCTGACTTTATTCTACTTTAGTTTAATGCTGTCTTCCTTTTGTTGCTTCCTAGCTGTCAAGTTTTTTTTTTCTCTCTCTTTCTTTGTTTTTAATCTTTCTCCTGTCTCTCTACCTTCTTTGACTCTTCTCCCTCATTTGTGGAAGAAATGGAGATGTCCTTATATAGATAGTGGTGATGGTGGTGAATGCATAAATACATGACTATACAGGGAACCATCGATTGTTTACTGAGGATGGAATGTATAGTTTGTGAACAAAACCATCTTAAAAAAATGGGTTGATGAAGAAACCTTGAGGGCACTACATTGAGTGAAATAAGACAGACACATAAGGACAAATATTGCAGGGTGTCACTGATATGAACTAATTATAATACGTAAACTCATAGACATGGAATTTAAGTTATCAGGATATAGAATGAGCCTAAAGAATGGGGTGCAGATGTTTATTATGAGCACAATGCTCAACTAGGCTGAACTTAAACTTTTGAAAATGGACAGAGGTGATGGTAGCACATTGTGAGAATAACTAACAGTGCTGAATGGCATGTGAAGGTGGTGGAATGGGTAAGCTCAGTCACGTATGTCACCAGAGGAAAGTTGGAGGTTAAAAGATAGGAATGTATAAAACAGTGAATCTTGTGGTGGACAATGTCCATGATTAGCTGTACAAATATTAGAATTATCTCTCATGAACCAGAACAAATGTATGACACTATAACTAGAGATTAATAATAGAGGGGCATATAGAAAAAAAATGTATACCTATTTCAAACTATATACTACAGTTAGTAGTATTTTAACATTCTTTCATCAATAGTAAACAAGTGTATTATACCAATACTGTGAATGAATAATGTCCGGGGGGTGGTTACGGGTATGGGAGGACTTGAGTTTCCTTTTTTTTCTGTCTTTATTTCTTTTCCGGAGTAATGAAAATGTTCTAAAAATTGAAAAAAAAAATTACTGTGGTAATGGATACACAGCTGTGTGGTGGTACCATGGGCAATTGATTGTACACTTTGGATTTTGGATAATTGTAAGGTATGTAAACAATCTCAATTAAAAAAATTAAAAAAAAAATACATCTGCAAAGACTCTATTCCCAACTGATGGCATATTCATGGATTCCAGGAGAGGAACATAACTTTTGGGGGTCCACTATTCAACTCACTAAAGGGGGAAACTAAGGATACTAGATACTAGGTAGACAGGAAAAATCAAATGTCAAGAAACAATAGTGAAATAACAGGGAAGTTTTACTCTGGAATATTTACTTATTATATATTATGTATTATATGTCAGATTTCTTGGTTATGATGATTATATTTTGGTTATATAGATGAACATATTGGTTCTTAAGAACTACGAACAGATACATTTGGATTTTAAATGATCTTTGAAACTTACTTTCAAATAGTAAAGAAATAGTGTAGGAGTGTGAGTGTATGTGGCTGTGTGTATAATACAGAGGGATAACTAATAAGAAAGAAAGAGAGAAAAGAGAGAAAAATATAGCAAAATGTTAAGATTGGGTAAATGTAATTTAAGAGTACACAGATTTTCATTATATTCCTTTCAATTTTTGTAGGTTGAATTTTTTTCAAATAAATCATTAAAAATGCAATATATTGGTGATTTTCTAAGATGTTTAGATAGGGGAAAGAATGCAAATCAAGATTTAGTGGTCAAAATCTTTTTCTTCTACCACTGAAAATTATGTTGTTAATAATCTTATAGAATTTAGAATCTCAAAGAACTTTGTCAAGTTGTAATAACTTTTATACACTGAAATTGATATTGTTAAAAATTTGTGTAAACCAAAACATATTCCTTTATTAAGCAAATAGAATTTTGTTGGTGACTGAAGAATATGTAGGAAGCTTTAGGTGCCCAAGCAAAGTATTTCAAATGCAAAATATTAATGTTTAACTGTTCAAAGGCGATCAAACACAGAATGTTGAATTTGTTAATAAAAGTTCACCTCCTTTTGTTTTTTCCAATAATATAACTGACATATTCAACTACAATATTTTTAGGAAATAACAATTTACGTTTTAAGACTGGATTTCCTAAAAAGAAAAAAAATGGCTTCCAAGAAAACGTGGGTAGAAACAACTCCATTGCTCACACCTTGGCAGTTTATAGCTGTTTTCTCCTCTAATGGACACTAGACCGTATATCTAGAGAACAGTTAGAAGATTGTTATTTATCTTGCTAGACTATGTCACTTTTTCACATTCCAGGATCTTCTGAATATTATTTCAATTAATGACTGAAAGTACATACATTGACATGGGATTATAAGGCAGTTTTTGCCAACTGAAGTGGTGTGTGTGTGTGTGTGTGTGTATGTGTATGTGTGTGTGTGTTAGCATATGGACATGCTTTAGAATTTCTGGAACAATTTCTTTTTCATTTATGAAGGCCACCGGTGACTATATAGACCAAGATTTGATTTATTTTCAATAAAGCTCTTGATTAGTCAATCAATAGCTGGATTTATTTCTGAATGTAATTCTGAAAGACTTTGGAAACATTTCCTCTGAGTTGGGAGTACTTTATTTTACAAATAAAATATTTTATTTTATCTTACATACAAAATATTTTATTCTATTTTACAAATTGTAATTTACACTTTTAAAATTGTATGCCAAAGTCTATGCAATGAAAGAGTACAGAGAATCAATTTTTTCAAAATTATCTAACTATAAATGACAATAATTTTCCTATTAAAGAGCTTATTATCATCTTCCTTGGTATTCTATAGCTTTCTGTTCAGTCTAATAAAAATAGTAATATGGAATTGCTTGATGTTATCCTACTTAACAAATTGTATATATATATATTATATATATATATATATATTTTATATATATATACACACACATATGTTTACCCAAAAGTGTGCTATCTGAAACACTAGGAAATCTATATATTTCATCCATTCATTTATCCTTCTATTGTTTGTATCAGTGTGGTGGGCATGGAGATAAACTTCCCAAATTCCACTTCAGGGAAGGACTTCTGCTCCAGGTACTGGGGGTGCCACCTGCAGATACCCTTCAACTACCACCCCTTCAAGAATGACCTTAACTATCATTCCAGGGGAAGCTCACAAGCAATGGTTATTGAAAGTAGAGAATAAAAAGACCTGGGCATTTCAGTCCAAAACAGCAACTTTGATATGCCATTTAGCTCTGGAGCTTTTAATACAGTCAGCCTTGGGTTTAATAGGTTTTTTTTTTTTTTTTTTTTTTGCAGCTGAACTTCTCCCTATGTCCATCTCTCCAAGCCTCTTTCCCCAGACCACAGTATTGGTTCCATAGGTGCACTTAATAAAACATCTTACACACAGAACTTCCAGTGTCTGCTTCTTGGAGCAGTCAACCAATGGTAGACATATTAAAACAATGACAAAACAAACAAAAAACTGAAATACTTGAGTCTCTATCCTCACAGAAAGGTTATCCAAGTTTTTCCCAATGTGTTTGAATTTTTATTTTAATTTCAAGGTTGCCTTAAATCCTGTCATATTATCTTAAACTACTTCATATGTGGTAACATTTTGTCCATTCAACATACGGGATTCTTTGTGCTGAACCAGGCTTTGTAATGCCAGATCTGTTGTAACTTCACAATGCTATCTCAACTGAGGAACTTCTGTAAACAGCTAAAATGGAGTGAACAGATCTGGATTTATCCTTTCATGTTGAATAACCATAAAACAAAACAAAACAAAAAAGATAAGATTGGAAATCAACAGTTCTCAAGACATTGGAAACAGGCAATGAAGGACAATGATTTCCAGGATATTAGAAACAGAGTTTAACCTTACCATTGCTGGAACATACTGCCTTGGGAGTTTCTAGGCTGCAAGGCAGAAGGACACAGGTGGAAGAAGGCAGTCTCTAAAAAGGAAAAACAAATAAGAATATCTCAGTAGACACAGAAAGAGCATTTTGTGAAATCTAACACCATTTCTTGATGAACTTTTAGCAAACACAGTGAATTCAGGTGGCCTAAGGGTACATCAACTGATGAACAGAATGGTGAACCATGGTGTATACGTACAATGATGGAATACTGAGCTGCTACAAGAAGAAATGAAGTTGTGAGGTATGCAACTAGGTGACTGGACATTGAGGACAGTATGTTGAGTGAAATAAACTAGAAATGAAAAGACAGACATTATAATGCCTCACTAATATGGACTAACTATAATGTGCAAACTCAGAATTGAATCTCAGAGCATAGTTTGTCAGAGGAAGGCTTATTGTAAAAGTACCTAGACTGTAAGCTCTTACAGCAGTTACATCTATTCCAGAGTTGTAATGGTCATTCCTGATTTCTGAGTTGCTGAACTCTGTTTATAATGTAGTTGGTCCCTGGAACTTTTGGTATCTGTGTGACACCTGACACTCAGAGCCAGAGTCCAGCATCTATGAATGTCAGTATTACCCCATACAGAAAATGTTAAAGTCTGAAAATGAGATCAGATTTCAATTAGAGATGTGAACAAAATGGATTTGGTTAGGACTAAGGTAAATCAGACTAAAGGGTAAAGGGTGATATTGATGTCATTTTAAAACTTCAACTTCTGAGTGAGACCAAAGGAAGAGATGTTTATTACATGAAAAAATCTATATGTTTTGTAGCACACTATATAATTTAACTTGTATAGTCAGTTTATTCAAACACCATCATTTCATGAAAATTTGAATAGGGAGTGAAATCTTGTTGGTTTGTATAGGTTAGCATGAAGCCCCTATATATCCCAGAGTAATTTGGGCAAAGAACAAAAATGTATTTGCAAAGCCCATTTGAGGGCCTGGGGGAAAATGTGAAAATATAAGTCTTCCCCACCTGGGGAATTACTGACATTCCCAAAAGCATTGGGGTCTACCAGTTTGGAAGGCCAAGCCCTCAATCTTGGGGCTTGCCCTTATGAAGTTTGTTACTGCAAAGGACAGGCTAAGCCTATTTATAATTGTGTCTAAGAGACACCCACAGAGAACCTCTTTTGTTGCTCAGATGTGGTCTCTACCTCGAAGCCAAGTCTGCAGATAAACTCATTGCCCTCCCCCCTACAAGGGACATGAATCTCTGGGTTGTAAGTCTCCTTGGCAGTGTGGGACATGACTTGTGGGGATGAGCTTGACCCTGGCATTGTGGAATTGAGAAAGCCTCTTTGTTCCAAAAGGAGGAAGAGAAATGAAACAAAATAAAGTTTCAGTGGCTGAGAGGTCTCAAATAGTCAAGAGGTCTTCTGGAGGTTATTTTTATGCATTATATAGATATCTCTGCCTTTTTTTTTTTTTTTTTTAGTGTATTGGAGTAGCTAGAAGGAAAAACCTGAAAATGTTGAACTGTAAGCCAGTAGCCTTGATTCTTGAAGGTGATTGTGTAACTGTATAGCTTACACTGCGTGACTGTATAATTGTGAACCTTGTGGTTCCCACTCCCTTTATCCAGTATATGGACAGATGAGTAGCAAAATGAGGATAAATAGTAAATGAAGAATAGGGAGAGATGGGGGTTATGGGATGTTTTGGGTGTTCTTTTTTACTTTAACTTTTATTCATATTTGTTTTTGTATGTGGTAATGAAATGTTCAAAAATGGATTGCGACGATGAATGCACAATTGTGTAATGGTACTGTGAACAACTGATTGTACACTGTGGATGATTGTATGGCATGTGACTGTATCTCAATAAAATTGAATTTAAAAAAATAGTAGGAAGAAAATTTAGGACAATATTGATATGTTAATTTTCATGACTTGGTTATGATGTTATAAATTATATACATATCTTAAAATTTTCAAACAGTACACTTTAAATTGTTATGATTTATTTATAATTCAATTAAACCTCCATAATCCTGTTTAAAAATCATTTAAATTGTCTTTCTACTTTTATTTAGGTACATGCAGGTTCTAATCTTATCCTAGGTTATTGTTCATTTCTTTGCTTCCATTTAGAGCATTTGTCACAAACACTACCTTATTGAAAATATCTTCTTCAGAGAAATATATCCCTGATTATGGTTGTGTATAATTTAATTCAAAAATTAATTTTTATCTCCACTAGTGCATCAAAACTATTAGCTATGCATTCCTTAGAGTTAAAGTAGCTTCTTTTTTCTTATACACATCTCCCCACCCCACTCCCCAGAAAAATAAATAACCACCACCACCACCAATAGCCTAAAGAGAGTTAACAATAATCTTTTAATACCATGTAATCAATCTGGTTTTCAAAGCTTTTTCCAGGTTATTAAATCAGTTATCACACAAGACCCTAAAACATGGAACACAGGAAATAATTCTGAGCTCAATACATTCAAAATTATCCCATTGACTAATACCCTATATAGTCCTTTAATTTTTAATTTAAAAATATCTACATCTTCATCCTGAACAAAATTTCTGAATTTAAATCTATCTTCTTTTCTCCCAAGAAAAGCACTCACTATTGGGAAAACTGACTTTTTGCTGCGAATGAGAAACTTAAATACCTATCTGTACTTGGCAAGTAGCACAATAAGTGGACAAAGCCCAATTGCAAGGTCTTAGGGAATTGTGAAGTGCTGCAAATGATTGGACAATGTCTATCCACTTTGGAACTGCTTATACTCAGCTACCGCTTACAGTTGTCATAAGAAAATGAAAACACAGGCATTAAAAACTGTCATTCTGATTTTTTTAAAATATGTGTGCAATAATGACTTCCTTTTGGGAATGTGTGTGCATGTATAGATGGGTGATAGATGATAGATGAGATAGGAACATGGATAGGTAGGTGGTTAGATAGATAGATAGAGAAAGAGAGAGAGAAAGGTGATAGATCTTATTTACTGACAATCTCTGTAGTATCATTTATTATCAGGAAATGGAATCTTCAAGAATGGCAGAGATTCACTTTATTTTTGTGAAAAAGAGAAGGCTGTTTTCTCACTTAAACATCATGGTCTCAACCCTTTTGATAAGAATTTTTAAAGGAAAATTTGGACATTTAAAAATAGAAAAAACACATACTTTTAAAAAATATTTATCCAATACTAGAACTGTTGGTATTTTTATAACATCCAATCTACTGTGTAGTCAATACCCTACAAATTATTAAATATTAGTTCAATGCTTTAAGAAGCAATACTACAAATTTAAATAGAGATTGTGAATATATATCTGTGATTGATTGGAATGTCATACATTTAAAAGACTTTTAAATTCTCAATTCTTACTGAGTTCCTGTAAATTACTTGCACATATAGAGCTCTCACTGATTTCAGAGATACTTAGCCAAAAGAGAAAGAGCAGAGATGAAGAAATATTAACTAATATGCCTATTAGTGCAAACTGAAAGAAACAATGGCCATTGACCTTTAATAATTATACATCTATAGATAAATATTTTTCTCACATCTAAGTCAAAGAAACACCAAATTATTAGATACGATTTTTGATATGTTTCCCCATTATTGCACAATTAGGGTTCAGAAAGAAAATTGGAATTAAGCTAATGAATAAATGAAAGAGTAAAACTATAAGAAATTACTGAGTCAAACTATAATATTTTTAAAACATATTAATTGTGTTATGTATAATAGCTGCCATGGGGATACAGCAGCCACCATTCTAATTTCCGTTTTGCAACATCACGGGGCTTTTCCTGAGTCAAGAATACACTTTAGCAAACCTTCATCTTCAATCCCCAACCACCAAATTCCACTTCTAAGTATTGTGTTTTCCTTTAAAATAAGCAAGAGCTGCTGATTAGATTTAAACATGTTCTACTGGTAACTTGTCTGTAATATAGGTCATTTGGCAGCTTCCTCAGAGTAGTCATATGAAAGGATGTCTTTCATTTCATCTATGGCAGCTCTATTAATAAATATGACTTGTACTTCCATGTATGTTCCTTTCAAGGACTTTTGAAGATTTTGCCTAGCATGTAATTTCTTCACTCAGACATACTTGGGATCTAAGGCAACACACATACTGACATGGTAACTACTGTCAAATCACTCAGGTATAAAAAAAAACATTAGATAAGTGAGAAATATAATTCTAATATGTAGGACCATACAACCATATATTATAAACTAAGAATCAATTAAGCCAGGTTTTTTCATCACAATGAAACTAACATAAATTGATATATTTATTGATATGACACATCTGTGTGTGTATGTGTGTGTTTTAACTTGCATTTGAATCAGTTGCTTAATAGGTCATGTTTAATGTCACATTAGCACTTTCCCACAAAGATTTATTTTTATTCAATCTTCATATGATAAGATAAATAGTTGACTTTCTGGGTGTTCATTCCAAGTGGAACTTTCCAGAAGTCCTATTGAATGTTTTTGCATGGTTCCATTAAGATATTCATCTTCAGTCAATTTTACTTAACCACTACAAAACTTTGTAACACAAGTAGGGCATAGTGAATTTTCTTCAATGAGACTTTTTTTTTGACTTTTGGATTTCATATACAGATGGAAAGATAGAAAATAGATATGAATATTGACTTAGATGTCACATCTACATAATGACTCAAAGCACAAAACCATATTCAGATACATCTCCACTTAACATGATTAGTGTTAAGAAAATCACACAAATCTATGGATTGGGCAACAAAATAAACTTTAGACCTTTCTTCATTTTCTCTTTCCACTGGCCAAATAATTTCTTCCAACATACCAGAAAGATTTATACTTACTGAGCATGACTATATATATACACAACCATCTCTCTTGTGTACTGTGCTACTGAAAGCAATTATCCAGGCCTTAGTAATCAGGCAAGCATATGTCATAGCAATGACCCTGCTATTTTTGACAGCCTGGCATCATTACTTCTTTTTAATTGTTGAAAGAACTCCAATTTGATAGTGTTGAATCATACCTTCTAATAAGAAATCCATGCAAGTCCAGAAGAAATCACAATTGGTATAAGAGAATTTGCAATTCCCTTCTCCTTGATCATGGTGATTAGCTCAGGATGCAGGAGACCCAGGGAGCATTTGTTGGCTGTTTCTAGGGGTAAAATGTTTCCTGATCTCTTAAGATAAGTATCAGGAGAAACATTCTATCTTCCTGATTGATAAAAGTTTAAACACATAGATCACAAACCTACTATTATACTTTTTTTTCAAGTATTAGTTTAAGATGAATCAAACACAGTGGAAGATAAAGAAAATGGAAGGAATGGAACTTGTTTTTGGTAATATCATTGAGCTTGAATGCTTCTGAATGACTTTTCACTTACAAGTCTCAGAAACATTTATTGTTTAGATCATTTTAAGCCAACAGTTCTTTGCCACTAACCCAAAAATGCATAAGTGATAAAGTCCCATTCTCATAATCAAAGAAAAAGTACAATTAGAAAATTATTATTTTTTCTACATTTTTATAAGATTTTCAAGTTGTGTATCCATGATGTCTTTTATGGTCATAAAGGGATATATTTATTTATATCTTTTCTGAACTGATAAATTTTTTTAAATAAATTGGCACCTTATAATAAATGGCATTGTAATGTTATTTTAATGCTTTCACATGAATCTATAAAATATTAAGAACACAAACTGCATCTCATTTTTTTAACTTCTACAAAACATTGAAGAAAAACATATTTTGAAAGGAGAAGAAGAAAGATTATAAAATGACTTTAGTTGATATCTGCATTTTTCTATGCAAATACATAGAGATAAGAGCATATTAATGAGATTGTATTATACAAGCTGCTTGATAATAAAAATGAAGGACCTGTTAAATTTACCTGTGCTTTAACATTTAATATAGAAGAGAAAATTGTGTTTAGATGGAAGAAATTGCTTAACTTCATATACATACTTTGTCAACTCCAGAAGTTACCAGTTCCTATAATTTCAAAGTTTAACAAATCAATTTTAAAAGCATTGAGAATTTAGACATTAAACTACATTTTAAAAATATTTCAGAGTGTATCAATTGATTCTACATTATGAAATACCATTTCATAAAAAATTAGCATTTTAAACTTTCTTCCATCTCTTTTTCCTTACCTCTTGATTTTGAAAAACATATTATCATTACTTAAAATTCTTTTCTAAAATATTAGTCTAAACCCAGTCCTTTTTATCATAACCTCTCTGCCCCTTTGATTATATTTTGATTTATCTTTTACCAATCAGCTTTTTTTGTATTTTTATTAGTTTTCCTATGAAATACTCATATTTTGAAATGTTTATTGCCTTTCCACTTAAATGATATTTTGGGTGGAAATAATTGATGATCATGGGTTACACTCTGCTGCTTTGGAGTTTTTATGTACCCCAGAAAAGCCATGCTCTTTTAATCCATTTTTATGGGGGCAGACCAATTGTGGGTGGGACCTTTCAATTATGTTGTTTTTGTAGAGCTATAACCTAGCCCATTCAAGATAGGTCTGGAGTCCTCTATGAGAGGATAAAAAAACAGAAGAAACTCAGAGAGCTCATAGACGCTAAAAGATGAAATCCAGAGTTTGTCCTGGAGATGCAAAGAAAGGACCCACAGGAGCTGAGAGAGAGAGCCACTGAAAGCAGAAGCTAAACCTGGGAGAGAAGGACCAGCAGACATCACCATGTGTCTTCCCATGTGACAGAGGAACACTGGATGCCAGCAGCCTTTCCTCAGAGAATCTATTCTCTTATTGATGCCTTGATTGGGACATTTTCACAGCCTTAGAATTATAACTTGTAACTTCATAAATCCCCATTGTTAAAAGCCAACCCATTTCTGGTATATTGTATCCTGGCAGCTTTAGCAAACTGAAACACACTCCATTCTCTATGATTGAGTATGTTATGGTAAATTCTAAGACTAACTAATTTATTTAATCTATTTATCTTTTTATAAGTTTTTAATTTATTTAATCTATTTGTCTTTTTTTTTAAATTGACATTTCTGGAAAAATCCTCAAACCTGCCTGTCCAGAGAATACCAAAGGTGGTGATGTAAGAAGACCTAGGATTTAGTCAGTCCTCCAAGGAAGCTAATAAATAGCCAGGAACTGTCTTAAACCACTGTTTGGGGGCCTCTGGAGACCAGAAGCATATTGTACACCAGCCAAGAATGAATGGAAGTACAAAACTGATAAATCACAGTGAAGAGCTGTGAGTAAATCCATGCTGTGGAGGCTGGTGCATTTCTACCACTGACATGGCAGGCTGACTTGGTAGTTACTCCCTGTAAGGAAATAGAAGCCCACTTTCCTAGGATTAAGGGGATAGGGACTGAGCCAGTCACCAATTGTGGCTTTTGTTGAATGAGTTCAGACTGCTTGGATACCAGCTCTGAGCACAGATAATTTGCATCACAGCCAAGAAAGAAAGAACCCAGCAGATTCTGTTTCAGCCCTGCTCCCAGCAGAAGATGAAGCAGATCCCAAGAGGAGAGAAAGCAGAGCAGATAGACAGACACAGATGCTTCAGGAGGTAGTGGAGCTGTTTGTTAAAGGACAGCTCTGCCCCAAGAAAATGAAGAGACAAGGCTAGGCAATGACTGTGGCTCTTAATTGGCAAAATTGGGCTGCTGGACTCCAGCTCTGAAAAGAGCTATATTTTTTTAAAGCAGCCCATTAAAGAGAGAGGCTGGCAGTTTCTGTTTCAGTCCTGCACTAGGCAGGGGCAGAAGTAGGGTTGACTGAGAGGCACAGTAACTACTCTCCCAAAGGAAGGGGAGAGGCATGACCCAGAGTAGGTGGCAGCTGTTATATAGAGAGTTTAGATCCTAGGGACTGGGATGCCAGTAAGTTTCAACTTGCAAAAAGTGGAAAAAGTGGTCCTACCACACACCAGCATGGGTGGAACTGGGGCTGCTTGAGAGTCTCTATGCTTTTCTGGCAGTGGGAAACAGGGTGCAGAAGGCTGGCTTTTCCCTTGAAAATAGGGGTGGGCAAGGACCACCACAGCTAGTGGCTGTCATTTAGAGAATTCAGATCCCAGGGGCTGGGAAAACAGCAATGTTTTCAACCTGTTTCCCAGCAGCCTTTGTCTCAACCATGCCCATGGCCAGGGTGGGTTCTACTGAAAATTAAAGGCACAGTACCACCTTAGGCTGTGGGGAGCAGCAGACTGAAGAGAGCAATTTTTTATGCATGACAGGACAAGCACAGATTCAGGAGACTTCATAGAAAAGAATGGCATCCTGCTGGAAGTTCTGGCTAGAACAATAGGGAAGAAAAAGAAACAAAAGACATCTAAATTGAAAGGAAGAAGTAAAACTTTCATTGTTTGCAGATGACATGATCCTGTATGTTAAAAGTCCTGAAAACTCTACAACAAATCTTCTAGAGCTAATAAACAAGTTCACCAAAGTGGTGGGATACAAAATCAATGCACAAAAACCAGGTAGTGTTTCTATACCCTAATGAGGAGCAACCTCAGAGTTAGTTAAGGTAAAAATTCTATTTACAATAGCAACCAAAATAATCAAACATCTAGGAATCAATTTAACCAAGGATGCAAAAGACTCATACACAGAAAACTACAAAACATTGCTATAAGAAATCAAGGAAGACCTAAATAGCTAGAAGGACATACAGTGTTCATGGGTTGGAAGACTAAATGCAGATAAGATGACAATTCTACCCAAATTTATTTATAGATTCAATAAAATTCCTATCAAAATCCCAACAAGGAATCCCTTGAGATAAATTTGTGAATGTATAGACAAATTCATTAAAATGTACCCAATGTATAGAGATTACAAGCATAGGATTTATTATGCATGGCAATAATTTCCATGGATAAGAGAAAGAACAGGAAAATGGCACTTATTTAGTATCATGCACTAGGTTGGATAATTACCTAACAACAGTGTGAAATGAGTAATGTAGTCTACATTGTACACTTGAAGAGACAGAGGCTCAGATAGGTTAGTCACATGTCTAAAATTCCATAGTTTACTAATTTCTGAGATTGCTTGCAAACCCAGGTTTTCGTCACTTCAAAGACCTGTTTGTTTTCATTACCAAATGACAGTTTTCAGTTTAAAAGTATGATTTCTTCATAGTTTTAAGAAAATGGAAGTGAAATTTATTATTTGATATTTTTCTCATCCATTTTTTACTCTCTCATCTATATTTTTATTATTTCTTCATTTCTCCTTCCCAATCATTCTTCATTTACTCTCAACTTTAGAATTTGAATATATACCCCTTAGTATTCTTCAGTGTCACTGTCAGGCCCCAGAAAAAGAGTCTAACATATAGAAGGAATGTCTGATCCAGGGGCCCTGCTGCTTATCTCGTAGATACCAGGTGCACCATAAACTAAGAGTTGAAAGCTGTTTTAGAAATCCCAGTCACAGTGGCACCTAGACCCCAGGGGGCAGACAAGGGAAGATTAAGAGTAGTGTGTTAAAACCCTAGTAACCAGTCAGCAGAAACTGATAAGCACTCACCCAATCGAGGCCCAGAACACACTCAGCAGGACCCTTCCCCCCCCAACACCCAATGTGGGTTTTTCCTTTTAAAAAATGCTGCTCTCAGATAGAGGGCTGGAGCCATTTTTTCTTTCTTTCTTTTCTGATGGCTCCCACCTGCTTTTTTCTGCTTTCTTCCTCTAATAAACCTTAAATTCTCTACTTACACCATGGCTCACTGCATTTGTATGGATTCTTGAACAGCTCTGAACTTAACATTTGGTGCCGAAGACCCGGGATGGAGGTTTGACTGAGCTTTAAGTTTCCTGGCCCCTCAGGGCAATGGGGCAGCCTCCCAGTCAACTCCATTCCCCAAACTACACAGCTGTTTGGGTTTCTATGCATTCAGTGGCTTGAGTCCATCAACCCAGACCACCTTGATGTGATGTTGGCTCACCCTCACGGCTCTCAAACATCTACAACTAATTCGGCCCTAGGTAAGTAAGTGATGTCTTTCTGCCAAGATCCCCCCTCGGGAGTTTTGTTCGATGTACTGTGGACATCTGGCCCACCTGAGGGTGGCACCTCGGGTCACTTTAATGTGACGCCTGGCTTCATAAGCCTAGGAAACCTGAGAGCTCAGTCAAAACTCTCCGACACTCCGTGAGTGTCTTTCCCCATTGCAGCAAAGTAACTCAGGGGACATGTTGGCCAAAAGACTGCATGCATTTCCTGACCCCCAATGACAAACCAGGGATGCCTGCTTTGTTGTGACTGAGTCGTATGGGTCTGGGCCATTAGTCTCACTTGAGCAACATTTTGGGTGGTCTCTGTAAGCCTCTAAAGGAGCAGGGAGCCATGGGTCCCCCCACAGGTGATCTCCGTAAGCCTCTGATGAGTGTAGCCCCAATTCATGTCAGCCTAGTCCAGGAAAATCATGATCTTCTAAAGAAGCAGGGAACCATGGGTCCCCCCATGGGCAATCTCCGTAAGCCTCTGATGAGCAAAAGTTCCCTAACAGATCACAAGCCTGTCAAATTTCTTAAATAATCATAGGTAACATTTTCAGTAGCTCCAAAACTAAATTTCCTCCTAAATCTACCCCCTCAGATGTTTAAACTTCAATTAAAAGGGGAAGGAAAACCAATACAATTTGGCCGCAGTATCCTTTAGAACAACAACAACATTGGCCAGAAAATGGCACTTTTAATTGGCAAATTCTCACTGAATTTAATAATTTTATTTGGCATAACAACAAGTGGCCTGTAGCTTTTAATCTTAAGCTTTCTAAACTGTTTGGTCCTGGCTATTCTTGGGCCACTCTGTCGTCTTCTACCAAATTCTCCTCCTTCACAAAAAATCCTTCTAAGTCTTCCGCTTTCCTCTCTACAAAAGTTAACCCTGAAAAGCCTTTAAGCAACTTCTCTTCTTTAACCCTGCAAATCATCCCCCTTGTAACTCTTCTCTAACCCCTTCTGCTCACCTCCCCTTGCTGTTAACCCCTTTCCCCACCTCTCATCCCATCGCCGCCACCCCTTCCCCACATCACCCCACCTGTGCAGCCCGCTTGCTGCCCGTGCACCCCTCCCCCATCCCCTGCCCCAGCCCCCCTCTCCTGGGCAGGAAAGTGCAGCACAAACCCGGAGCATGCACACCTGGCATAACTGGAGGATAAATGAATTAGGCAAGAGCTCCTCAATTACTGTCTGCTGCTGTTTTACTATAAACAAACCTATCCCATCCCTAACAATGTTTAGCCTCTGATTTACAAACACTAAATTTACATCCCAGTGAGCTGCTTCAATGTGTAAATGACCTCCTACTGTGTAGCTGCCCTAGCCTTAATTCCCTCCATCAAAAAGGATATAGTTTCCAAAAATAAAAAAACAATTTTCTAAGCCACAAGTCACTTACTTAAAAATTTCCCTCTCCCCTAATAAAAAGAAAACTTATTTCTCTATTTAATGAGAGATCAGGCAAGCCTAACTATTTAAAACCATGTTTTCAAATGCCCTAATCCATGTCTCATGGGCTGTGAAGCTCCCCTCAGCTACCCAGAAATTTTTCCTAGAGTACCGGGACTCAGAAGTCCAGGTAACAGTGCCCGCTGCAGGTGGGTGCCAAGCGCATCTGAGTTGAGGTAGCTTTACAGTTGAAACTTTCCCTGTGCTCGGTAAGTGTGTAATTTTTTTGTTTATTGTGTTCACTCTGCTTTCTTTTGTTTCAATTAGTCTACTGTGTAGTAAGGCTAATTAAGTTAATCCAAGGGTCATGCATGCAAACTCAGTGGGTTTAAACCCCATTAACCATAACCCCAAATTTTGTAGTTCTCCTTTAAAATTTTGTGCAGTTTGCACAGTTTGCATTTGTGTGAAAAACCAGTAACAGTTAAACAGCTCCTACTCTTATGTTCTGTCTTTATAATTTCTTTTGCTGTTGTTCAGCCATGGGAAACTCTCAAAACTTGCCAGTTACATCTTCCCTAAAAACTATTCTTAATAATTAGTCTAAATTTAGAAAGTGTCATTAAAATTGTTAATAAGCTATAGCTGCAGCCAGCTGGTCTTTATGTGTGGTATAGCTAGCTATAGCAAACTGTCTCTAGAAAAAAAAATCTGTAAGTTAAACAAAGTTACAGTTTAAAAATATATGCAGAAATTCCACCTCTGCTTTAATATCATAACTTCCAAAGCAATTAAAAAATATAATAATAATGTAAATGTGCTAGCCTAACAGTTTTTAAAATTAAAAAGTCAAAAAAAAACCTAGTCAAAAGGGTCCTTGCAAAAACCTAAAACTGCTGAGAGAACATCAAAAGTAACTAATACAATTTAAAAATCAGCAAAAGTGCAAATTATCAAACCAGCGTCATAAAATAATATCTCTACTAAGGAATCTGATAATGACAACTTTAACTCCCTCTCTCTATAAAAAATGTTTTGTCTTGAATGTTTAGCATCATTCTAACAAGCTTAATTTTAATAGTAATAGAATGTTGTATAGAAGGTACAAAGAATGTTTTTCTAATGAAGGGGAAAAGGCAAGTAGCTTTATCCTAAATGACTAATTGTTTAAAAATGTAAAATAAAGCTTGGAAGGATAGGAATGTGGGATAAAGCTTAGATGGATACAGAAAGTTGTAGAAGGTTTGTAGAGTGGAAAATTTATTTCTGTAGTCAAGGTTGAAAGATAGGTACAGAAAGCTGTAAAAAGTTTGCAAAAACTATTATTTCTGTGGTCAAAGTTAAAAACTGGTAAAAACTAGTAATAACCCTGCTTAACAACAAAACCTCAAAACTTAAAGAAAAAGGTGGTTGTATAAAACAAAATAGCATTCAATGTTTTGACCACCACCCAAAGCAGTAATATGCAATGTTGTGGGTAGGTACCTAATAATTCACAAAATAAAACATTCCTCACTGTACTGCAAGCTTCTCACATTAAGATCTCTTGCTGTTTTTATTAAGAAAAGGTTTCCTTAAATTATTGAGGTGTTATTTCTTAATAAAAGGTTGTACAAGTGTCTTTCTGAATGATCAGTGTAGGATGCAAAAAGTCTCTTTTATCAAAATAACTTCTTGCACTTCATGTTAACATTATTATGTCCTTGACTGTTTATTTATATTCTTGTACTAAGCATCTTTACATTTAAATTATTGTCTGTCCCTATACTCTTATTTGAATGGGAGATTACTTAATGAAACCCAAGCTAGCTAAATAACGACCTAATAAGGCTCAGGCCTTTTCTAATAGAAACCATAGGTTTAAAGTGTAACAAACAAACCTGTAACACAAGCACAAAGTCCCTTTAACAGCCTTGTTTAGCTAGTAAATAAAACTATGTTTACTCATTTTATATTAAATAAAACTTTGTAAATGTATAAAATTATTATTTGTTTTCTAAGCTATCCGTGCCTCAAATAAATATATCCAAGAGAATACTTTGCTAAGTAATTAAATTAGAAAAACATCTCCTTGTAATCACAAAGCAAAATCTTTAACCCATATCCTCTTAATATGTCTCAAACCTACCAAGGAAGCCACCTTAAAGCACATAAAAGGGTGGACATAAAAAACAGCCATAAAATGGCAAACAGCAAAACCCTCTCAAATACTCTAACTTAATAACTGTTATATATGATTATAAAGCTTATTCGTAACTGCACCCTTGTTCAGTAATATAGTAATCAACATATTCATAACTCCAATATGCTATAAAAAATTTAACTAAACTAAAAAAAAGAAAATACTTTCACGAATTTCAAAATTCATGCAGTTAAATCATTGTATTTTTGTAAGAGAAACAATGTAACATCTATACATTCCATTAATCCTTGCCAATAATTGTTTATTACTATTTCAAGATGCATTAACTGAAGTGTTTTAATTATTTAACAATATTCTGACAAGTTTAAACCTATAATTTTTAGTAAAATGTTATAAAATGCTTTCCTCAATAATCAATGTAAAAGGCAAAATGATTAAATTCATGTAATATAAGTTGCAGAAGAAACATTTAGACAATGTTATAAAAATTAAAAACTTCCAGCCTTCTTTTGGTTAATGATGTGCATAACATCAAATAACAATGTAGTACTGCTGGTTATAATTTCAGTTATTTTTAAAGTGTTATCTGTCACAAAAACAACCAAATTTCCTTGTAAGTTACATTGTTTTACTCTAAGGCTTCTCTGAAAGTGCTTGCAGCTAGCTACAAGTCAAAGCTTCATCTTCCACAACAAAGAAACATTTTTAAAAAGAAGCAAGGCAAGTATATAAATTATATTCTACCCATTATCTAACATAACCCTACTAAAAATGTAAAGAAAAATTAGACCTCTATTTTAATTAAAGTGCTTGCATGTTTAAACCAAGCTCCTAGTACTGTGCCTGCATGCTCTCTCCCCATCAGTTATTGGTAAGACCCATTTCTGTGGTCCCAAAGCTGTAAGGGTGTCAACCACATCACATGGACATGCTCCAGAAGTAAATGGACACATGCTGTTACTGAAAACACCTTTTACTACAGAAACCTTTGCCTCTGCCTGCCAGAAAAGACTCAATCACTTAAGCTTTTCAGTGAACATTGCCTCCAGACTAGCTCTGCTGCATGGTGCCAGAGGGTGCTGTGGAACAGCCCAATGGAACCCTGGAGCCCACCATCCTGTTTCCTAGAGGACCAATGATGCTACGCTACAACTGTACAAAGAAGATGCCTCCTGGAGCTACAACTGTCAGTGTAATGTTGTTGAAACTTAAAAACATAATTAACACTAAGGCCTGCTCTTATGAGGGGACAGCATTTATGGTATTGTAAACTTAACACCCAATGCAGCTCAGGAAAAACTTGAGCATTCATTAGCATTCAGTGCTACACATATATACCAAATAAATATAACAATGTCTATTCAATACTAAATCATATGCAAAATAATAATGTTAAAATTATAGTAAACTAAACGCATTTTCTAAGTGGTTAATGAATTTACCATAAAATAGAAAATGGCCCTTATTTCTATAGTTTGTGTTCTGCTTGTCATTTGTTTGTCTTAATTGTTGCCTATATTGTATCATTAAGTTTATCCAGAGCATCTTCCAAATTAATATAAAAACCTATTAACCCTTGCTCAGGAAAAAAACAGTTACAAAAAAAAACCTCCACCCACCTCCCCCTTTATAGAAAATGCTCACACGATACCATTTCTTAAAAATAAGAAAATGTCTCATAAACAAGAAAAATTTAATCACTGAGTAAGTCTAAGTAAGTAAGAAATATTCAATAAAACTTTCTCTCAATTTTTCTTTCATTCTCCATGCCTCTATAAGCTATTCTACTCCCCCTTATGGGGTCAGTAATTATCCTTATATTAATTTTCCTTTTTGCTCCTTACCTCTTACAAAGTCTAATTAAATTTATCAATAGCAGCTGTAACTAACCAGCAAAAGTCCGAAAACATACTCCTGCTACAATGAAAAATTGAAAATCTGCTCCTGCTGAAGCAAAAGCCTCACTACCAGCTGGTTCCAGCAGAAAATATCCAAACATCAATCTATTAATGCTGAAACTTAGTTCAAAGCAACTCTGCCCCAACTCCGTCCAAACTCATCCAGAAGCAGCTAAGAGATGACTGTGACATCCCTTTCCCCTGTAAAGGTTGCTTCGAGCTAAGTTAAAGCATTAACCCAAAATTCTACCCATACCCGTACCAATTTTTTATTAAAAATAAAAGGCAGGAATGTCAGGCCCCAGAAAAAGAGTCTAACATATAGAAGGAATGTCTGAGCCACGGGCCCTGCTGCTTATCTCATAGATACCAGGTACACCATAAACTAAGGGTTGAAGGCTGTTTTAGAAATCCCAGTCACAGTGGCACCTAGACCCCAGGGGGCAGACAAGGGAAGATTAAGAGTTGTGTGTTAAAACCCTAGTAATCAGTCAGCAGAAACTGATAAGCACTCACCCAATCAAGGCCCAGAACACACTCAGCAGGACCCTTCCCCCCCAACACCCAATGTGGGTTTTTCCTTTTAAAAAATGCTGCTCTCAGATAGAGGACTGGAGCCATTTTTTCTTTCTTTCTTTTCTGATGGCTCCCACCTGCTTTCTTCCTCTAATAAACCTTAAATTCTCTACTTAAACCATGACTCGCTGCATTTGTGTGGATTCTTGAATGGCTCTGAACCTAACAGTCACCTATATATCTTTTATTATTTAGTATATTTATTTCCTTTATCTATTCATTATATTACACATGCACACAAACACACACCATTAATTCTAGAATGCAATTAGTTTCCTATGGAGATTTCTCTCAGTTTTCCTTATTCCTGTTCCAAATAGACACATTTCAGTTTAATTCTCTTTCACTCTTGGAGTGCCTATTTATAAATTAAAGTGTTTTCTGCTTGCAAATGAGACACCAACAGTTCAGATAATTCATAGGAGAAAATTCAGTTAATGTAGGAATAATGTAATATAATTTAACTTTAAAGTTCAAATTACAATTACACTTTAAAGTTCAAATTACACCTTCATGCTAATGGAAAATATAAAAATATTACAAAAAGTAGAAAACTTGTCTCACACAAAAGACTCATTATTTTTAAATATTAGAGTTTGCCTCATGGTATATTACATTTCTCTGTTTATAAGATTGTCTAATACTAAGGAGAATCAGTCAGCATTCACTGAAGAATGAAGCATAGAAAAACATGAAGTTGTGTTAGAAATGATAGCATGTGTAAAATGCTAATATTTGAGATTTATTTTCTGCTAACTTTTGAATATCTTTTGTAATAGCTATTTCATATATAGAATTGTGACATGTCAAATTAAAGATGAAAGTCAAAATTTTTCATGTTTTTAGATATCTCTAGTACATGAATGAAATACCCTGATAAATGACTAATTCTTTTGGTTTTTCAACCAGATGGCTTTTGTCATGTAGATCCAGGGATACAGATTAAATTCCCTATAAAATTCATTAAATTCACTTAAATATTCAAAGTTTATTAGATTTTGGCAACATTTTCTGGCTCAATATCTTGAAACTGATACTTTTAAAATAACACCTATATCCCATATGTTTATATTAGGGAAATAAGGAAATTTCATAGTAAACCACATCATTTGTATGAAAATATGTGAAAAAATTATTGTGACTTGTGTTCAGTAATGCATCAAGTAGTATGGTAATATTTTAATATGGACAAGTATGTAAAGATCTAAATGCAAAAGTGTTTCTGATGACACTACATGGTATATATGTGTTATATAAAAATATAACTATGGTTAATTTGTGTAAATATGATTTCAAAATATTCTTTTCATTTTTTAACTGGAAAGAATTGATCTTAAGAGAAACAATAATAATTTTGATAAGCAGTTGGTTAGGATGATGGCCTTGTCTTTAGACATCAGGATACATATTTGAAAAGCCACTTGATTTAATATCTGGGAATGAAGTTAACCATCGTATTCTTCATGATATTATGTTTTATCCTGAAAATCCAACCAACATAAGTTAATATTTGATTTATTTAAGTGATACTTTGACTTTTATAAATCATAAAGTTTTTAAAGTGTACATACTGCAGTTAATTAATACAATTGTTATTTTGGGGATAAAAAAGGTAAAATGCCTCTCTTAGTTTGCTGGGGCTCTATGAAAAATACCATGCAAAAAACATCTATCATTTTAGTTTCTCAGGCTAGAAGTCCAAAATCAAGGCATCAGTAAAGCCTTACTTTTCCCCAAATCGTGTAGTTTTCTGACACTCCTCCATCACATGGCAATCTTTCTGTCCTTGTGCTCACTCTTCTGGTTTCTGTTGACTTATGGCTTCTCTCTGTTTTTCTCTTTGTAAGGTCTCCAGTAATCAGATTAAGGGCCACCCTGATTCAGTTTTACCACACCAAAATAGGGTATTAGAAAATCCTATTCCCAAAAGAGCCCATGCCTTAACTATTGATACACTTCCAAAGGATCCTGTTTACCAATGGGATCACACCCATAGAAACATAGATTAAGATTAAGAACATCCTTGTTGGTGTACATGATTACATCCACCACAGTCTGCCCTCTGGACTCCCAAAAGACATGATTTTCCTGCATGAAAAATATGTTTCCCCCAACCTAATGGCCCCCAAACCTTAAACCATTTCAGTAACAGCTATACATTCAAAATCTGATCAAATTCAATTATGGGTGTGGTCTGTCCTGGTGCAAAATCCCTCCTTGTGGGCCTGGAAAACATATAAAACAAGTTATATAGGGAGGACAGGTATAGGATAGACATTCCCACTCCATAAGGGTGATATTGGAAGGAAAACAAGTAACAAAAGTCCTTAGTAAATACAAAACCCAGCAAGGCAAACTCCATTAGATTCTAAGATCTGGCCATAATCTGTGGATTAATGCTTCATCTTCCAGGTTTTCTGTATCAACATCTCCACCGTTTCTAATTGTGGGAACAGTGGCCATGCTCTCTCTGAACACTAGGCTGCAGGCCACAAGCTATCTGAGCCATGGGATGTCAGCCAAACTTGGCCAGCATGTGGGAGCAAAATGCCTTCCAAGCCCCATAGTGGAAAATTCTCTCTGTTGGCCTGACTGGATCACCAATTTAGATGTTTTGGTTTATTTTTTTCTTGCCTAACTGCCTTGGCTAGAACTTGTAGCACATTGTTGAATAGCCATGTGACATTGGGCAACCCTCTTTTGATCCAGATCTTAGAGAGAAAGCTTTCAGTTTTTCATCATAGACTACATTAGCAGTGGGTTTTCCATTTATGACCTTTCTTGTGTTGAGGAAGTTTCCTTCTATTCCTTTTTTTTTTTTTTTTTTTTTTTTTTGCCTAAGTGACTGTCAAGAAAGGATGCTGGATTTCATCAAATGCCTGTTCTGCATCAATGAAGAGAATCATGTTTTATTTTTTGCCCTTCATCTTGTTAATGTAGTGTATTACATTAATTGATTTTGTTATGTTGAATCAGCCTTGCATACTGGGGTAAATCGCACTTGATCATGATGTATAATTCTTTTAACTTGCTGTTGGATTTGATTTGCAACTATTTTGTTGAGGATTTTTGCATCTATATTCATATGAGAAACTAGCCTATACTTTTTCTTTTCTTGTAGTACCTTTATCTGACTTTGGTTTTAGGGTGATATTGGCCTCATAGAATGAGTTATGTAGGGTTCTTTTCTCTTCCATTTTTTTGGTAGAGGTTGAGCAGGAGAAGTATTACATCTTCCTGGAATGTTTGATAGAATTCACCTGTGAAGCCCTCTGGTTCTGGGCTTTTCTTTGGAGATTTTTGATGAATGATTAAATTTCTTTTCTTGTAATAGGTCTGTTGAGATTATCTATTTCTTTGAGAGTTGGTTTAGGTTGTGCCTTCTAGGAACTTGTCCATTTCTTCTAGTTTCTAAGTTGTTGGCATAGCGGTGTTCAAAGTTTCCTGTTATGATCCTCTTTATTTCTGTGAGGTCAGCAGTAAACTCCCACCTCTCATTTTTTATTTTATTTGTGTCAGCCCTTTTTTTTTCCTTGTCATTCTAGCTAAAGGTTTATCAATTTTATTGGTCTTCCAAAACCCAACTTTTGATTTTGTTAATTCTATTTTTTTTAATTCTCTATTTCATTTAATTCTGTTCTAATCTTTGATATTTCTTTCTGCTTTCTTTGGGTTTAGAATGCTGTTCTTTTTCTAGTTCCTCAAGGTGTATAGTTAGGATTTTTGGTTGAGCAATTTCTTCTTTTCTAATTTAAGCATTTCAGGTTATAATTTTCCCCCTCAGCACTGCCTTTGATGCATCCTATATATTTTGATATGTTTTGTTCTCATCTTTATTCATCATATATTTACTGATCTCTTCTTAGACTCTGATTAAGAGTGTATTATTTAACTTCCATATATTTGTTGATTTCCCAATTCTCTTTGTGTTATTGGCTTCCAGCCTCATTCTGTTGTGGTCAGAGAAGACACTTTGTTTAATTTCAATCTCTTTAAATTTATTGAGACTTGTTTTCTGACCCAACATATGCATGATCCTGGAGAATGGTCCATGTGCATTTAAGAAGAATGTATATCCTGCTGTTTGGAGATGCAATGTTCTGTGTTTGTTAGGACTAGTTTATTTATACCATTCAAGTTCTATTTTCCTTATTAATCTTCTGCCTAGATCTTCTGTCTATTGACAAGAGTGGTGTATTGACTTCTCCAACTATGATTGCCATTCTTCCTTTCAATTTGCCAGTGTTTGCCTTATACATTTTGGGGCACCATGGTTAGATGCATAAATAGGTATGATTGTTATTTCTTCTCGGTGGATTGACCCTTTTATTAATATATAGAATCCTTCTTTGTCTTTTCTAAGAACATTTTACTTATGGTCTATTTTGTCCAATATTAATATAGCCCCCTGTGCTGGTTTGGATGTATTATGTTCCCCAAAATGCCATTATCTCTGATGCAATCTTGTGTGGGCAGACATATTAGTGTTGATCAGATTGTAACTCTTTGATTGAGTGTTTCCATGGAGATTGACTCACCCAACTGTAGGTGATAACTCTGATTAGATAATTTCCATGGAGGCATGGCCCCACCCATTCAGTGTGGGCCTTGATTAGTTTACTAGAGTACTATACATGCTCAAACAGAAGGAGTGAGCCTGCTACAGCCAAGAGGGACACTTTGCACTTTGAAAAATGCACAGGAGCTGAATGAGGAATGTCCTGGGAGAGAGCCATTTTGAAACCAGAATTCTGGAACAGATACCACCACATGCATTTCCAACCAACAGAGGTTTTCTGACACCCTTGGCCATCCTCCAGTGAAGGTACCCAATTGTGGATGCATTACCTTGGATACTTTATGGCCTTAAGACTTCAGCTGTGTAACCAAATAAACCCCCTTTATAAAAGCCAATCCAGAGAGGGAACCTAAGATGGTGACTAGGTGAGACACAGAGAAAAACACCTCCATGGAAAACACTAGATAAAAAACCAGAAAGGACCCAGAACACCTCTTCCAGAGTAGCACCAGCTGGACAAGTTCTGCTAAAGCCGCAGGGAATGTGTGTTTGGTGAAACCAGGAGTCTGCATTCTGAAACAAGTGAATCAGTCAGCTGAGTCCCTCGGCCATGCTGTGGTGTGGGGAAATGGTGGGTTGGCATTAAAAAAAAAAAAAAAAAGAAGCCCGGGAACAGCTGCAGATAACACGGGAGTGGTCTGGACTAATGCCTCGGTGTCTGGGGTGGAGGATACCCCTTCCCACACCCACTGCTGATTGTCTCAGGTTCAGGGGAGCAAAGAGGAGATGCACAACTTTCAGCCATCTCCCCAGTGTGTGTGGTACTCCTGCCTGGGGACGAACACACAGCACAGAGCTGAGACAAGAAACCCAGCCTGACAGGGAGTCTTTCCTGCAGCACCACTCACAAGACACAATATCAGCTGTGGACAGTGGCCTTGAATACACCCACAGCTGATTGTCCTGGAGCTGGGAGAGCAGAGCTGTGCAGAAAGGGGGAAGTTAACACGTCCCATTCAACCATCTTTGAAGTGGGCTGGGAACGCCCCTACACAGCCTGGCGGCCCAGGGCTTCCCTGGAGGCCGGCGCTCACTTGTGATGTGGCACGACCCTCCCCCCCTCAGCGGGGGGGGGGGACCGCTTGGAAATCCCAGGGAACCTACACCAATACCAAGAACTTTTGTGTCAGCAGCAGAGAACAGCCTTAAATCTCTGGGAACACTTGGGAGGTATGATTATTAAACCTGCCCTTCCTCCCTAACTGCTGAGGCAAACGCCCCTCATTGAGGGCAGACAGCACTGACAACACACCCAAATTAAGTGCACCAATTGGACCCCAAAAGAATCAGATCCCCACACACCACAAAGTTGGGGAGAACTGACTTGAGAGGAATAAGTGATTCATGGACACCATCTGCTGGTTAGTTGAGAAAGTGTATGTCACCAAGCTGCAATTCTAACAAATTAAAGATCAAGTAAAGCAAATGCCAAGAGGCCAAAAACAACAGAAAATCTTAAAGCAGATGATAAAACCAGATGACATGGAGAACCCGAACCCAAACACTCAAATCAAAAGATCTGAAGACACACAGTTCCTGGCAGAGTTAATCAAAGAACAACAGACAGGCAATGAGAGCATGGCATGGGATATAAAAGACTTGAAGAGGAGCATGGCACAGAATATGAAAGACATAAAAAGGACCCTAGAAGAGCATAAAGAAGATATTGCAAGAGTAAATAAAAAAATAGAAGATCTTATGGAAATTAAAGAAACTGTAGGCCAAATTAAAAAGACTCTGGATACTCATAATACAAGATTAGAGGAAGTTGAACAACAACTCAGCCTCCTTGAGGAGCACAGAACAGAAAATGAAAGAACAAAAGAAAGAATGGGGAAAAAATTGAAATGGATCTCAGGGATACGATAGATAAAATACAATGTCCAAATTTAAGACTCATTGGTGTCCCAGAGGGGGAAGAGAAGGGTAAGGTCTAGAAAGAGTATTCAAAGAAATTGTTGGGGAAAACTTCCCAAACCTTCTACACAATATAAATACACAAAGCATAAATGCCCAGCGAACTCCAAATAGAATAAATTCAAGCAAACTCACTCCAAGACATATTCTGATCAGACTGTCAAATACTGAAGAGAAGAAGCAAGTTCTGAAAGCAGCAAGAGAAAAGCAATTCACCACATACAAAGGAAACAACATAAGCCTAAGTAATGACTACTCAGCAGCCACCATGGAGGCAGGAAGGCAGTGGCATGACATATTTAAAATTCTGAGAGAGAAAAATGTCCAACCAAGAATACTTTATCCAGCAAAACTCTCCTTCAAATTTGAGGGAGAGCTTAAATTTTTCACAGACAAACAAATGCTGAGAGAGTTTGCTAATGAAAGACCTGCCCTACTTCAGATACTAAAGCAAGCCCTACCAACAGAGAAACAAAGAAATGAGAGACAGATATAGAGACTTTTAACAGACATATATAGAATATTACATCCCAGATCACTGGGACACACGTTCTTCACTAGTGATCACGGATCTTTCTCCAGAATGGACTGTATGTGGGGACATAAAAACAAGCCTCAATAAAATAAAAAATAAAATAATGAATTTGTTCAAAGCACATTCTCTGACCACAATGGAATACAAATAGAAGTCAATAACCATCAGAGACTTGGAGAATTCACAAACACCTGAAGGATAAAAATGAGGGGGAGATGAAAACATTCCCAGATAATCAAAAGCTGAGGGACTTCATCACCAGTAGATCAGTCCTAAGCAGGCTGAAAAGAAGGGACACTACACAATTGACTGAAACCACATGAAGAAATAAAGATTTCCAGTAAAGATCACATGGTAAATATAAAGATCAATGCTACTATATTGTTGATTTATAACTCCACTATTTACTTCCTACAGGATCTAAAATACATAAACAGTAATGATAAATCAGTGGTTTTGGACTCAATGTAAAACATGTAATTCTTGACAAGAACTACATAAAGGTGGGGGAATGGAGGAGTATAGGAACACAGTTTATGTGTCCTATTGAAGTTAAGTTGGTATCAAAGAAAAGCAACATTGTTATAGATTTAAGTTGTTAAATTTAAGCCCCATGGTAAACACAAAGAAAGTATCAGAGAATATGACCAAAGAGATGAAAAGTAGAGTAGGATTTCCAAGAAGTGGGGGAAGGGGCAATGGGGGGTAAAGAAATGAGAGTAGGGTTTTTGTTTGGGGTGAAGGGAAACTTCTAGAAATGGATGGTTGGAATGTGATAGCATTTCAATATTCTACATGTGATTAATCCCACTAATGGAATGCTAGGGAGGGGTGGAATAGGAAGATTTAGGCTATATATATCTTTCCACAATTGAAAAAAAATAAGATATTCTAAATAGATGACAATTAAATGCCAAGGATGATCCTGGGTGGGATCTGAGGTCGGAGGAGAGGAGGCTCAAAGGGACACAGATGGGACACAAGAAAAAGGAAATATACAATGTAAGCTTTATATCACTGTTGAATTTCTTGAACTTCTTAGCTGCGTTTAATGAGATTGCATAAAATAATGTTCTTGTCCATGGGAAAGGTATATGTGAATTATATTGTTTGTTCAAAGATACGTGCAGCTTGCTCTCATATGTTCAGAGGACAGAGCAATAGATGATGGGTGTTAGGGAGGGAGGGAGAGAGGGAGGGAAAGAAAGAGACAGTGGTGTGACAGAATCTTAAAGGTGATGGATTGGGGTATGGGGGGGAGGGGGGGGTCGGGGTATGATGGAGTTCTATGTATGGGGTTTGTACTGTTTTTACAACTGTTCTTGTAAGATTGAACTTATTTCAAAATAAAATTTATTATATATATAAAAAAAAAAAAGCCAATCCATTGCTGGTATTTTGTGAAAAGGCAGCATTAGCAAACTGGAACACTCTCCCAGCTCTTTTGTGGTTATTAGTTGCATGGAATATCTTTTTCTATCCTTTCACTTTCAACCTATTTTTGTCTGAGTTACTTATAAACAGTATATGGTTAGATTGTGCTTTCTTATCCATTCTGCAAATCTGTGTCTTTTGAGTGGGGAGTTTAATCCATTAATATTTAGTGTTATTAATATAATGCTAATACTTCCTTCAGACATTTTGTCCTTTGGTTTTTTTATGTCATATATATTTTTTTTCTTTTTTGGCCCTTTGTTGCAGCCTCATTTTCTATATAGTTAGACTTTCATGAAGTATTTGCCTTATTACTTCTTTTTTCTCTTTCTGTATATTTTTAAAATACTTTTATCTGTGAATACCCTGGGGATTGTATTACAAAACCTATTTCTACAGCATACTAATTTAAAAAGATGTCAACTTAACTTCGGTGGCATACACACTCTCTGCCCCCATATACCTCTCTTTCCCTGCTTTATGTTGTTTTATTCCACATTACTTCTTTAGATTGTGCATGTGTATTATTGGGAAATATGACTTTTCCTGTTCAGTTGTATACTGACTCAGGAATTGAAGAGTGGTGTTACAGATTGTCTTACAGAAGTTCAGTTCTTCCTTTTTTTTTTTCTTTTTCTGTGAGGGCTAGATTGTCTTACAGCAATTCAGTTCTTCCTTTTTTTTTTTTTTTTTTTCTTCTAAGGGGGCTTTTTTCCCCATTAAGGTATGCTGCCACAGTGAGTCAGATGGGGTCAACCAGAAAGGTCTGTTTTTCCTTTAAGTGATCCAGGAAACAGAGACTGGATTGCATGTGTTCTCCTCATGCACAGTTATGCCATGGTCTCTTTTGCCACTGGGACACTTTCGTATGTGGCACTTCTCAGTTGCTTGTTTTCCACCCTGTGCCTCTGAAGACTTGGGTCTATTTCCCTAGATATGTGTGGGGTTCTAATTCACTGCTGTGGTTGGCTCTATGGTCTGCATTCATGGCAGGAGGTACCTGGGCTGTGCTGCCTCTGTGTGACTCCCAAGCTGGAATTGAGTGAGGGGAAGGGGTCTAGACTGGCAAGTCTGGACCCAAATTTCCTACCTGATTTTGGTATTTGTTTTTCTTTCTCTTTGATTCAGCATTTGTGAAGTCCTTCAGTCTTTGTCATATTCCAGAGATTGAAGCAATTGGGATTTGTCCTTTTATTAGTTGATTCTGAAGGTAGAATTTTCCAGGAGATGTCCTACATCACCATGTTGATTGTGTCACTCTTCCATTCATTTCTTCTTTTAACATTTCATTTACCAAATATTTTTGGTGCTTATTCTGTGTCAAGTGATGTGCAGATGGAAAGTTCCACAGCCTGCATGTCCATCTGCATTGCCTTATGTGCATGTCACTCTTTCTACATTCATCAGCTAAAATGAGAAAATATATGTTTTCTTACCTGGACAACTCAACCTGTGCCCCCTAATCCATGCTTTCATTCCCATTGCTTAAAATATATAAATAGTAGATAATGTTAAATGGTAAATTAAATACATAATTCATAACAGGTAATACTTACAAAATCTATTGAGTCCCAAAGGTTTATTGTCATACTGTTGGAACCCAGACTGTTGTGTCAAACTGTCAACCAGAACAAGAGACACCTATTACCACCTCCAAGGGAGTGACCTCACATCATGGAAGGTAGAAAGACTATAAAAATGCCTGCAACCAGGAACACCACTCTAGGGTGCCAGCCCATGCCATGGTTTTCAGGTGTTTTGATTGCCAGCAAAGCTTGACTCACACAAGTACTAATGGAAAGATGTTTAGACACATAGAGAAGAGACAGAGTAAGGCCAGCTTCACTGGTGGGCCTCATTTCCTCATGGCCACTGTGTCTCAATCTATAGGAGATTCAGGGAGAAGATTTGATCCAATCATTCCCTTTTTGTGCCATAGTGGAAATATATCACTCCCTCCCTGCTGATAGTAGATATAGCAGTTGAGGCAGGTCAGGTGCCATAAAACTTATATACTTAGTCTGGGAATTGCACATGCTCAGCATAAAAAGAGAAGGAGTGTGCTCTCAGACCACTATCTGACATGCTCCAAGAAAGGAGTCGGCCCATATTTTCATCCCAGGCTAGGAGTCGGACCAATGCATCTGGTCTTGAGTACAGGGTTTAATTGTGAGTCCCAGGGATAGGTGGCAGGCCACATTTGGCATCCACACTTACTCTGTCTCAGTGGACATTCCTAAGATCAATAACAGTCTTTAGAAGATCATCTGCATATGTAGATGATGATTGATGCTTATCCCCTGCGTTTCAGGATTTTTCCCTGCCTATATTTTCATAGGAGTCTTTGATAGGCTCACTAGACATGAGTAAGAAAAAAACAAAAAACAAAACAAACCGTATTGGTCTTGACCAAATAAGCAATTATATTTGTACATTGGCACCCACAGATCTACCAATCAGACACCAGCTAAGAAATGACCACCTCTGTTTGCAGTTCACTCTGCTTCTATTTGCTGTTTACAAAGGTTTTATGCCTAACCATATAGTCATGCACGAACTCTACTATGACATTGAAGGAAATCACAGACACTTGTTAAATGGCCATTGCCCACACCTCACCCACCCCAATCTCATTCTCTGGGGAGGTCACAAACACACGTTTAGGGCCATCCTCTGCTTCTGCTACACCAGCCTCTTTTTCTGTCGCATGCTATTCCACAACCTAGGGGAGATGCTAAGTCTAATGAAAAGGCCCAGCTAAACCTTAAACCTAGAAAAAACAAGAACAAGTGGTCTCAGATGCTTATCAGAACAGAAATTCTCAGTGACAGGGTTCCCTCCCCCTGAGGCAGGTAAAAAACACACTCAAACAATGTAGATTGGGCTCTTTTCTCTGACACGGGGTGGGGCATGGGGAGCTACTGTCTACTGACCCCCACCAGAGCAATTTTGACCACCTCAGGGGACTGCTCATGATGAGACTTCTTCTCCTGCTCTTTTGGACTCTTTGTGCTATATAAGTGACAAGGAGGTTATTTGCGCTTTCTGAACTCTTTATGCTATGCTAGCAGTAAAGAGATTATTTGCTGGAAGTTTCTGTTCTGCCCTGAATCTGTGTTCCTATGACACGCTGTTGTTGAAGCAACGCACTCCATAGTGTTGCTCAGATTTCTTTTGGCTCCAAGGTGAATGCACATGCACATGGTGTGATTAGACCTTACCCAAGCACTGGTTTGTTTCTTACTTGTTATAGAAGAATAAAAAACCTATTTTTAAGATAAATTCTTGAACCGGACATCATTAAGATGTTTTGCTGTCCTTCTATTATTCTTATCAGTATTGGGCAATTATCATATTCCCCAATTGTGTGTCTTGGGGAAAGTTACTTCACTACATTAAGACTTAGGTACTCTTGTCTTTAAAATAGGAATATGTGATAATAATTTTTATAGATCAGTTTTGGGATACAATGAAATAATGAATGCAAAATATTTGACAAGTCTTTGGTTGTAGTGAAGGTAAATCCCTAAAATATAGGCTGTGATAATTGTTAACTATTGTCATTATTGCTTAAAAAGATAAATGAATGTCACCTCCATAGCATATCTCTTTATAATTATGAACAAAAACAAGAGAAGAACTCCAGATCTATGTAAACTTAAGGTCATGCTAGGAGACAAGTGCCAAAGTATTGGTTATTATGTTCTACATATTCATTATATTACTAGGAATAGCTAGCTATATCTTCCTAACAGGGTTCCCTACTTTGGAAAGATAGAAACTCCAATTCCCTTTGTGCTGAGGCTAGGAAAACAGCACAAGACAAGGAAGCACTTTTTTTTTTTTTTTTTTTAGTTCCCCATTGAGATGTTAATAAATGTTTGAATTGCCCACCTAGAAAGATTTTCTTTGAGGAGAAAGTGCTGGGGTCATTTTAAAAGTCACTTGATATTATGCTAGAGAGAAAATAGCTTTTCTCTTGGATTGGCTATCAATAGATGAATAGCCTTTTCCTCTCTCCTTGCCTCACCCCCTACCCCCATCACTCATGCCCTTTACAATGTTCGACAAAAGCATTGCTCAACTGCATCTTGTCTGACAGTGAAGATACATAAAATGCCCATTTTGTTTAAATGAATGGCAGTAACCTTTTTGCTACACTAACTACTACTGCACCGCAGGAAACAGCACGGGCTCTGCTTGCATCTCCTCTCTTTCAGCTCATGGTTTCTTACAGGTGATATAAATCACAATCCCCTTTAATCTTATAATCATTCAATCCTTGTGCTGTATTCAAGTAGGTTCTTTACTGGCTTCAGACACCTAATATTCCTAAAGTTGTATACTCACTAACATTGATAAAACAAACAAACAAACAAAAACACTTTTTATTAAGGAAAAAAAAAACCAAAAACTTCCAGGAGCGTATTTTCACTTCCTGCAATGGTATCCTGTGCTTAGAAACAATCTCAATAATGATTTAGTCTTTGACCTTAAGAAAATTCATTTATAAAACATTTGTTAATTCTCATGAAGTACCAGTCTCACATTAAGTGCTAGGAACTGGGTAGTAAGAAAGAAAGCTATAATCCTGCCTTCATTGACCTATCACTTTAGGTCTTCATTTCTCCTAGGATATAAATTAATTCTTATTTATAATTTGTTTTAGTACATATATAAGATTTTATAAATTTTACATATAGTTTCTTTTTTTTTAACTAGTAGAAGAATTAACCTACAAGTCACATGAGTCTTCCTTCCTAGAAGATTTATACCACTATTCTATTGCTAAATTACATATATACACAATAGGTACGAAGTGGCCAAGGCTACCATTTAATATAAAGACAGACAATACATAAATAATTTACAATAAATTTAAACAAATTAACCAATTCACAGCACCAAAACCATTTAGGAAATGGTGAAATTGGTGAAATCATGAATCACCACTTTAAAGTCTATTTTATTTGAGGTTTACCCAGAAGCACACCCTGAGACAAGTATTACAGTGCAAACAGTTTATTTGGGAAGGAATCCTAGGAAATGCCTGCTAGAAGATGTGGAATTGAGTTAAGAGAGAGAGACAACAAAAAGTGTCCACTATCAAGCAAGTTGCTGCTGTGTGTTACTGAATCTTGTTGGAGAACTCTGGCATCCAGTGTAAAACATCCAACTCAGAGTTAGCTCAGAGAAAAGGGGACTGAGGATACAAATACTTCCATCTGTCATTGGCTGGGACTAACTGGACTGTTGGAGCACTACAAAATCCAGAGAAACTTCCCAGAAATAACTGCAAGGACTGGCAATTGGATGTTAGTCTGGCATGCACTGAAGCAGTGAGACTGCAAAAAGATAGATGGGACACCCAAAATGTGTGATACTAAGTCATAATTTAATTATCAGTGAAATATATAAAACTGTGGGGAAAACTGAAGGAAGAAACTTATAGGAGTGATTCATAACTAGACTACTATGCCCCAAATATTGAGAAATTATAATTATTCTTACCATCCCTCAATCATTGTTGGCCTAAGACTCTATTAGGTGCACATTCTCTGAACTCCCATAGCACCTAATACTACCCCAATCAGCATTTATCAATCTATTTTTCTTCTTTTCTTTTCTTTGTATTTTATCTAATTGTCTGCATCTTTTCATGGAAAATAAGCTCTTTGAGCACAGGGGCAATGTGTATCTTTCTTACTGCCATTTCCTGGTAATTGATAAATTGCCTACCACAAGGTGGGTTCTTTGTAGTATCTGGCAAATAAATGGGTGAATTCATGCTAAATATGTTTTACAATGCCAGTCTAAAAGAAAAAAAGGAGTATGGGTTTTTAAAATTAAGTATGTCCAATGTATACACTAGGGTTATAATTAAAATGGCTTTAAATAATATTCTTATACTTTAATAACTCAACAAAAATAGTATTTGTTGTTCATTCCTTTTTTCATATGCAGCCCATACTCACATAGTGCAATTTTAAGGGTTTATAACTTTACTTAAGTTATTTTGAGTTTAATCAATAAACTGGTATTTTTAGAAAGTCACAAATAGTTTATTAGGGGAAGTTTACAATTGATTGCTGTTATAATATGAATACACCTGCTTTTAAATTTCTTTCAAATTCAGATAAAAAAAATGGTTCTGGAATGGTAAGAATACAAACTTTGATATTCAGGTGATGTTACTTTGAAGAAAAAGATCAGCACTCGGGAAAAGCAAAGGAAATCAGTAGAGCACTTAATTAGCACTTAGCCAGACCTTGCTCAAACAATGTCTAAGCGCCCATATAATATGTAACATTGATTCTGTACTGAAAGTTTAGAAAGTGCTTTGATTTGGTAAAATATCTAAATGAATGCTTTCAAGCTTATGATCCTGTATGATCCTGGGTGATCCTGTAGACTTTGTTTCTTTTGAATGCTTTGAAAAAAAGTGCATATGTTAAGTTTTATGCTTTGAGAAGCAGTGAGTTAGCTTTCTTAGTTGTAAAAAGCAGTAGAAATATGGAGAAGAGAGTGAAAATCTGGAATTTAAATTATACAGAATTATATTAATATTGTATGTTTCTCTTTAAAGCTTTATAGTTTTCCCCTGTGAGAAAGTGGAGGCTCTCAGAGTTTCTTACCTACACTTGATAATTGACAGTTAAGTATTGGAAACAGTAGAAACCAAGTTTTTCACCATGTACACTATTTTCTAATGCTGACATCCTAGACATAAATTTAGTTGTGCTATAGATCTGGAGATTTTATGTGTTTCTCAAATGGAAAATTATGATGAAAGATGTTCAATGTCATAAGATGATGTAATTAATGGCAGTGTGGATCCAACATGTGTTGTTACCACTCTCTTTCCTCTTATCTTGAGACATGAGTAATTAATTTTAATGCATGTGTATCAACCTAAATCTATAGAAAGATTTGCTAAAAATCCAAACACATGAGTCAGCACATAACTTGAGAATCTGAAATTCTACCTGTTTATTCAACATTTTCACTTGAATGTCTCATTGGCAACTGAACATATCCACTTAACGAGCTTATGAGCTGCCTTCAAGTCTGACTTTTTTCCATGGTCAGTATCCTACTAAAAGGAATGATCATGTACAGAGTTGTGCCAAAACTAAACTTATGAGATACCTTGACATCTTCTTCCCCTCATCACACAGCAAATCCAGTACTCATTCCTGTTGATTTTATCGCCTACATTTCTGCTGAATCTGACCACTTGTCTTTATCCCAATGGCCTTTCAACAAACCAAGGCACATATGTTAGAGAATTATGACTCAGGAAGAGCAGTACATGAAAGAAAAAAAAAACAGAAAACAAAACTGGGTATTTTGTGGACTTTCATTGTCTTTCCACATCATTTTTAATATCACCAAATCAAATCTTAAAACTTTAATATTATGGCTTTATATATTGTTATGTTTACATATAAGTATAGGATTGTTGAAACTCCTTACATTTGTTTAATGAAAATATTACTTCAATCAGAATTCAGAACTGAGAAATTATATCATTTGTGGATCCCTTACAACAGCTTAAATTAAACTTGTCTGTGTTACGAGATCATTGATGAAAATCTATTTAGGGCTAGGCAGTGGATGAATGACAAGTTAAGCTCCTTTTTGGATCCCTCACTGGAGGCTTGATTGCTCACATTTGTAGCTGACATAGATCATTGATTAGGAGGGATCAAACTCATTGCTAACTCATGAATATCAAAACAGAGATTACTCAAACTCTGTAAAGTCACAAAGAGTGACAGAAGACTAATAACTTCTCTGGACTATTAGAGATACTTTCAACAACTTAAATTGATAAATTTCAGGAAACAAGTAGGATCTGTTAAATACATTCAGGATAGTTTTACTAAAGTCTGAATAATAAGTAACACCTTTATGTTAAAGTTGAAACTTTTTAGCTTTTATATTTCAAAATTGCCTGACTCACAAACTATCCTGACTTATCTTAGATCAGTTATTTTAATAGCCAATCAATAAACACTGATAATTAGAGCAGAGTGAAGATTTTGATTATGGATTAGTTTTATACATTACTGTAGCAAAAGGGAAGTTACAAATTATACTTTGCTGCCAAAAAAAAAAAAAATACAAAAAGGACGATTTAATGGTTATCATATTACCTTTCAAATTTTTAACTTTTGATAAAAATATTAAATAGTGAGTAAGTGTAAGTCTAGGACAGGATCATTATTATTCAGATACACAAATATTTGTAGCTTACATTTGAGCACATACTTTTTGTTTCTGTAAATGTGCTAATTATTTATGATGATATTTTTAACACAAACTTACCATATAAATAAATATGTATTATTACATATATCACATACACACAGGTGCTTAGAATAAAAGCATATTTGTAAATGCATACAGCAGATAGGTTTTTTGTTTGTTTTAAATGCATGGATACAATTAAGTCATAGTATATTGAAAACTCTCAATAAAACTTGTTAGTTTATTTTCCCTTAGCACAGCTTTTTTTTTTTTTTTTTCTCTTATAATTCATTTATTCTTTGCTAAAGTTATTAGAGATTCTGGTCTCAAAGACCAGTTTTCCTTCCCTGATAAGAAATCAAAAATGGTATGTATTTTCAACTGGAATGTTACACAGTTTCATTACATCCTTGCGTTTTCTCCCATATACCAATTTCTTCTTAGATTCTTGGTAAGAAATCCTAATGGTAAATGGAAAAGAAATGTCAACCAGGATATTGTGATCTCATCTGGCTTTGGAGAACTTAAAAGATTCATAGGTCAAAGTATTTTTTGTTCCTACTTTACATTTATTCTTATTTTATTCCATGTTCATATAACCTTTTACATAACATGTTTCCTTAGACCCACAGGCAGCTCTTTCTGATAGTAGTATATATATTTAGTCCTCAGAAGAATTTAAGTTGATAATGAGGTCTCAATAAGGCTACTGTAATTTAAGAATGGCTATCAGGGATTCTTGGACTTTCCTGGCTTGTACACCTGCCTCTGTCATCTGGCCATATCCCTTCCTTTCTCTTCTGGGTTTTGTTGGCTTCCAACTTCCAGCTCTTCCCAGTATCTTTCTCTCACGATATCTGAATTTTTCTGCTTATAAAGGACTCCAGTAATCAAGATTAAGACCCAACCTCCTTTCAGTTTTGCCACACTCAATTTCTCACAGGGCACTAAGAAGCTCTAAGAACTTTAGATGGGGCTGCATGTGGAGATGTGGTGGATCTTGACAACTCTACTAGGTATTATGGGACCAGCAAAAATCCAAAAGGCATCATCAGGGGAGATGCTAGACAGGAAATCAAGAAAATTCAAATTAAGTGACAGTTGCAACGTCTGAAACTAAAAAGCACACACAGGAAAAATTATTTCTTCATTATTCAAAATCTCCCCAAAGTGTTTTTTTTTTTTTTTTTTTTTTTTACATAGGCAAGAGATTTTTATAAACTGGCTACAATTAACTACAAGTACTTTTAAGAATAACTACCTGATTATCTCTATAATGTGTATTTTACACTTCCTCATCTGTATATGGAGATGTTTCTAGATAACTCAGGATAAACATTTACTATCATGTAGTAATAAATAGAATAAAGCCTTCTATTATGGTTTTATTTTAGCATATATGGACATTTACTCATGTAAACACAACCATGTAATGTTGATTCTTCTTATTTCTGTTCCTTCTGTGAAGATGTGAGATAGAATTTCTTGTTATCATGGTGACTCTCCCTATCATTGTCATGAAATTGGGTCATAATTTCTAAAGTTTAACCTTTTTTTGACTGGGAAAACAAATAACCATCCTTTGTGAATATATTTAAGCTAAGAATAAAAGTGAATTGAAATTCAGACATGGGGTAACTTTCCCTAAGTGTATTGCAAATAAATGGCAGGTGTATTTCCATGAATATCTTCACTTTTTTGTTTCTTCTTTTCCTCCACATCTTCACCTCTTCTTTAACTTGTTCTTTCTCTTCCTTTCCCCCCTCCTCCCCTGTCACCCTCCTCTAGTTCTCCTTCACTTCCTCCTCCTCTTTCTTCTCCTAATAAAATTACTGTCATCACCACAAATCAATCAAAATTACTACCATCAGCACCCCTACCAAAAAATAACTTTGACAAAGTGCTTCCTATGTGCTAGGAACTATGCTATACTTATTTCATGTATAATCACATTTCAGACTAAAAGCAATCCTTGAGGTAGGCTATATTTCATTTGCATTTCATAAAAGATAAATATCAAGCTCTGTGTGATTATTTAACTTCCCCAAAATGACACAAGTGGAACAGCTTTTCTCTTATTACTGACCTTCTGCATCAGAATTCCTGTCATTATTGCTGATCTATTAGAGCCCATTCTTAACATATTATGCTACAATCTCCAGGGTTGTGGGGCTCAAAAATCCAAATTTTCAGAAAATCCCCTAGGTGATACTAATGTATCCTGAAGTGTGACAACTAGTAGGCTAATAATTGGAAGAAATAGGATGTTAATACAGACACTCGGGCACTCTGAAATTAGGCATTCTTACCTCTGCTATACTACTAAATAATACAGATTAACATGAGTATCATGTGGTTTGAGTCATTGGCTCTCAAGCTATATGATTCATATATTTTGTGATATACATTTATCTTTTATGTTAAAGATAACTGGGCTACCCAAAAAGATATATTATGAGGTTCTCAATTTTTTATTAATTTGTTTTACCTAGAGTCACTGCTAGATTCCTGTTCTATTTGACATACAGTCTTTGCTCAGAATATTTGATGGAAACTTTGTTAAACATAACTATAATTACAAATACATGAAGTCCTAAAATATGTTTTTGGTTGTAAAACGTAATATTGGTTCTATTCATCTGGACAATTTCCTTTTAAAATATTAATATTATTGTGTGTTTTCAATAATGTCCTAAAAATGTCTCATTTGTTACCATAATAGATGGATTATGAGATGTTAGCAAGATAAAAAATATTCTTAATGTTTACATGTTGAACCAAGCTTTTGTAGGCTATAAAAATTCTACTTGGTTATGCTTAATTTTTTTTTAATTTTGTTTTTAATTGAGATTGTTCAGATACCATACAACTATCCAAAGACCCAAAGTGTATAATCAATTGCCGACAGCACCACCATACAGCTGTGCATCCATCAACACAATTTTTTTTTCAATTTTTAGAACATTTTCACTACCCCAGAAAAGAGACGAAGACAAAAAAAAAAGGAAACTCACATCCTCCTATACCCCTAACCATGCCCCCCCTCCATTATTGATTCATAGTTTTGGTATAGTACATTTGTTACTGTTGATGAAAGAATGTTAAAATACTACTAACTGTAGTATATAGTTTGCAATAGGTATATATTTTTCCCTATATGCCTCTCTATTATCAACCTCTAGTTATAGTGACATACATTTGTTCTAGTTCATGAGAGAGATTTCTAATATTTGTATAGTTAATCACGGACATTGTCCACCACAAGATTCACTGTTTTACACATTCCCATCTTTCAACCTCCAACTTTCCTCCTCATGACATGCATGACTCTGAGTTTACCCTTTCCACCACCTTCACACACCTTTAGCACTGTTAGTTATTCTCGTTACTTGCTACCATCACCCCTGTCCATTTCCAAATATTTAAGTTCACCCTAGTTGAACATTCTGCTCATAATAAGCAACCGCTCCCCATTCTTTAGCCTCATTCTATATCCTGGTAACTTATATTTCATGTCTATGAGTTTACATATTATAATTAGTTCATATCAGTGAGACGCTGCAATATTTGCCTTTATGTGTCTGTCTTATTTCACTCAATATAGTGCCCTCAAGTTTTCTTCATCAACCTATTTCTTTTAAGATGGTTTTGTTCAAACACTATACATTCCATCCTAAGTAAACAATCGTTGGTTCCCCGTATAGTCACGTATTTATGTATTGAGCACCATTGCCACTCTCTATATAAGGACGTTTCTTCCACAAAGACAGAGGAAGAGTAAAAGAAGGTAGAGAGGCAAAAGATAAAGGCAAGAGAAAGAAAGAAAAATAAACAAACAAACAAACAAAAAACTTGAAAGCTAGAAGGTGACAAAAGGAAAGATAGCATTAACCTAAAGTAGAATAAGGAGTCAGACAACATCACCAATGTCTGGAGTCCCATACCCTTCCCCTATTCCACCCCCCTCCATATACATTTAGCTTTGGTATATTGCCTTTGTTACATTAAAGGAAGCATAATATAATGTTTCTGTTAATTCTAGCCTCTAGTTTGCATTGATTGTATTTTCCCCCCAATCCCACCCTATTTTTAACACCTTGCAATGTTGACATTCATTTGTTCTACCTCATGTAAAAACACATTTGTACCTTTTATTACAATCGTTGAGCATCCTAGATTTCCCTGAGTTACACAGTCCCAGTCTTTATCATTTGTCTTTTGTTCTGGTGTCCCACATAATCCCAGTCTTCCTCTTTCAACCATATTTATGGTCATCTTTGTTTGGTGTACTTACATTGCTGTGCTACTATCTCCCAAAATTGTTTTCCAAACCTCTCACTCCTGTCTTTTCCTTTCTGTCTGCAGTGCTTCCTTTAGTGTTTCCTGTAGAACAGGTTTCTTGTTCACAAACTTGGTCATTGTCTGTTTGTCAGAGAATATTTTAAGCTTTCCCTCATATCTGAAGGATAGTTTTGGCATATATAGGATTCTTGGTTGGTGGTTTTTCTCTTTAAGTATCCTAAATATATCACCCCACTTCCTTCTTGCCTCCATGGTTTCTACTGAGAAATCCACACATAGTCTTATTAAGCTTCCTTTGTATGTGATAGATTGTTTCTCTCTTGCTGCTTTCAGGATTCTCTCTTTATCTTTGATGTTTGATAATCTGATTGTTAAGTGTCTTGTTGTAGGCCTATTCAGATCTATTCTGTTTGGGGTATGCTGCACTTCTTGGATCCACAATTTTATGTCTTTCATAAGAGATAGGAAATTTCATTTATTATTTCCTCTATTATTGCTTCTGCCCCTTTTCCCTTCTCTTCTCCTTCTGGGACACCAATGACATGTAAATTCTTGCTTTTCATTTTGTAAAAATACGATGCTCATATTTTTCATTCTTTTCTCTATCTGTGCTATTGTGTGTAGGCTTTCAGATGCCTTGTTCTCCAGTTCCTGAGTGTTTTCTTCTGCCTCTTGAGATTTGCTGTTGTATGTTTCCAGTGTGTCTTTTGTCTCTTGTGTTGTTCCTTTCATTTCCATAGATTCTGTCAATTGGTTCTCTGAACTTTCAATTTCTACCTTATGTATGTCCTGTGTTTTCATTATACAGTTCATCTCTTTTGCCATATCTTCCCTAAACTTTTTGAATTCAGTTATTATTAGTTGTTTCAATTCCTGCATCACAGTTGAAGTGTAAGTTTGTTCCCCTGACTGGGCCATAACCTCATTTTTCTTGGTGTAGGTTGTAGTTTTCTGTTGTCTAGGCATGGTTTCCTTTGTTACCCCAATCAGGCCTCCCCAGACCAGAATGGGCTAAGGTCCCAGAAGGAAGAAATATTCAGTATCCAGTTTCCCTGAGGGTGTGTCTTAGAAAATTGATACACCCTGTGATGCCTCCGGTCACTGTGCTTTCCTGCCCAGCAGGTGGCACCTGTTAGCCTATAATTCTTGACTGGTGTAAGTTCTGAATGAAAGGCAGGTAGTAGAGCTGGGTCCCACCCCTTTCCTCTTAGAGAAGATAGATGCCCTAGGGGGAGGTCTTTAGCATTTCAGTGGTCTTTCTCTGCCTGTGTTATACCCTTGTCTGGGTCACAGAACTGGGAACTGAAAATGGCTGAGGCTTTCTCCATGAGTCAAAAAAGGAACAGAGCTAGTCTGAGGTGACTCTCTGGCTCTCCAAGTTCAGTCATCACCCAAAGCCTCTGTCTATTTGTTGGGGATTCATACTTCATAGTGAGCAGTTCACACTCACTAATTAAAACCCCAGTTGGAACTCAGCTGAGCTACATTCGCTTGCTGGGAGAAAGCTTCTCTCTGGCAGCACGAGGCTTTGTAGCTTGGGCTGTGGGGGAGAGCTCTCCTGATTTGGATCCACAGTTTTTACTTACAGATTTTGTGCTGTGATCTCAGGCATTTCACCCAATTCAAGTTGGTGTATGATGAGTGGACGGTCACGTTTGTCCCCTTGCAGTTATTCTGGATTATTTACTAGTTGTATCTGTTTTTTTTTCAGTTGTTCCAGGGGGACTACTTAGTTTCCACTCCTCTCTATGCCACCATCTTAGATCCTCTCCTATGCTTAATTTTTGTACCTAAATTCACTTCTGCAATTTTTCCAGATAACATGAAATTATGTATCTAAGCACAACATTTTTAATTTAAAAACACTTTGATAAAAACTATTTCAAAATGAACCTTTTATTTTCTTTATGATTCAAGGCTATGTTGATGAGCATCTATGATTATATTGAGCTATATCATGAATAAGTTCTTAAAATTATTAGAATGAGTAGGATAATATGACTTGTTTATTTTAAAGTGTTAAAGGCAGAAAATGATTCCTTGTAACTATGATTAAAATTACAGTAAAAAAACATCCTTGCAAGTACTTCTGTGAATTATATTAATGAATCCAGGGTATACAATTGCTCAGAGAGCTCTTATTTTTTTCCTTGATATTTTAATTTGCATTTTTGTTTTTTCTCCATTCTTAAATATGTTTAATGGATGAGGTAGTCAAATGGGTGAAATGTAAGAATAATGACAAAATAGTAGCAAGATTAAAAAGGAAACTTTTGTTGGTGAGGACAAAATTGTGCTTATAGAGTATAACTTGTTATTCATGTATGATTCACCCCATTTCTTCTTAGCCTCCACCCAGCACAGGCACCTGTCTCACCCTTTTCCTTATGCTGAAACAAAAGAAAGCATCATATAACAATCATTTTTCATAGGCCTGAAGTATTTTATTCATTATCCTTCAGTGAGTGCTGATGACAAACCATGAGAAACTCTAGGGAAATTATCCCACGTGGTAGCTCTGGCAAGGGAAGGAACATTGCTCCTAAATAGTGGATTGATTCTGATTGCATTCCTTGTATTAGATGATCCCCAGTCTCAGCAGGAATTTCAAAAGAGATTATTGACTTACTGCCCCAATGTCTCAGGCCAACAACCTGTAAATCATATGACAGAGAACATGGAAAGTTTATTTCTTTAGACTACTGGAAAATGAAATCACATTCTGTTATAGAAGTTTGAAACTTAAAATATTGGTTTTTGAGAGAGACAAAATTAATGGAGGTTTCTTCCCTCCTCTCCAGTCAAAACAAGACATTTCAGCTGATTGAAAATTTTCCTACCTCTGAAATCCAAAGTGTAGTTTAATTTTCACTCCAAAGAGTTAAACTTGGATTTGTTTTAATTAATTTGATTTTGTCTTTTATTACTTATGCCCTATTTATAATTAAAAAAAAAAAAAACTACTTGTGGATACATTCAGGGATATTTTGCTAGGATATTCCTGAAATACAAATCACAGTTTCATTAAAATTAATTTATGCTGGATTTCAATTCTCTGGTTTCTTAGGTGATAGTTCAGCATTAATAACTGAGAGAGTGGTGTACATATGGTGTCCTATTCTTAGGCAGTTTAATCATCCATTGGCTCATTTTGAATTGTTTGTGATAGAAAAAATACAATTCTAAGGATGGCAAGTACTTATCTTCTTTATGGTTCTCTGTATCTCCCTAACAGCATATGTTCAAACACCAAATAAAAAAAAAAAGTCCTTTTAATACTTTGCACCTCTATTCTGTGTTCCACCATGATTGCCCCAAATGTTAATAGCCTAGGAGGTCCTAACATGTATCCCGTCATATCACAGCTTGGGGAGATCAGTTATAAAAGCAGCAAAATATGACTATAAATCATTTTAACACTTGCACATTTGAGAAATAAAAGGGAATCCAGAAGTACAATCTGCAGTGAGGTTGCATGTACTCACAAAGGACATAATATATTTATTCCTCCACAATGTGTATGCAGTCTTCCTGATATCTAATGCCCTTAGCAAAAAAAGTTTCCTATTTTCTCTTCTTTCTCCTTTTCCCATCTTTTAACTGTGCAACAAGTATTCAAGTAAAGGCAAAAGTCAAAATATGGTGTTGTATTCCTTGTTTCTGAGAACATATAAGGGGAATTTTGAAGTAACTCATTCATAGCCCTATAAACATATTGCTATTAACTATTTGACAAATACCTGGAAGGTAAGGCCAATAGAAGATTTAGGATGACCATAGAAGATGCTCCTGTTATTGCCCCATATATCATTATTATTTTCCCATTTCATAGCCTATTATATGGGCTTGGGGCCATGGGGTATTTAATCATGGAAAAATATTCAAATTTATACTTTTATTTAAATTGTCATCAGTGATTCATTCCACAAATATTCATTGAGTACAGTCCATGTACTTCCAGGTACTCTGTCAGACACTGTGGCTCTAATTATAAGCATAACAGATGGGATGAATATAGGGTGTATATTTAGGACATAGGATGAGCAACTAACTCAGTTTGGAGGGAGTTCTGGAAGACTTCCTTGAGGAAATAATGTACATAGGTGGACTTGAAAAATGAGCAGAAATTAGTTAGAAAATTAGTTAGAAAAATGGTGGGTTTGGTGATATTATCAGTTAGGGTAATCTATGTATTTTTGTGGTACATAAAAAATTCATAAATAATTAGAAAATTCCAGAGGTTTAAAACAATAACATTCATCTCTTGCTTAACCAGTGTGTCCCCAGAGGGATCCCAATGGAGTTTCCATTTTGATACGTATTGTCACTTGCTTCATTTTCCAGTGTGCTGTAACAAGTGCCACACACTGGTTGACTTTAAAAACAGGAATTTATTGTTTAATGGCTTTAGCTACTAGAAGCCCAACATCAAGGTATTGGCAGGGCTCATTTTCCCAGAAGTCTGCAGCCTTCTGGCAAACTTCCATCACATGGCAATTTCTCTTTCTTGTGTCTACTCCTCTGATTTCTGTGGACTTCTGCCTCCTACAGCCGTGTCCAATTTTCTTTGCTTATGAAGACATCTGTCACATTGGAGTAAGGCCCATCCTCATTCAGTTTTGTCACACCTTAATTAATAACACTTTCAAAGATCCTCCTTGGGTTCATACACACAGCAATGTGGATTAAGATTAGAACATGTCTTTTGTGGGGTAAATGGTTTAATCCCCAAATCCCTGATCACAGGTACAGTAGAAAGAGAACCGGAAATAACATATACCACTTTTACTCCCATAGTCATTTACACACATTTCATAAGTCAAAATGTCACATGGCTGAACCTGAAATCAATGGAAAAGAGAATATAATTTCCCCCAACAGAGTGACAAACAATATTTGTGAGCAATAATATATGCTCCATAGAGAGACCTAACTGAAGAATTTTCAATTACAAATTTCCACAAGTAAGAACAAGTGTGCTGGAAATTTTTTTTTTGCTTGCCTAAGACAGCATCAATTAATTGATAATATGTAATATTTAGACTGCTAATTTAGCAAGATACAAAGCTGGAGAGAGAAGCAGGAATCAAACAATATAGTATCTTGTCATCATCCTTGAGTTTTAGCTTAAGAAATGTTGAAATTGTTTAGGAATCATATTATTTCATAATGTTCTTTCTCAGTATCATAATTTTCAAGTTCTTCCTTGTCTGTCCCCATTTACTATGAACACTTCTCAGATCTTCTAATCCTTTAGCTTAACTATAGGTATCTGACATATATATTTTAAATTGATTCTATTTATTGTATGAGATATATAAATACTGAAAATAGATTTAATTTTATACAAGTAAATTTTATGTTAGCCACTGTTCTAGTTTGCTAATGCTGCAGAATGCAAAACACCAGAGATGGAAAGGCTTTTATAAAATGGGGGTTTATTTCGCTACACAGTTACAGTCTTAAGGCCACAAAGCATCCAAGGTAACACACCAGCAATCGGGTACCTTCACAGGAGGATGGCCAATGGCCTCCGGAAAACGTCTGCTAGCTAGGAAGGCAGCTGGCGTCTGTTCCAAAGCTCCAGCCTCAAAACGGCTTTCTCCCAGGATGTTCCTCTCTAGCAAGCTTGCTCCTCTTCAAAATGCCACTCCCAGCTGCACTCACTTAGTTCCCGCTCCTTGAGTCAGCCCATTTATATAGCTCCACTGATCAAGGCCCACCCCGAATGGGCGGGGCCACGCCTCCGTGGGAACATCTCATCAAAATCATCTCCCACAGCTGGGTGGGGCACATTCCAAGCAAATCTAACCAGCACCAAAACCTCTGCCCCACACAAAACCACAAAGATAATGGCATTTGGGGGACACAATACATTCAAACCGGCACAGCCACATCAAACATGTAATATTTTTGTTGAGTGTCCTTTTATTTGATGATTTTCAAAAATTTTAAACAAAAACAACAGGCAGCCTTTTTCCTCAGTTTCATTATTTTATATGCCTCTATTATTACTCTTAGTTTTCTCCTTTCTGAACAAAGAGAAGTAGTAATGAAGCACTGCTAATGACAGTTAAACACATAATCTAATAGACTTGTAATTCCTAATGCATTCCATTTGAGAACATGCTTACAAAAAATCTATTCTTTTTTGCATTGCTTTACAGAATCCTAAGCATTTTGTAATTGCACAGCAGACTACACTCGATTCTATACAAGCACACACAACCTTGGTTCAATTATACCAAATTACGTTCTTGGCACTCCCAATACAATATTTAAACTGAATATATCTGCTAACATTTAATCTCAGTTGTTTTGCATAAAAATTTACATATTATATTTGTTCCATACACTAGAATATCTAGCTACTCTAGACTCACATTCTTTGCACAGCAGTTGTGGTGATTACTCTTTTTGGTGTTCATTGTCCCCCTTTGATTAAAACTTGCATTTCTATTATCTTTCTGATTCTCATAAACATTTACATTTGAAAGGTAGGTTAATTCACCCACTTATCTGTTTCAGGATTATTTTTCCTGGATATCTATGCATATGCATGTGTGTGTGTAAACACATAAACACACCTACAATAATCAATTTTTGAGGAAGGTGGCCCCATCATTTATAAAGCACATTGTTTTAAACTAATAGTAGGATTCTACAGGTATACCAATTTCATTTTTTCCTTATCTTTCAACCATTTATTTTAATATTTAATACATATGAAAACTCACTTAACAGAGTTGATAGTTGAATTAAATGAATCAACGAGCATGGAAACATTTTGCTTAGTGTAATATGCACTACATATATAATGGAATAAATGTAAAGGATTGCTCATATAAATCAGTGAATGGTATATTAAACTCATAACCATCAGTAAATTGTGACTTTTTAAAAGGAATTTTATTGAGATATAATCAAACACCATATAATCCATCCAAAGTATACAATCAGTGACTCACAGTATCATCATATAGTTTTGCATTCATTGTTACAATCAATTTTAGAACATTTTCAGTACTCCATAATAAGAAAAAAAATTAAAGAAAAATAAAAGAACACCCAAAATATCCCATATCCCTTAACCAGCCCATATATATATATATATCTACATCTATATCTATATCTATATCTATCTATATATATATATATATATATATCTTTACTTTATTACTAATCTGTCCATACACTGGATAAAGGGAGTGTCAATCACAAGTTTTTCACAATCACATTGTCCCACAGTAAAAGCTATGTAGTTATAGAATAATCATCAAGAATGAAATCAAGTCTACTGGATTACAGTCAACAGATTCAGGTATTCCTTTCAAGCTATTCTAATACACTGGAAACTAAAAAGGAATAGCTATATAATGCATAAGACTAACCTCCAGAATGACCTCTCAACTCTATTTGAAATCTCTTAGCCAATGAAACTTTATCTTGGTTCATTGTTTTTCCATCGTTTGGTCCAGAAGGCTTTCTCAATCCCACAATTCCAGGGCCAGGCTCATTTCTGGGAGTCAGTCCCACATTTCCAGGGAGACACACTCCTGGGCATCATGTCCCATGTAGGGGAGAGGGAAGTGAGTTTATTTGCAGAGTTGGTTGAGAGAGAGAGGCCACATCTGAGCAACAAGAGAGGTTTTCTGGCAGTGACTCCTAGGTATAATTATAAGTAACTTTAACTTCTCCTTTGCAGGAATAAGTTTCATAAGGGCAAACCCCAATATCAAGGACTTGCCTTATTGAATTTTGAGTTCCTAATTCTTGTGAGAAATCTGGAAATCCTCATGAAGAATTTAATACTTCACATTTTTCCCCAGTCCCTCAAGGGGACATAGCAAATACTTTTTTATTTTCTTCCCCCAAAACTCTGGGATATATTGGTAAGTTGCATTAACCTGTACAGAATAACAAGATCTCATTCTGTATTCTATGTTCCAAAAAATTATGTTGTTTAAATAAACTGACCATACAAGTTAAATTTGATAGTGTGCTACAGACAATATAAATTTTGTACCAAGTAAACATAACTGAAATAACAGAACTCAGTAATAGATGTGACTGCTATGAGAGCTTACAATCCAGGAAAATCTAAGCTTAAGTGAAACTTTTGTACTCCTGTGCCATCAATTGCCCATTTTTTTGCCCATGTTCTATACCCTGATAACCTATGCTCTTAAATTCAATTCTCAGCATTTGCTCATTATCATCAGTTTGTATTAGTGAGGACTTAAAATATTTGTCTTTTGATTTCTGGCTTATTTCACTTAATATAATGTTGCCAAGTTTCAGTCACTTATTTGTATGCCTCACAACTTCATTCCTCCTTGCAGTTACTCAATATTACATTGTAGGAATACACCACAGCTTGCCCATCTATTCACCCCTCAATGTACCCTTAGGCCACCTCCATCCATTGCAAATCACGAATACTTCTGCCATAAACACCAGTGTGCAAATGCCTATTCACATTCCTGCATTCACCTTTTCCAAGTATGTAGCTTTTTTCAAGTATTTTTTTTTCAAGTATGGGATGCAGGATTAAATGGCTTCCTGTGGCACCAACACTCTGTCCTCCAGAGGGCTGCACCATTCTACTTCCTTACCAACAGGAAATAGGTATAACTCTCTATCCACATCTTCTCTGACACTTGTACATTTCTGTTTAATTTTGTAAACATTTGTATTTACAAACCAGACAATCCATCCTAATTGAACAATCAATAGTTCTCAGTATAATCACATAGTTATGCATTCACTACCACAATCTTCATGAGAACATTTCCATTTCTTCCACAAATAAGAGGAAAAAAATGAAAGAATAAAGAATAACAATTTACAAAGGGGAAACAACTACAACAACATGAATCCCCTACCACTCACTTGTTTCCCACTCCTTTGATATTTAAGCTTTGTTATAGTAACTTTGTTACAATTAATGGAAGAATATTACAATGTTACTGTTGAATAAAACCATAGTTTTCACTGATTGTATTTTTTCCAACATACCATCCCATTTCAACACCGTGCAATGTTAATATTCACTTGTTCTCCCTCACATAACAATGTTTTTACATTTATACATTTAATCACCATCATTGTCCACTCTAGGTTTTTCTAAGATATACAGTCCTAGTTTTTAATTCTCTCTCTTTCCTTCTAGTGTGATACATGCCCCTAGCTTTCCTCTTTCATCTTATATTCACACTCAGCTTTCTTCATTATACTTAGAATATTACACTCCCATAACAGAGTATTGTGCTATACATTCCTGGATCTTTGCAATCAATCCTGTTTAACATTCTGTATTTCTTCAGCATCAAATACCCAACCTCTTCAATCTTTCTAGCTCCTATAACATGTATTCTTAACTTTAACTCTCAGATTTTTCTCATTATAGTTAGCTTGTATTAGTGAGACCATACAGTATTTGTCCTTTTGTTTCTGGTTAATTTTCCTCAACATAATGTCCTCAAGGTTCATCCATTTTTTTGCATGCATTATGAATTTTTTTTCTTTGTCTTACAGCTGTATAATATTCCATCATATGTTATATACCACAGTTTGTTTATCCACTTTTCTGTTGATGGACACTTGGGCTGTTTCCTCTCTTGGAAATCATGAATAATGCTGCCATAAACATCAGAATACAAATGTCTGCTCATGTCCTAGCCTTTAGTTCCTCCAAGTATATACCTAGTAATGGGATTGCTAGACCATATGGAAATCTATGCTTAGTTTTCTGAGGAACTGCCAAACTGTCTTCCAGAGCAGTTGTACCATTCCACATTCTGACCAACTGAGAATAAGTGTAACTATTTCTCCATATCCTCTCCAACACTAATAGTTTTCTGTTTGTTTGATAATGGCCATTCTAATAGGTGAGATTGCATTGTGGTTTTGATTTGTATTTCCCTAATATCTGGTGAAGTTGAACATCTTTTCATGTTTTTTAGCCATTTGTATTTCTTCTTTGGAAAAGGGTCTGTCCATGTCATTTGCCCATTTTTAAATTGTGCTGTTTGTCTTTTTGTTGCTGATTTTAGCATCTCTTTATATATTCTGGATCTTAAACCCTTATCTGATGTGTGGATTCCAAACGTCTTCCATTGTGTAGGCTGTCTTTTTACTTTCCTAAAAAAGTCCTTTGATATGCAAAGATATTCAATTTTGAGGAGATCCCATTTATCTATTTCTTCTTTCATTGCTCATGCTCTGTGAGGTCTAGGAAACCACATCCTATCAAATGATCTTTAAGATATTCCTCTATATTTTCTTCTAAAATCTTTGTGGTCTTAGCTCTAATGTTTAGGTCTTTCATCCATGTTGAGTTAATTTTTGTATAAGGTTTGATATAGGGGTCCTCCTTCATTATTCTTTGCATGGATATCCATTTCACCCAAAATCATTTGTTGAAGAGGCTGCTGTCTCTCTGTGGAGACCACTTGGTTGTTTAAGAGTGTGTTGTTTAGCTTCCATATTTGTGAATTTTACAGACTTCCACATGTTATTAATTTTGAACTCCTTCCACTATGATCTCAGAAAGTCTTGTGTATAATTTTGATCTTTTTTTAAAATTTATTGAGATTTCCTTGTGACCCAACTTCTCATCTATTGTTAAGTATGATCCGTGACAACTTGAGAAACATAAGTTTCCTGCTGTTTTGGGATGCAATGTGCTGTAAAAGTCTGTTAAGTCTCATTCATTTATTATATTATTCAACATCACTCTTTCTTTATTGATCCTCTGTCTAGATGTTCCATTTATAGATGAGAGTGATATATTGAAGCCTCCAACTATATTTGTAGAGGTGTCTACTTCTCCCTTCAGTGTTGTCAGCATTTGCCTCATGTATTTTGGGGCACTCTGGCTTGGCACATAAATATATATAATTGTTATGGATTCTTGATGAACTGCACCCCCCCTTAATACTTGGTGTCCTTCCTTGTCTCTTACTTTAAATTTAAAGTCCAATTTGTTTGATATTAGTATAGCTACCCCTACTCTTTTTTGGTTGTTGTTTACATGAAATATCTTTTTCCAGCCTTTCACTTTCAACCCATATTTGTCCTTGGTTTTAAAATGTGTATCATGTAGAGAGCATATGGATGGGTTTGGATTTTTAATCCACTCTGCCAGTCTATGGCTTTTGATTGGGGAATTTAATCCATTAACATTTAATGTTATTCCTATAATGGCAGTACCACCTCTGCCATTTTGTCTTTTGAATTTTATGTGTCATATTTTTCTTCTTTTTTTACACATACTGATAATCGTCATTTCTAAACTCATCTCCAAACCTCTCTCTCCTGTCTTTTCCTATCTGCCTTTAGTACTCTCTTTAGGATTTCTTGTAGAGCTGATCTCTTGTTCATGATGTCTTCTAGAGTCTGTTTGCCTGAAAATATTTTAAACTTTCCCTCATTTTGAAGGACTATTCTTCTGGATATAGAATTCTTGTTTGGCAGCATTTCACTTTCAGTATCTTAAATATGTCATATCACTGCTTTCTCCCCTTCATGGTTTCTGCTGAGAAATCTGCTCATAGTCTTATTGAGCTTCCTTTGTATATGATGGATTGCTTTTATCATGATGCTTTCAGAGTTTTCTCTTTGACTTTTACATTTAACAAGCTGATTAGTATGTTGGAGTTGGTCTATCCTAATCTATTCTGTTTTGGTTACACTGTGTTTCTTGGATCTGTAATGGAAGTCCCCCAAACAGCTGTTCTAGAGATTTCCTCATTTTTTACCAGCTTCCCTACAAGACAAATGAAATTCTACACTTCCCTATGCCACTATCTTGTCCCTCCTGTCTCCAGCCCAATTTCATTTTATTTATAGGTTTTCTTCAATCATGATGAGAACTTCATAGTTCTGATTTTTTCACAGTTCTGTATTTCACTTGTGTCATAACTAAATTTGAGAAGCATACTTTCTACATTTTCATTCAAGAGATATAAAACACTACAGGATCCATGACAAGGATCTGAGGCAAATTAAGCCAGACTGACATCATGTTTTAAGACTATTTGAATATCATTATTCAATATATCCAATTTGCTAAACTATGCCAGAAAAACTAAGAATTATCACTCTCTGGCCTTAATCAGGTTTATAATGACAAACTAAGTGTCAGGTAATTTTACTTAGAAAATTTGTAATTTCCATCTTTGTTTGCTAATAGGACTGTAAATTGACCAATTAATTGATGACTGATTGAAATTGATTAGGTGTTTTTTTGCACACAGTTCTTACCCCCAACTATTCCCTGTACCATTTTTTAAATATGAGAATACTTTTTACTTGTTAAATTAAAATTCCCCTCCCTTGTATACTTGATGTGGAATAAGATGGCCAAAAAAAAAGAGAAGAGAAAAATTGTCCCATTTTCAATAGTAAATGTAATATCTCTCAAATAACTCCAGCTATACCTCAGATATATCATGGATTTATTTCCAGACAACTGCAGTAAAACAAGTCACATGAACTTTTTGGTTTATCACTTCATATAAAAGCTATGTTTATACTCTACTGTAGTCTATTGTAAAATAGCATTATGTCTATAAAAAAGCAATGCACATACCTGAGTTAAAAATGTTTTATTGCTAAAATAGTGCTAACCATCATCTGAGTCTTCAGTGAGTCATAATATTTTCACTGGTGGAGGGTCTTCAATGTTGATGGCTGCTGACTGATCAGAGTAGTGGTAGCTGAAGGTTGTGGGCTGAGGCATTTTCTTAAAATAAGACTTGGATGAAGTTAGCTGACATTCTTTCATGAACAATTTCTTATAGCATGTGATGCTCTTTGATAGCATTCTATACATAGTAGAAATTCTTTCAAAATTGAGGTAAATTCTCTCAATCCCTGCCACTCTTTATCAACTAAGTTTATGCATTATACTAAATCTTTTATTGTCATCTCAAGAATGTTCATGGCATCTTCCATGGGAATAATTCCATCCTGATAAACCACTTTCTTTGTTCATCTGTTAGAATCAACTCTTCATCTATTAAAGATTTATCATGAGATTGTAGCAATTTGTCACCTCTTCTGGCTCCACTTCTAATTTAGGTTCTCTTGTTATTTCTACCACATCTTCAGTGACATCCTCCACTGAAGTCCTGAATACCTCAATGTCATCCATGAAGATTCGAATCAACTTGTTCCAAACTCCTGTAAATTTTGATATTTTGACCTTCTCCCATGAACCACAAATGTTTTCAATATCATCAAGAATGATGAATGTTCTCCAGAAGGTGTTGAATTGACTTTGCCCAGATCCATCAGAGGAATCACTATGTATGGCAGCTATAGCATTACAGAGGGTATTTATTAATTAACATGATTTGAAAGTCAAAATTATTCCTTGATCCATTGACTTCAGAATAGATGTTGTGTTGGCAACCATACAAACAGCATTAATCTCATTGTACCTCTCTACCAGAGTTCTTGGTTGACCAGGGGCATTGTCAATAAGCAGTAAAATTTTGAAAGCAATCTTTTTTCTAAGCAGTAGTTTTCAACAACAAGCTTAAAATTTTCAGTAAACCATGTTGTAAACAGATGTGCTGTCTTCCAGGCTTTGTTGTTTTATTTATAGAACACAGGCAGAATAGATATAGCATAATTCTTAAGGGCCCTAAGATTTTCAGAATGGTAAATGAGACTTGGTTTCATCTTAAAGTTGTCAGCTGCATTAGCTCCTAACAAGAGAGTCAATCTGTTCTTTGAAGCTTTGAAGCTAGGCATTGGCTCCTCCTCTCTATGTAGGAAAGTCCTAGCTGGTATATTCTTCCAATAGAAGGCTGTTTCATCTACCGGGGAAATCTGTTGTTGTAGACACCTTGATCGATAACCTTACCTAGATTTTCTGGATAACCTGCTGCAGGTTCTACATCAGCCCTTGCTGCTTCACCTTGCACCTTTAAGTTATGGAGATGCTTCTTTCCTTAAACCTCAGGAACCAACAACTGCTAGCTTCCAACTTTACTTCAGCAGCTTTCTCACCTCTCTATCTTCATAGAATTGAGAAGAGTTAGGGTCTTGCTTGGATTTAGGCTTTGGTGTAAGGGAAAGTTGTGGCTAGTTTGATCTGCTATCTAGACCACTAAAACATTCTCCATATCAGCAATAAGACTGTGTCACTTTCTTGTCATTTATGTGTTCACTGGAGTAGCACTTTAAATTTCCTTCAAGAATTTTTTCTTTGCATTCACAACTTGGCTAACTGGTGCAAAAGGCCCAGCTTTTGGCTAATCTGAGTTTTTCTTCCTCACTAAGATTAATTATTTCTAGCTTTTGATTTAAAGTGACAGACATGCAAATAATCCTCTCACTTGAACTCTTAGAGTCCATTGTATGGCTATTAATTGGCATAATTTCAACATTATTGTGTCTCAAGAAACAAGGAGGCCAGAGGAGAGGGAAAAGCAGGAAACAGTGGTCAGTGGAGCAGTCAGAACACATGTGTTTATTGATTGAGTTCACTTTCATATATGCATGTGGTGTGTGGTGCCTCAAAACAATTACAATAGCAACATAAAAGATCACTGATCATAGATCACCATAACAAATAAAATAATATTGAAAAGGTTTGAAATGTAGTTGTGAAAATTACCAAAATTGACACAGAGACACAAAATGAGCACATGCTGTTGGAAAAATGCTGCCAAGAGGCTTGCTCAATGCATGGTTGCCACAAAGCTTCAATTTGCAAAAAACATAGTATTTGTGAAGTGCTTTAAAGCAAAGTACAATGAAATATCATATTCCTATATGCACATCTTATTAAATGTATATGAAAGATAAGACAGAGCTCAGTTGTTTTATCCAGATGTAAATGACCATGTGTGAATAGTATGTGCAACTTTGTATCATTAAATTGTAAAGTGATAAGGATTTTTTCTCAAATTAAACAAGCAAATATTTATCAAAAAGGAACACAGAAATGTAGATGGAAAACTACTTTTTAATGAAATGCAGTTCATAATACGTTCTGACCCTAAAAGAATTTTGTGCCTTTAGTATGTTAATTTGTTATAGCATAATAATGAAAAAATATAAAATAGTTATTAACAATAGATTTGTGTGTTGAACAATCTTACAATTTCTATTTCTCTTTGCATGGCAATGAAACAATTTTAACACCTTTTAATGGTATAATTTGAAGTGCAGAATTGAAGAGACTTATGAAGGGCTGTTTGGAAGCTCCCAAGTACACTCATACATTGTATTCATTCTTCATATAACAAGGAAGACTGAGCAAAAGAGATTCATCATATCCATACATTGAAATTATGTAAACTTGCCTCGTCCTTGATGTATTTTTTTTAACTTTCCTCTCTTTTTTAAATCAACTGTATGAAAAAAAAGTTAAAAAGAAAACAAACATACAATAAAAGAACATTTCAAAGAGACCATAACAAGGGAGTAAGAAAAAGACAACTAACCTAAGATAACTGCTTAACTTCCAACATGTTCCTACTTTACCCCAAGAAAGTTACATAATATAGCAACATTTCTGTGAACTTGTTCCTACCACATCCATCAGAATCCAACAGACCATAGTCATTTCTGGGCATCCCCAGAACGCCAAACAGCCTATCTGTTCTTCCTGAACCACTGTTCCCCCTGCCTTAATTGCTCTCTACTGCTAGTTCCCCTACATTCTACATTATAAACCATTTGTTTTACATTTTTCAAAGTTCACATTAGTGGTAGCATATAATATTTCTCTTTTTGTGCCTGGCTTATTTCGCTCAGCATTATGTCTTCAAGGTTCATCCATGTTGTCATATGTTTCACGAGATCGTTCCTTCTTACTGCCGTGTAGTATTCCATCGTGTGTATATACCACATTTTATTTATCCACTCATCTGTTGAAGGACATTTGGGTTGTTTCCATCTCTTGGCAATTGTGAATAATGCTGCTATGAACATTGGCATGCAGATATCTGTTCGTGTCACTGCTTTCCGATCTTCCGGGTATATACCGAGAAGTGCAATCGCTGGATCGAATGGTAGCTCTATATCTAGTTTTCTAAGGAACTGCCAGACTGACTTCCAGAGTGGCTGAACCATTATACAGTCCCACCAACAATGAATAAGAGTTCCAATTTCTCCACATCCCCTCCAGCATTTGTAGTTTCCTGTTTGTTTAATGGCAGCCATTCTAACCGGTGTTAGATGGTATCTCATTGTGGTCTTAATTTGCATCTAATAGCTAGTGAAGCTGAACATTTTTTCATGTGTTTCTTGGCCATTTGTATTTCCTCTTCAGAGAACTGTCTTTTCATATCTTTTGCCCATTTTATAATTGGGCTGTCTGTACTATTGTCATTGAGTTGTAGGATTTCTTTGTGTATGCAAGATATCAGTCTTTTGTCAGATGCATGGTTTCCAAAAATTTTTTCCCATTGAGTTGGCTGCCTCTTTATCTTTTTGAGAAATTCCTTTGAGGTGCAGAAACTTCTAAGCTTGAGGAGTTCCCATTTATCTATTTTCTCTTTTGTTGCTTGTACTTTGGGTGTAAAGTCTAGGAAGTGGCCGCCTAATACAAGGTCTTGAAGATGTTTTCCTACATTATCCTCTAGGAGTTTTATGGTACTTTGTTTTATATTGAGATCTTTGGTCCATTTTGAGTTAATTTTTGTGTAGGGGGTGAGGTAGGGGTCCTCTTTCATTCTTTTGGATATGGATATTCAACTCTCCCAGCCCCATTTGTTGAAAAGACCGTTATGGCTCAGTTCAGTGACTTTGGGGGCCTTATCAAAGATCAGTCGGCCATAGATCTGAGGGTCTATCTCTGAATTCTCAATTCGATTCCATTGATCTAAATGTCTATCTTTGTGCCAGTACCATGATGTTTTGGCAACTGTGGCTTTATAATAAGCTTCAAAGTCAGGGAGTGTAAGTCCTCCCACTTCGTTTTTCTTTTTTAGAGTGTCTTTAGCAATTCGAGGCATCTTCCCTTTCCAAATAAATTTGATAACTAGCTTTTCCAAGTCTGCAAAGTAGGTTGTTGGAATTTTGATTGGGATTGCATTGAATCTGTAGATGAGTTTGGGTAGAATTGACATCTTAATGACATTTAGCCTTCCTATCCATGAACATGGAATATTTTTCCATCTTTTAAGGTCCCCTTCTATTTCTTTTAGTAGAGTTATGTAGTTTACTTTGTATAGGTCTTTTACATCTTTGGTTAAGTTTATTCCTAGGTACTTGATTTTTTTTAGTTGCTATTGAAAATGGTATCTTTTTCTTGAGTGTCTCTTCAGTTTGTTCATTTCTAGCATATAGAAACATTACTGACTTATGTGCATTAATCTTGTATCCCGCTACTTTGCTAAATTTGTTTATTAGCTCTAGTAGCTGTATCGTCGATTTCTCAGGGTTTTCTAGATATAAGATCATATCATCTGCAAACAATGACAGTTTTACTTCTTCTTTTCCAATTTGGATGCCTTTTATTTCTTTGTCTTGCCGGATTGCCCTGGCTAGCACTTCCAGCACAATGTTGAATAACAGTGGTGACAGCGGGCATCCTTGTCTTGTTCCTGATCTTAGAGGGAAGGCTTTCAGTCTCTCAGCATTGAGTATTATGCTGGCTGTGGGTTTTTCATATATGCTCTTTATCATGTTGAGGAAGTTTCCTTCAATTCCTACCTTTTGAAGTGTTTTTATCAAAAACGGATGTTGGATTTTGTCAAATGCTTTTTCAGCATCTATTGAGATGATCAATTGATTTTTCCCTTTCGAGTTTTTAATGTGTTGTAATACATTGATTGTTTTTCTTATGTTGAACCATCCTTGCATGCCTGGAATGAACCCCACTTGGTCATGGTGTATGATTTTTTTAATGTGTCTTTGGATTCGATTTGCAAGTATTTTGTTGAGGATTTTTGCATCTATATTCATTAGGGAGATTGGCCGGTAGTTTTCCTTTTTTGTAGCATCTTTGCCTGGTTTTGGTATTAGATTGATGTTAGCTTCATAAAATGAGTTAGGTAGTGTTCCCTTTTCTTCAATGTTTTGAAAGAGTTTGAGTAAGATTGGTGTCAGTTCTTTCTGGAAAGTTTGGTAGAATTCCCCTGTGAAGCCATCTGGCCCTGGGCATTTATTTGTGGGAAGATTTTTGATGACTGATTGGATCTCTTTGCTTGTGATGGGTTGGTTGAGGTCTTCTATTTCTTCTCTGGTCAGTCTAGGTTGTTCATATGTTTCCAGAAAATTGTCCATTTCTTCTACATTGTCCAGTCTGTTGCCATACAGTTGTTCATAATATCCTCTTATAATTTTTTTAATTTCTTCAGGATCTGCAGTTATGTCACCTTTTTCATTCATTATTTTGTTTATATGGGTCTTCTGTCTTTTTGATTTTGTCAGTCTAGCTAGGGGCTTGTCAATCTTGTTGATCTTCTCAAAGAACCAACTTTTGGTGATATTTATCCTCTCTATTGTTTTTTTGTTCTCTATGTCATTTATTTCTGCTTTAATCCTTGTTATTTCTTTTCTTCTACTTGGTTTAGGATTGGTTTGCTGTTCATTTTCTAGCTTCTTCAGTTGATCCATTAGTTCTTTGATTTTGGCTCTTTCTTCCTTTTTAATATATACGTTTAGTGCTATAAATTTCCCCCTTAACACTGCTTTTGCTGCATCCCATAGGTTTTGGTATGTTGTGTTCTCATTTTCATTCGTCTCTATATATTTAGCAATTTCTCTTGCTATTTCTTCTTTAACCCACTGATTGTTTAGGAGTGTGTTGTTTAACCTCCAGGTATTTGTGAATTTTCTAAGTCTCTGATGGTTATTGACTTCTAATTGTATTCCATTGTGGTCAGAGAATGTGCTTTGAATAATTTCAATCTTTTTAAATTTATTGAAGCTTGTTTTATGTCCCAGTATATGATCTATTCTGGAGAAAGTTCCGTGAGCACTAGAAAAGTATGTGTATCCTGGTGATTTGGGATGTAATGTCCTGTATATGTCTGTTAAATCTAATTCATTTATCAGATTGTTTAGGTTTTCAATTTCCTTATTGGTCTTCTGTCTGGTTGATCTATCTATAGGAGAGAGTGATGTGTTGAAGTCTCCCACAATTATTGTGGAAACATCAATTGCTTCCTTTAGTTTTGCCAGTGTTTCTCTCATGTATTTTGTGGCACCTTGATTGGGTGCATAGACATTTATGATTGTTATTTCTTCTTGCTGAATTGCCCCTTTTATTAGTACGTAGTGGCCTTCTTTGTCTCTCAAAACATCCCTGCATTTGAAGTCTATTTTTTCTGAGATTAATATTGCTACACCTGCTTTCTTTTGGCTGTAGCTTGCATGAAATATTTTTTTCCATCCTTTCACTTTCAGTTTCTTTGTGTCCCTGTGTCTAAGATGAGTCTCTTGTATGCAACATATTGATGGTTCATTTTTTTTTGATCCATTCTGTGAATCTATATCTTTTAATTGGGGAGTTTAATCCATTTACATTCAACGTTATAACTGTGAAGGCATTTCTTGAATTGGCCATCTTATCCTTTGGTTTATGTTTGCCATATTTTTCCCTCTCTCTATTAATATCCTTTATTGTACCCATACCGAATCTCTTTAGTACTGAACCTTTCTCCAAGTCTCTCTGTCCTGTCTTTGTTTCTCTGTCTGTAGGGCTCCCTTGAGTATCTCCAGTAGGGCAGGTCTCTTGTTAGCAAATTCTCTCAGCGTTTGTTTGTCTGTGAAAAATTTAAGCTCTCCCTCAAATTTGAAGGAGAGCTTTACTGGATAAAGTATTCTTGGTTGGAAATTTTTCTCACTCAGAATTTTAAATATATCGTGCCACTGCCTTCTTGCCTCCATGGTGGCTGCTGAGTAGTCACTACTTAGTCTTATGCTGTTTCCTTTGTATGTGGTGAATTGCTTTTCTCTTGCTGCTTTCAGAACTTGCTCCTTCTCTTCTGTGTTTGACAGTGTGATCAGTATATGTCTCGGAGTGGGTTTATTTGGATTTATTCTATTTGGAGTTCGCTGGGCATTTATGATTTGTGTATTTATGTTGTTTAGAAGATTTGGGAAGTTTTCCCCAACAATTTCTTTGAACACTCTTCCTAGACCTTTACCCTTTTCTTCCCCTTCTGGGACACCAATGAGTCTTATATTTGGATGTTTCATATTATCCACCATATCCCTGAGGTCCATTTCGATTTTTTCAATTTTTTTCCCCATTCTTTCTTTTATGCTTTCATTTTCCATTCTGTCATCTTCCAGGTCACTGATTCGTTGTTCAACTTCCTCTAGTCTTGTACTATGAGTGTCCAGAATCTTTTTAATTTGGTCAACAGTTTCTTTAATTTCCATAAGATCATCCATTTTTTTATTTAGTCTTGCAATGTCTTCTTTATGCTCTTCTAGAGTCTTCTTGATTTCCTTTATATCCCGTACTATGGTCTCATTGTTCATCTTTAGTTCTTTGAGTAGCTGCTCTAGGTGCTGTGTCTCTTCTAGCCTTTTGATTTGGGTGCTTGGGCTTGGGTTATCCATATCATCTGTTTTTTTCATATGCTTTATAATTTTCTGTTGTTTTTGGTCTCGTGGCATTTGCTGAACTTGATAGGGTTCTTTTAGGGTTTGTAGACCTATTGAAGTCCTTATCTCTAATTTATCAGATCTACAGCTTCGTGGAGTACACTTTCTCTAACTAACCAGCAGGTGGCGTTCACGAGCCACCTGTTCTCCACAAGCCAGTTCTCCCCTGCTTAGCCTTTTTGGTGAGTGGGGGAGTGAGTCTTGTGGGGCCCAATTGGTGTACCAAGCTTGCGTGTGTAGTTGGTGTTGCCTGCCCTGTATGTGGGGCATGTTTCTGGGCAGTCAGGGAGGGGGGGTGGCCCTAACAATCAAATCTCCCTGGTGATCCTATAGTTTTAAAGCTGCTGCAATAGTCTAATCCTTCAGTTCAGTCCTGCCACAGTTTGTCTCTGCCACTGACCCACAAGTCCTTGGTATTGGCGTATGGCTCCTGAGACTTGCAAGTGGGCCCCTCTTCCAGGCCGTGCACCCCGGGTCCTCTGTTGAGGGATGACTGTGCTATGTCACAGGTGAGTGCCGTCCTCCGAGGGCAGTTCTGGGCTGCTGGGCTGTGTAGGGAGGCTCCCAGTCTGCTCAAATGATGGCTGAATGGGGCTTTGTTAATTCACACTGCTCCACCTTCCCAACTCTGGGACAATCAGCTGAGGTTGCAGGGAAAGCTAATGTCCACACCCAGTTTTGTGGTGTGTGCCTGTTATTTGAAGCACTTCTGTCACACTGGGTTGTCTGGGGCAGCTCTGGGCTATGGGGCTGGCGATGGGCAGGAGTGTTTCCTGTCCACCAGGATGGTGGCTGTGAGCGGACACCCCCCTTTTCTTGGGAAGTTGTGGTGTTTAGTGAATTTTCTCAGCCACTGGATTATTGCCTTTTGTCTCAGAGCTCTCTTAGTTCTGCTCTTGACTTGACGTGCCCAAATTGAAAGTCTTTGAAGCTTTCTGTATTGGGCTTCTTAGAGTAGTTGTTTAGAAAAAGAAAAAAGGATTAAAAAAAAAAAAAAAAAGGGCCCTCCTCAGAGATCTAATGGGTTATTGAAATGCTAATAGACAAAGCAACCAGGGCCATTAAGGAAAGGTCCACAGGGCAGAGAGATCAGCTTTTCTTCGGGATTTGCATATGCGCCTGAAGGCCTGAGCTCCGCCCTTCCCCTTTCTGTGTTCACCAGAACTCCAAAAATCCTCTGCTTTTATTTTGGAGTTTTTCGTGTTGTTTTTTTTTTTCTATGCCTGTCTCCTCTCTGCTGGGCTGGCTGCTCTCAGATTCTCTGGTGTCTGGTCTCAGTCTATCTATGGTTGGAGTTTGGATCAGTAGAATGTGTTTCCGATAAGGGCTGCCACTGCAGTTCTCCCTTCTCCTTCCCGGAGCTGACAGCCCCTCCTCCCACGGGACTGAGCCTGGCAGGGAGGGGCACGGGTCCCCTGGCCGCAAAAACTTACAGATTTCACTGATCTCAGCAGTTCGACATTTTCATGAGTGTTGTATGAAGTATGCCCAAAGTCAGATTGCTCTGTGGTGTCCAGTCCACGCAGTTCCTGGCTTTCTACCTACTTTCCTGGAGGAGTAACTAAAACATACAGCTCACCAGTCCACCATCTTGCCCCGCCCTGATGTATTTTTTAACAAAAAGCAAAACTTTTCTGGGTCATTCCTTAAAAATCTATCTATGGTACAAATTTAAAACAAAGGAGATAAAATTTAAAAATGGCATCCATAATGTTACATGAAAGAAAATCAAACAATAATTACATACAGTGAACAAAAAGATAAACAGAAAGCCCATGGAGAATAGATTGTAAATAGATAAAATCAGAATGGAATTTAAATTGTATCAGTGCTTCACAAATCAAATGTAGTAGAAACTAAAAGCTATCTAAAGCATATAAGATCAATTCTTTATTGAACAATGATTCTTCATATATTCAATATTATATTCTGTATGTATCCATTATATCAGGCTTATCATTCATACTTTAACTTTTTTCTTTTCTTATGTTTTTTTCAAGTATGTTTGTTTTGCCTGCGTAATCTATCAATTACCAAAGAGTAGTTTTAATATCTCACAAAATGGTAGTCATTTAAAAAAAAAATTCTCCTAGTTAAGCAATTTATATTTGCTTCATATATTTGAGAACTCCTTTATATATTTGAGACTACAAGTTACAATAAATGTGATAAATCTATATTCCCAGGGATTAAACATTTGTCTTCAAGCAGTGATGGATTTGCTGCATACAATTAGATGTTGACAGTTATTATTATCTCTTGGAATATTGAAGATATCATTCCATTTCTGAACTTTATTATTGCTATTCTCTTGCAGCCAATCTGTGTTTTTTTCTTGGTTAGATACTAATATTTTCTTTCTGTGTTTGGTCATATGTGTTTCTTCAAGATACGTTTAAATGTTTTATTCTTAAAATCTATTTTGCTTTGGATTTGTTAATATTCTTGGGTCTCAAGATTGGGGTGAGTCATGAAAAATTGTCACATATAATCTGTTTGAATATTGATGCTTTCCTGTTGTCTCTCATCTCCTTCCAGATTCCTGATTTATAATATTTGATATTCTTAATCCATCTTTTACATGTCTTTAAATATCTTGTCCCCCCCTTTTTTTTTTGCATCTTTGAGCTGCAAGCTGAATTGTAAGACAGCAATGCACACACAATATCGAAACCCCAATAGCTGAAGTTATTATTTCTTTAAGTTAGAGATAGTTGTACTGTACAGTCAAAGTCTCAATGAGAAAAGCAAAAAAAAGTTGAGGTTTGTGGAAGCTTTCTGGGAAAGTTTTACTGCTTACAAAGGTGTGAGTATGTTGCCATTAACTTAGAAGCATGCTCAGTGAGTTGAATGTCTTGCAGATTTGCTGTTCTTTGAAGTATGTGGCTTTCTTTGACAGATTGGCTTTCAGAATCATGATTACTCTAACATGATTGACCTGAAAGCTTTAAAACCAGTGCTAGAACTTACTTGATAACATCTATAGAATAATCTTTATTTTTCCTTTAAATATGAGTACTTTATAACAATCACAGAGAATTACTTGTGATATATCTTTTATGGCTCACAAATCTCCTCTTCAACTGTGTCTAATATGCTGGTTAATCCATACATTGAGTTTGTAATTATAACAATAATACTTTTCATATTTATAAGTTATATTTGCTCCTTTTTCAAGTCCACTGTTTCCTACTAATTTTTTTTTTCTTTTGGCAGATTTTTCATTGTATATCAGATAATTCCATTATCTGAATTTTTCATAATTATTTTTGTGTGGTGTTTTTGATTGCTCATAATTTCCCAACATGGTATTGTGCTTCCTGGTTTATTTTCTGATTTTTTAGTTTAAGTTTTCCATTTTACCTGGTTTTTCATCTGAGGTAATACTTTTAAGCCTATTTGGAAGTAGTTCCATCAGATGGGCTTATGGAAACTTGTGAAAGGAGACTGAAGATGACCCTGACCCAAATCATTTTGAATTCAATTTATTATTAGAGATTTATTTTTAATCACCCAGGAAGCAGTGACTAGGAACGCCAATGTGACAGTGAACTTTTAGGAGTGTAAATTCTTGGGGGCCTTTTTCTTTATTTTATCACAGTACCAGATATTAAATAGTTAAATTTGTTTGCTGTCCTCCTACCTTATGCAATCTTTTGAGGGTACATATTAGAATGGGTCCTACGATGTTCTCCATCTTTACCTAGTTATTCTCTCATCTCATGCAGCTGCCCAGAATTAAGCAGAAACCCTCGGTATTTAGGTTGGTTTTGGCAGTTCCTACCAGCCAGATATTATGGTTTCACTTATTTTTAATTCTTGGCAGATTCTCTATGTTTGTGACAGATTAAAATTGGTATAACTGTATCTACACTTATTTCCATATTTATATCCAAATAAACATATGGCTATAGATAAACATAGGCTTATTTAAATACAGATATATGTAGATGAAAATATATCCTTTTTAAGTATATTAAAATTTTAATTATATTCATATTTATATGACATTTATATGTTGAGATAGATTTAAATACAGTTAAGATATATATGTAGATAGATACATAGATATATAGATAGACGGATATCAAGTTACAGATATATGTAGATAATTCCAACTATAGCTATAGAGAGAAATTATTCAGGATATTTGCCTTTGATACTTGAGGTATAAGTAATCCTTTCCAGGTATTTTAATGAATTTCATCTTCATCTATTATACTTTTTTCATGTATTTTGGTAAGTTATTACTAGTACTATATCCCAAATATTTAGTGACCATCCATACATTCTACCTTGGTGCTAAACATTTAAATGAACTATTTCACCCAGTACTCAACACAGCTCTTTGAAGAAGATATTATTATAATCTGCAATTTTAAATGAAGGGGGTTGAGTAATCTGCTAAAGATCCTATATCATATATTTTTACAAGCTGAAAGTTGAACTCAGCATATCATCCACCAAATAGCTAATACTTAAATATATATTTGATTTTTAATAGTTATATGCTATTTTAATAATTAGACCAATAAATCATTTCTGTGAGGATAATACAAGAATCAAGGACCATGTGTCCTGCTGGCAGAATTCCTTGTGTCAAGATACGATTTAAAATCAATCTCTCTGTACTGCAATGGATTTAACTGTAAATGAGGAAGCAAATATGTGTGCATTCTTTCATAGGAAAATTGAGGATTTATTTGTTAACTGGCTTTGCGTGTCTAGGATTAAAGGTTTAAGTACTATCTTTATTAAAGATAAAACCTAATTAGAGTTTTAATCTCAAATAATCTTTTGTTTAAAGGATGTCTCTTAAATGTATATAATGGTTAATTTTGATAAACTGCTTCTTTACAGTCACATACCCTTCTTTTTCACCTTTTCCATTTTATGATTTTCATTCCAATTTTTGTTATACATCAAAGGCAGATTCTTTCTCTTATTCCTTTGATGAAATATCACAAATAATTTCCCATATTCGGATCGAGAATGACGGTAGTTTACTTCCAATGTAGACAGTTTACCTCTGTCATCAGAATTATTTAAGCAGAGTCAGACATCCGAGTCTAACAAGTCATCAAATTTGGGAAGGAGAAAGCAAATATACATCCTCATTACAATCACTTCTAAGCAGTTCCATGAAATTATAGTAGGTAAAAGAAAATCAGAACAATTTCCAACATGGTCCCAGAAATTTTCTAGTCTCTCATTGCACTGTTAGCCAATGTGAGTTTGGGTGGTAATAGAAATTTGGAGCTGGACTTGGATCTACAAAAAAAGTTGAAAATCTTCTACAGACTATGTTTTTACATATTCTGAAAGAAATCCAACTGATCATGAAAGATTGCTCATTTTCCAGACAGGAATTACCTGACTTATTGAATAGTATTGCATAGTTGCAGAAGTCTAAATGAAATGATTTCCTTCTAAAATACTTTTATTAAATAAGAAAATTAGTATATAATGTGGCATAGATATCTGAAGTGTTCTCTCTCTCTCTCTCTCTCTCTCTCTCTCTCTCTCTATATATATATATATATATATATACACACACACGAATTTTGCCTATTTTTATTTTAGTTAAAAGAGCTATTAAACAATCAATTTTGTTCCAGACTTTTGGTACAAATCAAGTTCCCAAACCAAAATATATAAGGAAACATTTATAAAGGAAAAACTATGACAAGGTATCTGAGTTTGACACTATGGGAATACAAAAGAAACATGGCTAGTGATCCAACATGGAGAAATGTAAAATAAATATATAAACATTTAAGCATTTTCTTGTTTTAAGTAAAGGTATTAAGAGAGGTAGAGTCTTGGAGCTTGGAGAACAGCAATTTATTACTCTGTGTTGTTCAGTTAACGTTATCTATAGAAAAACAAACATTGAGCTAAGATTTTAAGAATGGATAGGATTTTGGACACTAGTAAATTCTAGTTTGCATAGATTCCTAGAAATTCTGTCTGGAAGTCTTCCTATATTGTAGACCACTACTCTTCAGCTGTACTAGTTGTTCTTCTTCCTATGCCATGTACTTAACACATAGGTTTTGAATGATTTGGTTTCATCACACTTTTTAAAAAAAATCTCACTTTCAGGTTTCCTTTAAAAAGGCTTTTCTGGTGTTTGGGTTCTATCCTTGGAAGCCAATGCCTTAAAATTCTCATTTACACTTAAAACACTAAAGCATAGGTCCAACTAGCTCTTAAATCTATCTCCTGATTATTTCAAACAGATCTCAAAATCAACATATTTAAAGAAAAAACTGAAATATTTATTGGTACAGGTAAAAGCTTTCAATTGACTTTGTTCCTTATGCTACTGTGGCATTAGTAATGCCCACCTTCTTTCCCATATTAAAAAATTAAGACCTGCTCTAGTCTTATTCCTCCTCCTCACCCTACCCATTCTCCATGTGAATTTATTATGTTTTAATGATTACATATCCTCATATTTCTGAATGCATAATACCTGCTTCATTACTATACCCACTGCCCTATCTGAGAATGTTGACATTTCCACCTATACTGTTGCAACTCATTGTCTTTGTCTATTTTATCCCAACACAATGTAGAACTACTCTCAATGCTTTTGTTAATGTGATGTTTCTGATAGAGATATCTCCTTAAATTGTCTTTCTGTAGAAAATTCTTTAATAACCTCCCCACCTATGGGCTTTTTGTAACTTATATCCAACCACCTATAGTTCACCCCATGATTGTTACTTTATGGCAACAGTTTAGTTTCTCAATTGCATCCACTCATGATCTGTGCCTTCAACCATGGTTTTTATCTCTGCTTTGCATGTCTTTCCCATTGTCTTTTATGCCTGAAGTATTAAATTATTCTCATTTCTCAGATTAAGCATGCATTCTATTCTGAGTACCTCTCAACTTCTTCTTGGCTAGAATTCATTCTCCAATTGAACTTTATATATAATGGGATCATAGGATTTATCTGTTCCAATGATTTTTGTTTCTGCACTGGAGAAACCTCTTTTTTTCCCATTCCAAATCAGTACAATAAGTGGCAAAATCTAAGTATTCACTAATCAGTCAATGATATAGCAAGTTACTATGTTAAATAATGTGTAGTCTGTAGGACAGTTACACATAAATAACATAGGTAAAAGATAAATTTCTGTTGGGAAACAGAAAGACCCTGGTTACTGGAAAAGGTGAATCAGTTTATAAAAATGCCCCCACAATGCTTTAGGCATTATGCAAAGTTTCCAACAGGATAATAAACTAAACTAAGTTCCTGAAAATATTCTGTATTAAGTTAGTGGGGGCTAGAATGAGAAAGTTGTCTAATAGAAGAAACCACAGAAATACCCAGATAAAAACTTAGCTCTGTCCAACCAATGTCCAGCTTGACCTGCCTGCAGTTTCATCCCGAGTAGTCCAGCAGGGACTGATCAAAGTAAGCTATCATCAAACATCCATATAAGCAGATGAAATTGAGGTAGGATCTCATTTCAGAGGACCAGGAAAAATGAAGACGTAAATGTGGTTGTCAGCTGTGGGGATGGGCAGGGGAGGCAATGTTTAGGTTAGGAGATCTGGATTTTTTGTTTATAAACTGAAGTTAGAGATTTCGCACACTCAGGTTCCATTACTGTCCATTCTAACTATTACATACTTTGCTAGGCACTGGATAATAGTTAGGGAATACAGTAGGCACATTCCTTTCCCATTCCATTGGGAAATAATTGATAATGCATTAATAAACATGGATATAGTTTTATTCCAAATAATGACTCACGTACAGACAGAAAAATACTCTGGTATCATGAAAAATAATGATAAGGGGTCGCTAAATTTGATAGGCAATCAAGATCTCTCTAAGGACAGTACATGCTAAACTCTAAAGGATAAATTACCCAGATGAAAAGAATATATGTACCTGAGGGCATGGCACTGCAAACACTGGATGGGACTCTGAAAAGGTTAAAGGAAAAAAGCTCAGAACTTCTGAGGAACCACAGGAAACCGTGTGCATGTAGGTTGTTAACAGATACGGGATTGGAGGCATTGGATGCTAGAAGGGTAGATAGGGGTTAATTATGCATGGGCCCCATTCATAAGCCATGCCACAGACTAGATAATTTTCTTCCTCACATAATCTTTTCCCTAAATTTCAAATCAATGATACATTGTCTTCTATCTAGAGAATCCAATTTATTAACTGAATATGCTTAAAGGGGATATGGGTGAACCACTGGAACATCCAACCAACAAAGTAGCAGATGGAAAAGGGCCAGAGATAGAGGAGTAAAGGAAATAAGTCTGAAATAAAATCCCTTATAGATCACATTATTTCCCACTGGAATATCCACTATTCCTCCTAATCCTTTGCTCTTATTATGTGGATAGGAACAAAGCAGCCTAAAAGAACCTGTCCATGGTGGGGAGTAGGTAGAGGTAGCTTGTGCTTCTTGGGTCTTCTTAAACCTTCTCCTCCAATCAGATTCTTGGAAATGTGCACATGTAAATAACTCATGCATGATTTTAATCTTCATTGTGTTTGCATGAATTTATTGGAATTGTAATTTTTCTTTTTAAGCCCAAGCAAAAAATTAAGGATTATATTTCAGCAGAAATTTTCCTACATCTGGGACAGCTCCTCTTCATATGTGATGGTGTCTTGGATTTCCCATTCCCCCAAAGCCATAGATTCAAATCAAACTCTTACAAGACATCTAGATTAATTCTCTCAATTCAACAAAGATGAAACTGAAGTATCACAGTAATTATATCCCCAAGCTCCTGGGAAGGCAAAGTTCAAGTTAAAAGCAGAGATTATTTCTAGTTTTTACAATGAATAAAATTTTTCAGGAGCAAAACAAGTAAACTTAGAATGAAAAGCCACCAGACACAGTGATAAAAACGCTAAAGTCACAAAATCTGTTTCTTCTTATTCTACCATACATTGTGGGCTAAAGTCTTGTTTTCTGTTGGACTAGCATGAAGACTTTATCTTGAGTTTGGAGAAATTTTTAGCTTTGATTACATATACCTTAATGGAGCTCCTAAATCATAACTCCCTTTTCCTTTTGATTACTGAAAAATGTGATTATTTTAATTTTTTCAACATTTTTGGCACCTTGATTATTAATAACTGCATTCATTATGTGACTGAGAATTTACCTACTAAGTTAAATAGGATGATAATTTGACCACTAATTAAGATATCCTTTGTTAATGAACATTGAAAATTTTACTAATTGCTAAAAACAAGACCATCAAAAGTTGCTTGCATCTCCTCCTTGCTGTATTTCACTGCATGTACCTGTAGCTTTTTTACAGCCAAATATTAAACATCTCAAACAAATGATACCATTTGTTACAGAAAGCTATTTAATGAACATATGCTAACTGCATCCCTGGAGCCAAAAACTACACAAAAAGAATTATTCTTTTGTTTTTCTTTACTGCTGAGCTAGTTTTTGTCCAAGTAATTAACATGACTCTATCCGAATTAAGGTACTACTCAAATTTTTATTCTGCTGATCAGTACAAATCCTACATTGCTTAAAATGCAAAACCCCATAAATGCATTGTCTTATTTGTAAGTTTAGTATCTGTCTGTCTGTCACACTTATCACAATGCATTTATGAAAGGAGATTTTGAATGGATTATTCAGAAGTATTTTAAACATAACACTCCAAAGCAGGAGTAACCATTATTTAAAACACAATGATGATTAATTTATAATTTTAAAAGTTTTGTATTTGTTTTATAGTATAGTAGAATTAAAAGCGCAGATACTCACATAAAATAACACACATGCACACACACACACACATAAAACCAGTTTTCTGTAAGTAAGCTGCATAAAGTGTCATTAAAAATATAGGGAAGTGGTCAATACCCCATCCTCAAATGTATGTAGTCATGACTCTAATGTTTGTGGATTCAGCCCATTATAATACCTGTTTTAGAAATTGCTGTAAAATTATTTAATTACAATTGTTAATGAAATAAAATGAATTCACCCTATCATGTGAACTAAATATTGTTCATTAAAAATATTATCTGAGGAAGTATACCAAAGTGAAAATATAGAAAGATAGATGTAAATATATAGATAGATAGAGATATAGATGTAGATGTAGTTATACATATAGGTATAGATGATATAGATAGATATAGATACAGATATAGATAGATATAGATGATACAGATATAGATACAGATACAGTTATAGATTTACAGACTTAGGTGCTTAATACTCTCCAGGAAGAGAGTGCTTCATTCAGTTTTTCAGTAGTTTAAATAAAACAACTCACCATAGCTCCATTATTGCATCTTTATTACATTTTTCTATTAACTGCTGTATTAGTCAGTGTTCTCTACAGAAACAGAACTGATAAGAGATATCTTTAAATATGATGAGATTTTTATAAAAATTGTCTCATGTGACTGTAAGGGTATACAACTGTATAGGGCAGGCTGCAAGCTGGGAACACCATTGACGGTTTCCAGTGAATTCCCTGTGAGAAGGTGGCTGGCTGAAATAGAGATGAAAATTCTCTCTTCTGACTGCTGAAATCATCATTTCTCCTTTTAATGCCTTCAACTGATAGGATGAGGCATCTTTCATTGTTGAAGGCAATTTCCTCAGGTGATTGTAGATGTAATCAGCCATAGATACAAGCAACATACTGGTGATTTAAGTCCACAAAATGTCCTCACAATAACAATAAGGCTATTGCTTGCTTGACCAAACAACTGGACACCAAGTTCTCACATGACCTAATGTCACAATCCGTACCTTGTCAAATTGGGATTAATACCCATCACCTTAACCATACTTAATTTTTAAGTAAAAAATATTAAGTCATATTCTCATCTAACAATACTCAACTGTCCTGTGTACAACTGGAAATGCACTAAATCTCTCCAGAATAGGCTGCAAGTCCTTGAGTAATATTCAAGATTAAACTTGATATCCTATAACTTCAATAACATGATGTGAAACTAATATAACATATCATATAAGGGGATAAGATAAGGAAGAAAATAAAGATATTTGCTTTCTGGATATATAAAAATGGGCTCAAAACAAGAAATATTCATAACCATTACAGTCCTTGTTTCTGTAACTGGTTACCTGGCCATAGTTTGTGTTCATCACTATCTTCTTCCATTACCCATTCCATGTTCCCTTTACCCTTAATAAGCACCCCCGCTTCCCATGGATCTCTGCTTGGTGGAGTGACCCATACCTTCATTTCTGACATTTTTGGGCCATTTATAGTCCTGCCTGAAGTTGGGTTGTTGCAGTTTTCCATTGACTTTAATCACAGGACATTGTAGTACTAAGAGACACCCTAGGGGATCTCCTGTATTCCAGGAAAACTCTCGTTTACCTCCATGTGTAGTTACAGTCCAATTTCCTTTTAATAGGATCAATCACCCAATGCAGTACAGTAATCCCCTTCCTTGCCTGTTGATTCAGAGACATGAGGAACCTAAAGAGGCCAGGTGGCAGTCTTAACTTCCAGTTCAGTGGAATCATTGTTGTGTCTCCTGGTGGAAACACTCCTACTTTTGGAACTAAGATCTGTAGACCAGCAAGGACAGGAAGCAAGGTTGCAAGGACAGGAAGCAAAAATATTCTAGTGGATAACTAGGGGTAATAATGAGTGGTGCCACTGCCAATTGCAACTCTTGATTCTTGGAGTCATGGATCCTGGTTAAGCAAGAAACAGCATCATAGAGTGGGTGCTAAGTTGGAACATAAAGATCATCCTGGAGAACATTGCCCCAGTCCTGCAAGGTATTGCCACCTAGTTGGAGCCATAATTGAGTCTTCTAGAGGCCATTCTACTGTACCAAGGGACAAAGCAGCTTACACAGCTATATTTTTACTAGATTAAAAGAGACCCCATACAATACTGGCTGGTATTTTGCCACTTGCTTTTTTTTTCCTATTCCAGTCCTCTCTGCTTGCCAACAAGTTTAATGTCTCTATAATTGTAAGTCAAGGAATGTTTCTTCTCTAAGACTTTGGGCTTCAAAATTACAGATTCACAAGCTTCTAGTATAGCTAATGATATCTAATCTAGAAGACATGTGCATAATAATTGTATATTCTAAAGCATCTAGACTATAATAAATAAATTATAATAATTTCTTGATTTTTACAGTGGCTAAATGTTTTCCTTGACTGCTATAGTACCTTTTCTCTTAGTTTTGCACTTTAAGGTTCATCTTACAAAAAAATTTCTTTCTACTATACTTCTCTCTTGGTGAAAATTATCATCAGTCTCCATTACTTGTCAAGGATATTTCAAAGTCCTGAGTGTACCAGTCAAGGCACCTCCAGTAGTGATCTTAGTGAACATCAGATAGTATGGTTTTTACATAACCCACACAACAGCAATTTTGTGTCTAACAATATGGACCAATCCAGTACTCTGTCACAGACGAACAACATTCCATGAAAAAAATAAATAATACCTGAGTAGACTGCAGCAGTAAGAGAACTTAGGAGAAAATGATTGACTAAAAATTAGGACAAAGTTCCAGGGACTGAGGCTTAAGGTGAGAATAACTAGAAGTTTCAATAGGAGACAGAAAGGCAGAAAGGTAAAAGGAGAGTCTATAGTCAGAGAAAGCTCTTCAGAAGCTGGGGATTTCAAAGTAAAAAGCAGTTTCTATTGGTAACTAAATACAAGATCCAACTTTGTGAGTGGCTGAATGGAAATGGATATAAGGCCTCTTTGAGTTTAAACTGTCTAATGTCTGTGAGGTAAGGATATTGAAATGATCCTCAGAGAAAATACAAGAAGCTACTGACTTGAAGAGATGTGGTTCAAATTTAATGTGCTAATGTGAATAATGAAGATGCAATCCTAGGTGCTAAATTCATAGAAGGAATAAGTTACATGTGAAAAATGAGAGCTCTATGCAATCTAATCTTCACTTGTCATATGAAGGCCCAGTTCTGTTGGTCTTAGGCTACATCTCCATTGACACTTGCATTGCACTTACTACAAGATGAAAACATTAGAAACCATATACCTTATACATTTATCTCCTTACGGTATGCAAAATACAGCTTCTTTTAATCTTTTCATGGATGCCTTTTGATAGAAAAATGCTACAGTGATGATCTTTTTTTTCTATAAAATTAATGAATGTATATCAATCTTATGGTTTGTAAATGACAAGTGACCATAACCCCTTAGACTAATTAGGTGATGAAGAATTTTTCTGTGTATTTGTATGTCTTAGAAGAATAAGCAGCAGGGTTGAATTTTAGTAAAATAGGGTGAGGCAATCTCAGTTTACCAAAGCTATATTTTCATAAACAATTTGCAAACTACTATTAGAAGAAAATTATATTTATAAATTTCAAATACCTACAATAATATTCATGAAAAATTGGAGATTGTTCTAGCTAAACCTCCATCTATTTTACCAAAAAATTAAAGAGAAAAGAAATTGGCATAAAAAGTAAGGTAAAGAAGAAAAAGTCAAACACAATATTTTTCCAGCATTTCTGTAGGGCAAGATTTTGTGGCCTAATAATTCAGGAATCAGAAGTTTGACATAATATTGTTGTTTACTTCATACCAGTATTCTAGGTCCCTTGCTCAGTGGTAGCTTTCTTTTCATAGGTTCCTTGAATGCCCATGGACAGAATTCAGGGACTATATGAAATTGGATGGGAAAAAGACATCTATAGTTTTGCCATCATTATACTAAAATTTATCATTCCATTTGATTATATTTGTAGAAAGTAATTTACACTGGTATATCAGTACTTGTGATTTTGTTGACAATATAATGTCCAGATATTTTTTCTGAGCACATTGTAGTTGTTGCAGATACTTTGAAATACATTTAGGCTCAGAACTAAACACTTAAGTACCTGTCAGACACTCTTAGTTTATATTATTTAATTATTTAATAACATACTGAATTATTAATGAGTTAATAAAGAGATAAGTTAAGGGTCAGTTTGGATTCTTTGGGAAGCAGATACGAAGACAGAATTAGAAATGCAAGACAGTTATTGGGGAAACTCCTGTGAGGCGTAAAGAGGAGAGGTGGCAAGAATAGGAAGGGTTAGACTCAGACCATGATTTTGGTATGAAATCTGTAAAAGGAAAGAGAAAAGGAAGCAAATGTGAGTAGGAAGAGCCTCAGACTGCAGTGAATCTCTGTGCAAGTGTCAGTCAGGCCAATGGGAACCTACGAAGTAAAGATCATTCTTAGAGAAGATTCTTGCCATGCCAGAATGTTCCAGCTCTACAACTCTGCTGTGCTCAGTTATTACCCGGGAAGAGCCCAAGCAGACCACGGCCTTGGTATGAATTTTGAGTTGGATCCTGAAGGTGAGAAAGCTGAAGGCTATCAGCAATTTGTGTTCCTAATGACAGGTTCTCCCCTGAATGGACATCTGAACAGAGCATTCCCATGACTTCTACCATTAATATCACTATTTTTTCCATGTTTTGGTAAGTGTATTTCAATATAATTTGTTTCCTTTATAATTCCTTTGTATTTTATTTTACTCAATTAAAAATATTATCCTGAGAAAAGTTCCATAAGCTCCATAGTTATTTAACAAAGGCTAAAGTATTTATAACTGAAAAAATGTTACGACCTCTTGACTTAGAATAAATGTAAATGTGTAGTATGTCAATGCCAACTTTCTTATGTAATATCATTTTCCTAAATATTGCCTCAAACTGGTAAATAGCTCAATAAATTGCCTTGAATATTCTGCCTGAATTGACTCAAAATACCTCCATGAAATTCTCTGTTTAGGCCAGTTTCTTACTGTGGCCTGGATGTCTTACAAGAATATATTCTGTGAGATTTTGAGAAAATTTATGTTTGGCCCTTGAAAAAATTATTTCTAAAACATTTTTTTCTTAATATTTCACGTCTTTCAACCTCTTCTTTAATCAGTTGACAGAAAGAAAGAAAGGCAAACAATTGGTTAGTTTCAAAACTTTAAGAAGATATTGACTTGAATATGTAATGAATATTGTTTGAAGGAAGTAAATGCATTATTTTTGCCAGTGTTATAAGGCACAATTAGCATAGTGTTTAACCAATAAATGCTTCATTGGGCAGGCTAAGAATGGAGGTTCCAAAACAGAGGCAAATTAAGAAATTCATTAAATCTTTGATACCAATCTTCTTTTCTGAGACAACTAAGAAGAAAAAAAAAAAAAAAAAATTCTTGCCGGAGTCAGCTATGGCCTTGTCTTATTTGAAACTCTTTTCTCTTTTCCTCTTACATTTTTTCCAATCTGTCCTAACATTTGTGTGTTTATAGTCCACATAATTAGATAACAGTTGGTTGTGATTTTTATGAGCCCCATATTTTGCTTCTCTTTAAAAAATTGTCTATAAACATACATAATAGCATATCACATCCAATAAGTCACACGGTACAACATCATATTTCAAATACTTTCTTTCAGCTAGTGAGTAATAACATTTGATGAAAAGATTTCCTTTTTGGACTTAGTAAGCAGTCCATTAGATGACAGATTTTAATAAAAATCTAAAAGGGCATAATGGCATCAAAAGTGAGAAGTCAGATTTCTCATCAACTATTATTCACACATTTTGGACTGAAGAGTAAAAATGACTAAAAAAACTCAAAACTTGATCTTTTTTAAAACAGAGCAGTGTTTCCTGACTTACTGACCCAATTTTTCACAGACTTCAGCAACATCTGTTTTGTCACTATGCAAGAAAAAGTCTTCTGTGGTAAGAAGTTTTGTGCTAAAGAAGTGATGAATGGAATACTCAAAGGCTAGCTCTGACACCAGCAGAATAGATTTCTCTACAAATGGTGATATATGGGATTTGGGTTTTCTTAGGGGGAAATTTGATATTGAGAAGAAATTCTCATTTTCAACATCATTTCCTTAGCTTTTTTCTCCCCCCCATTGGGGAGAATGTGCAAAATCACTTCATGGGAAAGGGAGAATTATCACTCATCTGAATATGAAGCTGAAATACTGAACTAAAGCAAACACAAAGATGAAAATATAACCTGAAAATTCTGTTCATATGAGTATCTTTAGGGTTTTTCTTTTTTCTCTATGTTTAGTACATGTGGGAAGAAAAGGATATTGAATAAATAAGATAGTGCAAATGATTCTTAGAAGTACCTGCACATCTGATATACCTTAGAGCAAATACCAAGACACTTGAATACCAACTCGCATGGCTATGGAGGCCAACATGTCTGTTGGTCTACATCAGGTATACAAATAGAGTGGGTTAGTAATGAAAGCATGGGACAGGAGAAATGATCTCTCTTATTTGGGAAGAGCCTGGGAAGAGATAAGGACATTTCTGATAAGATTTTTAGGGAAGAAGAATCCTGCATACAATGTACCCATTCATTCATATAATTATTTATTAAATTTTCCAGCAATATTTTAGTATGTAGAAATAGAGACACATATCTTGGCATTGTACAATTTATATAGTTCAAAGACACACTATAAGTAAATAGACCAATAAGAAGTGAGATAGAGGTATCAATAAGTGCTATTACAAAAATACATCAGTAATGAAACTGATAATAAATAGAAATGGATAATAAATAGAAATGGATATTCCTAGTTTGAGTAGGTCAAGAATGGCCTCATTTAGAAGGGACATTTTTTTAAGAAAAGTGAAGGATGAAAAGTGGCCAGCCATTCAAAGAGCTGGGGAAAATTATTCTCAATAAATAAAATAGATTGGGTAAGGGCTACATAGGGGAAAATTGTGGCTTGCATTGAGGAGAAAAAAGAATAATGTGAATAGAACACACTGCATCAGAAGGAGAAAAGTGATAATGTTGGAGAGATTTGCAGACATCAGACATTCAAGACATTATACACCATGTAAATTTTTTGGAGTTTTCTTTAAAATCAGCTGGAAACCACTGAAGTATTTTAGGTAGTTGAGTGACTTGAACAGGTAAATTTTTAAAACAGCACTCAAATTCTGGATGGGGAATTGATTGTAGGGGCAAGTGTGTTGAAGAATTATGCCATTGGGTTCTCATTTGCTATATTTACCAAGTGAATTAGTACCCACTATATTATTTATCATGGAAAAGGAGTAAATTTTTTGAATTAGTAAATTTGTTTATAAATAAATAATATTAGTGGGCTAGGATAGAACACTGGTATTCCCCAGTAACAATATCCTACCTACATTTTTATGTTACTTAGTTCAATATCCCTTAAGCACTTTCTACATACCCCATATTGAGAATCCCAGTTACTCATAGATTAAGGGGAAAAAAAAGAAATAGTCAGCTAGGAAATACTTACAATAAGTTTTATTCTGCCTCATTGCTATGAAAACTATTTTCCTAATGGATCTAGAAAAATGATAGATTTATCAAAAATAATAATGGAGAAAGTGTGGGTAAATGAGAATATCCCTTAAATAACACAGAGTCCCAATATATATGTTTCTGCCCAACTAAGGTTCATTTTCATCTCACATCACAATCTGGGAGTGTCCAGATACAAGAAACAACCATGTGCAGGCATAAATATTGTGCTGGTTTGAATCTATTATGTGCTCTACAAAAGCCATCTTCTTTTAATTTGTGGTGTTGGGGGGGGGTGACTTATTGTGGTTGGAACCTTTTGATTAGACTATTTCCATGGAGATGTGACCACACACATTCAAGGTGGGTCTTAATTACTCTACTAGAGTCCTCAAGAGAGCCGACAAGACTCAGATGCTTGGAGATGAAGACAGAAAGATGTTTGGAGATGCTAAGCTAAGAGATGAAGACCAGAGTTTGCTCCAGAGAAGCTGAGTGAGAACCCACAGAAGCTTAAAGAGAAAGCCACTGGAATCAGAAGCTGAAAGCAATTCAACCCAGGAGAAAAGGACCAGCAGACACCAGCCACATGTCTTCCCAGCTGACAGAGGTGTTCCAGATACCAACAGCCTTTGCCTCATAGAAGGTATCTACCTTTTGATGTCTTAATTTGGACATTTTCATGGCCTTAGAAGAGTAAGTTTGTGAACTAATAAACTCCCATTGTAAAAGCCAATTCATTTCTGGTATGTTGTGTTTCTGGCAGTTTTAGCAAATTGGAACAGATGTCAACAACAAATTGGGGCAGATACAAGAGAAGCATAGGATTTGGAAGAAAAGAGTGAAGAAAATATGAGCTGACAAGAGTAGAATTAATCCTCTTTGCAGAACCTGACTAAAAATTTTCATCATTTCTCCAGTAAAAAAAAAAAAAATTATTTATATCAGAATCTCACACCTCACATTTTATGCCAAAGTGTATTATAAAGTAAAATGAATATTTTCCTCCAATAATATTTTGGTTTTGCCAATCTCAACAAATTATGCTTATAAGTTTCTAAATTAAAGATATCAAACCATGCATCACTTCATTGCTTCTTGTATTCATTAAAAAATATTTGTGGAATGCTAATATATGATAAATACTGTGTTAGGCCGTGTGTAACAAAGTGAATAGTTATATATGTTCATTTTATCATTTTATCATTTTATCATCAATTGACTTTACAGACTAGGGGATGATAAAATCACATTTATATGACTGTACTATTAACTATAGTCTATGATTTAAGAGAGGCTTCAGTGTATGTATAGTGTAGGTCCATGGATTTTTTTATTTTTAATTTTTATTCTATTGCATTCACAACCTATTATTTCCCCCTTTAACCTCATTCAGATATATATCTCAGTGCTGTTAGTTATATTCATAATGTTATGCTACCATCCCCACCCTTCCTTACCAAAACAGTTCCATCTTTTCAAATAGGAACATTTTAAGCTTTAGCTCCCTGTCCTTATCTCCTGTTCCTTGGTAACTCATGTGCTAGATTCTGACTCCATAAGTTTACTTATTCTAATTATTTCACATCAGTGAGATCATAAAATATTTGTTCTTTTTATGTTTGGCTTATTTCACTCAATATGATATCGTCAAGGTTCATCCATGTTGTTGCATGTTTCAGAACTTCATTTCTTTAAAAAGAATAATATTGCATTGTATGCATATACCACTACACTAGTTTGGGAATTTATTAGTTTATAAGCTTTCACTTCTGAGGCCATGAAAATATCCAAATCAAAGCATCAGCAAGCGATGCTTTTTCCCCAAAGACCAGCTACCAGTGATCTTGGACTCCTCTATCATACGGCAAAGGCACATGGTGGCATCTGCTGGTTCCTCCATTCTCTCCTGGGTTTCTTTGCTTCCAGCTTCTGGTTTCTGTAGCTTCCTCCTAAGTATCTGTGACTTTTTCTCTTAGCTTCTATGTCTTTCTCTCTGTATTTCATCCTCTTAAAATGGACTCCAGTAAGAGGATTAAGACCCACCTGGAGCACTCCTCAACTGAAATAACCTAATCAAAATATCCCACTCACAATGGGTTTATACCCACAGGAAGCTCCAAACCATCACACCACATTTTGTTTACCCATTCATCAGTTGATGGACACTTGGGTTGCTTCTATCTTTTGACAGTTGTGAATAATGTCACTATGAATATCAGTGTGCAAATATCTGAAGAACTAATTATAAAACTTCAAAAGAAAATAGACACAAATAAAACAAGACATTCAATGACATATCTGTTCCTATGTATATGGGAAGCTTTAGTATAACTTGTAATTTTGAACATACACATTTCAAATCAGAACTAGAAGTAAATCTTAAGCTGTTAGACAGTAATGGTAATTTTTAAATTCTCCAATTATTTGTGTTTGAATCTATTAAACTCTAGCTCATAAATCCTTTGACTATAGCTGTGTATATGGGTTGAATTGTGCCTCCAAAAATGATATGTTCAAGTTTTAACCTCTGATCCCATGAATTTGTTCATATTTGGAGACAAGTTCTTTTAAGATGTGATTAGTTAAAATGATTCCAACCAATAGGACTGATGTGCTATTAAGAAGAGGGAAATTTGGACAGAGAGACAGACTCAGGGAACAATGCAGGAAAAGATTGAAGTGTTGCAGCTGCAAGCCAAGGAATGCTGAAGATTGCCAGCAAACCACCAGAAGAAAGAAGAATCAAAGAAAGGAGGGAGCATAGCTCTGCCAATACCTTAATTTCAGACTTCTAGCCAACAGAACTGTGGGACAACACATTCTATTTCTTTAAGCCACTCAGTTTGTGGTATTCTATTACAGGAATCCTGGGAAACTTAAGACACACTAATTTTGAACAATCTGGTGTACAAATACATGTTTATCATGTTGCATGTTGTTAAAAATGCAATAAAATTATTTATATTTCACCAGAGGACTTCTGTGTTCAGGAATCATTGAACTGTTTCAGTTCATGGGGTCAAATATTGTAAACCATGTTAATTATTCCTATTTGGAAGCTGTGGTGGCCAAGCCTTTTTACTTCTTTTTTTCCTTTTTTCTTTGTTCATTAAGTTAGACTGCAGAATGATCCATTTTAGATAATCAGAAATGATTGCTATGTGTCAAAATTTGATTTGGTCCTTCAGTTGAAGGAAGGGAAAATCTCAGTGATAAGCTTCTAAAGTTATTACCTTAGAAAATCAATTATCTGCTCTGAGGTAACAACAGTGAACTGCTTTCTGGAAAGAAGGGAGACAAAGGCAGAGAGAGAGAGAATTAATGGAGCAGTTAGCACAGTATTGATTAGGCCTCAAAACTAGCAAATACAAGTCTGGTTATTGCTAAAAAGGAGCAAAAGTCAATTTACCAAAATGATAGTTTAATGACTATTTGATGAGAAAAGCTTCAAGACATTGCATCATATTATGTGGTATAGGGTCAAATAAGCTGGATAACTCAGACACAAGGACACATGCATATAAACCCAAGTAGAATATAAATAAGAGAGATTACAATGGAATCACTTTATTCTATTTTTTATATTTTCTCCTTCTCTTATTGTTGTGCTATTCATCAAGTCTATATTAACAAGTCACTTTCCTATTAGGTGATTTAACAGTGTAACAGGGGCAAATAGATCTTACAACTTATCCAGACTTTAAGGTATTAGGATTTTGGGATTGATAATATGGAGTTTATTCTCAGAGGAATAAAAGAAATCTGCCCCCCCACCCCGAAATGGAACAAGTTCCTTATAAGTAAACATTTTACCCTGCTTTTTTAAATTTCCAACAGGACTGAGGGATTTAGAAATACTTACAGTTTAAACTGTTTCCATTAGTAAAAATATCAACTATGACAAATATTAACTAAACAAATCTTTAAAACCTTAAGTCCAGGAAGTACTAAAACTAAAAGCAAATGATTAAAAAAATTGATGTGCATGTGTGCATGTAGGGGGAGGGATGTTATTTGCAATACATGTGATGGACAAACATATTATGAATCTAAAGTAAAATCATTTTTGAAATAATAAAATAAAATATAAGCACATATACGTAACTCAAGAAACTGTTTATCAAATTTATAGAGAGGCCCTAGAGCTTGTGGGGCAGCTTTAAAAAAAAAAATCTTATATGATTATCATTTAATTTAAAATGGTACTATGGGTAAAATGAAAGTTAGAATTTTAGTCCATTTGGTTTTTAAAACCCTTGTTTTATTCCAAGAATATCTCAATCTGCATCTTCCTTTTCTTTTAAAGTTAAGGGTCCTTTCAGATAAAACTCCCAGGACTGCAGAGTAGAAATAAAAAACAAAAATAATTGTGAAGTATGATTGAAAACAAATAGTTGCATTTCACATTATATCAGTGTAGTGCCTAGTTGGATATGGTATTTATTTAAAAATAATATACTGCTGGTGATAGTTATGTGTCAGCTTGATAAATGAGTTGTATAAAACTGTACATGCCTTCCAGCATTTTACTTTGACTTGTTTTTATTTGAGATTGCTTTGCCAATCAATAATATTCACTTTATCATTTTAGTTTACACATTATCAAATAAAAACTAAAACCTTCTGGGTAGATATAGTGCGAGGAGTTAGTACTAAAGTCACATTTGTGTTTGTAGGCCTTTGAAGCAAATCCCTATTTAATTTTTGAACTCTGACCTCTTCATTGATAAATTGGTAAAGCTTTACATAAGCCAGTGCCATGATGAATAGTCACACGAGAAACATTTTCCATTTAGAGGCTGTTTCTCACATAAAGCATCTTGCTAAATGCTCAACCAGTATCCTAAGTGAAGAGAATATACTTTATGTAATAACAAGCATAGAAATGAAGAAAACAATGTAAGGACTATGTTTTATGTGTTTGTGAACTTAAGCAGTTTTAACTAGAAATTTTCTATTTTATCTATCGGCATTATATTGGTATGATCAGAAGCATGTACTAATAACCTTTTCTTAAATAAAGCATTATTGGGAAAGATTTAAAATAATAGAAAGTTCAATGACAATATCTATATTAAGCAACTTTAAGTATTCAAGTGAATAAATTAATTAGCTTCTTTCACACTTAATTCAGTTGTTTTTACTTAATAAGACTGATTGGCATTGTTCTTTGATCAGGTTTGTTTACTAATTACAGTGTAATTAGTTTTCTTGTCATTGATTTATTTAACTTAAATGTTTACCTAGCATCAAGATGGATTTAATAGAAAAGTAAAATGCAGAATGTAAAAATAAATCATTCATTCTAAAATAAGTTTCAATATAAAGTGATGGTCACTCTCATCCATCCACAAGGAATAAATGTTTTAAAAAAACAGAATAAGTGCCTAGTTAAAACCCAGAATAACTCAAAATTTGTAACATACCAACATAATAACAAGAATTCAGAATATTTTAGAAAGTCATTAACATAGATCTATTTTACCTTCTAAGTATGGTTTCTTAAAAGGGCTTGAAATGTATTTCCATAATACTAACTTCATATTGAATCCTGTTTTGTGTTTTTTTTTTTCATTTTGCAGTTGTTTTGTTTTGGTTTGTTTTATTTCCTTTTGTGTTGTTCATTCATTCAACAACTCTGCATTAAGAAAAACCTGGATGTGGAACAGTGTATTAAGGTTTTATTACAGATTTTTTTTTGTTGAGAAAAGAAATTCCATCTGATCACCAACTTTTAAAATGCCAATATGCATTGTAGGCAAAGGAAATGAAACAACTTTCCTTTAGTAGTGTTCATTTAGAAAGTCCCTAAAAAAGAATATAAAAATAATTATGAATTGTGCCTCCTAGATTTAGCAAGTATTGATGTATTAAATAACAGAATGAATATGAAAGTCATAGATTTGGGAGAAGGGTTTACAGTAAGAACTCAAATTTCAATATAATTAATTCAAGGTGACAGTAAAGCTATCAGATGGAAATACCATGAAATTGCTGAATTGAAACTTTTTTTCAAAAAGCATGTTATCCATTATGGTGTGTTTCCATTTGGGGATTGAATAGTATATGTTATACAAGCAAATATTTGCTTTTTTAATATTTGGGGTAGATTCAAAGTTTACTAATTTGAACTTGCAATATTCTTTCGGTTGAATATTTCTGTGCAATTATGTCTCTATCAAACAGATATAAAGCAAAACTGTTCTTGTCAATGGAGGTTTGGGCCAGGCTTCCCATGTACTTTGCCTCACACTAATTCATGTAATCATGTCTAGGTGTCTATAAAAATATGGCTAAATGTATTCTATTAAGACAGATGGCTAGCCAAGATAATCTAATGAGTTTCCTGAATTTGTAGATAATTCTCCACATGAACAGCAATCTGATTTGATATAAAATATAAAAAGTTTCTTTACTCTTAGGACGTCACTATTTTTGACTAACTACAATGCTTAAGAAGAGGAAAATAAGAGCTAAACCTGATTTATTTAAATAGAAAATTCTATCTTCTCATAAATATCTAGAGTAACAATAGAATTTGGCAAATACTCTTGTGTTAAATTATAATTGGATCTTCACAGATTATCTCTATCAGTGGAACATCTATTAACACCAGGCTTTTTGCATCCTGAGAACAGAAAATAAAATATACACATAATACACAATTCAGTGTTACATAAATTGTCAAAACAGGAGTTCATATTTTATATTATGTGGGAATAACTCAAAGTAACTTTCAGGATCTTAATTAGAGATGCAAAGCAGAAAATTTGTATCTTTTGTGTGCATGTGTATTTTTTAATAGCAACCAATAATATATTTAGCATTGGAAACTGAGCCTACTGATTATAAATTAAATTGAATGAGAAACAAACATATCTTTACAAAAAATAAGAATAGCTGCCAAATAATGCATTTGTGTAGCATGTTTACAACTCAAACCCATCACATGACTATAAGTTCTAAGAATAATAATCCTGGAAAATAAAAAAGAACACATTTAGCAACCAAATGCTGATTTTGCTTTTAGAAATATTGAGCAAGTTTGATAAATATTCATGAATAAATTGGAATTATTACCTGTATGAGATTTCTTTCTAAAAATTTTAATATTTTGCATTCAAGAGTATATAAATGAATAAATATTTTAAAGTTTTCTTCTATTAATATCATTGACTTAATTTATTAAGCTGAAGCATAGAAAGTGATGAATAATTATTCATATTATAAACATTTTAATACTGAGACTAATGATTTATTTTCTTATGGAAAGCCATAGCTCCTCTTACAAGACTTCAGGAAATATCTAGTTATGCTAATTCAAAATTGCATTTTTACTTGAGTCTAGACATTTTGCCACAATAGCTTAATCATTATATGCATGTGATTTTTTGCATATAATGCAACAAAATTCTTTTTGGTATATTGAGAATGTATAAATGTATACTATTAAGTCTTTAACAGCTAGGAAATGAGGTAAGCTGTCTCTTGCAATTTTTAAATTTCTAAAAAGGAAAAAACAAAATAAAATAAAATAAAACAAATATATGACATTGTTGAGAGAGATAAAGTAGTTGCTATTAGGACTTTTATTCCAAGGAGCTTATACTTGGAAGACTTGAAATATTTAGGTCAAAAGGTCTACTTGGGATTAAAATTCATGATAGCTATGTGATAAAATTTTGCCAAGCAAAGAGTTCAAAAAAGCATGCTTATAGTCACGTAGAGAGAAATGCCAAAAAAGTCAAACTGAAGCACAATCATGAAGAAATTGGAATTGCAAAGGGGAAAAATGTGAACCAGGGAAAAAGCAAACTTCTATCAGGAGTGAGGTGAAACATTTACAAGTAATAAGATATAAAGGAAATTATTTATGATAGGTAATAATACAGCAAAAGCAAGATTTCAAGGCAAGTTAGTCCTCTGAACCTTACCTCTATTTTGGTTAAAGTTTTGTGTGTCCTAATTGTAAGCATGTCTTTTGACATAATACCTCTAATTCTTGTGCCATGGGATTCAATAGAACCTTATCCTTATGCTTTTTATATGCATATGAAACATGCATCATTTCATCACATGATAGAAAGTTGGCTATCAAAGCCTAAGGTTTCTTTAAGCCTGTGATTTGACCAGAGAAATGCATGGTTAGGAGTAGAAACATGTTATTTGGCTACAGATTTTCAAGTGCTACTCATTCAAGTATGAATGGAGGTATATAGTTTTACTCTCTATGTAGAAGGAAGCAGTGGTTTATAGAATAGTGAACCATGTAGAATGTTGGAGCCAATTCAAAATTTCTGAGAGAGGTGATCACTTCCATTTTATGTTGGGGTTACAATGTTATTTTTATATTGAAAAAAAATCCATTGGAAGCAGGGTTTTTGGTGAGTTAGTAAACATATCTGTAAGGTTGTAATTCACCCCACTGGTTTTGAAGGCCAGAATGCATAACTAAAAATAGAAAAAATGAACAAAGTCAATTTTATTTAGTTTTTCTTAAACGTGTATGCCATTATAAATATTCCACATGGGCTTTGAAATCATATGTCTGGATATCCAGGGGAGTGGGATTAATTTAGAACCTAGAATATATTTTGTTTCCACTGATAAAGTTGAATACAGTTGTGATTGATTTCTTTAAGAAGAGGTACAACAAAAACCAGTTGAATAGATTTAGGCCAAGTTAGAACAAGAGTCTCCCATGCTATAATGAAGTTTACTGGTTATATGTGTCAGACATTGGCATAGACTAAAGATGGAAACAATAGACAAACAGTGCTTGGGTTCATGAAATGAAATTTTTGCCTAAGAGTATAATTGAGGGAATGGCTTTTATTTAATAATGTCAGGAGTAGAAAAAGCATGTCAAACTACCAAAAATAAAATATAGGTTCTCATGAAAATAACAAATTTCTGTCAATTTTAGGTTTAGCAAGTACATTTCTATTTAAATTCGAGATAAATTCATTTTACCCAGAGTGCTGCATTGAGATATGCATATAAAGGAGAAAATCAAAGGGTTTCTGGCCATAATTACATTTCTTAGGATTAAAATATAAACAATGTTGTTATAGGTATAAGAATATGTGCATTAGGTTGGAAATGCTGGCCCATGTTCTTTTTGTAGAATAAGATCCCTAGCCCTTCAAAATGCAGTGGCTACTGTGAGTGTAAAGGAATATGCATAAATAAAATTAGTTGTAATAAATACAAACAGTCTATTGGAATGGGCTTCCCAAATATGCCATTTTCAGTTCACTCTTTTAACGGTTCAAAAACTAATATTATGTTCATCAACATCATATGATGTCTAATTTGTTAATAACTAACTCCCTGGAAGTTAGCATCAAAATCAAATATCAGAGTCAAGGGATTGCTGGCCCTTACAATAATGAAGTTGACCTGCTAGCCACTAAAGATGTGGCACATTCCACTCATTTTTATTACAAATAATGCCAAGCTATTGACCTTGAAGAAGTCTAAATGAGTAAAAATGCAGATTTCCAAGTTATAATGATGAGATATATATTCATTTCCTTAGGCCAATATAACAAAGTACCACAAATTTGTTGACTTAAAAGAACCAAAATGTATTCTTTTGCAATTCTGGAAGTCAGAAGTCCAAAATCAAGGTATACACTGGACAATATTCTCTCCAATAGCTCTAGGGAAGAATTCCCTTAGGCTCTACCTAGTTTCTGGAGGTGGCTGGCAATCCTTGGCATTCCGTGGTTTATAACTGCCTTAGTCCAGTTCTCTGCTGCCATCTTCACATAGCCCTCTCCCCTATGTGTCTCTTTCTGTGTCCTCCTCTTTTTATACACATACCAGTCATATTGGATTAGGGCTCACCGAACTCTAGAATGACCTCATCTTAACTAATTACATTTGCAACAACCATATTTCCAAATAAGGTCACATTCTGAGAAGCTGGAGGTTAGGATTTCAACATATCCTTTTGGGAGACTTGTTCAATCGATAATAGGGTGTCTGGAAACAGGCCATATGCGAAGATCGAGATAAGCCTGCAATGGGCATCAAAAAGATCTTGCAGGCTTAGCTCTTCCAGAAAGTGGAAGTATACAATAAAGTTCAAAATCAAAATCTTTATTTATAAGGGGTATTGTGAGTATAGATTTCTGAGTAAGAAATTCCCAGCATTGTCAACTACTCTCAGTGCAATCTGGGTGTGTTGATACATTTTTAAAAAAATATGTAAAGCTAACATAAAGAGTATTAAATATAATAATATACATGAGTCAATTAAAACAATGCTTAGAAAATAGAAAATGTTTATTAGGGACTATTATTAGTATTAGAAGAAGAAAGAATAGGAAGAAGAATTGCAAGAGAACAAGACCATTTAGGGATCAGTAATCATGAAATCGATTATCTGTCATGGACAGATTATCACTATAGTAATTTAGGTTCAGAACCAAGAAATGTATCCAGTAATTGCATCAGCACAGTTTGGTCACAAAGACAGGACAGAAGTCCTCCTGTTAAAATTGAGCTATGAGAGCAGAGCTAGAATAGCAACACTTTTGGTATTTATAAATACCAAAACCATCAAGGTATTTACAACCACCTCTTTTTTTTTTTTTTTTTTTTTTTTTTTACTTTGAATAAATATACAGCAAATAACATCAGTTGTTGATATTGAGAACCCAAATGTTAGAGTTCCAGGACAAGTATGAAATCAAAGAGAAGAACAAGACTATGAAAAACATGTAAGATTTAGCCTTGACCTCTGTTCTAGTTAGCTAATGCTTCCTGAATGCAAAACACTTGAAATGGTTGCTTTTATTAAGGGGGTTTATTTGGTTACAAAGTTACAGTCCTAACTCCATAAAGTGTCCAAAGTAAGTCATCAACAATTGGGTACCTTCACTGGAGGATGGCCAATGGTGTCCGGAAACCTCTGTTAGCTGGGAAGGCACATGGCTGGCATCTGTTCCAGAGTTCTGGTTTCAAAATGGCTTTCTCCCAGGATATTCCTCTCTAAGCTTCAGCTTCTCTCCAAAATGTCACTCTCAGTTACTCTTGGGGCATTTGTCCTCTCTTAGGTTCTCTGGAGCAAAAGTCTGCTTTCAAAGGCTGTCTCCAAAATGTCTCTGTAAACTGCAGTTCCTCTTTCAGCTCCTGTGCATTCTTCAAAGTATCCCTCTTGGCTGTAGCAAGCTCACTCTTTCTGTCTGAGCTTATTTAGTGCTCCAGTAAACTAATCAAGGCCTATGCTGAATGGGTGGGGACACACCTCCATGGAAATTGTCCAATCAGAGTTATCACCCACAGTTGGGTGGGGTGCATTTACGTGGAAACAACCTAATCCAAAGGTACCAACTTAATCCCCAGTAATATGTCTGCCCTACAAGATTGCATCAAAGAATATGGCTTTTCCTGGGGGACATAATACATTCAAAACAACACACCCTCCAAGGATTTTATGTTCTCCACAAAGTGGCTATGCGTCAGACAATACTTTTATGAAAATTCTCTTGAAGATGTCAATCACTAAGGTGGCAGCAGGGCTTTCAGTAGGAAGTTAGAAGTTGAAACAAATCTTATCAACAAGAGCTGATTCCAAATGTAAAGTACATAGACTTTCCCTGAACTGCATAGCATGGGTATATATGAGTGGGTGTTTCTGTTGTTCTATAAAATTTACCTGCAGTGACAGATTTGCAATTATGTTTACATTTGAAAACTTACCATTTCACTGGACTCTTATCTATATTTAAAATTATCATATTTACTGTTCTTATGCTTTATTTGGATACGGCAAAAATATGTCTCCCCTCAAATCTTCTGTTAGTTATACACATAAGGCCACTTACAAGCATGATTCAGTAATTTATGATTCATAAGCAGGAGATCAAATCATGTCTTTCATGCTCTCAATTGGAATGCAATTTTGACCATGAGAAAGTAATATTATGTGTTCTTTTGATTCATCTGCTTTTTCAAGTTTGATTAAATGTGATCACTAATGCAGAGTTTCTTCCTTTTATGGATTTGCATATAAATAAAATAAAAATAGTAGTGAATAGCAGGCAATCCAAGACAAATAGTTAACAAATAGTTAATCCAAGACAAATAGCAGGCAATCCAAGTCAAATATTCTCTTATATAATATGAGCATAATGATGCTGTTTTTAAAACTGTTATAAAAAGTGAATAAAATAAAGCATATAGTTTAGTGCTTGATCAGTAATGTCAACTCAAAAAACAGCATTATATATATGCTAAATGAACTATATCTTTTATAAATATGTGTGATACAAACTGTATCTATATCTACATGCAGAAATTATACACAGAAACTATACACATTCATATGTATATTACATATATTTATTAACGTTCCATTTAAAATTTGGGTAGTAAATTGGGCTTCTGATTTAAGCATCTAACAAATGCTCTAGGATTAAGTAAAGTAAGAAGTTTTCATACTGCAGATAATTATTTAGAGGTACACCATTTTCGTTGTTTAAGAAGAATAGTTTTTTATATTTGCCTAAGCTAGGACCCCAATGAATGTTCTTTTCAGAAAATGTATTGTGCCAGAAAATTTGGCTCAAATTGACAAGTTTCTTGAATTTATTTGGCCAGTTTTAAGTAAGTATTCTCCTTTATAACCTGCTACACATAAACTATAGGGACACATTCTTCATCCAGGGTGATGAATTTTCTACCTACAGGAATACCTATTTGTATGAAGAAATAAAAGATTCTGTTGGGCCAATATATTGAATTTGACCAGATGCAATTCTTGTCCCTTGATGAATAACTGCACAGGATGAATTAACAATGGACACCAAACTGCTTTAGAGCTGTATGTGTATACATACACTAAATAGATTCATGTTTTTGTTTCCCTTGAGGCATTTTCCAAGAAAATGAAAATGGGAATTTAGAATTTTGTGTGCTCCAGGTTGCTATGTGAGGAAGCCCTAGATGAGACTGTTACCTGCACTTAGAGATTAAATTCAATCATTACAGTGGGGATGGGATGGCAAATACCCTCTATATCTTGCTTATTTTCAAATTTCCAGTAATTAGGATATTATTTTCTCATACTAAGGACTTGAAACTCATTTGTTTAAATGAATAAGCGCAAACCAGATGTGCCAGTTTGTATATTTATGTACCACAGAAAAAGCCATATTCTTTAATGCATTCTTGTGGGGGCAGACGTATTAGTGTGGACACTTGTACACTTTAAAAGAGTTCATTTTATGGTATTTAAATTATCCCAATAAAAAAGAATGATATCGTAGACAGCAATACATTTTTGTCTGCATATTGTCTGAGGGGCCTCTAGTATATAATGGCTGATTGCTATAATGGGAAAAAAAATGATTAGTCAGGTTAAAAATGTTTGCCTTTCACATCTGCCTTTTGATCAAGAAGATGTTCTCCATCTCAGGATGCCAGTTCTAGATTCCTCCCTGGGAGTCGTATTTGATGTTGCCAGGGAGATTTACTCCCCTGGGTGTCAGATCCCATGTAAGGGAGAGGGCAGTGATTTCACCTGCCACGTTGGCTTAGCTAGAGAAAGGGCCACATCTGAGCAACAAAGAGGCATTCAGGAAGAGCCTCTTAGGCACAATTATAGGCAGGCCTAGCCTCTCCTTTGAAACAACAGCCTTGCCAAGGGCAAGTCCTGTAGTAGAAGGCTCAGTCCATCAAACCACCAGTCCCCTATGTCTGTGAGCACACCAGCAACCATCAAGGTGGGGAAGCCCAACATCCTTGCATTCTCCACCAGCTCCTCAGGGGGCAGAGAGATTCCAAAAGGAGCTGAGAGGTCACTCTGGTGGGCACTCTTACGCACAATATAGACAACCCTTTTTAGGTTCTAGTGAATTGGAGTAGCTAGCAGTAAATACCTGAAATTATCAAACTACAACCCAGAATCCATGAATCCTGAAGACGATTGTATAACAATGTAGCCTATGAAGGGTGACAATGTGATTGGGAAAGCCGTATGGACCACACTCCCCTTTGTCCAGTGTATGGATGGATGAGTAGAAAAATGGAGACCAAAAAAAAAAAAAAAAAAAAGACACCCAGTTGTTTTTTTTTTTACTATAATTGTTCTTTTTCACTTAAATTTTTATTCTTCTTATGTTGTGTGTGCTAATGAAAATGTTCAAAAATTAATTTTGGTGATGAACGCACAACTATATAATGGTACTGTGAAAATTGAGCGTATGCTTTGTATGACTGCATGATATGTGAATATAGCTCAATGAAGTTGAATTAAAAAAACACATTAAAAAAAAGTTACCACTTAAAAAAAAGTTTGCCAAAAATTTTTATTATAACATTTTTTATTACTGGAAACTGGGAGCAACCTGAATGTACAATAAAGTGAAAATATTAATTGTTGTAATACATACATGTGAAAGATTATTATACACCTATTCAAATCACATTTTTGATTAAATAGCTTTGCATTTATAAAATATCCATCATATAATTCTAAATGGAAAGCAAGTTAAAATATGCTCCACATTATATTTATTATATATTCTATTAAAATGTATAGCATTTTATTATATTCCACTGTTTTGCATTCTATCATACATTCTATTACACTATATTTTATATTCACATTCATACATATGACAATCATATACACATTTACACAATTAAAAGTAAATACATTAAAATGCTAATGGCACATTGGTGATGGTAGTGAAGTTGTTGATACTATTCAAAGGAGTTCATAGAGTCAATGCAATCTCAATCAAAATTCTAAGAACTCTCTCTGCAGAAATGGAAAAGCCAATCATAAAATTTATATGGAAGGGTAAGGGACCCTGAATAGCTAAAGCCATCTTGAAAAAAGAAGAAGAATGCAGTTGCTGGATCACACTTCATGAACTTAATTTTTTTTACAGAGCAATAGAAGTCAAATTTGCATAGACCCAGAGTATTTTGGTTAGAAAATAAAAAAGCATTGACAAAGGCCCTTAAGAGACTGGGAAAAATGCGGAGCTATTAAACTTCCCCAACAGGAGAATTCCTGATATTCTCTCAAGCATTACAGACTCCCAATTTTATAAGCCAAGCTCTTGTAATATCTGTATATTAACAAAGAACAAGCCAAAAATGAAGCTAAGAAAAACAATCTCATTAAAAATAAAAACAAACACACAAACAAAAAAATACTTAGGGATACTGTGCCAGTTTAGATGTATTCTTTCCCCTAAAATGCCATGTTCTTTGATTCAATCTTGTGGAGACAGATGTATTTAGTCTTGAATAGGTTGGAACCTTTGGATTGGGTTGTTTCCATAGAGATGTGACCCACCTAATTGTACGTGATAAGTCTGAATGGATTATTTCCATGGAGGTGTGGCCCTGCTTATTCAGCATGCATCACAATTAAATCACTGGAGCCCTGTAAGAGCACGGAAAGAAGGAGCTTGGTGCTACAGCCAAGAGAGACATTTCAGACATGGCAACTGAAAGCAGACTTTTGGAGACATTTTGCTCCAGAGAACCTAAGAGAGGACAAAACACACCAAGAGCAACATTTTGAAGAATGCACAGGAGATGAGAGAGGAGCTAGAATACAACCTGGGGTCAGAAGACACCAGCCACATGCCTTCCCAGCTAACAGAGGTTTTCCAGATGCCATTGGCCTTCTTATGGTGAAGGTATACTTGTGTTGATGCCTTAATTTGGACATTTTCATGGCCTTCAGACTGTAAATTTTTAACCAAATAAGCCCCCTTTATAGAAGCAAATCCATTTCTAGTATTTTGCATAACAGCAACATTAGCAAGCTGGAACAGATTTATTTAACAAAAGAAGTACTGCAAGATGTGTATATTGAAAACTACAAAGCATCATTGAAAGAAGTTAGAGAAGACCTAAATAAATGGAAAGACACCTCACATTTATTTTTGAAATGACTCAATATACTATTAAGGTGGCCATACACTCCAAATTTATCTATGGATTAAATGCATTCCCTTTAAACCCCCCAGCTGGATTTTATTCAAAAATTGGCAAGTAGATATTAAAATTAACATGCAAATTTAAGAAATCCAGAATAGCCAAAACAATATTGAAAAGGAAGACCAAATTTGTAACACAAAGATTTGCCAATTTCAAAATCAGCAACAAAGTTAGAGTAATCAAAATTGTGTGGTACTTATGTAAAGATAGTCATCTAGGTCAATAGAATAGAATTGAGAGTTCAGAAACACAGCAATCAATTTGTGTTCAACTGATATTTGACAAAGGTGCCAAGACTATTCATTGGGCTAAAGGATAGTCTTTTTAATGAATGATATTGGGATAACTAGAATGCAACATGCAAAGAGTGAACTTTTACCATATACCTTACACAAAGTAAAGTTAAAATGTATCAAAGATCTAAATGTAAGAGCTAAAATTATAAAACTCTTTGAAAAAATATAGGACTAAAACTTAATAACATAATTAAGTAATAATTTCTAGTATATCACCAAAGCATGAGCAAACAAAGAAAAATAGATACATCAGGACTTCCAGAAAGGATGGTGGAGTAGGGAGTTGCACTACTCAATTCTTCTCAAAAAATTGTTACTGGGAAGGCAGAAACCATCTGAAACAACTGTTTTGGGGTGCTGGTGGCCAGCATAGCACTATACATCATCCAGAGAAGACTGGGATGAAAAGGCTGAGATACTGTGGTAAAGGAATGTGAGTAAAGCACTCAATGGTGACTTCCAGTGCTCAACCCACACTCTGAGGCTAGCTGCCTTGGGTCCAGTTCTTGGCTGGCTGTTGAGGATAGAAAGGGACATAGAACCACTCATCCTCATTAGCAGGGAGGTGTACAGATGACTACTGATCATGGCTTCTCATTGGTAAATTGTGAATGCTGAGTCCCAGATTTGAGCAGCAGTTTTAGCCTGCCTTGGCAGGAACCACCTAACCATTGTTTCAACTCTAACCCCTCGGGGGGAGGAATGGTGGAGATTTGAAGACACAGGACCTCCTTATGGCTATGGGGAAAAAATTGCCAATGAGCATCATTGGCTAGGCAGGACAGGAAAGTGAGAGCTGTCAAAAAAACTTTTGGGCATTTTTTCTGACCTGCTTCTCAGAGTTTTTTGGACCTGCTCTTTGCCCCCTTCATGGGACTTGCTTTGTGCCCCTTCATGGGGCCCTAGCTCTGCTTTGGTTGGGGAATAATGATTCAGGAAAAGTCTTCTCAGAGTAACTCTTGTCCTAGATTTGCCTTCCAGGTGCAAGCAGACAGAAGCAACGAAAGAAGAGCAAAACACAAATAAATGAACAAAAACTCTCCAGGAAAAACAAAACCAACAGAAAAGATCAAGTTTCCCAGAGAAGGAAGGGAGGAAATGAAGCTATCCCATGGAGGTGAAACAATTGCACAAATACATAACAAGGGCAGGAATCAGATGAAGAGACCAAAAGTATCTGATAAGTTAAACATAGGCAATACAAAAGGTATAGAATATGTTGAACCAAGTGACAAAGAACATCCTTAACACAAAGGCAATCAATATTAAAACCCTAGCCAAGAGAGAAAAACTGACCTTCAGAATAAAATCATCAAGATACTCAGATGAATAGACATCAGCAAAATTAGAAACCATACTAAGCAACAGGAAGATATGGCCCAGTCAAAGGAACAAATTAAAATATCAAAGAAGTCACAGAATTTGGAAGAACTAATCAAGGATATGCAAACAAAACTCCTAAATCAATTCAAGGAGATAGAGTAATAAATGGATAAAAGATAAAGGTTATTAAGGAGACAGTAGGTGAACATAAAGAAAAATTTGAAAGTATGAAAATAAACATAAGAGGACTTATGGGGGTTAAAGATTAGAATCTAATTATTTTTTAATTATTTACTCAATATAAATGATTAAAATACACTTGAAACAGACAAGAGTAGAATTCAACCGGTAGAAAGTAGAATCAGAGAATTAGAAGATAGGACAGTCACAATCTCAGAGACAGAAGAACAAGAGAAAAGAAAGGAAAATGTTGAGAAGAGGCTCAGGGAATTGAATGACAGCAGAAAGTGCACAGACATAGGCATCTTGGGAGTCCCAGAAAGTGAAGAGAAAGGAAAAGTGGCAGAAAGAATATTTCAGGAAATAATGGCTGCAAATTTCCAAAATCTTTTGAAAGATATAAAGATACATGTACAAGAAGCACAACATACTCCAAACAGAATAAATCCAAATAGACTATTCTGAGACACAGACTAATCATAACATCAAATGCCAAAGATAAAGAGAGAATCCTAAAACAGCAAAAGAAAAATGATTCATCACATACAAGGGAAATGCAATAAGATTAGTTGCTCATTTCTCATCAGAAACATTGGAAGTGAGAAAGAAGTTGTATTATAAATTTAAGGTACTGACAGAGAAAAACTGCCAGCCAACAATTCTTTGGCTGGCAAAACTGCCCTTCAAAGTGAAGGAGAGTTTAAAATATTCACATATAAACAGAGATTGGAAAATTTGTTAACAAGAGACCAGCCCTACAAGAAATATGAAAGGGAGTTCTGCAGGCTAATAGGAAAATACAAGACAGTCAGATTTGGAGGAGAGTGTAGAAATTAAGATTATCAGTAAAAGTAACTAAGAGAGTAAAAAGAGAGACAAAAATAAGATCTGACCTATAAGAACCAAAAAAAATGATTGAAATGAGTATGACCTTTACAGTAATAACAATGAATTTTGATGGGTTAGATTCCCCAATCAAAAGACACAGAGTGGCAAAATGCATAATAAAGTATGTTTCATCTATATGCTATCTAAAAGAGATTCATCTCCAACCCAAGGACACAAATAGGTTGACAGTGAAAGGTTGGAAAAAGTTATTCCATGCAAACAGTGAACAAAAAAGAGCTAGGGTAGCTATACTAATATTGGACAAAATAGGCTTTAAATGCAAAATTTTTATCAGACAAAGAAGGACACTATAAATTAATAAAAGGAATAATCTATGAAGAAGAAATAATAATTATAAATATTTATGCATCTAACCAGGGTACCCCAATATACACATTGCAGACCCTGATAAAACTGAAAGGACAAATAGTCTTTATAATAACAGTGGGAAACTTCAATGCACCACTCTCATCAATAGATAGAACCTTCAAACAGAGGATAAAGAAGGACACAGAGAACTTCAATGATATGATAAATGAACTAGACATAACAGACGTCTGCAGAATATTGCATCCCAAAAGACCATGATATATATTCTTCTGAAATGTTAATGGATCATTATCCAGGATAGACCATATGTAGGATCACAAAACAAATATCAAGAAATTAAAATTCAATGTAATTGAAATTATACAAAGCACTTTCACTGACCATAATGCAGTGAGTCTGGGAACCTCAACAATAATAGGCAAAGAAGTGGAAAATTCACAAAAAGATGGAGTTTAAACAACACTCACTTAAACAATCAGTGGGTAAAATAAGAAATTGGAAGAGAAATCAGTAACTATCTTGAGATGAATGAGAACAAGAACACAAAATATCAAACCTTTTGGAATGCACTGAAGGCTGTAGTGAGTGAAATTTATAGCCCTGAATACTTACATAAGAAAAAAAAAATGGTCTAAAATCAAAGACCTAACAGCACACCTGGAAGAACAGTAAAAAGATAGCAAATTAATCCCAGAACACACAGAAGTTAAGAAATAACAATTATTGGAGCAGAAATAAAGAAAATGAGAATGAAACAAAATAGAATTAAGAAAAACAAAAGGTGATACTTTAGGAGGATGATTAACCTTAGCAAACTCTTAGCTAGAATAACATAGAAAAAAAGAGAGAAGATGCAAATAAATAAAATCAGAAGAGAGACAGAGGACATTACTACTGACCCCACAGAAATAAAAAAGGATCATAAGAAAATACTATGAACAACTGTATGCAAAAATGTTAGACAATTAGATGAAATGGGAAAATTCCTAGAAACACATGAACAACCTGCACTGATTCTAGAAGAAATAGAACTCAACAGACCAATTACAAGTAAAGAGATGTAATTAGTCATCAAAAACCTCCCAACAAAGAAAGCCCAGGCAAAATGGTTAAATAAATGAATTCTACCAATCATTCCTTGAGAAATGAATATCAATCCTGCTCAAACTCTCCCAAAATACTGAAGGGGAGGGAACACAGTCTAACTCATTCTTATATACTATGATCAACTAGGTTTCATCCCAGGTTTGCAAGGATTGTTCAACACAAGAAACTCAATTAATATAATACATTGCAATAAAAAATCAAAGTGGAAAAACTACATGATCATCTCAATTGAATCATAAAAAGGAATCCAGAATCATTTCTTGATAAAATAACACTTTGAAAGGTAGTAATAGAAGGACACTTCCTTAACATGATAAAGGGCCTGTATGAAAAACTTACAGCTAGCATCATACTCAATGATGAAAGACTGAAAGTTTTACTTTTAAGATATGGAAGAAGATGAGGATGCCCACTGTCACCATGATATCAATATTTCCCTATATGTTCTAGAGAGATTATTTCGGCCAGTGAAAAAAAAGTACACCCATATTGGAAAGGAAGAATACAACTTTCACTATTAGCAAGTCACATAATCCTATATATCAAAAGTCCCAAAAAATCTACAACAAAGATATTAGAGCTAACAAATAATGTCAACAAAATCATGGGATAGAGGATCAACATGCAAAAATTAGTAATGGTTCTTTACACCAATAATGAACAATCTGAGGAGGAATTCAAGAAAAAAAATTCCATTTACAACAGCAACTAAAATAATCAAATATCTAGGAGTAAATTTAATCAAGGAACTAAAGGACTTGTACACAGAAAGCTGCAAAACACTACTTAAAGAAATCAAAGAAGACCTAAATAAATGGAAGGACATTATGTGTTCATAAATTAGATGACTAAATATTAAGATGTCAATTCTACCCAAATTGATCTATGGATTCAATGCAACACCAATCAAAATCCCAAAACACTACTTTGCAGAAATGCAAAAGCCAATTATCAATTTTAGTTGGAAGGGCATGCTGGTTTGAATCTGTCATGTACCCCAGAAAAGCTTATGGTCTTTTAATCCATCCCAGTGGGTGCAGATATACTGTGGGTGGAGTATTTTGATTAGGTTGTTTCCATGGAGATGTGCCAGTCCATTCAAGGTGAACCTTCATCCCCTTACTGGGGTCTTTATGAGAGGACAAAAGACAAAGACATTTTGAAGAGCGTTTAGACAGAAACTCACAGACATTTTGTAGAAAGTCATTTTGAACCCAGAACCCAGGAAAAGATAGAACAGCAGATGTTACTATGTGCCTTCCCATATGACAGAGGAATCCCTAATGCCATTGGCCTTTCCTCAGAGAAGTTATCTACCTCTTGATGCCTTAACTGGGACATTTTCATGGCCTTAGAATGTAAATTTTTAACCTAATGAAGCCCCATTGAAAAAGCCAATGAATTTCTGGTATATTGCATTCTGGCAGCTTTACCAAACCAGAACCAATGTAAGGAGCCTCAAACAGCCAAAACATCTTGAAAATAATGAATAAAGTTGGAGGACTCACAATTCCTGACATTAAAGCATGTTACAAATCTATGGTGGTCAAAATATCATGGTAGTGGCATAAAGATACTTATATTGTTGAACAGAATTGAATTGATTGTTCAGAAATAGACCTCCATGTATGGATAATTGATATTTGACAAGACTGAAAATTCCACTCAATTGGGACAGAATATTCTCTTAAAGAAATGATGCTGGGAGAACTGGATAACCATATACAGAAGAATGAAAGAGGACCACTTGTCATTTTGGATATATTATACCCCCCAAAAGCCATGTCCTTTAAGGCAATCTTGTGGGGGCAGATTTATTAGTCTTTTGATTAGGTTAGAACTTTTGATTGTTTCCATGGACATGTAACTCACCCAACTGTGGGTGATACTTTTGGTTAGATTATTTTCATGGAAGTGTGGCCCCACTCACTCAGGTTGGGTCTTGATAAGTTCACTGGAGTATTTAAGAGAGAAGCTAAGAGCCAACATGGACCCAGATGCTTGCTGGTGCTTAAAGATGGTTGGTGATGCAGACAGAAGGAGTTTGGAGATGATAAGCTAAGAGATAAAGCCCAGAGTTTGCCCCAGAGAAGTTAAGAGAGACCCAGAGCATTTTGGAGAATGCTGTTTTGAAACGCAACCTGGCAGCAAAGGAACAGCAGACTCCAGCCACATGCTATCCCAGCTGACAGAGATGCTCTGGATGCCATCAGCCATTCTTCAGTGAAGGTATCCTCTTGTTAATGCCTTAGTTTGGACACTTTTATGGCCTTAGAACTCTAAATTTGTAACCAAATAAACCCCCTTATAAAAGCCAATCCATTTCTGGTATTTTGCATAACAGCAGCAATAGGAAACCGGAACAAACCCCATGTCATACCTTATACAAAAATTAACTCAAACAGATCAAAAATCTAAATATTAGATGCAGGACCATAAAACTCCTAGAATAAAATATAGATAACAATCTTCAAGATCTTGTGGTAGGCAATGTTTTCTTAAGACTTTACACCCAAAGCACAAGCAATGAAAGAAGAAATAGATAAATGTGTCCTCCTCAAAATTAAAACCTTTTATGCTTAAAGGACCTAATAAGGAAAGTGAAAAGACAATCTTCTTAATGAAAGAAAATACTTGGAAACCACATATCTGATAAGGGTTTGATATCCAGAATATATAAAGAAATTCTACAACACAGCAATAAAAAGACAATTAACAAATGGCCAAAATAGACAATTTTCCAGAAAGGAAATACAAATGACTAAAATGCACATGAAAAGATGTTCAGCGTCACTAGCTTCTAAGAAAGTGTAAATCAAAACCACAATGAGATATCATTCCAAACTTACTAGAGTGGCCGCTATTAAAAACAACAGCAATAACAAGCTACAAGTGCTGGGGAGGATGTGGAGAAATAGGAACACTCATTCAGTGCTGGTGGTAGTGTAATACTGTGCAGCTGCTGTGGAAGACAGTCTGGCAGTTCCTTAGGAGGCTAAGTATAGAATTGCCATACGATCCATGAATCCTGCTGCTAAGTATATACCCAGAAGAACTGAAAGCAGGAAAGTGAACTGAAATTTTCACTCTGATTTTCATAGGAGCATTATTCACAGTTGCCAAAATATGGAAGCAAACCAAGTGTCTATCGATCAATGGATAGATAAACAAATGTGGTATATACACATGATGAAATATATGTATAGTCCTGATTCATGCAACAACATGGACGGAACTTGAGGACATTATGTTGAGTGAAATAAGGCAGATGCAAAAGGACAAATTGTATGATCTCACTGATGTGAACTAATTATGATAAGCAAACTCATAGAGTTAGAATCTAGAACATAGGTTACCAGAATGACATTAGAGAAAGGGAAAACAGTGCTTAATTTGTGCAGAATTCATATTTAGTTGATATATAAATGTTTGGAAATGGATAGTGGTGATAATAGCAAGTTACTTTGAGTGTAATTAACAGCACTGAGTTATGTTGGTGAATGTGGTTGAAAAGGGGAAGTTTTGAGTTGTGTATTTTACTAGAATGAAAGTTAGAAGATAAAACCTGAGACTGTATAATACAATGAACCCTGTTGTGGATGATGGACTGTGGTTAATAGTAAAAATATAAGAAAGTTCTTTCATGATCTATAAAAAATGTTTAGTTTGTTACAAGGTGTTAATAGGGTAATGTATGGGAAAATTATAGCTAATGTAAATTACGGACTACAGCTTAAAGTAATACTTTTATATTCTTCCCTCAATCATAACAAAGGTACCACACTAATGCAAAATGTCAACAATAAGGGGGTGCTTGAGAACATTGTATTTTTTACATGACTTTTCTGAAAACCTGTATCCTTTATTTAATTAAAAAAAAACTATAATTAAAAAAAATTATGATAAGTGAAAGAAGCCAGACACATAAAATATGAGAATTATACTCATATAAAATATAGAGAATAGGGAATCCATAGAGATGGAAAATGGATTAATGGTCTCCAGGTGTGGGGAAAGTAAGGGACAGGGAGTAATTGCTAATATGAGTAAGGCATATTTTTGGAGGGAAGATAAGGTTTTGGAATTGAACGGTGGTGATGGTTGCACAAATTTGTGAATATACTGAAAAAACACTTTACTAAACTTTTCCCATAATTACATTTTGTAATGCCCCAAAAGGTTGGTGATATCGTTAAATGTCTTATTATTATTATTATTATTATTATTATTATTATTATTATTATTATTACTATTTTGGCCATCTTCACCAGACATCTAGGAACACAGAAACCTTCAGAATTCTTTTGAACTTTCAGAACATGTTGGGTCATTGCTTCTATTTTGCTTGATTGCCACAAGAGAAATTTGTACCACACAACAAAATGATGGCGAATATGACTGGAAAAAAATATTTATAGAATGGAAAATCTGTAAAGAAAATGGTCATGCAAGTGTTACAAAGTTGGTGGGGACTAATGTAAGAAAGTTGGTGGAGACGAAAAATTATTTAGGAAACATGAGCATACTTTTTACCAGTATACTTCAGTTGAATATTCAGAATAGAATTGTGGCACAGTGCAACATACCAGAATTATTGATTGAAAGCAAAAAAAAAAAAAATAGTGGGCTTCTTCTATCTGTTTTCTTCAACTGATTTTGAAGTTCCTTGTCTTGTACATTTATAAGTTATTTAAAGAAGACTTACAAATATTTATATGTAAACTCAATAGCATTATATATATGCTAAATGAACTATGTTTTTTATAAATATGTATGATATAAACTGTATATATATCTACATGCAGAAATTATATACAGAAACTATACACATTCTATGTTGTTTGACTGCAAAATATGTAAATATGTAAGAGGCTGTTTGGACCAAAGAATGTCCTAATAGTGAAAGGTGAGGATAACAGTACTAACCAGCAAGATTTTATTAACAACCAATTTTCTAAATTCTCGAAGACTACCAGCATTTTCAGTAGTGAAAAGAAGGATTTCTGAGATTTACCCAGTTTTTTTTTTTGACAGATACTCTTGAAGCAATATCTAAAGTATGCCTTAAGCACAAAAACATTTTTTTACTTGCTGTCAGTTGTAAAAATCCCTATGCCATTTTCCTACTAGAATATGCATGGTTTAAAATCAGAGAAACAGGCAAAACTTCAGAGATTATTTTGGTATTTTGAATATTTGTAACATTGCTTTACTGCAGCATTTCTAGATCTAATGTTGAAAGATATGTTTTTATTTCTTGTGATTGTGTAAAAACATGAGCATACACTACAAAAATGACAAATATGTGTGAGGGTAGCAATGTTAAGTCTGTTTCAGAAATAGTCAAATACATATTCTGTTAGCCTTGCATAGAGCTTCAGTTTGTGCTTCAATGAACTTGAGTCATAATCATCATCATGATCATCATCATCATCATCGTAACCACCACCACATTTTCAAGTCCAAGGATTGAAGAAGAGAGTAGTCTTTGTTGTTGGCTTTTATTAGAGAGAAAGGAAACATAGCTTGTTACCAGCGTCAATTTCAACAATATTCTCTACGTCACAAAGTGAGTAAAACTATGACGTGCTCTTTTACCAACACCAAATTAACATGAACAGCTGTTTAGAAGCACAAACATGTAGTACAGTGACCACTGAAACAATGTAGCAGATTCCTGAGTTGAACCACTGTCCCAGCTCAACAAGTTCAAAGTTTTAAAATGTTTCTACCAATAGCTTTAGTAATAAAATTGTAAAATTGTCTTAAATTAATTTTTAAATTTGTTCTTGTATCCTATCAATTCAATATACAATGCTGATTTAATGGATCATTGATTTTTAACTCTCACTCTTGGCCCACCCTTGTAACAAGAGACATATTAATAAAATCTTCACCCTTGTTGCCTTAAAGTACTACATCACTCCTAGGTTTATACACATATATATCTATATAATTTTGGCAATTAGTATGCTTTACTTGTAATGGGCAATGGAAATGATCCAAACATGAATATATCCAGAAAGTCTTGGGTCCTTCAGTTCTTAATGGAAAATATTACAACATACCCAGAACTCACAAAGGAAAGATATGAGGGTTCTCTCCAATCTTAAAACAAAGGTGAGAGTAAAGGTTGTGCTGGCAACCTGATTGCTTTCAAAGACACTATAGGCTTAAGAACATGTGTAATTCTTCCATCACTCAACTAGGAATTATGGAGTTTATACTCGATGACTTTGTAAATCACCTTGGATTGTTTTGATCAAAGTAATTGTTCATGAAATAAAACTAAGAGCAATTAAATTGGATTTGTTTGTTTTATGTCTTATCTTTCTCACTGACATTCAGGGAGAATAATTAGAAAAATCATTAATGATTAATACTGTTGATCTTCTCTGAAAACAAATGTCTGTATTCAATATTGAACTGCAAAATGCTTTAAATTTGATATTCCCAAAGAACATACACTGCACGAATTATTCATTCCTTACATCCATCTGTAAACTGAATGGGAATTATTTGATGTTCTAGCATGGAAAGAGCTATGTGGCCTACTACATAATATAACAATGAATTTAATTTTAATATCTCAATATTTACAAAGAATGGAGAGTGCTTTTCTGGGAAAGAAAAATCCTATATTAAAGTACATTTATCAGTTGGAAAAAGAAAATAAATGAAACAAAATTACTAAATATATTTATTTGCAAATAGGTTTTGGTCATGTGTTCATGTTTTGTATGAGTATGTCAAGTCATTTTCTAACCTGTCTTCATCTCTTTAGATCAACTTTGTTTCCTTGCCATATATTGTTTGATCTGTGTTTACTGATTTAGTGATTTGCACACACACATACATACACACTTAAACTGATATCTCTCAACTTCAGAGAACAATCTTCTGGAATACAAACCATTCTTTTTTTTAAAAGACATTTTCTTTATCATAATAATAGCAATATATGTGTGATTATAAATAAAAATAAGTAGGGAAAATTAGAAGTAGGTCACAAGTGACTGGCAAGAGAAATGGGAGCTAAAATTGATTTTGTGGTAAGAGTAGGGTATCGTTTTCCTTTTCACTACTGCTTATATACTTAATAATTCTGTTTAGGAGAAGATGGGAAAAATATGTAAGGCACACTATAATCTTGGAATCTCGCTCTGGCACATCCCAATAGTAGGGATTTGAGAATTGAGGGGAAGAAAGGAGACAAATCTTGACGTGTGCATGAGATCAAAGAAAGGGTCTACATAGGTGATGTATGTGGATTTTGCCTAGTCAGTCCAATATGTCCTCAAATACTGTATTAAGTAATGGAGCTAAACTTTTCTAACCTTAATTATGAAGAGAAATTTTGCTGTTTGTGTAAATGAGAAAGAGGAAGGGGAGTGGATTCCACTGATTTTCTAGGAAAAGAATTATGTTGTTAAGGCTTTTGATAACTTTCTCTCATTTACAGATTTAACTTACAAAAGAAAAAGACAGACATTCTGTCTTCATTCTGGAGAGGCTTTAATTTTATTTAATGATTTTAACTGTCACCTCTATAACCAACACAATAATATCAATAGATCAAAAAGTAAAATTACCTGAAATTCTTATGTTACTTTCAGAAAGCAGTGAAAGGAAAGCCCATTTGCAGGAGTAAGATAGTTTTGCCTTGAACTGAGCAATATAAACCCTAACTGCTACACACACCCATAAATCTTCAAATTACAGTAGCAGGATCTGGCAGTTGAGTAGAATAGGTAAATTGCATTAAAAATCTGTCAATTTAAAATGCAATAAAAACAAAAAAATCAATAATAATACATTTAAATTCCAACAGTCATCACAGCAGAGCAATAGCAATCAGTCATATTTACCAAGGCTGTGTATATAATAATCCTCCTGATCCCTATATAATTACTAGCTTTGCCTCTTGAGTTATCAACAGCTCTCATGGCTTATTGCCTCATACTTAGTTAATAAGTGTCTGCAATCAATAATCTTGCCACAGAATAAGAGGCAACCAGCCAGCCAGGCCCAGGGCATAAATGCCTCAGAAGTGATCATTGTATCAGTGTGAATGACAAGGAGGTAGCTATGCTAATGGGAGAGACATGAAGTAAAGAGGTAATTTAGAAATTCTGCTCATGGGAATGTAGGGATCTTACCAACATTGGTGGTGTTTCAGCTATGGGGAACAGTCACCCTTAAAAATGTATCTTCAAAACCTTCCCAATGGTGTTTTTACAGCAGTCATCATCTCCAACAGCTGTCTTCTCTATCTTACTATCAATATAACACATCCAGTTTGCCTGAAGTGTTTTTTGTCTGATTGGTAAAGCAGGCAGTTACTTCTTAATTCACGTGGTATTTATCAAAGAACATGATTTTATATGCAAATGTGAATATTAGTGACACTTTGATAACACGAGTTTAAGGACCAATTGTAGTTGTCAAAAATGTTTGAAAACCCCTATTAGCACCATTTGCTTGAAATATAAACTTGATAATCTCAATAGAGAAAATGTGTTGTATGGATTAGCAGCATCATATTGCTTATGTTATTCAATCTGTTAAGTTGTAGATTCCCACATTTTTGCAAAAGGGACAATTGTAAACCTCATCATCACGACAAATTCATTTAATTTTTAACTCCAAAATATTAATTTAGCTTATTGCCATTATTTAAAATTCTTCATTTATCTACAATTTAAGGGATTTTACAGAAAATATAAAAAACACAGCCTTTGCTCCCAAGAATTTCTTTTAAGTGGATAAAACAGGAAAGTAGTCACTTATAAAATAAGCCTTGGGAGTGCATATTTATATTAATTCTTATTTAGAAGTACAATTGCAGATCTTCTGAATTACATTCTAAATGGAGTTTAGCATAGCTCTATCTTGTAATGTGTGTCAGGTGCTAGAGTAGAAGAAGTTGTTCCAAATATTGGGTAGGGCTTCTTTTGGGGTGCATTTTCCACCAGCGACAAGGGGCCTGTTGGGCTTCACAGAGGAAAGGCTGAATACCATGAACACAATTTTATGTGGTCAGGATTTGAAGGGTGGAAGAGTGTAACTGAGTTTCACCACCAAATTGAACTAAGGATACAAGTAAAATGGGACAAGTGGTTACCATTACAGAGTCGTCTCAGAGCTATAGAGTTCATTAAAGTAAACGAGATCTCCAGTATTTTCTGGAATTGTAGTTTCTTTCTTTTGTTACTGTGGTAGGTTGAATTGTGTAGCCCAGTGTGGGCATGTTCCTTGTGTTTGTCTGCATTCTGGTGGGTATGGACTCCTTGTAAATAGGACCTCTTGAAGATGTTACTTCAGTTAAGTTGTGGTCCAACTGAATTGGATTGTGCTTTAATCCAGATAACTGGAGTCCTTTATAAGCAGAGTGAAAGTCAGTGTGGAGAGAAGCTCCAGGGAGAACCCTGAAGCTGGAATTCAGTAAAACCTGGGAAGAGAAAGGAGAAGATGCTGCCATTTGCATTTCCATGTGACAGAAAAGTGAAGGAACAAGGATCACTGGCAGCCAGCCCCAGAATACCACTTACGGGAGAAAACATTCTCTTACTGATGCCTCCATTTTGGACTTCTAGCCTCAGAAAACTGAACCAACAAATTACCATTATTTAAGCCAATCCATTGTATAGCATTTGTTTCAGCTGGAAATTGAAAGTTATATTATCAGAATTCTTCAACGTGCTCACTGATATTCTCTTTTAGGACCTTTGGGGAGACAAGGAAGGGAAAATTGATGAGACTACATGAGAATCTCAGTTTTGTGGAGAAGAGGAAATTCAAATATGGGCAATCAGTGGACAGGAAAATAATTCTCTAGTGCTTGTAATATGGAGATTAGAAGTGCATATGAAATTATTTTGGACAAATATTTGACTCAGATTAAAAAGGAGAGATACATATTTGCTCTCAGAAACAGAGTAAACCTAACAAAGAAAACACATTTGATTGCTTGCAGCAATTAACATTTTACACTTCCCATATATAGGAAAATTCCAGTTTGATTATTTACTAATATTCCAAAGTGAAATTACACAGTACTAAATTATCAACTCTTCTCTTTCCCTTGTTCCTTATTTACAAAAATTAGGACAAAAGTATAGTTTTGACCTCTCAGGAAAATATTATAGTACATTATTGGAAGTTTTATTTTACAAATAGTACATAGCTCTAAAGCAACACAGCTTTAGAGTTAAAACTGTGATCTACCCTATTATTTTGTAATGTCTGTAAATTCTCTATGAGAATTTGTTTCTCTAAATTTTGTGTTATGTTAATCATAACTGAAAGAAAAGTTAATTTAAGCATAGTTAGAATTATCTATATGATCACCTGATAACCACTATTGTAAAAAAAACTCAATGACAATATTTCTGTTTGCATGGCCAACCATGTTGGCACTAAGCAATGCCATTTTAATTGTTCTGAGCTAATGATGAGGGCATTCAGTTAAATATTGTACCTATGTGCTGGATTCAGTCACAATAAAGGTAAGATAATGTCTTGTACAGAATGTGGCATGAACAAATGTTTAGTAATGGTTCAGGTGGAGAAAAGAGGTGAGAGAATGGAATTCGCTCATGCTACATAGAGGCCTCCAGAATTAAAAAGAGACTGTGCAGAAATGCTCATTTAGCAGCTATGTCAGCAGCAGTGAGTTTCAAACAGTATTCGTCATATCAAATGTCATGAATTTGAGTATTTTTATGTCTTCATATATAACATTTAAAATTTTTTATTTGATATGCTATACCATAAAAGCTAAAAGTATATCTTTTATAATTGTACATATTATACATGTAAGTAACATTACAAGAAAGGAGCTTAAGCAAACAGGAAATTCACATATTACTCAGATTTGAGAAAGAGTGCTTTAAAAGTAATACTGAGTGTATTAAGAGTATATGTTTATTAAGTCTTACTAAAGCCCTAAAGTTTTTCAAGATGTTGAATAGCTGATCTTTCCAAAATTATCTCCCACTAGGACATATAATGAAAAATGTGATGCATCCAGATTCATTGTTTTTCTAAGACAACAGACCCAGTTCCTGCCTTTGCATTGATATTCACTGCTTACTCCCTTGACTGAAATTTCACTTCTGTCCCCATCCTCCCTGAAGCCTTTATTTGACTATGTATCTCAGCCTATGGAGCTCTCTCCACCCCTGAATTATCCTAATATGTATTCTTTGGAAAATATTATTTGTCACATAGCAATTTCAATATATTTATCATATACATGTATATATTCTGTGTCATCAAATAAACTACAACTTCCTTAAAAATGGCTACAATGTAGTTAAAAATTTAATATTGCCCAAAGAGAGAGCTGTCCTTCCTTATCAGTTTTTGGGAGGTAATTGTTAATCCCTTGGAATGTCATATCTAATAGAAGTTGTTTTGTTTGCCTGGGGGCCTTTGACCAGCCAGATAATAACAATATGATTTAGGGTAGGAGCTTTAAGCCATTCCAACATGATATCAGATGGGGGTTTTGCATCTTGGAGTATCAGCTCAACATCTGAGGGGCTGGAGACTTAGATCAGCCATGTGGGTACATAACCATGCTTATGTAATAGAGTCCCAATAAAATCTCTGAACACCAAGGCTTAGTTGAACATCCTAGATGGGCAATACTGCTGGAATCTATCACACATATATTCTGAGAAAGTCTATGACTCCATAGGGAGAGGATAACAAAAGCTCTGTTTTTGGTTCTTTTTCTAGAATCTGCCCTATATATTTCTTTCCTTGATTGATTTTAATCTGTATACTATACTATCTCTGTAAAACATTGTAACCATTAAGTATAACAGTTTTCAGTGAGCTCTTTGAGTCTTTTTGGTGAATTCTTGAACCTAAGGACAATCTTGGGGACCATTGAGCTTGCATTGGTGTGAAAGTGAAGGCAGTATTGTGGATTGCTCCCTCAAACTGTATAGTTTGCTAACTTCATGATTACAAATCCTGCAGATTGAAGATTCACCATAAAAATTTGTTGATGCATAAAGAATATGATAACTAACCAGTGGTAATGCATACCACATCTGCATTAAAGAATTTTATGTATGATAGGTTAAAGAGGAGACATTTTGGGGGGTGAGGGGAAGACATCCAAGCAGGGTCCACCATTCCCTTCGTTTCCTTACTGAACACATTTTCATCACCCACACCATGAAAGATGTATTCTGTTTTCCAGTTTCACTCTTGTCTTTCATCCTGCTTATGTTGGTTGTCAAGACCTAAAAGCTAAATTGGAATGTAACCAATTATGTTATCATAGTTATCAGAGATCAAACCTCTAAAGACATCTTAAATCCAAAAATACCTTAGAGATGACCTATTCTCTAACTTTTACTAGTTAGAATTATCTATATGATCACCTGATAACCACTATGAACCACCTGAACCATTACTAAACATTTGTTCATGCCACATTCTGTACAAGACATTATCTTACCTTTATTTAAAGCATTGCTATAAAAATAAGAGGACTTCTGGCATCACAAGTACTATATAAAGATGTAAATTTATTGTAAATTGTATAAGTACTACATAATTATTTTAGAGAACTTAGACATAGAGAAAAATGTAAGAAACACTTTTTTTTTTTAATTTACAAAAATAAAGCCACATTTATTTTGTTGAATGAAAAATGGCCATTGGTTCAGGCCAGTGCCTGAATGAAAGAATAAAAGAATGAATGATTTGATGACTAGATCAATTAAAAATACTACCATCACCAACGTGCCATTAGCATTTTAATGTATCTACTTTTAATTGTGTAAATGTGTATATGATTGTCATATGTGTGAATGTGAATATAAAATATAGTGTAATAGAATCTATGATAGAATGCAAAACAGTAGAATGTAATAAAATGCTATACATTTTAATAGAATATATAATAAATATAATGTGGAGCATATTTTAACTTGTTTTCCATTTAGAATTGTATCATGGACATTTTATAAATGCAGAGCTATTTAATCATATGAGTATAATTCTCATGTTTTATAGGTCTGGCTTCTTTCACTTATCATAATTTTTTTTTAATTATTGTTTTTTTTAATTAAAAAAAGGATATAGGTTTTCAGAAAAGTCATGTAAAAAATGCAATGTTCTCAAGTACCCCCTTATTGTTGACATTTTGCATTAGTGTGGTACCTTTGTTATGACTGATTAAAGAATATGAAAGTATTACTTTAAGCTGTAGTCCGTAATTTACATTAGCTATAATTTTCCCATACATTACCCTATTAACACCTTGTAACAAACTAAACATTTTTTATAGATCATGAAAGAACTTTCTTATATTTTTACTATTAACCACAGTCCATCATCCACAACAGGGTTCATTGTATTATACAGTCTCAGGTTTTATATTCTAACTTTCATTCTAGTAAAATACACAATTCAAAACTTCCCCTTTTCAACCACATTCACCAACATAACTCAGTGCTGTTAATTACACTCAAAATAACTTGGTATTATCACCACTATTCATTTCCAAACATTTATATGCCAACTAAATATGAATTCTGCACAAATTAAGCACTGTTTTCCCTTTCTCTAATGTCGTTCTGGTAACCTATGTTCTAGATTCTAACTCTATGAGTTTGCTTATCATAATTAGTTCACATCAGTGAGATCATACAATTTGTCCTTTTGTATCTACCTTATTTCACTCAACATAATGTCCTCAAGTTCCATCTATGTTGTTGCATGAATCAGGACTATACATATATTTCATCATATGTATATACCACATTTGTTTATCTATCCATTGATCGATAGACACTTTAGAATACATCTAAACTGGCACAATATCCCTAAGTATTTTTTGTTTGTGTGCTTTTATTTTTAATGAGATTATTTTTCTTAGCTTCATTTTTGGCTTGTTCTTTGTTAATATACAGATATAAAATCGATGTTTGTATACTTACCCTGCATCCTGCCATCTTACTGAACACAGTACTAGCTCTAATATGTGTTTGTGTATGTGTGTGGGTGGGTGTCCATGTAGATTCCTTAGAATGCTTAATATACAAGATCATGTTGTCTGGAAATATGGAAAGCTTTACTTCCTTTCTAATCTGGATGCATTTTATTTCTTTTTTCTTGGCTAACTCTCCTGTCTAAAACCTCCAATAAACAAGTGAATATAAATAGAGCAAGTGGACATCCTTTTCTTGTTCCTGATCTTGGATGTAAAGTTTTCAGTCTTATAGCATTAAGTACAACATTAGAAATGTATTCTTTCTCTTTTTATTTTTGTTGAGCACCTTTACCAAGTTGAAGCTCTCTTTTATTTTTGGTTTATTGAGTGATGTTATCATGAATGGACTTTGGATTCTATTAATATTTTTTTACACCTATTGTGATGATCATGTGATTTTTGTGCTTATTCATGAATATGGTGAATTACAATGATTGATTTTCTTGTTGAACCAACCTTATATTCTTGGGATAAATACCACTTTCCCATGGTGCCTGATCCTTCATAATTTTGCTGGATTCAGTTTGTTATTATTTTGTTGAGGATCTTTGCATCTAAATTCATGAAAGATACTGATCTATGTCTGGTCAGTACTTGTTTGGGTCAGGGTAGTGCTAGCCACCTAAAAATAATTTTTAAAGTATTTCCTTATTGTTTCAATTTGCTAAAGCCACTGGGATGCAATATGCCAGTAATGGGTTGGGTTTTACAATGGGGATTTATTAGCTTACAAATTTAAAATTCTAATGTCTTGAAAATGTCCCAATTATGGAAACAATAGGATGATACCTTTGCTGAAGACTGGTTGGGCTTCTCTGTCACATTGGAAGACACATGACTGTCATCTCCTAATCCTTCTCTCTCAAGTCTCACTGCTTCCAGCTTCTGTCTCCAGTGGCTTCCTTTCTGAGCTACTGTGGATCCTCTCTTATCTTCTCTGGGGATTCTTTTTTCTATATGTTCCTGGGCTGGCTCTGTATCACCTATCAATCGAAATAACCTAACCAAAAGAGCTCAACTACAACAGTTCCACACCCACAGGAATGGATTAAAAGACCACGGCATTTTCCAGGATACGTAATAGCTTGAAACCACCACACTCATCTTCTATATTTTGGAAGAGTTTGTGAGAATTGATGTTAATTCTTCTTTAAATGTTTGATTGAATTCAATAGTGAAAACAGATGGATGTGATTTTCCTTATGAGAATTATTTGGATTGTTAATTCTATTTCCTCATTTGTCCAGGTCTATTCCTACTATCTATTTATTTTTCAGTCAGTTTCAAGAATTTGTGTCTTTCTAGGAATTTGTACATTAAATCCATATTATCTAATTTGTCATAAATTGTCCATACTATAACTTAATAATTGTTTATGTTTCCATAAGATCAGTAGAATTTTCATTTCTACCTGCCCTCTTACTTCTGAATTTAGTAATTTGTGTCTGCCCTATTTTTTTCTTGGCCAGTTAAGCTGCTTGTTGCTTTTGTTGATCTCTTCAAATAAGCAGCTTTTTCTTTCTTTATTAGAAAAGTTGGTTTACAGAACAATCAAGCATATATTTCAGGATTCCATATACAACCCCATCACCAACAATTTGCATTGATATTGAACATTTGTTACAATTGATGGTATTTAATAGTACATTTCTATGATTGTACAATTAAATAAAGCCTATGGCTGAACTTAAGGTTTACTATTTCTTTAGTGTAGTTCCAAGGATTTAAAAAAATATTATTCTGTTATTTTATATACAATCTAACATTTCCCCTTTTAATCATATTCAGATATCTATTTCAATGCTGTTGATACATTGACAACATTATGCTTCCATTACCATAATCCATTACCAAAATATTAATACCAAATAGGAACCCAGTGTATTGTAAGCCTAAACTTCCCATTCCTTATACCCACCCAATGCCCTTGTAGCCTATATTCCAGATTCTGGTGCTATGAATTTGCATATAATTATTTCACATCAGTGAGATCATACAATGTTTGTCCTTTTGTATCTGGCTTATTCCCTGCAACATAATGTCTTCAAGGTTCATCCATGTTGTCACATATATCAGTACTTCATTCTTTTTAGCAAATGAATATTATTCCATTCTATATATATATACCACATTTTATTTATCCATTCATCAATTGATGGACACTTGGGTGGCTTCCATCTTTTGGCAAATGTGAAAATTGCCCCTATGAATGTGAGTGTGAAAATATCTGAGTCCCTGCTTTCAATTCTTTTGGGTACATACCTAGTAGTGGGATAGCCAGGTCATATGTATGTGTGTGTGTGTGTGTGTGTGTGTGTGTGTGTGTGTGTGTGTATCTATCTTAGATTTCTGAGGAAGCACCAAACTCTCTTCCACAGCAGCTTCACCATTTTACATTACCACCAGCAATGAATGTGTTCCTATTTCTCTGCATTCTTTCCAACAATAATTAATTATTTTTAAAGCAAAATGAAATAATAAATTATGAAATTGTTTCAAACCCCAAATTTAATTCAACTCCATAAATTAAAAGACCAATATTTTGTTCCTAGAAATAAATGTTGACCAGAAAATGAACTATACTGTTTTCTTATAATACACTTCTTCCTTAATATCAAAAGGAGTGTAGTCAAATTTCCTTTTACTTATCAATTTTTTTCTGAGCAAGGAGTTTTATTTATCTCCCTTAAACATTTTCCAAAATCATAGATGGGTGGATGGTTGTTTTATAATATAAAGGGAAAATATGAGTTACTTATAATTTTTATCTGCACACCTCCTTAGCTAGCTGAATATTTCTTAGCTTGATTGTGATGTGAACAAGTCCAAAGTGATCCAGAATATTTCTCATTGATGTCCAAGTATACAGAAGGTTTTATCCTGTTCTGATAGTTTCAAAAATGGTCATTAGGGGAACATAATCAGCCCCAACATGCTATCTACTGATAATAAAAGCAACCACATTATAGTTCCAAAGGTGGCCAGGGACAGTGGCTTACTTGTATGTTAATACCCATTTATTCAAAATTTAAAACTATTCCTGATAAAAATTGAGAATTTGGGAAAATAGATCATATTGTCTGAAAAGCAAAAGTTTGGTTTAAGATCATGTGTTAGTTTGTTCTCTGGGAAGGTGGGTGAATCTGAGTCAAGGAAAGACTATGCAGTAGTGGCAGATAGGAGCATGTGGGAAAATCCAAGATAACCAATACAAAAGCCCTTGATTAATTATGCCAATGTTCATGCTTTTCTTGTGTACTCTACTGGTTCATTTCCTGGGGTTGCCATAAAAAAGTACCATGAACTGGGTGTCTTAAAACAACAGATATTTATTGTCTTAGAGATTTGGAGACAACAAATCTAAAATCAAGTTATTGGCCATGCTCCCTCTGAAGTCTATAGGAAAGAATCTGTTTCATGCATTGTGGCAGCCCATGGCCTGAGCAAAACAGGCCTGCAGATCTTGGTGCACAGAAGTCTGCATGAACTAGGCAGCTAAAGTTTAACCTATTGTCTTTGTAAGTGGTAAAGAGAAAAAGGATAAATTGACCTTAAAATGTAACTTTATGGGAAGCAGGCAGGAGGTGAGAGGCTCTTAATCCCACAAAAAGAGCAAAATGTAATTGTTCAAGTGTTATTCTAGTCCTTTCTTCACCACCCCCCAGGTCACAGTGACCTGTTCCTGCATCTATGCTTCCCACTACCCCTGGGAATGCCTTTGTCTTAAACCCTTATAAATGGCTTGCTGTTCTCTTTGCATTGCCTGGTCAACTTCCCTGCAAATGTGATTCCTGCCTGGCCTGAGAGAACCATCGCGATCTCTCTATGACTTCTAGCCCTGTAAATAAGCCCTGAATAAAAGTTTATGTTATCAGAACATGCTCATTGTCTTCTTTGGCCTCTGGAATGGCATGGCCCTCATGGGCTATGAAACGCATGTTTCCTGGTTTCTGGTTGTTTCCAGCAATCTTTAGTATTCCTTGGGTTATATGTGGCATGGCTCAGTATTTGATTTCATTGTTACAAGATATTTTTTTCTCTGTACATCCAAAATTCCTCCACTTACAAGAATACCAATCATATTGGATTAGGACACACTCTAATCCAGTTTTGTCCCATCTTATCTAGTCATGTCTTCTGAATTAGTTACTTTAATGGGATGAGGTTTAGGACTTGAACAATTCTTTTTGAACATTTCAACCCATAACATCTACTGAATTTGTTAAACCTAATAAATTTCCTTCTGTTATAAGGACAAGAAAACTGGGAGAGTACTTTTTTCAAGCATCTGATTGTCCAAATTCTATCAGCCTGAGAAATTTAAGTTGTTAAATACTTTTAAAATCACCATCATGTTGTGGATATCTTGTTTATTATGGTGCCATATTGTAAAGATATCTTATTTATTTATTTCAGTTTCTCTTTCCAAGCAGGGGTGAGGTCTCTATCAGCTCTGCAAGGAATCATGAATATGCCAGCCTGGCTCAGTTACCCTGTTTCTTCTTTGTAGTTTTCTGTGTAAAATGGAAGTTCAAGCAAATTAAGATTATTAGAAACTCTGAAGACATTTTCAGTAACATAGAATAAAAATATTGGTTAATTTTGCAATACAAATATATACTATCTTATTGGATTCTGACTCATCTGACTTTTCCAATTTGGGAAATCTTGCTTCAAATTTGCAACTTTAAAGCAATACCTGTATATATATATATATATATGTTTTCCTTTGATTATGTAGGTAAAAGGAAATGATATTACCAAAACTTAAGAGAAAGAATATTTGAGCCACCTGAAGTTTTATTAACAAGTACATTTGATAAATTTAACTTATAAATAGCTTTCTATTTTTTAATCTAAATGAATAATCATAAAATTGTGGGTATCATGGACCTTTATTAAAATGATCAGCCTTCAGTAGAATAATCAGTTTCCATTTTGAGAGTTCTTTGGGGTCCTTATTTAAATATAGGAAAACATTTGCTCGCATGTTCTGGAAGTATTCATATAAATCCACATAGAGGCTTAAAACATTTTAGAAGATCTCTAAATCATCAATCAATAAAGAATATAAAGGGCTACTTCATAATTGCATCTACAAAATTTTTTCTCACCTACTATTTTTGTTATTATCTGTTTAGTACTTTTTGTATCTATTCTATCTATATTATTTCAACTGAAATGAAATTTCTCATTTCAGCTTCAATATATCATTTGATGTTATCTATTATGTCTTCATTCACAGACTAGAAAACTGAGGCTTGGAAAAATTCATTAGTTTATCAAATATTGCATAATTGGTAAGGTACAGAGCCAAGAGTTTTACATGGATCTGAACATTTCTAAGTATTTTCTTTTAAGCAATATACTATTAACTTAAGACGTATTGCAAAAAAAAACAAAACAAAATAAATATGTACATGTAAATAATGTATGATGATTAGGTAGGATCTTGGTATCTGGAAACCACAGAAGGGCATTAGAGTTACTTACATGTCTAATGATTTCATGTAGACAATCATGGAAATTGTTGTTCTGAGGCTTCCCTTCTCTCCTTGTAGTATTCAAAATTTATTGTATCACTGAAACTGAAGAAAAGAGAGAGACTGCTTGTTTAAGAATTTAATATCTAATAATTTCAGTATAATTCATGAATGCTTGTTGTGGATAACTTGAAAAGACATATCCTTTCTAAAAGTACAAAGCCAAATTCACCTAATCACATTCAGATGAAATCTCTGTGCATATGTTTTTAGATATGCTTCCTAAAAAGAGTTTGATTAAAAATAATGAAAGATTACATAGAGCCACTATTTTTGATAAACATCTTAAGGAAATAAAATGTTTGATATCGCATTCGTATTACATTGAACTATTATAATGTATCTTTTAATTGTATAGGATAAGAGTAAAATGCCTTCAGGTTGACTTCTGGTAAACCCTTAGTCCTGGATCTTTCTAAATACTATGTCGGGTCACAAGCTAAGGTCTCTTTCAACTGAAGTCTTTATGTTTCATAATTAAAAGTTTTATTTTCATTAGTTTACCAAACATGATAAATTAAAAATTCTGTTTAATCTTGAACTAAAAGGATTCTAATAAGCACCATGACAGTATAGTAAAAACTATTCTAACAATTTTGAAATTTTGCTGATATCTCATAGAGTTCAACTTTCAAAAGTCAAAAGTACCAAATGAAATTATCTCAGTAAACATTTATTCCAGTATAAATACTCAATTATAAGTAGCTTTTTAAACAAGAACAAATGTCCTTCATTTTGTATTTCCTTCACAAATGTTTCATGTTATAATTTTTTTAAAGTCTTGTGTTATGCTTGTGGAAGTTTAGATTTCAATGTACGAATTTTTCTCTCACTGAACTAACAAATATGAATTTAGAAACATTTAAAAAATAAGACCATACATTATGGAAAAACTCTCAATTCTACTTTCCATATATTTCTGTATGTACCTGTTATTACCATTAAACTAAAAATTATCTCACATAATGATTTTTGTGGCCCACATTAGGTATTCATATTTTCTTTCCTTTGGATTAAATTTATATCTGCCTTTATTTGTTATTAAAGAAGATTTACAAGGAGAAATGCACAAAGTTTTGCCTGCCTAAAATCCTTAACCATTTTCCATGTCTTAATCTGCCAATTACTAATATAAATGAAATAACTGTAATCTCCTTGCTATCCTCATTAATTTTACATTCAGCAAAAGGTGTTTTTGCCTATATGAAGGTAGCTTAATTTAAAAGGTTTTAATGAGAAGTATAAAAACTAATATTTTAAAGAATATGAGTATACTATAGCCTCCATGATGCAGGGATAAAATAGGGCATTATATACATGAAATATTTATATAATAAAATTATAAATGACATGTGTTACAAAGTATTGCACTTTTTAATAATATTTATCATGCAAATATTATATAATAAAGTTAGTTATTTTTTATTTTGTTTTCTAAGTTTGGAATTTAAATTAGAATGTTTATGCATCCCAATATATTTTTTCATATTCCCTGGGATAAGCATGAATGTCAGGTTAGTTTTCTTTTAGCCATGAAAAATAAGAAAATTGCCTGGATTTCTTAACTATGAAATAAAAATAAAATATGGCATCACATAGAAATAATTTTAGGACAATTTAAAATAATGTCACAGAGTTAATAAAGCTTAAAAATAGAAACTAAAATTCTCATCAAAAATAAAATATTTATTATGGTAATAGGATTGATTTTACTATCTTGCCACTTTTTCAAACAATCTTACTTAGTTGAATTGGACTTGGAGGATTCAAATTGAAAGACAGTGTCAAAATGGAACAATGAAATCTCAGACAAAAGAATATATAGAGAAAATAATGGAAAAATTAGTCAGGGACTCAGGGACTTGAATATAAATATGACACTTACAGATCTACATGGCATGGGAGGACACAAGGAAAAGAGAAGGGAAAAAGGGAAGAATGAATATTTGAGGAAATACTGGCTAAAATTTTCCTATTTATTATGAAAGACTAAATACTCATGTCCAAGAAGTGCAACATACACAAAACAGAATAAATCCTAATAGACTTTTTCGGAGACACTGACTAATCAGAATGTTAAATGCCAAAGACAAAGAGAGAATCCTGAAAGCAGCAAGGGAAAAGTTATTCATCACACACAAGTTAACAGCAATAAGATCAAGTGCTGATTTCTCATCAGAAACTATGAAGGAGAGAAGGCAGTGGTATGATATATTTAAGGTATTGAAAGAGAAAAACTACTGGCCAAAAATTTTTTATCCAAAAAAAAACTCTTTCAAAAATGAGGGAGAGTTTAAAATATCCACCAAAAAAAAAAAAAAAAACAGAAACTAAGTAAGTTTGTTAACAAAAGATCTGCCATACAAGAATTTCTAAAGGGACTTCTTCAGATTAAAAGGAAAAGACAGGAAAGAGTGGCTTGGAATAGTGTGAAGAAAGGAAGACTATCAGTAAGGATAGCTAAAAGGGTAAACACAAAATGCAATAGTACTGTATCCTCAATATAAACTCTAATCTGTAATTCCTATAAGTGTCAGAATACAATTGAAGAAGAAAAAGGCATTTTTCCTGATAATGGACACACAAATCTAAAGAGGTAATGTTGGAATATATGTATGTACATGGGAGCAAAGAACATGTATGTCATTGAAGCTAAGTAGGTATCTTTTCAAATTAGTGCCTTATAGATGTAGGTTGTGTAATATAAACCCCAGATTAACAAAAAAAGGAAATATTTTAAAAATATACAGAAGCAGAGACCTCTGAGAAGATGGCAGAGTAACTGAGCCAGAATCAGCTTTTCCTCCATCAGAGTAGCTAGAAAGGGGCCAGAGGACACCAAGGACCATGGTTCCAAGGTGTGAGCAGCCATAGAGGGTCCCCCACAGCCATAGAGGGTACCCAAAGTATGTGGAGGGTCAGCCATTGAAAACCAAGGAGAGAAGGTGTCTGGAGGGTCATGGTGAGTGCATTCCCCATCCAGACTGCCCACTTCTCCAGGCCAGAAGCAAAACCACCACTGGGAAAGGATGTGAGTAGCAGCTCTCCACTTCAATCTACCTAACTTGACAGTTTGCTGGGGGTGATTCTCTGGTCAGACAGTAAGGAACTCCCATGAGGGAGCCCAGCAGTTGGTGACTGCTCCCCCCCATGGAAATCAGGGAGGTTGCAACTATGTGGGGAAGGGAACAGGCACCATACAGGTGTTCTGTAGGCCCTCCCACACCTTAGAGACTCAGAGGCACAAGGCAGGCAGAGAAACAGCTGTCAGGGCCCACATTCCACCTGTGAGGTGCCCTTGATTGGGCTCCCTGCCTACCTGCATGGGGCCCACATTGCAGCCCCAGGACCAGAATTCCCCAGAACACTTGGAGATTCAGTACATGGATTGGTTCCCCACCCAGTTTGGATTCTGCCTACTGCACAGGAGAAGTTGGGTGAAGACCTACTTGAGAGCTCCACCTGCTGGTAGTTTAGGGAATCTGCACTCCAGAAGCTGTTCCTCAGCAGCACCATCTACTGGTAGAATTGGGAAACTGCACTCCAGCAAACCAAGTTATGTATAAATGCTCAATTAATTCTGTACTTCCCAAAATAACCCTATCAAGACAAGCAAATGCCCCAAATCCAGCAGAAATTTATGAAGCACTTAAAGGATGTAGAAGACATGGGAAAGCCAAATGAACAAACTGAAAAAAACAAAAGGGACACAATTTTTGGAGCAATTAATCAAAGAGGTATGCACAAACATCAATATTATGGCTCAGGATATAAAGAACATGGAGAAGACCTTAGAAGATTATAAAGAAGAATTTGCAAGAGTAAATATAAAATAGCAGATCTTAAGGACCTAAAAAATACTGTTGATTGAATTAAAATTTTTCTTGAAATGCACACCAGATTTGAAGAATCAGAAGAATGAATTAGTGACACAGAGGACAAGTGATGGAAAGTGAATGCACAAATGAACAAATGGTGAAAAAAATGAAATAATTGAAATGGATCTCAGGGAAATGATGGACAACATGAAGCACACAAATATAAGACTCATTGGTGTTCTAGAAGGGGGAGAGAAGAGTAAAGGGCTAGCAAGCATATTTGAAGAAATTGTTGGAGAAAACTTCCCAACCCTTCTAAATGACACAAATATGCAAATTAAAGATACCCAATGAACTCCAAATAGAATAAATCCAAATAAACGTACTCTGAGATTTATACTGATTAGATTGTCAAATGCTAAAGAGAAGGAGAAACTTCTGAAAGCTTCAAGAGAGAAGCAATTCACCACACACAAGGGAAACAACATAAGACTAAATATGGACTACTCAGCAGGCACCATGGAGGTGAGAGGGCAGTGGTAAGACATATTTAGTATTCTGAAGGAGAAAAATTGCCAGCCAAGAATTCTTTATCCAGCAAAGCTCTCCTTCAAAATTGAGGAAGAGCTAAAAATTTTCACAAACAAATGTTGAGAGAACTTGTTAACAAGAGAACTTCCCTGCAAGAAATACTAATGGGAGCTCTACCCACTGTGAAAAAAAAGAAAGGAGTGAGAGGTCTGGAAGAGCACAGAACTGAAGACTTATTAGTAATTGTAACTTGAAGGAAAAAAGAGTAAGGGAAAAAATAGATCTAAAAGCTAAAAACTAATGGATAAGATGGCCAGTTCAAGCACTCTCTTCACAGTAACTACTTTGAATGTGAATGAATTAAACTCTCCAACTAAAAGACACAGACTGGTAGAATGGTTTAAAAAATATGACCCAGCAATATGCTGTTTACAAGAGACTCATCTTAGACCCTGTGTCACAAAGAGAATGAAAGTGAAAGGATGGAAAAAAATATTCCACATAAACTGTAATCAAAAGAAAGCTGGGGTAGCTACACTAACATCAGACAAAATAGACTTTAAATGCAAAGATGCCATAAGGGATAAAGAAGGACACTATATATTAATAAAATAGATAATTCACCAAGAAGGAATAACAATTATAAATGTTTATGCACCCAATACAGGGGGCTCCAAAATACATGAGAAAAACATTGGCTAAACTGAAAGGAGCAATAGACATTCCTATAATAATAGTGGGAGACTTCAATTCACCACTCTCTTCTGTGGATAGAACAGCTAGAGAAAGGACCAATAAAAAAATTGATAACCTAAACAATATGATGGATGAATTAGACCTAACAGACATGTGTAGATTGTTACATCCTGAAGTACCATGGTATGCATTCTTCTCTAGTGCCCATGGACCAGTTTCCAGGATAGATCACATGGTGGGGCACAAAACAATTCCTAACAAATTTAAAAAGATTGAAATTATTCAAAGCACATTCTCTGATCACAATGGAATGCAGCTAGAAATCAATAACCACCATAGAACCAGATCTTTCACAAATATATGGAGGTTAAACAACATATTCCTAAACAGCCAGTGAGTGAAAAAAGAAATTGCATGAGAAATTGGTAAATATCTAGAGATGAGTGAATATGAGAACACAACATTTAAAACCTGTGGGATGCAGTGAAGGCAGTGCTGAAAGGGAGATTTATATCTCTAAATGCATATATGAAAAAGCAAGAAAGAGCTAAAACTAAAGACCTAACTGAACAACTGAAGAGACTAGAGAATGATCAGCAAACTAACCTAAAGCAAGTAGACAAAAAGAAATAACAAGGAGAAAAGCAGAAATAAATGAGCTGGAGAACAAAACAAAACAAAATAAAAAACAATAGAATAAATAAAAGCAAAAGTTGGTTTTTGAGAAGATCAACAAGACTGACAGACCCTTAACTAAACTGACAAAGTAAAAAAGAGAGAAGGCCCAAATAAGCAAAGTCAGAAATGTGTAGGTGCTAGTTACTATAGATCCCAAAGAAATAATAAAAAAAAAAAAAAAAAAAAACTTAAGAGGATACCATGAACAACTGTATGCCAACAAGCTCAATAATGTAGAGGAAACGGAAAATTTCCTAGAAACACATGAACAACTTAGACTGACCCAATAAGATATAGAAGACCTCAAGAAACCAATCACTAGCAAAGTGATCCAATCAGTCATCAAAAATCTACTTACAAATAAAAGCCCAGGGCCAGATGGCTTCACATAGGAATTTTACCAAACTTTCCAGAAAGAATTAATACACTTCCTGCTCAAACTCTTTTAAAAAATTGAACAAAAAGGAAGACTATCTAACTCATTTTATGCAGCCAATATCAGTCTAATACCAAAACTGAATAAAGACACTACACAAAAGGAAAACTGTAGGCCAATCTCTCCCTAATGAATATAGATGCAAAAATTCTAAACAAAGTACTTCCAAATTGAATCCAAAGGCACATTAAAAGAATTATTCAACACAAAGAAGTGGGGTTCATTCCGGGAATGCAAGTTGGTTCAACATGAGAAAATCAATCAATGTAAGTCAACACATTAACAAATCAAAAAGGAAAAATCAAATGATGATCTTGATAGATGCTGAAAAAGCATTTGACAAATTTCCACATCCTTTTTTGATAAAAACACTTCAAAAGGTAGGAATTGAGGGAAACTTCCTCAATATGATAAAAGACATATATGAAAAACCCACAGCCACTATAGTACTCAATGGTGAGAGGCTGAAAGCCTTTACCCTAGGATTGGGAAAAAGACAAGGATCCCAGTGTCACCTCTGTTACTCAGCATTGTGCTAGAAGTTCTAGCCAGTGCAATTTGCCAAGATAAAAATATAAAATGTTTCCAAATTGGAGAGGAAAATGTTAAACTGTCATTATTTGCAGATATGATTTATATTTGAAAAATCCTGAGAATTTGATCACAAAGATATGTGAGCTAATAAAACAAAAAAATCAGCAGAGTGGTGGGATATAAGATTAGTGTTCTTATACACTAGTAATGATCTAACTGAATAGGCAATAGAAAAAAGAAAATCCATTCACAATAGCAATTAAAAAAATCAAGTAACTAGAAATAAACTTAACCAAGGATACAAAAGATTTCTACACAGAAAATGACAACATCTTACTAAAAGAAATATAAAAGGACCTAAATATGTGGAAAAATATTCTATTCTCATGGATAGGAAGACGAAATATTGTTAAGATGTCAATTCTACACAAACTGATCTACAGATTCAATGCTGTCCCAATCCATATTCCAACAAACTACTTTGCAGACTTGGAAAAGCTAGTTATCCAATTTATTTGGCAGGAAAATGGGCCTCAAAATGCTAGAAACATCCTATAAAAGAAGAACAAAGTTGGAGGACTTGCAATTCCAGACTTTGAAGATTACTATAAAGCTAGAGTGGTCAAAAGGGTATGGAATTGGCATAAAGATAGATATATTGATCAATAGAATTAATCAAGAGTTTGGAAATAGACCCCCAGATATACAGTCATCTGATTTTTGATAAGGCCCTCAAATCCACTGAAATGAGATGCAATAGTCTCTTCAACAATTAGTTCTGGGAGAACTGAATGGCCATAAAAAAGAATGAAAGAGGACCCCTACCTCACACCCTATAAGAAATTAACTCAAAATGGATCAAAGACCTCAATATAAGAAACAGTACCATAAAACTCCTAGAAGATAATATAGGGAAACATTTTCAAGACCTGGTGTTAGGAGGTTGCTTCTTAGACCTTACATCCAAAGCACAAGCAATGAAAGAACAAAATAAATAAATGGGAACTCCTCAAAATCAAAAGCTTCTTAACCTCAAAGGAATATGTCAAAAAGGTAAAAAGGCAGTCAATACAATGGAAGAAAGTATTTGGAAACAATGTATCTGATAAAGGACTGTTATCATGCATATATAAAGAAATCCTACAACTCAATGGCAATAGTACAAACAGCCCAATTATGAAATGGGCAAAAGATATGAAAAGACATTTCTCCAAAAAGGAAATACAAATGGCTAAAACTCACATGAAAAAATGTTCAGCTTCACTAGCTATTAGGGAGTTGTAAATCAAGACCACAATGAGATATCATCTAACACCATTAAGAACGGCTGCCATCAAACAAACAGTAAAGTACAAATGCTGGAGAGGATGCAGAGAAACTGGAACCCTTATTCATTGGTAATGGGAATATATAATGGTACAGCCAATCTGGAAGACAGTTTGGTGGTTTCTCAGAAAACTAATATTGAATTGCCTTATGATCTGGTAATTCCACTTCTCAGAATATACCCAGAGCATTTGAAAGCAGTGACATGAACAGACAATTTTACACCGATGTTCATAGCAGCATTGTTCACAATTGCCAAGAGATGGAAACAATCCAAGTGTCCTTCAAAAGAGGAGTAGATAAACAAATTGTGGTACATACATATGATGGAATACTATGCAGCAGTATGAAGCAATAATGTTCTGAAACATATGGAAACCTCAATAAAACTTGAAGAAATAATTCTGAGTGAAATAACTCAGACACAAAAGGAGAGATATTGTGTGTTACCACTTCTATGAACTATGTTAATGTAAAATATAATCTAAAAAAATTGGGTCACAAGACAAGTCTCAACAAACTTATAGACAGTAGCTAGTGAGAGAGAATGAAAATCTAATAGGTTCAGATATGTTAATGACGGTGAATTCAAATGTATGGCAATGTATAGGGGTGATGATTTTTAGTGGGATTATAAGTATAAAAGCTGATACAAATAGGAATGAAAGGGCTTGTTTATGACTCATAATAACTTTGGTTGTTTAAAGGCATGCATCCCACAGATCTACACCACAAATATAGAGAGGTGCTTGCATGATATACTTCTAAGTATGACACTAGCACAGAGAGTTGATAACAGAATGGTTTATGGGAAAAATCTACATATTGCATATTAGGGACTCTAATAGGAATACCGTACTAGTATTACACAAATACTAGGGACAAATAATTAAGGGCTGGCAAGAGCTATGAGATGTTTTGCATCATGAAAACTGTTTAAAATGGAGAGTGATGAGGATTGTACAACTAAGTGATGATAATGTGAGCTATGGATGGATTATCATGAAAATAACATATGCAATGTAAATTTAGGAACCCCCTACTTTATAAGTCAAGGCCTCAATATTGAGACTTGCTCAGGTGAAACTAATGGCAGTAGAGAGGAGGCTAAGCTCACCTGTAATTATGCCTAGAAGTCACTTCCAGAGAACCTCTTTTGTTGCTCAAATGTGGACTTTCTCTCTCTAAGTCCAACTCTGCAAATAAATTCATCTCCATCCTTATGACATGGGACAGGATGCTCAAAATGAATGAACCTTCCTAGCGACATGGGACATGGATTCTGGGAATGAACCTGACCCTGGTACTGAGGGATTGAGAATGCTTTTTGACCAAAAGAGGGAAAAGAAAGGCAACAAAGTAAGGTGTTATTGGCTAAGAGAATTCAAATAGAGTTGAGAGGTTGTCCTACAGGTTACTCCTATGCAAATGGCCACCATATGATAGGCCCAAGTCAACAGTAGTCCTGAAAACCTTAAAGAGTACATGGAGTCTTATTCAAGACTCTATAAAGGTTTCATTCATAAGTTTATTCATCAGAAACTTAGATCATTCAGACTGCTCCCATGCCAGCTAAGTCCCCAAACACAGAGACAATAACCTTTTCAAGAAAATCAATTAGATTTGTCCCCTTTGCTCATAAAGTTGACCCCCCTTTTCAACAGGAACAGGTTAGAGTGGTCACTGCCTAGACATCCCTGAAGATTAGGAAAGTGAACTAGAGGAAGTTGTAGCAACAGACAAGATAGAATTTAACAAAGGATTGTGAATACTGAATATTTATATAATTTTCTTTTTCTTGGTTGCTAGGGTATTAGAAAAGTTAGAAGGAAAGAATTGAAATGGTGGAACTTAACCCATGGCATTCTTTGAAATTTGTTCTATAGCTACTTGTTAAATGGTGACTTGAAACATACAGCTTTTTGTATATTTCACAAAAAGGAAATAACAGAAACTATGGTACTATAACTCATAATAATTTTGGAAATTTCCTATAGATCTATTTGCTAAATCATATTTTGATAGATATTACCTTTTTGTATATATGTTATATTTCATAAGGAAATAACTGAAACTGTGGAATTATAACCTATAATATTCTTTGAAATTTGCTCTCTAACTACTTAAGTTGCACCTGGAAAGTTGTCACTTTTATGTATATATGTTATATTTTACAATTTAAAAGATTAAAATATATATATGTATATATATATATATATATACATATATATATATACACACACACACACAGAAAGAAAAATGAGAAAGGGACCAGCCAGATACATTACAAAAGATCCACTATGCAAAAAAAAGATGTTGCACAAAGGAAACAAGAGGCAATAAAAGATATGACATACAAAGACCAAAGGACAAAATGGTTGCTATCAGTACTTTCTTTACAGTAATGACACTATTTATTAATGGATTAAACTCCCCAGTCAAAGATACAGATTATCAGAACATATTAAAAATCATGATAAACCCATATGCTGTTTACAAGAGACTCACTGTACATGCAAAGAGACAAATAGATTAAAAGTGAAAGGATGGAAAAAGATATTCTGTGCATATTGTAACTAAAAAGAGCTGAGGTAGCTAAACTAATAGCAGACAAAATATAATTCAAGTACAAAACTGTTATGAGACAAAGAAGGATATTATAATTAATAAAAGCGTCAATCCATCAAGAAGAAGTATCTTAAATACTTGTGAACCTAACCACAGTGTCTCAAAATTCATGAGGCAAAAACTGACAAAACTGAATGGAGAAAAGACAACTCTACAATAATAATTGGGGACTTCAGCACAGCAGTTGCATCAACAAAACAACTAGACAGAAGATAAATAAGGAAACAGAGAACTTGAATAATATGATAAATGAACTACACCTAACAGACATATACATTGCATATACATTGCACCTCAAAAGTGCAGGATATAGGTTCTTCTCAAGTGCACATGGATCATTCCTTAGGATAGACCACAAGTTGGCTCACAAAACAAATCTCAACAAATTTAAAAAAAGAAAACTGAAAGCATGCAAAGAACCTCCTCTGAACATAAGCTGGAAATAAAAAAAAAAGGCAGAGAACTGGAAAATCCACAAACATTTAAAAGTTAAAGAACACGTTCTTAAATGATCATAGGGTCAAAGAAGAAATTACAAGGGAAAAGAGTAAATATCTTGAGATGAATGAATTTGAGAAAACAACATATCAAAACTATAGGATGCTGTGAAGATAGTGCACAGAAGAAAATGTATAGCCCTAAATACATACATTTAGCAAGGTATACAATCAAAGACATCACTGCACAACTGGAGAAAGAACAGCAAACTAAACATGAAGCCAGAAGGAAAGAAATGCAAAATATTACAGAGGAAACAAATGAAATTGAGAATAAAAAAGTAGAATTAACAAAACCGAAAGTTGTTTCTATAGGAAGATCAATAAAATCTTAGGTAGACTGACAAAGGAAAAAGAGAGAATGTACAATTCCATAAAATTAGTAAACAGGGGAGAGACATTACTACTGATCCCAAATAAACAAAAGGATCATAAGATGATATTATGTATGCCAGCATATTAGACAACATAGATGAAATGAGCAAATTCCTAAGATGATTTACACAAAAATCCTGCACTGAGTCTAGAATAAATAAAAAATATCAACAGACTGTTACAAGTGATTGAATCAGTCATTAAAAACCTCCTAACATAGAAAAGTCCAGGATTATATAACTTTAAAATTGAATTCCACAAAACATTTCAAGAAGAAAAAATGCCAATCATGCTCAAACTCATCCAAAATTTTGAAGCAGAAGGAATACTACCTAACTCATTCTATGAGACTGACATCACCCTAATATCAAAGACAGACAAAGATAATACAAGAAAAGATTATCATTGAAAAAATGTTATGACTATAGATACAAAAATCATCAAAAACTATTTGCAAATCAAATCCAATAGCACATTAAAAGAATTACACACCATGATCATGTGGGTTTTATCCCATATATGCAAGGTGGTTTATCACAAGAAAATCAATTAACATAATGTACCACAATAACAAAACAAAAGGGAAAAAAAAACACATGATCATCTCAGTTAATGCAGGAAAGGCATTTGAAAAAATCAAACATCCTCCCTTCATAGCAACACCTAGAAATATAGGAATAGAAGGAAACTTCCTCAACATGAATAATGTTTTATATGAAAAATGAGAGCTAAATTACACTCTAAGGTGAAAGGATGAAAGTTTTTCCTTTAAGATCTGGAAAAAGAATGCCTGGTCACCACTGCTATTCAACATGGTGGTGGAAGTTGTAGCCGGAGAAATTAGGGAAGAAAAAGAAATAAAAAGTAAGACATTCACTATTTGCAGATGACATGATCCTATATAAACAAAAGTCCTGGAAAAAACTACAACAAATTTCCTGCAGCTAATAAATGAATTCAGCAAAGTAGTGGAGTACAAGATAAATGTGCAAAAATCAGTAGTGGTTCTATACAGTATTAATGAGCAATCTGAGGAGGAAATTAAGAAGAAAATTCCATTCACAATAGCAACTAAAAGAATCAAATATTTAGGAGTAAATTTAACCAAGGATGTAAAAGATTTATATGTGGAAAACTACTCAACTTTGATTAAAAGTATCAAAGAAGATCTAAATAAATAGAAGTTCATTCCATGCTCAGGGATAGGAGGAGTAAACATTGTAAACATGTGAATTCTACCCAAAGTGATTTACAAATTCAAAGTAATCCCACTAGAAATTCTACAGCCTATTTTTCAGAAATGGAAAAGCCATTTATCATTTTTTTTTGGAAGAGTAAAGGGCCTTGAATAGCTAAAATCATCTTGAAAAAAGACAATCAAGTTTGAGTACGCATACTTTCTGACTTTAAAACTTATTACAAAGCTACAGTGGTCAAAAAAAAGCATAGTACTGGCACAAGGATAGTCAAATAGACCAATGGAATCAAATTAAATGTTCAGAAATAAGTCTTCATATTTTTGGCCAAGGCTGCCACCTCCACTGATGGGGAAAGGATAGTTTCTTCAGTAACGGTGATGGGAGAGCTGTATATCCATATGGAAAAGAATGGAGGAGGACTCCTATCTCATATCATATACATAAATGAACTCAAAATGGATCAGAGATCTAAACATAAGAAACAGGACTGTAAAACTCATAGAAGAAAATGTAGGGAAGTACTCAGGATCTTGTGTTAGACAATGGTTTCCTAGACTTCACAGTCAAAGCACAAGCAGCAAAAGAAAAAAAAAAATGATAAAAGGGACCTCCACACAATTAAAAACTTTCAGACTTCAGAGGACTTTATCAAGAAAGTGAAAAGGCAGCCCACTCAGTGGGAGAAAATATTGGAATCCACACATATGATAAGGGTTTAAATACAGCTCAACAATAAAAAGACAAACAACCCAATTAAAAATGGGCAACAGACATGAATAGATGTTTTTCCAATGAATATATACAAATGGCTAAAAAACACAAAAGAAAATGCTCAACATCACTCGCTATTTGGGAAATGAAAATCAAAACCACAATGAGATATATTTCACTCCCATTGTAACTACTATTAAAAAAGAGAAAATTATAAGTGTAGGAGAGGATGTGAAGAAATAGGAACATTCATTCATTTCTGATGGGAATGTAAAATGGAGCAGCCATTGTGGAAGACAGTTGGCAGTTCCTTAGAAAGCTAAGTATAGAATTATCAAAGGAACTGATAATCCTTATACTAGGTATATCCCCAAAAGTATTGAAGACATGGGCTTAGATATTTGCACACTAATGTTCATAGTGGCATTATTCACAATTGCCAAAAGATGGAAGCAACCCAATTGTCCATATTCCAATGAATGGATAAATAAAATGTGTTACAAAAATACAATGGAATATCATTCAAACATTCAAAGGAATTAAGTACTGATACATGTTACAGCATGGATGAACCTTGAAGACATTAAGCTTAATTTTATAAAACTGAGAATTTTAGAGAATTGAGAGGCAATGCTTAATTTGTACAGAATTTCTATTTATGTTGATTGTAAAGGTTTGGATATGGATGGTGGTGATGGTAGCACATTATTGTGAGTGTAATTAACAGCACTGAGTTATATATGTGAATGAGGTTAAAAGAGGAAATTTTAGGTTACATATATGTTAGTAGAATAAAATTAAAAAATAAAACATAGAAAAATATAACACAGCGAACTCTATTGTCAATGATGGACTATAGTTAATAGTGCAGGTATAAACTATATATATAAGCTTAATTTTATAAATTAATAAATAAATTAAGCTTAATTTTAGCATTCTTTCATCAATTGTAACAATGCAGTGTCAACCTTGAGGTGTATATGGGAATGCTGTAATCTTTTCATGATTTTTCTGTAAACCTACAACTTCTCTATAAAATATATCAATAAAAATATATAAAGAGATGTGTGTAAATTATGTAAGAGTTTTAGCAAGGAAAAGTTAAGGACATGCTGTAAGGGGTCTTAATAGAGAATATCAAACAGGTGGGATATATAAGTTGTGCCTTGAAAGATGGAGATTTCCTAAATTGAAATCTGATGGAACAGCATTCCAAGTTAAATTGTTTTCGGCAAAGAAAATATATCTAGCTAAGAAAATGCTGAACATGTTCTTGAAATCATGACATTAAAATATTTTTCATTTTTAAATTTAAAAAATACTATTGATACAATCTTTCTTTTACAATCTCTATAAGAAATCCATCTGGTCTTTAGATTTGTCTTGTTTTTCACTGAGAAGACTGAATCATTAGAAATAGGGATATCTAGGTTCATTGTCAGTATGAAGACTTATTCAATGATGGGGAAGGCTAGAAAACCAGTAAAGAGGATATTGGTTGAGAGATATGACTATCTAGCAAGAAGAATCCCAGCAGTAAGAAACAGAAAGCAGTTTGGCTACAGGAACTTTAAAGTGCCTCAGAATAGATTTTATGAGGACATGACCAAGAAACATGACCTTTATAAAGAATGCTGTAAAAGTTTATTAAGAGCTATAAAAGAAAATTTGAATAAATAGATACATGCCATATCCTTGGATGGAAAGGCTGCATAATTCAAAGACAGCTAACATTTAGATTTAGTGTATTTTAATTTAAATCCTACAGATTTTTATTTTTAAAAGCCCCCAATATGATTCCAAAGTTCATCTAGAAAATAATGTGGATTAACTTTTAATTTGAACAAATAAGTTTGACTATTTCTACCAGATATAAGCAATTTTAATTCAGCCAAAGTAATAGTAAGACATGAGTAAACAGACCACACACACATACACACACACAAGTGAGTGATATTAGTATTTCTAAGCATTGAATTTAAGACAACATAAACATGAAATCTATATGATATCAGGAAAATTTCACAGAGGTGCTTGAATATGGACAGTGACTGGCCAAAAAACTTGACCACACTATATGGGTGTCTCTATGTTTTGTAATTAAAGAATAAATAATAAAAATATGCTAAAAATTAATAATAATGTTTCCTAAATCTGTGGAGAGAGAAAATATTCTTGGTTAATAGATTATTATTATCACAGAAAATATTTTTAATTTTAATTACATGAAATTTATCTTGGTACAGCAAAAATAAACAATTGACTGAGAAATTAATTGAATTAAATATAATAAATATTGACTGTATTTCTCATATAAAGAGTTCCTGCATATTTCAAAAAATTCAAGAAAACTGTAATAGGTAAATAATCAAAAATAGGAACTCCCCCAAAAAATAGACAACTGAAAGTATATAATTTCATTTTCTATTTAATTAATTACATTTAAAAGCTTAACATTATCAGTGTTGGTGAAAAGTTAGTGTAACTTCTATTCTCAAAAAGGATTGACATTGTAACGTGGAAGTGTTTTCATTCCCTCTGACTCTCTTCTCATTTCCAGGAATCTACTGAAGAGAAGTAGCCTATAGTGTATTAAAAACAGCACGGTAATGATGATAATTCTGATATCATAAAAATCCTCAAATTCTAACCATACATAAATTGTAACCCTAAATATTAAGATGTTTTCTTTTGTTGAAAATATACACTGTCAGAAATAAGTGTTACAAAAAAATAAGGAGACATAGCATTTTAATTTAAGTTACATTGTGTGCATATGTGTGTGTGTTGGGGAGGCATAATTACAGATAATAATAGTTTCTAGAAAAGTGACTGTTACTTAATTTATCTGAAACTTACTCTTCTTCATGTATTAAAAAAACAGGAAATTTTTGAGTACAAAATGGGAAGAAAAAACATGGTTGAAGAAAAATGTCAGCACAAATTAAAGAAAGAAAGAAAGAAGGGAGGAAGGGAGGGAGGAAGGAAGGAAAGAAGGAAGGAATAAAGGAAGGAAGGAAGGAAGGAAAAGAAAGAAAGAAAAACCTTGAAATACTCATGCAACAACACATTAAGGGAGACAGCAGAGTCTACATATTAAAAAAAAAAAATTCACTATACATTCCTTAATCTATCCTAGCATTTACACAAGATGTTAGACTCAGAGCAATATTTTTTTTAACATTTTTCTGAGTTGAATACACACATAGTTTTGATGCAGAGTTATATACTTCACTCAAATCAATAAAAAAAATCAACCTTTAAATGTTTTGAAAACTGATCACCTTAACCCCCCACTGTATAACAGGGGAAATTAATGTTGCCAATAAACATTCTATATCTCTTCAGGGTTGAACTGCCTCTACTCCATTTACAAATGCTCTTTTTAATGAATGTCACTCCATCAAAACTACATAACCTCCTTTTTTCCCCCAGGGTTTTAGCTGAGCCTAATGGACTTGGCTGATTTTAGATCATGGTGGCAGCTAGGAGGGACCCATATTTGCTCCAGGAATTTTGGTTCCTCTATAGCTTATTGTTGACTTCCCTATTCACTCATGGTGTCTCTGTCTGCTATGTCATTGTTTAGGCTGCTGAAGTCTCTCATTTGTGATCTATATCTTCCCTTTTGCCTCTTTTATCCAATTGTCTTTCCTATTGATTCAGGTCTGTCTTGTCTCTCAGAGAAACAGCCAATTTCTTGAAGCATCACTGAAAATCTCATTGGACCCAGAATGCTGAGGCTTCTGTCTTATATCCCTTTATCAACTTACAAAAACAATTATGAAAGTCCCTGGTAAGGTAGCAAACCGAAACTTGCCCTATGCCTCAAAGAATAATTAGGAGCTTCTGAATATGTGCCAGTTTGATGTATTATGTCCCCCAAATGTCATTATCTTTGATGCAGTCTTTTGTGGGCAGACATATTAGTGTTGATTAGATTTTGGAAGCCTTTGGGTGTTTCCATGGAAATGTGATTCAATCAACTGTGGACAAGACTTTTGGTTGGATAATTTCCATGGAGGTGTTGCCCCAGCCATTCAGGAAGGGTCTGAATTAAATTACTGGAGCACTATATAAGCTCAGACAGAAGGAGCAACCTTGCTACAGTAAAGAGGGACACTTTGAAGAATGCACAGGAGCTGAGAGAGGAAGTGCAGTTTACAGAGACATTTTGGAGATGGACTTTGAAAGCAGACTTTTGCTCTGGAGAAGCTAAGAGAGGACAAATACCCCAAGAGCAACTGAGAGTGACATTTTGAAGAGAAGCTAAAGCCTAAAGAGGAACATCCTGGGAGAAAGTGATTTTGAAACCAGAACTCCAGGGCAGATGCCAGCCATGTGCCTTCCCAAGTAACAGGTTTTCTGGACACCATTAGCCATCCTCCAGTAAAGGTACACAATTGTTGATGTGTTACCTTGGACACATTATGTCTTAAGACTGTAATGTGTAACCAAAATAAACTCTCTTTTATAAAAGCCAATCCATTTCTGGTGTTTTGCATTCTGACAGCATTAGCAAACTAGGACAGATTTTGGTACCAAGAGTGGGGTGTTGATGTTGCTGCATTTGCAAATACCAAACACGCTGGAATGGCTTTTTAAATGGATAAGGGAAGATTCTGTAAGAATTGTGAGAAGCTTGATAGAAAAGACCTAGACTGCTTTGAAGAGACTGTTTGTGGAAATATGGACTCTAAAGATACTTCTGATGAGGACTTGAGCAGAAATGATGAATGTGTTGTTGCAAACTGGAAGGAAGGTTATCCTTTTTTTAAAGTGGCAGATAATCTGGCAAAATTGAGTCCTGGTATTGGATGGAAGGCAGAATTTGAAAGTGATGACCTGGAATATTTAGCTGATGAGATCTCCAAACAAAATGTAGAAGAAGTAGTCTGGCTTTTACTTGCAGATTATAGTAAAATGCAAGAGGACAGAGATAAGCTGAGAAATGAACTCTTGGTTTCAAAGAAACCAGAAATTGATGGCCTGAAAAAGTCTGGGTTTCCAGGGGGTGAAACCCCAGAAACTACAGCCCAACATGAGGATGTAACCAAACATGGAACCCAGCTGCCATTTCAGTACAGGCCAAGATTGGAGAAGGAATTAAGCAGAAAAGATTTGTGGGAAGTCCTATTTTCTGATGGCTTTGACCCCTGTGTGCTTCATGAAAAGACAACAGAATTTTTGTGAGCTCTTTACAGACAGAGCTGCTGCCAGTCTGGACTGGAGGAGACAGACAAGAAACAAATTGAAGGGAAAATTTCTTCAAAGATGGAGCCATGGAGGTTGAGGTCTGTAGTCAAGAGGTCTCAGGCTGGGAGAGTAGAGTGGCCCACATGCAAGGAGAGGTTGAGTTTGCCCCAGAGGTTGAGGAAAGCCTGGCTTCCACCCCACAGTTCTGAAGGGGTTGAGTGTGTACTCCAGAGATGGAAGAGAATTCAGGTGCTGCCCTGATGTTTGAGGAGGGGGGGTCCGAGAAGGTGGTTTCTCCAATGTGTGGATATGTTGGAGCACTGACCCCAGTGTTTGGAGAGGAAAGGACTGTGGCAAAGACCCTGAGGAAGGGTTAGACTCCCACTCTCTCAAGCTCTGAGGATGCAACATCGTTCTGTAAATGACTCTCAGACTTTGAAATCTAATGGAGTTTGTCCTGCAGTTGTTAGGAACTGTTTTGGTTCTGCTAACTCTGTTTTCCTTACTGTTTATCCTTAGGGCAATGGGAATGTTTATCCTATGAATGCCCCTCCCTTGTACATGGGAAACACATAACTTGCTCTAAGTTCACAGAACCACAGCTAAAGGAGAATTATGCCTTAGGACCAACCATGCGTATAATTGGTTTTGATGGGATCTTGTACTTAACTATTGTTACTGAAATTATTTAAGTTTCCATGATATTGTTCTGGCATGAATGTGTTTTGTATATGGAAAGATAATGTCATATTGGGGTCCAGGGAATGGAATGTGCCAGTTCAATATATTATTTCCCCCAAAATGCCATTATCTTTGATGCAATCTTGTGTGGACAGACATATTAGTGTTGATTAGATTTTGGAAGCCTTTGGGTGTTTCCATGGAGGTGTGATTCAATCAGCTGTGGACAAGACTTTTGGTTGGATAATTTCCATGGAGGTGTTACCCCAGCCATTCAGGATGGGTCTGAATTAAATTACTGGAGCACTATATAAGCTCAGACAGAAGGAGCAACCTTGCTACAGTAAAAAGGGACACTTTGAAGAATGCAAAGGAGCTGAGGGAGGAACTGCAGTTCACTGAGATATTTTGGAGATGGCCTTTGAAAGCAGACTTTTGCTGTGAAGAAGTTAAGAGACGACAAACACCCCAAGAGCAACTGAAAGTGATATTTCAGAGAGAAGCTAAAGCCTAGAGAGAAACGTCCTTGGAGAAAGCAATTTTGAAACCAGAACTCTGGAGCGGACACCAGCCATGTGCCTTCCCAGTGAACAGGTTTTCCAGACACCATTGGCCATCCTCCAGTGAAGTACCTGATTATTGATGCATTACCTTGGACACTTTATGGCCTTAAGACTGCAGTGTGCAACCAAATAAACCCCCTTTTACAAAAGCCAATCCATTTCTGGTGTTTTGCATTCTGGCGGCATTAGAAAACTAGAACAGAATACTTCCATTGACCAATCCTTGGACACTTGTAACTAAGGATTTCCTAATGCCTTGGTGAAAAACTGATTATTGACAGTACTGTACCTAATTTATAGCTGTTTCTTGCTTTCATCAACTTTATATACATAATTCATTTAATAAAATATAAAGTTTTCACTCATAATTTTTGTTGTCTTTGTAATGTTTTCCTTAAAGAAATCCTTCCAAATATTCAGTGTGGTGTAATGAAATTGCAGAAACTGAAGTTAGATGGCTCAGTTTGTGAATACTGCTCTCGCTGCTTACCTACCATTCAGCTTTTTTTTTTTTAATTTTTATTGGGATTTTTCAGATACCATACAATTTTCCAAATATCCAAAGTGTACAATCAGTTGCCCCTGGTACCCTCTTACAGCTGTGCATCCATCACCACACTTAATTTTTGTTCAATATTTAGAACTGTTTCATTACTCCAGAAATAAAGTGAAAGATATAAAAAGAAAAAAGAAAAGAAAAGGAAACTCTAATCTTCCTATATCCCTAACCAACTCCCCTCAATTGTTGACTTATAGTGTTGGTATAGTACATTTGTTACTGTTTATGAAAGAATGTTGAAATATTATTAACTGTAGTATATAGTTTGCAATAGGTATATATTTCTCTCTTATATGCCCCTCTATTATTAACTTCTAGTTGTATTGTCATACATTTATTCTGGTTCATGGAAGAGTTTTCTAATATTTGTACAGTTAACCATGGACATTGCCCACCATAGGATTCAGTTTTATACATTCCCATCTTTTGATCTCCAACTTTCCTTCTGGTGACATATATGACTCTGAGCTTCCCCTTCGCACCTCATTCACGTGCCACTCAGCACTGTTACTCTCACATCTTGCTACCAACACCTCTGTTCATTTCCAAACATTTAAGTTCATCCTAGTTGAACATTCTGCTCATACTAAACAACCACTCTCCATTCTTAAGCCTTGTCCTGTATCTTGGTACCTTATATTTCATGTCTATGAGTTTACATATTATAAATAGTTCTTATCAGTGAGACCCTGCAATACCTGTCCTTATGTGTCTGGCTTAGTTGACTCAGTATACTGCCCTTGAGGTTTTTGTCATCAACCCATTTTTTTTAAGATGGTTTTGTTCACAAACCATACATTCCATCCTAAGTAAACAATTGATGGTTCTCTGTATGGTCACATATTTATGTGTTCACCACCTTCACCACTATCTATATAAGGGCATCTACATTTCTTTCACAAGGCAGGAGGGAGACTCAAAGAAGGTAGAGAGGCAAAACTAAGAGGAAAAAAAAAATGACAGCTAGGAAGTAGCAAAAGGAAAAGTAACTTCAAATCAAAGTATAGTAAAGAGTCTGACAACACCACCAATGTCAAGTGTCTAACATGGCTCCCCTATCCCCCCCCTCTTATTTGCATTTAATTTGGTATATCACCTTTGTTACATTAAAGGAAGCATAGTACAATGATTCTGTTGCAGTCTCTAGTTTATGCAGATTGCATCCCTCCCCCAATGTATCCTCATTTTTAATACCTTGCAAGGTTGACATTTGCTTGTTCTCCCTCATAAAAGAAGATATTTGTACATTTTGTCACAATTGTTGAACACTCTAGATTTCACCAAGTTACACAGTCCCATTCTTTATCTTTTCTCCTTTCTTCTGGTGTCTCACATGCTCCCAACCTTCCTCTCTCATAGTTATCTTTGTATTCATAGTTATCTTTGTTCAGTGTACTTAATTTGCTGTACTACCATCTCCCAAAATTGTTTTCCAAACCACACACTCCTGTCTTCTCCTATCACTCTGTAGTGCTCCCTTTAGTATTTCCTGTAGAGTGGGTGTCTTGTTCACAAAGTCTCTCATTGTCTGATTGTCAGAAAATATTTTGAGCTGTCCCTCATATTTGAAGGACAACTTTGCTGGATATAGGACTCTTGGTTGGTGGTTTTTCTCTTTCACTATCTTAAATATATCACCCCACTTCCTTCTTTCCTCCATGGTTTCTGCTGAGAGATCCACTCATAGTCTGATTAAGCTTCCTTCATATGTGATGGATTGCTTTTCTCTTGCTGCTTTCAGGATTCTCTTTGTCTTTGACATTTGATAATCTGATTATTAAGTGTCTCAGCATAAGCCTATTCAGATCAATTCTATTTGGAGTACGCTGCGCTTCTTGGATCTGTAATTTTTATGTCTTTTATAAGAGATGGGAAATTTTCATTGATTATTTCCTCTATTATTGCCTCTGTTCCTTTTCCTTCTCTTCTCCTTCTGGGACACCAATGATATGTACATTCTTGTACTTTGTTTCATCTTTAAGTTCCCAGAGATGTTGCTCATATTTTTTCATTCTTTTCTCCATCTGCTCCTTTGTGTGTAGGCTTTAAGTTGTTTTGTACTCCAGTTCTTGAGTGTTCTCTTCTGCCTCTTGAGATCTGCTGCTGTATGTTTCCATTGTGTTTTTTGTCTCTTGTGTTGTGCCTTGCATTTCCATAGTTTCTACCAGCTGTTTTTCTGAACTTTTGATTTCTGCCTTATGTATGCCCAGTTTTTTCTTTACAGCCTCTATCTCTTTAGCAAAATATTCTCAAAACTTTTTGAATTGATTTAGCATTAGTTGTTTAAATTCCTGTATCTCAGCTGAAGTGTACATTTGTTCCTTTGACTGGGCCATAACTTCATTTTTCTTAGTGTACGTTGTAGTTTTCTGTTGTCTAGGCATCTGACCTCCTAGGCCACCCCAATCAGGTTTTCCCAGATGAGAACAGGCTCAGGTCACAGAAGGAGGAAATATTCAGTATCTGGTTTCCATGATGGTTTTTCTTAGAGGATTGATACACCTGTGCTTTTCTGCCCAACAGATGCACCTGTCAGCCTGTCACCACCTGTGTAAGAGGGTGTGGCCTGTGGCTCTCCTCCCCCAGGCTTTGAGGCCCGGTTCCAGAAAGGCTGACAGTAGAGCTGGGCCCCTCCCTTCCCTCTTGGGAAGCTATGCCCCCTCCAGAGAGGTCACTGCATATCAATAAGTTCTTTGTTTCTCTGACTCTGGTGATCAAAGTGTTTTGATTTTAAAATGGCTGAGGCTGTCTTTACTGCAAAGCACTGCAGGCTGAAAATGGCTGAGACTTTCTCCACAGAGAGAGAAAGGGACAGAAAAGCTCCCAGGTTCACCCATCAGCCGGAGTTAGCACCCAATCCTCTGGGATCCCTGTCCTGAGACAGATATGTCTCCTGACTCTCCCAAGGTCAGTTGTCACCAAAAGCCTCTGTCTGCTTGTTGAGGATTTTTGTCTGTATTGAGCAGTCAACATTAAAACCCCACTTGGAGCTGGCTGAGAGTGCACTGTGCAGCTTCCATGAGGGAGGGGCTCTTAGCTCTTAGCGCGGGTCCACAGTTTTGCTTACAGATTTTATGCTGCGATCTCAGGCATTCCTCCCAAATAAGGTTGGTGGATGATGACTGGACAGTCACATTTGTCTCCCCACAGTTATTCCAGGTTATTTACTAGTTTTTTGGTCATTTATGAATTGTTCTGGGGGGTACTAACAGTATTCCACTCCTCTATGCCGCCATCTTAGCTCCTCCTCCTAAACTTGCAATTCAGCTTTGAGAACCACAAAACTTTGTTTTCCAATTTCCTGAATATTGAGAAGGGAGTATACCAAAGCATTCAAATTATTATTTATGATGTTATTGAAAATGTGTAGATCTCATGATAATTATATTAATTGGCATTTTAATTCTTTAATTAGTATTTTGTAATTTGAGGTAACATGAAAAGTCTTAAATCTTATAACAGTTGAACATTCAAGTTTGGAAATTTGAAAATGATAGTCTGATCTCAATGTTATTGTGAGATGAGCAATGTGAGGTTATTGAAGAAGTCATACCTTCTCCCAATTTTTTATTTGGAGAAATGCTATTTTCTAAACTACTTGGGAAAAGCTATGTAAATGAGCTTCAAGTTTCCTACCTCCTTTCCAATTATGTCCTAACCCTTTGCTGGAGGAATATTCTGGATTCATTGTTTTACAAAGCATTATTCCATTATTCTCATCTGTTTGATTAGAGAGGACCTACTGACATTTTTCAAATGTATATATTGTTCCTATTTTCTAGGAACAGATGGAAAAAGCTAGCTTTTCCACACAGTTTTTCTCAGACTTTGTCTTCAGTACTAAAGGACTCAGATAAAACCAAAATTATTATGACTATTTAGGAGATATTTCTCATTACAGAGAGTTATTTGGCATTAAAATACTACATTTTCAATGCATGTACTTATGGCTGGTCTACTTAAGGTATATTCAAACAATAAAGTTCAAAAATCAGTATAGGCAGGTCCATCACCAAGTACAGAAATTGCTGCCTAGATGGAATTATAGTGAGCCTAATACAAAGATTTGATTTGTTTTTACCACTCCTTTCACTCATTAAAATGTTACATGACAGCTATTTCCATTTTGCTGACCAACTCTACTTCTCTCCTTTCAGTCAATATTATTTGTGCTTTATTTGCATAAAGACTTACTTATATTGTGTTTCATAGCATATAAATTTACAGGCAGAATCTAAAATGAAGTGTTCAAAAGCCATGCTATGTTGGGAAAAATAGGAAACCCTTAAATTCATGGAGAGATCAATAAACTGAGTATGATGCATAAAAGCTAACTAATATCATAGGAGGCTAATTCACAAGTTTTTATTTAAAAAAAAACATGCATGAACCTCTTTTCTATTTCTTTATATTTTTAAAAATATTAAATAAAAGCAATACAATATCCAAGATTCAAAAACATTTTGGTAAAAATAATGTAATAAAATCTCACTATAACCTTTATTTTATATTATGTCATCCACTAAGATGTATGGTTTTCTATCGATAAAAATCTCAAAAAAACACTTCAGTTTGCATGTACACAATCTGTATCTGAGTACAGTTTAAATTTGTCTTATACACAAACAGGGTAGATCAAGGCCATGATTTTAATACAAACATAAAAGGAAGGACCTTGAAAATGCTTTTCAGAATATTTAAGTCAATTTCAGTGAAGGGATGAATTAATAAGGGGCCAACATAACAATCATAAAGGCAAAAAGAAAGAAAATGAAATAACCTAAATTATAATCCAAACCAAATAGATATACATACAAATGAAAGAAAATCATTATTGGCTGTGGGTTGAACCATACACTTTTAAAAATTTAACAATTTTATTAGAACATTAAAGTAGTTTTTATTGACTGAAAAAAAAATGTAAAAAATATCTCTAGTAAGAATTTTAATACCAATGAAGGCATTGTCTGTTCATGTCTGTTGGACAACCTTCAAATCTGCATTAGCTAATTATTTCATAGTCTGGGCAGTGATTTTCTCACCAAATCATCAGGGTGTGCAAGATTGTTTATTAACCTTTAAATAATACAGAAGGTTTTTTGTTGTTGTTGTTGTTTTTTTTTTTTTTTTTTTTTTTTTTAGAAATTATGGAGGTAGAACTGTATGGAGACAGAATTTGAAATCAACTCATGCAACCTGAGAACATGGGCATTTGACTTTCTATTAGCTAATTGAATATGTTTTTATAATATGTGAATAAAGAATGAAGCCCAAATAAAGATTACAGTATGTTTGCAAAGCAGAAGGGGTATTTCCATGTTAGTTTTAATTAAATTTGAAGTGTCAGGCTAAAATATCTTCTAAATTAAAATTTGTCTCCTTTCCCCAATATTAATCAGTAATTTCATGATATACATAAACAATTTTGTAATTTTACAAAACAAAAAATTTTTATATACTATTCTATTGGTCAGTGTTCTCTAGGAAAACAGAAGCAACAGAAGATATCTGTAAATATTATGAGATTTTTATAAGAATTGTCTCACACTCCTCTGGGGATGGGCAAGTCCAAATTCCATAGGGCAGACTGCAAACTATGAACTCTGATCAAGGTTTTCAATGATTTCTCTCACAGGAAGCTGACTGGCTGAAGTAGAAATGGAAATCCTCTTCTGAATTCCGAAACCATCACTTCTCCTTTTAAAGCCTTCAACTAATTGCATAAGACTTCTTTCATTATTGAAAGATGTCTCCTCAGTTGATTGTAGATGTGATTAGTCATAGATGCAATCAACTTACTGATTATTTAAGTCTGCAAAATGTCCTCACAGTAACAATCTGGCCAGTGCTTACTTGACCAAACACCTGAACACCATCACCTGGCCAATTTGACATTTGAACCTAATCATCACAGTCCACTCCTTGTCAAATTGGCAGCCATATACTTCACCTTAAACTGTACTTAAACTCATCCCTTTGTGTGGTATTTCTCACAGCAGTCTGGCAAACCAAGACAAGAGTCAAAAAAAGTGTTCAGTTAATTTAATTATGATAATTTAGTCAAATTGCTAACTGAAGTAGAGAGAGGATTCAAAATATATACATATAGACCATTGTGATTTATTTTCCCTTTATGAAAAATGTTTTCAGTAGGGGATTTTATTCTGGGCAATCTCATTTGGCCAGATTTTCCCCAATTTAGTTTTTTTCTACTGATGAGAAATACTTGGCAACTTACAACAAAACCAAAAAGGAGTTTTTAAATTGCCAAACTTACATTATTTTAACATTGAGTCATTCTTTTATTCATCTGATTTTCATTCAGTTCATAATTCAGTTTTACTCTTAAATGTTCCAGTGAATTTTATAGAATTTTCATTACTCTTAATTACAAAATAAAGCATCTGAAATTTGTGATTTTTTTCCAGTAATAATTTATTTACTTAAATTTTTAAGGCATAAATACACCTGATTTATGTAAATCTTCTGGGTGCTCCAAATCCTACATAGTATGACTATAAATAAAATTCATGAATGCAAACACAGATAAGGAAAGAGAAAGAGAGAGAGAGAGAGAGAGAGAGAGAGAGAGAGAGAGATGAACACTGAAGTAATATGGATAGAATTATACTCATGAAGAAAATAGATACATTCTTCTTTGGATTCTCTTCCTAGTCTCTTTATATAAATACATACATATACTTCCTAAGATTGTACACTAATTGCCCTTTTGTTTCTGGCTTATTTCATTCAAAATGATGTCTTCAAGTTTCATCCATATTGTCACATGCATCAGGACTTCATTCCTTTTTATGGCTAATATTCCACTGTATGTATGTACCACATATTATTTCTCCATTCATCAATTAATGGACACTTGGGTTGCTTCCATGCTTTGTAATTGTGAATAATGCTGTTATGAACATCAGTGTGAAAGTATCTCTTTGAGTTCCTGATTTCAATATTTTGTGAATATACCTAGCAGAGAGATTGCCAGGCCATATGCTAGTTCTAGTCTTAGCTTTCTGAGGAACCACCAAACTGTCTTCCACAATGGCTGCACTGTTTTACATTGCCACCAGCAATGAATGTGCTCCTGTTTCTCCCCATCCTCTGCAACACTTGTTATTTTCCATTTTTAAAAATAGCAGCCATTCAATTTTATCTCAGTCTTATCTCACCGGGGTCTTGATTTGCATTTTCCTGACAGCTAATAAGATTGAACATTTTTTTCATGTGCTTTCTGGACACTTGTATATCTTCTTTGGAGAGATATTCTGTTCAAGTCTTTTACTCATTGCAAATTGTGTTGTTTATCTTTATGTTGTTAAGTTGAAGGTTTTCTTTATATATTCTGGATACCAATGCATTATTAGATAAGTGGTTTGCAAATATTTTCTCCCACTGTGTGGGTTGTTATCTTATTTTCTTAATTAAATCCTTTGATTTTAATTTTGATGCATTCCTACTTATCTAATTTCTTCTTTCATTCCTTGTGCTTTGTGTGTAAAGTCTAAAAACCATTTGCCTACCAGGAGATCCTGAAGAGGCTTTCCTATGTTTTCATCTAGAAATTTGATATTTCTTCTTCTTACATTAAAATCTTTGATCTGTATTGAATTGATTTTTGTGTATGGTATGACATAGAGGTAATCTTTCTCTCTCTCTCTCTTTTTTTTTTTCTTTGTAAAATGATATCCAGTTTTCCCAGAACCATTTTTGAACAGACTATTCTTTACCAATTGAATGGTCTTTATCACAATGTCAAAAATCAGTTGGGCTGGCCAGGGAACCTGTGCCCCTCCCTGCCAGGCACAATCAAGAGGGAGGAGGAACCTTTGGTCCTGGGAACCTGGAGGGAGAACTTCAGTTGCAGCACTGATTAACAAACTGAGACTGCTGAACAAGAACTACAACCATAGATAAACTGAGACCAGACACCAGAGAATCTGGAAGCAGTCAGCCCAGAGGAGAGGAGATAGGGCTAGCAAAAATAGCAAAATAAAAACACTTTTGGAGGTGGGGTGAACATAATACAGAGAAGGAGAGAAGTGAAGGTCCAGGCTCAAAGAGAATCAGGCATGTATGCAAATCCATGGAACCAGAGCCCTTCTCTGAGAAGCTGGTTTCTCTGCTTTCATGATTGTTCCTTAATAGCCCTCAACTCCTTGTCTTTTAGCATTTCAGTAGCCCATCAGAAATGCAAGGACTGTAAATAGTCCATATGTGCCCTTCTTTTTCCTTTTTTTTTTTAATCTTTATCTTTTTTTTTAATAACTAATCTGAAAAGCCCATTACAGAAACCTTCAGGGACTTGCAGTTTGGACTAGGCAAGAGCACAGCTAAGAGAGCTCTGAGAGTCAAAGCAATGTCTAGTGGTGGAGAAAATTCACTAAAGACAATAACTTCCTAAGAAAAGGGGGGACATGGCTCAGCTCCAGTGGCAGTCCTCCTCTGGGGAACTAAGACCCCAGGGGAAGAAATTCAGAAACCAGCTTCACTCAGCCACACCCCCAAAAGTGTCAGGGTCACGAGGAGAACTAAAGGAACCACAGCTCCTTACATTGGTGGGGGAGCTGTGGGCTGGCAAACACCACCTGCTGGACAAGCATAGGAAAATCACTGAGTCTAGGGGACTCACAGGAGGGTCTCATTCTCAAGGAAAATCCATATGCTCCTTCTGAGACCTGGGCCTCTCTGGACTGGGAAAACCTGACTGAGGTTGACCATAACTAAGGAGACCCTCACACAAAGCAGCTACATACATGCAGGGCAAGAAACAGAAAACAGGAGGTGAAAATCTCAGATCAGCTAAATGGAATCCAAGTTAGAGGCCTAAAATAAGCTGAAATAAACACCAGAGGTTAGAGAACAAAGCCAACCAACAAGAAAACCCTGGGTAAAAGAGAGAAAATGAGCTCCAGAATTAAATAATCAAGAAAGTCAAATGCATAGACAGATCAAGATAATGAGGCATACTAGGAAACACAAAAATATGAACCAGCCAAAGGAACAAACTAATAGTTCAACAGAGATACAGGAGTTGAGACAACTAAGGCTAAATCAATTCAATGAAATGAAGGAAGAAATAATTAAAGATTTTCAAACAAATCTCCTAAATCAATTCAAAAATCAAGTCAATGAACTGAGGGAAGATATAGAAAAAGAGAGGAAGGATATAACAAAGACAGTGTATGACCATAAAGAAGAATTCATAAACATGAGACAGATGTGGACAGACACTTTTCTGAAGAGGAAAAACAAATGGCTCAATAACATATGAGAAAATGCTCAATTTCACTGGCTAATCAAAACCACAATGAGATATCATCTCACAACTTCCAGAATGGCCATTATCCAAAACACAAAAAATTACAAGTGATGGAGAGGATATGGAGAAAGAGATACACTTTTTCACCATTGGTAGGAATGTAGAATGGTGTAGCCACTCTGGAAGACAGTGTGGAGGTTCCTCAGGAAGCTAAGTAGAGATTTGTCATATGACCCAGCTCAAAGGAACTGAAAGTTAAGACACAAATGGACATTTGTAAACAAATGTTTACTGTGGCATTATTTATGATTGCCAAGAGATGGAAACATCCCAAATGTCCATCAGTGGATGAGTGGATAAACAAACTGTGGTATATACACATGACTTGAGTATTATGCAGCTGTACGACAGAACAAAGACATGGAATATATAATAATGTGGCTGAACCTTGAGGACATTATGCTGACTGAAGTTAGCCAGAAACCAAAGGACAAATACTGTATGGTCTCTAAAATGAACTAACATCAATGAGCAAAATTTGAGATTCAAAAGCTGATAACACAGGCTACCAGGAGATAGAAAGAGGGTAGAGATCAGGTATTTGATGCTGAAGGTCTACAGAATTTTCAGAAGGATTGATTGCATAAATCCAGAAATAGATAGCATAATACTGTGTGATGGTAGCTCAATGTTGTAAGTACACTGAACAAAGATGTCTGTGAGTAAAGCTGAAAGAGGTGGCATAGGGGAATGTGTGACACCACAGGTAAAGATAGATGATAAAGACTTGGACTGTATAACTTGGCAAAAACCGGAGTGGCCAATGACTTTTGTTAAATGTACAAATATAAAAATGTTTTTACCTGTGGGAGAACAAATTAATGTCAACCATGCAGAGTGTTGAAAAAGGGATGGTATTTGGGAAAAAATATATAATCAAAGCAAACTGGAGTCTATGGTCAACAGTAACATTGTAATATGCTTCCATTAAATGTAACAAAGGCAATATACCGAAGATAAATGTGTATGAGAGGGAGAAATAAAGGAGGGATATGGGATTCTTGTTTGTGGTGTTGTTTTCTGTCCTTACAATTATATTGTATTGTACATTTTATTTTTATTTCTATTATGTTTTTTATTATTCACCAAAAAACAACTTTTTCATAGCAATCAATAGGTTCCAGTGCTGAGTGTGGTGATAAATGTACAACTATACAATGATACCATGAACAACTAACTGTACACTGTGGATAACTATATGGTATGTAAATACAGCTCTATAAAATTGTAGGAAGAATATAAATAGGGATAAAAATGCTGGAGAAAACATGGAGAAAGGCATGTACTTATTTACTGTTGATGAGGAGGAAGAATGCTCTAACCTTTCTGGAGATCAGTGTGGTGATTCCACAAGAAGCTAAGTATGTGGGGGTCATAAGGCCCTGCAACCTCCTTATGGGGTATGTACTTTGAAGATCTGAGAGCAGAGACACAAATGGACATTTGCACACTTGTGTTTATGGAGGCAGTATTCTTGATTTGCAATGGGTGGAAGTGGCCTAAGGATACATGGAATGAGGAACAGAATGGTGACCTGTGGTGTAAGCATACAATGGAATATTGAGCAACTATGAGAAGTGAAGCTGTGAGATGCAATGAGGTGAATTGATCCTGTAGATAGAATTTTGAGTGAAGTATGCCAGAAATTAAGGCAAACACTATAATGCCTCACTGATATGGACTAACTACAATGTGTAAACTCATTATTTAATCTTAGAGCATAGCCTAACAGGGAAATGACTATTGTAATGGTCCCTAGATTGTAAGCTTTTACAGCAGTCAAATGTACTCCTGAATTGTAATTGCTATTCAGGAGATGCTGATCCCTTTGTGTATAACCTGATTGGTCTCCGGAACATTGGGAATCTGTGTGTGACAACCTGAAACTCAGAGCTAGAGCTCACAAGATATGAATGACAGCATTAATGCATTACAGCAAACTGTTTAACAATAAAGCTGAAAAAAGCCCAGACTTCAATTAGAGATATGAATGAAGCAGATCTGGTTAAGGCTAGGGCACATTGGGCCAAGGGTAAAGGTTGAAACTGACCGTGTGTTAAAACTTCAACTTCCCATGTGGACCAAGGGAAGAAGATGTAGGATCTATATTTTCTAAACAATATAACTTCTATAGTCAGTTTGTTCAGATACCACAATTACATGGACCTTTGAATAGGAAGGGAGATATGGTAGGTTTGTATAGGTTAGAGTGAAATAGAAAAACATCCCAAAGTTATTTGGGCAGAGAATAAAAATATATATGCAGGGACCCCCCCCCCCGAGGAGCTGGGGGAAAACATGGAAGTGTTGGACTTCCTCACCTGGATTGTTGCTTATGTTCTTACAAATATTGAGGACTGATGGCTTGGTATGCTCAGCCCTATCTTGGGGTTGCCCTTATAAGCTTGCTGCAAAGGAGAGGCTAAACCTGCTTATATTTGGTGCCTAAGTGTCTCTCCCTGAGTGCCTCCTTGTGCTCAGATGTGACCCTCTCTCTAACTAAGCTCCTTGGCGGTGATCTACACTGTCCCTACTACGAAGTGGGGCCTGATTCCTATGGGTGCAAATCTCCCTGGCAACTCAGGATATGACTTCCAGGGATGAATCTGGACCTGGCAGCATGGGATTGAGAACATCTTGACCAAAAGGGGGGTGTGAAATGAAATGAAATTAAGCTTCAGTGGCTGATGGATTTCAAATGGAGTCTAGAGGTCATGCTGGCGGACTTCTTATGCACTATATAGATAACATGTTTTAGGTTTTAATGTATTGGAATAGCTGGAAGTAAATACCTGAAGCTATGAAACTCCAGTCCAGTGGTCTTGACTCTTGAAGACAAGTGTATAACAATGTAGTTTACAGGGGTGACAGTGTGATTGTGAAAACCTTGTGTATCACACTTCCTTTATCCAGTGTATAGATGGATGAGTAGAAAAATGGGGACGAAAACTAAATGAAAAATAAGGTTGTGTGTGTGGGGGGGTGGCTTGTGTTTTCTTTTTTCTTTTATTTTTATTTTTTTCTGATTCTTTCTGGTGTAAGGAAAATGTTCAAAAATAGATTGGGTTTATGAATGCATAACTGTATCATGGTACTATGAACAGTTGATTGTACACCATAGATGATTATATGGTATGTGTATATATCTCAATAAAACTGAATTTAATTTAAAAAATCAGTTGGTCACATATGTGAGGGCTAGTTTCTGAGCTCTCAATTTTATTCCATTTTTCTATATGACTTTTCTTGTGCCAGTACCATGTTGTTTTGATTAATGTGTGTTTGTAATAAGTTTTGAGGTAGGAGAGTGCAAGTCCTTCAACTGTATTTTTCTTTTAAGATGGCTTTAGTTATTCAGGGCCCTTTGCCATTCCATATAGATTGAATATTAGGCTTTTCCATTTCTGGAAAAAGTTCTTAGAACTTGGATTGAGAATACATTGAATCTCTAAATCACCTTGGGTATAATTGACATCCTAATGATATTCAGTCTTCCAATCCATGAATCTCAAATGTTCTTCCATTTATTTATGTCTTCCTTTATTTCTTTTAGCAATGATTTCTTGTTTTCTGTGTACAAGCATTTTACATGTTTAGTTAGATTTATTCTTAGAGATTTGATTCTTTTAGTTGCTATTATGAATGGATTTTTTTTCTTGATTTTTCCTTTTAATTGTTCTTGCTTGTGTATAGAAACACTACTGAATTTTGGGTGTTGATTTTGTATTCTGCCACTTTCCTGAATTCATTTATTAAGTCTAGAAACTTTGTGGTGGATTTTTCAGAATTGTCTGTATATAGGATCATATCATCAGAACAGATGGGGCAAGTTTTACTTCTCTTCCAATTTGGAGGCTTGTTATTTGTTTTTCTTCCCTGATTGCCTTGGAAAGAACTTCCAGTACAATGGTGAATAACAGTGGCGACAGTGGGAATTCTTGTCTTCTTCCTGATCTTTGAGAGAAAGCTCTGTCTTTCAGCATTATTAGGATGTTAGTTGTGGGCTTTTCATATATACCCTTTATCATGTTCAGGGAGTTTGTTTCTATTCCTCGTTTTCTAAGTGTTTACATTAAGAAAGGATGCTATATTTTGTGAGATGACTTTTCCATCAATTGACACAAACATTTTTTTTTTTACTTCATTCTGTAAATGTTGTTTGTTACATTGATTGATTACTTTATGTTGAACAATCCTTGCATGACTGAGATAAATCCGACCTCATCATGGGTATAATTCTTTTAATATGCTGTTTGATTCAGCTTGCTAGCATTTTTTTGAGAATTTTTGCATCTCTTTTCATAGGAGATATTGGTCTGTAATTTTTTTTTCTTGTGGTACCCATATCTGACTTTGATATGAGAGTGATGTTGGCCTTGTATAATGAGTTTGGGAGTGTTCCCTCCTCTTCAATTTTTTGACAGAATACAAGCAGAATTAGGATTGTCTTCTTAGAATTTTTAGTAGCATTCCCCTGGAAGCCATCTTTTCTTGGTCTTTTCTTTGTCAGGAAGTTTTTGATTGCTAATTGAATCTCTTTACTAGTAACTGGTTTGTTAAGATTTTCTATGTCTATTTCGTTCAATGTAGGTAGTTTCTGTGCTTCTAAGAAAATGTTCATTTCACATAGATTATCTAATTAATTACATCCTTTATAATCTATTATTTCATCATGGCCAATAATAACATCCTCTTTTCATTTCTGATTTTATTTATTAGAATCTTCTCTCTTTTTTTCTTAGTCAGTCTAGTTAAAAGTTTGTTAACTTTATTGAACTTTTAAAAGAACTAACTTTTGGTTTTGTTGATTCTCTTTATATTTTTAGTTGTCTGTTTTACATTTCATTTATCTCCACTCTAATCATTGCTATTTCCTTCCTTCTGCTCACATTTGGTTTAGTTTGCTCTTCGTTTTCTAGTTCTTCCAGTTTTGAAGTTAGGTCTTTGACTTGAAGTCTTTCTTCTTTTTTAATATAGATATTTAGAGCTATAAATTTCCCTCTGGGCACTGTATATTGTGTTTTCATTTTCATTCACCTCAACCTATATCTTAATTTTGTTTTTGATTTCCTCTTTAACTCACTGGTTGCTTAAGAATATGTTATTTAATTTCCAAATATTTATGAATTTCCCTTTCTCCTTCTATTATTGATTTGTAGCTTCATTCCATTTTGGTTAGAGAATATGCATCGTAAGGTTTCAATATTTTTGACTTTATTAGAACTTATTTTGTGACCCAATGTCTGCTCTATCCTGGAGAATGATCCAGGTGCACTCAAGAAGAATGTGTATTCTGTTTTCTTCAGGTGCATTGTTCTATATATGCTTGTTAGGTCTAGTTGTTTTAGTGCTTCATTCAAGTCCTGTACCTCCTTATTGAACTTCTCACTTAATGTTCTATCATCCATTATTGAGAGCAATATGTTGAAGTTTCCTACTATTAATGTAGAACCATCAATTTCTCCCTTTAAATCTGTCAATATTTGCTTCATATATATTGGGGCTCTATTTAGGTACATGTATATTTTTAATTGTTACATCTTCCTGTTGAATTGTCTCATCATTAAATAATGAACACCTTATAGCTATTTTGGACTTAAAGTCTATTTTATACAAACTTAGTTTAGCCACTTCAGCTTTCTTTTGATTACAACTTTAATGATATATTCTTTTCTGTCCTTCCACCCTGAATCTACTTGCAATTTTGACTTTAACTGAGTGACATGCAAACAGCATAGAGTTGGGTCACGATTTTTTATTCATTCTGCACATTTCTGACTTTTGACTAGAGATTTTAATCCATTTACACTTCAATGTCATTACTGATAATATGGGATATTCTTCTGACATTTTTTTATTTAGCCTTTAGTATGTCTTATACCTTTTTTTGTCCCTCACTTCCATCATAGCCTACTTTTATATTTATTTGCTTTTTACTGCTGTAATGTATTGAGTGACATCTCATTTCTAGTTGGACATATTTTTCATCTCTTTTCTTTCTGATTACCATAGGGTTAAAGTTTTACATCCTGAATGTGCTGCAATCATATTTGGTTTGATACCATCTTAAGCCCATATACTTATCCTATACCCCTCCACCCACCAGATTTTTTTTATCACTTATATCTTTGTGCATTTACATCCAAAAACCTAGATTTATCATTAGTATTTAAGCATTCACATTTTAACACCTGTAGAAAGTAAGAAGTAAAAAACATAGCAAGCAATACAATAAAATAATACTGTCATTTACAATTACCCAAATGGTTATCTTTGTTGCAGGTCATTATTTCTTTATATGACTTTGAATTACTGTCCTTTCCTTTCAGTCTGAAGAAATCCCTTCAGCATTTTTCTAAGGCAAACCTTGTGATAAATTCCCTCAGCTTTTGTTTGTCTGAGAATGTCTTAACCTCTCCCACATCATTAAGAGTCTCACCAGATATAAAATTCTTGGCTGGCCATTGTTTTCCTTCAGCATGTTCCATGTTTCAACGCCCTGCTTTCTTGCCTCCATGTTTCTGATGAGACATTGGTACTCAGTCTCATTGGGGTTTCTTTGTACATAACATATTTCTTTCCTCTTCCAGCTTTCAGAACTTCCTGTCATCTGTATTGGATAGCAGGATCTATAAATGATGGGGTGTATTTTTCTTCATTTTATCCTGTTTGGTGTTCTCTGGGCTTCTTGGGTATGCATATTCAAGTCTTTTGCTAAGTTTGGGAAGTTCTCTGTCTTTCCTTCAATGTCCATTTTCTGATTTTGTAACCAGGCAGTGAAAAGACAGAGATTTTCTTTAGTTTCAGCTCCCCTATCAGGAATGTCTGCCTGAGGCAAAAGTTATGTGCAGAGTTTGCCCTGTCTTTCTGGGTCTGTGTCTTATCCTGGGCTTTTGCTTGTTTGTTGTTTTGGGGTTCCTCTATTTAAAGGAGTTTGGCTGTCCGCTTTACTTCTCAGAAGACTGAACTCCCCTTCAGGTATTTGAAGCTGACATGTCTTTGTCCCATTTTACAATCTTTTTGTTGTCTGTAGCTGGGACTTATGAATGGGGCATGGATCAGCAACTAAATGCCCTGGGGAGGGGAGCAAGAATTTCACCAAATTATTCTCCAATGGTGACTCAAATTTGAACTCCCTGACCTTCCCAGGAAATGCAGCCCTTTGGCTAACTGTCCCCAATAGCCCTGAGGAAGTGCTGCATCTTTGAATCTCCACTGCTTCCACCAATGTCCAAGGAGTGTTGAAACAATGACTCCTACCACCTTTTTTCAATGGAAGGTTGAAATAATAGTTTCTGTCAAAGCATGGATGCAGCAATCTCAATTTGCCAAGCAAAAGCCATGAACAGCCATCAGCTATGCCTACCCCTGTTCTTGTAGAATAAGGTTTTTATTTCCCTTTTTCTGTCATCAACAGCTAGCCAGGGTCTGGACCCCACAGAAGCCTGCAATGAGGGTTTGGGATGAGCCCCAGTAGCCACCATTTGGAAAGAGAAACTTACAGTTCTTTATCATAATTTATCATTCTCTTCCTCATGCTCTTCTCTGGATGCTATACAGAATTCTTCTGGCCATTGGAGTCTCTAAATAGTTGTTTCAAACAGTTCCTGTATGCTTAATAGTTGCTTTGGTGGAAGGACTGAGTCCTGGAGCTCCCTCCTCTGCCATCTTCCCTTCAAGTTCATATCTGTTGCTTTTTAACCTGCAATTATTAAAACTATTTGATAAAATGTATTCCTTGATATTTTATACACCCTGTCCCTGTCATGAATTTTTAACCACTCCTTGAGATACTAGTTGTCATAATTCAGAAAATCCATAGGTTTTGTATATTTATGTTAAGTCCAGCCACTTTAACAGATTTTCAAAATAATTCCCATTACTTTTAGATTGAACTACTTAGTATTCTTAAAAATCAAAATATCAGAAGAAAAATGCATAATTGTTTACTTGTTTCTTAAGGACATTGTTTTAAAATAATGGCAATAGCAGATATATCAAAGTCTTGATTTAAAATGAAATGAATTTGATTTATCTTAAAATAAGAACTGTTATTACTTTTTCATAAATGCTTTTATCACATTTAATAAAATTCATTCTATTTCAATGTTTTTAAAATGTTTAAAATTAAAGATAGCTGCTGCTGATTTTTTTTCCAAATAATTTTCAACATTTTCCAATATGATTAAATTTTCTCTTTTATTCCTTAACACAATTAAATATTTTAAGTTTACAAATCCAAAAATCTACAGAATCAAAAAAGGCTCATAAAATTTGGTCTATAGCCTAAAGTTTTATAATGTTTTTATTAGTTACACATGCATGTGTATGCTTATCAAAGAATAATTGTTGTTAATTGTAATGATTTTCTTTTTTAAACTAGGGAATGAGGACATTGGTATTTTTATAAAATACTGCCTCCTAAAATTAAACATTTTTGTTTCTGGAAAGTTATTGCACACATTTGGGTTAAAATATTTAGTTAAAATTCTAAGGTATTTGTTTTTTCCCAATTCTTTTGGCATTTAAGCTGTTTTTTAAAAGTATATTCTGATATTGAGAATTATTTTTATAATTGTAAATGTCCCTAGATTGCAAGCTTTCACAATAGTCACATCTATTCCTGAGTTGTTAGGGTTATTTATAAATTCAGAGATGTTGAACACTTTGTGAATAACCTAATAATTCCCTAGAACTTAAGATATCTGTGTGACACTGGAGACTCAGAGCCACAGTTCTGCAGTTATAAAAATCAGCATTACTCCATATAACACCTGGTTAAAAACCCTGAAAAAGAGATCAGACCTCAATTAAAGGTATGAATGAAGTTTATCTGGTTAGGACTGAGGCAATTCAGACTAAAGGCTAAAAGACAATATTGACTGTGTTTTATAACTTCAACTTCTGTGTGAGACCAAGGGAAGAGATGTTTGGTGCAAAATTTATATTTTCTGTAGCACACTATCTAATTTAACTTGTGTGGTCAGCTTATTCAAACACCATAATTACATGGAACCTTGAATAGGGAGTGAGATACTGTTGGTTGGTAGAGGTAGGTGTGAAGCCCTAATACATGCCACAGTAATTTGGGCAGAGAATAAAAAGTATTTGCCAAGCCCCCTCAAGGGACTGTGGAAAAATGTGGAAATATTTAACTTCCCCACCTGGAGATTTCTTGATATTTTTGCAAGCTTTAGGGACTACCAATTTAATAGGCCAAGCCCTCAATCTTGGGGTTTGCCCTTATGAAACTTACTCCTGCAAAGGAGAAGCTAAACCTGCTTATAATCATACCTAAGAGTCATCCCCAGAGAACCCACTTCATTGCTCAGTTGTGGCCCCTCTGTCCAATTCAACTTTGCAGGTAAACTCATTGCCCGCCTATGAAGGGCGTAACTCCCAGGGATGTAAATCTTCCTGGCAATGTGGGGCGTTACTCCTAGGGATGAGCGTGGCCCTGGCATCATGGGATTGAGAAAGATTTTGTGGACCCAAAAGGGGAAGAAAAATGAAACAAAATAGTTTCATTGTCTGTGAGATTTCAAATAGTCTAGAGGTTATTCTGGAGGTAATTCTTATGCATTATATTGATACTCCTTTGTGGGTTTTAGTGTATTAGAATAGCTAGACATAAATACCTGAAACTGTTGAATTGTAATCCAGTAGCCTTGATTCTTTAAGATGATGGTATAACTATATAGTTTTTATGGTGTGATGGTAATTGTGAAAACTTTGTGACAGACAGTCCCTTCATCTGGTATATGGAGAGATGAATAAGAAAATAAAGACAAAAAGTGGATAAATAATAGGGGGGATAAAGCATATGGGATGCTTTGGGGGTTCTTTTTCTATTTTTATTTTTATTCTTATTTTTATTTTTTCTTTTTGGAGTAATGAAAATGTTCTAAAATTGATTGTGCTGATGAAAGCACAAATATATGATGATACTGCGAACCATTGATGGTACACTTTGGATGATTGTCTGGTATGTGAAAATATCTCAATGTAATCACATTAATAAATAAAAGTAAAAGGATCAGAAAAAGAAAAAAAAAAAATGGATGGTTTCCCAGGGCTGGTGGGGAAAGGGGAGAAATGAGAAGGTGACTACTCATTGGTACTGGGTTTTGTTTTGGAAAGGTGAAAATATTCTGAAATTTGAGAGTGGTGATAATTGTACAACCTTGTAAGGCACTGAATTGTATACTTCAAAGGGGTGAATTTCATGTTTTGTTAATTATATCACAGTAAAATATATCCAGAATTCAAAACCAAGCAAGTATAAAAAACACTTTTAACAGAAAGCTTCATTTTACTGGGGGGGGGGGCAATATTAGAAGTTACTTGCACACTTACTGTGTTTTATTTATATCATTGTATTTATTGATTAAATGATAGAAGCAGAAATGATTGTCTGGATTTATTTATTTAAATGGCAGTTGTAGACATTTACTGTGTATTTCTTCTTGATGTTATGAAGAACTGGAGTCTACCAACTTGTAGTGTTATAAATATGTAAAACAAAGAGTGGTCCTTATCATAATTTTCATGATAATTATGAAGTGAGCACTAATTTTGATGTTTTACTTACAAAATGAATTATTCACTTTAATAAGTGAATACCATTATATAAATAAAATATATTATACCAAAATGTCATCTAGGCATGTCAAAAATAAACTGTGGAAATAAAAAAAGATTTTCTTTTTTTGGCACGATGGTAATAACATTGAATCAACATCTGTAAAGTGGATTATTTGTGGGGACAATAACTGCTGCTTTGAATAAATTATATTCCAGTTTCCTAAAGGAATTTCTGGCACATAGAAAGTAATTAAATATGTATATAAGCATGGAGGCAGGGTGTTTTGTTTGATTTAGTTCCAAGTGTATTTCCACTACCTACTACAACATCTGGCTCAAAATAAGGTCTTCATGAATATTTGTTGAATGAAATGAATCAATGTTTGAAAGATTCAGTGAATAAATATGCTACTATTCCTTTTAAATAAAATAGCATGAAAGGAAGATCAAAATGAATGTCTGGAATCAGAGAGAATTTGGGGGGTTAATTTAAATAACAACTATTTGTAGTAAATTTTTGTATAACATCAGGATATATATATTGATTCTGTATCAATTTTAAAATTTATGAATGCTGTGAAGAGATATTTTATTGAAAACTAATGGATGTAGTTTATTATTTCAGTTTTTTGTTTATCAGATTCAATAAGGACTCAGTGAATCTGACTTTTACTTTAAAAGTTGACATGATTTCCTTCTATAGCTTACAAATCCTAGACTTCTCTATAGTCCAGAGATCAGTTATTTTTAAATTATAAATGTAATGTTGAGGCACCCATTCCTCTTGAATACAGATATCTTATATTTATTATTTCACTAATTTATTCCTCCAAGGGAACTTGAGAGATTGATAAAGTAACAACATTACCATTTCCGATAAGAATCCATGAAGCAACAGTTCGACTAAAAAGGTAAAAAAAGAGAAAAATAATAGTCTAAAGCAAATATATTAAGAAGAAAATATAGCAACAATAACAAAAACTGGAAAATGCAAAAACTAAGAAACAAAGTAAAAACAAAATAAAAATTGACAAAAACAGCCTTATCTTATGTAATATTAAACAACACACCACAATGGCTATCTCCATAGTATTATGATGAGAAAGTCAAAAGAGGATGAAATCACCATAAATATAAAGGATGTATTATAAAATGAAAGACTAAAATTTATGAGGTACAGACACCAGTATAGGGAGAAGGATTAAAAGATCATAAAAGATATAATAATTCAGAAATGGATAAAATTTATGTAAACTTTTAGTAAATTGACATATAATGGGTTGACACATGGATCTGGGGACAACTTCATAGTTCAGAAGATTAGTTCTGCTGCTAGTCAACTCTATGACAATTGATAAGTTGCTTACTATCCCTCTGCCTTAAATTAATAGTAACTATAACATATGGCTGTGGACACTATTGACTATGTCTAGCTCACAACACAGCTTGGCATCAAGTAGGAATTTAATAAAAATTAGCTATATTCCTGTCATTGAAATAAGAGTTGAATATTTGCAGTCCTCACAAAAATCTTCATGTGTGAATATAAGAAAATAGAAAGGAGATTCCACTGTGCAGTTTTATTTGTTTGTTTTGTTTCATTTTGTTTCTATGAATAGCCTAAGCTTTATGGGACTTTAGTTTCAGATAAAGTGTACTGAAATGATATGTTGTTCATCAATTCAAGAAAGGTTATAGTTCAGAGCATGTTTTGTTTTGTTTTAGAAGAAAATTTCATAGATATTTCTGATAAACTATATATATAAATATATATATATATAAAATTAACATATAAGTTAAATGTGTCTTAAATATATATATAAATACATGATAATTAAATAATATCATAATGAATTTATAATAACTTGATTCCATTTATCTAATGATGTTGAAAATTGTGGATTTTGAAGACTGACAAAATTAAAAATAATTGCTAGAAAGTACTAAACATGTAATATGTGTCATATATTTATTTTAGATGTGTTATATCATTTCCAACTCTCTAAATCATATAATGTAGACAATGAATCCTTGATTCTTCGATTAAAATATAAACGCACACACATGTAAACCTGAGTCCCAGAGTTGTACCTTGATACACATACTCATATAGATAATGTGATTCTACCACAGCTAATGAGAAATAATTATCTTGAACAATAAATACATTCTATAAATTGGACTAAGTGTTTTTACTTGCACTTTCTCACCCAATATTAACAAAAGTACAAAGTAACAAAGCATTTTAATCCCATGTCTGCCTGACTCCAGAGTTCATGGTTTCAACAACTAAACTGCTGTGAGAATAAGCAAGAAGAGAACCTGGCTCTTCTGACTGTAGAGCCCAATCTTTTAGCACATAGCACCACTTGTGAACACCTCCTCTCTGGCTTCAGATGCCATACATGAAATCCAAAAATCAGCTGGATGATATACTATGGAAATTTCATGTTTTATATTCAATTATATGCAGTTGTTGAAAAATAGCTATTTCAAGAAGTTATTCCTCTTAATAATGACTAGGTGCTAATTCTAGTCTAAATAAATTCATTAAGTTATTAAAAGTACATCTCTTTCTCTTATTTAAACTTTGTCTTGTGGGGAATCATCATCATCTCCTTCCACGTGTATTTATTTTTGAGGTTTTTTCCAGGATGAATAAAAGTGATCATTCCAGTAAAAGATAATATTTTATCTTGTTTTATTTTAAGTGTAAAATTCACAGGCAGCTGTACTTAGTATAATGAAATTAATCACTCCTTCAATTCTCTGGGAATTTAAGATATTTAGAATAGAGTCAAAACTTCAGAACTCTTATAAGCTTGGAACTTGCTTTAAATTTACTTGCTTCTTTAAGAAGTCTATTTATTTTAATTGCTATTACAGTTAAGATTATTTAAGCTTCCTTGACTCAAAATGGGATTTTTATCTTTTGTCCACATTCTTCTACATTTTTATCTAACAAAAGCTGAATTATAATACAAAACAAAGTTATTTTAAACTTTAGCAAGTAAACCTAAAAACATTGCTCAGGTAGACTCATTTGAATATTTCTTATGAAAACAGTTCTTTTCTTGGGTGTAAGAATGTGTTCTTTTGATTGTTAGTAACTCTTTTTTCATCTATGCCAATTGGTCCTCTGTTTAGAATTAAAATAGAGCCTTTTATGGTGAAAAATCATCTGGCAATATGCAGCTTCACCATTTAAAATACAAAAACACAAAATTATATGTTTCCCTTGGAAAATACAAACAATTTCCATAATTGAAGTAATTCCACTTGTGTTGGCAATTTGACCAATGGTGAGGAATAAAAAATATGAGGAAGAAGGAAGAAAACAAAATGAGCTGCTTGAAACTGAAAATAAGCTTGAGAAAATGGCACTAGAAATATTGATAATAATTCTATGGTTTTAGCATCTCATGGGGAAGAATGCCAAACAAAAGGCAGCCTGAGAAATGGGAAGAAAATAATACTAGAGGAGACAAATATTGTTTAATTAGGAAATTAATGTGTCCTTTACAAATATATATTAAAATTATAGTAAGTGAAAATAACTGAGCCAGGCATAAGGGAAGCTCTGAATGTGCCTAGAATTTAACTTATCTAATATTTCATACTTAAGAATTCTTGAGAAAATGGTTAGCATCCTCATTGATCTATTTATATATCAATAAATGGCCTTAACATGAAATGAGGCATTTTAGTGGGATGAGCACTGAGACTGGAGTGTGTAGGCCTGAATTTTATCTATGGAAATAGGGGATAAATTTTAGCTTCTCAGTTTATATTTTTCCATTTCTCTGAGTTTTTGCTAGTTCCAGGTTTTGGTAAGATGAAAACCTGGGTTTGGCTATGAGTTCTTATATATAACACAAAAATCACAAACCATAAAAGAATAATTGACAAATAGAACTTAAAAATAAATAGCTTATGCTCTTTAAAAGACACTGTTAAGAGAATGCAAAAACAAACTAGGAGGACATATTGACAATACTTATTGCTCAAGTATATTGAGAAACCTTGAAATAACATAAAAAACAAGCAGCATCCCAAAAATATTTTGACAAGTTTATATATTTGTCAAAATATATATATTTGTCAAAATAAACTCCAATATGATATCACCACACTCTTATTAGAATAGCTATAATTGAAAAAGAAGTAATCCTAGCAACTGGTGAGGATACAGAGGAACTGAAATTTTCATACACTAGCAGGGATATAAAAGTATATAACTTTGGAAAACAGTTTGGAATTTCCTTAAAAATTAAAAAAATATAACTATCTTATGACTCAGCCACTCCACACTGATTTATTTACCCAGCAGAAATAAAAGCAGATATCTATAAAAAGAAATGTACATAAACCGCCGACACCTTTATTTTTAATAAATTTTATTGAGATATGGTCACATACCAAACAATCATCCAAAGTGTACAATCAGTTGTTCATGGTATCATCATATAGTTGTGCATTCATCACCACAATCAATCAGTTGAACATTTTCATTACTCAAAAAATAGGAATAAAAATAAAAATAAAAATAAAAAAGGATACCCAAAACATCTTATACTCCATTTTCCTCCTTGTTATTCATTTACTTTTTGCCCCCCTTTTCTACTCATTTGTCCCTAAACTGGATAAGGGGAGTGTGAGCCACAAAGTTTTCACAATCACACAGTCACACCATATAAGCTATATAGCTATATAATCATCTTCAAGAATAAAGGCTACTGGGTTGCAGTACAACAGTTTTAGGTATTTCCATCTAGCTATACTAGTACACAAAAACTAAAAAAAGGGTATCTATATAATGCATAAGAATAGCTTCCAGAATGACTTCTCAACTCCATTTGAGATGTCTCAGCCACTGACACTTTATTATGTTTAATATCTCTTCCCATTTTTGGTCAGGAAGGCTTTCTCAATCACATGATGTTGGGTGCAGGCTCATGCTTAGGAATTGTGTCCCACATTGCCAGGGAGATTTACACCCCTAGGAATCATGTCAGACATAGGGAGGAGGGCAGTGAGTCTTCAAGCTGAATGGGCTTAGAGAGACACAGGCCACACCCAAGCAATGGAAGAGGTTCTCTGTGAGTGACACTTAGGCAGAATTATAAGTAGGCTTTGCCTGTCCTTTGCAGTAACAAGCTTCATAAGGGCAAGCCCCAAGATTGAGGACTTGGCCTACTACGATGGTAGTCCCCAGTGCTTGCAAGAATATCAGGAATTCCCCAGGTGGGGAAGTTTAATGTTGCCACCTTTTTCGCCGGTCCTTAATGGGGCTTTGAAGATACTTTTTTATGCTTTCCCAAATTACTCTGGGGTGTATCAGGGTTTCACACTAACCTGTACAAACCAACCAGGTCTCACCCCCTATTCAAGCTTCCATGTAATTGTGCTGTTTGAATAAACTGACCATACAAGTTAAATTATATACTGTGCTACAGAAAGCATAGATTTTACACCAAATAAACATCTCTTCCTTTGGTCTCCCACAGAAGTTGAGGTTTTAAAACACAGCCAATATGATCCTTTTCTCTTTAGTTCTAATCAAGTCCATTTCATTCCTATCTTTAATTGAAGTCTGATCTCTTTTTCAGCTTTTCTGACATTTGCTTTATAGGCTAATGCTAACATTCATAGTGCCAAACTCTGGCTCTGAGTTTCAGGTGTCACAAAGTTACACTCATTATATCAGAATTTGGAGATAACCATTACAACCTATGAATAGATGTGACTGCTTACAATCTAGGAACCTTTACCATAAGCTTTCCCCTGATAACATATGCTCTCAGACTCAACTCTCAGACTTGGCACATTATACTTAGTACCTATCACTGAGACATCATAATGTTTGCCTTCTCGAGTCTGGCTTATTTCACTCGCATGCTGTCCTCAAGTTCCATCACCTAAATGCAAACCTCACAACTTCATTTCTTCTTGCCGCTGCCGGGTATTCCATTATATGCATACACCACAGTTCACCATTCATTTATCAGTTAATATACCCTTAGGCCACCTCCATCCATTGCAAATTGTGAATATGGCTGCCATAAACACCAGTGTGCAATGTCCACTCATGTCACTGTTCTCACTTTTTTCCAAGCATGTACCCAATAATGGGGTTGCAGGACCATGTGGCAACCCCATAGTTAGCTTCACACTGCCCTCAAGCTGGGCTCTGTCATTTACTTCCCTACCAACAGGGATTAAGTACATCCCTCTCTCCACATTTTCTACAGAACTTGTAACCCTCTGTTTATTTTTTTAAGTTTTATTCACACACCATATAATCCACCCTAGGTAAACAATAAATGATTCCCAGTATAATCATATAATTATGAATTAACCACCACAATCTATATGAGGACAGTTCCATCTCTTCCCCAAATAAAAAGGAAAAGGAGAAAAAAGGAAAACAAAAAAAGAAATGAAGAATAAAAATACAAAATATAGGGGAAAAAAATAAAAATAAAATACAATGAAAAGGTCAGACAACATCACCACCACCAAGAATCCCATATCACTCCCTTATTTCCCCCTCTTATAGACAGTTAGCTTTGGTATATTGTCTTTGTTACAACTAACGGAAGCATTTTACAATGTTGCTGTTAACTATAGACTCTAGTTTGCATTGATTGTATTTTTCCCCATACCATCCAATTTCCAACACCTTGTAAGGTTGACATTAATTTGTTCTCTGTCATTTGAAGACATTCTTATATTTGTACATCTAATCACCCTCATTGACCATTCTAGGTTTGCTAAGTTATACATCCTGGACTTTATCTTTTTTATCTCTCATTCTGGTGTCATGCCTGCCCTCAGTCTTCCTCTTTCAGCCATACTCACACTCATCTTTGTTATCTTTGTTCAGAGTACTTACAATATCATGCTACCACCACACACTATTATCACTATTACACTGTCCATTACATTTCTGGATCTACACAATCAATCCTCTTGAACCTCCTGTACTCTTTCAGTATCAGTCGCCTGATCTCTAACCCCTTTCTGTCTCCAGATAAGCTGTGTTCTCAGCTCTCAAATTTTGCTCATCAATGTTAGTCCATATCAGTGAGATCATATACTATCTGTCCTTTGTTTCTGGCTAATTTCACCAACATGATGTCTGTTGTCTACCACTTTGTCTTCTGAATTTTATACATCATATCTTAATTTATTTTTATTTTTTCCTTTCTCTCTCTCTTTATCCTTACTGATAGTCTTCATTCCTACACTTGTCTCCAAACCTCTCTCTCCTGTCTTTTCCTATCTGCCTGTAGCACTCCCATTAGTATTGCTTGTAGCGCAGGTTCACACACTCTCAGTGTCTGTTCAAAATTATTTTAAACTCTCCTTCATATTTGAAGAACAGTTTTATGGGATATAGAATTGCTGGTTGGTAGTTTGTCTCTTTCAGTACCTTAAATACATCATACCATTGCCTTCTCACCTTCATGGTTTCTACTGAGAAATCCACACATAGTCTTATTGCGCTTCCTTTGTGTGTGATGGATCACTTTTCTCTTGGTGCTTTCAGAATTCTCTTTGTCTTTGAAAATCTGATTATTATGTGTCTTGGAGCCAGTCTACTCAGATCTATTCTCTTTGGCATACATGTGCTTCTTGGATCTGTAATTTTATGTCCTTCATAAGAGACAGAAAATGTTCAGTGACTCCCCCATTATTTTTTCTGCCCCCTTTCCCTTCTCTTATCCTTCTGGGACACCCATGATATATTTGTGCACTTCATGTTGTCATTCAGTTCCTTGAGACCCTGCTCATATTTTTCCATTCTTTTCCCTATCTGTTCTTTTGTGTATAGGTTTTCAGCTGTCCTGTACTCCACATCCTTAATGCTTTCTTCTGCCTCTTCAAACCTGCAGTTGTATGACTCCATTGTGTTTTTCATCTCTTCTCCTGTGCTTTTCATTTCCATAAATTCTTCCATTTGTGTTTTCAAACTTTCAAGTCCTTCCCTATGTTTGCCCAAATGTCTTCTTTATATTCTTCAGCTCCTTTCCCATATCTTCCTTCAACTCACTGATTTGATTTTTGAATTGATTTAGGAGATTTGTTTGCTTAATAATTAGTTGTTTTAATTCCTGTATCTCGGTTGAAATGTAATTTGTTCTTTGGGCCATATCTTTGTTTTTCCTGGTGCTATTTTTCATTTTTTGTTGTCTCTGCATCTGATTTCCTTGATTACCCCAATCAGATTTTCCCAGACCATATGGGCCTAGGTCTCAGTTGGAGGCTGTGTTCAGTATCTGGTTTCCCTGAGGGTGAGACCCAAAAGATTGTCAGACTTTCCTGTGAGGACTCTAGACTCTGTGATTTTCCTATCCTACCCAGCAAGTGTCACTTGTAAGCCCACAGCTCCCCACAAGCATAAAGAGGTGCAGTGTATTTATTTCTCAGTTGACACTGTCCTGGCCAGGGACTGAGAGTGTCAGTAGCCAAGCTTAGGATGGTTTCTATCCCCACCCCACACACAAGCCCTGTGGTCTGAGTTCACTGAGGGAGGGCAGCCACTTGAGCTGGGCCCCACCCACCTTTTCTTAGCAAAGATAAGCCCTTTAAAGAATTGTCTTCTACACTTGAGTTTTTCCTTTGACTTTATATCTTAATTCCACCCTTGCCTGGGTCAGTGCTGACAACTGAAACTGACTGAGGCTTTCTCTAATGAGCTACTTAGAATGAGAGCAAAAAAAGGGGAAAAAAGCAAGAAGTTCCCTTTTCAGAGTCAGTTCCCAGCCCTCCAGATCACCAGCCAAGAATCAGAGTTAGAACCCAGTTCTTTGTGCCCCTTTTCTTGGGACACAGTCCTTTCCAGTATTCTGAGCTCAACAGACTACAAAAGCCTCTGTTTTTATTTATTTGTTTATTTATTTTTCTGTCAGCCCTGGCTCCTCTCTGCCATGATAAACCTTTGGGTTCCCTTCCTGTTTACTCTAGGTTTATCTGTGCTCATAGCACATATTCAGTAGTCCAAATTTGTTAATTAAAACTGCAATTGGACCTTGGTTGAGCTACATTCTCTTGCTCCTGGCAGGGCATGCTTCTTTTCCCACAGTGAAGTTTTGCAACTCAGCCTCCCATGCCAATGGGGGAGGGCAGCAGTTCTACAGTTTGTGGAGCATTATTTACAGTTCTATGCCATGATCTCAACTGTTCACTGAGTCTTGACTGGTGTATGATTTGTCCAGTCACAGATGTTCCCCATCAGTTGTTCAAGACTATTTTCTAGTTGTTCCTATTTACTAGTTGCTCTAGGGGACTAACTAAATTCCACACCTCCCAATGCTGCCATCTTGCCCCCATAACAGCTTTATTTTTAATTGTCAAAGCATCTCAAAGCAATCCAGATGTCCATCAACATAAGAATGGATAAACAAATGGTGATATATCCATATAATGGAACACTGCCGGTAATAAAAATGAAATATTGATACACACACCACGATGAATGGATCTCTAAATAATTATTTAGATTGAAAGAAGCCAGACCAAATACACTACAGATTATATGATTGCATTTATATAAAATTCTAGAAAATGCAAACAATTTTATAGTAAAAGAAAGCAGATCTGTAGTTGTTTGGGAAAAAAATGATGAAATAAGGGAGAAAAAGACGATAAAGAGGCCTGAGGAATTGTGATCATGCATATGCTCACTATCTTGATTGTTGTGATGGTTACATATGCTGTACTTATTTCAAAACTTATCAAATTTTGCACTTTAATATGTGCAGTTTATTGTATGTTGATTACACTTCAATATAGCTGTTAATAATAAGCAAAACAATGCAAACAATCAAACAAAAAATGGAATTAGACTCTTGTGTGCATTCTCAAATCTATCTGACAGAAGCTAAATAATTTCACTTTATTATTTTCATCTTATAGCATGTTTAGATGTGAACACTGAATTACATCCCATTAAACAATGTTGGTCAGAATGGGCCTCGTACATGATAGCAACTTGCTGTGTTTTTAAAAATAAACTTTAGTTTTTTTACCATAAACAAGTACCCTAAATGATAGATTTTTTTTCTAATTTGAATTCTAATTCACAAAAGTACCATAGTTAAAAGAGACATGAGTCAAAAGTCATGGGCAGTTGCTTTATCAAATCTAATTTTCCCTTCTTAGCATTCAAAACAGTAAAATATTTGCATTGTCTGAATTGGCTTTTAATGCTTAGAATCACATATTTTAATAATAAACTTTAAATTTGTGTATTTTTGAATCTCATTTATATTTGAATATTTGTCAGATATTTTATGAACCAAAAACCAGAAAACAGAGACAATGAACAATGCTATTTGAAATTAGAACCATCTTGAAATTTTTGGAACGTTTGCTGGTTGATTGATAATCTTCCTTATGTTGTCTATTTGTAAGTAGTTTAGTGTATTTTTTTCTGAAAATTTCAAATCTATGTTTTTTGGTTTTAGATGTTCTAAATTATGTACATATATTTGAATAATAATAGCTGCTACTGTCCAAGCTTTAAGGTACACACAACCATGATATTTAGTTTCAATAATTTTAAGGGATTTAATCTCATTATAAAGGGGCAATATAAAATGAAGACAATTTATTATTAGTACATGTCATTGTTATTAAATATATACTTTTATAATGTTTAATTTGTAGTATGTAATATATAACATAATATATGGCATGTAGTATTGTGTATGTCATTTATAATAAATAGTATATAATGCAATATGCAATGTAATATGTAGTATACAAAGCATATATATATAAATTAATATATATATATAACTGAGAAAAATATATACAAATATCCATACGCACACACACCCACACACACACAAAAGAACATCTGCATCTACCTAGTCTACATACGTAAATATTAGGAATGAGAATTGAAATTGTATGCCAACATAACAGCTATTTATTCCAGAAAATTCTTGTCCAAGAAGATGTGTCTAAAACCAATAAACAACTTCACTGATTGCCATAGGAAATGTCTGTAAAACAATTTATCCCAACAGTTCTAAGCAAATGTTTCACAGTAGATTTTTTTACCTGTGTAATGCTATAATCATCTACTTATTATGATTCACTTTGAGAACCTCTCCTTTTTGTGTCCACCAATGCTAAATTATGACATAAACATTGACCAATTCTAATTATGTCTGTGCCTTCAAAGATTCACTGTAACTTATGTGAGCCCAAATCTGAAAATTCTCTGAAAGACCCTGCTAACTTCCTCTCACAGATATTGGGTGGTGTTCTTTTCTATTGCTGTAGATTTCATAAACATAGCTCATTTTGTGAACAAGATAACCGTGCTACAGGAAATACTAAAGGTAGCACTACAGACAGATAGGAAAAGACAGGAGTGATAAGTTTGGACACAATTTTAGGTGATGGTAGCAGCAATATTACTATTCTGAACAAAGAAGACTGTGAGTATATTTGAAACAGGAAAGTTAGGAGCATGTGGGATACCAGATGGAAAGAGGAATGATAAAGACTGGGACTGTGTAACTCAGTGAAACCTAGAGTGTTCAACAATTGTGATGAAATGTACAAATATGTTTTAACATGAGGGAGAACAAAATGAGTGCCAATTCTGCAAGGTGTTAAAAATAGGGTGGTATTGGGGAAAAAAATGCAATCAATATAAACTAGAGACTGTAGTTAACAGAAACGTTGTACTCTGCTCCCTTTAATGTAACAAAGGCAATATATCAAAGCTAAATGCTTATAAAAGGGGAACTTAAAGGAAAGATATGTGACTCTTGACATTGGTGATGTCTGACTTGAATTATTCTACTTTAGTTTAATTCTATCTTTCCTTTTGTTGCTTTTTAGCTGTCATTTTTTCTTTCTTTTTCTTTTTCTTTTGTCTCTCTACCTTTTTGACTCTTCCTCCTTTGTGGAAGAAATGGAAGTATCCTTATATAGATAGTGGTGATGGTGGTGAATACATAAATATGTGACTAAATAGGGAACTATTGATTATTTACTTAGGATGGAAAGTATCATGGGTGAACAAAAGCATCTTAAAAAAATGGATTGATGATGAAACTTTGAGGGCACTATATTGAGTGAAATAATTCAGACACATAAGGACAAATATTGGATGGATGGTCTCACTGATATGAACAAATTATAATATGTAAACTCATAGACATGAAATATAAGTTACCAGGATATAGAACAAGGCTAAAGAATGGGGAGTTGTTGCTTATTTTGAGCAGAATGTTTAACTAGGTTGAAATTAAGTGTTTGGAAATGGACAGAAGTGACTGTAGCACATTATTTTGAGACTAAAGAACAGCGCTGAATGGTGTGTGAATGTTGTGGAAAGAGTAAGCTCAGAGTCATGTATGTCACCAGAAGGAAAGTTGGAGGTTAAAAAATGGGAATGTATAAAACAGTGAATCTTGTGGTGGATGATGTCTGTGATTAACTGTACAAATATTAGAAATTTCAGTCATGAGCTAGAACAAATGTGTGACACTAATTAGAAGTTAATAATAGAGGAGTATATGGGAAAATATACCTACTGCAAGCTATGTACTACAGTTAGTAGTATTTTAACATTCTTTCATCAACAGCAACAAACGTACTATACCAATACTGAGTCAATAATGGAGGGAGAGTGGTTAGGGGTATGGGAGGATTTGGGTTTTCTTTTTTTGTCTTTATTTCTTTTCTGGAGTAATGAAAATGTTCTAAAACTTGAAAAAAAATTAATTGTGGTGGTGGATGAACAGTTATATGATGGTACCATGGGCAATTTATTGTGCACTTTGTATCTTTGGATAATTGTATGGCATGTGAACAATCTCAATAAAATTAAACTTAAATTAAAATTCAGTTTAATTCTATCTTTCCTTTTGTTGCTTTTTAGCTGTCATATTTTTTCTTTCTTTTTCTTTTGCCTCTCTGCCTTCTTTGACTCTTCCTCCTTCTTTGTGGAAGAAATGGAGATGTCCTTATATAGATAGAGGTGTTGGTGGTAAATACATAAATATGTGACTATACAGGGAACTATCAATTGTTTACTTAGGGTGGAAAGTATGGTGGGTGACAATAAAAAGCAATTACAAATTTAAGGGATTTAAAAAAAGATTATAGTCAAGTTCAAGGTGAATTTTTCTGGTAGAGTGGCTTTCCTGCAAGATGCCCTTAAAATTCCTGTTGTGAATTCTGAAACTCAGACACTTTGAAGACATCAGAGACATAAAGATCACCAACAATCCTAAAACTTGAGCCAGGAGAGCATCCATTTCCTATATGGCTGACTAGTGTTAGAATGCCCAAATAGCAGTCAGGTTTGTAAACCATCTCACTCTCTGCAAACTTCCACTAGCCATTGGCATCTGATTATATGTCTCCCCAAATCTATGGTTTTTCTTTTTTTTTCCCCCTTCTGGTTTGTTCTATCTCATGCCATGTGTGAACTCTCTCTCTCTCTCTCTCTCTCTCTCTCTCTCTCTCTCTCTCTCTCTCTCTCTCTCTCTCTCTCTCTCTTTCTCTCTCTCTCTCTCTCTCTCTCCCCCTCTTCAACTCTCACTCTCTTAAATTCAGGAATCAATTAATGAATGAACCAACCAAACACAGGCAATAGTGAGCAAACTTCAATCACTGACTAAGCTTTTTTTCTATTATACTGTCTTCAATTTTAGCCCTCCCTGCTCCTTCTGATATTCAATGATCATTTTTTCACATCAAGGCCCTTTGGGCTTTTGCCTGCTCTGACCCCTGTTATATTACCAGATTGAGCCAATGTTCACCTGGATCCAGCTTACCAGATGGTGTAGTTCAGAAAATTAAACAGAAAAATCACAAGTGACCAAATAAAATATGACATTTCTCAGGAAGGCAACAAATTATATTAGAAATAAGACATGGATGAGCACAGTGTGCAAGGGGAAATTACCAATGAAATGTGGGGGCCCAAATATGGAGAATTGCATTTGAATTGGAAAAGATAGAATGAGATATAGGGAGATAAAAATATGATATACATGTATACTGACTGTGAGACTAAAGTTGTGTGAAGGATTTAAGAAGATTCTGCAGTTTATTCACTGGAGCAGTTTTATTTCCAAAAGATAAGGAATAGGGACAGGGAAGCAAGATTGAAGAAAAAGAATAAAAAGATCACTTAAGAGCTATTAAAAAGCTTATAAATAAGGAAATGTGTTCAAGCTCACTAATTCCTTAGGAAATACAAATTAAATAAAAAATGAGATGCCACAATCACCACTACACTGGAAAATTTAGTTTCAATATTATGAATGCTAAAGAGAGTATTCTCACACATTGCTGATGTTAATGCAAACTGGTCCAAGACTACTTTGGAGAACCTTTCTCATTTTTATATTAAAATTAAAAATGCATAGTCAGTCTGGACTTCAGCTATTTCAGTTCTTAATATCTATCCTAGTAAAACACATATACACAAGGAGACATGTATAATCACTGTTTTCAATAGCTTAATCTTGGAGTGTACAGTCCAGTAAGTGAGAAACTGGCTAAAGACAATTTGTACACATCTATTCATCTTTAAAACCATTATGTAGACTATTCCAAAATGTAGTGTTGGGAAAAGATGTTTAAGTAAGATGATCAATTGTCTTGACTTGCCTTGACTCATCCTGGGGTATTCTTGCCTTATATCTTGTCCTGGCAGCATGCCCAGTTTAGAATCTGTCCCAGATATATAATTGTGAACACAGAATTATTGTCATTGACAGATGTGTTAAAATAAACTCAGATTTGGTAGATTCCTACTCTACATTTGAATTTCTGCCACTGTCTCATCAGTAGTGTGTAACTAGTATGTGCAGTGAATAGTGTTCTCACTTTAACATGTGATTAAATATAATAAAATGACCAGCAGCAACCTCTTTTCTCAGTCTTTTCTTGACCAACCTAACATCCTTCTTTCATGAGAATATATGGAGCTGAAAAGCAGATTGCTTGTTCAGAAGGTGATGGTGATAACTAAAACTTTCCTATGTCAGGTACTGAAAGAAGTATTCAATTCTACAGCCATGACAGACACAGGGCATATCAGTTGGTTTTGCCATATCACAAGTCATGGTCTGCCAAATGTACAATGCCACTGGGCTGCCACCTGGCAGATTAGAGGAAAATTTAGGAAAATATAATTTAAGTGGATGCTCAATAAGTACAGGAATTAAAATCTTGGTATTTTTTTGCCATAGAGTTTATTGAGAGTTGACTGACTTTTGTCATTTATTATAAAGTGTAAATCTACAAGTATTTATTATAGTGCTTTGTACTTTTGCTCTATTTTGCAAAAAATCCTTTATATCAGCAATGAGCTAAAAAATTAATGTGCAAATAAATGTAAAATAAGTAGTTGACTTTTTTTCATTCATGATGAATGGGTTGCTTGTACAAACATATAATTTGACATTTACTGTCTACCATGGAATGAACTTGAGAAGACACATGTTTTTACATTATCAAAATTTGGTAAAACACTCAAACAAATCATAAACAAAGAGGACTTAATTGATGAGTTTTGTCTAACAAAAACACTTCCTGAAGAAAGTCAGATGGGAAACAAAAAACAAAGCCCAAGAAAATATTTGGACTTGTATATGTATAAATGTATATTTACACATTTCTGTAAAAAAAAAAAAAAAGAAAAAAAGATTGAATTGTGAAAATATTCCATTTAACTGACATTGCTTGAACGCACCAGGTACCGGATATCTTAGTCTTACAGACAAAGTAATTTCTTGGTGAAAATTAATATGGTCTGCAAAATGTAGCCAATGAAGATACCAGTAATTTCAAAATCAATTCACCATAAAATGAGATTTTGAAGGAGGTTGCACTTGATTTTATAAAAATAATTAAAACTAATAAGATCATATTGAAAAAAAATCCTCATAGAAATATCAATGATATCAGTGACATGGTATTGAAAATATACAACTAAGAAAGTGGTTAAATTGCATAAATATGTATCTAGGGTAATTATGCTACTTATGTATTTCTGCCCAATATAAATCTTCATTTTAATATTGCTTCAAATTACATGGAACATGTTTTTTTTTTTTTTTTTTATCTTTAAGGTAATATTTATATTTTTAAACATGTGTTTTGAATAAAATTATTTTATAGGTCTGTTCTGGTTTGCTAATGTTGCCTTTTTGGAAAACTCCAGAAAGAATCAGCTTTTATAAAGGGGATTTATTTGGTTACAAAGTTACAGTCTTAAGGTCATAAAGTGTTCAAGATAAGGCATCAACAATTGGGTACCTTCACTGGAGGATGGCCAATGGCATCCAGAAAACCTCTGTTGGCTGGGAAGGCATGTTGCTGGTATCTGTTCCAGAGTTCTGGTTTCAAAATGGCTTTCTCCCAGGACTTTCCTCTCTCAGCTCTGTGCATTCTTCAAAGTGTCCTTCTTGGTTGTAGTAAGCTCGCTCCTTCTGTCTGAGCTTATATAGTGTTCTAGTAAACTAATCAAGTCCCACGTTGAATGGGCAGGGATACACCACCATGGAAATTATTTAATCAGAGTTATCACCTACAGTTTGGTGGGTCACATCTCCATGGAAACACTCAAAGAATTACAATCTAATCAACACTAATACATCTGCCCACACAAAATTGCATAAAAGATAATGGCATTTTGGGGGACATAATACATACAAAATGGCACAAGGTCCATCAGTATAGTGAAAACAGTTAGTTGGTCAATAAATGAATACTTCAATCATTATATAATGTTAATTACTTTAGCATTCCCTTTTACTCTTAAAATGTGCTTTAGATTGTCATCCTATGTATAAAATTTAATATCAAGTAAAATAAGCATGTTATAAATTATGAGTGAAATAACATTTATGCAAAACCAAACACCTTTAAAACAAGTAACATTTCTATAGGATGTAGTCTACATGTTCTAAATATATATTTTTCTATATATATATATAAATAAATGCATACATACACATTTAAAAAACATTCAGCAAATTTACACACCTAATTGATAAAGGTATTTACTTCTGCAGAAGTGTCTGGGACTGGAGTTGGTAGTTTTGCTTAGTTTGATTTGCAGGGTTTAATTGGAAAAGCCACTCCAGAATTCATGAAAGAGATCTAGCCTGGAGACAAATGTTTGAGACTTATCAGACAGGGTTATTAGTCATGATGGAAATCAACAAATAGCTATTTCCAAAGCACAGGGGATATTTACAGTGAGAAAATTTAGCCATAAAAAAGATATAAGCCAAATATTAGTACTTAACCTAAGTATTTAAATATTAGGTAGATGATTAAGAGTTGTTTTGAGAAAGATTGAGAGGAAAGTGACGGAGGACTGAAGCATAAGCAGTAAGCTGAAAGACATCACTAATATTCTTAGAGGATAGGAATTATATCCTACCCATGCTTGTGATATCAGTGCCTAGGGTACTAGGTAGGTGAACAATAAATAATTATTGAAAGAGAAACTAAGTTTTTTAAAATATCAGAAAATTAAGAGAGGTTTAGGAGGGAAAATAATCAAGAATATGCATGTACTAAGCTGTTAAAACTTTGGAGACCTCTGATGCTTTTGGGAATCCCAGAACACTCTGAATCTAATAGAGCCAAACATGTTGCATACAATGAAAATTTCATTTTATCAATTTAATTACTTCACTGTTCTCATGTAGGTTATTTCCTTATATACACTTAAATGTATATTTTCATTTATTCTTTGGACCCATAGGGATGACTATGTGAATTATGAATATTAATCCTTGATTGTTCTTATTTTATCTAGCTTGAGTTTTCACAATGAAGATAAATGAGCTATTACCTGCTCTTTCCAACATTCAATGTCAAAAGTGGCTTTTTAATTGTTTAATTAAATATTTGTTTATTTATATATTTAATTGTCAGTTGCATGACCAGATGACAATTAAAAGAAATATGATACTTACTAGGAAAATGCCCATTTGGTGAAATAATTAAATTCCTGTAGTTTTACTCCTATAAGTATTGGGTTTACATTTGGAACTTTCTTGTGCAGTCTAACTAGTAACTAAACCTGAATATATGACTTTAAGTTATCTAGTTGTATTTATCTAGAGGTTAATGATAACTGTCACTTCTTCATTTGTTCTTTTTTCTTTTTTTTATTATTTATTTATTTTGAGATAAATTCAAAGTTACATGAATAGTTGCAAAAACAATACTAACCCCATACACAGAATTCAATCATACCCTGACCCCCCTCCCCCGATAGCTCAATCCACCGACTTTAACATGCTGTCACATCACTATTTCTTTCCCTCCCTATCTATCATCCATCATATATTTCTCTGTCTTCTAAACATATGAGAGTTAGTTGCACACCTCCTTGAACATACACTATAATTCACATATGTACTTCCCATGAACAAGAACATTCTTTTATGTAATTCCATTAAGCACAGCTAAGTATAAGAGATTCAACAATGATACAATGCTTACATTCTATATTTCCTCTTCCTTATATCTCAACTGTGTCCCTTCGAGCCACCTGTCCTCCACCCTCCAATCCCATCCAAGTTCATCCTTAGCATTCAACTGTCATCTAGTTAGACTGTCTTTTTTTTTTTCTTTTTTCAATTGTGGAAACATATATACAGCCTAAATCTTCCCATTCCACCCCCTCCCTAGCCTTCCATTAGTGGGATTAATCACATTTAGAATGATGTTATGCTCTTTCCCACCATACATTACTAGAAATTTCCCTTCACCTCAAACAACCACCCTACACTCCTTCCTTAACTCCCCATTGCCCCTTCCCCCATTTCTCTTAACCCAAACTCTACTTTTCATCTCTATGGTTATATTCTCTGATAATTTCTTTGTGTTTACTGTGGGGCTTAAAATCAACCTCTTAAATCCATATCAATCTTGTTTTTCTTTGATACCACCTTCACTTCAATAGGGCACATAAACTATGTTCCTATACTCCTTCATTCCCCACCTTTACATAGTTGTCTAAAATTACATATTTTACATTGAGTTCAAAACCAGGTATCTTGCTGACAGATACACTGACTCAATTTTATTTGCCTTTCTTCATACTGAATTGAAGAACTATGTACTTTAGGTCAGTCATCCATTCTCTTGAAGCCTAAATCCTTTCCTTTCTTTCCAACACCAGTGATAGTAGTGAGTAATTTGACAATGAGGATTCATCTGGAATTATGATCTAGAAAAACTAACATATAGAACCATCCTCTAATTATGTCCCACTTTCTTTATGACTTTCATTTAAAATTAAACATCATTTTTGATCTCTGACTCTTGCACAACCTTAAAATTCTGGGGGCTCAAACCAAGGATAGTTCTTTAATAGAAGTAAAAAAGATCTGAGGATTTTTAGGTCCCAAGTTAGGGCTCAAATAATGCAACTTCTCAACTTAAGGGGTAATTTATTTCACATGTTCAAAGTATTCACAGTTATTTTTTTTGCACTCATACTCATTAAGGGCCTATGAAATGCAGATGGAAGTTGTGGCAATCAAGTGCATTTTGGTCCCTATCGGTTCCTAAATTCAGATATGTTATCTCTGTAAAAATTTTGTAAATTTAAACTTTACAGAAGATTTAGGGTTGGGAGAAAGGGGTATTTGATCTCAGGAACATGTCTTTCTACCATCCCACTTTAGTTTCTTCTTATTACTATTTTGTTCAATTTTATGAGGAATTTAAAATATTCATATCTATCTTTATTCTTTCAAAATCTGGGCTTTCTGCCACTCTTTCCCTCCAAATACACCTGGGATTGCTATACTTAAAATTATAGTTTTATTATAATAAAAGGATACAAATAAGAAGAAACCAAAGGAAGAGGTGCATAGGGCAAGTTCTGAGAGGGTCTTAAATGCAAGCTTCCATGTCATCGCCACATGGAGTCAGAGTGTGTCACCCCTACCACCCAGCATATCAATGATGCATTTTCATATCATGGAAACTCTTCAGAGGTTCAAGTGACCCTAGTTTATATGAGGTCTCATTACATAGGCATGATTGATAGAATACACATGATTGTACTTGTTGAGAAATTTCCTATATGGCACACCATGGGAAATACCAGCTCAGGCACAACAGGGATTCTCAATAAATGACTACTTTATTCATTATACAACACAAAAGGGAAGAGGTCCAATGGAGGCCAACTGCTAGTGTTAGGGTTGGTAGATAGCAGCTCTACATATCCTGCTTAGCATCAGAGGTGAGGGACTCTGTGTTGCCAGGGGGAGGGGGCTCTGTCATTCAGTAAAAAAAAAAAAAAAAAAAGTGGAGGCATGGAAGTTTCCCTGGCTTGGCAGTTAGTCAGCAAGGCCACTCTCTAAGCATTGGATGACTAAAGGCAGGCACCAGGCTGGGAGAAGACCAAAGAATTGTGTGCCTGAAGGCAGGCACCAGGTTAGGAGAAGGCCAAAGCTTTGTGTGCCTGAAGGCAGGCACCAAAGCATTGTGGGCCTGGAGGCAGGTGTCAAGGCATTGTGTGCTTGAAGGCAGGCACCAAGGCATTGTGCACCTGACGGCAGGCAATTAAGTTAGAGAATGATGGCAGGCTACTTCTGTGCCCCTGCTTTCCTACCTGGTTCAGAAGAGATCATTCCCTGGGATTACTATTGTCCTCAATCTTGCATCCGAAGATTGTAAACATGCTAACCTTGTGATTTTAGAACAAACTCAGTTGCCTGGGGAAACTGGAAAAACAATTACATAGCCCAAAGAATGCTTATGCTATATAATCCTGTGCTAAAAAGCCAATAAAGAATTTCTTGCAGGAACAGAGTGAGGGAGTTGGCTCCCTTCTTTCACAAACAGTTACCAACCAAACTTTGTGCAGTGTTCCTTTCCTGAACAAGCAGCTGAGGCTATTTGCTCCTCATTTTGCATTAAAGGCACAGTAAAGCTGTTTCACTTCTAGGTAGCTTATTTTTCACATTTGAGACTTACATCTCCACTGGACTGTGGAATGGAAACATATTGAAACATCTGCATGCAAACAAGGAAGAAGGGAAAAGGAATTGGGTAGGCAAGAGTTGGAAGATGGCTACATAATCTATCCAAGATTTCCCCAGCAGAGCTCAGTCTGTAGCCCTTTTCCCTTCCCAGAGGTTGGGGGGGGGGGGGACTTACATAACATGGTTCAAAGCCTCAACCTTTAATCACCCGGTTGGTCTTTCTGATGTGGCCAGCCCCAATCCTAACACTGCTGATGGGTTTGGCCCCTCCCCACCATATTGTTAGCGTATGAACTTTCAGTGTGGTGCTGGGTCAATCATGAAGGACAAAAGACACTTCTATCACGGGAAATTCCAAAGATTCAGAAGTTGTTTCTCCAGGAACTAAGGACAAGTCAAGCCAAATTTTTCATTATATTGCACCCTAGTCTGATTTTCTAAACTTAAGTTCCAACCATTCTACTTCATCTATCCCATTTTTCACCTATAATTAACTGCTGTTTTCCCTATTTCCCCTCATTTGGGGTTTGCATATATCAAGCCCTTCAATTAAAGTAATATATGGTTTCCACCCATGATTTCCATGAAGCATTCTAAAGCCTCCAATTGGAAACAAATTTCTGCACAATTTAATGTTCATATTGTTTCTGTCTCTGTTTATAGAAATTTATTACATTCTACCCCCTTACTCCCATTGAGAAACAAGCTTGAGGACATGGGCCACATTAAACCTATTTTTGTATTCCCTAAATGTCTGACTATGTAGGTCAATGGGTAGTAGTTTGGCCTAAATCCTTTAATTATTTCTTACCCAAAGATGCACATTAGAATCACAAGTATATATTTTCAAAAATATATGTGCAGTGTCCTTAGGCTAAATGTATAATTCAGTTTAGAACTGAACTCAACCACTTCTATTATAAACATTAAAATAAATAGATAAATACATAAATAAATAAATAAATAAATAAATACACTTACAGACTATTTGAAACCCATTCTAATATTATGAGCACTGATATAAGAAATTTAAATATGCAGAGAGATGAGTTTTATTTTGCATTTTTAGGAACATTCTGTTTTAATTATGTAAATAAATCATGTTAATTATTTTATAAATTAAAAAACTGATGAGAACAAATATGGAAAGGAACTTTCTGTATACATATCAAACATGCAAATATATTTTAACAAAATAGGAGTTCAGACTATTTCCACCATTTTTATTCAACATCACAATATTAAAAAAAATTTCTATTCTTATATCATTATTTTTAGTCATTGTATAACATTCCTATATTGAGGTACTATAATCAGCAAACTAATTTTTACATTTACATTGCTCCCATTGTTTCACTATTATAAATAGCACAGCAATAGATTTCATTGCACATTCATTTTTATCCCAATAACACCAGCAACAAGAACACAGTCCAGCAGATATAAAGAGCATATTAATGAAAGTTTGTGGTTGTTGTAATAAATGAATGAATTTAAAAATGAACTTTTGCATACATTTCAAATTATTTCTTTAAGATAAGATCCTGACCCAAATATCATGTGTATTTTTTAGGGTTATTGACATATATTTCCATACTTAACATTCCTGTCATTCATACACCTAATTCATACACCTAATATCATACTCATTCTCCATCACTTAACAAAGCATTATTGCTTTCATTGTTACTTCTTTTAGTCTTTACTAATCTTTACTAATTTACTAATATCTCATTGCTATTTAAATTTGCATTACTTTGATTTCATAGATGTTTGAGTAGTTTTTCATTGTTTACATGTTTCTTCTTTTCTAAATGGTAGCTCTTTGTCCATTTTTTTTTTTTTTTTCCATTTTCTTTTGACCAGGGCACTGGTCTTACTGGGCTCTAATAAACTATATTTAAGAAAATATAGACATATTACCTTATTAGTGAAAATTTTCCAAATTGTCATTTTCCTTCTATTCTTTGCATACTTTTCACCCAAAGTAAAATTAGCCTTTCTTTGAATCATTTTATGGATTTTCTAGCAATAAACTGACTGAATGCCCTAATTGACTACATGCTTAGTAGTAATTTTGCATGCTATTGTCATTTGGGTTTTCTTTCCAAATTACTACTTTTCTCATCAGACAAGGTCTAACTCATGAAAATAACCCACTATATAGGTTCAAACATTAGAAATATGTGCATTTATGAGCACTTTAAATGGGAATATAATCTACTGTAATATTTTATTTTACTAACTTACCTTACCACCTTTAGACAGCCAAATGAAGAGCAAAATTCTCTGCATACTGCTGTATATGTGAGATTTTTGAAAGACTAAACTGAAAATTTTGAAAATAATTTTGTTCTTTCCAAATTCATGAAGATTGTAACATCAAAAATATAAAGGTATCTTTGTTTCAAACTCATGGAAAATTATTTTCTTGTGAGAGAAACAGGGATCTGAGTTTGCTTTTATTACTATTTGTTTTTTAAGGACTCTTCCCATTGTTTAAAAGGCCTGCATGTTTTTTGCACCCCTTCTTTTGTGTGTTTGAGAATGCTTCCTCTTTTAACTCTGAAGTTTTTTTGTGGCATACTCTAGAAGTTTACACAATAAAAACCTTTACTAAAACATGGAGTTATGAGTCACAAAGGAGATATTCTCCTGTTAGCATAGTCATTATTCTGCATAAATGTCACCATTTTGGTAGAAAGTTTATTCCTTTCTTTCTTCAGAAAGAAATTTGTAATACAAATGACTGAAAATATTTGGAAATAGAAGTGTCAGACTGTGGTAAGAGATAGATAGGTTCACAAACATGCTTCCTAGTATGTTTTAGATTCTAGATTCTAGAATCTTTGTATCCCCTGATTCAAAAGAAGTTTAGAAGCAAGTTTTTCTTGTTGACTACAAAAGTGCAAATTCAGCAAAACTTTGTGTCATGTGAAATAATAGCAAAATAATAATAGTAATAATAATGATGTAAAATATCATTGTGTATTTGTAGACAGTCTATAATTTTAGTCTTTTCATATGCAACTTCCATTTACAGGAAGAATAAGGTTATGAGATAAATTGGCATTGTCTTGATACCTACACTGATATTGCAAATTTCTTACTTTTTTATAGCATGATTCTCAAATAGAGAAAGTTTTACAAAACAAACAAATTGATTGCACTTTAGTAGCCTGAGGTATTCATTACACAACTTTATAAATACTTAACAAGTCTCTACCTGAGATTGGACCTATTTTGAAACAAATACAAAATTATATACAACAGTTTTACAGCAAAGTATAGTTTCTAGTGTTGCAGTGATGATTTCATTTTTCATTCATTAAATAGCAGCAAAAAAAAAAAAAAATGTGCATTGCACTCCCTACCCCAAGCATCAGGGAAATAAATGCATCCAATATAGGCAGTCAGTCATTCAACAACATTTAATCCACATAAATAACTGAGGTTTACCAGTTGAAAGGAAGAGTCAGGTGTGACTTGAGCTGTAAAGAATGATTTCCTAGTGTTTGTCTCCAACCTGCTAACACAGCCAGACAACCAGGAATTTATTGGCTCATGATTTTGAGGCCAGAAGTCCAACATTGAGGCATCAGCAAGGTGATGCTTTTTCACCAGAGACTGGGTCATTCTGGGCTGATCCTTGGTCTGTTATATGGCAATGCACATGGTGTTACCAGACCAAGGCAGTGGAACCTTTTGCCCAATGCACTCAAATGACTAATTCCTGAGACACCAGGGTTTCAAAGAGAGAAAGAGTTTATTGCTAGGCATAAGGCAGGAGAACAGATGGTCTATTGGTCCAAAATCTGTCTCCCAGAACTGCAGTAATTCTGATAGTTTTATAGGATCAAAAGATGGGCAGGTTTTAGGATAATGTGTATGGTGGCCCCAGATTATGGAATTAGAAGTGATCTGATTATTGAACATGTATAGATTTAGTATATGCTTAGTTACAGAACCTATGTAAGAAAATGGCAACCTTAATATGATCATGGGCATGATTTTTAGTATTATAATGAGATACAGATGACTTGTAGGTTAAAGTCTAAACTACTGTGCATGTCAGGAGGGCCCATTTTGGTTAGATCCAGCTTCAGTTATCAAGATAACTTTCTACTCGGGGTGGGTTGTCTTCGGGCTGACCCAAGACCCTTATTAGTAGATATTAGGGGCTGTCTTTAGTGATCATAAGAAATTAAAGTTGAAAAACTGGTTAAATTGTTACAAGGGAAGGTTAGTCACAAGGCTTTTACAATCACAAGGGCACAAGATAAAGTCTGTACAATCATCATCAGAGATCAGGGCAGCTGGATTGCAGTTCAGGTTTCAGGTATTTCCCTCTGTATCCTGTAATATACCAGAAAGTAAAAAAGAATATCTATATAATGATAGAGTAATCATAATCAGTCCTTAAATCCTAATTTCTCAGTTAAAACTGCAATGTCTTCTCCTTTCTTGTCTAAGTCACATTGACTTCTGACTGCTTCCCATGACTTTCTCTATGTCTGAATTTTATTCTGTTTATAAAGTACTCCAGTAATCTGGATTAACATCCATCATGATTCATCTGGCCACAATTTAACTAAAAGTAACATCTTTAAAAGGTCCTATACTCTCCATTTATCCAGTATGTGGGCAGATAAGTAAAAAAATACATACATATATATATATATATATAGTCAGGGTGATAAAGGGGTATGGGATTCTGAGGGTTCTTTTTATTTTTTATTTTTTTCTTTATTTTGGAGTAATAACAATGTTCTAAAATTGATGGTGGTGATGATTGCACAATTATATAATGATACTCTGAGCCATTGATTGTATACTTTGGATGGATTATAGAGTGCTTGAATATATCACAATAAAATTGGCATTTTTTTTTTTTTTTTGGAGGAGAAAAGAATTTATTTACAATTTTGCAAGAAAGGCTGCACAACTAGAAATGTGGTGGGCTGGTGCTGACATTTTTTAATAAAACATAAAAAAGGTCCTATATACAATAGGTTCACTCTCATGTGAACAGATTTAAGATTATGGAAATGTTTTTCTGGGATACACAATTCATTCCACCACACCTAGGTGAGTAGTGAAAAATTACCCCTAAAGTATAGGAGGCAGGGAGAAAGCAAATGTGATCAGTTAATATGAAGCAAAATAAATAGCTTTAAATGACAAAGAAAACTAAAGATTAAGGAAGCAGCCTTTTATATGAAATGATTATAAGTACAAAAATTTATAGACACAACTATATAGGATGACATATCTTACATTTATTCATACAATTGGTTTACTTTTGCTTGCATGTTCAACTTTATTTTGTTATATTTCACTTCAATCTTTTAAATGTTTTGCATATACTGTTATAAAAATTGCATTATTATAAGATGTAAATGGATAATGTCTAGAAATTCACCTAGCAAACGTCTCGTCACATAGGCTTTTGGTTGAGATAAAGGTTACAACTAGATTTACATTTAGGGTTAATTAAAGCTTAATATTTGCCCTAAATACCCAGAAGTCACATCTCTTCTCTTGGAACTTTATGTCATTTTAATGAATGCATGAATATTTTTCTTATTATCTCCTTTTGTTGACCATTACTTTATATAATAGTGATGTATTAATTGACTGTATATGCTTTTGATTTCTAAGAACCTCCAGACTTATAAAAATCCCTTTACACGAGTAGCCATTAAATTGAAATGAGAGGAGCAGAAACACATGCAAATAAATTTTGAATTTCTTTTCAAGTTCTTTAATAATTTCATATACATGTTCCTTGCATTTTCTTGCCTTCTTTGTCTGGTTCTCCTCTATCATCACCTCCTCAAAAAACAATTAAAATTATAATTGATTATATAATGACATTAGAGATAATCTGGATCAAAAAAGTCAAATTGATGTCGTTGAACACAATACCATAGCAATTATTGTTACAGTAATTGTAGAAAGCGTGATTTGTTTCACTTGATAAAACAAAGCTTCCATGTAATTATGCCATCTTTACTTTTTGAAGATATCAGAAATTTAACAGAAATAAATGCATACACTTTATATAAATGTAAAAATCATCAACCTTAAGTGCTTTAAGAAGATCTTGAAAAAAAAATGCCATTAGTTACAATTTTACATTAAAGTATAGAAGAAGGAAGCATTCATATTCAGTGATTATATTCAAATTTAAGGTTCAAGTTGGAATTTACAGTTTCTAGACTCATAAAATTTAGCATAAGTGAAAATTATCGATATTTTTAAGTTAAATTAATATATTCACATTTATATAATAGCTATATAATAATCATATCAATATAATATATAATATGAAAAGATATTAAGAGATATTGATTTATATAATGATTTACATATATTAATTACTGACATTTTAATCAATAATATGAAGATGAATATACATAGGATATAGATAACTATTAACCCAGTGGTTGAAATTTGAGTTCTGAATATACTTGACTCTAGGGCAGTGTGGACACACTACTGCCAGTGGACCAAATACAGTCTGTTTTAATTACCTCCTCTTCACAAAGTTGGTGAGGGAGGATTTCCTGCCCTAGGGTTATGGGGATGGCTAAACACAACACACAACACTGTACAAATGAGCATGATAGCAATTTATTAGTAACCAATTCTGACAGCCCTGGGGAGGACACTGTTCTAGGCAGGCCAACATGGGGTTGCACTCAGGAACGGAGTTAACACGTAGGGACTGAAAGGCAGGCTTTTTAATAACAAGAGAGTGAGGTGACCCCCATTCCTGAGAAAGGATGTGATTGGCTTTCTTAAATAATTTTGCAGGTTAGCAGGGAACTGAAGGCTTTTACTTGGGGAAAAGCACGCACTCTTCCTGGGCTCTGTGACTAGGAGGGCTGGTGGACTAGGGAACTTTAGCCACAGAGGCAGAGGGTGACATGAACCAGCAGTGACAGCACTTGAGGGTCTCCTAATTTTACCAGCTTAATTTTACCACTTAAAATTGAACTTTAATTGCAGGCCTTATGCTATACCCATTTTTTTGTAAATAACATTTTCTTGGAAGACAGTCACATCCATTCATTTACATATTGTCTATGTCTGTTTTTGCTATGACAGCAGAGTTTAATTGTTGTAACAGAGTCTATATGTCTGGAAAGAAAAAAATATTTACTATTTATTTCTTTAAGAGAAAATTTGCAGATATAATAGGTTTTAAACTGTCCTATCTAGTTTTAAACACAGTAGTATAATAAAATGGGAAGAAAATGAGGATTATAAATTATATGCATTCACCTGAGATTCCCTAGATGAAGAAAATGGACCTATTTTTATTAGTTCAGGTTTTACCAGCATTGCATTAAATATCAGCATAAAATTGACTATACTGGGTCTGATAATTGAAAAGACTCATTAGATTTCACAGTTTATACCCACATATAGTTCTAATAAAGGTAAGTGATAGAGCAAGAGAAAAAAATTCACAGGAGACTTCCAGGTCCATCACCCTAGGGTCCTTTTTTAATCACCCAGGATATGCTATTGGGGAGACTTTGATAATTTTAAAGAAGCAACTTAATGCTTTCTCTCAGTTAATTGTAAAGGACAAAGTTAATAGCATCTTCCAAACATCTAGAGAAAATATATCTACATATAAGATTATTTAGAGTCCCAGAGATAAGAAGCCAGAGCTGGAAGTTCAGCATGTGCCACAAGAGTCTTTTACATCTAAAAAAATATACATTCATGGTATTTTAAAACTCTTAGCAGCTTAAAACTTGGAGAAAACCCAGCAGCAGTTAAAGTAGTAATAGTAATATATACAATTTTAACCTAGAGGAATGTATTAATTTAAATAATCTTCTAAGAATTTCATAATCCCTGTGAATAGTCTTCAAATCTCCACTAGTTTTAGAAATTACTTATAATTTTAAAAATACATCATTTATTTTTATAAAATAGTGTGTTTTTTAAAAAAATAAGTATTACTTCTTAAAATGCCCATCTATGGTTGGTGTGCATTCATCACCTGCACTGGAAGCATGGTGATGTTTTACATTGCAGGATCTCACTTATGACTCATGACTATAATTTGAGTCTTTTCTAGAAATAAGCTATATCTATGATGGATCTGTTGAAAACACAACAGGCTGTTACAGAAACAATATAGTGCTTTTTTTAGACATACATTAGATGTAAAAATGGGTGCCCTCATGTTCTGGCTGGTAAATCATTCCTCCGAATGTTTTAAAGGTCCAATACAGATCAATTCAGCTGTAATTGGCCAAATTCAGGAACAATTCTTCTTTCTCTTCCACTTTACTATCATCATCATTGTTGCTGGTAATATCTTACCATAGCAACCATTTCCAAATACATGGACAGCACATTTGCTTTCCCTGAAACATGAAGCCGGCATTTCAGATCCTCATTTTTTAGGAGCTTTCAGATCAAACCCCAAACTGTAAGTTAATTTCAAAAGTACCTATGACAGCTTTCAGAGATGAGCAAATCTCTGAAAAAGCCACATTCGTGAAAACCAGTTGTTGGGCATCCTAATACTCCTTGCTCAGAAAAAAAAAAAAAAAAAAAAAAGCAAAGTTTCATTACAAAAAATTTAAAAGCTCATTTATTGTGTGTTTCTATTCCTATAGATGCTATTTTAATGACCAACTCTCCAGGACAAATCAATTATTTCATATTACCAGATATCCTTCCATTTAATGGATACCTTCAAAATAATTATTTTGTCCCTGTATCTTTAATTCTGATGGGTTTTTGTATGTATTTTAGTATGACAAATCCTTAACAGCTGTTTTAATATGAAAACTGATTATTCTTTACTATGTAATTTAAAGTGAATATGATTTTTAAGCCCCTCACTCTCTTTTGAAATGACTGTCAAGTGCTACAAGGTAATTAACTGATTTCAGATGCCATTCATAATTTGAAATTTATTTCACTTTATTTTTTAAAAATCTTGTCCAAACAAATATTTTTCTTTAGTAAATAGACAGTATATGTTAGAGGAAAGAATATCAGAAAAAATCATAAATATTCCTACCTGTAGGAAAATTTCTATTTTCCCAGGGCAGAGATTTTGAGGTGAACTCATGAGTCGTTTTGAATATCACTCATAGCTGTATCAAACTTACAGTTTTTGAAGAATTTTATCAAAGTTTTTGCAATCCAAATATTAAAGTATCTTTGCTGTGCATTAATACTGTTTCATTTTTCCTTCTGTTAAGAATCCTCTATGCAAATTCTTTAAGCAGTTTGTTCCTACATATCAACTATCCTATTATTGTTATTCAAATTATTGTTTTTCTCAGCCAGAATTTTTATCTGAACTGCATTATCTGAGGTCTGATGAATAGTGAGCAGGATTAAAGATACCATAAGGTTCTGCTCCCTTTAAGAATGCTATGAATTTAAGTTACTTTGTTTTTAAGACTCTCTGGAGAAATTTCTTTCATGTACTTTCCATTAACTGTTTGAAAAATTTTACTCTCAGGTATTTGTCCTAGCAGATTTGGTAGAAATTTATAGAATTCTGGTAGTTGAATGTTTGCTGCATAAGAGTTTATAGCTTCTAAAAAATAAAATGTGAAGCAACAAACATAAGATCTGATTATCACTTTTCATCTCCCCTCCTCTTTTTGGAAAATTCTGAAGAACTTCAAAGGAAATATCTTTTAGGAAGAGAAAAGTAGAGAACTTGAGATTATAAGAGAAAATAAATATGATATGAATTCAAAGAAACAATAATTCAATATAGTTATTTCCTCACACATACTCTATCAGGAAACCAATTTGATTTGGTTCATTTTGCTAGTAGTTCTAATAATTTTGCATTAATTGTTTCTGCATCTTTTGCTTTATTTCCCTTTTGAAATTATTTCAACTGTTATCCCAAATGTAGATTAGAAACAAATGATTTCAAGATATGACTGTCTTGGTGAGTTTGAGCTTTAGATTTTTTGGGCACATGAACATGTGCATCTGTAACTAAATATTATACTGATATATAAATCTTGTACTAATTGTATAAATCACATTTGCACTTATCATCAATGTTGTTTTTGTTCTTTTTCCCCACTTAGAATTTCTTCAGTTGAAAGTAACAACCACTACCACAACAATTTTGACTTAAATTGGCCACAAATGCAGGACACACATTATCTCATGGATCTCACATAACAACTTCCTAAACAGAGTCAAGTTTGAGGACAGGTTGATTGGGTAGTTCAATGATAATATCAAACACAAGCTTCCTTGCCTCTCTTTTGTCTGTTTTCCTAAGTTTGTCATTGTTGCTGTCTGGTCTGGCTTTTCTAGAGTCTCACATGATGACTGAAGACAGGACTACCTGCCCTGCCCATACACAACCATGTCCAGGAACAGAAAAAGAAGTGAGGAAGCTATTGGCATGAATTATCCCCATGTGCCAACTTGTAAACAGGCTGCCCCACATATTTAATGAGTCAGAATTGGGCTGGCAACCTCTTAATTAATTATAAGCAAAGAAAATGGGACCACTATAATTGGGTTTTCCTACTAGACATGACCTGTGGAATTAGGGATATTGTCAGTATATAAGACAGAGATGTACATCACATCAAAATCAATACTTTCCATCTATACTGAAGAAGAAGAAGAAGGAAATGAATATTGGGCATATTAAAAATATTATTTTCTTTAACTGCCCATAAAAATATTTCAAATTAATGGTATATTTATGCCTAAGATTTACCCATATCTGTGTCTGAGAATTATCTATCAAATTTAAAGTACCACAATTTCAGGAAATTTGTTTTTTAAAAATAATCCCAAATAAAGGATTGGAAAACAATTCTATTTATTTATTTTAATCTGATGTAAAACATGGCAACTTCAATCTGTTTTCTACATGTCAGCACTATACATTTCAACAAGGACTTATCATATGTGCCCAAATCTTATTTATTCGGGACCAAATATAGCTATTTTAAAAATTTTCAGCTCATTATGTTTGTAGATATTCCTACTAACTCATTATTATCTTACTACTGCACTTTTAAACAGTCACAGTGCTCCATTTTGCTTGATTTCATCTCAGTAAATCCTTCAGTACAGATGTATTCTCCTTTAACCATGAAGAACAGTAATAACTGGCCTATGTTTACATTAGCTTCCTTTGTCACTCATATAACATTCATTTTTTATATCAAACTTGTAGCAAATAAATTCTACTCATTGCATACATGTGCAAAAATAAAATTAAATAATTCAGATTATTTTTCCTTACAACCTATTTTACCCTGATTAAAATTTCTTAGCAAATAATACATTTTACTAAGAAATTCTACCATTTTAACATCACACATAGAGCTACACTTAGTCTTTCAAATAACTCTCTGAAGATTTATTTTATGTTTAATTTGAAGTAGAGAAAAATCATGTTCATGGATGTTAGTTACCTTGCCCAAATTCACACAGCTAGCAACTAGTGAATCTAGACTTCCAAACCATAATTCTCTAACATAAAAGCCCATGCTGTTTCACCCGTGACTTTAATGGGAGGAGATACCAATAAGAATACAAGTCCTAAATACATGGTTGAACCCCACAAACTAAAGTTTCTTTTATCATATTGTTTGCAATGTTTAACAGCTCTCAACATGATAAAATGTTTCAGTGGTCAAATGATTTGGGGATGTTGGATTAAAACATGTTACACTATTTTATTTCAGAATTTCTCACAGATTTTGCAGTATTTATGAGTATTATAGCTTTTGAAGCTTGAGGGCAATATAAAATCATATCTAGCAAAGAGATTTCATCATGGAATTTTTGGTTATTTCTTGTGGGTTCTTGGGCAATTTAATCTCTTAGGAAACAGAGGAAATATAATATTACCTGCCATACCTTTTTGAAACTACACATTGTGGACGTTTTCAAACCCATACAAGAGTTAATAAAATTGCTTCTTTAACCTCTGTTTATCTGACTTCAAAAGTTATCAATTCATGATAGAACCCTAAATTCTGCTAGGCACTACGCTACACACTTTCCATACTGTCAAATTTTATACTCACAGATATAATAATGAGACATATTTGTGGGCATTTGTGTTTTGTGTTCATGGCATCCCTTCTGCCTTCTTTCAGGTGTTCAATTTATCTCCGCTTTTGCCATATTTATTTTAATTTTAATGGTTTCTTGGCGTTTTTGAATTGCAAACAACTTATCACAGTCTACCTTTAATAATACTTTACCACTTCAGTTATAATGTAATTAAATTACAATAGTATTTCTCACTTTTTCCCAGGTAACTATCTGCTGTTATTGCCATGTGTTTTACTAATACTGGGATATAGAGTGCTCTGGGTGAATGTTTTTTGTTTTGTTTTGTTTTGTGACACTTTATATATAAAAATACATCAAGTAAAAATATAGTACAAAATTTGGGGTCCATATGAATTAAAATTATATATTAGTGAAGATTTATCAGTGGGTAGGGAAGAGGTACTTATATATTTGTCAGTTGTCCAATCAGTAACCAAGAACATACTTCACAGCATCCAGGCACCCTCTTTCTGTTCAGATCTAGGAATCAACTCTTTGCATTACTTACTATCAAATGTGCTTTTCTTGAAGAATTTTGTTAGAAGTAAAGTGAAGTGATAAAATATTCATACACTGGTATTTGCATATTTGCAAGAAAAATATTGCTGCTGAAAATCTAATATGTTGGCCACATTCTAGTTTTGTTTTTATGCAATTGTAAACACAAATATTTGAATCAATAGGAAATTAACTTTGAATGTTGCCTCTAACACTCAGAATATAAATTTATTATTTTTAACCTTTATTTTAGCATTATATATGTTTGTGGCAAAGATGAAAACAAACTTGGATAAATAAAAACAGTTTAGGAGTACTTAGTATCTTATGGTACATAAACACTCCTCTTTTACTATACCAGTTTATATTGCCGTCAAATTTTAGAGAGGCATTTAAAATGAGGCTATTTTAAATAAAATGAAACATAAAAAAATGTGCTTTTCTTGGCTAATTTCATGAATCCCATGGAAAAAGTAATGCTATTGCTACTCAAAATGCCACAGATCTTTGGAAACTATGTTAGGTGCTTCCAGTGCCTGAGAGTCTCCAGGGGACAGATTATGCCTTGGGGAGGTCTGGCTCCCCATTGGAGGGGGACTTAGAAAATTTCAAGTAAAACTCTCCAAACATGGGACATCCTGAGACACAAGACTTAGGGCTTTCCATACAATATATTATTATTATTATTATTATTATTACTATTATTATTATTGCTTTAAATAGTGAATTTTCTGTTAAATAAATTAGTGAGATAAACATCTTGGGTATTCATCCATATATTTACAATTTCTGGCACTTTTTACTACTTTGTTTAGATTCACAGGTACATCTGTGTCATTTTTCTCCTGCCTGAATAGTTTTCTTTAACATTTTTTGTTAGACATCTTTCAACAAATTTTCTGTTTTTCTTTGTATAAAAAAATGTATTTATATCACTGTCTTATTGAAGTTTTATTTTCTTGGGTATATTGTTCTAGGTTGACATTTGTTTTTCTTTTATTATTTTAAAGATGTTTTCTGTTGTTCACTGGCTTGCATACTTTCAGATGAGAATTCACCTGTAACTCTCATTTTGGTCCTCTATATGTTGTATGTTTCCTCACCTCACCCCCACTTTCATTTATTTCCACTCTTTATATTACTGGTATTGGGTGAGATGTGCCTTGGTGGGGTATCATTTAATATTATCCTGCTTAAGGTTGCGATTTAGGGATCTGTGGCTTTAGAGTTTCCATCAGGTCTGGATAATATTGTCCATGAATTTTCAAATATATTATCCACCTCCCTTTTTCCTAGTGATTCAATTACAAATATATTATGTAACTTAATATTGTCCCACAACTACCTGAACCTCTATCTGCTTCTTTCAATATGTTTCTCTCTCTAGAGATTGTGTAGTTTATATTTATTTCTATTTCTTCAATTTCTCTGTTATTTCTAAAGCAGTTTAGTCCCATCAAGTTCATGCTTTTATATTTTAGATATTACACTTTTAATATCCAGATGCTCCACTTTTAAAAGTATTCCATCTTTTCATTAGATTTGTGTCTCTTTACTAACTTGGATATAGTTATTTTCTCCTAGCAGTTAAATTACTGTAGAGCTTCTTGGATTTTTTTATGCTGTGTCTTTAAGTTTTGTTTGGGTAGGTCTATATTAGACTTTAGTCTAATAGATCATCCTTTTGCTAAAGATATACCCTTTTAGGGTCTCTGCTGAGTGCTGTAGTTGACGATGTGTACTCTGGACTTAGAGTCCTCAGAACTCAAATGTCTTTTAGCAATTTGTGAGATCTTGATTGGTTTCTCACTGGCATTTTGAGTTTCATCCTATGCAATGCCATACATCCCTATGTAGATTAATGGACTTTTTTCTTTATAGTTCATACCCATAAACTGCAGCCATCTCATCTGAACTCCCAACTCTGTCCCTTCTGTATACTCATTGTAATCCCACACCCTGGTCTCAGTGGTCTGGAATGTACTTCTAGAAGAAACATTGATATGATCATAAGAATCATCTTGTTTCTTTCCCTTCTTGGTCAAGAAACACCATCTTGAAAATTAGGCATGTATGTGTGTATATCTTTCTCTATCTCCCTATCATCTATATTTTTTCCAAATGTTGATAGAATGAAAAAAGTTGTTGCGGTGGTTTGAAGCTGTATGGATCCCAGGGGAAAAAAAGAAATGTTCTTAAGTTTAATAATTCCTTGTGGGTATAAATCTATTGTAGTAGGACCTTTGGATGATGTTACTTCAGTTAAGGTGGGTCACACCTCAGTCAGGATGGGTCTTAATCCTATTGCTGGAATAAATTACTATGTTATCCAATATTATGTTTATTATTTATTCAAGAGAAATTTAGTTTCTTTACTTGGAAATCAGAGAGTCATTTCTTTACTTACAAAAGTAGAAGTATATCCATAATGTTAGATTTATTTTAGTTTCTAATAGTTGACTGAACTATTAGGCCTAGTAGACTAATATATTCCACAAGAATTAAAACTAATATAGACATTTTAGTGGCCATGATTTCATTAGGAGAATATTGTAATTTTCATTCATTTAAAGTATATATAGTTCAGAGCTTTTTAGTATATTCGTATAGTCAAATAAACATCACCACAAAATAATTGAGGATATTTTATCACTCCATTCAGGAAACCTCATGCCCATTAGCAGTCCCTCCCCGTTACTTCCCACCCCAGTCTAAGCAACAACTGATCTACTATCTGCCTTTATAAATTTACCTCTCCTGTACATTTAATCTAAATATTATATAAAATGTGTTTTTCTGACTGGCATCTTTTGCTTTGTATACTATTTTTAGAACTCACTCACATTACAACACGTATCAATACTTCATAAGTTTTTATTTCTGAATAATATGTGTTTTATGGATATGCCATATTTTGTTTATTGATGTATCAGTCGATAGACATTTGGGCTCTTTGTAATTTTTGGCTATTATGGTTAATGTTTTTATGAACATGTGTGCAAGTTTTTGTGTGGATATATATGGTGGATTGGAAATATATGTACCCCAGAAAATCATGTACTTAAAGCTAATCCATTCCTGTGGGTGTGAACCTATGGTAAGTAATACCTTTTAATTATGGTACTTCAGTTAAGGATGTGTCTAAATCCTCTTACTAGAGTCCTTATAAACAGAATGAATACAGAGAGAGACGTAGAATGCCAAGGGAGCAAGAAGCTGAAAGAAATGAAAACTGGAAGAGAAGGGAGAGACCGACAGATGTGAACATGTGCCTTGCCATGTGGCAAAGGAGCCAAGGATCACTGGCAGCTGGTCTTCAGGAAGAAAGTATCACCTTGTCCTTTATTTGAATATTCTCACAGCCTAAAATTGTAAGCTAACAAATGCCCATCATTAAAAGCCAACCCAGAGATTGGGCAAGATGGTGGCATAAGGAGTTGTGGAGCACCTAGGAAACAGCCAGGAACAACTACTAAATAGTCTGAAGCAACTCTTTGAAGGACATCCGTGACCAGACACACATTGTACACCAGTCTGGAATGGGTGAAAGAGCTAAGGCCACAATGTAGAACTGTAAGTAAAGCCCCCAAACTTTGGTGCTGGCACCCCTCCCCCACTGACATGGCAGTGCGACCTGGAACACTCCCCTGTGGGAGAAAGAAACAGTCTCTGCTGGGAACAAGGGAAGGTAACTCAACCAGGCTCCAGTCACAGTTTTAACTAATAAATTTGGGCTACTGAATATAAGCTAGAAGCACAGAAAAAACCCAGAGCAAGCAGGAAAGGAAGCTTAGGGTCTCTTTTGGCAGAGAGGAGGCAGAACTGATAGGAAAAAAATAAATAAATAAATACAGAGGCTTTTTTCAGTATGCTGAGCCCTGGAAAAGGGCTGTGTCCCAAGAAAAGGGAAACATAGACTCAGGTACCAACTCTGGCTCTTGATAGGTGAAACTGGTGGTTTGGAGACTGGCTCTGAAAAGGCTATTTTTTTTCTTCTCCCCTTTTTAAAACCATTCTAAGTAGCTCATTAGAGAAAGCTTCATCATTTTCAATTGTCACTGCTAACCCAGGCAAGGGTAAAGTTAAGATAGATCTGATCTGAGAGACAAAATAAATAGTCAAGTGATAAAGATAATTCCTTAAAGGGCTTATCTTCCAAAAAGAAAGCAGGATGGACTCCAGTTCAAGTACAGCCCTTCTTCATAGAACTCAGACCCCAGGGGCTGGGGGAGGGAAAAGAAGAGAAACAGTTTAAGCTTACCTTAACCACAACCCCTTAAAGGAACAAGGTTAGCTGAGACTTAAAGACAGTGGACCTCTTTATGCTTGTGGGGAAGTACAGGCAGAGAAGCACAACCTGCTGGGCAGGATAGGAAAAACACAGAGTCTAAAGAACTCAAGGAAAGTCTGACAACTTTCTGGGTCTCATCCTTATGGAAACTTGAGTGACTACACCCTCCTGCTGATACCTGGGCCTGTCTGGTCTGGGAAAATCTGTTTTGGGTCCATTATACCTAGGTACACCCACCTCAAAAAAAAAAAAATGTTCACATAGGCAGGACAAGAACAAGAATAACAGGATCTGAAAAATTCTGATCAGTTAAACAGAAGCTGTGCTGGAGGTCTAGAATAAGTTGGACTGAGCAACCAAGAACAGTAGGGAACAAACCCAACAAACAAGAAAATCCTGGGTAAAAGAGTGAAAACAACCTAATCAAGGAAACTAATCAACTAATCAAGGAAACCAGATACCTAGACACCAACAAAAAATTATGAGTCACACTAGAAAAAATGAAGACATAGCCCAGTTGAAAGAACAAACTGACACTTCAAACAAGGCATTTGAGTTGAAAAAAACTAAATTCAAGATGTTCAAATAAACATGCTGAATCAATTCCAAAAAATCATGTCGATGAGTCCAGGGAAGATAAGGAAAAAGTGATAAAGTATATAAAGAAGACATTGCGGGAACATAAGGAAGAATTTAAAAATCTGAGAAAACAAATGACAGAACTTATGGGAATGAAAGGCACAATAGAAGAAAGGGAAATCACAATGGAGACTTACAGCAGCAGATTTGAAGAGGCAGAAGAAAGGATTAGTGAGCTAGAGGACAAAATTTCTGAAATCCTACATAGGAAAGAACAGACAGGGAAAAGAATGGAAAAATACAAGCAGGGACTCAGGGAATTGAATGACAACATGAAGTGCATGAATATACATGTCATGGATATGCCAGAGGGAGATGAGAAGGGAAAATAGGCAGAAAGAAAAATGAAGGATATAATTACTGAAAATTTCCCATTTCTTAAGAAAGACATAAACTTACAGATCCAAGAAGAACATTGTAACCCAAACAGAAAACACCCAAACAGACCTACTCTAAGTCATTACTAATCATATTGTGAAATATCAAAAACAAAGAAAGACTTCTGAAAGCATCAAGAGAAAAATGATCTATCACATACAGGGCAAACATAATAAGACTATGTGTGGATTTATCAGCAGAAACCAGGAACAAAAGAAGGCAGTGGTATGATACATTTAAGAAACTGAAAGAATTTATATATGGCAAAACTGTCTTTCAAAAATGGAAGAGTTTAAAATATTTTCAGACAGACACTGAGACAATCTGTGATCAGTAGAATGGCTCTATAAGAATTACTAAAGGACCATTGAAGGCAGATAGGAAAAGACAGAAGAGAGAGGTTTGGAGAGGAGTAGAGAAGTAAAGAATGTAAGTAATGGGAGAGAGAGAGAGCAAGAGAGAGAGAGAGAGAAATAAGATAGTATATGTACTGGTTTGTATACATTATGTCCCCCACAAGTCCATGATCTTTTAATCCAATCTTCTTGGGTGGAATATTTTGATTGAGTGTTTCCATGGAGATGTGACTTACTGAAGTATGGGCAATACCTTTGATTAGATTATTTCCACAGAGGTGTTACCCCACGCATTCAGTATAGGTACTAATTAAATCACTGGAGTCCTATAAGAGCTCACAGACAGAAGGAGGTCAGTGCGACAGCTGAGAGAGACATTTAGGAGACAGCCATGGAAAGTAGACTTTTGCTGATGCTTTGGAGATGCTAGCCCAGAGCTCTGGAGAAGCTAAGAGAGGACCAAATGCCCTAAGAGAAACATTTTGGAGAATGTCATTTTAAAACACAACCTAGGAGCAAAAACAGAAGATGTAAGCCACATGACTTTCCAGATGGCAGAGGTGTTCCAGGTGCTATTGGCCATTCTTCAGTGATGGTACCCTGTTGTTGATGCCTTGGTTTGGACACTTTTATGGCATTAGGACTGTGACTCCATAACCAAATAAAGCTTCATTAAGAAAAGTCAAACCGTTTCTGGTATTTTGCATAATGGCAACATTAGCAAACTGGAACAGTACATATAAAGTCCAAAACACAAAATAGTAGGTGATAGCACAATATTGTAAGTATACTGAACAAAACTGAATGTGAGTAGGGTTGGAAAAAGAAGGTAAAGGGTATATATGACACCAGAAGGAAAGATAGAAGATAAGGTCTGTGAGTATATAACTTAGCAAAACCTAGAGTGGGCAATGATGGTGATCAAATGTGACAAATATAAGAATGTTTTTACATGAAGGATAGCAAAAGAATGTCAATATTGTAAGGTGTTAAAAAATGGTGTAGTATATGAAAAATACAATCAATGAAAATTAGAGTCTATAATTAACAGTAACATTGTAATATACTTCTATGAAATGTAACAAGGCAATATACAAAAACTAAATGTAAATAAGAGAGGGATATAAAGGAGGGGTATGGGATTCTTGGTGTTTTCCTTGTTGTTTCTCCTTTTTATTTTATATTATTTTATTATTTTTTATTTTTTATCTTGTATTTTTCATTTTTTTCCTCTTCTTTCTTTGTAGAAGAATTGAAATGTCCTCATATAGATTGGGGTCGTGAATGCATACGATGTGAGTATACCAGGAACAATTGTTTACTGTGCTGGTTTGTATATATTATGTCCCCTAGAAAAACCCAAATACTTTCATGAAATTTTGTGGGGAAAGATGTATTAGTGTTGATTAGGTTGGAAGCTTCTGATTGAGTGTTTCCATGGAGATGTGTCCCACCCAACTGTGAGTGACACCTTTGATTAGGGTGTGACCTCTTGATTGAATGTTTCCATGGAAATGTGGCCCCACCCATTCAGCGTGGGCCTTGATTAGTTCACTGTAGTCCTATAAAAGAGCTCACAAATAGGGGACCTCAGAGCAACTAAGAGTGATGTTTTGAAGAGGAGCTGCAGCTAAGAGAGGATGATACGCCCCAAGAGTAACAATTTGGAGAACACCATTTTGAAATGCAACCTGGGAGCAAGTGGACATCAGCCATGTGCATTCTGACCTAACAGAGGTTTTCTGGACACCAATGGCTGTCCTTAAGTGAATGTACCCTATTGTTGATAGCTTATCTTGGACACTTTATGGCCTTAAGACTGTAAATTTGTAACCAAATAAACCCCCTTTATAAAAGACAATCCATTTCTGATATTTTGCATTCTGGCTGCACTAGCAAACTGGAACATTTACTTAGGATGGATCATATGGTGTGTGAATAAAACTGTTTAAATAATAATCAGAAGATGCAAGTGCCAGAGAAAAGGTGGAGAGAGGGATGTAACTATTCACTGCTGACAGGGAAGTAGAATGGTGCAGCCCATCTTGAGGGCAGTGTTATGATTTCACAGGAAGCCAAGTATAGGCTTGTCATATGACCCTGCAACCCCGTTATTAGGCATATTTTGGAACAACTAAAAACAAGGACACAAATGGACATTTGCACACTGGTATCTATGGCAGAAGTATTCACAATTTTCAATGGATGGATGCGGCCTAAGGATACATAGACTGATAAATGGAAGATGAACTGTGATGTATGCACACAATGGAATATTCAGAGGCTGCAAGAAGGAATGAGAGAATGAAGGAATGAAGTTGTGAGTGATGCAACTAGATGAATAAAACTTGTGGACAGTATGTTGAGAGAAATAAACCAGAAATGAAAAGAATAATATTATAATGCCTCACTTACATTGACCAATTATAATATGCAAATTCTGAGAATGGAATTTGAGGGAATAGTTTATCAGGGAAGGCTTACTGTAAAGGTTTCTAGATTGTAAGTTCTTATAGCAGTCTTATCTATTCCTGAATTGTTATGGTTACCCTGAATTTCTGAGCTGCTGGGCTCTTTTATACAGCCTGGTCATTCCCTGAAACTTCAGGTATCTGTGTGACACCTGAGACTCAGAGCTGGAGTTCTACATCTATGAAAGTCATTATTACCCCTTACAGCAAATGTTAAAAAAAAAAGCTGAAAAAGAGATCAGATTTCAATCAAACATATGAATGAAGCTGATCTGGTTAGGATTAAGGCAAATCAGACTAAAGGGTAAAGGATGGTATTGACAGTGTTTTTGGTTTGTTAGTTTTTTGTTTTTTGTTGTGTCATGTTTTCTAATGCATCTTTTCTTGTGAACTTTGACATGTATGCATAACAGTGGTAACTTTCAAAATTAGATTTAACAAGTAGTTAGAAGGCAAATTCAAAGAATGTCATGGATCACAGTTTCACAAGTTCATCTATTTTCATTATTAAAATATAACATCATGCAGAAAAGTGTTAATTTTTGATGTACAGCTCAACAAGCAGTTATATAGGTAATTTAAAAAATAGGTAATTTAAAAAATAGTTATGGGTTACAGTTCCACAGTTTCAGTTCTTTCTTTATCATGAAATGTAGGGTATATATAGAAAGGTGAAGACTTTCAAAGCATAATTCAATGAGTAGCTACAGAGCAAATAATGTTATAGGTTACAGTTCCACCATGTTATTTACCTCCTTCCAGCTCTTCCAAAACCCCAGCATCTAGTATATATATACATAGTATCAATATTCATAGACCTTTGTTAAATCTTACCTTATTCATTGCTACCCCTTTCTCTCACTTAATCTCTTTCTCCATCTTCAGTGGTCTCTAGGCAGTGGCCACCCTTACCTTTTCATATTGAAAGGGGGTGTCAACAGTATGGGGTAGGGAGCTGCATCTGGTTGTTGTTCTTAAAGAGGCTGTTGCTCTGGGTTTTAGGATTTGTCTGACTTAGGAGCACTCTGGTGGATTTAAGTTTCTGAAAGATAAAACTTACTGAGTGAATCTTTTATAGAATCTCAGGTTGGGACCTAGGTATTTGAGGACTACTTTTGTTAAAGGCATGGCATTCTGTGGCCATTCAGGATGTGTAGCTGGAACTTGCATAAGAGAAATTTCCAGGATAGCCTGTCAACTCTATTTGTGATCTCTCAGCCACTGTAACCTCAAGTTGTTGCCTTTCTTTTTCCCCCTTTTTGTCAAGTAGGCATTTTCAATCCCTCACTGCCAGAGCCAGACTTATTCTTGGGAGTCATTTGACAGTATTTAAAAACTTTAAATTCTGTTTGGGACCAAAATAAGAGATGTATATTTGGTGCAAAATGTTTATTTTCTGTAGCACACTATATAATTTAACATATATGGTCTGTTTATTTGAACACCATTACTATATAGAACCTTGAATAGGGAGTGAGATCTTGTTGGTTTGTACAGGTTAGTGTGATGCCCCAATTCATTCCAGAGTAATTTGGCCATAGAATAAAACAGTACTTGCAAAGTCCCCTTGAGAGACTTGGGAAAATGTGGAAATATGAAATCCCCACCTGGGGAATTCCTGATATTCTCACAAGCATTGGAGACTTCCAACTTAATAGGCCAAGCCCTTGATCTTGGGGCTTGCCCCTAAGAAACCTATTCCTGCAAAGGAGAGGCTAAGCCTACTTATAATTATGCCTAAGATTCACCCCCAGAGAACCTCTTTTGTTGCTCAAATGTGGCCTCTCTCTCTAAGCCAACTCAGCAGGTAAACTCACTGCCCTCCCCCTATGTGGGACACGACTCTCAGTGGTGTAAGTCTCTGTGGCAACATGGGACATGATATATGAGGATGAGCCTGGCCCTGGATTTATAGGATTGATAATGCCTTCTTGGGTAAATAGGGGGAAGATAAATGAAACAAAATAGTTTCAATGGCTTACGGGTTTCAAAGAGTGTTGACAGGTCATTGTGGAGGCTACTATTATGCATTGCATAGATATCTTTCTGGAGTTTTTACTGTTTTGGAATAGCTAGAAGAAAATACATGAAATTGTTGAACTGTAATCCAGTATCCTTCATTCATTGAAAATGATTTGTATAACTATACAGCTTTTAAGATGTGACTGTTTAATTGTGAAAACCTTGTGACTGACATTTCCTTTAATCAGTGTATAGATGAGCAAGAAAACAAAGACAAAAATAAATAAATAATAGGAGGAATAAAGAGTATGGGATGTTTTAGATGTTCTTTTTTGTTTTTATTATTAATATTATTTTTATTTTTTTGGAGCAATGAAAATTTTCAAAAATTGATTGTGGATGATCCATGCACAACAATATGAAGATACTGTGAAACACTGATTGTATACTTTGGTTGAGTATCTGGTATGTGAATGTAACTCAATAAAAGAGCATTATAAAAAAAAGTTAACCCATTTAATGGTATCTGCTATGGGCAGCCCAAACTAAAATACATTTTTTTTTTCATTCTTCTCAGTAGATAGCAAGGAATAGAATTTTTGTACCATACGTATGTAACTCAATTGTTAATATTTTGAGGAACTGCAAACTAGTTTTCCAAAGCAGCTCCTCCATTTTACATGTCCACCTGCAGTGTATGAAGATTCCAATTTTCCCACATCCTTGCCAACACTTGCTATTGTCAATCTTCCTTAGTATAGTCACACTGATGTGTGTGAAGTGAATCTCGTGGCTTGATTTGCATTTCTCTTATGATGTTGAGTATCTTTCATGTGCTGAGCAGTAAGTTCTCTTTATATATTCTGGATACAAATATCCCTTTATGTATTCTGGATACAAGGTCCTTATCACAATTAGCCATGGTATATAATGTTTTTATATATGTTGTTGTATTCGGTTTGCTGCATTTTGTTGAGGATTTTTTTATCTTTATTCATAAGAGATATTGGTTAACAGTTTTCTTTTGATGTCTCTGATTTTTTTGTTTTGTTTTGTTTTGTTTTTTGTTATCAATGTAATTCTTGGCTCCTTGGTTGAGTTGCGAAGTGTTCTCTTCAATAGCTTGGAAGTATTTATAAAGAATTACTATTAATTCTTCTTTAAACATTTGATAGAATTCACTAGTGAAGCCACCTACATTTGAGGTTTCTTTTCAATGGCAATTTTTCAAATTACAAACTTGAACTCTTTACTTTTTTAGGTCTATTCAGATTTATATTCCTTCTTGAGTAGTATTTGTAGTTTGTGGCTTTATACGAATTTTCTAATCCATCTAAGTTATCTAGATTGTTGGATTAGAACCATTCATAGTGTTCCCTTATGTGGTTGTCTTAACAGTGGCCTCCAAATATAACCTGCACCCTGTAAATGTTACCTTGTACGCAAGAGGGGACTCTGCAGTTGTGATAAGTAAGATCTTAAGATTGGGAGATCATCCTGAATTATCTTGGTAGACCCTAAAGGGCACCTAAATCACAACTATCCATTTAAGAATGAGGTAGAAGAAGGCTACAGAATCAGAAGGCAATATGATGACTAAAGCAGAATATCATACCACTTGCTTTGAAGAGGGAGGAAGGGCCACAAACCAAAGAATATAAGGAGAAAAGACAATGAAATGAATTTTCCCTAGGTCATCTGGGAAATATTTATATATTTCAGCCTAGTGCAACTTATTTCAGACTTCTGATATCCAGGAGAGTAAAAATATAATTTTCGTTGTTTTAAATCTCCAAGTTTGTGTGTAATTTGTTAAAGCAGAAATAAGACACTAATTGTATTTTTATTTTTGCTAGGGTGGAGGTGTTCTCTCATCTTTCCTTCTACTTTTTGTAATTTGACTCTCCATTTTTCTTCATCAGTCCAAGTGAAGATTGATAAAAGTTGCCAGTCTTCAAAGAACTAAATTTTGGTTCCACTGATTTTTCTATTGTTTTTCTATATTTAATTTTATTCATTTTCATTCCAATATTTTTTTTATTTCTTTCCTTAAGCTTATTTTGAGTATATTTGCTCTTTTTCAGTTTCACAAGGGAAAATGTTAGGTTATTAAACAGCTTGCCTTTTTAACATTAATGCTTACAACTTTAAATGTCCCTCTACCACTGCTTTAGCTGCATCTTAGAATTTTTGGTAGCTGTGTTTTCATTTTCATTCATCTCCAAGAGTTTTCCAATTTCCCTTGTGATTTCTTTGTTTACCCAGTGATTATTTAGCATTGTACCATTTAGTTTCCATCTAATTATGAATTTTTCAAATATCCTTCTCTTACTGACTTATAATTTAATTTTGTTGTGGGCAGAGAGCATACATTGGATGATTATAATCCTTTGAAATTTATTGAATACTTTTATTCAAAGTAGTATATGCTCTACCCTGAAGAATATTACATGTGCATTTGAGAAAAATGTGCATTCTGCCATTGGTGAATGGAGTGTTAAGTCATTAGTTTACACTTGTGTTCAAGTCTTCTATTTATTTATTGGTCTTCTGCCTAGTTTTTCTACCCATTTTTTGAAAGTGGGGTATTTGTATCTCCAACTGTTATTGAATTGTCTATTTCTGTCATTGTTCAGTAGTTTTTTTTTCTTTTTTCTTTTTGCTTCATGTATTTTAGGACTACATTATTGTCAATATCTACTTATAGTTATTATATCTTCCTCATAGATTTACCCTATTATCATTATAAAATATCTTTCCTTGTCTCTATTAACAAATTTTTATTTATGATCTATGTTGTCTCATATTATTAAAGCCACTCCAAGCATTTTCTGGTTGCTAATTGCATGGTGTGTTAGGTGGAATAATGCTCCCAAAGACATAGCATTCAAATCAATTAAAACTTTAAATGTTATTTTAAAAGAAAAATAGGGACTTTTCAGATATGATTAAGCTTAGGATTTTGCAATGAAGAGATTATCCTGGATTATGTGGGTGGGCCATACATGCCATCTCAAGTGTCCATATAAGAGAGAGGCACAGGAAGATTTCTCATATGAACAGAAGAGAAGGCAATATGAATATAATGCAGAGAGTGATTTGAAGATTTTGTCACTAAGAACTGAAATTATGAGGCACCAGCCAAGAAATGTTGGTGGGCACCATAAAATGGAAGAGGCAATGAACAAATTATCTCCTAGAGCCTCTGCTAGGAGTGTGGTCTACTAAGACATGAAGTCCACCAAGTAATACTGATTTTTCACTTCTGGCCTTTAGAACAATGAAAGTATAATTTTTGTTGTTGCTGTTTTAAACCACCAAGTTTGTGGTAATTTGTTACAGCAGACACAAGAAATGAATGCACATGATATATTATTTTCATTATTTTATTTTCAAGCTATTTCTCTCTTTGACTAGACAGTGATCTGTTGTAGAAAGCATACTATTCAGTCATGGTTTTGATCCATTTTTCTAGTCCCTACCTTTCAATCAAAGTCCTTATTCTGCTTATATTTAATGTAATTACTGATAAAATAGGATTTGCATCTGCTACACTGCTGATATTTTTAATTTTATGTCTTTTTTTGTTCTTAGGTTCTTCAATTGCTGATTAATCTTGTGTGAAATAGATATTTTGTAAGGTACAATTTTAATTCCTTTGTGCCATTTACTATATATTTTGGGAGTTATTTCATTATTGGTTGCCATGGACATAATAATTAGTATCTTAACTTTAATCAATCTAGTTCTTTTAAATAATAATTTAATTTTAATAGAATGCAGACCCTTTGATCCAATATACCTTTCCCCTCACTTCCTTTTAGCTATTTTTTGCAACACAAATTGCATCTTTATACATTATAAGCTCAACAACATGGTTTTATAATATTGCTTTTTGCAGTTTTCTTTTAAATCAGATATAAGAACAGAGTTTCAAACCAAAATATGTTTATACTACATGTTATAGTTAACTATATAGTTACATTTATCAGTTCTCTACTCTTCATTTCTCATACAGATTCTAGTTACTCTTGATGATGTGATATTGCCAGCAGATTGTTATTGTTTTTAGTAATGATTAAAGCCTTGTACACTAAACTGATCACTGAGTTGAATCAAATAGACTCAATGCCTTGGGAATGGAGATTTTCCAGGTAGTGGCTAGTTTGAACAAAATTTTAACTTTCCTGTGGGGACAAAGATTTTAATGGAGCTCAAAAAGAGGACATTCCTCTCAGTTGGTTGCAAGAATGTTGTCTTTTTATAGCTGCTGTGGCACCAAGTTTGTAAGGAAGGGAGGATAGGAATAGTCTCAGTTGAAATGCCATAGACTCTGCTGTCTTACCAAGATTCAATAATTTTTTGAATACACACTTTCCAGTTCTTTCTGTGGCTTTGGTTTAAATCAAGGTTTCTGAAATCATTGACTTTCTGTTTTTTGTAAATATTTTCAGTGTTTATGGGGGGGAATAGTTTACTGATTTCCTCACTCAGCCATTCCAGAAATCAACTTTGATGTAAATATGCTAAAATATTTTATTACAGAAAAATTCCAAAACATTTAAACAACTAAAGAGAAGAATATTTTTAAAAAAAACTTCTATGCACTCATTACCCAGCTTCTACAATTTTTAAATTATGGTTTATTGTAATTTTGCTTCAGCTTAAATATATGAATTTGCCCTAATACTTGGATTCTTTGAAACAAATGTCAGATATCATGTATCCCATCAGCTATGAGTATATATGTATATATTTACAAAATAAAGACTTTTATAAAGACCAAAGTAATAGCTGTTAGCACATCAAAACCTAACCCTAATTCACAGTTATATTACGAAATATAAAATGAATATTTTTTCGGATTGTCTCATAATTTTTATGGGAAGGGAACAAAGGAATAATCTATCCAAATCTAGTTTTTAAATGATGTCCTTATTTAGCAATTGATTAACACTCCATCTGAAACTTTTACTTTATATGCTCCCCTTGCAATACAGTTTTGTCGCTTATAATTTATTTATTGAAGAAAGAGCACCATTGATTTTTTCTGTAGTTATTTTCATAACCTGGATTTTGCTGACTGCATCTCCATGCAATCATTTAACATGCTTCTATTAGGATTCCACAGAGGAACAGTACCAACGTGTGTGTGTGTGTGTGTGTGTGTGTGTGTGTGTGTGTGTGTGTGTGTGTTTATATAAGGAATTGGTTCACAGGGCCATGGGGGCTGAGAAATCTGAACCCCATAGGGCAGACTGCAAGTTGGAAACTCCATAAATGTCATTTTGAATCCAATTCTCCAGAGGAAGCTGGCTGGCTGGAAATTTTAATAAGAGCCAGTGTTGAAGTTGAGGCAGACATTCTTCTGACATCTGAAACACCCAGTGTTGGCTTTTAATACTTCTAAGTGATTAAATGAAATTACCACATTGCTGAGGATAATCTTATTTTTTTTTTGTTGTGAATTCAATCAACTGATTGTAGATGAAATATCATCTTCAAAACACCTTTGCAGTAACAAGCAGGCCAGTGCTTGACCAAACAACTGGATCCTGTAACTTAGCCAAGTTGACACATGAAAGAAACCATCACGTTGTCTGCCTGTTCCCTGCATTTCTCAGAAACTAGAAATTTCATCTAAGTCTAAGGCCTAGGTTTGGTTTTTTTGTTTGTTTGTTTGTTTTTGCAAAAATATGTCACAGGTTATGTTGTGTTGTGCACTTTCACCTAGAGGCACTTAATACTGTCCTTTTTTTGTGAATTTAGGAATGATCTATGATCATGGTCTAGAATCATTAATTCATTAGATGTTGCAAAATGACCCTATTGCTCTTCCTTTCTTATTTGTTTACAGGGATACATTTATAAATAGAATCTTCCCTTCTTCAAATGCTGATGAAATCCTTATTATTTCCTCTTATTAGTTTTCAAAAGGATGATCTGTTTCCCTAATGTCTAGCAAATGTAACCAGTGGAGTTTGTTTTGTTTTATTTGCTTTCTGTGTGTTTGTTTGTTTGTTTTTATTTCTGAGTACATTATGGATTCTTGGAATAAACCTATTTTCTATATTTTGACTAATTATCCTTAAATGTTTGGCTCCTGGGAAATTTTAACAAGATCTCTGTGTCTTTGATAGCTTCCTTATTTCATGTTAACTGCCTTGGAATCTGCCATTTCTCCAAGGGAATATGGTTCTATTTTTTTTTTCCTTTGGAAAATGGTATTTAGAGTCTACAATATTAATATTAGGATTATTCATTATTACTGGGCTGGTCATTATTTTCAACCTTTTTTTAGAGAAAAGAAATTAATGTATTTGTACTGGAATTGCAATATATGTGTACATATATCTGTGTATGTCTCTGTATACATACAGATGTGTATATATGTGTATGTGTCTGTGTGCACTATATTTTTAAAGGACAGCATACCTCATGAGTATATTCTAATACTTTCAGTATGAGTTAAGGACTACAGGGATTTTTACTAGCTTTATTGATATTATAACTGTTATTTCCATTTTCCTTCAATAAAAATCCTAGTTCACAATAATACCACCGAACTACTCATTTATTTTCTATGAAATATACATTAAACTGTCTCTGAATAATAGTTACAAAACTATCAACTACATGAATTTTGAATTTATTTAAAATATTTTTGCAGTTCTTTTGTCCTTAATTTATATGATATTAAGATATACAGCTAAACCATTAAATTTCAAAGTCACTTAGAGGAGTTGTTCTCTGTGTGGTACAACAACTCTGTTTAATGTTAAGTTGATTTCTTTCAGTTTACTTTTTATGTTTAAAGACAGCATTTTTAATATCAAATATTTCTGTAGTTCCACAAATGAAAACTATAAACAGTATATTGAGAAAACTCTCGTTTCTATTCTTGTCCCTCTTATTATTATTTTATCCCTTTCTATATGTATATATACATATGCATGTTTATATTTGTATCCATAGACCCTTCCCTTTCTTACATTATATTAGATACACATACTTTTCTCCCCTTTGATCTTAAAAATCCTGGAGTTCACCTCATAGCAGAATATAGAAATAGCTTGTATATATTTTTTTTTCTTCCAACTGAAATAGTACTTTCATAATACTCTATTGGGTAAAAATAATAAATCATATTCTATCAGTCTCCTTACTAATTAACATTTGGGCAGTTTTACATGAGGCCTTAGTTCTTTGTGTTTTCTTGAACTCTTCGAAGAGAAGGAGGGCCAAAACAGTTTTCTCACATTCCATCATCTAGCCCAACAGCTAAAACAGTTAGCCTCTATTTCTCCTCAACTTTGTCTTGCTTTTGCTCCCATTGTGTCTGTTGTACTCAATTTGGATTTTACTTCCAGTAGTCTCTCCTCAGGGCTTTGTTCTTTCTAGAGAAATGTAGTTTCACTGATCAGAGTCACAAACTGTGATCCTGTTGCATTCTGGAAAACCATCACTGGTTCTAACTAAACACTCTATAAGTTTAAGAAATCAGCCTTCAATGTCATAGGGAGTTGGTATGCTGTGCAGCTGGAATTGAACTCAGGCTTTCAATTTAAAGCCAAAAGCAAGTTCCACTCCATAATAGCTTACAGCTAAATCTCTGGTAGTTTGTATGCAAACAATTCTATCAATTGTAGTTGTTTTCCAATGTTGTAGATAGTTGAAGGAAATAGCCCATGACTATCCTAAACCAGTAATATTCATTATCTCAAATTATAGTTCCAAGAACCTCAAAATAGTATGTGAGTAACAGAGAAAGTCACTATTATCAGTATTGAGAAGAGACAATGGAATAAGACTTCCATCTCTCAATCTATAATCCTTTATACTCTAATTAAATAGAGAACATTCCCTGGAGGAAACACAAAATGGATTCTCTGTTATTACATCTCACTCATTAAAATGGTGTTTTCTTAAGTAAAAATGCCAGTTACCTTAGGAAAGATTGTCTTTCCAGATTTCAAAATACTCCTTCTGGCACATTTAACTCTCTGGCATAATTATTGACAAAGTATATGAAATTCACTTGTTAAATCATGACTTTGCAGCAATACTGAAGTAAAAGAAAATATGTTGCTCCTAAGCATTCTTTGGCAGGTAGTGAGTAAAATGTTTATCCAAATTTTCTTTAAAAAATTGTGTATTGTTATGGGATGTTTCCTCATTATGGTGTTTTTTCTCTTAACCACAGAATCTATATAACTGAATTATAAACCATCAACCAGCACATTCAAATGGAAGAAAATTAATTGTACATAATATATAAAAAAAGATTGTATAACTATAATTTGGTAAAATACAGGCTAATTTGTATATCAACAAACATATTACACTGAGAAACCACATGCTGCATGATTTTGCATTACCCCTACAATATATTCCTGTATAGCTAGTGATTGCAACTGTAGCAATCTGGTCCAATTAGGAAATAGAAATCACACAGTGGTTAAACAGAGGAGATTCAAAAGAAGTATTATTAACTATAATAAAAGTATAACTATAATGTAAAAGAAAAGTCTATATAGAACCCAGGACAGAGAGAGAGAGTACTGAAGTTAGTATCTGACCTCAATGAAGATGATATGATGTGTTTGAATCAGGGAGGCAATAAATGTAGATTGGAACTGTGTTGACACAGTAACTAAGGCAATTTCTAGGTCACATAAGTAGCATGTGATTGGATGAGCAGGATACATTTTTTAAAAGTTGGTAACATTTTTTAAGATGTTAATGGGGATCACTGTGTCCAAATGATCCTTTTCTTATATGTTAATATGCAAATTGCTTAATACAGTATCCATGGTATTTCATATTCTAGATTCTTTTCCACCATATGATAGTCAACTCAACTGAATGTTGAATGGTAATTAAATAAAGAATCTACTAATTCCTACAGATGATAAAGGCAAATTCAGATGAGAAAATAATTGGCACATATGTAAGGACCGAGATTTAGTATATTTGCTTTTTAACTTTTTCATAGGGAAATTGTAGGATTACAGAAAATTCACGCAGAAAAAAACAGAGTTCCCATATACTCCACCTCCTATCACGCACACAGTTTTCCGTTAACACTTTTCATTAGTATGGTAACTTTGTTACAATTCATAAAATAACATTAATTCAATGATACTATTAACAATAGTCCATAGTTTACATTAGGATTCAATGTGTTGTATATTCCTATGTGTTTTTTCTTCTCGTTTTTATGCCAGTAACATAAATACAACCTAAAATTTCCCCATATTAACCACTTTCAAGTATATAATTCAGTGGTGTTAAATACCTCCACAATGTTTTCTATCATTACCACCATCCATTAATGAAACTTTCCCATAAAAGCAAAACAGTTTATTTAATTTATTTTTGTAACAGGCAGAAATAGATTCTCATTTTTTAAAATTTTTAAATGAGGGTAGTTGTAAGCTTACAGAAAAATCATGCAAAAAATGCTGCTTTCCATTATACCTCCCCCTATTTTTAATAGTTTGCCTCATTGTGGTACATTTATTACAAATGATGAAAGAATATTATAATTGTACTATAAACTTCAGTCCATAGTTTACATTAAGGTCCATTTTTTCCATATACAATCCTATTTTTAACTCTTTGCATTAATGTGGTATATTTGTTATAATTCATGAAAGAATATTTATGTAATTAACTATAGTCCATCATATATAATAGGGTGCACTGTATTGTACAGTCCTATGTTCTATCTTTGAATTTTATTATAGTAATATACATAGGACCTAAAATTCCCCCCTTTAAACCATAATCACACATATAATTCAGTGCTATTAATTACATTCAAAATGTGCTACCATCACAGCCATCCATTTCCAAAACTTTACAATCACTTAAATAGAAACTCTATACAAATTAAGCATTAACTTTCCATTTCCTACCACCAACCCAACCTGTAATAACCTACATTCTATATTCTATCTCTGAGTTTCCTTACTGAAGTTACTTCATGTCAGTGAGATCATACATTTGCCCCTTTGTGTCTGGTTTATTTCATTCAACATAATATTTATAAGATTCATCCAGGTTGTCACATGAACCAAAATACCATTCTTTTTTAATGCTGAATAATATTCCATTTTATATACATAATGTATGTATGTATTTTTATATATGTATTTATATATACATATACATCCACATTCTGTTTATCCATTCATCAATTGATGGACACTTCTATTGTTTCCATCTTCAGGCAATTGTGAATAATGCTGTATGAACATCAATGTGCAAATATCTTTTTGAGTCCCTGCTTTCAATTCTTTGGGGGATATACCTGGTAGAAGAATTTCCAAGTCTTATGGTAATTCCATACATAGATTTCTGAGGAACTGTCAAACTGTCTTCCACAGAAGCTGCACAATTTGACATTCCCACTAGCAATGAATGAGTGCTCCTATTTCTCCACACCCTCTTCAACACTAGTAACACTCTTTTTTTCTGTTGTTCTTTTTTTTTTTTTTAATGGTAGCTTTTCTAGTGGGAGTGAAATGGTATTTCATTGTGGTTTTGATTTACATTTCCCTATAGTGATTTTTAGTATCTTTTCATGCACTTTTTAGCCATTTGGATACCCTCTTTGTAGAAATGTCTATTCAAGACTTTTGCCCATTTTTCAAGTAGGTTGTTTATCTTTTTATCGTTAAGGTATAGGAATTCTTCATACATTCTGGACATTAAACCCTTATTGGATATGGGGTTTCAAAACATTTTCTCTGATTGAGTAGATTGTCTTTTCACTTTTGTAATAACTTCATTCAATACACAAAAGTTTTTAATTTTTAGGAGGTCACATTTATTGATTTTTTTCTTTTGTTGCTTGTGCTTTGAGTGTAAGGTCTAACAAACCATTACCCAACACCACATTCTGAAGACACTTCCCTACATTTCCGTCTAGTAGTTTTAGAACCCTGGTTCTTATATTTAAGTGGTTGATCCATATTGAGTTAGTTTTTGTATATGGTGTAAGATGGGGTCCTCCCTCATTCTTCTGCACATGGATATCCAATTCTCTCAGCACTATTTGTTAAAGAGACTATTCTTTCCCAATTGAGTGGACTTGGCAGTCTTATCAAAAATCAATTGGCCAGAGGTTGGGGAAAGATGGTTGAGCAGTGAGGTGTGGGTTTTAGTTACTCCTCTAGGGGAGCTGGTAGATAGCCAGGAACCATGGGAAACAGGCACCACATGGGAATCTGAGTTTGGACACATGTCATGCAACAGCCTCAAGCATGTGGAGCAACTGAGATTAGTGGAATCTGTAAATTCTTCCAGCCAGTGGACCCATGTCCCTGCCTGTCAGGCACAACAGATTGTGTTTTGACTGGTTTTCTAAGGGTGGAGGGGCCATTGGTACTGGGAACCAGGAGGGAGAACTGCAGTTGCAGAAATTATTAATAAATTCAGATTGCTGAACAAAAACTTCTACCATAGATAAACTGACACCAGAAACTGGAGAATCTGGGAGCAGTCAGCCCCACAGAGAGGAGATAGGGTTAGCAAAAACAGAAAAATAACCAAAAACAAAAACAAAGACTTTTGGAGTTGGCAGTGATGATAATACAGAGAAGGGTGGGGTTAAAACACAATCAGGCACATATGCAAACCCAGGAGGCCAAGGACCTCCTCTGAAAAGCAGGTTTTTCTGCTTTCTTGTTTGCTCCTCAATTGCTCTCCACCTTCTAGTTTTTTTTTTTTTTTTTTTTTTTTGCATTTCAGTAGCCCATCAGAAAGGCAAGGATGGGATTAAAGTGCTTTTCTTCATACAGTCTATTCTGGGCCTATCTTTCTTTTTTTTCCTTTTTTTCTTTTTCTCTTTTGTTTTTAAATAACTATTCTATGTAGCCCATTACAGAAAGGCTCAAAGACTTGCAATTTGGGCCCAGGAAAGATAAGGGCTAAGATAGCTCTGAGAGACAAACAATAAGTCTAGTTAGGGAGAGAATTTGCTAAAGGCCATAACTTCCCCAAGAAAAGGGGGATGTGGCCCAGCTCAAGTGGCAGCTCTCCTTCAGGGAATTCAGAACTTAGGGGCTGGAATTCAGAAACCAACTTCAGCCAGCCATGCCCCAACAGGGTCAGGGTCACCAGGAGAAGGTAGAGTCTCCATACCTCCTTACACTGGTGGGGAAGCTGTGGGCTGGCAAGAGCCACCTGCTGGAGTTGATAGGGAAAGCATAGAAACTAAAGGCCTCACCGGAGGGACTCATACTCAAGGAAACTCCATACCCTCCTCCTGAGACCTGGGCCTCTCTGGAATGGGAAAACATGACTGGGGTTGACCGTATCTGGGGAGACCCTCACACAAAAACGCTATATAGAGGCAGGGTAAGAAACAGAAAAACAAGAGGTGAAAAACTCCAATCAACTAAATAGAACATAAGTTAAAGGCCTAAAATAAACTGAACTGAATACCAAAGGTTAGAGAAAAAAGTCAACAACAAGAAAACCTAGGTAAAGGGAGAAAATGAACTCCAGAATAAACTAATCAAGAAAGTCAGATGCCTAGAAATCTTAAGATAATGAGCCATGCTAAGAAACATGAAAATATGAACCAGCCAAAGGAACAAACTAATAGTTCAAGCAAGATACAGGAGTTGAGGCAACTAATGCTAAATCAATTCAATGAACTGAAGGAAGAACAAATTAAAGATGTTCAAACAAATCTCCTAAATCAATTCAAAAATCAAGTTAATGAACTGAGGGAAGATATAGAAAAAGAGCTGAAAGACATAAGAAAAACACTGGATGACAATACAGAAGAATTTATAAACTTGAAAAAACAAATGGCAGAACCTATGGGAATGAAGGGTATAATGGAGAAGGTGAAAAAGACACTGGAGGGACAACAGTAGATTTGAAAAGGCAGAAGAAAGGATCAGTGAATTGAAAGACAAGACATTTGAGTTCCTACACACAAAAGAACAGATGGTGAAAATAGTGGAAAAAATATGAGCAGAGTGACAACATGAAGTACATGAATATACAAGTTATGAGTGTTCTGGAGGGAGAAGAGAGGGAAAAGGGGGCAGAAAGAATAATAGAAGAAATATTCACAGAAAATTCCCAAGTCTTATGAAAGACAGAAAATTGCAGATTCAAGATGTACAGCATACCCCAAACAGAATAGACCCCAATAGACCTATTCCAAAACATTTGGAATCAAATTGTTCAATGTCAAAGGCAAAGAAAGAATTCTAAAAGCAGCAAGAGAAAATCAATCCATCACATACAAGGGAAGCTTGATAAGACCATGTACAGATTTCTCTGTAGAACCCATGGAATTGAGAAGTCAGTGCTATTGTATATTTAAGATAATGAAAGAGAAGAACAGCCAACCAAGAATTCTACCTCTGGCAAAACTGTCCTTCAAAAGTGAGGGAGGGATTAAAATATTTTCAGACACAGACATTGAGAAAGTTTGTGAATAAGAGACTGGTGTTAAAAGAAATAATAAAGGGAGTGCTAAAGGCTGATAGGAAAAGACAGGAGATAGATTTGGAGAAAAGTGTAGAAATGAAGATTATCAGGAAGGGTAAAAGAAGAGAGGAAGAAATAAGATATGACATATAAAAATCCCAAAGACAAAATGGTAGAAGAAAATACTTCCCTTACAGTAAAAACACTAAATGTTAATCGATTAAACTTCCCAATAAAAAGACACAGGCTGGCAGAATGGATTAAAAACAGGACCCATCTGCATACTGTCTAAAAGAAACTCACTTTAGAAACAAGGACAAAAATTGGCTGAAAATGAAAGGCTGGAAAAATATATTTCATGCAAACAGCAACCAGAAAAAACTGGGAGTAGCTGTATTAATATCAGACAAATTAGACATCCAAAGTAACATGATTAACAGAGACAGAGAAGGACTCTATATATTAATGAAAGGGTCAATTCATCAAGAAAACATAGCAACCATAAATATGCACCAAGACAGAGAGCCCCAAAATTCATGAGGCAAACACTGAGAACACTGAAAGGAGAAGTACATAAATCTACAATAATACTTGGAGACTTTAATACACTGCTCTCATCAATGGATAGAAAATCTAGACAGAGAGTCAAAAAGGAAACACAGATGTGCAACTGTACAATATGCTAACTAGACTTGACAAATATTTATAGAGCACTACACCCCACAGTAGAAGGAAACACATTTTTCTCAAGTGCCCATGGAACATTCTCTAAGATAGACCACATGTTGGGTCACAGAGGAAGTCTCAACAAATTTAAAAATATTGATATTATAAAAAAAAATTTCCTCAGATCATACTGAAATGAAGATGGAAATAATAACAGGCAGAAGATGTAAAATTCACAAATATATGAGGACACCCACTTAGAAAACCATAGGGTAAAGGAAGAAATTACAAAAGAAATTGGTAAATACCTTGAGGGGAATGACAATGGAAACACAACATATCAAAACTTATGGGATGCAGCAAAGGTGGTGCTGAGAGGGAAATTTGTTGCCCTAAATGTTTATATTAAAAGACAACAGAGAGCAAAAATGGAGGAATTGACTGTTCACCTGGAGAAATTAGAGAAAGAACTGCAAAGTAGCCCCAAAGCAAATAGAAGGAAAGAAATTACAAAGATTAGAACAGAAATAAATGAGATTGAGAAAAAGAAAACAATAGACCGAATCAACACAACCAGAGGTTGGTTCTTTGAGAAAATCAACAAAATTGATTGACCCCTAGCTAGGTTAACAAAAAGAGAGAGAAAAAGAGAGAGAGAGAGAGAGAGAGAGAGAGGAAAGAGGAGAGAAAATGAAAATAAATGCAATCAGAAACAGGAAAGGAAACAAATAAAGGAGATAATGAGAAGATACTATTAGCAACTATATGCTAATAAAGTAGACAACTTAGACAAAATGAACAACTTCCTAGAAAAAACATAAACAATCAACACTGAGTCAAAAAGAAATAGATGACTGCAGCAAATCAATCATATGTAAAGAGATGGAGTCAATCACCAAAAAGCTCCCAAAAAAGAAAAGCCCAGGACCAGATGGCTTCACATGTGAATTCTACTAAGCATTCAAGACAGAGTTAGTATCAATCCTGCTCAAACTCTTCAAAAAAATTGAAGAGTAGGGAAAGCTACCCAACTAATTCTATGAAACCAACATCACCCTAATGCCAAAATGAGACAAAGCTTCAACAAAAAAGAAAGTCATAGACCAATCTCTTTAATGAATAGAAATGCAAAAATCCTCAACAAAATACTTGCAAATTGAATCCAGCAGCATATTAAAAGAATCATACACCATGACCAGGTGGGGTTTATTCCAGGTATGCAAGGCTGGTCCAACACAAGAAAATCAATTAATGTAATACACCACATCAATAAATCAAATCAGAAGAACCACATGATCATCTCAATCAATGCAGAAAATGCATTTGAAAAAAATCCAATATCCTTTCTTGATGAAAACACTTCAAAGGATAGGAATAGAAGGGAATTTTTGCAATATGATAAAAGCAATATATGAAAAACCAACAGCTAAGATTGTTCTCAATGAGGGGAGACTGAAAGCTTTCCCTGTGAGATCAGGAACAAAACAGGGATGCCCACTGTCACCATTGTTACTCATATTTTGCTGGAAGTGCTAGCTAGAGCAATTAGGCAAGAAAAAGAAATAAAAGGCATTCAGATTGGAGAGGAAGAAGTAAAACTTTCACTCTTTGCAGATGATATGGTTCTATATATAGAAAATCCAGAAAAAAAATCTACCACAAGTCTATTAGATCTAATCAATGAATACAGCAAGTGGCAGGCTGCAAGATCAACATGTAAAAATCTGTGCTGTTCTTGTACAAAAATAATGTGCAACAAGAGGAAGAAATAAAAAAAAAAATCCATTTACAGTAGCAACCAAAAGAATCAAGGATTTAGGAATAAACTTAATGAAGCCCACAAAAGACCTATACAAAGAAAACTACAAGAAATTGCTAAAGGAAATCACACAGGACCTTAAAAAATGGAAGAACATACTGTGTTCATGGATTGAAAGACTAAATATAATTAAGATGTCAATTCTACCTAAACTCATTTATAGATTCAATGCAACAGCAATTAAAATCCTAACAATTTCCATTTCTGAAGTAAAAAAACCAATAACCAAATTTATTTTGAAGGGCAAGTTGCCCCAAATAGCCAAAAACATCTTGAGAAAGAGGAACAAAGTGCGAGGTCTCACACTTCCTGACTTTGAAGCATATTATAAACTACAGTGCTCAATACAGAATGGTACTGGCACAAGGATAGATACACCAACCAATGGAATTGAATTGTGTGTTCAGAAATAGACTCTTGCATCTATGGACAATTGATCTTTGACATGACAGTCAAGCTAAACAACTGAGACAGGACAGCCTCTTCAATAATTTGTGTCTGGAGAACTTGATATCAATTTCCAAAAGAATGAAAGATGACCCCTAGCTCACACCTTATACAAAAATTAACTTGAAATGGATCAAAGACCTAAAATTAATGCCAAGACCATAAAATTCTTAGAAGAAAATATAGGGCAAATTCTTAACAATCTTGTGATAGGAGTTGATTTCCTAGACCTTACACCCAAAGCACAAGCAACCAAAGAATGAATAGACAAATGGGATCTCCTCAAAATCAAACACTTTTGTACATCAACAGACTTTGTCAGAAAGGTAAAAAGGCAGCCTACAAAATGGGAGACAATATTTGGAAACCACATATCAGATAAAGGATTAATATCCCAAATATATAAAGTGATCCTACAACACAACAACAGAAAGACAAACAACCCAATTAAAAAATGGGCAAAAGACATGGGCAGACACTTTTCCAAAGAAGAAATACAAATGGCTCAAAAACATGAAAAAATGCTCAACTTCACTGGCTATTAGGGAAACGCAAATCAAAACCATAATGAGAGATCATCAAACACCTACAGAATGGCCATTATCCAAAAAACAGAAAATTACAGGTGCTGGAGAGGGTGTGGAGAAGTAGGGACAATTATTCACTGTTGGTGGGAATGTAGAATGGTGCAACCACTCTGAAAGACAGTGTGGCAGTTCCTCAGGAAGCTAAGTATAGATTTGCCATATGACCCAGCTATTCCATTCCTAGGTATATACTCAGAAGGACTGAAAGTTAAGACATGAACAGACCTTTGTAAAACAATGTTTATTGTAGCATTATTCACATTTGCCAAGAGATGGAAACAGCCCAAATTTCCATCAACAGATGAGTGGGTAAAGAAACTGTGGTACATATACAAAATGGAATATTATGCAGCTGTAAGACAGAACAAAAACATAGAATATATAATAATGTGGATGAACCTTAAGGACATTATGTTGAGTGAAGTTAGACAAAACCAAAAGGATGGATAATATACGGTCTCACTAACATGAACTAATATTAATGAGCAAAATTTGAGAGTTAAAAGCTAATGACACAGGCTTACAGGAGATAGAAAGAGGGTAGAGATCAGGCATTTGATGCTGAAGGACTATGGACTGTTCAGCAGGATTGATTGCATAGATCCAGAAATAGATAGCATAATACTGTGTGATGGTAGCACAATATTGTAACTACACTGAACAAAGATGTCCATGAATAAAGCTGAAAGAGGTGGGCTAGGTGCATGAATGACACCTGAGGTAAAGATAGAAAGTAAAGACTGGGGCTGTTAAACTTAGCAAAAGCTAGAGTGGTCAATGATTGTGACTATATGTACAAATATAAATTTGTTCTTGCATGTGTGAGAACAAATGAATGTCAACTATGCAGACTGTTGGAAAGGGGATTGTATTGGGGAAAAAATAAAATCAAAGAAAACTAGAGTCTATAGTCAACAATAACATTGTAATATGCTTCCATTAAATGTAACAAAGGCAATATACCAAAGCTAAACATATATGAGAGGGGGATATAAGGGAGGGATATGGAATTCTTGGTAATGGTGATGTTGTCTGACCCTACTATTATATTGTATTTTATGATATTTTATTTTTCTTTTTATTATCTTTTCTATTATTCATTAAAAAAAACTTTTTTTTCTTAGTAATCAATATGTTCAAGTGCTGACTGTGGTGATAAATGCACAACTGCGTGATAATTATGTGAACAACTGATGGTACACTGTGGGTAATTGCTATGTGGATATAAACAGGGATAAAAGTGCTGGAGAAAACATGGAGAGTGGGATGTACATATTTACTGTCAGTTACAAGGCAAAATGATATAGTCTTTCTGGAGAATAGTGTGATGGTTCCACCCGAAGCTAAGTATGTGGATGCCATAAAGTCCTGCAACCTCCTTAGGGGGCATTCACTTGGAGGATCTGAGAACAGGGAAATGAATGGACATTTTCACACTGTTATTTATGGAGAGAGGATGCAAGATTTGCAATGGGTGGAGGTGGCCTAAGGGTACATCAGTTGAGGAACAGAATGGTGAACTGATGTGTGTGCATACAATGGAATATTGAACAACTGTGAAAGGAGTGAAGCTGTGAGACATGAAACTAGGTGAATGGAAACTGTAGACAGAATCTTGAGTGAACTATGCCAGAAACAAAGGTGCGGTCGGGGTTACTGCTTCTAGGGGGAGTGGCGGCCGGTAGCCGAGCCCTCAGCTCTCGGGGCTGCTTAAAGGGTACCGGCGGCGGGGGCTCTTTCCCGGAGGCGAGGGCGAGGCGGAGGACGTGGCCAGGGTCCTCGGCGAGAGGCGTGCAAGGTGTGGAGGGCGGCGATAAGGACAAAAACACTCTTCATCCAGTAGGAGTATGCGCCAAAGAGATTTATTCAGGGGTGATTACAGGTTATATAGGCTGGTAAGAAGGGCAGGGCTGGAAAGGAGGTGAAGCAGCCTTAAATGGCAATACTGAAGGGAGAGGGGCTAGGATTGGTTCTGAGAGGACGCAGGAGCCGTTGCAGCGGGCGGGGGTTGTTCTGGCCACGGTGCATGCGCGCTGGCGGTGGCAGGAGTGGCCTTGGCACCAGGGAGCGAGTGGGTAAGATAAGGAAGTGGGGAAAGGGCAGTTGGGAGAAAGGCGGTTTCCTCCGGCAAGCCTCCCCTGCCAGTGGCATTTTGGGTGAGGAAAAGGGAGCTGCCCTGACCTCGCTCCTCAGGCTCGGGGGGGCTGCAGAGGGCACTCACGCCCGTACCTACTACCCTCCCCAGGGGGTGATCAGGTCCCCTGGCCCAGGCCTGGCAAGCCGAGGTACAAGCTCAGTCCCCGCACAAAGGCAAACACTGTAATGTCTCACCAATATGGACTAACAAAAATGTGCAAATTCAGAATTGAACTTTAGAGCGCACTTTAGCAGGGGAATGCTTACTGTAATGGTCCCTTGATTATAAGCTCATGCAGCAGTCACATATATTCCTGATTTGTAATGGCTATCTCCAGATTCTGAGATGCTGATTCATTTGTGTATGACCTAATTGATCCCTGGAACTCTGGGTACCTGTGTGACACCTGAAACTCAGAGCTAGAACTTGACAGATATGAATGCCAGTACTAGCACTGTAACAACTGTTAAAAAAAGCTGAAAAAGAGTCCAGACTTCAACTAGAGATATGAATGAAGCAGATGTGTTTAGAACTAGGGCAAATCAGGCCAAACGGTAAAGGACAATAATGACTGCATTTTAAAACTTCAAATCCCATGTGAGACCAAGGGAAGAGATGTTTAGTTGGTGCAAGATCTATATTTCCTAAACAATTTAACTCATACAGTTTGTTCAAATACCATAATTACATGGGACTTTTAATAGGAAGCAAGACCTGGTAGATTTGCATAGATTATTGTGGAATAGTGACACATCCCAAAGTATTTTGGACAGAGAATAAAAACATATATGCAGGGGCCCCCTGAGGAGCTGGGAGAAAATGCAGAGGTGTTGGGCTTCCTCACCTGGATTGTAGCTGATGTTCTCACAAACATTGAGGACTGGTGGTTTGATGTGCTGAGCCCTCTATCACAGGACTTGCCCTTATGAAGCTTGTTACTGCAAAGAAGAGGCTAAACCTGAATATAATTGTGCCTAAGAGTCTCTCCCATAGTACCTCTTTGTTTCTCAGACATGTCCTTCCTTGTCTAGCTAAGCCAACTGAGCAGGTGAACTCACTGCTCCCCTACGTGGAATCTGACTCCCAGGGGTGTAGATCTCCCTGGCAACATGGGATATGACTCCTGGGGATGAATCTGGACCCAACATCATGGGATTGAGAGCATCTCCTTGAACAAAAGGGGGATGCAAAATGAAATGAAATAGTTTCAGTGGCTGAGAGATTCCAAATGGAATCAAGAGGTCACTCTGGTGGAAATTCTTATGCACTATATAGATAACCCATTTTAGGTTAATGCATTAGAATAGCTAGAAGTAAATACCTGAAACTATCAAACCACAACCCAGTAGCTTTGACTCTTAAAGACAATTGTATAGTAATGTAGCTTACAAGGAGTGACAGTGTGATTGTGAAAGCCTTGTGGATCACACTCCCTTTATCCAGTGTATGGATGGATAGGTAGACAAATGGGGACAAAAAACTAAATGAAAAATAGGGTGTGTGGGGGTGATTTTGATGTTCTTTTCTCCTTTTATTTTTTATTCCTATTTTTACATTTCCTGATACAAGAAAATTGAATTTCAAAAAATCAATTGGCCATAGATGAGACAGAGACTATTTCTGAAGTATTAATTTAATTCCATGGGAGTGAGTGTGTCTCTCTCTCTATATATATACCCTTCTGCCACAACCATGCTGTTTTGACCTCTGTAGCTAAGATTTAAAGTCATAATGTGTGAGGGCTTCAACTTTGAACCTGTCTTCCAAGACGGGTTTTGGCTATTCAGGGCCTCTTATCCACGCAAATAAAGTTAATAATTGACTTTTCCATTTCTGCAAAGTAGGCTAGTAGAATTTTTAATGTGATTTTATTGCAACTGTAAATCAGTTTGGGTAGAATTAACATTTAATAATATATTGTCTTCCAACTTATAGGCATGGAATACCTTCCCATTTCTTTGGATCTTCTTTGATTTCTTTTAGCAAAGACTTGTAGATTTCCATGTGTAAGTCCTTTACATCCTTATTTAAATTTATTTCTAGATATGTGATTCTTTTAGTTGTTATTATGAATGCAATTTCTTTCTTGATTTCCTCCTCAGATTGTTCATAATAATGAATAAAAATATTACTGATTTTTGAGTGTTGATCTTGTACCTCAACAGTTTTCTGAATTAATTTATTAGCTCTAATAAATTTGTTGTTAATTTGGGGGGATTAAATATACAATTGTGTCATCTGCAAACAGTGAAAATTTGACTTCTTCCTTTCCAGTTTGGATGCCTTTTATTTCTTTTTCTAGCCAAATTGCTTCAGCTAGAACTTCCAGCACAATTTTCAAGAACAGTGGTAACAACGGGCATCCTTGCCTTATTCCTGATCTTAGAGGGGAAGTTTTCAGTCTCTCACCATTGGGTATGATATTTGCTGTGGGTTTTTCATATATGCCCTGTCATGTTGAGAACTTTTCCTTCTATTCCTGTCTTTCAAAGGGTTTTTATCCAAGAAGGGATGCTTGATTTTGTCAAATGACTTTTTCTGTGTTAATCAAAATGATCATGTGGTTTTCCCCTTCAATTTGTTTATGCACTGCCTTACATTCATTGGCTTTCTTGTGTTGAACCACCTTGCATATCTGGGATAAAACTTCCTTGATTATGGTGTATAATTCTTTTAATGAGCTGTTGTATTTGATTTGTAAGTACTTTGTTGAAGATTTTTGTATCTATATTCATAAGAGAATTGGTCTGTAATTTCCTTTTCTTGTAGCATCTTTATCTGTCTTTGATAATAAGGTAGTGTTTGTTGGCCTCATGGAATGAGTTAGGTAGTGTTTCCTTCTCTTCAATTTTTTTGAAGAGTTTGAGCAGGATTGGTAGTAATTCCCTTTGTAATGTTTGCTGGAATTCACCTATGAATCAATCGGGTTTGGGCTTTTCTTTTGGGTGAGGTTTTTGATGACTGATTCAATCTCTACTTGCAATTCATCTGTTGGGATCCTCTATTTCTTCTGAGTCAGTGTATATTGTTCATATGTTTCTGAGAATTTGTCCATTTATCTGGTTTGGCATGCAGTTGTTCATAGTGTTCTCTTATGATCCTTTTTATTTCTGTGAGGTCAGTAGTAGCATACCCCCTCTCATTTCTTATTTTATTTATTGGCATATTCACTCATTTTTTCTTTGTCAGTCTACCTAAGGGTTTGTTGATTTTATTGATGTTTTCAAAGAACCCACTTTCAGTTCCTTTAATACCCTCTATTATTTTTTATTCTCTATTTCCTTTATTTTTGCTCTAATCTTTGTTATGTCCCTCCTTCTGCTTGCTTTGTGTTTAGTTTGCTGTTCTTTTCATATTTCCTCCAGGTGTGCCATTAGGTCTTTGATTTTAGCTCTTCTTTTTTATTGAATGCATTTTTGACTATAAGTTTTCTTCAGCCCTATCTTTCCTGCATCCCCTAAGTTTTATATGTTGTGTTCTTGTTTTCGTTCATCTCAAGATATTTACTGATTTTTCTAATCTCTTCTTTAAGTCACTGATTATTTAAGAGTGTGTATTTAATTTCCATATGTTTGTGGATTTTCCAGGTACCAGCTTCATTCCATTATGGTCAAAGATGATGCTTTGCATAATTTAAAATTTTTTAAATTTTTTGAGACTTGTTTTGTGACTCAAAGTGTGGAATCTCCTGGAGAATTATCCATGTGCTCTTGAGAATAATGTATGTTCTCCTGTTTTGGTGTGAAATGTTCTGAATATGTCTGTTAGGTCTAGTTCATTTATCATATTATTCAATTCTCTGTTTCCTTATTGATCTTTCTAGATGTTCCAACTACTGATGAAAGTGTGTCTTGAAATCTCCAACTGTTACTGTACACATGTCTATTTCTCCCTTCAGTTTTACCAGTGTTTGCCTCATGAGTTTTGGGGCATAATGTTTAGGTGCATAAACATTTATGATTTCTTCTTGGTGGATTGATACATTTATTAATATGTAGTGTCCTCCTTTGTTTCTTGTAACAACTTTTGACTATTTCTCTGATATTAATATTACTACCCCAGTTCATTTTTGGTTACAGCTTGCATGGAATTTATTTTTCCATTCTTTCACTTGCATTCTATTTGTATTTGGGGATCTAAGGTGAGTCTCTTATAAATAACATATCATTGGATTGTGCTTTCTTATCCATTCTGCTAATCTGTGCCTTTGGGGAATTTAATCCTTTAACATTCAGTGATATTTCTGTAAAGTCAATAATTACTTCACCCATTTTATCCTTATATAGCATATCTTTTTTTTCACCTCTCTTTTTCTTTATACAACCTCTTTTTTCTGTATGGTTTATCTTTCATGATGTAAATGACTGTTCACTTTTTCCTTTTAATTTCCATATATTCTTCATATACTTTCTTTGTGTTTGCCCTGGGCTTTATATTACAAAACTTACATCCACAAGCTGCTAATTTGAAAAGACACAAACTGAGTTTCAATAGGATACCTGTTTTCTGTTCCCATATCCCTGTTTCTTCTCTTTGTGCTGCCTTTGTCCAGTACATCTTTAGATTTTGCATGTCCATTATCAGGAAATATGCAATTTTCTTTTTCAATTGTATTCTGTCTGTTATAGGAATTAAAAAGTAGAGCTGTCTATTGAGGATACATAACTAATGGCTTTGGTATTTACCCTTTTAGTTTCCTTACTGATAATCCTCATTTTTGCACACTACTCCAAACCACTCTGTACTGTCTTTTCCTTTCAACCTGCAGAATTCCCTTTTTGTAATTTTTTTTGGGCAGGTCTTTGATGACAAACTAAGTTTCTATTTATCTGTGAGTATTTATAAATCTTACACATTTTTGAAGGACATTTTTGCCAGAAAAAAGATCTTTGGGTTGGAAGTTTTTCTCTTTCCATACTTTAAATATATCATACCACTATCTACTTGCCTCCATGGTTTTTGATAATACATTGACTTTCAGTTTGATTGAGGATCCCTTGGATTGACAGAACAGTTTTCTCTTGCTTCTTTAGGAATTCTCTTTTTATCTTTGGCATTTGATATTCTGATTAGTATGTGTCTCAGAATACACCTATTAGTATTTATCCTGCTTGAAGTGTGTTGCACTTCTGAGACATATATATTTATGACTTTCATAGTAGTTTGGAAATTTGGGGCCATTTTTCCTCAAATATTCTTTCTGCTCCTTTTCCCTTCTCATCTCCTTGTGGGATACTCGTGATGTCTAGGTTTCTGTGATTCATGCTGTCACTCAAATTTCTGATACACTGCTCAACTTTTTCTGTTCTTTTCCCTTTCTGTTCTTATGATTTTATGATTTTGATTGTTCTGATTTTACTTCACTGATTCTTTTTCATGTCTCCTCAAATTTGATGTTATATGCCTGTCATGTATTTTAAATCTCTGTTATTGTGACTTCAATTCCCATAAGTTCTGTTATGTTTCTTTTTAAACTTTCAAATTCTTCTTTATGCTCACACATTGTATTCTTCATATCCTTTAGTTCTGTATCCATAATTTTCTTCATCTACTTGAATTGATTTAGGAGATTTGTTTCAGATTCTTTGGTTAGTTTTCCAATTCTGTGTCTTTCCTGAAGTTTTAAATTATTCTCTCAATGAGCCATAGCTTCCTGTTTCTTAGTATGGCTTATAATTTTTTGCTAATGTCTGGGCATCTGATTATTTTGATGTGTTAATTTGAAGGTCAGTTTCTCCCTCTTAGGTTTTATTGTTGATCATCTCCGTGTTAAGGCTCTTCCTTGACACTAGTTCAAAACTATTCTGGACAGATAGAGAAGCCTGTGTTTAACTGTTCAGATTTTCTCAGCTCTTCTTCATCTGATTCTTGCCCTGGATATGCAGTACAATTTTTTCCTCCTTTACTAGATAACAGCTCCATCAGAGAGGGGATATGGTCTGTCTTTTTCATCATTGTGTCCCTGATATTAGAATACAGTCTATGTTGCAGGCACTCAGTAAATTTTTGATGAATGGACTCAATATAATTATGTTTCCTTTACTATTTTTTACATTTTTATTGTGAAATATAGGATATATACAGAAAAGTGAAAACAATCTAAGTATGATTTAACAAGTAATCAGCAAATTTCAAAGAATATTATGAGTTACAGTTCCACAATTTCAGTTATTTCCTTAGTGTGAAGTATAACATATATACTAAAAGGTGATAACTTTCAAAGTATTATTTAACAAGTAGGTATAGAGCAAATTGCAAGGAATTTTATGAGTTACCATTCCATAATTCCAGTTATATCCTTATTGTGATACATAACATATATACAGAAATGTGATAACTTTCAAAGTATAAATTAACGAGTAGCTATAGAGCACATTTTGAAGCATGTTGTATGTTACAGTTCCACCATGCCAGTTGTTTCCTTCTAGCTATTCTTGTACCTTGGAGACTAAAAAACACTATTTATATAAAGACTCAGTATTCATAATCCATTGTGAAATCCTACCTAGGTAGTTGCTATCCCTCTCTGTTGTTTGATCACTGTCTCAATCTTCAGGGATTTCTGGGAAGTGACCAACCTAAATTTTTCATATTGAAAAGGGATGTTGACATTATGGGGAAGAGGGCTGCATATGGTTGATGTTTTGGGGAGGGTGTTGCCTCAGGATTTGGGGACTTATCTTGCATAGAAACACTCTGGGGGAACTAAGTTTCTGAAAACTAAATTTAGTGAGTGAAACTTTTATAGAGTCTCCTATAGGGACCTAGGTATCCTTTAGTATTTTCAGGACTAATGTTGGTTAGGGTTTGGCATACCTTGGGCATTTGGAATATCTAGCTGGAGCTTGCACAAGAGTAACCTCCAGGATAGCCTCTTGACTCTATTTGAAATCTCTTAGCCACTGAAACATTATTTTCTTACCTTTCTTTTCCCTCTTTTGGTCAAAAAGGTATTCTCAATCCCTTGATGCCAGGGACAGGCTCATTTCTGGGAGTCATGTCCCATGTGTCCAGGGAGATTTGATCTCCTGGGAGTCATGTCCCATGTAGGGAGGGGGTAATGAATTTATTTGCAGACCTGGGCTTTGAGAGAGAAAGGACACATCTGAGCAACAAAAGAGGTTCTCTGGATGTGACTCCTAGGCATAATTATAGGTAGGTTTAATCTCCCCTTTATAGCCATAAGTTGCACTGGAGCAAGGCTCAAAACTTGTAAATTAGGGGGTCCCTAATTTCATATAACATATATTCTGTCCAAGGTAAACAATCAATATCTCACATTATCTTCACTTATTTGTACAATCATCAACACTCTCAATATTAAACAATTATCGTAACCCCAAACACACCAAAGCTCTTATTTGCTAATATTAGCGTAGTACTGGTAAGAAATTCCTGTTAAATATAGTCTATAATATGCATATGTAGATTTTCCTGTATGCAGTTCTGTTGTTAACTCTTCATACCAGTGTCATATGTTAGAAGTACATCATGCATACACTTGGGGGATACATATCTTTAAAGAAGTCCTTTCAAACATGTTTGCCCTCATTGTGGCACTGAGAGTTACAATCCCATTAACAAACTATCATCATTGCTGTCCATTCCCATACATTTAAGTTCACCCTTATTAGCATGTTTGTACATATTAGCTAATTATTCCCCCTTCATTTGGCTTCTGACTATCTCTAGATCCCCTATATTCTACAATATAAGACACTGAGTTTACACTGTGCAGGGATTTAATATTAGTTATAAAATACAATATCTATACTTTTCTGCCTGACTTATTTCACTCAGCATTATGTCTTCAAGTTTCATCCATGTTGTCATATGTTTCTGCTGTATAGAATTCCATCATATGTATATATCAAATATAGTGTGTCCACTTGTCTATTTAATGACACTTGGGTTGTTCCCATCTCTTGGCAACTGTGAACAATGCTGATATGAACATCATGCAAAATTCTGTTTGTGTTACTTCCCTCAGATCTTCTGACTGTATACCAAGAAGTGAAATTGCCAGCTCATAGGGTAATTGATATCTAGTTTTTAGAGGAATTGCCTAACTGTATTCCACAATGGCTGTATCATTATACATTCCCACCAGCAATTAATGAGAGTTCCAATTCTCCACATCCTCTACAGCATTTGTAATTTTCCTGTTTGTTTAATGGCAGCCATTCTTATTGGTGTGAGGTGATATCTCATTGTGGTTTTGATTGGCATTTCCCTAATAGCTAGTGAAGATAAACATTTTTTCATGTGAAATTTAGCCACTTGTATTTCCTGTGATAAGTCATTTCATATCTTTTGCCCATTTATAATTGGCCTGCTTGTACTATTCTTGTTGAATTGTAGAATTTCTTCATATATGCTGGGTATCAGTCTCTTATCAGATATATGGATTCCAAATATTTTTCCCATTGAGTTTGCTGCCACTTTCCATTTTTGACAAAGTCCTTTTAGGTACAGAAGCTTTTGATTTTGCATAGTTGCCATTTATCTATTTTTTTCTGCCACTACTTGTGTTTTGGTGTGAGGTTTAAGAAGCTACCTCTTAATACTCGATCTTGAAGATTTTTCCCCACATCTTTTAGGAGTTTTATAGTAGGGTCTCTTATATTGAAGTTTTTGATCCATTTTGAGTTAATTTTTGTATAGGGTGTGAGGTAGGGGTCCTCTTACATTCTTTTGGGTATGGATATCCAGTTCTCTGAGCCCCATTTGTTGAAGAGTCTGTTCTGTTCCAGTTCAGTGAACTTGGCAGTCTTATCAAACATCAGTTGATCATAGATCTGGGGTCTGTTTCCAAACCCTCAATTCAATTCCATTGATCAATATGTCTATCTTTGTGCCAGTGCCATGCTATTTTTACCAATGTGACTTTATAGTAGGCTTTAAAGTCAGAAAGTGTAAGTCCTCCCACTTTGTTCCTTTATAGAATGTTTTTGGCAATTCAAGGCCCCTTTCACTTTGAATTACATTTGATAATTAGCTTTCCCAAGTCTACAAAGTATGTTGTTAGGATTTTAATTGGAATTGCAGTGAATCTGTGGATCATTTTGGGTAGAATTGACATCTTAAAAATGTGTAGCCTTCCTATCCATGAACATGGAATATCTTTCCATCTATTTAGGTCTTCCTTGATTTCTTTTAGGAAAGTTTTGTAATTTTCTGTGCAGATGGTTTTTTATGCCCTTGATTAAGTTTATTCTTATGTATTGATTATTTTAGTTGTTATTGTGAATGGAATTTTTTTCTTGAGTGTCTCCAGTTTAATCATTTCTAGTGTATAAGAACATTACAGACTTTTGTGCATTAATCATTTATCCAACCAGTTTGCTGAATTTGTTTATTAGTTCAATAGCTTGGTGTCATCAATTTCTCAGGATTTTCCAAATATGCATCATATCACCTACAAATAATGACAGCTTTACTTCTTCCTTTACAATTTGGATGTCTTTTATTTTCTTGTCTTTCCAGAATGTTTTGGCCAGAACCTGTAGAACAATCTTGAATAATAGTGGTGACAGTGGGCTTACTTGTCTTGTTCCTGATCTAGAAGGAAAGCTTTCTGTCTCTTGCCATTGAGTACTATGATGGCTGTGGGTTTTAATATATACCCTTTATCAAATTGAGGAAGGTTCCTTCAATTCCTACCTTTTGAAATGTTTTCATCAAAAAAGGATTCTGGATATTTTTTAATGCTTTTTTGGCATTCATTGAGATGATCACTTGATGTTTCCCTTCTTATTTGTTAATGTGTTGTATTACATTGATTGATTTTCTTTTGCTGAACCACCCTTGCATGCCTGGAATGAACCCTTCTTGTTCATGGTGTATTTTTCTTTTAATTTGTCTTTGGATTTGAATGCAAGTATTCATTTAGAAATTTTGCATCTATGTTCATTAGTGTGATTGGCCTGTACTTTTCCTTTCTGGTAGTATCTTTATCTGGTTTTGATATTCATGCAATGTTCCCTTCATAAAATGAGTTAGGTAGTGTTCCTTTTTCCTCAATATTTTGAAAGAGCTTCAAAAGGAATAATGTCACATTTTTTTGGAAAGTTTGGTAAAATTCCCCTGGGAAGCCATCTGGCCCTGGGATTTTATTTGTAGGAAGCTTTTTGATGACTGATTGGGTCTCTTTACTTGTGATCGGTATGTTGAGATCTTCAAATTCTTCTCAGGTCAGTCTTGGCTGTTCATGTGTTACCAGAATATTATCCATTTCTTCTAAGTTGTCTATTTTGTTGGAGTACAGTTGTTTATAATTTCCTCTTATGATTTTTTTTTTTTTTTTTAATTTCTTGAGGATCCACAGTAATGCCCCCTCTCATTTCTGATTTTGTTTACTTGGATCTTCTCTCTTTTTTATTTTGTCACTCTAGTTAAGGGTTTCTCGATCTCAAAAAACCAAATTTTGGTTTTATTTATGCTGTCTAATCTTTTTAGGTTCTCCTAAAATCTTTTCTGACTTAGTACTTGTTATTTCTTTTCTTCTATTTGCTTTAGGTTTAGTTTGATGATCATCTCTAGCTTCCACAGGCCTTCAGTTAGGTCATTATTTCAGTTCTTTCTTCATTTTAGTGTATGCATTTAGAGCTGTAAATTTTCCCCCTCAGCACTGCCTTTGCTGCATCCCATAGTTCTGATACATTGCGTTCTCATTTCATTCATCTTCAGATATTTACCAAATTCTCTTGCAATTTCTTTTTGACACTGATTATTTAATGGCATGTTGTTTAATGTCCACATATTTGTGAATGTTCTGGTTCTTTGGTGGTTATTGAGTTCTACTTGCTTTCCATATGGTCAGAGAATGTGCATTGAATACTTTCAAAATTTTTAAATTTAATGAGGCTTGTTTTGTGTGCCAGCATACATTCTATCCTGGAGAATGTTCCATGAATGCTAGAGAATAATATATATCCTTGTAATTTGGGATGTAACACTCTATATATGTCTATTAAGTCTAATTCATTTATCATGTTTAGGTTCTCAATTTCCCTATTGGATCTCTGTTTGGTTATTCTATCTATAGAGCAGAGTGGTGTATTGAAGTCTTCCACTATTATTGTAGAAATATCTTTTGCTTCCTTCAGTTTTGCCAATGTCTGTCTCATGTACTTTGACACACCTTGATTAGGTGCCTAAATATTTATGATTGCTGTTTCTTCTTGATGAATTGTCCATTTTATTAGAATATAGTGCTCTTCTTTGTATTCTTATGCTGTCTTTGCATTTAAAGTCTATTTTGTCTGATATTAATGTCATTACACCTGTTTCTTTTGCCTGCAGCTTTCATGGAATTTTTTCCCATCCTTTCACTTGAATCTCTTTGTGTCACTGTGTCTAAGATGAGTCTCTAGTAAACAGCATATTGATGGATCATACTTTTTAATCCGTTCTGCCAATCTGTATCTTTTAATTGGGGAGTTTAATCCATTCACATTCAATGTTATCACTGAAAATGCAGTTCTGAACCAACCATCTTATTCTTTGGTTTTTATTTGTCAAATCTGTTCCCTTTCCTTTTTTTTTTTTTTTTTTCCATTAGGTTGCCCTTACGAATACTTTTCAGTTCTATGCCTTTCTCTAGACCTCCCTCTCTCACCTTTTTTTTTTTTTTTCTCAGCTAGTAGAACTCCCTTTAGTACTCCTTTCAGGGCAGATCTCTTGTTAATAAATTCTCTCAGCATTTGTTTGTGAAAATTTTGAACTTTTCTCCAATGTGAAGGAGAGATTTTTTGGATAAAGAATCCCTGCCTGGCAATTTATCTCTTTCAGAATCTTAAATATGTCATACCACTGCCTTCTTACCTACATTGTGCCTGTTGACTAGTCAGTATTTAGTCTTATGTGGTTTCCCTTTTATGTGGTGAATCACTTATCTCTTGCTGTTTCTGGACTTTCTCCTCTTCATCATTTCACAATCTGATTAGTATAAGTTTTGGAGTGTGTTTATTTGGACTTATTCTATTTGTGGTTCATTGCACTTCTTTGATTTGCATATTTATGTCATTTAGAAAGGTTGGGAAATTTTCCCTTTTATCTTCTCTTCTCCTTTTGGGAAACCAGTGATTCTTACATTTCTGTGCTTCATGCTGTCCATCATTAACTTGAAATCCATTTCAAATTTTTCAGTTTTTTTCAACATTTGTTCTTTTGTGCATTCACATTCAATTGCATTCTCCTCTTGTTCACTTACTCTTCTTTTGCCTCTTCAAATCTGTTGTTGTGTGTCTCTAGTGTATTTTTAATTTGATCAACAGTATCTTTTATTTCCACAAGATCTGCTATTTTTTACTTACTCTGTCAAATTCTTCTTTATACTCTTCTAGAGTCTTCTTGATGTCTTTTGTCTTTAGACAACTTATTGAAGTTGTTTTGGAGATTTGTGTGTACTTCTTTTATTAATTGCTCCAAGTTATGTGTCTCTGCTGGCTTTTTAATTTGATTATTTGACGTGTCCCTATCTTCTTGTTTCTTTATGTTCTTTATACTATTCTGTTGGCTTCAGGGCATTTGCTTGATAGGGTAAATTTGGAAACTGCAGGATTATTTGAATATATATATACACACATACATATATATATATACACACACATACATATATATACACATATATATGTGTGTATGTATATGTATATGTATATATATATGGAAGAGCCACAGCTTGCTGGAGTGCACTGTTCCTGTCTTCTCATCAGATGGTTCTCTTGAGCCACCTCTCACCCTCAAGCCAGCTCTCCCCCAACCTTAGATTTTTGCTGGGCAGTGTCCAAACCAGGTGGAAAAGCAATAAATGCACACCTTCTCCATGTGCACTGGGGACTGTCAAGCCTGAGGGTGCAATGTGGGCCCTGTGAAGTTTGGCAGCAAGTCCACTTAAGGTCACTGTGGGTCTGGTGTTTCTCAGGCCTCTGCATAAATCACTCCCAGGCTATGGGCCATGTTTCTCAGCCTCCAGCTCAAATATGCTCCACTCTCTGTCTTCCATGCAGCCATGAGCCTCTGGGTGTGGGAGGGGATCCTGGTTCTCCCATATGGAAGGAGAGTAAATGCAGTCAACATTAGTCCTCTGCCTCCTGGGTTCCCTCACATGAGCTCCCAGCCTGTGGCTGTGGTGGATTATCTTACCAGCTAATTGCTGAAATGGGTGCATGGGAGTGGAGAACTTCTTACTCCCCTATCAGCAGCTGTCTCACTGTTGCCCATCCCCAGTGGTTGACTTAGCTGCATAAACTCACCCTGTACTTTGAGACACAGTTTCTCTGCTTCTTCATCCAAGTCCCCACCACATATTGTAGAAGTTCCTCTCTGGGCACTGGCACCCTGAAAATGCTGTCCTGTGCATTCTCCAGCCCTGGTCTAGTTTCTTTCATAGAGAGAAGTTTTCCCCACCTCATGTATTCTGTCATCTTCCTGGAAGTCCTGTCATTTACTATTATGTTATATTTAGATTGATACTTAATGATCTTTCTTCCATAAGACCTTGTGTGTAAGAAAGGCAGAAGTCCATAACTTACGTGTATCATTCATACTCAGATCCTAAGACAGGGCTTTGTACAAATACAGTATTTCCTCCAATTCAGGATGATATGAAATAAAATTTATTGTCAATAATAACAAAAAATAAAAGCAAACCACTGTGATACTAAATGTACACATAATAATAAGATGCAGGGTTCTCTAGGGAAACATAACCTACAGGAGATGTTAAATGTGTGTGAATATGTATATGTCTATATGTATATATGTGTATGTAAATATGATATTTAACACAGGATTTGACTTATGCAACCACAGGGACTAGAACTTTGAATTCCACTGTACATGCCACAAGTTGGGAACTCCAAAGAAGGTTTAGATGAATTGCCCAGGAGAAGCTCTCTGTCTGAAGTAAAGACAGAAATTATTCTCTATGATTTATGAATCATCAGCTCTCCCTTTGTGGCCTTCAACAGATTAAATGAGACTACTTTCATCACTGAAGGCAATTGATTGTACTTTGTTGATTGTTAATGTAATTAGCTACAGATGCAATCAAACGACTAACGATTTAAATCCATGAAATGTCCTCATAGTAACAATCAGGCCAGTGCTTGCATGACCAAACAACTAGGCACCATAGCCTAGCCAAGTTGACACATGAACTTAATCATCACAATATGCTATCCTTCAGAAACATTAAATGTGAAAAAAGAGGTCTTAATGCTGAATAAAAAGAATAAAGAGGAATTTTCTGCCCAGTAGCTATAGTTATTGAAAATATTTGGCCATTTTTGCCCCAGGCATCTTTGATGGATCATATTGTTTCATATAGGTAAGTTATGTTAAATTTAAAATAGTTGACCTGAATGAATATGCATGAAAGCTCCTGGTTTCATTTAAGATTCCCTGCTGTGTGCATCAATATGCATTATAGAAAACACAATGGGAGACTGTCCCCTGTCTTTGTAGAAAATACATTTATTTAAAAATTTTCCTTTTCCAGTATTTCTAATGCTATATACAATGGGATTTATGAAACATATTTTCCTTTTATTTAGAATAGGATGGAAGATAGGGTAAAATAGAGGAAAAGAGAGACATCAGCCTCTTCTACTTTTACCTAGTTTGCCCAAAGTGTTCATCAAACAAATATCATGGTATCAGTTGGATAAATTAAATCTGTTTACTATTGTCTTCAAGCAGAGATTGGAGATACCCTCTCTGATATAATAGTGAGAAGATACTTGCTTTAAGTGAATAGAACTTGAAGAATATTCCAATTTTAAGTAAGCTTCTTCCTCATTCTTTCAGGTTTTTGCCTAGCAGTCTTCCCAGCTCTGGTAATTGATTCTGTTTTCTGGATTTTCTTTTTCTGAACCTTAAATAGATTCTCTTTTCACCTTCTGGCCCAGCCACACTGTCTTACATTGAGTATCTAAAAGCAGTCATCTGCTTTTCAACTTTTTTGGACTCAACTTAGGTACCACATTCCCTAGAAGCCTTCCATGTTCTTCTCCATTTTCTCTCTTCTACTTCTGTCTTTATATTAATGAGTTTAAAATCAGGCTTTCTCTAAGGAAAAAGAAGAGAGAAATTGTTTTATGGTTGAAAGCAATGTAGCACAGAGATCAAAGGTGTAAATTTTTCTATCACATTTTAAAATTCAGGTGTAACTTAGAGTGAAATTCAACCTTTTACCTGTACAGCTATGTAAATTCAAACAATTGTATACAGTCACAAAACTGCCACCATAATCAAGATAAAGAACACTTCTATCACCTTAAAGAACTTCCCATTTCAAACTTTATATTCAGCCCATCTCTCTGCTCCAGTACTTTAGAGATCCCTGAGCTGTTTTCTGTCTTTATAGTTTTGCTTTTACTTGCAACATAAAATCACATAGTTAATAGCCTTTTGAGTGTGGATAATTTCACTCTGTATAATGCCTTTAAGATTCATCTGTAGTTTCACAGATCAATAGTATGTTCATTTTATTTGTTGTGTAGACTTTCATTGTATAGATTTACTACAGTGTATTTTCCTAGACCCAATTGAGGGGCATTTAGATTGTTCCCAAGTGTACACAGTTTTAAATTAAGTTGCTTTAAATAATCGTTACATGTTTTGTATATCGTCTTTAGTGTATTCTCTTTTGAAATCATTTTCTATTTTTTAAATTGTGTCTTTTGTTTTCTTATTTTTAAGTTTTGAGTTTTAAACAATTCCTTTATCAGATGTACAATTTGTAAATGTTTTCTAACAGACCTGCCTTTCATTCACTTAAGAATGTCTTTCAGTGAATAGAAACACTTCATTGTATTATTCAACTAAATCAGGGTTTTGTTTTATTTATTATGCTTTTGTTGTGGTTTGTAAGAAATCTTTGCCTAACCAAGATCACAGTAATTCTTAATCAATGTTTGTTTTTAGAAATTTTAGCTTTTTAGGTTTTTTTTTTAATTTTGTTTTGAAATAAATTCAAACTTACAGGAAGAGTTGCAAAAACAATACAAACTCCATACACAGAACTCCAGCATACCCTGACCCCCTCCCCCAAAACCCTTATCCACCAACTCTAGCACCCTGTCACACCACCATTTCTTTCTTTCCCTCCTTCCCTCCCTCCCTATCTATCATCCATCATCTATTGCTCTGTCTTCTGAACATATGAGAGCAAGTTGCACACATCCTTGAACAAATAATATAATTCAGGTACACAATTCCCATGAAAAAGAACATTCTTTTATGCAACCCCATTAAGCACAGCTAAGAAATTCAAGAAATTCAACATTGATACAAAGCTTACTTTCCATATTTCCTTTTATTTCATATGTCCCAACTGTGTCCCTTTGAGCCTCCTCTCCTCCATCCTCAGATCCCATCCAGGATCATCCTTGACATTTAATTGTCATTATCTATTTAGACTTTTTTTTTAATTGTGGAAGCATATATATAGCCTAAATCTTCCCATTCCCACCCCTCCCTAGCATTCCATTAGTTTGATTAATCACATTTAGAATGCTTCAATGTCATCACCTTCCCACCATCCATTACTAAAAATTCCCTTTCACCCCAAACAGCAACCTTAACACTAATTTCTTAACTCCCCATTGCCCCTTCACCCACTTCTTGTAACCCATATTCTACTTTTCACTTCTATGGTCATATTCTGATACTTTCTTTTTGTTTACCATGGGGCTTAAATTTAACATCTTAAGTCTATGCCAATCTTGTTTGTCTTTGATACCAAAGTAACTTCAATAGGACACCTAAACTATGTTCCTATGCTCCTCCATTCCCCTACCTTTATGTAGTTCTTGTCAAAAATTACATATTTTACATTGAGTCCAAAACCACTGATTTATCATTATGGTTTATGTATTTTAGATCCTATAGGAAGTAAATAGTGGAGTTACAAATCAAAAATACAGTAATATTGATATTTATATTTATCATGTGATCTTTACTGGAAATCTTTATTTCTTCACATGATTTCAGTCAATTGTTTAGTGTCCCTTCCTTTCATCCTGCACAATTCCCTTTAGCATTTCTTATAGGACTGATCTACTTGTGATGAAGTCTCTCAGCTTTTGATTATCCAGGAATGTTTTCATCTCCCCTTCATTTTTAACCTTCAGTTGTTTGTGATTTTTCTAAGTCTCTGATGGTTATTGACTTCTATTTGTATTCCATTGTGGTCAGAGAATGTTCTTTCAATAAATTCAATATTTTTAAAATTTACTGAGGCTTGTCTTATGTCACACCATATGGTCTATTCTGGAGAAAGATCCATGATCACTAGAGAAGAATGTGTGTCCTGGTGATTTGGGATGCAATGTTCTATATATGTCTGCTAAATTTCTCTATCTCTCTCTCTTCTTTCTTTGTTTCTCTGTCAGTAGGTCTCCCTTTAGTATCTGAAGTAGGACAGGTCTTTTATTAGCAAAATCTTTCAGCATTTGTTTATCTGTGAAAAATTTAAGCTCTCCCTCAAATTTGAAGGAGAGTTTTGCTGAATAAAGTATTCTTGGTTGGAAATTTTTCTCTCTCAGAATTTTAAATATGTCATGCCACTGCCTTCTTGCCTCCATGGTGGCCATTGAATAGTCACTACTTAGTCTTATGTTTTTGTTTTTTTTCCTTTGTATGTGGTGAATTGCTTTTCTCTTGCTGCTTTCAGAACTTGCTCCTTCTTTTCAGTATTTGACAGTCCAATCAGAATATGTCTTGGAGTGGGTTTATTTGGATTTATTCTATTTGGAGTTCACTGGGCATTTATGCTTTGTGTATTTATATTGTGTAGACAGTTTGGGAAGTTTTCCCCAACAATTTCTTTGAATACTCCTTCTAGACCTTTACCCTTCTCTTCCCCTTCTGGGACACCAATGAGTCTTAAATTTTGACATTTTATTTTATCTATCATATCCCTGAGATCCATTTTGATTTTTTTCATTTTTTTTCCCCTTTCTTTATTTTTTCATTGTCTGTTCTGTGGTCCTCAAGGATGCTGAGTCATTGTTCAGCTTCCTCTAATCTTGTATTATGAGTATCCAGAGTCTTTTTAATTTGGCCAAGTTTCTTTTATTTCCATAAGACCTTCTATTTTTTTATTTACTCTTGCAATTTCTTCTTTATGCTCTTCTACAGTCTTCTTTATGTCCTTTATATCCTCTGCCATGCTCTTCTTCATGTCCTTTATATCATGTGCCATGCTCTCATTGTTTGTCCTTAGTACTTTGATTAATTGCACCAAGTACTGTGTCTCTTCTGATCTTTTGATTTGGGTGTTTTTCTTTGGGTTCTCCATATCATCTGGTTTTATCATATGCTTTAAGATTTTCTGTTGTTTTTGGCCTCTTGGCATTTGCTTTACTTGATAGGGTTCTTTCTGTATATAAAAAATACCTATCTCTAATTTGTCATCTCTACAGCTTGGTGGTGTACACTTTCTCTAACTAAACAGCAGAAGGCATCCACAAGTCACCTTTTCCCCTCAACTCAGTGGGGATCTGATTCTTGTGGGGTTCATTTGGTGCACTAAGTTTGGGTGTGTTGTTGATGCTGTCTGTCCTGACTGTGGGATGTGTGTCTGGGTAGTTAGGGAGGCAGGGGAGCTTTAATAATCAAACCTTCCAGGTGTTCCTGGAGATTTAAGACTGTTGCAAGAATCTAAGCCTTCATTTCAGTCTTGCCACAGATTGTCTCTTCTGCTGACCCACAAATCCTTGGTAATGGCGTAGGGTGCCTGGGGTTTCCAAGCAGGTCCCCCTTCTCAGCCATGCTCTTCCAGGACTCTGCTGAGGGAAGGCTGTGCTATGTTACAAGTGCACACTGGTCCTCCAGGAAAGCCTTGGCCCACCAGGGCATGCAGGGACATTCCAAGCCTGCTGTAAAGATGGTTGAATGGGGCTTGCTAATTTCCCCCTTGTTGCACAGCTCTGCCTTCCAAGCTCTGGGACAATTGGCTGAGGGTGCACTAAAGGCCACTGTCCACACCTGATATTGTCATGTGTGCACAGTGCTGCAGGAAACACTCCCCGTCACACTGGGTTTCTTGGTGCAGCTCTGGGCTATGGGTCATTCCCTGGACAGGAGCATCCCCCACCCACTGGGGAGATGGCTGCAAGGGGTGCAGTTTCTCTCTCCTTTTGGCTCCCCTCTGTCCCCCTGGCCCCAAGAAAATCAGCAGCAGGCTATCCTCCACTCCAGACACTGAGACAATGGGAACAGTCTGTGTCTGCCATGCTTCACTGCACAGTTCTCACCATCATAACTGCAGCCACTCCTGGGTTGTTTTTTTTTTTAAGGAACTAGTCCATCTCCAAATGCCAACCCACAGTTTCCTCACATCACAGCACAGCTGCCAGACTTTCAGCCAGCTCACTCACTCATTTTAGAATGCAGACTCCCCGTTTCACCAAATGCATGGTCCCTGTGGATATAGTAGACCTTGTCTGGCTGGTGCATCACTGGAACTGGTGTTCTGGGTCACTTTCTGGCTTTAATCTAGTATTTTTCATGGGGGTGTTTTTTTGCCCTGTCTCACCTAGCTGCCATCTTAGGTTCTCTTGCTTTTTTTAGATTTAAATGTGTGTTTATGAATTACTTTGAATGTTTTTTAATAGGGAGAGTGATGATTAATTTTAAGTATGAACTTGGCTAGGTGATGGTGAAACACTGACCTCATTGTAATATGGGGGCATTTCATAAATAGGATTAGCATCTACAAGCAGTTGACCTTAGTAAAAGAGATTAGCCTCAATAATGTGGATGGGACTTATCCAATCAATGGGAGTTCTTAATGAGATTTGCAAGTTCCAAGTATCAGAAAGTTTCTGCCTCAAGTTTACATCCTCCACTTCATCTTGTGTTTCCAGTCTAATGAATTTTAACTCAAGACTTTACCAACCCTCTCATAGAATTCCCAATCTCTGGCTTGCCCTGTGGAATGTGGACTTGACAGTCTCTACAATTGTGTGAGCCAATTCCTTACAGTAAAACTCAATCTCTCTCTCTCTCTTTCTCTTTCTCTTTCCCCTCCACATGTATGCCCAAGCTTGATTCAACCCCAAGATCAAAGAAAATGCCAAGCAAAAGGTTACCCATGAGTTTTAATTAGGAACATACAGAAGGATTTTTCTTAATGGTGGCTGGTTGGGAAATGTAAGTCAATAATCCACACAAACAAGGGGAAGAGGCATGCCTTATATAGTTCAGCAGAACCTCACTAGATTTGATTATAAAGTAGTATCAACTGAGTTTTTTGAAAGTTAATTTCAGCAGAGCCTTGTGAGATTTGGTTACAAAGAAACTTCAGCTGAGTCTCACAAAAGTTGATTACCAACAGTGATTAGGCTCAATAACCTTCAATGCCTGCACACTGGTCAGACAGGCCCACTGCATTCTTAAGGCTCCACCTTTTCCCCTAAGGGAGGTGGGAGTCTGACCCCTGGGCTGCTGCAATACACCACCATGCAACAGTTTGTGTTGATCATAGGACATTTTATCTATATTCCAAAATAACAGTATAAGAGATAACAGAACATTAGGTGTTCCACACACAGAGATAATGTCTTCACAAAGTGATGCCACCATGGCCAAGAAAGGGAATTAAACCATTTACTGATAATTTATAAGATCTTGGACTTCAGTCTTTCTCTTCCAGATTTTTGGATATGTTGAACTCTGTCAGCAGGGTATTCCATGCAGTCCAATTTGCAGGGCTCATGGTCCAAGGCAGGCCAGTGGCACCTGACAATGGCAGTTCAGCATTGAGATTTATTGTGCATGTAGTTTACTGCAGAAGTCTATTGCAGAAAGGTATTTGCAATGATGCTAAGGGTGAAAAGAATGATGTTTATGGGGGAACTATGAGAGGAAAATCCTGTTGATCTAATAGAATTCAAGCTAAGTTCCCATTAGCAGACAGAACTGTTCCTGGAAAACAGGTATTATGAAGAGTTTCAAATACCATATTTTTTCTCCCTGAATTTGCAGGGAGGTTTCTGGGGCTACATCCATGGTTAATCTAGGCATAATGAGTGTCCATAAAGTCATACATTTAGTTCCCTGGGATATGGGGGACCTGGATTAATGATATAAATAATCTGTGGCATTTTTGGTATGAACTGTAGTTTAAAGCTTAAATTTTGGGTGACCCCAATACCCCATGGGCTTAGGATTCCCAACCCAGTATGATTGCATTGGTCAGGAACACAGCCAAGTGATCTTATTTTCACCACTTTCTAATGCTTGTGGCACAGAAAAGAGCAAGTTATTTTCATTATCTCATAGTGGTTGTAACATTGCTGGTCCTTTTTCTGGAATTTTCAGCACTTGCATGGGTCTTGCAGTTACCAACTCAATGGGAGTGGGAGCAGCTGCTTAAGGTCATGAATTGAAGCTAGTAAATGTTGGATGTAAGTGAGGGGTCTTTTGCTACAAGGATTGTTTGTCATCTTTTAGCTGCTTTTTCAAAAGCCCATTCATGATTTCAATTAACTTTAGTGCTGTAGGGTTGTGTGGCAAATGAAATGTCTGTAAGACATCATGATCAGTAGTCAGGCTTCAGTAAATTGTCTGGTAAAGGAGGTCCCTCTATCACTATCCACATGTGTGGGGACCCCAAAGGAAGCACTTAATTTCTCTAGGCTACATACTGTAGCCCTCAGATTCTCCTTTCTAACTGAAAAGGCCAGTAACAGCCCACTAGCTGTGTCTATGGCTATAGAGGCATATTTTGCACCCTCAGAAAAAGGAAAGGGCCCAGTGTAGTCTATTTGCCATCTGGTGAGTGGGATCTGTTTACAGCCAATGTTACCAAGTTGGTGAGAAAGCATTCCTCATTGTTACAATGAGCAGGAAGGGCATACATCAACAGTGTCTTTCAGCCATTACCTCATGATAGGCAACTGGAATTACTGCATCAGCCTCCACAAGTCTGATATACTTTGTGTCTTGTTTTCCTATGTAGCCATTCAGCAGCTTTGTGTGATTTTGGCTCCAGGCTATGAATTTTTGCTAAAGCCTCTACTTTGATATTGTCAGGTAAAGAGTCAGTGTTATGGGCAGAAGCATGAAAGTTACCTTGAGCTTATGACAAGCAGCCAAGATGCCTTCCCACATTTATTTTCCACATAAGGGGCTGCCAACAACAGTCCATTGCTCTTGCTTCTATGTGGCCAGCCTCACTGTTAAGTCCAAGTACATTGCCCAATTATCAGTGCAAATAGTGTATCTCCTGGTTCATGAACAATGACTATCCATACAGTCCTTAATTCAGCCCATTGACTGTTTTTTATAGTCCTTTTTTCCCCACCATATAGAGTCTGTACTAGGTTGCATGGCTACTGCCATCCAGGTGGTGGGCTACCCATGTTCTGATCCATCAATATGCCAGCCAGACTCTGGTATACTGCCTCATCCATCAATGGTGGGCATGGTAGCAGCCACCTCAGGGGGATTAACAGGGAGGGACAAATGTTCTTCCACATAGGAAACTGGTCCTAGAATATCATGCATTTCTTCACTTAAGGGGCTGCTGATAAAGATACTACACTGCAGGAGATAGGCTTTCCATTTTGTCAGAGGGTTCAGCTGAGCACTCCCTGAATGTGGTTTATTTGCTTTGTCTTTTATCCACCCCTATATGGGGATGGCAGTGCACAATGACAGAGGGCATTTGTGGCGTAGTCCTTCAACTTGCAGCAGGGCATTATAGTCTGTGCATAGTTGTTTTCCTAAGGGGCTATACCCTTTCCAAAGGGTAAAGCTCAGCCCCTTTCCAAACCTGAGACCAAAAGCTGAGGGGGGCTCCTTTTGTTTGTTGCCTTTGCCACAAGTCTCACCCAAAGCCAGTATTGGTACTGGCTACATGCAATTCACAAGGCAAGCCTGGTCTACCACCTCTCTTGAAGCTTGAGCCTGTTTGATGGCTCACTTAGCCTTTTCAGAGGCAGTCTGCTATTGAATATCCCATTCCCATGTTTTTCCTTTCCTGACTAGGACATACAAAGTTTTCAGGATTTGTGCTAAATGGGGTGCAAATGGTCTCCAATAACCCAACAAACCAAGGGAAGTCATTAGCTGCTTAAGAGTATATAGGGTGGGATAATTTTGCACTTTATCAACAACAGCAGAGGGAAGAGTCTTAGTCTTACCTGACCAAGCAACATCCAAGAATTTGACAGAATACCCCAACCCTTGCAATTTATTGTGATTCGCTGCTCAACCACAGCTTTCAAGGTGGGTCACTACAGCTTTGTCAGGGATCTCCAATTTTGCAATAGAGTTACCTGTTAACATAACATCATCAATATAATGAAAAAGAGTGACCTCTACTGGAGGTTTCCACATTTTTAATTTTAGGGCTGTTAGACCATGGCAAATAGTAGGAATATGGAGATATCCTTGTGGTAACATGGTAAATGTCCATTGTTGTCCTTCTTAAAGGTGAATGCATGTTGGCTGGAGGGATCTAAGAAAATATTGGATAAAATAGCATTATCAAGGTCTAACACAAAATGAAACTGACCTAAGTGCGTACTTATCTCCTGTAACAAAGTAGCTATATTTGGTACAGCTGAAAACAAAGGAGGAGTTACTTTGTTAAGCTCTCTATATTCAATAGTCAATTAGCAGATTTCATTGGTTTTTCTTCCTGGCCAGACTGAACTATTGAATGGGCTGTGAGTGGGGATTATAATGCCCACTCTTTCCAATTCCTTAATGATGGCAGTGATCTCTTGTTGGACCCCTGGTAACTTATACTAATGCACTGCCACCATGCATCTGCAGGAGGGTACCTTTACCAGTGACCACTCAGCATGTCCTCTTTGGATGATTTTGACCACTCAGCACTGGTGAAGGAATTCTTCTGGGTTGCAAAATGATATCTTGCAAAATATCAATTGCCAATATATATTCTGGAATAGGAGATATGTGCACTGTGCATTTTTGAGGTGGTAGCCAGCCAATCTGCATTAGTAGTTGTGCTGCTTTAATACCTTAGCCCCCTTATCCAGAAATGGTTAGCATAGGGCCCCCAAATCATGGTTGTTTCCCATACACTGAGGTACATTCTGCTCTATTGTCTACTAAGACAAGAACCTATGTTCGTTAGTAGGAGACCAAAAGATAGTTAGTTCCACATGTGGCCTCTGATCCCCAGTGTCTCCATATATTTTTCTTATTTGGGGATCTTGACCTACCCACTATGCTAGCAGTAAGGGGACCTCTCAGAACTCCTTGGCAAGAGGTCAGAGAGCTCTTTACTAGGTATTGGCTGTGCCTTTTGGCCAGAATACATGTCCTGCTCTAGTGACCTGGTTTCAAGCTTAATAAACCTCTGCTCCTTGGGCAGCTTGCTCTACAGTTTAACTAATACAGTGTTTGGCTGCCCATCAATATCCTCAAGTGTAGCTCCAGCAGCTATTAGATCTCCCTACATTTGTATACATGATTCATGGTTCAGACCATCATATCTCCTCATGATGCAACCCATAGCTCTGACTCCAGCTATTCTTCACTTTAGTTCATCTGTCTCTCTCAAGTGTGCAATCATTTGGGCAACCTGTGAAATGGGCTGTCCTATAAGTGGACTGAGAATGGGCACCAAAGTCTCATATCACTGGGAGCAGTATGTAGATTTAGCTCATTATTTCTTGTGGTGTAGTTACAATATTTTGTCCAATGACACCCGTTGTATAAATTGCATGCTTCATCCCTAGACCCCTCAATATATCTTGTAGTTCATCAATGGTATTCCAGTAGGGGGAATATGATATATTTACCAGTGATGGGGCAAATTCCCCACGTTGGGCCACACCTCCTTACACAAGAATGTAAGCCAATTAAGTAGCAAACATGTTTCCATTTTAGGGGCTAACAAATATGTGCATTGACAGATAAGGATGGGTAATGAGTGAGGACAAATTACTCATTCTCATACTCTGAGGGCAGTACACTCTCTGCACCTGTATCCCACAATTGCAGTTGCCAGTTTAATAAAAGTTCTTTGGGTTTTTGTCTATACTGAGTCCCAATTTCTCATAATTCACAAGCAGTAAAATCTCACATTGTTACATGTATTCTTTGCTCAATGGGTATGGCTGGGGCTGCAGCTGTATCAGTGGCATCATCTCCATCCATCTGGGAATTCTATTGGGTTGAGATATACTCTGACTTAATCTTTTCTTGGAGTACATGGTGAACACATTTACACTCTTTCTCCTCCTTCTCCCAGTTAAGATCGGGATCCTCATCATCTGAAAGTTCCAAACTTTGGAATCCCAGTCAGGGGAAGTTAGAATATGTCTTACTTGAACCTTAAGTAACTTTCTCCCCCTTACTCTAGTGTAACAACATGATAATATTTCCAAATTTTCATCTACTCAGCATAGCCACTCATTTAAAGCATCTTTCAACTCCCCTTGGGCTACCCACAAATCCTTCTCTAACTTACGTTCCTCTTTCAGATGGCAAACTGACACTTTGGCCAGCAAGTCCTCTTCTGCAACTGACCACAGGAACTCCAAAAGCAGCCAGGCTATAGCTGCAGTGGCCCAGCAACTTTTCTTTTTCTTGTGAAATCTCAACTCTCCTGTAGCCTGTTGCAGGATGGCTCTTAGTCCAGCCAGAGAGGTATAAGCATCTCCATACTCCCTTGGTGGTCCCCACTCATCTAGGAGGGTAGCCACTCTTCCCCACATGGACATTGCTGGCCATCTTGGGATTTCCCTTGGGGAGACTCCCTTCCCAGTACTCATGCTTCTTTGGCTGGTGGTTCCTTGGCCTCCTGTCTGGCTCACCAAATGCTCCAGCCTGACTCAAACCTGAGACCAAAGAACATGCCAGGCAAAAATCACCAAAGAGTTTTAATTAAGGTCCTACAGGAAGATTTTTCCCAGAGGGTGACTGGGTGGGAAATGAAAGTTGTTCCAGTTTGCTAAAGCTGCCAATATGCAAAGTACCTGAAATGGATTAACTTCTATAAGGAGCATCTATTAGGTTACAAATTTATAATTCCATCATACAAGTGTCCAAACTAAGGCATTAACAGGAGGTTGCCTTTCCTGAAGAAAGGCTGATGGCATGTGGAGCACCTCTGTCAGCTGGGAAGGCATGTGGCTAGCATCTGCTTGTCTTTTGCTCCTGGATTCTGGTTTTAAAATGTTAAAAATGTCTCTGGGCTTCTATCTCTGTTAGCTTCTCTCTCTAAGCTCCTGTGTATCCTTGCTTGTTCTCCCAGGATGTTTATCTCTAAGCATCAGGGGGTCTTCTCTGAGCTTCTCTGGGGCAAACTCTGGGCTTCATCTCTTAGCTTTGCATCTCCAAACATCTTTCTGCCTGCATGTCCAAATGCCTGGCTCTTTGTAGGCTCTAATGTCTTTTAAGGACCCTAGTACACTAATCAAGACCTTGAATGGGTGGGGTCACACATCCATGGAAACAATCTAGTCCAAATCTCACCCACAGTTGGGTGGGTCACATCTTCATGGAAACACCCTAATCAAAAGATCCCACCCTAATAAGTCTACATTAAAGAACATGGCATTTTCTGGGGGTACATAATAGATTCAAACTAACACAGAGAAGTCAATGATCCACACAACCAAGAGGAAGTGGAGTGCCTTGTACAGTTCAGCAGAGCTTCACTAGATTTGGTTATAAAGAAGATGCAGCTGAGTCTCATGAAAGTTGATTACCAACAGTGATTAGGCTCAATGAACTTCACTGTGTGTGTTGTGGTCATGTGGGCCACTGCATGCACAAGACCCCATTCTTTTCACTAAGGGAGGGGTGATTTTCACCCCTAGGCTGCCACAATGTATGTAAGTATACATACACATATTCCATTGGTTCTGTTTTTCTGTAGAGCACTGACTAATACAGTGAGGTATGGATTTAGTAGTTTTTGTTTTTGTTTTTGTTTTCATATGGACATCCAGTTGTTTCATCAATACCATCTGTTTAAAAGCCTACACTTTCTTCATTGAAGTACCTTGACATTTTCTGCAAATCAATTCTCCCTATGTGTGTCAGTTGATTTCTGAATTGTCTATTCCGTTCCACTGATCTCTATGCTTCTCTTTTTCCAAACACCATACTGTCTTAATTACTGCAGCTTTAAATTAGTCTTTAAATCAAGCAATAAAAGTCTTCTAACTTTTTTTCCTTTTAAAAAATTATTTTGGAAATTAGTAGTCCTTTGGCTTTCTATATGAATTTTAGAATGAGCTTGTGAATTTCTACACAAAATTCTGCTAGAATTTTAATAAACATTGCATTGAATCTATTGATTTGAGGAAATTTGACATAATAATATTGAGTTTTCAAATCCATGAACATGATATAATTCTCTATTAAATTAGGTATTTTTTTTTACTTTGTTTACCACTGTTTATATTTTTTAAAACAAATCTTTCAGAAATTGTGCAATATTTACAATTAAACATTTTATATTTTCATGCCATTTGAAATGGGTCTTTTAATTTTAATTTCCCATTGCTCATTGCTTGAGTATGAAATACAATTAATTTTTGCATTTTTTTGTTTTAATTTATTAATTTTTATTTTGATATCATGTGTACAACATATAATTTCTTATATTAGCCACTTTCAGTTACAAATTTTGGGGGGTTAATTAAACTCACAATATTGTGCTACCATCAAAACCATATTATAAGTTAATTATATATCATGTACCTTTGCTAACATCATTTATTTATCTAGTAGCCTTTTTGAAGTTTTTTTTTCTGATTTCCCACGTAAGTAATCATGTCATCCCCAAATACATATTATTTTATTCCTTCTTTTCCATACATTTTAAAATTTTATTTTTTCTCACTTTCACATTCTTGCTAGGACCTCCAGTACAATGTTTAAGAGATGTCATGAGAGAGTATTTCTTTGCCTTTTTTTCAATCTTAGAGGGAAACAATTCAGTCTTTCACAGTTAAATATTCTGTTAACTGTAGGATTTCTAGATTTCCCTCATTAAACTGAAGATGGCATCTTCTACTTATAGTTGTTGAAAGTTTTTATCAACAATGAATGCTGAATTTTGTCAATGTTTTATTTCATCTATTGTGATGGTCATCTATGTTTTGTCCTTTGGTCTGTTTATATATGGAATTACATTGGTTGAGTTTCTAATGATGAAGTATTTTGCATAGTACCCATTTTGTAATGGTGTATTATTCTTTTTATATATTGTCAGGATGATTTGCTAATATTATGAGGAAAAATTTATGTCAAGTCCATGACAGATATTTTTCTCTTGATTTCTTTCTCTTTTAATATTTTTAGTTGGATTTCACATGATGGTGATGCTGTCCAAAAAAAAAAAAATGAATTGAGAAATATTCTCTCCTTTGTTTATGTTATGAAAAGTTGTGAAGAACTGGAATTATTTCTTTTCCTGAATATCTTGTAGAAAAACAACATTGAAGACATTTGAAACTAAAGTTGCCTTTGTTTTAAAGTTTTTTTTTTAAACCTTAAATTGAATGCCTTAAATAGATATATGACTCTATACATCATCTTCCTGTTTAAGAGTGAGTTTGGTAATTTTTTTTGTCTTTTCTTGAATTTGTTTGTTTAATTCAATTTATTGAATCTATGGGCACAGAATTGCTCATTGAGTCCCTTTATTTAATGTCTGCAGGATATTTCATGGCACCTCTTTTTTATTTCTCAGGTTTGTAGTATTTGTCTTCTCACTGTTTTCTTTATATGTCTGGATAAGTTATAATTATATTATGAGTATGAAGGACCAACTTTTGACTTCATTAATTTTTTTTTACAGTTCTCAAGTTTATCGGTGTCTGATATTATCCTTATTTTTTCCATATTCTGCTTGTTTGGGATTACATTTTGTCTTCATTTTGTAATTTCTTTTGATGAAAACATAGGTCATTATTTTGAGACCATTCTCCTTTTCTAACATAAGTATTAATGCTATAAATCATCCTCTAAACTCTGCTTTAACTTCATCCTACAACTGCTGATATGATTTGCTTTTATTTTTATTCAGTTAAAAATATTTGCTAATTTCCCTTGTGATTTCACCTTCAAGCCAAGAGATATTTAGAAATGTGTTATATATATTTCAAATATCTGTGATATTTCCAGCTTTCTTTATGTTATGAATTTCTACTTTAATTTCAGATAATCCATGAAAATACTAAGTATTAGTTCATTTTATTAAATTTTTAAAGTTTATTTCATGGCACAGAATATGATATACACTTGTGGATTTTCCATGTGTGCCTGAGTTTACTATGGATGTTACTATTGTTTGGCAGAATATTTTACAAATGGCAGGAAAATTTGATTGGGAATGCTGTTCATATATTCTACATCCTTAGTGATTTTTTATTTACTTGTTCTGCCAAGTGTTGAGAGTTGAAGACTCAAACTATAATTATGACTGCATCTACTGCCCCTTTCCTTTAGATGAATTTTTATGTATTTTTGAAGCCTTGTTTTTACATGAATATACATTCAGGGTTCTCATATCTTCTGAAAGATTGTCCAATATATTATTTATTATATCTCTGTTTAATCCTAGTAATATCCTGCACTCTGATACATATCTTAGGATATTACTATTACTATTTCAGATTTATTTTTCATAGTTGTATTGTGTTATAATTGGCCTATAATTAATGCACATATTTAAAGTGTACATTTTGATAAGTTTTGACATCTGTATACATCATGAAATCCACAAAACAATTAAGATAATGAACACATCCTTACCACCAAAGCATCAATGTGTCCTTATTCCTTTCTGTGATCTCTCATTCTTATCCTTCTCATGCCTCCATCAGGATGTCACCAGTAACCTTCCTTTCACTACACTTCTTTGCATTTTCTAGAACTGTAATAAATAGATTCATAGAATAGGAACTATTTAATTTTTATTTAGCATAATTATTTTGAGATTCATCCATGCTCATGCATGTTTCACCAGTTCATTGATTTTCTATTTTTTCATTACTGAATTTTGATAATTCACTATGTACCTTATACAGAAGTTCTTTAACAACTATGGTCTTTGAAAGTTTCACATTTTCTTTTCAAGACTAGGAGTTCTTAATTTTTCCTAAGTGCAATTAATCCTGTATTTTTCTTTTATAAATGGTGACTTGACTGTTGCATCTCATAAATCTTTGCCTAACCCCAGGTTACAAAGATTCCTTTTTTAACCTTTTCATTATTCTTGATTTTTTCTATGTCTTGTAATTGTTTTATTAAAAGACAGACAACTGATACAGGACAGTATAATTTTAGGAATTCATTTTATAATTTTAGGAATTTAATTAGGTATATGATCCATTGTGAGTAAACTTATATGTACTATGTGATTTACAAATGAAACATATTCATAGTAATATCAAATTATTCAACACCTTTTGTTGAAAAGACAGTTCTGTCCTTTCTTCAATAAATTGTCTTTGTCATAATTAAACAGACCTCATATGCCCAGATATATTTAGGGATTCTCTTTTCAGTTCCACTGGCTTATCTTGATGTCCATATCATATTGTCTGGATTATTGTAGCTTCTTAATAAGGCTTGAAGTTGGTAATACCATTCCTTCAATTTTATTATTTTCTTTACGTTATTATGGGAGTTTTAGGATTGGGCATTTCTATATTAATTTTAGAATCAGCTTTTCAATTTACAAAACTGCTTACTGGAAATTTGATTGAAATTGCAATGCATCTAAAGATCAATTTGGAAAGAACTTACATCTTTAAAAAATAATTTTCTTGTATAAACAAAGTATATTTCTCCATTTATTTAGATATCAAGTTTTATAATTTTCCATTGAAATTTTTGCAAAATATTTTATTATTTATTTCTAAGTATTTCAAATATTTGATACTATTGTAAAGGTTTTTTAAACTATAATTTTCTTATTTTTTGTTAAAATATTGAAATGTGATCAATTTTTGCATAATGATCTTGTATTCTGCAACCTAAATAAATCCTTATTTAGAACACAAATAAATAACCTTGTATCCTGCAACTTGGAATATTATGTCAAATACCATTAAATTTTTTTTAATTGATTAAATTGGACTTTCACAATTAGTGTAGTGAATAAAAATAAATGAATCATTCTTTAAATACCATAAGTTTTTATATATTTTTCTTCCCTTATTATATTAATTATAACTGCAGTACAATGTTTAATACAATTGGTGAGACTGATATCCTTCTACTTTTCCTGACCTTTGGTGGGAAACCTTCAGTCCTCCACCATAAAATATGATTATTCTTGTAGTTTTTTAAAAAATACATATTATATTAGTCTGATTATACTCCCTTCTATCATTATTTTGATGAATGTGTGTGTGGTTGTGTGTGTATGTGTGCTTGTGCCAGGAAAGGATGTTGTTTTGCTTTTTTTTTTTTTAATTTCTAGTTCTGTGTAATGCAAAGACAGAACTCTTGAAAGTCAAAAATAGAAAAAAATGCACCAAACTCAAAATATTGTTAAGTCATGAAAAAAGGATGAATCTTAGGTAAAAGTCAAGGAGTCAACCCCCAAACTTTTTAGGTGGTTATTTATTCCCAGATACCATCACATGTCTGCAGTAAAATCTATTTTTTTAATGTCTCAGGTTGCAGAAAAAATAATAATCCATTCTCTAAAATTGGATTTAAAACTATGATTAAAAGACATGCACAAACTTTTGTCATTACCAAAGTACATAGTTTTACCCAAAGCTGCCAGCATTTCTATCAGTAGTAACCAAGCTGGCAGATTTTAGTAACTGTCAGTTTAGATGTAGGGATAGCAGATGGAGAGGGCCAAGTGACATTAATCCAATTAGTGGCATGGATGATTCTGGGGTGTGACTCACCTACATCAGTACTGGTCTTAATTCTATTACTGGAGTCCTTTAAAGGAGAATGTAATTCAGACACAGAGAGAAAGCCACAGACTGAGCAGCCAGAGGTGAATATCAACAGAACCTAGAGATGCCACCATGTGCTTTGTCATGTGACAAAGGATAACTGGCAACCAGCCCCAGGAGCCACAGTATTTGGGGAGAAAGCATTACTTTGATGATACCTTGATTTGAACTTTCTTTTAGCCTCAAAACCAAAAGCTAATACATTCCCATTGTTCAAGCCAAACCATTTCATGGTATTTGCTTCCACAGCCTAAGAAACTAAGAGACTTTGAATATAATATCCCGAGGCTTTTTTCCTTTCTTTCTTTCTTTTTTTCTTTTTTCATTTCCCTTGATATTCTTTCTGAACTTCTTGGATCTGTGTTTTGGTGCTTGTCATTAATTTAGAAATTTCTCAGTCAGTCACTATCTCTTCAAATATTTCTTCTGTGCTCTTCTTTCTTTCCTTTTTTGGGATTATTCATACAGGTATGTCAGGTCATTTGATAATTTCCCACAGTTACCAGATGTTCTGGTTCCAGTGTGTGCATGTATGTATGTGCGTGTGTGTGTTTCAGTCATTTTTATCTTTTTATTTTAGTTTGGTAATTTCTATTAATATCTTCAAACTCACTGAATCTTTCCTTGTCCATGTCAAATCTACTGATGAGCAAATAAAAAACATTCTTCATCTGTGTTACTAAGTTTTTTCCATTTCTATCATGCGCATTTGAACCTTTTCTTATATTTTCCATGTCTCTGCTGACATTAGCCATTAGATCACACATGCTGTTCACCATTTTCAGTAGAGTCTTTAACATATTAATCATAGGTGTCCCTTTCTGATAATTCTAACATCTGGGTCATTCTATACTTGGTTTGGTTGCTTCATTTGGCTCTTGACAGTCTGTTGTGTCTTCTTGATTTTTTCTATGTCTTGTATTTGTTTTATTGAAAGACAGATAACTGATACAGGACAGTATAAACTGAGGTTCTTATGACTAGAAATGGGCATGTCTATCTTTCTGCTGGGATTAATGTGGGGTATCATTCTATACAATAGTAGAGTTGGGTTAGGAATTTCTGTGTGTAGGGCTGCCTGAAGTACATCACGTGTTTTGGATTCTTCTATAGTTATTTATGCTTATGGTGGGATTGTTCTGCCAGGGGATGTTTCTCAATAGCTCTTCCATCCTCAGCTTCGGGACTTCCCTTCTGCCTAAGAAAGATCTCTCCATGTTCTTACCCCTCTTATAGGAAGAGTTGATTGCTGTTATTTGTTAGTCAGCACCTGTCCCCTGGTTAGGGGTGGGGTGGTTGAAGATTTTTATCCATTTTTCTGAGCAAGCCTCTTAAGTAGTCATTGTGGTCCTTGGTTTTGTGGATGGAGACTTCTCAGGGATCTTGCCCTGATATCAGCAATAGATCTGGGCATATTACTTATTTTATTCTCTCACCAGGGGTTAGGGTCTTCTGTTTTCCTATCCACCAACTGAAATTGGTTTCCGACATTGTCTTAAGAGTGAAAATTATTATTTTTTTTTTTACTTTCCCCAGAGGTTTATGCATTTTTTTCATAGGAAAGATAGGACAGAAGGATTCTGGTGAGCTTTGTGCCTTTCTTACAGAAGCTACTTTTTTCTTCCCCTAAATCTGCATCATGATTATTTGTTCTCCTGCCCAGCCCCAATCATTTTTGTGAGCATTTTATAAGATATGAGGAGAAAAGCCTGAGACAGGGTGCAAAATCTCATTGTGTCAGAAAATCCCAGAGTTCTATATTTTCTCACTATTCCCACTCACCCTTCAACAATACGTTCAAAATTCTAGCTGAAGTCTTTTGTGGTACATGGTTGCATCCGCCTCATGTAAGTAAGAGTTCACTTCTTTGGAGGTACCTGTCTTGTTTAGATTTGGGTTAATGAGTTACCTTGCAGTTATCCAATTGCTTAAAGTTGAATTTGTGCATTTGCAAACTACTCAGTTTCCATTATTGCTGTGGCAGCTGCTGCTGCTATAAAAGTAGTAGGACAGTTTTGTACATCCTAAATGGAGTCTAGAGTTTAAATAGCACAGGTTTTTTTTTGTGTGTGTATGTGTCAGACCCTTCAAGGTAAATCTCATTTCATTACTAGCTATATATCTTTGGACAAATTATTTAGTACTCTGTGTCTCAATTTCTTCAATGAGCAGAATGAAAATGAAAACTATCTGAAAAGTTAAATTGACATGAGCCTTCATATAGACATAAAACTCTGGATAGGAAATCTGGGTTTTAGTTTAAGATCTGCTACTCTCTTATCCCACTGAGTTCTCTTAGATTTCCTTCCCTTATCTTCTAAATGAGAATGTTCAACTCAATTAGCTCCATACTATCTCTGTATCATTCTCTGAAATTATTATAAATCATAGCTAAATCCTAGAATGAACACTTTTCTATTCATTGTCTTACTTATCTATCTCCTGTAGATGCTGTATGCTTGCTTGTGCCTGAGTATGTATGTGTGTATTGTTGGTAATGTTTGAATGTTAATATTTGGAGCATTAAAAACATAGTTATACAGTTTGTGCACTGCAGTTCTTCTATTACTTAATTTTATGTGGTATGTCATCATTTCTTCATCTGGGCAGCACTATGTTCCTATCTGGAATTAAAAATAGAGTGTAAAGTAAGAAAAAATCTTCCACAAGTAAATGTTTGTTTAATTTGGGCTATCAATAAACTTATTAAATGCAAAATAAATTTAAAATATGAGATGAGTGTTAATTCATCTCAGCAATAGAGTTAATCAGGTAATTTATATAATTTGCTACTTGTTCTTTCTATACAGTATGCATTCATGTGTTGACCATCACATAAGTATGACTTCTCACTCACCAAGAAGAAAAAGTTCCTGGAACTTAATGTTATTTTAACAAAGAATGATAGAGACTTGCTTTTAAGAAAGAATTTCTGTTAAACAGAATAGTTTTAAGGTTTTTTCTCACTAGCTAATTCCCATGAGCAAAAAGAAGTCTTAAAAATTCAATATTGCTCTTCATAAGGTGACAAAAAAAAAAAAATAAGCCACTTAAGGTGAGAAGAACACAAAACATTTTCTCATGACACACTTCTTATATGTGAACATTTCAGCATACACTATAAAAATACTCCTTTGCACACACACACACATCCAATTTTCAAGGTTCAGTCTTATTTTCCTAATCAGCAAGGAAAAATTTAGGGAAGTATTAGAAACACTTAAAGGGGGAATAATTCATGGTGAAGGCATTCCATTGGTAGCACATGTCTTTGTTCTCTGGACCATATTTTGCAGTAATTTAGAAACAGTAGATATTTATAGAATGAAAATAGTCCTGACACCATCAGGTTTGAGAATCAAAGGCTAAACACAGTTGTTAAAAGCAATGCATCATTTGCCGTAATAGAAAATCCTGTGAAAAGTCCTGATTTCCCCTCTCCAATGAAAGAGGAGGCATAATCCAGACCTGAAAAAAGATAAAGAAAACCACTGTTGATCAGCCCATTTTTATAATATAGGAAAATTCACTTTCTCCAAGATTAAGCATCCAATGGTGTGACCCAGTGATTACATTTCAAAAAGGAGTTACGATTACATTTTAGAGAAGATTAAGGTAGCTTATTAGAAATACCTAAATGACCTGCAAAGATTTAAAACTTCGGTAGTGTCTAGAATCTGCCACATGCAATGAATGCAAAACTAATAAATTTTAATTAATATGTTGGTTAATAATTTTAATTCCTTATGAAATAATTACCTAGATTATGTCTACTAACATTATAATTTGAAATAGCTTTTTTTCAGTCACTCCTTAATAACAAAATCTTAACTGTTAATTTCTTATCAGTTTCATTGGGTCCTTTCATTTATTGATTTTTCCTTTTAATATTAAATTGTTTGCTGTGAGCTTAAGATGTTAAAAAGGATATGGCAGAATTATGAGATAATTGCATAAAAATGTTAATTTGAAATTTAACTTCTCTTTTGTTTATTCACATTATCTATCTTATTACAATTTTGGATTCAGTGCTAGATGATTTTACCCACTGCAGTTGATTGAATTACATATTCCAGCAAAAACATGTACTTAATCTTAATCCATGTCCCTCTGGGTGAGGACCCATTGTAAATAGGACCTTTTGAAAATGTAATTTTTTGATAAATTTTGGCCAAGTGTATCAGGATGGGTCTTAATCTTATTACTGTATGTTACAGAGAAAAGACATTGGGAGCATCCAGAAGGTAGAAGTCAATGGAACCAAGAGAAAGAAGGTGATACCATATGCATTCCATGTGACAGAAAAACCAAGGAACCCCAAAGATTGTTAGCCAGCCAGAAGAAACCAACCTCAGGAGGAACCAAGCCTTCTAGCTTCTGAAACTATTGTTAAGCCAATCCACTGTATAGCATTTGTTTTAGCAGCTAGGAAAGTAAGACACCCTTGCTGTTAATTTTCTAATAAAGATAATGTAAGATAATATAACTGGGAAGAGGAAAGCATGTTTACTACCTTATTGAAAATTCCTGTCTAAGGCATTTATATGTCTTTATAAAAACTAACTATAGCCTTGACAAATCATCAAGTAGACCATTCTGTGTGGCAAAGAATGTGAGATAGCAGGTATAGTTAACTGGGTGGGCTATTCTGGGTAATTTTACCACATGTGATTCCTTTTAAAAGACTTTATACAAATAGCTAAATACATTTCTGGATGATGCATAAGTTAAGCAATGTGAATTAATGGATTTTGATTACCTTTGACTTGGCAATGCTAATGATTTAACTAAATGTGCTTTCGTTAGGTACATTTGTGATTATTAGTAAGATATAATGTCTTGGAATTTCACAGGCTTGTGTCAAGTTATGAATTATTTCAAGCTCAAATGGTTATTTTTCTCACTATAAACAGAATACAATTATTTAAACTGTCAACTATTGTCCTTAAGAGCAAAGCTTTTCCTGTGTGTGACAATAATGAAAAAACACCAATATTGTAATTTTTTTGCAACAGCTGTATTTAATGAAGAATTCTTATAAGCAAGTCTCTAATCTAGTGTGACCCCCAAAATTTAGCTATAAACTAGTACATAGCAGTGTTCTATTTCTATTAATTCTAAGAGAAGAGAACCGAGGGATATTTTGCCCCCTTTAAGGAAAAAAAAAAACACATAAACAACAAAAAAAAAACACATTAAGGAAGGTCATTTCCTTCAGGCTCTTTCTTTAGCACTTTATCTAATGGGAGAGAAAAGAAAAGAATGGCTTCCAATCCAGTTAGTTTAGCCATTGGAAAATTAGATTCGCACCTCCTTTTTATAATCCCCATAGGATTTGTTATAAACTTGTTTTAGATGCCCAAAAGCTTAAATGAATTTGACCTAGCGTTGTGATGTCTTCATTTGTCAAATTAATGGACCAACAACTGAGCAATCAGAAGATGGCCTGAAGGAAATGGAGCCCAGAAGAAACCAGTTTTCCTTAGTGGTAAGGAATAGAAACTTTGAAACAAGAAGCCATCTCTGGCTTTGGAAGACAATCAGTAATGATGCCTTTGAAGTCAGTAGCAAGGTGACTTTTGAAAGTAGGAGGAACACACCATGGAGGAAACAGAATTCATGAGTACATTTTCATCTTGAACCATGTCTAATACCTAATTTGATAGGAACCGTTTATTTTGCTTTTCCCAGAGGTCTTCAATAGCTTCTACCACTTGCCTAACTTACACTAATCTAAATCCCTTTCAATCCAATTACATGGCTGCATCGCAGAAAGAGAGTTTAAAACTTATACTCAAGTCTTACGCTCAGGAAACTTGAAAATATATATGTAATTCCAATATTTTCCTGATCTAAGTTATTGACTTCATAGTTCTGGGCTTTAGAGTTTTAATCTTGAGCAGATTCACAACTATTCTCCTTGGAAAACTCCTCGGAGGATGTAGGTGAACACACCTAGCCCTCATTTATGACAAGAATACAAGTCACTTCTATAAATGATGACAAATTTAATTTTTAATAAGTGATACACAGTCTAGTATGGGACGCCAGTGTCTAAACTGATGAATAGTGAACATCCTCTGGCTGATGTTACAAGCAGACTTCAGGGTTCTTTCAAGTTAGTTTTCTCCAAGTGCAAACCTAGGTGTTGCAATGACTTTTAAGATCTGTGTATTGTAGGTGTTCTTTCAAACAGTGACATTATCCTGGCAACAACTTTGAATCTCTAGTTATTCAACCTCAGTCATGTACTTAGTTGAAAGACTTACTATTTCAAAGGGTTAGATTTACGTGTAAGTTAAGCATTCACTACGTGAGTTACTCAGGTTAAATGATCTTAAGTGCAATAAGCCATCTTCAGAGGATGACACAATATATGCATATGCTCTAGGACAGAAATTCTCAACCAGTCCACTAGAGCCTTGCACTAGAGCTGTTCATGGACTTGGCTTTCCCCTTTCCAACCCTTCCCTCTCCCACCCACTAGATTGTGAGCTCTCAGAGGAAATCAAGGCTACTGGGTTGCATTTCCACAGGTTCAGGTATTTCCTTCTAGCTATTCCAATACATTAAAAACTAAGAAAGAATCCACACTATGGATCACTTTACAAGTCATCATTGGATAACCAAAATATTTATTGTCCAATTTGGAATCTATTCCAGAGTGAAAGGAAGATGCTAAAATTATAGAAATGATATCATTTTTAAAATATGGATTGATATATTATTTATTTGATTGGTAAACATTTATTTTCAAAATAAAATTATGTTCTATAAAATGAAAATAATATGCTGTATACAAAACAAGATAGTTTATTTGTATTGATTATTGGAATATTAAATATAACAATGGTTCTGGGTCTAGATTAATGTATTATAATCAATTTCTTAGTCTGCATGTCTTAAATATCATGTCAATAGTATTTTTTATCAATAGTATTTTCTAAAACAATGTATCTTTCCAAACATTACTATTATTCTAATTTTTATTTACCTACAATAGTTATCAGAGTCTATTGTGTGCTTAATAATTTTGAAAAAAATATCATTTCCATCGGTTCTGCCTTCTAACCTACAATATTTTTATTTGCAAACAGAAAAAATGTAAAACTAATTACTCTGTGTACTGGTACTCATATGCCTGGTATGGTACTCATATGCCTGGTAAAATCAGATAAAAGTCTGCTAAATAGGCAATCATAGTTTGTCCATCTGCTATGACAAATACCACATGTTCTAGTTTGCTAATGCTGCTGTTATGCAAAGTACCAGATATGGATTGACTTTTATAAATAGGGTTTATTTGGTTACAAAGTTACATTCTTATTGCCATGAAAATTTCCATACAAAGGCATCAACTGTAGGGTACCTTCACTGAAGGGCACCAACGGCATCTGGAAAACCTCTGTTAGCTGAGAAGGCATGTGGCTGGCATCTGCTGATCTTGGGTTGTGTTCCAGCGCCTCTCTCAGCTCCTGTGCATTCTTTAAAATGTTGCTCTTGGGGCATTATGTCCTCTCTTAGCTTGTCTGGAGCAAAGTGTCCACAAAAGTCTGCTTTCAATGGCTGTCTCCAAAATATCTCTCTTGGCTGCAGCAGCACTGAGGTCCTTCTGTTTGAGCTTTTATAGTGCTTGGGTAAACTAATCAAGATCCATGTTGAGTGGGCAGGGTCCATAGCTCCATGGAAATAATTCGATCAGACATGTTACCCACAGTTGGGTGGGTCACATCTCCTTGGAAACAATCAAAGGATTCCAACCTAATCAACACTAATATGTCTGCCCTCACAAGACTGCATTAAAGAACATGGCATTTTGGGGGGCATAATACATCCAAACCAGCACATGACACAATGAATTGGTTTAAAAATTGGGAGTGCATTCTCTCACAGTTTCAGAGGCCGGAAGTCCAAAATATAGGTGTTGGCAATACCATGCTGTCTCCCCAAAGTCTGTACAGCTCTGGTGCTGGCTTGCCACAGTCCCTTGGGTTCCTTGCCTTGCATCTCTGCCTCTCATCACATCATGATTTCTCTCTCCTTGTGTCTGCTCTTCTAGTTTCTGCTGACTTCTGGTTTCTGCATCCACCTGTGGCTATTTCTTACTTCTTTTTATAAGGTCTCTGGTAATATGGATTAAGACCCACCATGATTCATTTGGGCTGCACTCCAACATATTCAAAAGGTCCCATTTATAGATAAATTCACACCCACAGGAAAACAGATTAATACTAAGAACATGTCTTTTGAGGGGGTCCATAATCCAATCTACCAGACACAATTCTCAATTATAATTTTTTTCATTATAAATGTTTCAGGCCAAGTATTTCCTTAGATACATTCTTCTTACCTTCAGAGACCCTTTCTTTGACAACTATTTTATTAAAATGTATGAATTATTGTTTCTCTTATGATTCTATTATTTCCACAAATTTGCATGCTAAAAAAAGCAAAATTCTTCTCATTAGATTATCTTCCTATGCCTCTACCATATTAGAATAGGCCTCATTGAACTGTTTAATTATAAAATTAATATTGTGCCTTCAAGTGTCGCATAGGCCAATCCAGGATAATCCTCCTATTTAAAGGTCCATATTCTTAGTGACATTGGCAAAGCCCCTTCTGTTATATAAGGCAATATATCCATAGGTTTTTGGGATTCTGTGTGGACATTTTGGGTGGGGCATTTTTCTGCCTACCACATAAAATTATATCATTATATAAAAACATTTTAGTTTTTCTATGAAGTTTTTTCTGATTGTTTGCATGAATCATGACATATTTTAAGATCTCCAACAACTCAATTGAGAAGGATTATTTTAAGAAAAGAAAAGTGAAGAGCAATAAATCTATGTTATCTGTAGCTCATAGGTGTGATAAAAGTCCTGCATTTTATCTGGTTAAATTTTAAGGATATGAACTTCTTAGTGATAACATTTTTTTAAAATTGTTAATGCAATTTTATTGAGGTATAGTCACATTCCAAACAATTATCCAGAGTTTACAATCAGTGATTCACAGTATCATCATATAGTTGTGCATTCATCACCACAGTTTTTGAATATTTTCATTATTCCAAAAAAAAATTAAATTAAATAAAATTAAGAGTAAAAATAAAAATAAAAAAACAAAACATCCCATACCCTTTATCTCCACCTATTATTTATTTGTTTATTGTCATTGTTTTCTTACTCATCTTTCCATACACAGTATAAAGGGAGTATTAGTCACAAGGTTTTCACAGTTTCACAGTCACACCTTAAGAGCTGTATAGTTATACAGTCATCTTCAAGAATCAAGGATACTGGATTACAGCTCAGCAGCTTCAGGTATTTCCTTCTAGTTACTCCAGTACACTAAAAACTACAAAGGGATATCCATATAATGTATAATAAAAACCTCCAGAATGGCTTCTCAACTCTATTTGAAATCTCTCAGTTACTGAAACTCTATTTTGTTTCATTTCTCTTCCCCCTTTTGGTTCAAGAAGCCTTTCTCAATCTCATGATACCAGGGCCAAGCTCATCCACAAGAGTCATATCCCATACTGCCAGGGAGTCTTACACCCCTGGGAGTCATGTCTCATGTAGGAGGGAGGGCAGTTTGTTTGTTTACCTGCAGAGTTGGCTTAGAGAGAGTGGCTACATCTGAGCAACAAAAGAGGTTCTCTGGGGGTGACTGTTAGAGATGGTTATAAGTAGGCTTAGCCTCTCCTTTGCAGCAATACATTTCATAAGGGCAAGCCCCAAGATCAAGGACTTGGCCTATTAAATTTGTAGTTTCCTATGCTTATGAGACTATCAGGAATTCCCCACATGGGGAAGTTTAATATTTCCACATTTCCCCCCAGTCCCTCAAAGGTGTTGTGCAAATACTATTTTTTATTCTCTTTCCAAATTACTCTGGGATATATCATTGCATCACACTAACCTGTACCATCCAACAAGATCACATTCCCTATTCAAGGTTCCCTTTAATTATGGTGTCCAAATAAACTGACCATACAAGTTATTTAATATCTGTAGATAGTGTGCTACAGAAGATATAAATTTTGCACCAAATAAACATCTCTTCCTTTGGTCTCACACAAAAGTTTAAGGTTTAAAACACCATTAGTATCATCCTTTACCCTTTAGTCTGATTTGCCTTAGTCCTAACCAAATCAGCTTCATTCATAGCTCTAACTGAAGTCTGATCTCTTGTTTGGCTTTTTTTAACAGTTGCTGTATGATATACTGTATTTCATAGCTGCAGAACTCTAGCTCTGTCATACAATAACCCAAAGTTCCAGGGAAGGACTAGGTTATACACAAAGAGCCCAGCATCTTAAAATTTAGAATAACTGTAACAGTTCAGGAAGAGATGGGACTGCTGTAAGAGCTTACAATCTAGGAGACTTTACAATAAGCCTTCTCTGATAGCCTATGCTCTTTCAATTTTCAGAGTTAGTGATAACATTTTTAGGAAGATAAATTAAAGTGTCTTTTACCTTAAGCTATTCAATATTTGAATCCTCAATAAATACAGAGCTCCTCCTCAAGCCCAATCTCTGAATTTACTTTCATGTTATCTCAAGACCGTTATTACTGTTCTGGTTCAATCTCTAAAAATCTGTTTTATGCTACCAGTCTTTCACATCACCATGCAAAAATTCAAAATTATCTCCTTTACCAGTTCACTAGGTTCCTTTCTGCATACACTCATTCTTTCATAACTTCTAAGAGCTTTGCCCAATAAAGATTTACAGTAAATGCTTTGCTATATTGTAAAATAAATTATTAGGAAACAAAAACACATTAAAGAAAGTAAAGAATATGAAGACAGTAAATAAAAGTCTTGTAACTTGCATCATTCATATTTCAAGGACCTATATAAATTATCTTTTACAAAACAGAGAGACTCTAAAAATGGAAATAAATTGGTGACATGGCTTTAGGAGATAAATACCTCTACTGGCATTTGGACAATTTTCAATGCAAATCTGATCTCCATCCCTGATCAGATGTGTGACTTGGCTAGTTGATGATACCTGGTGGTTTTCTCAATAATACAGGACTGTCTTGATATCAGTGCCATTTATTATTAATACTAATAATTACTGATTGAAAGGAGATGCTACATTTCCTATGCAGCCAGGACACTCAATTCAGCAGAAGAATAAGTGCCTTCATTTTTACTGTGTATTTCAATGAACACTGCCATGATATTCTATAGTTCACAAAAAAGACGAAGTTTAGATAAAACTGGATTGATGTTTTAAATCATCTGTTTCCCACTGATTTTCCATTCTGATAGCAAATTAAAAAGACTTTACAAGTAATTATAATAAATATAGCCAAGCAATTTGTGAAATTGCTGTTTTATTATTAATTTTTTACCATTTTTTTTTACCCACAATCATTTCACTACTTTTTAATTGAGGCATTTAATTCCAAATTTTTATGTGAAGAAATGTGACAACTATTCAATCCAATATCTTTGGAAAAAGTAGGATCATGACTATTCTAAAAATGCCAATTTTTTTTGTGAGTAAACTGGGATTTTATGTTTGTTTCATTTTATTTCATATCCACAAAATATATATTTTTATGTTATTTTAATAACATTTTATATTAGGTACTTTAGTTTTGAAGAGATGTTTTTTTCATGAGTAAAATTTCAAACGGTAAAAAGAGCATATAATGAAAACTCTTCCTGAGATACAGCTAACTCCTCTAGTGGTGATCCATATTGTGAATTTCTTAGGTAATTTACGAACCCACATACACTTGTATATTAACATGTATTTTCTTTTGTTTCTCTATGTTACACCAATAGGAGTACACTCTACATATTTTAACACACTTTGCCTTGATAATATATCTTGGGGATTATTCCACATTATTGCAAAAGGAATTTTTTAATTCTTTCTCATATTGCATTATTGAATATTACATGATGTATTTTTTTTATTTCAACCATCTTTTATTATCAGACATTTGTTATTATTTTTATGTAGGATAAATAATAATAATAATAATAATAATAATAATAATAATAATAATAAACACCCCTATAGTATTTACTATATACCAGGTCCTTTTCTAAGCAATACCCGTATATAAATTTGTATAAATCTCACAACTCCTAAGGAAATTGAGACACTCACTTTCTAATTTACTTATTAGAACACACCCAGCTAGTGAATTGAGGTGCTGGGATATAAACTCAGGCAGTCTGACTCCCAAATGTACATGATTTTATAAATTTAATATTTAGGAAATTTAGTTCATCTCATTAATGTGGAAGGAGAATTTGCACCCATGATACAAATTCATTTTAGATTGAATCTCCCCTGATCTCTCATCCCTCAGAGAAATCCTGTGACACCAGTTTCTGATCTAACCCTCCAATGCCATTTGTCTCATACAGAGGACAATATGGACATTTAGGAGTGTGGACATTTGTTTAGATTGCTATCTCATTTTGTATACAGTTTGTGGACATAAGAAGGTTTTGTCAGGATATGGGTAAAAATCCCATGATTTGCAGTAACAACTCATGATAGGCACACACTTTTGTATTTTCTAGTCCTTTAATCCAGCTATACAGAATCATCATTGTGGATCACATTAAAAAAGTCAAGGTCCCATTGGCTTTCATCTTACTTCTGAAAAGTTTCTCCAGGTTTCCTTTTGGAAGAAAAGGTGGAAGAATAAATCCCAGATCTATGCTAAGCGTAGCAGAGGGGATGGAAGGGAAGTTTCACTCAGTGCCACTTAACTTGAGGAAGATTTAGGATCTAACGGCTTCTCAAACAGCTCCCACACACTTCTTTTATCTTCTGCTAAACCTGGTTTTGCCCCCAATACCAAAGGTAACTAATGTTGCTCTTTTCTGAGGCTTTTGAGGATTCTTTGGTGCAATTTGTGTTGTTCCTGTATTCTCTTCATTACTAGCTAATGAGGTCTGCTAAGTCAGTTTCATTTCATCTATATACCTGCCTTTATATTATTATCTCTTGTTCTGTTCTCTCTAGTCTTTGGGTCTAAGTTGTTTTTAGTCTTTAAACAACTGGCAATGCATGGATAGGCTTAAATCAGTTATCAATAAATTTCACAATGTTTTAAAGAAACAATGATAAGAAAAGTTAATTCATACTATTAGTTGTAGATTGTTTATTGCAGTATTGTAAAATTTCAGAGTGGAAGAAAATTGGTAAATATATTATCTTTCTATTTTCCCTAGAAAACAACTGGATTGTGTACCATGAAATGAGCATGGGTGATAGGAAACAAACATAATATTTGGAAATGAGAAATGTGAGACTTTTCTAGAATACAATCCTCACCTTTATTATTTTCAAAAGTCACTCTCTAGATATGTCCAACAAAAATGCCTCACTGATGAAATTTTCTATATAACCTGTCCAATACTTAACCACTAGTCATGTGTGGCTGTGGAGAACTTGAATGCACTGCTGAACTGAATTTTTAGTTGTACTTAATTATTTAATTTATATGTAAATATAAATTGCCACATGCTTCACAGCTACCATATTTGGCAGTGCAGCTCTACTTAAGAGAATGGAATGATTATTTTCATGTCCTGTGACACATTTTTATGAACTTCCCATAGACATGTGGCACTTTAAGTTAAGTATCTACTTCTCCTTAATACACAGACTAGGATATAGTCTTTTAAAAAAAAATTATAAAAATTGATTCTGTTATTGAAAATAACAACAGAAAATATAATAGCAATCAACTTCGTTAAGCCTATTATATTTTCCTGTTTTTTTTTCATGTAATTTGAAAAGGTTTTTGTTGTTATTTTAAGCATTTTCTTAAGGAAATGGAAAACAAATATCAGTGGCAATACAAGTGGCACAAATGTTTCTCAGCAATGAGAACAAAGCCAATCATAAACTAAAAACTTCTTATAAGTAAACTTCACAACCATAAACATTTATTCATAAAGCTGATTCATGTTCTTACTTTGGAGGTTTGTTTTGGATTTTGTGATGTAAGTACATAAAAAAATGTTAAAATTGTGCTTTTTTTTCCCTTTAAGCCATTGGGAAATGATCAACTTCTGGTAACTTTTGTTGCTATCATCACAGCCCAAATAACAAAGCAACTTTCATTGTTTTAATTCAATAATAGTCTTTTCACACATTTCATATTCTCAGATTGTCAATTTAGCAGTCAGTTTTAATAACTCATCATTTTATTTTGCCATATTTCAGTTTATTAAGGCCCTTTTTCCATTTCAATGTAAAAAATGTTTTAAAAAATATCCTGAAAACAGTAAGATCACTAATGTCCTGAATATGTATTCTCTCAGGAAATGTCAATGTACTTATTCAATAAAGGAAATATAAATGTATTTATTCAATAACCAATTTAATATTATGCTAATGTTAGAAGTATTTTTAATGCTATAAACTTGATCTTCATCCTGTCAAATAAGTCCCTAAGAAATGGTAGATAAAAACAACATTTTGATTAACAACCAACTCAATAATCAAAACATTTATATGTAGAAGCACAATCTAGTCTTTAGTATCTAGTGTTCTGTCTTATTTTGGTTTTACATTTCAGTCATGGCCAAATACTCAGGCACTAACATCATATAATGGCAGTTACAAGTGAACATCAAACTTTGGTTTTATGCTTTAGTCTTCCAAATTTTAATTTACAAAAAAATTATGCATATACAAATTTTAATTGGCATAATATTCTTGACAGTGGAAATGAATTCCAACAAATTTCTTATTTTAATTGTTTTATGAATTAAGAGTTGACACAAACATGATAGTAATTATGCAAATAATCCAAGGATATTATATAATTTTTTTTAGCCTGACATTTAAGCCATCAGCAAGTTATCATTCTTTATATAATAATGTGAAGATAAATCATAATGATGACTTGAATATAAAATCTGAAATGTTTCAGATTTTAGAATGATGTGATCATATAATACACTTCTGAGTGTTCTATTTTTGGCCTAATGCTAGGTGTCACACTTTTGGAGTTTATTTTTTGATAACTGCAAGATTTAAAAAATATATATATATTCACATTATTTTATTGGATTCTCTTGTGGTCAACAAAATGACTACTGAATTGATTGTCCTCAGAGTTGAGACCTTTACTTTTCAATATTCCTGATCCCAATGATTTCTTAAGTAGCTTTTAGAACTGCTTACCAAATCACATTGTGTCATCCAACAAAGATGCTAACACTTTACTCTTTATCCAATAGTTCCCTTTCCCTATATATTAACTGAGTAACATAGATACTAGCTAATCAAAAAATGGATTGGTAGCTCGTTGAAGTGTCTTTAATTGCCACTCTTTTCTAAGGCAATTTTTCTCTGAATCCATGTTTGTTAAACTGAAAACTAAAATCAACTTTCTGTGATCAAGTGGCCCAAAAACTATATTCTAGTCAATGTTATATGCAATAATATTACCTTTTAATGTAAAATTTGGGAAAATAAAGAAATGAACTGAGAGATTTATAAAAGAAGTTGGCAAAATTGTTCTCTTGTAGAAATGGTAGCTGAAGAGAACAAAATTACTGTCTGTAAAACACTGCTTTAAAGGTAGAATAATCATGCTGTGTATTTATTTCTTCTTAGATGAGATAAATTGTTAACTTGATGACTTGAGAACAGAGAGAGATTTCTAAATGAGAAGAATCCAGATTGGGCTGAGTCATTCTGTAGTGGTGTATTAATCTAAAATGCATAATGGTTAACTTCTTGTTTCCACTTTTATATTTTCTTGTAGGTTTTTTGTCAAGTGTTTACTGGAAAAAATACCTGGGAATAACCTTTTGTAAACAAATGCTTATTTTGTATTTTGGCCTTTTCCTCCATCTAGTTAAAGAATAGGAGAGATAAAAATGTTTCTGCTTTTAAAGGACATTGCAATTATATCAGGATTCTTAATTACTAAGCACTAACACTTAGCTAAATTCTTTTAGACAACATGAGTATTAGAAAGTTAATATCAAAGTAAGACAGTGTTGTGGTTTTAGTAGTGATTTGCCAATTGCATTGAAATCTCTTCCAGTTTCCAGACTTGAAAAATCTACTCAGCTATTTCTACCTAAATTTATTTTCCACTACAGTATTCCTTAATACATAAACTATATTCAATAAGCAACATATGTATCATTTAGGTGGTCTCTGTTCTAACTTATCTATTTTATTTAACTGAATCTTGCCCAATCTTACAGCTCTCCCTGCTCAGACATTCTCAGTGATTATTGATCTTATTTTCATCCACATTTCTGTCATGAGAAAAAGCTGATTTGTGTACATATGTGTCTGTATCTCCTGAAAACCCAGAGCAGTCCCAAGTATAAGCAGCAATTATTAACTGCATTATAAGTGACAGATAACAATATATATGTATACATCTACATGTATGAATATGACGTATGTATCACATATGTTATATATGTATACAATGAATTTATTGTATGTGTATATACATACAACATATGTTATCAAATTAATAGAGCATGTCACCATAATTTAGATGGTTTATGTGCAGCAACAACAGAATTGCCCATTGTTTCTCTAATAGCAATGTAAATGAAGGGATATTACATCAACATTCAGTTAAATTACATAACTTTACGTACTAAGAGGAAATATTTTGGTGACTAAATGAATATAAATATATTTTCTCTAAACTTTAATAGTCTATTTGAAGAAGGCTTCAGAAAGTTTATACTTAGAGTATTCCCAGAAGAAACAAAAACATTTTTATTTAATGTAAAGATAAGATAAGGCAACTTGTAGATAAGTTAAGAGAGAAGATTTGATAGATTCAGGAAGATTTGATATGAAAGAAAGAACAAAAGAAAGGAAGAAATATTTGATTCAGGAAGTTTATATATATATATATATATATATGAGAGAGAGAGACAGAGAGAGGGAGAGATATATATTTAGACTAAACAGGTGAGTTAGAATAATTCAAACAGTAGCAAACATTAGAAAGTGAAAATGTGAATTCTGGCAACAACAAGAACAAATATTCCCTATTAGAAAATAAGTGTGTTCTATTTGAAGGTAAAACATCAAAGAAAATTATATAAATTTTCATCCTCATATCTCATAAAGGAAAAACAAGACTAATTTAATAAACCCAAAATTTATTTGTAAACCTTAGCTAAGTAGCTCTAGTGTAAGACATATTTTCATATGCCTATCATTTTAGTTTTCTGCTGAGATTTTTAAATACCAGGCAAATACTTTTATTAATATATGGTCTCTAATAAGCAAGAATAGTGAAAATATTTAACTTTCATCTATGAAAGTACTTGACACAAATGATATTTAAAAATGAGGTGCCTTTCTTTTGGTTATAATGGTAAGGGAAAATGTCTAAATAACTTTTGAAATTGTAGCTTAGCTCATACTGGCCCTTTTATAGACTTACTGGTAATACTTCAGCCTTGATAACCTTCTTATTCCTGTTTTGTCTTCCTCCTTCTTGATATTTTTCATATTCTTTGATGAGACATCTAAACTATACATTTAAGAGATATTTTATCACAATAATTATAGGCCTAATTGTGACAGTTTCATAAATTAAAATATTTCCAATATATTGTGGGCCTGTCAGTGGGAGAAGAGATATCAGTCTGACTGCTCTAACTTTCCATATTAAGTAGGCACATGGCTTTGGCAAAGGAACCATCTTTCATGATGAAGACTGCTATGAAGATTATGTAAAAGTTAAGAGACAAAATGGACTATATTTACTTTTTCTTTGTGGTAAAATACAGTTATAAATGAAGCTTAAATGTAAAGATGCTATCATTTTATTTTGTTTTCTAAATTTCCCCAAATAATGCTTTAGAAAATGTATAGATTTTCCTCCAGAGGAAATGTTACGCAGAGTCTTTTTATTTAATAAGAAACAAAATCAAATAAAACATGTTATAATGATAGAGCAGTAACTATAGTATAAATCTAACTGAGTGGTAATTGTCTCTGAAAAAAAACAACTTCTTTTTGTCAATTTAAATAGCTAAGTGTACAATCTTGGATTAAAAGAAAAAAATAAATGGAAACTCTGACAGTAGTGAAAGCCTTTATCAATAAAAAATAATTTACACAAAACCAAAATGTGAGATAATGTAACATATTAACTAGATATTGTACAATGTAACCAGATCAGATAAACAGCTCTCATGTCTCTCAAAAAAGAGAAAAAAAAATTTTCATTCTTGAATATTAAAACACACTGTATATATTTAATTAGTGATGTCTTCTAGAATAAATTACTTCTACCTTTCCTTCTACTAGTTATTCTGACTTTTATCCATTCTTAAAAATTTTGTCTCATTGAGGTTTAAAGAAACAAATTAGAATATTATAAAATTTATTCCACCTATTTGTTTATTTGCAGTTCTGGTAAATATAAAATACTTAATAAATATTTGTGAAAGAAAAAATATCTAAGGAAAGTGTGATTTAGTTTCCTTCTCTAGGAAATTTAAATCAAACTATTAAGCAATGCATAGTTTTTGACACAAATATATGCCTACCAATACATCTCTAATATTCTTGCAATTGACTTAATTTGAATATAATAGGCAAAGTATGCCACAAAATATATAAATCCTTTCAACTTAATTATTATCTTAAGGTAAACATGCTCTTCTTATATCTATTCCAAGGTCTTTGTCATAGTCACCAAACATAATTGTTCTCATAGGAAAGTAATAGTTTTCCTTTAAATTGTAGGTTAGAATAATTCTCTACATATGACAAATATGTATACTTTATAAAAGATAAATAGGGCACTATGCATTCCAAGAATGAACTTTCTAAAGAAACATTTTTGTGAAAATTGTTAACAAGCCAGGACTACTAACTTTAATTACATGCAGTTTATTGTTTTAGACTATATATGCTTTTTGGTATATTTGTTTTATTTTGTTATGTTCTTTTTATTAACCCCGCTGGATAGTTGGTACCTTGATTTAAAATCAGCTAATTGATCTTATGCCTTGTGAAAATACTCTGAATTAATAAAGAGAAGGTTATTGGGAAAATTTTGCAATGGGAAGAGTTTTTCCTTGATTTTGATAGTAACTTATATCCTAGTTTTCTACCCAACATATAATTATGGCCTTAAGTATTTCTTTTCATTTTGCCAGTTTCCAAACATCAAGAAGGAAAGATAGAAGCAATTGTTAGAAATAACATTATCTGGCAAGAATGAGAAAATAGTTAACTTTAACTAAACAACAAACAAAGTTTTATTACATTTAAAAAATGAAATTTTACAAAATGATTCTTTTTTTCCTATTGTTTAATTTGGTTATGCTCCAGAGTTAACTTTTCAGTCAAGTTTTTATTTTCCCCTAGAAATATTTAAGTAATCAGACATGAAAGACAAAATGATCACTATAACAGAAGTTTTTTTGGAAAGTACATGGTACAAGAGCTATAATAAGCCAGAGTAAATGTCACAAAAATGCTGATAATATATGTGCTGTTAGAAATTAAATTAAAATTACAAACATATTGATATGTAATTCTATAAGTCCTACTTACTTAGGAACTGTGATGGTTTGAAGCTGTATGTACCCCAGAAAGATCAGGTTCTCAAATTTAATCCATTCCCATTGTCAGTAGGATCGTTTTTTTTAAAGATGAATTTTAATGCATCTTTAAAATCACAAACAGTTCTGGCTTTTTGTTGTTTCCATTGCTGCATAACTTATAGATCTTATTCATCAGACTGCTGTACTTTTCCTTTTTCAGAGACATAGATACCATCCCAAAATTTCCTTTATCCTTGTTTTTAGCTGTTGCTTGCTGAATCAAAGCAGCTGAATTTGATACAAGTTCAATGTCATTTCCTTCAAGAATTAACTCATCTTTCTGGGCTTGAGTGCTGAACAGGCAATACCTGGCCTCATCTGAACCCTGCAGATATATTTTCTACCCAAGAAATTTTGGATTGCAACCAGAGACCCACTGTCCTGAGTAACAGTGTTGAGGAAGTGACCATACACAGACCTCATCTTGTAATGGAAGCCCAGTGTGATACTCCTGATCATGTTCTGTACATAACTACAGATAGTACAAACTGTAGCCAGCTCTTTTCTATTTCTCCACCATTTGTCAACCCAACACCTCTTCTTTTTCTTCCCAAGTAGATTGAGTTTGACATTGATATGTTTGAAGTCCCTCCACAGGATCCCTCAGGGGCCCTTCACAATAACTATGCATCCCTTCAGCATGATGTCAACATTTTCTGGAATGTTGACAGTCTGGTTGCTGAGAATGGTCTTCATTCTCACAGTAGATGAAGAAAAGATGTGTCAGTATGATCTTTTGGTGAGTTGGATCTTAAGTAGAGAAGACACAGAAAAAAGACAGAAAGAAGCTGAGAAAGAAAGCCCAAAGTTGAAGGCAATGAAACCCAGAAGAGAATGGAGAAACCAGCAGATGTCACCATATGCCTTGCTGACAGAGGAGCCTAAGATCACTAGCAGCCGGTCTTTAGGGAGAAGGTATCACCTGTTGATGTCTTGATTTGGACATTTTCATGGCCTTAGAACTGAAAATTTATAAGTTAATAAATTACTATTATAAAAGCCAACCCATTTCTGATATATTGCATTTCATCAGCTTTAGAAAACTAAAACAGGAACTATCATAGTATGAAACTAAAATTAAATGTCTCATATTATATTATTATATACATGTTTGTGGAGAAGAGGGACTATAATGTGATAAAATATGGGCATCATAACCTGAGGTTTAAGGCCTCCTAGTAGAAGGCCAGAAAACTCTGTGGTGAAAGGAACAAAAGAGTTCAGAACAAACATTTGGACAGCGGGGAACAACTCTTTTACCAGGAAAACCAGACTGGAGCATACAAGCAGAATTTATTTATGTCCAACCATGATGGCATTAGTATTTATGGGTCTCTGATCTAAGAAAACAGAAATGAGAAAAGAAATGAGGATTCTGGATAGTAGTAAGGCTGAACGTCCAGTAAACATGATTGTTGCTAGGATATTGCTTTTATTGAAAGAGAAATGACATACAGAGCTGCAAGGCAACAAAAGTATTTGTTTTGTGTCTTAGAATTGCAATTTAGAGAACTCAGAGTCAGACAGCAACCCAAACTCTGTCCCATCTTAGGACTTCCAAGCAAGCATTAAAGATAAAGAAGATTACATAGTTGTTTGTTAAGAATTATGATTGGTAGATATATGGGGATTTCCAAATATCCTTGCAGTTAGGTAGCTTACTAATTTCTTTACCTTGTAGTTGTTTCATGGTGTCCAGATACCATCAGAAACATTGTTGTTTTTGGTTTTGCATACTTTAGGAGTTAATGATATCTGACTGAGAAATTTCCTGTATGGCTACCACACTCCATTTAAAATCTCTTAGTCATATTATAGTAACTCCATTTTGTTTTGCCTATTTTCTCATGTTCAATAAAAGGAAAGAGTGGGATTGAATCCTTCCATCAGGAACTGGGCTAACAGGCACTAGGTAAAATTGTCAGACCTCTTGGCTGACATGCTAGAGCTATAGGTAAGGAAAGACAAAATTAAGATTCAGTGCAGGAAAACTGGTTCAAATCATCTCTTCATTTTATAGCTATGGCTAACGTAATGAAACCTGGAAGAAAGAGAGAGAACAGCAGATTCCACCTTGTGCCTTGCCATGTGACAGAGTAGCTAGCCCAGGATCACTGACAGCCTGACTTCAGGAAGAAGGTATCCTCCTGATGATCCCTTGATGTGGACATTTTGACAGCCTCAGAACTCTAAGCTTATAAACTTATGTATTTCTGGTATATTTCATGTCAGCAGATTTAACAGACTAAAACAGAACCTATAATCTAACGGCTTGCTTCAATTCCAGTGAAAACAGATTTGAATATGATAAGAGAGCAGAGAGAACATGCACCTAATTTATCTCATGGATATTGGATATCCTAAGTTTGGTTTTAGAACAATTAGTAGTAGTAGCTAATGAAAATTGTTCAACAGCATGGAATCTGGAGTTAGACTGCCTGAGTTCATATCCCAGCACCCCAATTCACCGGCTGGGTATGTTCTAATAACTAAATTAGAAAATAAGTGTCTCAGTTTCCTTATCTGTGAAACAGGGACTTGTGAGATTTAAACAAATTTATATATGGGCATTGCTGAGAACAGGGCATGGTATAGAGTAAGTACTATAGGGGTGTTTATTATTATAATTATTATTATTATTATTACTTCAGACATGACATGTGCCAATCACACAACAGACACCCTAAAATATTTGTGTAATGTCAAGGGGGCAAGAAATAGCAGGTATGTTTATGGAACCATGGGAAATTAAGTGTATGTGGTATGGAGGGAAAAGAGGGCTAAATTAGAAGTAGGAAAGGCCCAACTCACAGAGTGGGTTAAATGTTCTGCTAAAGGACTTGGACTTTGTAATAGGGAACCATTGAAGTGTCTCAAACTCTGATATTAGCAGAGTTTTTTGTCTGTTTGTTTCTATACATCTCCCTGAGGATAAGAATTGACTTGAGTACAGCATAACCACAGGCAGGGATATGAAGAAGTTCATGGTCTATATGAGAAAGGATGATGATTTAAACTTCTTAGGTGGTATTAGACATGGAGCAGATTTCAGAAATATAAGCAGAATGGTTTCAATGTTTTTGAGGCATATAAAGGAGAAAGAGGAGTTGAGGATAAATTTAAGGTTTGGTATTATTGACTGAAGTCCAATCATGCAAGAAAAAATAAAGAAGGCACAATGGGAGCCAAATGCAGTTTACAAATAATAGATTATTGCATGATAAGAATTACAAATTTGGATAACAGAGACAACCTGAAGCTGTTTTTACACTTCACCATTTGTGGGGTTCTAGAGTTTTGTTTGATAGTTTCTTCAATTTATAAATGCAGAATATGAGCTATCATAAAAGGAATCTTTCAGGCTGTACAAATTCTATTATAATTTTTTTCAGTTATTGCTACTGTGTTTGGTGCCAAACTCTAACTTATATTATGGAAACTCTTGATTTTCAATGAAAATAAAATCAGCCAAAAGTATACACTCATTGCTTTAGAATAAATATTTTTGTTCAATGGTTCAGTGAAATTTGATAAAATGTGCTTTTACTGACTACTCAATTTGGGGACAGATGAAACATAGAAATAAGGAAATTATCTTAGCTTGTTCCTAGAAGAATTCTTTCTTCTACTGAAAATTAAACTAACACCCCATTCCAATTTAGTAAAATAAACATGCAACTCTTCTTGTCCTAAATATTTTTAAATCCTTTTTTATTCTTTCTACTACTAAACAAAATTGAAACTTTACATCTATATTTTATTTGCTAATTACCTGCTGCAATTTGCATCATGTGACCTTTTGTGATTCAAGTTGAATTCAAGGAATGCATCTGAAATGAGTAAGGCCAGCTACCCTTCAACAGCCCTTTGTATTTTTATTTCCTTTATGTTATTTTCCCCTTCCTTTGCAATCAAATCTCACTTATGAAATTTGGCAAGAGCCAAAAGCTCTGCACTGTGTTCTTTTGGTCTTTTATTTATTAAAATGGTCTGGGTACATATTAATTTACTTTGCAAATATTTATTATTGTTTCACCTGACTTGAAATGGAAACTGCTGGCAGTTTGATAAATGAAGCAGGAAGCTGTCTGGTTTCTCTATACCTCCTGGAGTTACTTTTATCCTTACTGAAATGGTATCTTACAATTTTTGCTAGTGTTTCCTTAGAGAAACTGCAACTGATATGCCTATGAATTGTATTGCTGCAGCAATAGCAGTATTTTTATTTTTATTTTTATTTATTTATTTGTTTTTTGCTCTCCATTAGTGAAGGGATGCTGTTGTCTAAAAGTTTTAACACTCTGAAACACTGATCTTTTGCATTCCATGCCTGATTGTTATGTACTACAGATCAAAGTTAATGGGTCTGGAATGTGAAGAAACAGGAGAATGGGTCTTTTCTCTAATCAATGAGACATTTCCACAGGAAAGGTCTTTGCTCATGTTAAGGTTCTAGCAAATTCTCTTTATCTGGTGCTCCATGTATTATAGTACTTCTTTAGCTGTGTATGGCCCTAACAGTTAAATGGACCTGTGTTCTCTAAGCATACTAGCCTTAGGATACAAAGCTCTTTTTATCAGTATAAAGTGAAAAGATTTAGTTCAGCTTCAATATCATAGTTGAAAAAAATACAAATGCTGTAGATTACAAGTGTCACTGTTAGGCCAGGTGAAACAAATAGGTGAAGCCTTATATAGGGTAGATAACACAGAGCCAGGTTAAAGGAGAAAATATCAGTTGACTGAGCAAAGTCGTGGAGTTTTTCTAACAAATCCACCAAATCCACTGGTTGGCTTCAATATCAAGGGAAGCTTGTTCAAAAACTGCTTGCTAATGTCCATTAGAAGTTCTCCCAGTCACATCATTTATCCTTTTATTCAACAAACACTTATTGAAGACCTACCAAGCATTAGGTATTGTTCAAAGCCTTGGTGTACCTAAGATACAGGAACAATAAATAGACAAAGCCTCTGCTTTCATAGGAATTGCATTCCAGCAGAATAAAACATGATGAGCAGAACATGAATTAAGTTCAGGAGTGCTAAGAAGAAGAAAAAAATAGATTAGCCTAAATGGGCAGAGTCCAAACATGTGCTATTTTACATAAGCTGGTCATCAAATGTCTCTCAGACTCGGTGACATTTTGAGCAGAGAAGTAATGAAGTGTGTCCTATAGATATGTGGGAGAATAATATTTCAGGCAAAGGAAATGACAATTTTAGAGACTTAGAGGCTATTCTAGGAATAGTTTACTGTGGCCCAGGAGTAGTGGGGAGAGCAATGTTGCTGGAGTAAACACATCTACAGGAAAATATGAAATCAAAGAAGGAGGAGGAGAACAAAATCATGCAGTGCTTAGAGGACCAGGGGAGGACTTTAGCTTTTATTGAATGGATTGGGAAGCCACTGGAGGGTTTTAGGAGAGAAGTGTCATGAGAACACTGGACTTTTTCAAAGATTCCTTTGTCTACCATCACAGGTAGCAAGAGCAAAATTTCAGCTTTATTTCTGGTTTGTATCTGAGATTTGGGTTGATACCAGCCAATACTAACAAATCACTAGGATTTTGAGCATGGCATGCAGAAGTGAATGGACTATTTTTTCAATTTCATTGTCATTTCTATTTTCATTTTTGAAATTAGTATTTTAGTTTAATATTTTACAATGGACTGTGTGAGAGGAATTAATTATAATTTTATGGACTACTGCTCTGGTTTGCTAATGCTGCTATTATGCAAAATACCAGAAATAAATTGGCTTTTATAAAGGGGATTTATTATTACAAATTTATAGTTCTGTGACCATAAAAGTGTCCAAATTAAGGTATCAACAAGAGGATACCTTCACTGAAGAATGGGTGATGGTGTCTGGAACACCTTTGTCAGCTGAGAAGACACATGGCTGGAGTCTGCTGGTCCTTTGCTCCTGGGTTGCATTTCAAAATGGCATTCTCCAAAATGTTTCTGGTCTTCTTTTAGCTCCTGTCTCTCAGCTCCTGTGTGCCCCTACTACTTTCTCCCAGGACTTATATCTCTAAGTGTCTGGGGGTCATCTCTGAGCTTCTCTGGGGCAAACTCTGGGCTTCATCTCTTAGCCTAGTATCTCCAAACATCCTTCTGTCTGCATCTCTATATGTCTCCAAGCATCAGTGCCTGTTGCCTCCTGATCTCTCTTAAGTGCTCCAGTGAACCAGTCAAGATCCACGCTGACTGAGCAGGCCCCACACCCCCTTTGAAAGAATTTTATCAAAGGCCTTATCCACAGTTGATTGAGTCACATCTTCAAGAAACACTCAATCAAAAGTTTCTACCCAACAAGATTGGATTAAATGATCATGGCTCTTCTGGGGTTCATAACAGTTTCAAACTGGCACAACTACCATATCTACATATTTGAGTAGGACATTAATTCTCAGGTGGGGATACAACTGCCAATTTTCATGTGGAACAAACTTGTCCTTGGAACATCTGCAGTATGATACTAGATATTCTTGACAATTATATGCATTATGCTTCCCTTTACTCTTCTGAATGTCTTAAAAAGTGCTATTCTTGCTGTTTATGTTTCAGTAACTATATAATAAAATCTTTGAGGACCAGGGAGGAAGAACAGGTAATATTTGAAAAGTCCCTGTAAACATTTCCATAATTGTAAGTCATCCTTTTATATGTTTTATCTTTCTGTAGAATAATAAAATTTTTCCTCATATTTCCAAATGAGATTAAAGGTTGTGACCTATGTTACAATGGTTTAGAACTTTTGTTCTAGAAATGGTCACATCAAGCTCACACTCTTTCTCCTCCAACACATGCAACAGCACCATTCCCTGTCCACTGAAATAAACTCTAAATGTTTCTACAAAGACTTGCCTCTGAGTTGTTGGCAAAACTTTGAGATGTCATCTACTTATAAAGCAAAGTAGGCCAGGTCCTGTGTGTCATTGGCCTTGAACTATCTTTTAAGCATGTTTCTAAATTTTAGCATGGTCATAAAAACATTAAGTGTACTCATTTTTAAAATGTTTTAGAACTTTCTAATAGTAACACTATTATTCCAATTTAGTGGTCATGATTCTCCTCCCTGTGTTTGCTGTCAGTGAAAATCTTGTGTCTTGTATAATGTACTCCATTGATCTCAATTTCATCTTCATTCATTTAGACCTAATTTATAACTGTTTTTATAAACTCTGTTTTTTGTTTTTTTTTTTTTTGTTTGTTTTTTCTTTTCTGATTAACACCTCCAAACACACCTGTTCTGGTTTGCTAGAGCTGTTGTTTTGCAAAATATATGAATTGGATTGGCTTTTATAAACAGGGTTAGTTTGGTTAGAAATTTAGAGTTCTAAGGCTGTAAAAGTGTCCAAGCTAAGGCATCAACAAGAGGATACCTTTACTGAAGAATGGCTGATGGTGTTCAGAGCACCTCTGTCTGCTGGGAAGGCATGTGACTGCATCTGCTGTTCCTTTGCTCCCAGATTGCATTCCAAAATGGCATTCTTCAAAGTGCCTGTCTCTGGGCCTCTCTTAGCTTCTCTGGGGCAAACTCTAGGCTTTATCTCTTAGCTTAGCAACTTTAAATGTCCTTCTGCTCACATCTCCAACCATCTCTAAGTGTCAGCACGCATCTGGGTCCATGTTGGCTCTAAGCTTCTCTCTTAATACTCCAGTGAACTAATCAAAACCCATCCTGAATGAATGGGGACATATGGAAATAATCTAATCAGAAGTATCACCAACAGTTGGGTGAGTCCCATCTCCATGGAAACATTCAAATGAAAGTTTCCACCCTAATCAAAAGACTAATAAATCTGTACCTACAAGATTGCATCAAAGAAACATGGGCTTTTGGGGGGCATAATATATCCAAACTGCACAACAACCCCCCCTCACATACAATTATTTTATCTCACTCTTCTTTTTAGATATGAGTATGTATACATGTGTTTGCAATTCCTTTCTTTCCTCTCTTGTAGTGTGAGAATTTATAGACTGGGTACTGCATTTTGACTATTTGTCCTCTGCAATACCTAGGTAAACACATGTTAAATTGAATTATAATTATATTAAGAAGATATTGGTTAAAAAATATCATCAAACTATTTTGACTACATTTGGAGCAACATTAAGCAGACAAAATTTATTTTACATATCAAAATGTGCTCTTTCAGACGCAAAATATATAAAGGTCAAGTTATGCATATATGAAGATGCTATGAATCTAGATCATTTGCCAGAGTTAATTATTTAACAAAATGTAGGTTACTTAGGTGCAGACAAATACTAAGTGTGATAAGGAGTGTGTTCCTATTGAAGATGTAAGTTATTTTATGAAATAACCCTACTGAAATTATTTCCAAATTCCCTCCTGAGTTACAAGTATTCACTATAAAAATGACTATATATTACATATGCTAACAATGGGTAGGGAGAAATGCTACAGTTTATTTATTTGAAAACAATTAAAATTACCTTTTTTGCACATGTGGTATAAAATGTAATATACTGGCATTGTGTTATATTCAATTATGTACCCCAATTTAGACATGTTCTTGATCTTTAGTACTCCACACCAATGCAAGGTGTTACTAATAGGGTGGTATATGAGAATCCTATATTTTATGCATGCTTTTTTCTTTAAACCCACAACTTCTCAAAAAAAAAGTAAATAAAAGACATGTTTTTCATGAATGTTAATACTTAAAGTGTCTTTAAAATAAAACACAGCAAAATTAGGAACTTATAAAACTTATACATAAAATTTATAGAATGATACACTATTGTAAAAGTGTTCTTCAGGAAAAAAATAGATTGAGAATGTTCATCTATTATTTAGCAGTTCTAAATTACTCTGGATTTCAAGATCATTCATTAAATAACCCTAGGTTCCTACTCAACTTTATTGCTTCTCTTTCATCAGTAATCCTTGTTTGGAAGCTCATTTTTAGCTCATTCTCATTACTATATCACCAAGCTCTCATGCTGGGGAGGTTGAATAAGGCCACAAAGATAGTATGCCCTAGTCTGTTGAACCTATTAAAATTACCTTACATACAAAACAAAAAATAAAAAGAAGCACCCACAGGCATTTGCAGATATGATCAATTTAAATATCTTTAAATGGGAATAATATCCTTGATTAGCTCTGTGAGCCCTACGTGCTGCCATGAGTGGCTTTATAAGTGAGAGGCAGAGGGAGATTTAACACAGACACAAGAGCAGAAGGCAATGTGACCATGGAGGCAGAGTTTGGAGTGTTATGGACATTATTCAATGAATTCTGACAATCACTAAGAGCTGAAAGATGCATGGGATGGATTCTCCACAGATCGTCCAGAAGGAGCATAGCCCACATTGATTTCATCCCAGTGATACTGACTTTGGATTTATGGCCTTTAAAACTGTGAGAAAATAAATTTCTATTGTTTAAAGTCACCCAGTTTATGGCAATTTGTTACAGCAGTCACAGGAAACTATCAACACATGGTCACTCCTTTCCCTATTTTCCCTCACTTAGGAGTCCCTCCCCCTTTCTCTTCAACATGGTCAGATTGTGTTTGTTCCACAAGTATCATGCATAGTTGCTTCAACATTCATTATAAAGTTCTTCTGCCACACGAGTCTATACCATCTCCTCATTCCCAAAAGCTTTAAAGCATTTGTGTTTTTGCTACGCAATTTAGTTGTCTTTTACAGTTTTGTGAATAATTAATTAATGAATTTTCATCTGCTTTTTCTCAAATTACATTAAAGATGACTTGAGTTTGAATGCATCTAACCTTTCCTTAGAGCTCATGGTTCCAACAAAGTTGATCACAGTACAGTTTTCAATATATTAAATTTCAATCAAATGTCTTTCTAACTTTGTAGTGTTATTTTCCACTCTCTTCTCTCCATGCATATATTGTTCTCATCATTGTACTACTTGCTTTTGATCTTATCCTCTCATCTGGTGCATAAATGACAGCCTTGTTTCCTTTTTGGATGAAAAGTCATTTTGTTTGTTTTGGATACCACATTTGAATCCAAATTCTGGACAACGGAGAACTCTTCAGTAATGAAGAGGTTATGCATACTCAAGGGAATACAAATTTTGATGAGTGTCTACTCTCTTTTGATTGCCAATATATAGCTGGCATTTAGGAGATTGAAGCCATGGCCATGAAGCAGTATTATTTGCAAATTAATTATAGGATTTATTCCCAAGTGTTTCTTTTGTGTATAAAGAAATGGCTAAAGACAAAAGGATCAGCCTGACCATGGCTCCATATGCATGGCTCACTGGTTAAACCATGAAGGAATTAGCCTTCCTGAATACTTTGTAGCTTCAAGTTCTAAGATAAATAGACTAAAGGAAATGTCAGTGTTTGTGAAATATAATGATTGCAGAGAGAAACCACTAATCCTGTTTTAAGGGTGAAAAACTATTAACATTGTGTTCCAGAAAGAAGTGGAAAGATTTTGAATAAATTTAATAGTCCCAATAGATAATTGGTCAGAGGGAAGAAATATTGATTTGACTGAACAACATTATTTTGACAAGAGAGAGAATTTTGAATTTTGGTGTCTAGAAATTCCATACTAAAGATATCTGACAGATTTTCTTTATATCTAATATATATTTCAGTATCATATAGATGTTGCCATGTGCACAAACTCCTACTCCTATGCACACACAAAGAGCATGTAACATGCCAAAAAAAATGAGTGAATAATGAACTGTGTGAAGGTTAATAATTGCTTAAGGTATGGAAATAGAATTCATCTTTTGCTTCTGTAAGAATACCTCATTCTTCAATGTTTATTGAATAAAAACATTTAGTAGCATGAGCAAAATGGAAAAGAAGTGAAAGGCTCAAAAAATCTGGAAGGAAGGGATGCCACGGAAAGTAATGAAACAGAGGTGAAATGATGAGACTCTTGTTGCAGAGTGGGATATTTTGTGGAAGACAAAAATGAAAATCTTGAGAAGAAGAGTCACATTTCTTCATATTTTTTCACATAACCTAGAGATAAAGATTTGCATAGCAGCAGTGTGGTAAGCAGAAAATGTTCAAAGATTTGGAGAATAATATTTTCAGACACAACCATCATGAATTATGCCCATGCTGTAGTATTAAGGATTCTCGCCACAAAAATTATTTTGACATTTCCATAACAACATTCTTCTACTCTATTTTTGTTGGGTTTTCAGAACTTCTCATCTGTTATTTTTCATTTCTGAATCATTTGCAATTTTCTGCAACAAAATCTTTACCCACAGTGTTAAAAAGTAAAATAAATTTGCTGAAATTTTTATATATAAGTGTACACAAGTATTGATTTAAAATTCATTATGCAGCAACCAGAAAAGATAATTTGACACATTATGGTATTCTGACTTCAGAAATAATTTCCCCCAGTTAACCTCAATATTTTTCTCATTTTCATCATTGCTTCAAAGACATAAGAACTTTATATTTATTTGGTTCCAAAATTTTGGTAGTGCTGATTGTCAGTAGTTTACTTATATCTTCCACTTTTATAAATGATGTTCTCAGCCATATGTGTGCTTATGTAATTATTTATGCATCACTGAACACAATGGCAAGTCTTACAGATCCTGAGTTCTTTCTTCCACAACAAGGCTGCTTTTGCAGACCCCTTGCTTCTGCATGTAAAGGCTAGAATTCATCTTATCAGAGAAGTCCACAAGGAGGAGGAAAATGTAGTTTAAAAAAAATAGGATCAGAGAATTGTGGGAAGTTGGAAGAGTAAGAAGCTCCATGAATGTATCCTTTGGCCAAAACATCTATTGAACTTAGATTTGTTGGAACTGAAAAACTATTCTGAAACTCCACACTCTAGTAGAATTCTGGAGCATCCAGGGATGAAGAAGAGTTAAGTTGTAATAACTATGGGTGAGTTTCACCCTCCCTGTAGCAGGTACCATCCCTCCTTCCCCACCCTTACATTGGACAGCAGTAGGGACTGGATCTTGGGATCCTGGGGCAGCTTGCTGGTGCCAGGGTGGGACAAAAAGACCTAGAACTCCAAACTCTGTGGGGGTGTGCTCTGGTTGCTGATCACTGCTTTCATCAGCTACTTCAAATCACTGGGGATCAACTCTTAGTGTGGTCATTGCTCCATCCCTCTCAGGTAAAGGTTGCAGAGTTATCTTAAAGACAGTAATCTTCCACAGATAAAGGAAAACAGGGCTGCCTTAGAGGGAAAGTTCTGAATCAAGGAAACACAGCTTAAAAAAAGCCAGAGAGGAAGCTCCTGGCACTCTTGCTGGATTCTTCTCCATGCTCTCCACAGTGTGCAATGGAATCAATTTGAGTCATTTTGTAGGTCCCTGGCCCTGATCTAGAAAGAGAATAATGGCCTTTCTGCAAATAAACGGATGCAAATATGCCAGTGACAATCAATCAGGTGGAAGTCTGAGATGAAAAGTGAATTGAGGTACTGGTCTCAGGCTTGCCCTCCCAGAGTTTGTCTTGAGAGCAGAGAAGCAGTCTGCAGACTGCTTGGATAGTATGAGAAACAATTAAGTTGAAGCCTGGGCAAAAATTGACTTCATTAAGTCACTCAAGAAAACACTCTGGAAGGGATGAAAATTATTTCAAAGGCAATAGAGGGAGCATTCACTAAAAATCCTACAAACTGTAAACATGGAAATTCTAAGGCCTCTAGCATGCACAAAACCAGGGAAATGAATAGAGTACATGGCAGCATGGAGTCTCAGATAAGATAGAAAGTACCCTGCATTTCATCTTTGCCTAGTACTGATCTGCTTCTTAGGAAGGCTAAGCTCTGAAAGAGAACCAGCCAAATCAAAGCCAATTTGCAAAGACAGTGAAAGGTGCATTTTGTTTGGGTTTGTTTGATTTGATTAGTTTCTAGTATTTAAGAAAATCTCTGCCATATCACTAGATGGATACAAGTCTAAGGAACAGACAGCTCAGGAAAGAAACCCCAGAGTTAAAACATTAAAATTTTAAAATATATAGTATGCAAAAAAAAAAAAAAAAATTACAAGACAAAGAAAGAGTAATGATGGTCCATCCAAAGGAATAAGGCAAAACTTCAGAAATCATCAATGAAGAGGAATAGATTTTGGAGTAAAGGATTAAAAAAATACATCCTCAAGGAGATAAAGGAAAATACAGAGAAAGAACTAAAGGATATGAGTAGTGCAATGAATGAACAATATGGGAATATCTTTGAGATTCTCATCAGGAACCAAACAGAAATATTGAAGTTGAAGGACACAAGATAACCGAAATAGGTTACTTCCAAAACAGTTTCAGCAGACTGGAAGTGGCAGAGGAAAGAGTAAATGATTGCAAAGACAAGACAACTGATATTATCCAAGCTGAGGACAGAAAAAGAAAATAATTTTAAAAGAATGAAGAGAGCCTAAGAGACCTGTGGGACCCCATCAAGTGTACCAATATATGCATTATAGGAGCCCCCGAAGAAGAAGAGAGAAAAGTAATATTCAAAGAAATAATGGCAGAAAACTTCCCAAATTCAATGAAAGAGATGAACATTCACATTCAACAAGTTCAATGAAAACCAAACAGGATACATGTAAAGAGAATGACATGCAGACACATAATCAAATTCTCCAATGTCAAGGACAAGGAGGGAATTCTGAAAGCTCTGAAAGAAAAACAAAGTGTTATATAAAAGAAAATCCCTCTAAAATTAAGTGCTGATTTCTCACCAGAAATCATAGAGCCAAGAAGGTAGTGGTACAAACTATTTAAATTGCTGAAAGAAAACAATTGTCAAACAAGATTTTTTACTTCTTGCAAGAATTTCTTTCAGAAATTAGGGATAACTTAAGACATTTCTACATAAACAATAGCTCAGTGAGTTCAATGTCATTTGATCTGTCTTATAAGGAATGCTAAAGGTACTCTGCAGACTGAAGGAAAAGGGAATTTAGTCAGTGTATCAAAATGGAATAAAGATAAAAAGACTTCCAGTAAAGGTAATCATAGGGATAATTAAAATGTCACTCCTATTGTGTCTTTGGTATGTAACTTAAAAGTCTTATTCCTTACAGGGGATAAGATGTAAATATATAAAACGTAATGATGAATCTAGGGATTTGAACATAAAATGTCCAAATGTAAACTTTACAACCAATACAAAAAAAAAAAGGTGGTGTCATGGAGAAGTATAGGAACAGTATATCTGTGTGCTATTGAATATAAGTTGGTATCAAAATAAATATAAATGTAGATTTAGGTTGTTAAATTATAACTCCATGATAACCACAAAGAAAATACAGTTAATATATATTCAGAAAAATTTGAGATGTTACTTAAGTGACATAATAAAAATTCAAATAAATATTTATGTAGGAATTAAGAAGTGAGAGTCAAAAAAGGTGTAAGATTTACAAAGACAAATTATCAAAATGACAGAAGTATTGCCTGATCAGTAAGTACTTCAAATATAAATGAAGTGGTAAGTCTCACACTTACTGGCTTTAAAGCATATTACAAAGCTACAGTGCTCAAAACAGCATGGTATTGGCATAAAGATAGGTATACTGACCAGTAGACTTGAATTTAGTGTTCAGAAATAGACCCTCTCATCTATAATTGATCTTTGATAAGATGGTAAAGCCAGTGCAACTGGGACAGAGCAGCCACTTCAAAAAATGTTGTTTGGAGAACTGGATATCCATACCCAAAAGAAAGAAAGAGGACTCCTCTCTCATACTTTATACAAAAAAATAACTTAAAATGGATCAAAGACCTAAACATCAGAGCTAAGAACATAAAACTTTTAGAAAAAAAATGTAGGGAAATATCTAAAAGATCTGGTGATAGGAGGCAGTTTTGTAGACCTTACACCCAAAGCATGATCAGTGAAAAAAGAAATAGATAAATGGGATCTCCTCAAAATTAAATACTTTTGTGCATCAAATGACTTTGTCAGAAAAGTCAAAAGGCAGCCTACACAGTGGGAGACAATATTTGGAAACCACACATCAGATAAGAGTTTAATATCCAGAATATATAAAGAAATCCTACAACTCAACAACAATAAGGCAAAAAAAAAAAAAAAAAAAAAAAAACAGGCAAGAGACATAGACACAACTTTTCCAAAAAGAAAATTCAAATGGCTCAAAAACATATGAAAAGATGCTCAACTTCACCAGTTATTGGGGAAATGCACATCAAAACCACAATGAGATACCATATCACACCTAACAGAATGGCCATTAACAAAACAACAGAAAAATAAGTGCTGGAGAGGTTGTAGGGAAAGAGGCACACTTACTCACTGTTGGTGGTAATGTAGAATGGTTTAACCACTCTGGAAGGCAGTTTGGCATTTCCTCAGAAAGTTAGGATAGAATTGCCATATGGTCCAGCAATCTGATTACTATGTATATATTTGGAGGAACTGAAGGCGCGGACAGGAACACAGGAATAGACATTTGCATACCAATATTTATAGCAACATTATTTACAATTGCCAAGAGATGGAAACATCCCAAATATCCATCAATGGACAAGTGGATAAACAAACTGTGGTATATACATGTGATGGAATATTATATAGCAGTAAGACAGAATAAAGTCATGAGGCATGCAACAACATGCATGAACCTTGGAGACTTTGTTGAGTGAAATTAGCCAAAAACAAAAGGACAAATACCGTATGGTATCACTAATATGAAGTAAAAATAATGAGTGAACTTTGAAACTTAAAGTTAAGAACACAGGTTATCAGGCAATAGAGAGATGGTAGAGATAGGTATTTGATTCTGAAGGAGTACAGAATATCCAACAGAATTGACTGTATAGATCCAGAAATGGATAGCAGAATACCATGTTATGGTAGCACCATATTGTAACTATGATATATACTGAACAATGATAAGTGTGAGTACAGTTGAAGGCTAAGGGCATGTATGACACCAGAAGGAAAGATAGAAGATGAAGACTGGGAATGTATAATTTAGCAAAACCTTGAGTTGTCAATGATGGTGATTAAATGTTCAAATATAAGAATGTTTTTTACATGAGGGAGAACAAATGAACATCAACATTGCAAGCTACTGAAAATGAGATGTTATAGGAGAAAAATGCAAACTAGAGTCTATAGTTAACAGTAACATTGTAATATGCTTCCATTAATTGTAACAAAGGCAATGTAACAAAGCTAAATGTCAATAAGAGGGGGATAAAAGGGAGGGGGTGTGTTCTTGGAGCTGTCATTGTTATCTGACCTTTTTATTTTATATTTTTACCTTTTCCTTTTCTTTCTTATTTTTTATTCTTCATTTGTTTTGTTTTCTTCTTCCTCTTTCTTTGTAGAAGAAACGTAAAGTTTCTCATGCAGATTTGGTGGTGAATGCATAACTAAGTGATTCTACTGGGAACCACTGATTGTTTAATTAGGGTTGATTGCATGATTGTGTGGTGTGTGAATAAAACTGTTGAAAAGTAAACAGAAGGATACTAGTGATGGAGAAAATGTGGAGAGAGGGATGTACTTATTCACTGTTGGTGGGGAAGCAGAATGGTGCAGCCCATCTTGATGGTGGTGTGGTGGTTCCACAGGATGCTAAGTATGGGGCTGCCACATGGTCATGAAACCCCATTATTGGATACATACTTGGAAGATCTGAGTAGAGCCATGAACAAACATTTGCACACTGGTGTATGTAGTGGTAATATTCATAATTTGCAATGGATGGGGGTGGTGTAAGTGTACATTGACAGATGAACTGTGATGCATGTCTACAATGGAATATTGGGTGGCTGCCAGAGGGAATGATGTTGTGAGGCATGTTACATATAACCTGGGTGGTCCCTGGAACATTAGGTATCTGTGTGACACCTAAGACTCAGAGCCAGAGTTCAGCAGCTATGAATGTCAGCATTACCCATATAGCAACTGTTAAAGAAGCTACAAATGACATCAGACTTCAATTAGAGACATGAATGAAATGGACTTGGGTAGGACTAAGGTAAATCAGATTAAAGGGTAAAGGATGATATTGACTGTGTTTTAAAACTGTAACTTCTGTGTGAGACAAAAGTAAGAGATGTTTATTTGGAGCAAAATTTATATTTTCTGTAGCACACAATATAATTTAATTTCTTTAGTCAGTTTATTCAAAGACTGTAATTACATGGAGCCTTGAATAGGGAGTGAGATCTGGTTAGTGTAAATCCCCAATACATCCCAGAATAATTTGGGCAGAGATTAAAAATGTATTTGCAAAACCCCCTTGAGGGACTGGGGGAAAATATGGAAATATTAAACTTGCCTACCTGGGGAATTTCTGATATTCTCAGAAACATTTGGGGCCTACCTATTTAGAAGGCCAAGTCCTTGATTACTGCAAAGGAGATGTTAAGCTTATTTATAATTGTGCCTCAGAGTCACCCCAGAAAAACTCAACAACACAATATGTAACCATCAGAGAGCTGGTGTAGCTATATTAATATCAGATAAAGTTGACTTTAAGAAAAAATCTGTTACAAGGTTCAAAGAAGATCAGTATATGCTGATAAAGGGCATAACAATGATAAATGTATATGCACTTAATAGTAAAACTCAAAAATATATGAAGCAAATATTGACAGATTTGATGGGAGAAATAGATAATCATATATTAATAGTAGGAGATTGTAATGCACAACTCTAAATAATGGACAGGACATCTAGACAGAAGACCATAAAGGGAAAAAAATTGAATGATACTCTAAACAAGCTAGACCTAACATGTATATATCGAACATTTCACCCCATGTCAGCAGAATACATATTCTTCTCTAGTGCATGTTGATCATTCTCCAGGATAGGCAATATATTTGGTCACAAGCAAGTCCCAATAAATTCTAAAATATTGAAATCATACAATGCATCTTTTTCAACAACAATGGAATAAAACTAGAAATCAATAACAGAGGGAGAAATGGAAAATAATCAAATGTAGAATTTAAATAAACAATGGGTTAAAGAGTAAATTACAAGAAACATTAGGAAATACATTGAGACAAAAATGAAAAAAAAAATATACCAAAACTTATGGGATGCAGAAAATCCTGAGAGGGACATTTATGGCTATAAACATTTACATTAACAAAGAAGAAATATCTCAATCAGATACCTAACCTCAAAACTGGAGGATTTAGAAAAAGAAGAGCAAAGTAAATCCAAAACAAGCAAAATGAAGGAAATGACACAGATTAGAGTGGATATAAATAAAATAAAGAATTAAAAACATAAAAAAATAAACAAAACCAGAAGTTGATTTCTTTTTGTAAACAGCAATAACATAAACTAAACTTTAGCTAGACTGATAAGGAAAAAAAAAGATAGAACACAAACAAATAATATCACTAAGGAGAAGGGGGCATTCCTAATTACTACCAAACCTACAGAAATATAAAGGATTATAAGGGGACACAATGAACAACTGTATACCAACCAGTAAGTTAATCTAGATGAAATGGGCAAATGCTTAGAAACACACAAACTACCTACACTTATTCTAGAAGAAACAGAATATCTCAAAAAAACAAAAAAACAAAAAAACAAAAACAATAATTGGTAAAGAGATTGAAGCAGTAATCAAAAACCTCTCAACAAAGAAAAGTCCAGGACAATATGGCTTCACAGGTGAATTTTACCAAACATTCCAAGAAGAGCTAACAGTAATCATGCTCAGACTATTCCAAAGTTTTGAAGGGGAGGGAAGACTCTGTAACTTATATTATGAGACAATATCATCCTCATAACAAAACCAGATAAAGATGCCACAAGAAAAGAAAATTACAGAACAATATCCCTTATGAATATACATGCAACATCCTCAACAAAATATTAGTAAACTGAATCTAACAGCACAATAAACAAAGTGCATACTATGGTCAAGTGGGATTTGATACAGGTATGCATAAGTGGTTAAACATAAGAAATCAATTTATGTAATATATCATGTTAACATAATGAAGGGGAAAACCACATGGCTATCTCAATTGATACAGAAAATGCATTTGACAAAATCCAATGCAATAAAAGGGAACTTCCTCAACATGATAAAGGGAATATAAGAAACACACAGCTGACGTGATACTCCATTGTGAAAGAATGAAAAATTTTCCTCTAAGATCTGGAATAGGACAAGGATGTCCAGTGTGATCACTGTTATTCAGTATTGTACTTGAAGGTCTAGCCAGAGAAATTAGGCAAGAACAAAAACTAAAATTCATCCAATTTGGAAAGGAAGAATTAAAATTGTCCTTGTTTGCAGAGGACACGATCCTATTTATAAAATGCTGTTAAAAAAAAAAAAACAAAAAAACTATGCTACTAGAACTAATAAACAGATTAAACAAACTGGTGTGGTACAAGATCAACATGCAAAAATCAGTAGCGTTTCTATACAATAGTAATGAAAAATCTGAGGTGTTAATAAAAAATTCCATTTACATTTGTGACTAAATGAATCAAATATCTAGGAATAAATCTAACCAAGGGAGTAAAGGCCTTATATATGGAAAACTACAAAATGTTGCTCAGCTAAATCAAAGAAGAACTAAGTAAATGGAAGGGCATTTTTTTTTTTTTCACCTATTGGAAGACCAAATATTTTAACCCTTTACAGATTCAGTGCAATCCCAATTAAAATTCCAACAGCCTTCTTTGCAGAAATGGAAAAGCTAATAATCAAATTTATATGGGTGGGTAAGGGACTCCTAATAGGGAAAGCCATAATGAAAAAATGATTGAATTTGGAGTACTCACAAATCCAAATATTAAAGCTTATTACCAAACCACAGTAATCCAACATGGTATTGGCATAAGGACAGGCATATTGGCCAATGGAATTGAATTTATTACCCACTGATTTTTGACAAAGGTGCCAAGTACACTCAAACAGGAAAGAATAGTCTCTTCATCAAATGCTCTGGGAAAATTTGATGACCCTATGTAAAAGCATGAAGATGGACACCTACCTCACACCATACCAAAAAGAAATGCAAAATGGATTAAAGAACTAAATATATAAACCAAGAGTAACAAAATCCTAGAAGAAAATATAGGAAAGCATCTGCATGGCCTTGTGTTAGGCAATGGTTTCTTTGAATCTACACACAAAGCGCGAGAAAAAAAGAAAAAAAAAGTAGATAAATGCTACATCATCAAAATTAAAAAGTTTTATGCCTGAAAAGAATTTATCATGAAAGTTAAAATACAATCTACACAACAGGTTACAGTATTTGGAAACCACATATCTGATGAGGGTTTAATATCCAGAATATATAAAGAAATCCTACAATTCAACAGCAAAAACACAAACAGCCTAATCAAATTACAGGCAAAAGACTTGAATAGACATTCCTCTAAAGGTGATAAACAAATGGCCAAAAATCACACAAAAAGAGATTCAACATTATTAAATATTAGGGAAATTTAAATCAAAACATTAATGAGATACCATTTCATATCAAATGGTAACCATCAAAATAATCAAAAATCACCAATGTTGGAGAGGATATGGAGAAATAGGAACAATCAGTCATTCTTGGTGGAAATTTAAAATGGTGCAGCCACTATGGAAGACAGTTTGGCAATTTCTCAGAAAATTAAGTATAGAATTTGCATATTGACCCAGAAATCCTATTTCTAGGCATATATCCAAAAAAAATTGAAAGCAGAGAGTCAACCAGATATTTGCACTCCAAGGTCCATAGCAGTATTATTCACAATTGTCAAAAGATGGAAACAACCCAAGTGTCCATAAACAGATGAATGGACAAATAAAACTGGTATGCACATACAATGGAATACTATTCAGTTATAAAATGGACAGAAGTTCTGTTACATGTGACAACATGGATGAATCATGAATATATAGTTTTGAGTTAAATTAGGCAGACAGAAAGAGACAAATGTTTTTGTGATCTCACTGATATAATTATCATAAGTCAATCATTGTCAGAAACTATAATCTAGGCTACCATAGGCTGGAGTGGTGCAGGAAATGGGGAGTTAATGCTTAAATTATACAGAATTCTTCCTGTGTTGATAGGAAATTTGGAATTTATGGTGGTGATTGTAGCATAACCTTGTGAGCATAATCAACAACTCTGAATTACATATTTGAGTGTGGTTAATATGGGAAACTTTAGACTGTATATATCATACTAGAATAATTTAAAAAAAGAAAAAAAACAAAAACATAAGACTATGCAAAACAAACAGTGAATCCTAATATAATCCATGGACTATAGTTAATAGTAAAATTATAAAAATGTTTTATCTTGAATTTTAAAAAATACACCACACTAATGTAACTTGTTAATGATAGGGTGGTATAAGGGAACTCTGTTTTATGCGTGATGTTATTGTACAACTACAACTTTTGTAATATAAAATATAAATACCAGTTCCTAAGGTGGGGTGGGGAAATGAATGTATGGTAGGAGCAGAGATAAGAGGATATATCCTCAGTTTTCTTTTGCTTTCATGGGAAGAATGAAAGCAGTTGAAGATTGGGATAGGTGTGTAACTATGGATGAGGAGAGAAAAGGAGAATATTTTAAGTGTTGCTGTGCCATTGCGTGTGAATTCTCTTTATTTTCATAAATGTAAATTACGGATTTTCAAAAATAGAGAACACATTTTTAAAACAGTTTTTAAATGAAATACATTCCCTGACCTTGCTTGTCAAGGAAATTTAAAATATTTCTCTTTGCTCATGTTAGATATACACAGGTAAGTTAACTCCAATAAAACATGATATGTGCGGAATCAAAAATCAGAAAAGAACACCATCAAAAGCTTTATTTTGTCTGGGGTGCTGGATATAACATGTAAGAAGTTATAAGAACCCAATCTTTCAAGACTAAGTCACCATTTCATTTGTACTTCAGTTTTCAGAGGGTACACTGAACAAACAAAAAAAAGAAGATCTCAAGTTACTACCATTTTTATTTGTGCATTTGTTCATGTGTGGCCAGTATGCAATTGAAAATCTGCCTTTTCTGGAGTCAATTTATCACTTTTCTAGCTTTATGTATGAACTTAATACAATACCGAAAACAAGAGTTTGAGGTCTGTATGGCTGAGGTATTAAAGTACTTTATCTTAATACCTGATTATTAAGAAATCAGGAATGTTCTCATTTGCTTCACCTTTCTTTGTAAAGACCAATTTCTTATTCTTTTAGTTCAGTCACTATATCTTATACTAGAGGTTCCTTGTTTCCTCATAAGTAAAATATTAAATTACTCTATTTTTGTGTGTATTTTTTTATTTTTTTATTGAGATTGTTCAGATACCATACAACTACACAAAGATCCAAAGTGTACAATCAATTGCCAATGGCACCACTATACAGCTATGCATCCATCAACACAATTAATTTTTTTCAATTTTTAGAACATTTTCACTACTCCAGAAAAGAAAGACAAAAAAGAAACTCAGATCCTCCCATACCCCTAACCACACCCCTCCTCCATTATTGATTCATAGTTTTGGTATAGTACATTTGTTACTGTAGATCAAAGAATGTTAAAATACTACTAACTGTAGTATATTGTCTGCAATATGTACATATTTTCCCTATCTGCCTCTCTATTATTAACTTCTAGTTATAGTGACATACATTTGTTCTAGTTCATGAGAGAGATTTTTAATATTTGTATAGTTAATCACAGACATTGTCCACCAAAAGATCCACCGTTTTATACATTCCCATCTTTTAACCTCCAACTTTCCTTCTGGTGACATGCATGACTCTGAGTTTACCCTTTCCACCACTTTCACACACCTTTCAGCACTGTTAGTTATTCTCATAACATGCTACCATCACCCCTGTCCATTTCCAAACATTTATGTTCACCCTAGATGAATATTCTGCTCATAATAAGCAACCACTCCCCATTCTTTAGCCTCATTTCTATATCCTGGTAACTTATATTTCATGTCTACGAGTTTACATATTATAAGTTCATATCAGTGAGACCCTGCAATATTTGCTATTATGAGTCTGTCTTCTTTCACTCAATATAGTGCCCTCAGGGTTTCTTCAGCAACCCATTTCTTTTAAGATGGTTTTGTTCACACACTGTACATTCCATCCTAAGTAAGCAATCATTGGTTCCCCATATAGTCATGTATTTATGTACTGAGCACCATCACCACTCTCCATATAAGGACATCTCCATTTCTTCCACAAAGACAGAGGAACAGTCGAAGAAGGCAGAAGGGCAAAAGAAAAAGAAAAGAGAGAGAGAAAAGCAAACAAACAAAAAAACTTGATAGCTAGAAAGCAACAAAAGGAAAGATAGCATTAACCTAAAGTAGGAGAAAGAGTCAAACATCACCAATGCCTGGAGTCCCATACCCTCCCCCTATTCCCCACCCCCCATATGCATTTAGCTTTGGTATATTGCCTTTGTTACATTAAAGGAAGCATAATACAATGTTTCTGTTAATTCTAGCCTCTAGTTTGCATTGTATTTTCCCCCCAATCCCACCCTATTTTTAATACCTTGCAATGTTGATATTCGTTTGTTCTACCTCATGTGAAAACATATTTGTACCTTTTATTACAATCATTGAGCACCCTGGGTTTCCCTAAGTTACACTGTCCCAGTCTTTATCATTCATCTTTTGTTTTGGTGTCCCATATTGTCCCAGCCTTCCTCTTTCAACCATATTCACAGCCACCTTTGTTCAGTGTACTTACATTGCTGTGCTACTATCTCCCAAAATTGTTTTCCAAACCTCTCACTCCTGTCTTTTCCTTTCTGTCTGCAGTGCTTCCTTTAGTGTTTCCTGTAGAGCAGGTATCTTGTTCACAAACTGTCATTGTCTGTTTGTCAGAGAATATTTTAAGCTCTCCCTCATATCTAAAGGATAGTGTTGCTGGATATAAGATTCTTGTTTGATGGTTTTTCTCCTTCAGTATCTTAAATATATCACTACACGTCCTTCTTGCCTTCATGGTTTCTATTGAGAAATCCACACATGGTCTTATGAAGCTTCCTTTGTATGTGATAGACTGCATTTCTTTTGCTGCTTTCAGGATTCTCCCTTTATCTTTCATGTTTGATAATCTGATTATTAAGTGTCTTGGCATAGGCCTATTCAGATCTATTCTGTTTGGGGTACGCTGTGCTTCTTGGATCCATAATTTTATGTCTTTCATAAGAGATGGGAAATTTTCATTCATTATTTCCTCTATTATTGCTTCTGCTCCTTTTCCCTTCTCTTCTCCTTCTGGGACACCAATGACACATGAATTCTTGCTTTTCATTTTGTCTTTAAGTTCCCAGAGACATTGCTCATATTTTTCCATTCTTTTCTCTCTCTGTTCTTTTGTGTGTAGGCTTTCAGGTGCCTTGTTCTCCAGTTCCTGAGTGTTTTCTTCTGCCTCTTGAGATCTGCTGTTGTATGTTTTCATTGTGTTTTTCATCTCTCGTGTTCTGGCTTTCATTTCCATAGATTCTGCCAATTGGTGTTTCAAACTTTCAATATCTACCTCATGTACATCCTGTGTTTTCATTATATGGTTCAGCTCTTTGGCCATATCTTCACTAAACTTTTTGAATTTACTTATTATTAGTTGTTTCAATTCCTGCATCACAGTTGAAGTGTAAGTTTGTTTCTTTCACTGGGCCATAACTTCATATTTCTTAGTGTATGTTATAGTTTTCTTTTGTCTAGGCATGGTTTTCTTGGTTACCCCACTCAGGTTTTCCCAGACTGGAATGGGCTGAGGTCCCAGAATGAAGAAATATTCAGTATCTGGTTTCCCTGAGGGTATGTCTTAGAAAATTGGTACACCCTGTGATTCCTCAGGTCACTGTGCTTTTCTGCCCAGCAGGTGGCACCTGTTAGCCCATAATTCTTGACTGGTGAAAGGAGGTGTGGCTGTTTTCCCCCAGGCTCTGGGGTCTGGTTCTGAATGGAAGGCAGGTAGTAGAGCTGGGCCCCATCCCTTTCCTCTTAGAAAAGATAGACCCCCTATGGGGAGGTCATTAGCATTTCAATGGTCTCTCTCTTCCTGTGCTATCTCCAACCTTGTCTGTGTCAGAGCACTGGGAACTGAAAATGGCTGAGGCTGTCTCCACTGAGCCAAAAAAGAACAGAAAGTCCCCTTCAGACCTAGTCCAAGGTGACCCTCCAGCTCTCCAAGGTCAGTCATTACCCAAAGCCTCTGCTTTTTGGGGATTTGTAGCTCATAGTGAGCAGTTTACACTTACTAATTAAAACCCCAGTTGGAGCTCAGCTGAGCTATATTCACTTGCTGGGAGAGAGCTTCTCTCTGGCACCATGAGGCTTTGCAGCTCAGGCTGTGGGGGGAGGGATGTCCCAACTTGGATCTGCAGTTTTTACTTACAGATTTTATGTTGTGATATCAGGCATTCCTCCCAATTCAGGTTGGTGTTTGATGAGTGGATAGTAACATTTGTCCCCCTCCAGTTATTCCAGATTAATTACTAGCTGTTTCTGTTATTTTTAGTTGTTCCAGGGGGACTATTTAGCTTCCACTCCTCTTTACGCCACCATTTTATATCCTCTTGTGTGTGTATTTTTCTCCCTTAATCCATGTATTCATGAAATTATACACCACACACAGACATCAATACACACATATACATGTATAAATATATGTATTTATATTCATATACATATGAATAGCAAACATATTTTCCATGCCTCAGCAGCAAGGTAGAATGTTACTAACTGAATTTAAAAACATTTACATTAACAATTCCCAAATGAGCCATCTATTAATTCATGGTGTACTTAAGTAGTGCTCTTAAAAAGCATTCTCTCAGTATTGGAATAATAAACATCTCTAGGTAAAAACACAAGGTAAATCTGGAACTGAGATTTCCCAAGTTTCTTTTAAACAGAAGTAAAATCTGCTTCTTTAACAACATGGAGTTATGTTTTATTCACTCCAAAGCTTTAAAAGATGCATTTTATGAAAACCCAAAAGGACAATTTTAAGAAAGTCTTGACAATGATTCTGGAATGTTAATTCAAAAGGACTCATAGGGATAGCTGTTTGAACATGAAAGCTCATAAGCCTTCTTATCTACATACAAGAAAATTTGTAAAATTAAAGAAACACATCTTCACAATGGACAAAGTCTTTGAAGACTGTGGTTCCTTGTTTGTAATTCCCAGAAAAATCATTTTATATTGTTAACACATGCTGCCTACTGTCTTTCTGCATCTCTTACATTTCAAATACAGATAGCAAGAAAATTTGTGGTACTATAAAATTCACGTATACTTTAGAATGACCTCATAAGTAAAGTTGTCTTTTGAAGTCATATTCTTATTAACCCATTAATCTAAATATCTCCATATGTCCAGTTAATTTATTTCAGCTTTTCAGAATTTTAAAAAATCTGTTAAAGACCTGTGTTGGTATTCTACCACTAATATTCAGGTAACACTTTTGAAATACTCTTTCTGAAGAGGAAAGGAAAAATAATATTTCTCTATAATCTTTCCTGACCCTGCTATTAGGCTTTTGTCTTTTTAAAAATGCATGATATAATTTGATATTTTCTTGTCATCTCTGTCTCACCTAGTTGTTTGGAGGAAACCTTTCTAGAATTAAACTTACATTGTCATAAAAATAGCTGTGTTTGCAAATGAAAGCAGTTTAAGATGTTCAGTGTACATATGTTCAGTACATATGTTTGCAAATGAAAGCAGTTTAAGATGTTCAGTGTATTTTAATGGTTATTAAATAAGATCTTGAGTTAATATTTTTTTAAATATTATTAGAGAAATTGTGGATTTACAGAACAATCATGCATAAAACACAGGATCTCCATATATCATCCCACTACCAAAACCTTGGATTGGTGTGGAATATTTGTTACAATTGATGACAGCACATATTTATAATTGTACTATTATTAACTAAGAGCCATAGTTTAATGTAGTGCTCACTGTTTATGTAGTGTAGTTCCATGAACTTTTTTAACTTTTATTCTGCTATCATATATACCGTCTAACATTTCCTCTTTTAATCATATGCAGATACATATTTCAGTGTTAATTGTATTCACAATGTTATGCTTCCATCACTAGTATCCATTACCAAAATATTATCATCATTCAAAACAGGAGCCCTGTACATTTTAAGGCCTAATTTCCCATTCCCTGTCTATATCCTGTGGCCTGGTAACCTGTATTCTACATCCTGACTCTCTGAGTGTGCTTATTCTCAAAACAATGAGATCATATGGTATTTATCTTTTTGTGTCTGGCTAATTTCTGCCAATATGATGTCTTCAAGGTTTATCCATGTTGTTCCATGGATCAGGACTTCATTCTTTTTATAGCTGAACAATATTTCACTACATGTGTAAACCACATTTTGTCTATCCATTCATCAATTGATGGAATTTGGGTTGCTTCTATCTTTGGCATTATGAATAATGCTGCTGTCAATATCAGTGTGAAAATATCTGTTTAAGCACCTGCTTTTGATTCCTTGGTGTATATACCTAGTAATGGGATTGTTGGACCATATGGCAATTTTATACTTAGCTTTCTGAGGAACCACCAAACTGTCTTCCACAGTTGCTATGCCATTTTATGTGAGTGAATGAGTGTTCCTATTTCTCTGCAACCTCTCCAATTTTCTTGTTTTCCATTTTTTTAAACAGCAGCCATTTTAATGGGTGTGAAATGGTATCTCATTATGGTTTCAATTTGCATTTTCTTGATGGTTGAGGATGTTAAGCATCTTTTCATTTGCTTTCTGGTCATTTGTGTATCTTCTTTGGAGAAATGTCTGTTCAAATCTTTCACCCATTTTTTTGATATATTTTTCTTTTACCATTAAGGTAAAGGATTTCTTTATGCATCCTGGAAATTAAGCATTTATTGAAGATGAAGTGTCTAAATATTTTCTCCTATTGTGTAGGTTGTTTTACTTTCATGATAAAGTCCTTTGAGGAAAAAAAGTTTTTAATTTTGAGGAAGTCTAATTTATTTATTTTTTTTTGTTGCTTGTGCTTTGGATGTAAATTCTAAGAAACCATTAACTACCAGAACATCCTAAAGATGCTCCCCTACATTTTCTTCTAGGTGAATGATTATTCTGGCTCTTATATTAAGATCTTTGGTACATTTTGAGTTGATTTATGCATATGGTGTGAAGGTGTGAGGTGGAGATCCTACTTTGTTTTTTGCAAATGGGGATCTAGTTTTCCCAGCACCATTTGTTGAAAAGACTATTCTTTCCCAGTTGAGTTGTCTTTGGCATCTTGTCAAAAATCAGTTGGCCATAAAATGAGAGTTGATTTATGAGATCTCAGTTCCATTCCATTGGTCTATATGTCTGTACTTCTGCCAGTACCATGCTGTTTTGATTACTGTGGCTTTGTAATAGGTTTTAATATTGGGATATGTGAGTCCTAATACTATAATACTGGCATTTGTAATTACCCAAGTGGTTACCTTTACCACAGGCCTTCATTTCTTTATGCTGCTTTGAACCATTGCTTATTTTCCTTTCCTTTAGGTCTAAAGAAATAATTTTAGCATTTCTTGTAGGGCTGATCTTGCTTTTGTTTTTCTGGCGATGTCTTAATCACTCCCTTTTCACAAGGAGAATCTCATAGGATATAAAATTATTGGCTGGTTGTTGTTTTCCTTCAGCACTTAAGTATTTCAAACCACTGCTTCTTGCCTCAATGGTTTCTGATGACAAACTGGCACTTAATCAAATTAAGTTTCCTTTTATGCAACACATTGCTTTTCTCTTGTAGCTTTCAGATATCTCTTCTTGCCCTTTGCTCTCAATAGTGTAATCAATATATCATGGGGTGCATTTTTCTTGATGTATAACCTGTTTGGTATTCTCTGAGCTTCTTGGATGTGCACATTGATGTCTTTTACTAAGTTTAGGAAGTTCTTTGTTGTTATTTCTTTCACTATTCTTTCTTCCACTTTCTCTCTTTTGTCTCCTTCTGGGAGAACCATAATGAATATTTCAGTGTGTGCAATCATGACCCATAACTGTCTTAGGCTATTTTCATTTTTATTATTTCTTTTTTCTTTCTGCACCTTAGCCTAATCTATTTCAAGTGTCTTGTCTTCAAGTTCACTGATTCTTTCTTCTGCGAGTTCCAATCTGCTCTTGAAAACTTCCTGTGAATTTTTCATTTCAGTTATTGTGTTCTTCAACTCCAGTAGTTCTATTTGGTTCTTTTTCAAAATTCCTATCTCTTCACTTAGACCCTCATATGGTTCTTTCTTTGCCTTCCTGACATCCTTTAGTTCTTTCTCTTTAATTTCCTTTATCACTTTGAGCATTTTAAAGATCATTTTTAAAAGGTTTTGCTCAGTATGTGCACAGTCTATTCTTCATTTGTATTTTTTTCCTCATCCTTTTTTTGGGGGGCCATAATATCCTGTCTCTTTGTCTTGCACTGTTTTGTTATACACTGCATATTTTAATATTTTAAAAAGTTAGCTCTGGGATTTCCTCCCTAGGAAATTGGTGTTGTAACCATTTCATGATTAGACAGATTTTCTTGAGCTTCAGCCTCCTTATCAGGAAAGGCTGCCCAAGGCAAATGCAATGTTAGAGTTGTCCCTCTTTCTGAGCCTCATTCTTGTTCTGGGTTTTGCTTTTTAGTTGTTTTGGAGCTTCTGTCTTCACAGAATTTTGGTTGTCTCCTCTTTTTCCCATGAGAAAGACCTCTCTCTCTCTCTCAGCTATTTGAAACTGGCAGGACTGCTTCCTTCTACAGTTTTTTACACTCCAGTTCATTGTCTTACACTGTTATTGTCTGGAGGGCAAATTCTTCAAGTTTGTGCACTCCAAAGACTTTCCCAAGTCAGATTTTCTCAGCCCAAAGACAGCCAGGGATCCATGAAGGAGGTGCTGACCATCTATCAAGTGCTCTGGGGAGGGGATCAGGAAACTCCACAATCTTCTCTGATGGCTCCCTGTATCTTATTTTTCCTGGCCCATCCAGTAAATGAAGCCTTCAATGAATTGTCTCACTGCAGCCCTGAGGTAGCATTGTGTCTTTAAATCTCCACAGGCTCCACTCCTGTCAAGGGGAGGGTTGAAACAATGGCTGTCACTGTCTTTGTCCAGGTTGGGGTTGAAACCATGGCTGTCAATACCTTTCCCTGTAGTGATTTGAAACAATAATTGCCTTCAGAGCTGGGAACCAGACATCCAAATTTACTAATCAAAAGCCGTGATCACAATCTGTTCACACCCTTGTTTTGGTGATGAGGATTTTTGTTTCCCTTTTTGTCACCTGTAGTTAACCGGGGACTGGACATGCCACAAGAATGGGGATGTGCCCTGGTAGGCCCTGAGTGGAGTGAGCAATTTACATTTGTGTAACATAATCAAACTGTCTCTTCCTCTTAATCTTACCCGGATGCTGTACAGTGTTCTTCTGACCATTGAAGTTTCAAAATAATTGCTTTAGACAGTTCTTGCCTGTTTAATAGTTGTCTTTGTGGATGACTGAGTCCTGGAACTCCTTACTCTGACATCTTCCTTGGAAGACACATTGTCCTTGGAATTTTATATCAATTTATTTACATACAATAAAATACAGAAAATGAAAGGGACAGATTTTGAGTGAACAATTTGATAAATTCAGGAAAAAAAAGTATGTATCATCTTAATCAAGATTTAAAATGTAAAATAATGTGTAACCAATGCTCCATTCAGCCCAGAATGTTCTCTTGTGCCTTTATGTTGTCAATCCATTACTCCTTACCCCCATGTAAACCACTGACATAATGTTTATAACCCTAGCTTAATTTTGCTATAGTAAGACTTCATATAAATTAAATAATACAGTATGTGTTTGTGTTTGACCTTTCTTGTTCAACATAATGTTTTGAGATTCATTCATGTTGTGTGTATATGTAGTCTATTTTTTTCTTTTTCTTTTTGACTGCTGAGTAGTTTTCCATGTTTTGAGTATACACACATAGTTTGTTTATCCATCACCCCTTGATGGAAATTTGGATTGTTGCAAGTTCTGGCTATTATGAATAAAAGTGCTGTAAATATTTTTCTATAAAGCTTTCCATTAAAATATGTATTCATTTCTCATGGGTAAATATCTGGTTGTAGGAGTTCTGGGTCATAGGGTACATGAACTTTAGGAGAAATTGCCGACTTGTTTTCCAATATGTTGGTACTATCTTAAACTCTCAAGAGCTGTATATATATTTTTCAGTTGTTCCACATCCTTGCCAACAATTGTGATTGGTGCAGCCATTCTAGTGTGAGTGTAAATGATATTTCACTGGGGTTTTAGTATGGAATGCCCTGATAACCAATGACATTGAGCAACATTTTATGTGTATATTGGTTGTCCTTATGCATTCTTTTGAAAAGGACTTGCTTGATATTGTCCATATTTTTTAAATTGTGTTGTATGGCATTTAGTTTTTAAAAACTGTTAATGTGTTTCAGAGTGTATTTTTGCACAGAAAATTAAGTTGTGCTTTCATTAAGGAGATGTAAAAATTCTTTTTATATTCACAATACAAGTTCTTTTACAAATACATTCATTATGAATATTTTCTTCCAGTATGTGGCTTGCTTTTTTCAGTTTTTAACTATGGTATTTAGATGAGGAAGTTTTCAACATTGATAAAGTCCATTTTTTTTTTTTTTAATTTTAACAAAGGGTAACCACTTTCCTTATTTCTGAAAATTTTTTCCTAAATCCTATGAAAAAAGATGGTAATAATCCACCTATGCTTTCTTCTGGAAATTTGTTTGCTTTAGCTATCATCTTAATATCTATGTCCAATTGATTATTAATATTTTGAATCTGATGTATGTTAACACTTGTGATTTTATTCTTAAAGATGCTTAGTTTTTTATAAATAAATGTTAAAAATTTTGTAAATTCTCCATTAAATTAACTTTGAAACTTGTTAAAAATCATTTAAATTATTTTTCTTTTTATTCCCTAGAGCTTATATCAGTGCATTTTGCTAGCTGAAATCTTGTTGGCTTTTATTTCTCATAATATCTTTATTTTGCCTTCATTTTTGAAGCATGTATATTTTCAATGGATAAGGAATTATACAATGATGGTTTCCTTTATTATTTTAGCATTATAAAGGCATTCAATTATATTCTGCCTTGTGTTGTTCCTCCTGAGGAGTTAGACCTCATTTTTATTATTGTTCCTCAGTCTGCATTATATTTTTACCTTGTTGTTTTAATGATTTTTATTTTGATCTTTGTTTTCAGCATTATGATTTTAGTATATGTAAGTATATTTGAGTGTTTGTGTACATATGTGGTGTACTATTCATGCTTGGGGTTAACCCAAGCTTTTAGAATTAAAGTTTAATGTTTTTCAGCATTTTGCTTCTGTCAATTATTCTACCTCTTTCTTGGAGTCTGAATAACCCATATATTAGCAATTCAATATCATCCCACAGGCCCTGGACACTTTTGAATTTCTAGCATCTATTTTTCTCTTCATATTGACCTATCTTCAGGTCCCTTGATTCTTCTTTCCATTGAGCCCATTTTGCAATTGAGACAGGCAATGTATTTTTGTTTGTTTCAGTTGGTACTGTATTTTCAGTTCTGAAACAACCAGTTAATTTTAAAAAGTAGTTTGCACTTCTCTTGAAATTGTTGATCTAATAATTTAATTATGACATCTTTTCCTGTGACTAAATGGATAAAATATTTTTCCTTCTTTTAACCTAGATATTGGACTGATAGTTGCAAATTCCTAGGTAAAAGTAGGTCTGCTTCTGCTGATTTTGTGTGCCTGCCCTACCCATTTACTTTATTGCATATCTCATTATTTTAGATTTTACACTAAACATTTCACAGAAGAAAGATGGAATTTGAAAATCCTATTCTTTTTTTTTACATTGTTTATCCCATAAATTGCCAACTTTTGCCTATGTCCAGTAGCTAATTTGAGGATGTGACCATTCAAATTTCTTCATAGTATAAGGTGATTTTATACTGGGCTTTAACAAGATTGACTTTCCTCTGGCTAGATCAACCTCTATTTTTATGTAACAACTCTGCTCAGGTGATCTCTTTGATTTCATCAGTGTTTGATCCAGGAGTAGGTGGTTTTGGTTTCATCTGTAGATAAGCAGGAGGAAGTATCCAAGTTCAAAGAGCTGCAAGAATGTGCAAAGCTGTGACTTTTATAAGCATTTCATCCCTGATTTTACTGCATTTTTCCAACAAAGTTAGGTAGAAAAGGGAAGACTTGTTACATTAGGTGAATTATTGTTATGTTTTGAAATCATTTATACTTATTTCTACCTTTATTTATTCAACTCTCAACAATAGTGCATACATCTTCTTCTCAACACCAAAAATTCCCTGCCAAATAAAGACTTGGCATTTGTTGGCTAGAAGATCTTCTGCCTTGCTTCTCAGCTCTGAGAGTCTCCTGTCTCTAATTATTCTAGTATCCCTTCCATGTACTATGATTAAGGGTCCTATAAATAATTAATTTTCAAGTTACCTGGATTATTTTTAGTGTCAAAACAGGAGTGAAGAGCTCTGTATCATTTTACATGTTAACTAGGAGCCAAAATTTACAAAAAAAATTACTAATTCATCAAATTACCTGTAAAGTTCATATTCATGAAACATTTATCCGTTAATTAATTTTAGGTGGTCAATATGTACCAGATTCTGAGGATAGAGCAATGAATTAAACAGGATAAAAATCCCTTGTTTTATGGTACTCATATTACAGAGATAATAAAAATGTAACCATTCTAGTTATTAGGGATACAATGTGGCCTATTACTCAACTTCTTTCTTCAACTCATTTCTTCCCATTGCAATGGGGAAAATTATTTTGTTGCTTGCCTTATTCTATTTTAAACTGATAATTTTTCATCTGCTCTCAATGTTTGCATTATTGGTCACTTTTTTAATATTATCTCCTAATTTATTCCTGGGATCTTCCCAAATGTTTTTAAATATTTTACAATGCCTTATGTTAGAAAAAAATTGTATCTACTGTATTTGACCCTTTTTCCTATCTATTTAATAATTTAGATTCTTATTCTTTTCAAAAACAAGAGTCTTAAGGACTTATGGAGACATAAGACATCTCCCAGAAACAATTAATAAAAGGATAGATTCCACATGCTTGAAACACTGGAGGAAGATAGATATTGGAGAAGGACTTCATAAATGGTGAATCAAAGAAAAAAAAAAAACAGCAAAAAAGAAGTTAGGAGTTCTGTGACTCAGACCTGCCAGTCTAGACCCCTCCAGTGCATTTAGTTCCACATGAACTGATCACATAGTGTCAGCACTGGGTACCAACAAACTTCTGGTGTGAATGCACACCATAGAGTCACTCACAGTAGTGACCTAGAACTTCACACATATCCAGGTACAGGAACCCAAGGCCACATAGACCCAGAATGGAAACCAAGTGGCTGGTGAGCACTGAGAGACCCAGAGTACAATTGTGGGTAAGAGATGCCCACACCCAACCCGGACTTTAATTGTTGGAGCACCTAAATGAATAAAAGGGTAATTTGAACTTTGACCTCAACTGGCTCCCTGGGATGGGACACCATAACTTAGAAACAAAAAATAATTCACAGCAAAAAGGTTGGCAAGTGTGCAGACACCATTCTCAGTCTCTAATTGTTGTAACACCAAAAGAAAATACTGGGTGTTTTGAACACTGACCCTACCTGGCTTTTTGTAGCAACCCAAACGTGGGTAGAGACAGAAAAACCTTGCCAAAAAAGGGGAAAACTGAACTGTTGTAATGCAGGATGAGTCTCAGGACTGAAAAAACAATGGAATAATTGGGGCTCTGAGTGAGGGAGAGCAATAGAGCAAATCTGCATGCATACACATAAACACATGAACAAAATAGAACATCTTAGGGCTCCCAGAGAAGAAATAGAGGAAAGGAAACCTTCTCCTGGAGGTAAAACAAATACACAAAAAAAAGGGCAATCGTAAAATTTACACCACATGTCCAGCACAAGACACAGGTGCAGAAGACATGGGAAATTGAAACAGTAAAACATGGTCTAATCTAAACATTCAGTATAAGCTGGACCAAGCATAGAAGAAAGTTAAATAGCCAATCTACAATAAAACCATAGGCAAGAGGGAGAAACTGATTTTCAGATTTAGCACATCAAAATAATCAGATTCCCAGACATCAGCAAAAACATTAGAAGTCATACTAAGAATTGGGAAGATATAATTCAACCAAATGGACAAATTAAAATTTGACAGGAAACGGACTTTGGAGCAATGAATCAAAAATGTTCAGTCAAATTTTCTAAATCAGCTCAAGGAGTTGAAGGAAAATATGGATAGAAATAAACTAAATATGACTATAGAGCTAAAGGATAGTTAGAAGACGTCTGGGCAAAAAACAGAAAGTGTAAAAAGAAATATACAGAAAAGTACAAAATGGAGAATAAAAATACATAAGAGGCATATGATAGAAGATTTGAATGGGAAGGAGAAAGAATACATAATTAGAAGACAGAACAACCAAAATAATATAGTCAAAGAACCACAGAGAAAAGAATAGAAAAAAAAAAAGAGCAGTGTTTAAGGGAAGTGTGACAGCATGAGGTGCACCAACACATGCATCGTGGGAATTCCAAAAGAATAAGAGAAGGTAAATGGAGCAGAAACAATATTTGAGAAATAATGGCCCAAAATTCCCAAACACTTACGAAAGATCTAAATATACATGCCCAAGAAGTGCAACATACTCCAAGCAGGAGAAATCCTAATAGACTTACTCCAAGACGCAAACAAATCTGAATATCATATGCCAAATAATAAAGAATTCTGAAAGCAGCAAGATAAAAGCAATTCATCTCATGCAAGGGATCCTCATAAGACTAAGTGCTGATTTTTCATTAGAAACCATGTAGCAGAGAAGGCAATGGTATGACATAAGGTACTGAGAGAGAAAAACTGCCAGGCAAAAATTCTTTATACAGTAAAACTTCTTCAAAACTGTGGGTGAATTTAAGACATTCACAGATAAACAAAAAATGAGAGAAGCTTTCCACCAAAAGACCTCCCTGCATGAATTGTTAAAGGAAGTTCTGCAGGTAGAAAGGAAAAAGACTACTACATATGCTTTTAGTAGTATGGTATGAATTATATCAGCAAAGGAAACTAAATGGGTAAATGCAATAAACAATTGTATTACACATTGGATCACAAAACAGATCTCAATAAACTATAAAATACTGAAGTTATACAAAGTGTCTCGTCTATCCACAATGGAATGAGCTGGGTATCAGCAACAGGTAGAGAACTGAAAATCCACAAATATGTAGAAGTCAAATAAACACTCTTAAACAACCAATGTGTCAAAGAAGAAATCACAAGGTTAAGCAGTAAATATCTTGAGACTAGAGAAAATGAGAACAATATATACCAAAACTTATGGAACACAACAAAGCAGAGCTCAGAGGGATATGTATAGCTCTAAAGAATTACATTATAAAATACAAAAGAGTTAAAATCAAAAATCTAACTGCACTCCTGAAGGAACTAGAAAAAGAACAGCAAACTAATCCCAAAGCAAGCAGAAGGAAAGAAATAACAAAGATTAGTGCAGAAATAAATGAAATAGAGAATCAAAAACAATAGAAGATTGGCAAAACCAAAAGTTGCTTCTTTGAAAAGAAAATTGGCAAATCTTCAGGTAGATTGGCAAAGAAAAGAAGAGAAAGGATGCAAATAAAATCAGAAATGAAATGAAATACAACTGATCATACAGAAATAAAAAGCATCTGAAGAATATTCTATGAACATGTATATGTCAACAATCAGACAATCTAGGTGAAATGGACAGATTCCTAGAAACAAAATCCACACCGACTAAGAAACAGAAAACCTCAACAGACCAATTACAAGTAAAGAGATTGACTCATCCATCAAAAACCTGCCAATAGCTACTTCTGTTCTGGCTTCCTTTGCTGCAGCAAAACTTTGACATCCTAAATAAAATGCTATAGTCTGCAAACTGGACTCCATTTTTTTAAAGTTTGGAGGCCCAAGCAAAATATAGAAGGTGCCCTCTGCAGCTGTGGTCTCCAGGGACTGGCCAGCTGTGGTGTCCATGAAAGAACCTTTTGTCAGTAGTCTGATGCAGAGACCCTGCATCCCCCAGCAGACATCCTGAATGAACAGAAAGGACATGATCAAAGGAAACCTTGGAACATCAGGAAGGAAGAAAGAATGTCGTGAGCAAAAACACAGGGGTTCTCAAAGTGTGTTCCTGTACCATCACCATCATCATCACCACCACTTGGGAACTTCTTAGAAATGCACATTCTCAGGCTCCTCCCAGACGTACTGAATCTGAAACTCTGGTTTTGAGACACATAAGTCTGCATTTTAACAAGCCTCCTGGTGGTTCAAATGTACAGTCAAGTTTAAGAACCACTGCCCAGTGCCCTGCATTTATCAATAATCTTAAGAGTGTAATTTATTTTTCTGTATAAAATTTCTTGCTGAGAATAGCTAATAAGGAAGCAGCAATGAAAAAGACTACTTGCCCTCAAGGAGTCTACATTATTTGTGGAGACAAAGCATTTACTCCTATAAGTATAATAAAAACCAGTGTGTGAATTCAGTATTTACAGGTGAAATTACATGATCATGATGTCTTGGATTTGCTTTAAATTATTCTATGAAAAAAAATTTAGATAGATGAAACAAGATTGGCAAAATGTCACTATTTGTTAAAGCTGAATGATGTCATATATGGGAGTAATTATGCTATATTCTGTATTTTTGTATATAGTTGAACATTTCATTATAAAAAGATTAAGGCAATATGTGAAGAATAAGCTCAAAGAGCAGTAGTAGTTCTAAAGATCACTTCTTGAAGGGATCACTTCTTAAACTTGTATTACTTCAGAAAGTTTTGTGGAGGACAGGAGGACATCAAAACAAGCTTTGACTTAATTAGAAATGTTCCTTAACTAATATATTACCTGCACAGGTCTGAAAACTCTCATCCATAAATCCAAAACCCAAACTTTTTTTTTTTTTGTAATTTTTATAATGCCAGAATTCAATTGGGAACAAATAAGAATTTGTCACAAGGTTACTAGCGGTCTTTATTTCTTCACTCTAATGTAAACAGTAATCTTTTTCTCTGCAGAAATATAAATGTGTTCATGAGGAACTGTCCCAGATCCCACTATGGGTATTACATAATATATAGTATATGCTCCTCATAATGTTTGCCCAAATCCAAAATTTTCTCAATTCTGAAACCCAGCTGGCCCCAAGGATTTCAGATAAGAAATTGTGAAGTTCCATTTGTATGATCAAAAAGTGCAACCCCTTTTATGGTAGAAGAAATTAGGGAAAGGTTATATGTAGTTTTCATTTCAATTTTACTAGGATTAAGCAGACAATTGCAAGAATTGTTCATTACATTACTTAAAAAGCTACATCTATTGTGAATGAGAAACAATCATGATATTTTGCTTGTTACTGCAAGTACAGAAATGACTAATAGATGAGTTTTAATAACTTAGCTTTTAAGGAGAAATTCATGGTGATAGAAGACAGTAAGTACTCACCTTTGGGGAAGGTTGAGAAGAGACACCAGGGAAACTTCTGGGGGGAGGCGGCTGGAAAGTTTCATATCTCTTTCTGGGTGATGCTTTTAACAAACAAACATGGGGGTTCTCTGCCCAGTGCACACAAATGACCAACTCCTGAGACACCAGGGTTTCAAAGAGAGAAAGAGTTTACTGCTAAGTGAGAAGCAGGAGATCAGATGGCCTAGTGGCCTAAAAATTTGTCTCCCCCAAATCTAAGGAGTTTAGGGTTTTTCATGGATTCAAACAAGGGAAGATAGAGTGGTTACCATTACAATAGTGAGTATAAACAAGGGCTGGGATTAGTTCAGTGAGGTTCAGTAATTTTAGGTATTAGCTTTTGGCTATTCTACAATATACTAGAAAGTTAAAAGGCATCTACACAATGATAAAGTAATCATAATCATTTGTTAATTCTTAACTCTCTGTTACAATGTCTACATAAATGTGTACATATGTAAAATTCATCAAGCTGTACCCTTGAAATCTATGTACTTTACATATCTCTGCTTGAATTATATATGCAACCCTTATTTAATGTAAAATAAACACTTTGCATTGTGGAAATAAAAAGACCCTGCAAACAAAAAAAAATTCCAGGACCAGATGGCTTCACAGGTGATTTCTATCAACATTCCAAGAAGAATTAATAATAATCCTGCTCAAACTCTTCCAAAATTTTGAAGAGGAAGAAACACTCCTTAACTCATTCTTTTAGGTCAATATTACCCCAATACCAAAGCCAGATAAACATAATACAAGAAAAGAAAATTATAGAACAATATCCCTGATTAACATAAATGCAAAAACACTAAACAAAATACTAGTAAACTGAATCCACATTATACACCACGATTCAGTGGGGTTTTCCCAGGTATGCAAGGGTGGTTAAACATAAGAAAATAAATTAATGTAATATACCACATTAACGAAATGAAGGGGAAAGCAAACACATGATTATCTCTACTGATGCAGAAGAGACATTTGACAAAATCCAACATCTTTTCCTGCTATAAACACTTTGAAAACTATGAATAGAAGGAAACATATTCAATGTGATAAAGGTCATATATGAAAAATGTACAGGTAACATCCTTCTTAACAGTGAGAGACTGAAAGCTTTCCCTATAAGATCTGGAACAAGGATACCCACTGTCACCACTGTTATTAATCATTGTACTGGAAGTTCTAGCCAGAGAAATTAGGGAAGAAAAAGAAACAAATGGCATCCAAGTTAGAAAGGAAGAAGTAAATCTTTCCCTATTTGCAGCGGACCTGTTACTATACTTAGAAAGTTCTAAAAAATCTACAGCTGGGCTACTAAACTAATAAACTAATTCAATAATATGGTGGGGTACAAGAGCAACATGCAAAAATCACATCAGTAGTGTTTCTATAGACTACTAATGGACTATCTGAGTAGGAAATTAAGACAAAAAAATCTATTTAAAATTGCAAGTAAAAAATTAAATATCTAGGAATAAATTTAACCAAGGATGTAAAGCACTCACACAAGGAAAACTAAAAGACATTGCTAAAAGAAATCAAAGAACACATAAATAAAAGGAAAGATATTACATGCTCCTGGATTGGAAGACTAAATTTCATCAAGATGTCCCCTCTACCTAAAACAATTTACAGATTCAATGCAGTCTCAATAAAAATACCAACAGCCTTCTTTGCAGAAATAGAAAAGGAAATCATGAAATTTATTTGGAAAGATAAAAGGCCCCAAAAAGCCAAAATCACCTTAAAAAATAATGAAGTAGGAGGACTTGCATTTCCCAGTTTTAAAACTTATAACAAAGTTACAGAGGTCAAAAACAAACGATACTGGCACATTGACAGACATATAGTCAAATGAAATTGAATTTAAAGTTCAGAAATAGACCTTCACATCTATGGCCAATTGAATTTTAACAAGTGTTCCAAGTCCATTCAATTGGTAAATAATGGTCTCTTCAACAAATTATGTGGGGAGAACTGGATATCTATATGCAAAAGAATGAAGGAGGACCCATATCTTACACCATATTAAAAATTAACTCAAAATCCATCAAAGACCAAAATATAAGAACCAGGACTTAAAACTCCTAGAAGAAAATGTAGGGAAACATCTTCAGGACCTTGTGTTAAGCAATGGTTTCTTAGGCATTACGCCAAAAGTACTAACAACAAAAGGAAAAGTAGATGAGTGTGATTTCATCTAAATTAAAAACTTGCATATCAAAGATCTCCATCAAGAAAGTAAAAAGACTACCTACAGAATGGTAGAAAATATGTGGAACCACATATCTGACGTTTTAATTTCCAGAAGCTATAAATAAATCTTAGAACTCAACAAAAAAAAAAGACAAACAACCAAAAATACAATGGTCAAAATATTTAAATAGACATTTATCTAAAGAAAAAAACAAGTGTCCAAAAAACACATCAAAAGACGCTCAACAGCAATGGCCAACAGGTAATTGCAAACAAAAACCACAATGAGATACCACTTCACACTAACTCACTAGAATGTCTACTATTAAAAAAATGAAGAATAGCAAGTTGGAAAGGGTGTGGATAATAGGAAAACAGTCATTGGTGGGAATGTAATGATGCAGCCACTGTGGTTCCTCAGCAAGTTAAGTGTAAAATTAATGTATGATCTGGCAATCCTGTTCCTAGGTATGTATTTAATTAATTGAAAGCAGGATTGAACAGATATTTACACAGAGATGTTCATATTAGCACTATTCACAATTATCAAAAGATGGAAACAACCTAAGTGTCCTTCAACAGATTAATGGATAAGCAAAATGTGGTATATAAATGCAATGGAATATTACACAGCCATAAAAAGGAATGAGTTCTGATACAGGCAGCCACAAGCAGTCACCTGGATGAAACTTGAAGACACAATGTTGAGTGCAATAAGCCAGACATAAAAGTAAAAATACTGTGTTATTTCACTGATATGAAACAATTGGAATAAGCAAATTCATATGGGTATAATCTTTAATACAAGTTATCAGGGGCTGGGTTGGGTTCAGAAAAGAGGAATTAAAACTTAATTGGTACAGAATTTCCATTGGAAGTGAAAAAAATGGACTTGATTTTTTTTTTTTTCTTTTTACCTTTTAATTATAATCTATTCTCAGTCAGACTTGTCCACAAGGCTGCATGAATTAGTGTGGCAAAGTCACCAGCATTTATGTATATACCTATCCAAATTAAACCTTTCAAGCTTCATTTCCTTACTGTTCTTTAAATGCTAACACTACCAGTGATTTACCCTTTGAAATTTTCTTCTCCCTTGGATTTCAGGAATTCACCTTCTTCTAGTTCTTCATTCTAATCTCCTTGTTAGTTCCTATTTTCTTGCCTGATTATTGAAAATCAATATATGATTCACATCAACAGCTTCAACAGCCATCATTGTAATAATTGTTTCTAAATTTTTGTCTATACTCTGGATATCCCCACTGACTTAAAACTGTATACCAAGCTACACATTGTGCATTTTCACCTGGATATCATATGACTAGACCTAATTAATATTTCCACAATTAAATTTATCATTTACCATTAATTATATTCCTCATTCAAAATTTATCAATGAACATGGCCAGTGTTTACATTAAATTTAAGATATCATATTTTCCTAAAATTCTATACCTAATTAGTCTCCAAATCATACCATGTGCTTACCAGAAATTCTTGTTATTTTAGTTCCACTTTTTATCCTCACAATTTTTAAATAGCCCAAAGGCTAGAAGTTGAGTGCTAAAGCTATGTGACAGATAGAAAGGTAAGTGAAGATACAATTAAAGGATATTTGTGAGATAAATTGACATGCTTTGAAGTTTTATAAAATAATGTGACTTAAAAGTCATAAGAAACAGAGGGATAATAAAGAAATACTTTGGAGACAAATCAACACATGTTGAGTAGTGGAAGCCAGTGAGAGGGAGAATAAATAGTGAGGGTGGCATCACCATTATTTGATAAGACAAGTACATGAGCATTAGAAGATAGCATAAGTCAAGAGAAGAGACGAGAAAATGGATCTAAGGTATATTGTGTCTACAGTAGGCAATACTCCAAGGTTTGTTATAAACATTTTTGCATTTCCTCCTGACAATCCTATAAAGTAGCTATTAACATGCCTATTTTATTGTAAAGAAAATTGTTACTGAGCTGTCAAGATACTTATCAAAAGTCCCGACATAACTATCTAGTTTGCAATTTAACAAGGTAAGTGTCTCTTATTTTCTTCCCAAACTTCTCTAAAATTAAGAAAAAAACTTAAGGTACTCAAAACAAAATATTTATTCAATATATTGTTATTAATTAGAAATATGATAAAACACATGAATATAGTGAACCTTCAATATTCCAGCAGAATTTTCCAAGTTATATTGCAATATTTATACCAGTGATGAACTTTGTATATTCATGAAAATTATGGACATATTTTCTCATGATTTTTAAACAATAAATTCTGGAGATCAATACTTATTGAGGGAAATAAAAGTTCTGCTTCATGTATTATATTATAATCATGTATACTTAAAACATTAAACATTTTTAAGTGAAGCCAATTTTGCAGCTTACTGCACTCAAAATGAACCTATCACATACTGTTGTCTTTACCTTATTTTTTGTTGTTTCATTTTAGTTATTCCATCAGTGCTTACTATTGCTTTGTGGTGGGAGACCGGGGTTTGTAGTTGTTTTATGTGTGTTTGAATGTGAAATCAAAAAACGGATTTCAAAATTTTCTAAAAATAAGTCAATCATTTGGATACCTTATTATGTATCTCTTAAATCAAGCAAATATTCGCTTTGTAAAACATACAGTCACCTTTCCATCAGAAATAAGCAATTCCATCAATTGTTTAAGTAGCTACTAATATACATGTGCTCTAGAGTATGTATAGGATTTAGTATGAGTTTTGAACCAAGAAAACTAGCTTAACCTTGAGGTATAAGAGTCATTGTAAAGAGGTTTGTTAACCAATTAAAAAAAAAAAAAAACAAAACAACAACAACAAAAAACACTAAACCTGAATGAGAATTAAAAAAAAAAAAATAGCTAGGTAAAGAGAAGGCAAACAAGTGTTTCAGCCATGTGAACGCTCAGAAGTGGGAAAAAGTGTGATAGGTTTTGGATACTTGAAAGAAGCCTAGAATGACTGGAGAAGAGAATGTAATTAAGTATTGAAAACAGATGAATTTGACTATATAATCAGACTCAGATCATGACCTGTTAAGAGTTTTTATTTCAATCAATAAAGTAAAACTATTAACCAGAATTAAACTGAGGAGTGACATTTTAAGAAGTCCACATTCAGTTAGGGTGGGGGTTGGGAGGTGAGTGGCCATATGAAGACAGATTATAATGTGCTGCTGTAGGGATAAATTTACATAGATAATCCCTAGGTAGAATATTCAATTTTCTTCATCTCCAGTTGAGGCAACATTTGGCCAAGAGCTAGTACATAGCTAGATAAATTTACAAGCTTCCTTGGCAGTTAGGCATGGCCACGTGACTGAGTTCTAGCCAATAAAATGTATGCGGAAGTGATTGATATTTACTCTAGCCTTGGCTAGTAAAACCAATCCACCTATGCTTGTCTATGTTTCTTCACAGGAAATACAGGAAGCAAACTGTTGAATATGGAAGAGCCTACATCAGACTGGATCACTGTCAACTTTTTTACCTCTCCAGAATATTAGGAGATGAAGAAATTGTCTATTGTGGTACTCGTTTGTGGATGTTTGTTACATCAGTTGACCTATGCTAATATACAACATTGGACTTAATGTTTAAAATGAGTTTATATGATATACTACTTTAAAAGTAGTTGAAGATAGTTGTTCACGTCATCTATTTTTGTTTTATCTAAACTAAGAATTATCAATTATCCAAGATGTTCTTTGTAATTATAGAGGAAACACTTTCCCACGCTGTTTATACTCTTTCCTCACAAAATACCCTTATATCATTTTACAGAAAACAGCTTTATTTAAATGTAATATACAGACAATAAAATTTAGCAATTATAAGCATATAATTCTTTGAATTTTGACAAAGATAAGCAATCATGTAAGCACCACCACAACCAAAACCCAGAACATTTTCATTACCCCTAACAGCTTCCCCTTGACACTTGCAGTCCGTGTTCTACTCCCATAATCAGTACAAAATAATCACTAATCTGTTTCCTTTTGCTATAATTTTGCCTATTCTAGCATGTCATATTAATGGCATTCATGTAATAAAATATTTGTGTCTGGCTTTTGTCACAGCATAATTTTTATGATTCTGTCACTTAGCATAATTCTTATGATATTGATCCATGTTGTCAAATGTATCAGTAGTGTGGGATTTTTAAATTCCTGAATAGGAACCCTTTATAAGGATCTACCACAATATTCTTTTTTTTTCCTTTCACATGTAGGTGGTCATTTTGCATCATCCTCCTAGGCGCTTCTGCATCACTCACTGTGGGAGTTAGGAGGCAAAGGGCACATGAAGCTCTTGCACCTGTGTTGTGAGTGATAAAGTTCTTTTTCTTCAAGCCACGGTATTCTGACAGCATCTATGGAACTGTGGTGGACACATTTTATAACTTGCAGGTAGAGTAAAATATGTTCCTTTCTATTCTCCTCTGTTGTTTATTTCAGTTACTGAGAATTTCAAATTGATTTCCCTTGAGGTTTTATTTTTGGCCCTATTTTTGCTGTCTTCCATTTGTTCTGTAGAGTTGGCCTAATTTATATCAAAGGATTTAATAGCTACCTTTTTCTAATAACTTCCAAATATTTATAAGGAATTTCAATACTACTCTTGAATTCTAAAGCTGTATATCCCACCATCTACCTGGACATTCCCACCTGCTGATCAAATATACATACAAACAAATTATATCCACAATTAAATTGATTAAACATCCCACATGGCATGTTGCTGGTCTTAATATGCCAGTGAACACTACCTCTTCCATCTATTCACTTACAGGATTTTTCCATCACTGAACTTTATCCTAATAAATTATTAAATCCTACCGCTTCTGTATCAGCCATGTCTTTTCAACCTGATGCTATTCCCTATTCCTCATTATTATTGAAGTAAGTTTCAAATTATTATGGCAGAAATATAAGTAAAGAGAAAATAATAATATGTTAATGGAGAATTAAGAGATATTTGGGGATTAATTTAAATAATTTTTCACATATTGAGTAGTAGGAAATTAGAGAGAAGGAGAGAGAGAGTCTGAAAATGATTCTAAGTATATTAGATATGCTATACATACATAGATTAGAAGAGAAAATACATTGAGAGAGGAATGAATTTAACATATCAGGAAAACCTGCTATTTAGGTTCTTTTACAAACATTTTTTATTTACTTCTCAGTATAAAATTATAAAGTAACTAGCAATAGCACATTTTTCTCTTCATGCAAATTACATTTCTGAGCAGTCTAGTTACTAGTCCAAAGTCACAGGTCTAATAAGTGATTAAATTGGGCTTAAAGCCCTCATCTTCATGAATAAGCCTGGGTTGTTCAGTTTCCTCACATTTCTAAAAGTAAAATTTAATATGCTCAAAACAAATTATTTACTTACTATACTTTCATCATAAATTAGAAATATGATTTTTTAAAAATGCATAGGAATAATGTGAAACAACTTTTAATAGCCCATAGGAATATTTCGTGAATTACTGAATGAAAATCTGTTAGTTGATAACCCAATAAGAACAGACATTGAAGAAAACAGAACACTACCTAACACATTTCATGAAGCTAACATCAATCTAATACCAAAACCAGGCAAAGTTGCCACAAAAAAGGAAAACTACAGGCTTATCTCCCTAATGAATATAGATGCGAAAATTCTCAACAAAATACTTGCAAATCAAATCCAAAGACACATTAAAAAAATCATACACCATGACCAACTGGGGTTCATTCCAGTTGTGCAAGGATGGTTCTAACATAAGAAAATCAATGTATTACAACACAGTAACAAATTGAAAGAGAAAAATTAAATGATCATCTCAATAGATGCTGAACAAGCATTCGACAAAATCCAACATTCCTTTTTGGTAAAAACACTTCAAAAGGTAGGAATTGGAGGAAACTTCCTCAACATGATAAAAAGCATATGTGAAAACCCACAGCCAGCATAGTACTCAATGGTGAGAGACTGAAAGCCTTCTCTGTATGATCAGGAGTGAGACAATGATGCCCACTATTACCACTGTTATTCAACATTGTGCTGGAAGTGCTAGCCAGGGCAATCCGGCAAGACAAAGCAATAAAAGGCATCCAAATTGGAAAGGAAGAAGTAAAACTGGCATTGTTTGCAGATGATATGATCTTATATCTAGAAAACCCTGAGAAATCGACGATACAGCTACTAGAGCTAATAAACAAATTTAGCAAAGTAGTAGGATACAAGATTAATGCACATAAGTCAGTAATGTTTCTATATGCTAGAAATGAACAAACTGAAGAGACACTCAAGAAAAAGATACCATTTTCAATAGCAACTAAAAAAATCAAGTACCTAGGAATAAACTTAACCAAAGACGTAAAAACCTATACAAAGAAAACTACATAACTCTACTAAAAGAAATAGAAGGGGACCTTAAAAGATGGAAAAATAGTCCATGTTCATGGACAGGAAGGCTAAATGTCATTAAGATGTCAATTCTACCCAAACTCATCTACAAAATCAATGCAATCCCAATCAAAATTCCAACAACCTACTTTGCAGACTTGGAAAAACTAGTTATCAAATTTATTTGGAAAGGGAAGTTGCCTCAAATTGCTAAAAACACTCTAAAAAAGAAAATAAAGTGGGAAGACTTAAACTCTCTGACTTTGAAGCTTATTATAAAGCTACAGTTTTCAATACAGCATGGTACTGGCACAAGGATAGACCTATAGATCAATGGAATTGAATTGAGAATTCAGAGATAGACCCTCAGATCTACAGCCGACTGATCTTTGATAAGGCCCCCAAAGCCACTGAACTGGGACATAACAGTCTTTTCAACAAATGGGGCTGGGAGAGTTGGATATCCATATCCAAAAGAATGAAAGAGGATCCCTACCTCACACCCTACACAAAAATTAACTCAAAGTGGATCAAAGATCTCAATATAAAAGACAGTACTATAAAACTCCTAGAAGATAATGTAGAGAGCCATCTTCAAGACCTTGTATTAGGTGGCCACTTCCTAGACTTTACACCCAAAGCACAAGCAACAAAAGAAAAATTGGTAAATGGGAACTCCTCAAGCTTAGAAGTTTCTGCACCTCAAAGGAATTTGTCAAAAAGATGAAGAGGCAGCCAACTCAATGGGAAAAAATTTTTGGAAACCATGTATCTGACAAAAGACTGATATCTTGCATATATAAAGAAATCCTACAGTTCAATGACAATAGTACAGACAGCCCAATTATAAAATGGACAAAAGATATGAAAAGGTAGTTCTCTGAAGAGGAAATACAAATGGTCAAGAAACACATGAAAAAATGTTCAGCTTCCCTAGCTATTAGAGAGTTGCAAATTAAGACCACTAATGAGATACCATCTCACAATTAGAATGGCTGCCATTAAACAGACAGGAAACTACAAATACTGGAGAGGATGTGGAGAAATTGGAATTCTTATTCATTGTTGGTGGGACTGTATAATAGTTCAGCCACTCTGAAAGTCAGTCTGACACTTCCTTAGAAAACTAGATATAGAGTTACCTTTCTATCCAGCGATTGAACTTCTCCGTATATACCTGGAAGATCTAAATGCAGTCACACGAACAGATATCTGCATGCCAATGTTCATAGCAGCATTATTCAAAATTGCCAAGAGATGGAAACAACCCAAATGCCCTTCAACAGATGAGTGGATAAATAAAATGTTGTATATACACACAATGGAATACTACATGGCTGTAAGAAGGAATGATGTCAGGAAACATATGACAACATGGATGAACCTTGAAGACATAATGCTGAGCAAAATAAGCCAGGCACAAAAAAGAGAAATATTATATGCTACCACTAATGTGAACATTGAAAAACATAAAACAAATGGTTTATAATGCAGAATGTAGGGGAACTAGCGATAGAGCAATTAAGGAAGGGGGAATGATAACCCAATAAGAACAGATAAGCTGCCGTGGATAAATTTAACATTCTGGGAATGCCCAGGAATGACTATGGTTTGTTAATTTCTGATGGGTATGATAGGAACAAGTTCACAGAAATGTTGCTATATTAGGTTATTTTCTTGGATTAGAGTAGGAGCATGTTGGACTCCCTTGTTATGGTTAGTTTGAAATTTTTTTTTATAGTATTTTTAAAAAAAAATTTTTTTTGATACAGACGATTTAAAAAAAAGTTAATAAAAAAATGAAAAAAAATCTGTTAAGTGATTTGCCTTATATCGTATGCAACTTTTAGGTATGTTTTGCTTGGTTTATAACTAAGGTATTTTGAAATGCAACATGTAAAAAAGGTAAATTAAAATATTGCTTTTTATATAAATTTTGTTTATATTTAAGATATTACTAATTTTGAGACACACCAAATTTTTCAATTAGCATTGAGAATTTCACTCACTTTTCCTCTTTGTTTTTTTGTTATTTTGTTTTAATAATTCAATGTCCTTACCATGCAGTGCTGGTTTGTGGAAGTTGCATGTGTGCAAAAAATGAGGGTCTCCAGACACATTAAAGTTTGATTAAATATGGAACATGGAAAAAGCTGGGTTCATAAAATATGATGTTCCTTTTTTGCAATTTTTGTGTGATTATAGAAACAAATAAATTCAAACAATGAATATGATCTCATCAAGTAATCCAATCATTTCTATCTCAAAGTATGCAGCTCTTGTTTCTCTTCTTTGATTTGTAACACAACTGAGAATTATATAAAGGGGGGAGGGTTAGGCTTGTGGTGTTAGGGAGGGGTCTTCTGATGGCATGCAACTGTTGGTTTCCAATGTTTTCCATAAATAATTCATTCATTTGATTGCCTTACATGTTCTTAAGCATTTTAAATACCTGTGCATGTAATAAAGAACATATAGAGGCACACTTACATCATCCTGTGCACTAGCCCTTCAATTATCAAGTTATGTGTTAAGAACCTGCAAAGTTTAAGTCATGGTGCTACAAGGCATTGGTGAATAACATTTTTATTAGGGAAAACACATATTTAAAAATAAATATAATCAATTATTTAAATAATTGAAAATATACAATGTGCTTTAAATGAAACAGATATTTATATAAGGGTTCCATAGGAAGTGTTTTGAAACCTAGACATGGAGAATAAGGAAGAGCTAGTTAGGTAAATGGGGAGAAGATGAGCATCCCAGAAGATAACTCTAAAATTTCATGTGAGTTATGTACTGAATGAAATCCCTTATGGATAGAAGGAGAATGCAACTAACAGACTGGAGATAGATGACATTAGAGAAACATGAAGGAATCCCATCATGCAGGAATTTTAGGAATTATTAAGGATTTTTAAATTCAAATAACAATGGATTTCTATTGAAGTCTTAATCTGGGAATTTCACAATGAGTCTTGCCTTTTAAGAAAGCCACACTGGATTGTAGGGGGTGGGGCGGGACTGGGGGAAAAAGGTGAGGAAGGGAGTCAGGGTAAGTATGATTGGCTATGTACAGAATGTTTATAAAATTACAGCTATAATTAGTAGGTGTTCTAAAGAAATGTCCTTGGAAATAAAATTGAACAAACATATATTTCCTAGGCAAGATACACAAATCTGCTTCTTCTCAAATTTAAGCAACCATTGTCCACAAGATCCTGCTTTTCCCAAATCTAGTCACACAGCTAGATTCATTTATCTATTTACCAGCCTCCACGGCATTTAGAGATGGCCCTAAGAATAAATTCTAGACAAAATAATTTAAGTAGGAGAGATTGACAGCTATTTCAGACTGCCCCAGTACAAACCTTCCATGTGTGTTTCTCCATGGTGTTTCCCCCTTCCTACTGGCTGGATTGTGTGTGAACCCCATGGCAACCATGGAAGCCACCTGTGAAAGATGGCAGAACCCATATCAGACTGTGTCTCTTCAACTGTCTTCCATTCCAGTATTCTTGAAAGCACAAGAAAATTTCCATTGTGCTTTAGACATTTTAAATTCAGGGATCCATTTATAACTGCAGTTTATCTACTTAATTATACAACATTAGAATTCATACAAAATGAGCTTAATGTATGATAATCCTTGAATTGTTTAAAATAGAAGACCAGATACCTACAAAGATTTGTTTTCTCTGTGCTAAAAATGTCAATTTTCTTAACTGCTGTTCTTTAGTAATGATGACCAGATACTTTACCATGATGTGTCCTAGCCTCTGTGATATCATTTGATTTCTTATATATAGTCCTTAGACTAAAGACAGTAAACTGAGATTATCACCAAACTTATTTTAGACACTGAATATCTAGTTATATACCTTAAATTCACAAGAACTTTTACTGACAGTGAAATTAAACTTTTAGCTCTTATGTAACATAAGCAATATCCTTAAGATATTTTCCCCTTAGATATGCATTTAAATAACTAATTTAGTATACATATTTTGGGCATTTGGAGTTTGATGTGGTTGTAAATTCACTTATCAAAAGAGAATTTTAGATTTATCATAATTAAAATATATTACCTAATAGTTGACCCTTTTAATAGCCTGTAAATTTACTTGGGAATCTGTCTCTATTCTCTTTTGTCTGTTCTTATCTAAATTTTGTTTAATGTAGAATTTTGACCATTCAGCTGCCTATACTTTACTCCAAGCAATTGGTAAGCATGGTAAATATGTTGATAGGTTGATTACAAACCATCTCATGCCTTCTAAAGAACTCCCTCAGAATACGGTGCTTTCATATCCTACCATTTAACCATTCCTAAAATAAATATTCATCCTCTAGTACAGTGTCTTTCTTTTGACCCTCAAGGTAGCATGAATACATTTCTAGATGTCCTGTTTAAATCTCAATCTATTACGTATTCTGAATTCCATTCACCTCCCATTTCTTCTTTCTTCCTCATAAATGAGTTCAAAATTCTTTCTTATAGTAGAGATCTACAAAATCCCACATGTAGAGATCTACAAAATCCCACATGTAAGGGCCTTTTGAACAGGATTAGACTATTTGAAAAAGATAGGACTAAACCAGCCAAAAATTATTTATCTGGCAAAAACAGATTTTTGACATTTTCCATTATACTATATGACATGGAGAAAATACAAAAAAAAAAAATCTTAAAAACTCAACTATTTATCAGAAAGTGAATCTATGTAACCAGAAAATATAGAATATTACTAGCTGCCCAAAGGAACTCCATTCTCACTTTCAATTTCCACATCCTTCCTTCCCTACTCCAAAGATAAACAGTAGGCTAAATTTTATTACAGTATATTCCTTGTTTTATTTATAATGTATCACTTAACTGAGCATGGCGAACTCTTTAGTTTAATTTGGTCTGTGTTTTGAAACATATGTAAATGTAATCATCTAACATGTATTACTTTTCTGTCCAGCTCCTTTTACTCAATGTATATGTATAATCTGTTCTTATAATTCTTTTCTTTTCATTACTATATTATATTCTATTATATCAATTTACAGCAATATATTTAATCCACTCTGGGAGATAGTTCAGTTGTTTTCAACTTCTGACTTATTATAAATAGCATTTCCATGAATATTCAACCAAAATAATCTTGGAGGACATGTATATGAATGCCAGTTAGGATTATACCTAAGAGTGGAGCATTTTCATGTGTAACTTTAATAGATAATGCCAAATATCTGTGTGTGTGTGTGTGTGTGTGTGTGTGTGTGTGTGTGTATTCATCTACATTTAGATTCCCCTGCTACATATCTTCCTCACCACTTGGTTAATTTCTTTTCTTTTCTTTTAAAGTATGTTATATATTATTTTGGCCATTCTGATGTGTATGCAGTGATATCTCATAGGTTTCACATGAATTTCCATGATTATATATGAATTGAGCACCTTTTCATACTTGTAAATATTCTAGAAATGTTCCACTGTGAAGTTGATTCTCTAAATCAATTGGTTATTCTTTAATTGGGTCATTATAGTTTTTATTGTTATAAAAGAACAGTCTATATCAACTGGATATAAGACACTTATCAGTACATGGGTTAAATTTAAAGGGACAAATTGAAGGAAAAATCATGTCAAGGGCAAAAACATGGAAGGTGATATCTGAACCAAAGACATCTTCTTGAGCCAAGACAGTGGGTCAACCCACACATGGGAAAAAGATGAGCCTGCTTCAGTGTTTAGAGAGGGCAGGCTGTCTACCATATTGCTCAGGAACAGTATTATGCTCAGGGAGGATGGGGCCTATGCCACAGGGACTTCTGGGGGTCTGGCTGCATCCCAATGCTTGGAGAGGGTGGAGCATTCACCCCAGTGTTTGGGAAGAGTCTGGCCACTGTGTGAGAACATGGAAAAGATGGGGCTGATTCTTCATCAGGCTGGGAGGACAAAACATCATTCCACAGATAACTCTCAGGTCTTGAAATCTAATGGAGTATATGCCCTGTGGAGTTTAAGAATTATTTGGAACCCATGTTCTGTTTTCTTTCCAGTTTCTCCCTGTGGGAATGGGAATGTTTATCCTATACCTGTCCTGCCCTTGTGTATTGGAAGCCGATCAGTTGTCTAAATTTCACAGGTCCACAGATGGAGGGGAATTATGCTTTAGGACAGATCCCACCCATAACTGTAAAGACTTGGCTTTTGATATATTGTAATGGAATTAATATTTTTTTCTTACAGAAAGAAAAATATTTTTGGGGGTTCAGAGGTTGGAGTGTGGCAGTTTGAAGCTGTATGTACCACACAAAACATGTTGTTAAGTATAATCCATTACTGTGAGTGTGAATACATTGTAAGTAGGACCTTTTGATGAGGTTATTTCAGTTAAAAAGTTGTGATCCACCTCAATCTGGATGGGTCTCAATCCTATTACTGAAGCTGAAATCAGTGGAACCTGGAAGAGAAGGGAGAGACCAGGAGACATTGCCATGTTCCTTGTCAAGTGACAGAAGAGCTAAAGATTGCCAGCAGCCAGCCCCAGAATGCCACAGTCTTTGGGGAGAAAGCATTGTTTGATGCTGCCTTGATTTGGACTTTCTTTTAGCCTCAAAACCTTAAGCTAATAAATTCCCATTACTTAAGCTGACCCATTTCCCTGGCCTTTCCTTGAGCAGCCTAGGAAACTAAAACAGATTCTAAAATTGGTATATAGCTAATCAGTTTCTTCTTGTTTCATTTTTGTGTGTTATTTTTCTAGGAATGTGCCCATTTCAACACATTTTTCAAATATATTGGCTTAAAGTTGTTCACAATTATATCTAAATGTATATACCTTTGCTTCTGGCATTTCCATTATTTTATTCCTTTAACCCAATTCTTAAAATTTATAAAACTGCTTATATTTTTCACTGTTGCATCTTTGAACAACCATCATATTTTTTCAAATTTGACCAATTTAGTATTCATAGAACTTGTATCTTCTTTGACATTTCTGCTACAGCTTCTCACTCTTTTTAATCTGGATTCCTACGGGTATTTCTTAACTTTCTTTTATGACTTTGGCTTTCTCACCTTTACATCCATCCTCCACACTGTCACCATTGTGATTTAAGCAAAATATTTGAACACTGTTGTCCACTAACTGTAAGTTTGAGATTTCCTTTACTGTATATATTTTCCATGGAATTCCAAGTTATTTTTCAACAATATGGTTTTGTTCTTGCTGTTTTCTCTAACAGAATGTGATTACTACACCTAATAATATTCTACTGGAATCTTCTTTCCCAAAAGTTTTATCCATTTAATCCACATTCTTACTTGGGAATCAGTATAGGCACTCTAACATTTGACAGAAAGTATTTCTTGATTTCTATCCCATCTGCCTGGTTCACATAAGGCCTTTCATGGCTCCATAGTGTTATACATATTTATACTATACCACTGCATTCAACAAATTTTATTGTAATTCTCTGTATGGACTCTCACTAAGTAATTATGCACTTGGTTCTTTGGATTATGTATCTCTGTATTCCTGATTTTTCACTTGGTGTCTCACATTAATGAAACTCTTATTAAATATTTATGACCATAATGACTGTATAAATGAATAATTAAAATGTTTAATTTTAATCTAAGTCATTCTGATATTGATAGAGATGTCATTAGAGACTGATGACAGAATAGGAAATGTTGTCTATTACTGTTCTTACAAAAGATTTAACATAAGGGAACAGTGTCTGCATTTATTTTGCTGAGTAGTTGTTGATATATAACTTTTACAGATAGTTAAATTTCCATTAGAGAGAGAAGATTGTGGGAAGATGGTGGAGTAGGAAGCTCCATGAATCAGTCCCTCCACCAAAACAACTACTGAACTGTTAGGAACTGTCAGAACCAACTAGTTAGACTATGGAGTCTGATACAACACTGTACAGCACCCATGGAGGAGTTGGAGAAAGAAGCTGGTAAATTGTGATAAATATCAGAGAATTTCATACTCTCTTCAGCAGCTAGTTTCTCCCTTCCTCCAGCCTCATATCTAGGAAGAAGAAGGATCTGGAAACATAGATCTTGGCATAATTTTGCTGGTGCCAGCCTTGGAAATAAACACAGACTGCCAAACTTTGGAGGGTGTGGTCTCATGGCAGATCTCTGACTTTGTTCAGCTACTTTAGATAACTGGGAGCTCACTCTGAGGGTAGCCATTAATCTACCCCCCCCCCCAGGAAAAAGGTAGCAAAAGAATCTTAAATAAAATAACCTACCTCAAAACAACAACAACAACAACAACAACAAAAATAAAACACACACAGATAACAGTAGTTAAGGGTTGCATTAACTGGGCCAGTGCTGAATCAAGAAAACACAGCTGCAAAACCCATAGAAAGTTCTGGTGCCCTTGCTGGCCCCTCCCCTGATCCTTCCACAACAAAGTGGTGCAGCTCATGTACACATTGTCGGTCCTCAGGCCTGTTCCAGAGGAACCAAGCGGCCCCTGTGTGCATACTAAGGTACATGTATGCTGGTGCCAATTTATGGGTGAAAATTGAGAGATTGAGCCAGAAAACTTGTCTCAATCATATTCTCCCTCCCATAGTTTGCCTTGAGGGCAGAGGAGCAGCCTGCAGACAGCTAGGACAGTATGAGAAACAAATAAATTAAAGCTACCTGGGGCAAAGACTACTTACATTAAGCCCACCTAGAGAACACCCAGGAAGGGGAAGAGATCTATTTCAAAGGGGATACAGGGAGCATTCACAGCAAATCTTTTAAATTGTAAACTGGGAGTTCCTAAGACCTCTAGCAAGAGCAAGCCCAGGAAAAAGGAGTAGGCTCCAGGGCTCCAGATAAGACAGAGAGCACCTGCACTGTCAATTTGCCTGGGGCTGATCTTCTTGATAGGAGAGCTAAGCTCTGAAGAAACTATGAGCCAAAGCAGAGTCAATTTGCAAAGACAGTGAAAGATGCTTTTTGCTTTGGTTTGTTTGTTTTAATTAGCTCTTAATATTCAAGAAAATCTCTGACGTATCACTAGCTGGATACAAAACTAAGAAACAGAGCTCAGAGACTAAATTTCAGAGTTAACATTTTAAAATATTAAAATGTACATTGTGCAACAAAAGTTTAAAGACAAAGAAACAGGGAACAATGACTCACCCAATGGATCAAGATAAAAATAAGAAATGATTGATAAAAAAGATCAGACTTTAGATTACAGGACACAGACTTTGAAAAAAATGATCCCCAATATCCTCAAGGAGATAAAGGAAAACATGGAGAAAGAACTGAACGATATAAGGGAAACAATGAATGAACAAATACTGGAGTTGAAGAATACAATGACTGAAATGAAAAGTTCCTTAGATGGTTTTGACAGAAGATTGGAAGTGGTAGAAGAAAGAATCACCAATCTCAAAGACAAGGCAATTCTAATGATTCATACTTAACAGCTGAAAGAAAAAATAATAAAAAAGAATGAAGAAAGCCTAGGAAACTTGTGGGACACCATGAAATGTACAAATGTTTGCATTATGGGAGCCCCAGAAGAAAGAGAAAAAGAGAATGTGTTAGAAGGCATGTTCAAAGAAATAATGGCAGAAAACTTTACAAATTAAATGAAGGATATGTATATGGACATTCGAGAAGCCCACTGAACCGTAGACAGCTGTTCAAAGAGAACCATGCCCAGACACACAGTATTCAATTGTCCAATGCCAAGAACAGAGATAGTTCTGAAAGACGCAAGACAAGAGCAACAAGTTATACACAAGAGAACCGTAATAAGATTGTTCTAATATCTTATCAGAAACAATGGAGGCAAGAAGGAAATGGTACTAAATATTTAAAGTGCTGAAATAAAACAATTGCCAACAAAGGATTTTATATTTAGCAAGAATTTCTTTTAAAAATGAGGGCCAGATTAAGACATTCCCAGATAAACAGAAAAGAGAGTTCATTACCACTAGACCTGAACTAGTGGTAATGAATAATGCTAAAAGGAATTATTCAGACTGAAAGTAAAGGACACTACACAGTGTATCTAAGAAGCAAAATGAAATAAAGACCTCCAGTAAAGGTAACCATTTGCATAATTACAAATATCAATAATATAGTACTGTATTTTTTGATGTGAAACACCACTTCTTACTTCTTATAGTTTCTAAAAGGCAAATGCATAAGTAATGATAAATAATGATTTGGACACATGATGCACAAAAATATAATTTGTAATTGACACATTAAAAGGTGGGGGCATAGAGAGATGAACAGTTAAGTGTGTACATTATTGAAAATAAGTTGGTATCAAATCAAATATGATTGTTAAATATTTAAGATGTTAAATTTTAACCCCATAATAACCACAAAGAAAATACTTGAAAAATATACTCAGAAATAAAATGAGAAGGGACTTAAAATGGTATAATTAAAAAAAAAAACCACATAAATAAGGAATTAGGCATGAATGGAGGAATTAAGTGTCAAAAATCATATAGGACTTACTAAGACAAAATAGCAAAATGTCAAAAGAAAATACTGCCTATCTGTATTTACTTTAATTGTAAATGAATCAAACTCTCAGGTCAAAGAAATTGCAGAATGAATTAAAACCATGACAGAACTACATGCTGTTTACAAGAGATTCTCCTTAAATTAAAAGTCATAAGTAGTTTGAAAGTGAAAGGACAGAAAAGTTCTACCATGCAATTAGTAACCAAAAGAGAGTTTAGATAGCTATACTTACCAGATAAAATACACTTGAAGCAAAAAACTGTTATAAGGGACAAAGAAAATCATTATTACTGATAAAGAGGCCAATTCAACAAGAAGACATGATAATTATTAATATATATGCACCTAATGGTGGAGCCACATTATATATAAAGCAAATATTGACAGATTTGAAGGGAAAAATATATGGTTCTATATTAACAGGAGATTTCAATGCACCACTCTCAATAATGGATAGAACATCTAGACAGAAGATTAACAAGGTAAAAGAAGATTTGAATAATACTGTAAACCAGCTAGACCTTACAAATATATAGAACACTTCACCCAACAGCAGCAGAATACACATTCTTTCCTAGTACACAGAGATCATTCTACAGGATAGACAATAATGTAGGTCACAAAACAAGTCTCAAAAAATTAAAAAAACAATGAAATTATAAAATGTATCTTCTCTGATCACAATGGAATGAGGGAGAAAGGGAAAAGTCACAAATATGTAGAAATTAAAACATACTCTTAAACAACCAGTGGGTCAAAGAAGAAATCACAAAGGAAATTAGGAAATATCTTGAGATGAATGAAAATGAAAACACAGCAGACCAAAACTTTGAGTTGCAGCAAAGGCAATGCTGAGAAGGAGATGTTTAGCTCTAAATGCTTACATTAAAAAAGAAGAAATTGGAAATTGATAACTCTAAATGCTTACATTTAAAAAGAAGAAATCAGAGACCTAACCTCAAATCCTCAAATCTGGAGGAACCAAAAAAAAAAAAAAAAAAAAAAAAAAACTAAACTAAATCCAAAGCAAGCAGAAGGCAATAAATAAAGATTAGAGCAGAAAAAAAAAAAAAGGAATTTAAAAATAACAGTACACAATACAGAGAATCAACAAAGTCAAAACTGCTATGAGATACCATTTCACACCCACTAGAATGACTACTAAAAAACAATAGAAAATTGTGAGTGTTGGAGAGGATGTGGAGAAATAGGAACCTTATTCATCATTGGCCAGAATGTAAAATTGTGCAGCAACTGTGAAAGACAGTTTGTCTGTTACTCTGAAGATTAGGTATAGAATTACCATATGACCTGGTAATCCCACTTCTAAGTATATACCCAAAAGAATTGAAAACCAGGACTTGATATTTGCACCCTGATTATCATAGCAGCATTATTCACAATTGGCAAAAGATGGAATCAATTCAAGTTTCATCAGCCAATTAATGGATAAAATGTGGTATAAACAAACAATGGAATGCTATTCAGCAGGAAAATTGATGAAGGTCTCGTACATGCGACAACATGGATGAACCTGAAAATACTATGTTGACTGAAATAATCCAGACACAAAATAATGAACATTGTACATTCTCTCTGATATGAAATAATTATAATAAGCAAATTCATAGAGTCAGGAAATTGAATTCAGTTTACCATGGGCCACAATGGACATAGGAATAGGGAGTTACTGCTTAAATCATAGAGTTTCTATTTGGGTTGATGGGAAAGTTTTAGTAATGGATGGTGGTGACAATAGCACAACATTGAGAATGCAGTTAACAGCACTGAAATATATACTCAAACGTGGTTAGAGGGGAAATTTTAGGTTGGATATATGTAACTAGAATAAAAATTAAGCAAAAAAAACAACACAGGACTGTCAACACAGTGAGTTCTGTTGTTAGTGGTACAATTATAAAAATATTCTTTAATGAATTGTAACAAATGTACCACAATGAAGCAATATGTTAATAATAGGGTGGTCCATGGGAACTCTGCATTCTATGCATGATTTTTCTATAAACTTACATCTTCTCTAATAAAGAAAATTCCATCAGAAATTGTTATAAGTATTCCTTAAAAAAACAGCCAAGGATTAGCACCCAATTTTCATATTAGTTATTCTTTGAGAGTCTATTTATTTTCATGACAATGTTTATGCATTCATGCTGTCTCTTAGAAAAATAATCTTAAGGTAGAATATCTATAAATGAATTTTAAAGAACTTTAGGGATGCTATGGCTTACTAATCAGTTTCTTATTTGCAAATTCTGTTTCTTCTTTATTACTGCATCTTAAATAAAAGTGTCTTCTATAAAGACCAATGTTTGTTTTACCTCCCTTCACAGCACCCTATACCCTTCTATCAAGGATAATCTTTCTAAAGCAAGCATTTCTTCATTTTGTTCTTCTGCTTAAAATAATTCAGTGCCTCTCTATCACCTTCAAATTGGTGTAGTGCACAGAGTCATTCAGAATTTTAGGTTTTTTGTTTTATTCTTTGTTTTTGTTTTTTAACCCCTCTAGCTTCATCTCTTTCTGCTACTCTCCTCTCATCTATCTTGCAGATATTTTGGAGAAGGCAGATCCCAAGAATGCTTATTGTTTCTTGCCCCATGAATTTGCACTTAGTTTTCTCTATGATTTGAAGATTTCTTTTTCCACTTTCTAATTCAGACTTATTGTTGAAGCTTTCAATTCCTTGTAGGATGCCTTTTCCACTATACTGACCTGCAATAAATGTTCTTCCTATGTTTTCCCATAGCACCAAAGCATACAACTGTGCATTCACAAACGAGTTCACATCTCTTTACCCATTGCATTCCTTCCAGAATCTTAATTCAACTCTATAGTGTTAGAACAAAGCACAGTGACAGGCAAATCAATCAATTTGTTAATGAGTATACCAATTACTTGTACATGCACTAATATACTTTCTTACTGTTCTGTCAGGTAACTAGTCCCCCTGTTCTTTTTTCTCCTCTCACTCCTCTCATTATACAATAGTGGATCCTGTGGATACATGTTTCATTTATGTGCCTGTTGTCCTGGCAGATTTCTTCAGTTCACCCTCAGTGCTCTTTAGCATCTGCTAGCTTCCTTTCAGTGTCTACTTTAAATAATGTTCCATATGCATTCTTCAAGGTTTATTGATTCTGCTCTCTAGAGAGGGCTTTATATTTCAAGTAAAGAATTTCAAAATATGGGGACCATTAAAATAAATTCCTGTGTTTTGGCCAAGTTCAGTTATAGTGCTGAAGTTGTTGGCAGATTTAAGTCTGTAAGCAACATTATATGATACAAGAAATTGAAGGTAAGCACCTAAACAACAGATTAATAAAGGAATTTTCTAGGTCTTAATTTTAATCTGTTCATTTGCCACAGGAGAATACTCTTTGAAGTCAAGTTTTAAAATTCAAATATATATTAATGGGATTCATTATTCCAAAGCATAGTTTTAAATAGCAATATAAAGTTAAATTACAGTTAAATAAACCCACAATATAAAGAAAGACCTGGAATCTTACTGATGCTGTGCTATAATTTTATTTACTTTTTTCATGAGTGCTACTGATTTTGTAAAATGTATCCTTAAGTTCCAAACAATTTACATATTATTATATTTCTTAACCTTATATAATTATTATAAATATGCCTCCAAAATCTCTCTCTACATGGAATTTTACCCTTAGGCTGCAGTCATTTTTGTAAAAAATGATCCTGGATATTTCCACATGATTATCCCGTAAGCATCAAATTTTCAGTTCCTCTAGCACCACTTTTATAGATTTTAATCATTTCTTATTTTTACTCAAATAATTGAAATACACTTCTCACTCTTTTGTCTATGCTCCCCTTATCCCTTTCTCTTTCCTAAATTCAACAAGCCTCAAGTATCCCCCATTTAGGTAATAGAGCTACAACTACCCTATTCTTCAAGTCAAATTCTTAGAAATCACATTTATTCTTATTCTCTCCTCAACCCACATCTAATATTTCAGTAAGTCTCAGAAGCTCTACTTCCAAATTTAATCATTACTTTTCGAAGGCCAGTCAAAGTCAGCATTCTCTCTTTGGGACTACTGCAATAACCTCCAATTTTATAGTCTTATCTTAGTCTTCCCCAAACATTTGCATACAGAATTCTGAAATATTTTTCTAAAACACAAATTAGATCACAATCTCTCTTTTCTGCAGTGCTTGTCAAGACATAAAAAAGACCTCCCACCATATGTGAAGAAATGCTTGATGAGATTTTTTTTTAAATATATAGCTAAGATGTAAGAAAGTTAAGGAAATCCACAAATACCAAAACATAAAAATCAAGCATGACTCTAGAAAGGAACGCTTACATTAATACTGAGCTGTCCAGGCAACATTTATCAATCCCTGCAACTGAGAGGCTTAAATTTAAGTGTCACTCAAGAAATGGAATCCACATCTTGGGACTTCAAAAGCAAAGCATTGGAACTATATGACCCTAACAGTACTCCATCTTTCCTGAGAAAGTGTAGAGTATAATAAAGGAAAGGGACCAAAGGAGACATCTTTGTGTCATCTGATATTTACATGAAAAATATAGTCTCCCATGAAAGTCATTAGCACAAATACTGCTGGTTTGGGGATATAAATTTACACTAGAGTTTAGCCTAGGAAATATAGGCTATGTAATTGCAGGGAAAGTTCCATTCTTGTTTCTTTCAGCACTTTAAATATGCCATCTAACTGCCTTCTTGCCTCATGATTACTGATGAAAAATCAGCACTTACTCTGATTGTGATTCCGTTTTATATGACACGTTATTCTCTCGTGAGTTTTAGGAGTCTCTTTTCTTTTGGAATTCAACCTTTATTATCATATGTCTCAGTGTTGCTCTCTTTAAGTTTCTTCTGTTTGTAGTTTGTTGAAATTCTTGGATTTGTTTATTCTTGTCTTTCATTAAATTTGGGAAGTTCTTGACCATTATTTCTTTGAATATTCTCTCTGCCCCTTTGTCTCTTTCTTCTCCTTCTGGGACTCCCATAATGTGACTTGTCACTGTCTGGTGATCCTTGGAGGCCCTTCAGCAACTAAAGCCCAGTCTTTCACTCCTGTAATGCCCATATTCATCTTACCACCTTAGAATTTGGATAGATATTTCATGTATCACACTTTGTAGGAATTCTTAGAACAGCATAGATTACTGCAGAAGAATCCTTAGTAGCCAGCCCCTAAAGGGTTTATATAGGGAAAATTTGTTTACAAATCCCATTATTTGTGCTACCTAACACCACAGCAGAAACCCAAAGCACTCCAATGGAAATACAGAAGACAAAAACAATCTTGATTTCAATTTCATCAGTATACCAGTTAGTTTTGGTCAGATGTCCAAAGACTATTGAAGTTTCCTCCCTTGACCCTAAAGCAGATTTTTTTAAAGTCTATTTTATATTAATGCATGAATTTGAGTACCTTAAAAATAAACTAAAATTATTTAAAAAGATTGTGCAGACCTAGCAATAAATTTTAATGAACTAATTTATTAAGTAAAAATGAACTCAGTTTTTTAACACATGTTTAATCTTGGCAGTAATATTTTTATTTCTGGAAGTTTCATTTCATTCCTTTTGTAAAACAGTAGCTTTTTTGTGATAAGCTTTTGTTTCTTATTCAAGTTTTCAGACCCATCTTTTAGTTCTTTAACCATTTTAAATACACTAATATAGTCTGTAGCTGATCTTTTCCAATAGGAAATAGCATAGTATTATGGTTAATAGCAAGACAGCCTGAACTGGAACATGTAACTTTTATTTTATACTTGAGAAAAAGCCAATTTTCTAAACTTATTTTTTTCATTTTTTTCCCATATGGAAAATGGGGACATTAACAGTATCTGTTTACATTATTTTTAAAATTAAAGGTTACAGCATGTAAAGAACTGAGAATATTCTGTGACACAGTGTATACCCATAAAATGGTAGCTATTGTATTAATTACATCAATTTTTGGGGGGACTCTTTCTGTTGTGTGTTCTTTCTGCTCATTCTTTGTCATGGTAACTTTTTTTTGGTTTTTGATTTTTTTAATGTGTTTTGTATTCTTTTTTTTTCTTTAGTTAGTGAGCTTATTAGAGTTTACCTAGTAGAAATTATTTGCAGCTTTGCCTTGAGATTGTCTTCCTCCAGCAGTATTTTGTATTTCCTTCTGCCATGCACCCCAGTGGGACCACTTCTCTTGGCAATTGCATAGCCTATATTTCCTAGGTTAAAGTTGAATGTAAATTTATATCCCCAAACCAGCAATATTTGTGCTGATTTTCATAGGACCCTATATTTTTCCATGTAAACTTTGGATGAGACAAAGGTGTGTCCTTAGGTCCCTTTCCTTTATTCTACTCTATAGTTTCTCAGGAAAGCTGTTAATCTTTGATATCATGGTTGATTTTGCCTGAGTTATCACAGACTCAAAATTTGCTGATTAGTAATAATAAGATTTGTATTACTTAACTATGTATATGTTATAGTTTAGCACAATTGAGTTTGTTCTATATTTGATTTTGTCTGGGTCTGATTTGCACATGTATGTGTTGCCTCTAAACATTAGCAACTTTATATGTTTGTAAACATTATTTTGTTTATCTTACATTTAAAATGATAAAGTGTTACTAATCTGAGAGTATTTACATGTTATACCAATATTTTCTATGACAAACGGTTGACACTGGGTAAAAACTGTATACTTCAAATTATGAAAATGTTTGTGAATTTCATATAAATTTTCTCTTTTGGTGCTATTTAGCAAGCTGCAAACACAATGTCAACAATAACCAATTTTTCAGTCAAAATATTAGCAGATAATTTTATTTTATTCCCTACAAGTAATTTACAATCTTTGTAATAACATTCATGTAACATTTCTTTCTTTTACATACACATACATATAAATGAAAAGCGAAGATAAAACTAAAACACCTAGAAAGTTACAAAGCAATTTATAGACAAAAATAACTTTGTGAAATTATAGAAGGAAATGTAGCTAATATTTTGAATATTTGCCTTAAAGAATTGAGTAAAATAAAAAAGTAAGGAAGTTTATCAATGGTACAAATGATAACTATGGCAATGAAAGAAACTTTTAAAAGGAATGATACAAATGTATATGTTGATATAAATATTTCATTTTTAGTAGTTAGAAAATTCAAAATTTGACTCTAAAGAACAGTACAACACGTGTGACAGAAAAACTTTGTGAACTATCTGGGGGTATCTTTACTAGAAAAGAATCATTACAATGTTTGGGGAAAATACAATTTTCAGGATTCTTAGGATATGCCTAGACAATTAGAAGGAAACGGACTTATGAGTCACATCAGTATAGAACAGGAATAAATATTCCTATCACTTATTGATAACCTGGAGTGGTACTGCTTCTCTGGAGGGTTTGGGAAGTTTTGAGACCATCTTTGTTTCTCAGGATTAGGAAATGCTGGTGGCCTATGTTTCCTTGGAGATGAGTTGCTAATATTCTGCACTGCATAGAACTGGCTTGCTTGATACCCCAGGTGAGAAAATCAGAACACTTTTGATTTCAGTTTTGATGTACAGGCTTGTAATTTTGGGTGCAATTTCAGATTCTGATAGAACTCTCCATGATATTTGATTTTCTAAGCTTCAGATTCTGTGTTAATGAACTCCATGAAACCTTTGGAAAAAACTCATGCATGAATAACTCATTTAGAATAAGTTTTAGTGATTTTCAGGCTTAGTCCACACACAATGTGTATGAACACTTCTTTTTTTCAGTTTACTTAACAAGTTTATTTATGGTTAATCATCATTTATGAATTAATTTTGCATTTATAAGTTGGGTTATTTCTAGAACTCAATATTCTTTCAATAAATGAAGTGAGTATTTTGTAAGATACATGAATGTCTTAATACATGCTATCTACTCATAATGCACTTATATTTTATTTAAGAGCATTTTATAACAACTTGTTCTAACCATATTACATAACATATTTTGAAAGAAAAGAAAATATTCAGAGAAGAATCTAGCTATATTTTGGGGTGGTTGTGGAGGCAATTATAGAAAACTGTTTAGAACTAGAAAAAGACCTTGAAAAAGTTCTATTTAACATATACACTTAAGAATTCAATATATTCTTTTAATATGGTTTAGTTTGTGGGCATAGATGTGTGTCTCAAAAAGCTTGTTTTTTCTGTCCTTTTATTAAGGTGGACTTTGAATGAAGGAAGCATTGACTATAGTTGTAGGTATGTGTCCAAAGCAAGGATTTTTCCATGCTTGCATTTCATATCCTTAACTAGAAAACCAACTGGGATCATTCTAGGTTCTCTTAGTTTTCAGGAAATAACTAATATTGTTTCCATTACTGCAATGTAGCTAGACTTTGTAATCTTTTCCCATATTACACTCTTGCTGACAAAATGTACTTATTTAAGGAACACTTTGATATGTATTCATATCACAGTGTCTAACTTCTTGGAATTTTAACTCTCTAAATGAGTCAATTTTTATATATTTAGAAAGATAGCTTGTTTCTGTTGCATATTTGTGTGAAAAAAAACATTCAATTCTGTAAAAAAAGCCAGTTTAGTCTTGCAACTTAACCATGAATGTCAATATTTAAAAATATTATGTTGATTTTTCTATTCCCAATAGGTAAGCAAACATCAATAGTTTTTTTTTTTTTTTTTTTTTTGTTTTTTAATTTTTGTTTTTTTTGTTTTTTTATTTTTTTTTAATATCAAGAGGATACTTGCTTTGTGAGAGAGGAACCCCAGATGTCAGCAGCCTGTCTTTAGAGTCCAGGTATCATCCTATTGACACCTTGAGTTGGATGTTTTCACAGCCTAAGAAATGTAAATTGTAAAATTAATAAATCCCTATTCTAAAAGCCAACCTATTTCTGATATACTGCATTTTGTCAGCTTCAGCAAACCAAAACAGGTTTCATAACCCAAAACTTTCTCATAATAGCTATAACATCTTGTTGAAAGTGTCCCTCAACATAGACTTCATAATTCACCTAACGTGTAGCTAATTTAAGTTTGCAGTATAAACACAACAGCAAATGCCATGGAAGAGTATCCACCATAAGTAGGAACTAACTAAAACAATACAAAATAAATTTAAATCCAAATACTTCAAAGTTGGAGTTATTAAACAAATATTGTAAAATAACTATGTACCAAGTATTAGAAAGAATGAATACCAACTTTAAGGTGAATAAGATCATGATAAATATTCAGAATATTTTACATACTTAGATTTAGAAATAAACCAATTACAATTTCTAGAAGTGAAACGTATTGTCATTGAACCAAAAAATAATACAAAATCTTGGAAGATAGTTTAAATTTAAATAGCAGGTTGGAAACAAGTGTAGAAATACTTGGTGTATATGTCTGGAATTATGACTCAGCACAAAGAAAGAAAGAAATAAGAAATGCAGATAAGAAGCACAGTCAATAAAGTAAGAAGACATAATATACATCTACTCTGTATTCCAGAAAAAAAAAAAAAAAAAAGAAGAAGAAAGCAATGGGGAAGCTATATGTAAAATTATGGTGAAAATTTTCCAAAATTGATTAAAGTTGTGACTCTTCCATTTCACAAAAGGACAGCATATTCCAAGCAGGGTAAAGAAATTCACATCTGCAGGGTATTAAACACAAAGGCAAGATCTGAAAGTAACCAAATAGAAAAGACAGATTTTGTACCTGTAAATGAATATTTGTCTGGATAGTACTTTGTCCAACAACTGAGAAGGAATTACAATGATAACATCAAAGTGCCAAGAAAAAATATGTGTCAATATAAAGTATGTACCTAAGAAAACTATCAATATTGAAGGGAAAACAAACATGTTTTAAAATCAACTAAAAACCATTTGCCAACAATAGACCTTCTTTAAAAAGACTTCTTAAGAAATATGTTCTCAAAAGAAGGTTCAGTTTCAAAATTTTCAATATTGTTACTGTAACCAATCTCTTCTTACTGCCATAGATTGCATGACACAAGTACATTGGATCTACAGGATACTATAAATGATCGGTGCACAACATTTTGTATTCAGGAATTGTTCACCCACTTTTGGTAACCTGCTGGGCAAATGGCTCCATTATGCCCTTAGGCACCAACAATAGTTTAGAAACAGTATTAGAGCAAGAAGTAATCTGCTGGTAGTCTGAAGAAATGATCCTGCTCTCCAGGACTTATTTCCAACTACAATTGTTTGTTTAGGAAATGATTAACTTAGCATTTTGTTTCTCACATGTGGTTTATTACTCTTGGAAGATTATACAGTATGAGGGATGCTAGAGGTAACTAAAACCACCAAATAAAATATATATATATGTAATGTTTTTATAATAAAAAGGAATAATATGAGGTAGAAGAAAAATCTGTATAACTTTAAAAATTATATTGTGCTCTATAAAATGAATTTTGCCTTTGTAGGACCGTACTTCAGTGTAGGCATCCCCTCCCTATCCCAGCTCTAGAGTTACAGCTACTACCCAGTAACATCCCAGATTCTCCATGAGACCACATGGGCCTAATATTGTCAGTTTCCAATGTTTAAAGGAAAGTTAAGAATCTTCCTTTTTAAAACGAAACCTCTTAATATTTCAATATTGACAACTAATTCCAAAATTTAAATACACTTTAAAGGTTACATCTGCATGACCAAAAACAAGCAAAACATGCAGTCAGGCTGCATTTCAGAGAGCATTGCTTTACTGTGTTTATATAAAATCTTCTTCCATAATCTCACTTGCAATCCCTGCAGTTGGTGGCCTGGACCCAATTAGGTAAATCCTGACTGGGGCCCATAGTAAAAAACTTACATTCCCACAGAACATAGATGCCATAAAGGCAGAGGTATGACTTGTGCTTTTCATCACTTCAGAGTATGGGCAGTGACTACAAAAGTTCCTGCGCATAAGTACTAAGTAAATATTTGTAAAACATAAGAATAACAATAATGAATAAATGATGGAATGAAGTAGTCCAAGTGACATTTGTAGGTCCTTCGGTTCACCTCCTAATTTTCATCCTTCAATCTTACCAACCAGAATTTTGCCCTACAGTTTCTTATATGTACCCAGCATAACTTAATAAGCAATACTTGAAATTTTGTTTTTGTTTTCTTGGTGATTTTCTCAATACTGTGTAGTCATTTTAAGAAGATATTCAAGGAAGTTTATTTCTGAGATCTTGGGGTAGAGTCATTTCCTTAACTATCTCCACTATCAGAGATAGAACTACAAAAGTTTGTCAAACGGAATATGTTTTTTTTTTTGCTATAAAAATTATTGAATTTATTTTTGAGATATTATGTGGTCTGAAACAAATAATTGTTTCCTAAATATCCATGGTATAATGTTGATCCAATGCCAGTCAGCTAATTTTTTTTCATACTTACGTCATCTTTGAAGATGAACATACATGCTTTTGTAATTTGTGGCAGCATCCTTTCTTGATCTAAAACCTCATTGTCTCTCTGAATATGCTTTCTCACTTCCAGTCTTTTGCCCTTGCTCTCACTACTGTCTAAAATGCTCTTCAATTTCCCCTTTTTCCGGCTCCAAGAATCTCTCCAAGACACTGCAGAGCCGTAAGAGGGTTCCTTTGTATGATAGACAATGTTTACCTGCTTAACTTGCCCAGTAGACTTGCTTCTTGAGGGCTGGGACTATGTCTTTTTCCCTGTATTTATATCAACTGAACTGGTAGAATGAGTGAATAAATAACTATTTCACTGGACTTCTTAGGAAAGTAGTTTATGTAACTGTGGTTCTGAAATGTCAATGCTTAGCATGCGAAGTGTAGATATTTCCTTTTCTTCCATTTCATCTAGTATTAATGTCATAAGGAATCTATTAACTAGAATTTCAGTATTTATTTAGAATGATGATAATGTGAACACCTTGATGCCATCTGACTCATTATCTATTAAATTCTATTCAGTGTGTTTTTAGCAACACTTTTAATATACTGAATTTGAATTAAAAAACATGATATGCACAATAGCATTAATCCAAATATTTGATTAACTATACAACATTTCCCTATTAGAGATAACACACAATTTATTGTTCTTGTAATGATTTTAATATTCTCACTAAATGAGTCTATTTAAATCCAGCAGTAAAACTCGGACTGATTAATATGCACCAATAATTTCTGTTGCTAATTTAGTATGTTTTAATGCACTATATGCTTTATTCAAAATGCTAGGAATCTGTTTTTCCCCTCTGGATATATTTATGAAATGAAAATAATATCTGAAGAATAAGTAACTAATTTATTCTACACTTTTCCTCAGGAGTGTATCACCCATGGAATGGAGCCTTAGAGTTTTCTGTGAGATATTTAATACTGTGGAGCCCTGAGGATGCATTGTAACAACAGCAAATATCTCCCTTTTGGGAGAGGGGACATTCCAGTGATATACTGTGTAATTAGGCATTGTGCTTCTAATCTTGGAGGTTTGTGGGTAATGGGGAGATGAAAACAAATAAAATAACTGGCAGCGGTTTGCTCACTGCTAGATGCAATAAGGAAATAATCTAATCCCTGAGCATTGGCTAGCAAAGGAATAAGCCCAACCAGGGAACTTTCTAAGTTACAGACCAGTCAGCCTTGGCCACTGAATTAATAAGTAATCAGACCCTAGCAGATGGAAAGAGCTGTTGATTGGTGCTTTGCTTTTTCATTTCTCATGGAAGCAGTTGGTTCCTCGTGGTGGTGAGTTAAAAGTAATCCGCAAAGTAAAATAATAGTCAAGCTTGCGTTCTCCTGCAGGCACAACAGTATCATTATGAGAGCAAAAGATGTATGCTGAAGAGTAAAGTGCTGCTCTAAAATGAAATTTCCTAATTATAATTGATGTTCTGGCTTTTGTGAATCCACGTTATAATACAATACGCAAAAGATGAAAATCGAGGTCCCCTTGGTCTCATGACATTTAGAAAAGGCCTGGAAAATGTTTTGGCTCCAAACAATAGTAACATATCATCCCACAATTTATAAAAATATGTATTTAACTTTACATTTTAAGGAATTTCTAAAATTTAAAAAATAAATTTTCCAAAGGAGAACACCACTATTTTAATGAAGGCATTTAGTTAGAAGGGGTTTTCAGATCTGCAAAAGCTCTTTTTGTTATCCTCATCTTTTCTGCTTTCCCTGGCATGACTACACATAATCTCTGAATTAATTATTTTTTATTAATTCCTTTTAATTTCATAATCAGTTCCATTGTTTAAAACATGAATTTTTCCAGTTTAGTAGTTGAGCAAGGCCTGGGGGAGGAATATCTAAACTGTTTTTGGAACTATAAATGTTAGTCTTATTTGTTGCATTTACTACTGAGTCATCTGGATGCTGGGACAGAACAAAACTTTTGATTTTCTTGCTCAATGTTTGATGAGGAGAACTTAATCTTAATTCCTATAGGAGAACTTAATCCTAAATCCTATATCTTGGTCCCTTCCTTTCTCTGTGTAATACTGAAATAAGGTCCAAGTAGTATAATATAACCATTATAATACTGGTTTCCTTCAGTATAACCAAACCCCATCTAGAAGGTTATGCAATCAGTTGTTAGCTGGAGATTTCAAAGAAAAAAACAAACAAACAAAACAGAACTTTTAAAAGGCACAAGAGACACTTGCAAAGAGTTTTAAAAATGCTTCACAAATACTCCAGTGAAGAGAACTATATAATATTTTATGATTAAAAGGTGCAGATACAAGATAGGAACAATAACAATTTGTCAAACTGGGTAAGAATTAAAATGAATTAATCTAAAGAGTAATGATTACAACCACTTACTGATTATTTTCTTCATTTGTAAAAAGGCAAAAAAAAGTGTTTTATTCATGTCATTATCTAACTGATTCATTTAAAGAAAATATATAGCATATTATCAAATTCCCACATTAAATTTCCAAAGTTTTAGGCATCATGACTGATAACATGGTATGTGGCCCATAAAGAAATCTTACTTTTTTTCATTTATTATACACTCGTGACCATATAATTAGCATTTCCCATTGAGGCAATTACATTAAATGTAGCCTATTTGGAGCAAAATCTGTCCCCTCTACATTGGCAAGTGTTATGCTGTTAGGTAAATATATATATATATTTTTATATATATAATAAATTTATATATATGTTTTTATTATATATATATATAAAACCGTCATGACTGATACTATGACTTAGGTTTCTTTTAATATTCCAATTTTGCTATTTTCTGGCTTTCCTATTAATAAATAGCTTTGGTCCATCCATTTTTTAAGCAGTCAGTAGCAACACAAAATCCTTGCTGAGTCCAATTTGTGCTGGAAAACCTCGGTTCTCCCCTCTCTAAATCACATATTCCTGGCATTTCAGAAGTCAAAATAGGCAAATGTGTTTACCATGCTTAGGAATTTCAGAAATCTCTCCTATTTTGTTTTACTGGATCTTGCCTTTGATCTGTTATTATGATTACTGTGAGATATGAACTGCCATTCTGTGTGGATGCTCTTAGCTCCTGTTGTTCTTTTCTTTTTCTTGACAGTGTCCTTTTTTTTAAAATGTGGAATATAACATATTCACATAGCAGTGATAACTTTCCAAGTGCAATTTAACAAGTAGGTAGAGAGCAAATTTCAAAGAATATTATCGGTTGCAGTTCCACAGTTTCATTTATTTCCTTATTATAAAATATAACAGATGCAAAAAGGTGATAACTTTCAAAGTACAGTTTAACAAATAATTGCATTGGAAATTTCCAAGAATGTTATGGGTTATATGCTACCACTAATGTGAACTTTGAAAAATGTAAAACAAATGGTTTATAATGTAGAATGTAGGGGAACTAGCAGTAGAGAGCAATTAAGGAAGGGGGAACAATAATCCAAGAAGAACAGATAAGCTATTTAACGTTCTGGGGATGCCCAGAAATGACTATGGTCTGTTAATTTCTGATGGATATAGTAGGAACAAATTCACAGAAATGTTGCTATATTATGTAACTTTCTTGGGGTAAAGTAGGAACATGTTGGAAGTTAAGCAGTTATCTTAGGTTAGTTGTCTTTTTCTTACTCCCTTGTTATGGTCTCTTTGAAATGTTCTTTTATTGTATGTTTGTTTTCTTTTTAACTTTTTTTTCATACAGTTGATTTAAAAAAGAAGGGAAAGTTAAAAAAAAAAAAAAAAAAGAAAAACAAGGAAAAAAAAAAGATGTAGTGCCCCCTTGAGGAGCCTGTGGAGAATGCAGGGGTATTCGCCTACCCCACCTCCATGGTTGCTAACATGACCACAGACATAGGGGACTGGTGGTTTGATGGGTTGAGCCCTCTACCATAAGTTTTACCCTTGGGAAGACGGTTGCTGCAAAGGAGAGGCTAGGCCTCCCTATATTTGTGCCTAAGAGTCTCCTCCTGAATGCCTCTTTGTTGCTCAGATGTGGCCCTCTCTCTCTGGCTAAGCCAACTTGAAAGGAGAAATCACTGCCCTCCCCCCTATGTGGGATCAGACACCCAAGGGAGTGAATCTCCCTGGCAACGTGGAATATGACTCCCGGGGAGGAATGTAGACCCGGCATCGTGGGACGGAGAACATCTTCTTGACCAAAAGGGGGATGTGAAAGGAAATGAAATATGCTTCAGTGGCAGAGAGATTCCAAAACGAGCCGAGAGATCACTCTGGTGGGCACTCTTACGCACACTTTAGACAACCCTTTTTAGGTTCTAAAGAATTGGGGTAGCTGGTGGTGGATACCTGAAACTATCAAACTACAACCCAGAACCCATGAATCTCGAAGACAGTTGTATAAAAATGTAGCTTATGAGGGGTGACAATGGGATTGGGAAAGCCATAAGGACCAAACTCCACTTTGTCTAGTTTATGGATGGATGTGTATAAAAGTAGGGGAAGGAAACAAACAGACAAAGGTACCCAGTGTTCTTTTTTACTTCAATTGCTCTTTTTCACTCTAATTATTATTCTTGTTATTTTTGTGTGTGTGCTAATGAAGGTGTCAGGGATTGATTTAGGTGATGAATGTACAACTATGTAACGGTACTGTAAACAATCGAAAGTACAAATTGTAGGGGACTGGGAATAATGTCATGGTTTCAGTTATTTCCTTATTGTGAAATATAACATGTATACAAAAAGGTGTTAACTTTAAAATTATAATTTAACAAGAAGCTATATGGCAAATTTCAAAGAACATTATGGGTTACAGCTCCAGCATTTCAGTTCTTTCCTTCTAGCTATTCCAGTAGCATAGCAATTAAGAAAAAGAAAATTATATAGAGGTTCAGTATTCATAATTCTTTGTTAAATTCCATCTTGTCTGTAGCTACCCCTTCCTCCAGTTTAATCACTTTCCTGATCTTTAGGATGTCTAGTTAGTGACCACCCTAACTAGTTCCTGTTGAAAAGAGATTCTTATAAGTGTGTGTGTGTGTTTGTACTATTAGAGGAGTTGCAAATTTATAGAAAAATCATACAGAAAATACAGAGTTCTCATGCTCTTACTGTTTTTCATGGTATAGGCTCAGTCTCAAAAATGCCATTCCAGTTCTCTTTCATAGCCTAGTATTCAATTTATAAACTCATGTATAAATATTATCAAAGTAGTAATGCATACTGTTGTCCTGTATGAAGTATAATTAGCATGCATCACTATTAATTTTCTAAAAGGTGAAATGAAGATATATGTGTACATAACTTTTATCATGTTTTAGTTATTGAAAAGCAATGTATATTAAGTTTAGTGAGTTTGACAAAACGACATATATTAGAAAATTAAAATTGTTCATTTTGCTATTTAAAGATAACTACTAATTACCACCTTATTGCATACCATTTGTATTTTCTGTGCTTGTGTATTAATAATACTTATTGCATATTATGTTAAGTCCTGATTGTGTGCCAGTGATGCAAATTAATTAAAAATTTTATCTCATTTTGTACATAACTCTTGTGACATATATCAAAAATCTTTCTACTATTGAGAAACCTATGGAACAGATTAAATAAATAATTTTCCCCAAGTCATATAGCTAAATGCATATCCAGCTATCTTAATCCTCTCTGTCCATAGAGGAATCATATGGTACATTATGTTTTATATTCTGAATCTTAAAAGTCTCTTGTGTTATGCAGGCAGTCCATGATGTAAGAATCCTGGACCTAACATATAATAGAAGACTGAAGTCAGTTCAGAATGAGGGATCACTCTATCTGGAATTATCTGACAAGATCAGCAAAGAGTTTATGCCTTTTCCATGATCTGAATTTATGAATTTGGATGTCCAGCTATTATACTCTCAATTTATCAGTTGTGTTGTTTTGGGGAAACAGAAAAACAAATCCTTGTGTAGAAATACTGTGCTCTCAGGTAAAGTTCAAAACAATGTCTACATTTTTTATGGTAAAAAATGAAATATTCTACCACATTCACTTTTTCCACTTTTGTCAGTACTATTTCCTTGACCCCTGGATGAAATTTCAAATGATAGGAATTATTTGGAATTATTTAAAATAATAAATATAATGAAGGAACATATGATCAAATGTTCTACTGCTGAACTCTACAGAAAAGGACATAAATTCAAGGACATAATTATCATTAATTAAATACATTATTTTATTTAATCTCATAGCAAGACTTGGAGGTAGGTGTTATTATTATTTTCATTTTATAGATCAGGAAAATTGGGCAAAGAGTGTGTATGCTCTTTGTTCCAAATTGTTCACCCAATCTACCACACTTGAGAGCCAGGGCTCTTATTCTTAATTACTCTGCCATAATGCCTTTAATGACAATTCTCTCCCATCATTCAGTTATTTGGATGACAATTGTCTGCCTCCTAAGTATGCAGTAAGCATTATGCCCTCATGAAGTGAGAACTAATCAGAAGAAATATACTCTATTACTTAAGAGACCAGTAGCTCTTCGTGGTTTGCCTTCAATTTATCGATAAGATAGGCACCAAATTTACTAAGTAGATAGATAGGAATAAATACAAATACATCTATTTAGTCTCTGTAGATAATTGAAAGCCATAATAAAGTTATAATAGTTAAGTAATAAATCAAAACAATATACTGTTTCAGGAATATACTAATCTTAATAGCCAGTTTTTCTTCTAAATGCCAAAAAAGCAATTAGAATTTAAGTAAGATGCTTACATAATTAAGTGAGTAGTAGAGAACCAATGCAATTTTAGGCAGAGTTATGGGATCCAATAGTTCTAGAAAAGTAAAAAGAACTCCACATCCGTAATAATTTTCCTCATATCTAGTTTCAATCTCAAGAATTTAAAGGAAGACATGTTATTATGTGGACTTTGTGGCTAATAGAAAGCAACTTGCTTTTGTTGTTGTTGTTAATATCAAGAACAACACAACTGAATATGTTGTCTTAATTATTTTTCCATCTGGGGCAATTAAATTTTGTAAAACATCTATAACATGTCACAATCTCAAATACCCATAAGTAAATAAAATAAAAATGAGGCAGGCCACTTTCTGTATGTCTTTTATTTTGCCATTATTGAGAGAAATATGTATATAGAGGAACATTTCTCTATTATAAGGGAAGCAACATTGAAAATGCAATAATGTAATACAACCTACATTCAACCCAATTATTTGAAATACAAAAAGGTCTGGTATGGATTGGTAGGAAATTGGAGAGTTCATGGCCCTGTGTAAATGAGGCAGACAGTAACCAGCGCCTGTTGTTTGATGCAGGGCCTGGTGTTGCTGGAGAGTCTGACATTTCAAGATAATCTGTAAAATCACATTTTGTATGAATTCTTTCAATTTTTAAATGTTGGCTCAAAACAATTGCTTTCCAAACAAAATAAATCTACAGGCTAAATCTGTCCTTTTAGATCACCAGCATGCAACTTCTGATACATTGGCTTTGGTTTCAAATGGGCTGTCAGCTGTTATCCAGAATAGAGAAAACATTTTGAAGTGACATCAACCAAAGACTCCTTTGTGATTCAGTTGTCAAGAATAGTCATTTATTGGTCATCTTAGATAGTCTGATATGATAAACAAGCCATCATCATCTCTTCCCTGGGTTACCACATGTCCTCCCAACCACTCTGTCATTTTGCTCTTGCCTTTTTCTGTCTTTTCTTCACAGAAAAGCCCCAATGATCCTGTCTAAGCATAAGGCAGGTCCTGTCAATCTTCTGACCAAAACTACTAGTGGGTTTCCATTTGGAGTAAAAGCCAAAGCCTTGTAAGTTCCCACATGACTGGCCACCATTAACTTTCAGATCACACCTCCTATGGCTCTTGCTTCCTTTCCTTTCCCTCAACTCTAACTCACCTGCCTTCTTGAATTTTCTTAAAGTCTCCAAGCTGGCTTCTTTGAGGCTCTTGCTATTTCCTCTGCCTGGATTTCTCTTTCCACTTCTTGCTGCATGGCCATTTCTTTCCGTTTTTTCTTTTCTTTTCTTTTTTTTTTTTTTTTAATCTAAATGTCATTTCTGAATAAGGCCTTTCATGGTCCCCCTATCTAAAAATTTCAACACCCTATCCCTGGCTCTTCATAGCATCATTATCTGCTTTATTTTTCCCATTTTCTACAATCTAACATATATACCTACACCATGTACTGTCTGTGGTCTTTATCCCCACCCTGGCTTGTTTTAAGAGCATTCAGTTATGATCTTGTGATTTAAAAAAAAAAAAAAATTGTATTCAATGGACCATTTTTCTTTATCTTTAATAAAATTGAGAACATAACATGAAATTTAAATCTGAAAAAAAAAACATTTCAAGCATACTGTGGATCAATTGAATGTTTTCTAATGACATTTTATTAAAGAAATAGAGAGTAGTGAGCCAAGATTAGTTAATAATTTAAAAGAGGGTATCTATTTCAAATATTTTTATGTCTCCAGCGAGTCTCTGCAAGGTTTGGCTACTGATTAACATATGTGATATGTTACTCAAGGATATAATGATGAAAAAGGCAGGTTAAATTTTGGGGTTAACTGTATCACTTAAGGTTCTCTATAGAGAATCAGACTCAATAGAATGTCTATATTGGGGTGTGTGTAGACACACATATTATTTAGTTTAAGGAATTGACACACCCACAATTGTGGTCTGGCAAGTCAGAAATCTGTAGGACAGGCCAGTAGGCTCAAAACTAAGGCCAGAATTGATGATGCAGTCTTCAGACAGAATGTCTTGTCAAGAAACTTCAGCTTTTGCTCTTAAGGCCTTCATCTGATTGGATGAGGCTCACTGGCATTATTGAGGCTACTATCCTTGACTTAAACTAAACTGATTACAGATGTTAATGACATCTACACAATACCTTCCTAGCAACATCTAGGTTAGTGTTTGATTACATAACTGGATAACATAGCCTAGGCAAGTTGGCACATAAACTTAACTGTCACACTGTCCAAGTGGAAATTCTGATATTATGTGGCCATAAATACATTTTCTAAAAGAATGTTTAAAATATCTATTGAGTAGCAATATATTACTAATAAAGCATTAGATGCAATTTTATCATTCCTTTCTTTCAAAACCTTCTAATGATTTTTTATACCATCTAGAATAAAATTATGTTATTGTAATTGTTTACTCAGTCAACTACATCGAATCTTTATTCAAGCATCACATTTTGGTGTTGCGTTCCTGACAACAACTACATAAAATTACATTGCCTTAGCCTTCTATTCTTCTGTTCTTTGTTTTATGTTGTTATATGTTTACTTATTTATGTTTTTCTCCACTACAAATGTAAACTCTACAATAATAGATATTTTTATCTGACATTTTCACTAATGTATCCTCCAAGTCTATAATTTTATGAAACCAACCTATTAATTCATGGATGAATGACTATAATCTATACATACCTACAACATAAATGTGCACACATAGCCATTCAAAGTAAGTAATTATATAGAATAATGGAAGTATGAATCGGACATTGATTATTTTTTATTTCTCAATAATTGGTTATTGTCCTCCTAATTCACAATTATAGTAATTATAAAAAGCAAATAATCTTCAACTGATACTTAGAAAATACAACTCTGAAATAAATGTAGAAATGAATGTATAACATGCATTTAAAAATAGTTGAAATGTTGATTAATACATGCATTTTAAAACTTTTGTTCCTGAATAATTAGAAAGCATTTTCAACACAATAGAAGTACTTGTCACTGATGTAAAAATAAAATTCTGTTTGAAATCATAATTTCAGAATTGTCTTAGAATTTTATGTTGAAATGTTACAATCAAAAATCATTCCCAATTTCAGTTGTACATTGTCAGGATAAGTCAGGATAAGTTAGGTTATGTTGTAGTATCAAACAACTGAAATTCTCAGTGGCTAACCACAATAAGAGTTTATTTATGCTACATATCTGGTGTGGGTCCCAAAAGATAAGCACTCTCTTCTCACCGTAGTCTTTCAGGGTTGGAGAGTGAGAGAGGACCCATTTCAATATATTCCTTCACAGTCAACTAGGCAGGAGGGAAGGAAGGTAGCAAAGAAAAACGAATTTTTGAAGTTTCTGTGTCGAATTGTGTTTTAGTTTCCCGTCTGCTAAAACAAACACCCAAACACCATACAATGGGTTGACTTAACAATAGGAATTTATTAGCTCACGGTTTCAAGGAGGGCTCGCTTCCTGTGGAGACTGGTATCATCTGGCTCCCAACAATCTTTGAGGTTCCTTGGCTTTGCATCACAGGGCATTGTACATGGTGGTGTTTTCTCCTTCCTCTGGCAGTTTCCATTGATTTCTCAATGTTCCCAATGGCTTCTCTTTCTATGGTCTTCTCTATAAGGCCTCCAATAACAGGATTAAGACTCATCCTGTTACTGTTGGCTATAACTTAACTGAAGTAACCTCATCAAAAGGTCCTATTTACAATGGGTTCACATCCACAAGAATGGATTAAGATTAAGAACATGCTTTTCTGTGGTACATAGCTACAAGCTACATAAATTGACAGTTACATTTCATTGACCAAAGTGAGTGAGAGAGACATGCCTAACTTCAAAGGGTATATGGAATGCAGTAGTATCATTAGCTTGAATGGATGAGGACCAAAGAAGAAGGACCAAAATATGTGTCAGCAGTACCAATGTTTACATATTGATATTTAAAATTTGATGGCAAAACTTCTGCTGTAAGTAACTCCAATGAATGTAGAGCTATAGACATTACCTTAAAGAAATTCCTTCAACTTTTGAGAAACCATTGTTGAAGTCAACTATTCAAATACCATCAGAAAACATCTGTAGACAGAAATAAAAATTATTGGACTTGCTCCAGCAAGGGAGAAAACACTTCAGAGGAACTATGGAGCATGATGTGTATGAGAGTGGAAGGGGCCTCTAGGCCTCTAATAGAATTTGAACTTGTGCTGGTGATTCTAAGAAGACTTTAGGCAAGTAGTGCGGAGATGCCTCATTTTGGTTACATTCTATAAGAAGTGGGAGCAATTCTGCTCTTGGGTCCTTAATATATTTTATCTAGGATGTAGGAAGACTGAGTGGGACTACGGTTCTCATTGCTGGAGGAGCAGCTATCACCTCTATTGGCAGTTTGGCTGCGGACTGGATTTGCTTCTGTCATGATTCAGTTCAGCTCACAGAATGACCTTACTGGAGAACTGCTTGTATTCCAGAAGAATTACTTATGTTCATTTGGGAATATCATGTCTTAGCTGCCAGCAGAGCAATTTATGCTTTTCAAAGAATTTAATAGTTTGGAATTTGTTATTTTTAAAAAAAACAGTGGCCATTAGTGTCAAAAAACATAGTTTATTTTAGCATGATGCTAATAGGTGGTGCCACGCAGATGCAGTTTTAGCTTCAGTGTCTGAGATTATTGCTTAAGTTAGTGATGAATAATGAAAAGAAAATACAGATTTGGATTGGACAATGAAGGGTGGTAAAAATTCAATAAGTATCAAGGTCAGTTCTGGACTTTATATAAAGGAACCATGTCATATTGATTTATTAACTCTTTCTCTCTTTAGTTTCTCTGTCATAGAACACTAATTCTAAAAGTTAACTTTGTGATATGTACTTAGAATTCAATGAGTATCATGATTTTAAATGACACATAAAGTTTTCTCTAAGAACAAGTTATTAACGGTGTTTCAAGCCCAGTCTAAAAATTCAGTGATACAGTCACACAATTTATTGATATTTCCATATGTTATGTATTTCACAATTCCAGATCATGTCTCAAAAATATCTCCATGACAGAATTGTGTTCATTTGTGATAGCAATGCATAACAATATTTTTCTTGAATTCTCACTAAGTGAGAATTTTTCTTGAATTCCACTAGGTGCAAGCTACAATTCTCTTAATTCTGACCTCAGTTGAATAGCTTAAAAATAAACACATATAAGCATATAAACAAATATATGCACACATATAGGTTCTTATGACAAAGTGTCAAAAGAATATTTTCCATAAAGTTATATAATAAGAGTAATATATGTATATATACACACACACACATATATGTATATATATATGCATATGTATAAACATAGAAACGTTTGTAAAAGATGGCAGAACTAAATATAGAAATTATAAATCATTTATTATGCAATGTTAACACATTAATAATGATGTGCCTGTACTTTTAACAAATAAAATATTCTAAACTAAAACCCCATTTTTAAAATTTTAAGTTAAATGCTACATCCATAAATAACAACCTGTTGAGGTGGAAGGGTGTTGTAATATCAAGAAGATTATTTATAGGGAGAGATTTATAGCTAGAGATTTAAGGCAGACAGGCACATACATATAGATTCTATTTTGATGAAAAATCCAACAAGTAAGAGAAGCTAATATTTGATGGAAAGGAGGACAGAGGGAGAAAATTTAGAAGAACTTGTTTTTGTTAAAAGCAGATGGGGAGTTGTATTAGAAATAAGATATGTAGCATCATTGTGGTAGGCTGACCAATAACCCAAAGATACCAAATTTTAATCCCTGGAACTAGTAATTTTTCCTTTTTGAAGAAAAGAGGTATTTGCATATGTAAAAGGGGACTTTGCAGATGGGAGATTATCGATTATCCTGGTTTATAGGTGTGAGCCCTAAATATAATCACACGTATCTTTAGAAGAGGGAAGGAAAGAGAGATTTAACACACACTCTCTCTCTCTCTCTCACACACACACACACACATACATACATGCAAAAAAGAAGGTGATGTGAAGACAGAGTAGAAAGAAAGAGATTTGAAGATGTCTTTGAATATTGGAGCAACATGGCCGGGAGCCAAGGAATGTGGCAGCCACCAGAGGCTGGAAGAAAAAAGGAATAGATTTTCTCCTATTACCTGTGGAGGAGCTTGGCCCTGCTGATAAATGATTTTAGCCCAGTGATACTAATTTCAGACTTCTGGTCTCCAGAACTGTGAGAGAATAAATGTCCATCATTTTAAGCCACCCAGTTTGTGGTAGTTTCTAACAGCAGCCTCAGGAAACAAAAAACAAAGATCATATGCAAATACAGGTTTTGACATTGCATAGATTCTCTCATTATTTAAATAGCTTAGGATAATTATGAGAAAACCTACTATTTTGACCCTGCCATTTACAACACAAGCTCAGAGCTTCATAGTACCACTGCAGAACAGGCAAAGGTAAGCCAGGGCAAATACTTTACTAAGAAGAGGTTTCTGACATGCAGGATTCTTTTTTGGTAGTTTATAATAAAATAATTATATTTTTTTCTGAGAAATTTAGTATAATGATTTATAGAAAGTCACAATAACTAATCATTTCCACTTTGAGAAAAAAATCTTGCCCCCAAAGGAATTACTCTGAGTGATAGCTGTCTAAATAGCTATTTAAAAACATTTCAACTTCTGGAATGCAGATGGAATAATTACACAATTCCATCCTTGAAAAAATACAATTTACCAAAAAGTGGTAAAAAAAATGAACTTTTACTAAAAATGCTAGGACATGGCCACAACCTCATACGACAAGCATAGTAGAGTATATCTAAATACACTACAGTTTAATCCCAGTTAATAGACAAAACCTTACAACTGGTTTGACAAGGCTACCATTTAATGAAATAATAGATGGGGGGATAAATAGCTTTGGAGTATAGTGAAAATTGTTCTTACCATAATAACTTTGTGATAAAAATTAGACCTCAGTGTTAACATATAAAGTGGGCAATTCAATATAAAACCAACCAGTTCAGTCAAAATATAAATTTAAAACACATTGGTATACAGTTATGATTTTTCCTAGGACTTAGAGGGGCTATATATGGAGAGGAGAAATGGACCCCTTAAGAGGACCAAGTATAATGCCAACATTTAAATACCGAGAATTAGGTTTAGATAAATTAACCTCATCCAAACAAAAGAAGAAAAAAATAAAGGTACATGCAAATAAAATGCAGCAAAAGAAAGAAAATATCAATATCATGCAAAAAAAATTGGAGACAAAATTGGAAAAATGATTTGCTATAAATTTATATGCAGGCTCTAAATCAGTTACAAAAAACTTGAACTCCATGGAAAAGAAATTGTAAGACAAGGAAATGTGGAGACAATTGATCAGTCAAACTAAGGAAATAAATTAATAACAAAATTGGAGACTATGAATGAAAATGATACAGAAAAGTGGGAAACAATTATGTAGAAAGAAAGAAAACAGTTATACAGGGCATAGGCTTAAGAAAATCATACAGAATGTGAACAAAAAGAGCATGTTAATATATTAAATATTCATATAAAGAAGTTAATAACTAAGAAAGATCAAGAATATCAGAAATAGTGATCACTAGTTTATCTTAAACAAGGACAAATGAAAGGAAACAGGAAATTTTAAAATAAAAAATAGAAAAAATTCAATAAAATAAGAAAAATCTTCAATAAAATGAATCTATAATTTTTCAGACAAAAATGAATAAAATATGATGATGACAAATTGAACTATTGATACCGATTCTTCATTCCTCCTTTGTCATATCCTTTGTTCATGTGATGGTAGTTCTTCTCCTTACTGGGGGAATTTACTTGCCTGTCCCACTGATGTTGGGCTTGACCGTGTGACTCACTTCAACTATCCGTATGTGTATGTTTGGGGGCTGGGAGAGGCAGTGCTTAGGCATCACGTATTTCCTCTTGTCCTCTGGAGCTTCTCATCTTCCATGAGAAGATTTCCATGCCTCTAACATGTATCTTCCCTTCACCAGCTCAATGTCCCAGAAAGAATAACAAACATGTGGACAGACCTGGGCCCAAACCGCAGCTTGGAGCCAGTTTGCAGCTGAGCCCAGACTACATCCACTAAACCCTTGGCTGACCCACCATCATGTAACCAGAAATAAATAATTATTGTTTTAAGCCACTAAGATTGGGGGTGATTTATAATGCAGTGTTGCTGTGGCAATAGTTGAAAGTTGAATTGACCAATAGGATAATATTCTGTTGATGCAATCTAATTCAACTAATCTACTTTGAAAAAATCCATGGAGGCACATACACCCAGCACTTGAAAAAAAATCCAATCAACACATATCTGTTAGGTAATGAATAAATCTGGAAAAAAGACATTTCCATTTAGAGAAAAAAATTAAACAAATTGATCTCAGTCTTCTCAGTACCACTGGATGGCTCCTTAGACTATTCATTACACAACAGCTAGAGAATTATTTTTTGAAAGATTAAATCAGATCCCTTAACCCCCTTTTAAGAACACTTCAGGAGCTTCCATGACAACTTTATTAAAATCTAAACTTCTCTCCCTGGTGTAGAAGACTTTAATTGATCTAGCCCAAAGCTACACTTTCAACCTCATATACAACCTCCATCACTTAATTTTCTTGAATCATATTGACCTACTTGCTATTTTAGTACAGCTAAGAATTTTTCCATCTTCAGAGTTTCTGGATTTGCTGTTTCCTCTGTCTGGGTAATCTCTCTTCTGATTTCAGATTCCATGCTCCTAGATATCTATCCTGACCATTCTTCCAAAAAAACAACCTTCAAAGTCCCTATGTTGGACTATATGTTTATTTTTTTACTTGCTTATTGCATTCCCAATATAATGGAAGCTGTATAAAGGCTGAGGACTTGTCTGCTTGTTCATTGCTGCATATTATAAATCAGTTCTTGACAATTATTTTTGAATATTAATAAATTAGTGGCAGAAAATCAATATCCAAACCATTTTAAAGAAAAAAAATCACTAGCCAACATCTTCATGTAAATATATAACCTACATAAATTTTCAAATAAGAGATTCTTCCTATCACCTTCTAGATAATTGAGAAATAAATGGAAATAAAAACTATAAAATTCAGAAAGTAACAGGATTAAAGTACTCATTTAAGCACAGAAATATGTTACTTTAACAGTGATAATTATGGACACACAATTGTGTTGTAACATGAAAAATCAACTACTGAATGCCAAATTAGTAACAATTTATAAAAAGTCTGAGACAAAAATCTCAACATATGAAAAAAAGTCATTTCAGAAGAGTGGTAGAAGAAGGGATGAGTAATTCATTACTTCATATTTTAAAAGGAGAGTCAATAATTTCTGCTTGATGTCTTAGTTTCATAAATCAAGAAATATAGATTGATGATTGTGTAAATAAAATATTGTATTTAGAAAAATCTGCTAACAGAATGAAAAGCACTCATAATTTCCAGATTCTCAGAAACATAAGAAAACAATAATTCATATTATAAAACACATGCTAGAAAACATAGGTAATCACTGTCAAACCTGAAAAAAAAAAAACCAAAAACTGAAAACCTAATAAGATGACAGAAGTAAACCAAAATGACACACCAAATCAATACCTATACATGCACATTATCTCACATTCAGGGTTACAAAATTAAATTCAGCTATTTTAAATTCAACTATGTAGGGTTGTAAAATTCAACTGTATATTGTTAACAGAGACACCCTAAATCAAAGTGTCCCAAACTGCTAAAGTATAAAAGAATGGGTGAGATACAGTGGGCAAATACAAACAGAAAGAAAGCAGTTGCCACAATTTTAATGCAACAAAGTAAATAGAATTCAAAGCAAAATATAAATACTAAAATGAGGGATTTTTCTTTTTACCAATTAAAATTAAAACCCATCATAAAATACTACTGCTATAATACTTTTGAAACTAAGTATTAGAAAATTATATAAAAATCCCAAGAATACAAGGAAAGGGCAGAAAAATGTATTTGTCTACTCTGATAGCTCTAGCAAAGGAAGAAGGATATGTAAGTTCTAAGTAGAAATATTTCAATCTAAAAATAGCAAAGATAAAAGAGCACCTCTATAAACTCTAAGAATGTTAGAAATAGTACAGACTGCATTCTCAGCAATTAAACCAAAATGGTGGAAACATGTACAATGCTATATGAAAAGAGATTCAAGATTCATGGCATAAATTAAGAACATAATTGTATCATATTTAGAAAATAATTGTAATGAACCCAGCACATTTTCAAAATGGAAGGAATATGGCCAGAGTTATGCTCAGAGAAAAATTTACATACTTCAACACTTTCATTACTAAATAAGAAGAGGGGAAATAAATCAATTAAGCATTGAACTCAAGAATTTAAAAAAGAGATCAAATTAATTTACAGAATGCACAAATAATTATATTAAAATGCAAATGTGGGGTGAAAAACACTTTTGGTTAAATGTGATGGATGAATATGTTAATCCAACAAATTTGTTCCAGACACTACTTTAGGTATTTGCAATATGTTAGTGGATAAGTCATTTTACAGTCAAAGTCCATCTAACACTCAAGAATCCCAATCTTGTCCAAATTCTTCCAGACGGTAGAAGATATAGGAAAAATATCCCAACTAATTAAAGAGGCTGGTTTCCTGTATGAAACTAAAATCATTCAAAGAAAAAAAGAAGTTAGAAAGAAAAATATAAGGCCAGCTTCATTTACGAACATTCTTTAAGGTATACGAAATAAAATATAATTTTGACCAAATTTGATTCTAATGATTTCTGATTAACAAATTCCCAGGGAGAAATTATTAAATATTAATACTCTTGAAATTTAAAATAATAAAATGTCCTATTCAAAGTCCAAAATAAATGTCTTGACCTCCTTATTCAAAAGTCCAAAGACCATAAATTTAGGTTAAATTTCAGTCCCAAACCATAAACCTCAATGCCTTTTTCTGTTGTGTAGATGCCTTCTAAAAACTTGTGTTCTTTCTGCAGCTGCTGCCTGTGCTCTGTCATTTGGTAATTGGTAAAGTTCCTTTAGAGCCTCTGAAATTGTATTGATTTAACATTAAGTCAGTAATGTTCCTAGTTATACTTTTAATTTGCCAATTTAGTGCATTTTTACTAATATGTACAATCATGTAACTACCACAACAATCATGACATATGACATTTCCATCACTCCCAAAATCTCCATTGTACCACTTCTCAGTCAACCCCTGGACATTGGAAACCACTAAACTTTTTTCTACCATTACAGTTTTGACTTTCTAGAATTTCATATTAATGGAATGATAGTGTGTAGATTTAATGTTTGGCTTCTTTCCCTCTTAAGATACGTCCATGTTGTCCACTCTTTGTTCTTGGAAGTACATGGAAGTTTTGTTTATAAAAGCCCGAAGTCAAAATAACCTCAATGTACACTGACTGATCAGTAGATTAACAAATCATCACACATTTATACAAAGGAATCTTCATATTTTAAAGAGATGAAAATATTATTAAGACTCAAATTCCTCAGAGCACTAGCCACACAACCACCAAACTTAGCAAACAAATCCATTCTACACCATTTGTCCCAGAACCAGTATTTGGAATTACTAAGTTTATGGCAGAGATCTATTAGTATATAAACAAAGAAGTGTTTACAGAGTGTTTCTCTTGGTTTTAACCTTTCTGCAATAACAGCCAGTCTGTACCAGCTATCTGTAACCTGTGGCAAATGTGTTAACGCTCAATTAGGAAAAAGTCCCAATAGGAAGTTCATTTTGTCACAACATATTTACCACACCTATAGGTAACCCATTCTATGAAATCTGCTTCCTTGTTGATATCTTTACTGTCCTCATATTTCTTTCTGATGGGGAGTCATCCTGAGCAGATTCCTGAACTGAAGAGCAATGAATGTTACCGAAGCCTGTGGCACAAGGGGCAGAATGGGGTCAAGGTAAACTGATCCTTGGTTATGTGCTCTTCAAAATCCCCTATTTCTCCATTTTAAATTCTATTAACATTTTTTTCAGTAATATTCTCTCTGGGCTTAAGAAGTATCTGCATAACCACTTCTATAATTCTTTCACCCTTAATATAAACTCAGTAATAATTCTTACAGTATTTTTCATTCTTGAACCTGTGGAAAAGTCTATATCTCTTCATTAGAATCCTTTATGGCCCTGAATGTAGAATGGAATCTGATTCAGTGTATTTAGTCATGTTTACATAAGTTTGCTCTAACAATATAAAGCTGGAAGTTCCCCAGAGGTCTACAGCACAAGCAAACTCAGAAGCTTTGCATTTTAAATGTAGTAGAAATTGCTTTCTACAGAAATGCTTAAAAGGACTGGCAAGATCCATCTTTAAAATCAGAACTTTGCTTCAGCCAAACATTCTTAGGAAATCTGACACTGGTGTTGCTAGTCAGCAACAACTTGAAAACTGAGGCTGCCTGAGTGTCCTAATGATTATGTCATTGAGTGTCCTAATGATTATGTCTTTGCTTTCTTGGCTTCCTTTGGGGCCAGTTTTGGAGAGGGCATTCATTCCCTCCACTGTTTTCATAATTGAACACTTTCTTCATTGGCACCCAGTTACTAAGGCCCCTCCACACCTTTGGCATACATAAAATGCTCTTTCAGTCACCAGAGTCCACTTTTCCAATTTGTATTTTCTTGGGCTCAAATAGTTCCATACACTTTTATGCTTTTGTCTTTGATATTCATAAGGAAACTCATACTTTTCTCATAGTTCAAACACCTTTGTCCACCTCCATTCTTTTTTTTTTTTTATTAAATTCAGTTTTATTGAAATACATTCACACACCATACAATCATCCATGGTATACAATCCACTGTCCACAGTATGATAACATAGTTATGCGTTCATCACCACAATCTATCTCTGAACATTTTCCTTATTCCATTCTTTTTCAAACTTAGTCACTCAACTGTGGACAAAACCTCTATAAGCAGTATTCACCCACCAAATCCAAAATGTAGTATATGTAAGGCCTAAAATGCATTATTCGCATGCCACTAGAAATCAAGACCAAAATTCTACTCAAATCCTAAAGTGTAAGGCCAAAAGCCACATGTCGAGGCTCCACCAAAAGCCTTTTCTTATGTATATTTTCTGCCCCCATATTCCACAGGGTCTCCAGTACATGCAAAAAAAATAGTGTCTTCAATAGGACACTATTTAAGTGGTTATACTTTCCCCGGTGAGGTCCTAGAAAAATATCTTTGCTCTGAAATTATGAAACATTGATAAGGGAAATAATGAAGGCATAATTCAGTGGAACAGTATTCTTTTTTCATGAATCAGATTGCTTAGTATTCTTAAGATATCAGTTCTCCTTTAATAATTCTCATTTATAGATTAAATGCAATTAAAATAAAATAGCAGTAATTTTTATAGAAATTGATAAATGAATTAAAAATGCTTATGTAAAACAAAGGAATTCGAATAGAAAAATCAGCTTTAAAAAAAGAGTTGGAGCACACATCTATATGCTTTAAGGACTTACTAAAAATTTATAGCAATTAAGGTAGTATGATATTGATTACAGTATGGATTCATAGATCAATGAATAGAATAAAAAGGCCAAAAGAGACCCAATTATGTGATCAATTGATTTACAACAAAAGTACCAAAGTAATTCAATGGAAAACTTAAACAATTTACAACCAATGGTGCTGGAAGAGTTGGTTATCCATAGATTAAAAATGTATCAATCTTGATCTCTACTTTGCACCAGTCTGTACTGAAGATATGTAGAATGATGGGAAACACATATATATATTTCAGGGCAGGGCCTCTGACGACGAAGCATGTTGAGTCACACCAAATCAGTATGTCAGCAGCATCCTGGCAGATAATTCTCAGACAATCCTGTGAAAGAAAAACTCTGCAGAGACAGTGTTCTGCTCATTAGTCTGCCCTTGTAGAATCAAGATTCCCCATGGGAACCAGGATTACCTCATATTCACAGGTTTCAGAGCCACTTAGGGTAACTGACTGACCACCATCAATGTGCTAAAGGGTTGACGAGCTCTCTGAAGGGGTTAAATATTGACTGGGGCTAATGTGGGTTGTCCTAAACACCTGAGAAATACTATGGCCATTTTGAGATCAAAGTAGAGGAAGTAGCACTGTGGTGAGGTCCCCATTTGCCCAAGTCTAAGGCAAGTATAGCTTTGAACAATATGCAAAACATAATTCAAAATGGACTATAGACCTAATGTAAAATCAAAAATCATAACATTTCTGAATGATAGCATGGGAGAAATCTTGGGTTAGTCAAATAATTTTTTAGATAAGACACACAAATCATGGACCATAAATGAAAAAAAAAAGTGACAAATTGGACTTCATCAAAATTTTAAGCTTCTGCTAGTTGAAAAACAGTTATATGAATGAAAAGACAGCCACAGTTTAAAAGAAAATATTTACAAAGCATGTTTTGCAAATGACATTTAATCTACATATATAATGATTGAAACTCAAGAACAACAAAACAAATAATCCAATTTAAAAATTTGAAAGGACACAACTCCAGAGAAGACATATGGATGGCAAATAAGCACATGGAAAAAAAAAATGCTTAGCATCATTAACCATTAGGGAAATGATGATTAAAACCACAATGATATAATGTTATACACATCAAACTGGGAGAGAGAGAAAGAGACAGAGAGAGAGAGAGGGTGGGGGAAGGAGGAAAGGAAAGAAAAAACAAACCAGGTAATTGAGAATATCAGCTACTGGGGATTGAAAGCATGAAAACTCCTCATGAGAATTCCAAATGATAAAGCCACACTGAAAAAGAGTTTGGCAGTTTCTTATACAGTAAAATACACTTTTACCTTACAATCATGCAATCCCACTCCTAATTTACCCAGGAGAGATGAAAACGTGCATTCACACAAAAGGTTGGATGTAAACACTTATTGTGCTGGTTTGAATCTGTTAGGTACCCCATAAAATGCCATGTTCTCTTAATCCAATATTGTGGGGGCAGACCTATTGTGGGTTGGACCTTTTGAATAGGTTGCTTCCATGGATATGTGACCCACCCAATTCTAGGTGGGTCTTAATCCCCTTTCTGGAGTCCTCTGTTAGAGGATAAAAGGCAGAGATATTTTGGAGAGAATCAGGAGAGAAGCTAAGATGTGTAATCTAGAGCTTTCCCCTGGGAGAAGCAAGAATGACCCACAAGAGTAACTAAGAGGGACAGAAGCTCAGAGACATTTTGGAAAAAGCCATATTTTAAAATTCAGTTTTATTGAGATACATTCACATACTATACAATCATCCATGGTGTACAATCAACTGTTCACAGTACCATCAAATAGTTGTGCATTCATTACCCCAATCTATTTTTGAACATTTTCCTTACACCAGAAAGAATCAGAATAAGAATAAAAAATAAAAGTAAAAATGATTGCCCAAATCATCCTCCCCATCCCACCCTATTTTGCATTTGGTTTTTGTCCCCATTTCTCTACTCATCCATCCATACACTGGATAAAGGCAGTGTGATCCACAAGGTTTTTACAATCACAATGTCACCCCTTGTAATCTACATTGTTATACAATGGTTTTCAAGAGTCAAGGCTACTGGGTTGCAGTTTGGTAGTTTCAGGTATTTACTTCTAGCAATTCCAATACATTAAAACCTAAAAAGCGTTATCTGTATAGTGCATAAGAATGTCCACCAGAGTGACCTCTCGACTCCATTTGAAATCTCTCAGCTACTGAAGCTCTATTTCATTTCTTTGGAGAAAGCCATTTTGAAAACAGAACCCAGGAGAAGAAGAACCAGCAGACATTGCCATGTGCCTTCCCATGTGACAGAGGCACCCCAGATGCCCTCAGTCTTTCCTGAGAGAAGGTATGTATGCCTTAAGTGGTATATTTTCATGGCCTTAGAATTATAAATTTGCAACCTAATAAATCCCCATGGTTAAAAGCCAGTCCATTTCTGGTATATTGCATTTCGGCAGGTTTGGCAAACTGAAACACTTACATATCAGCTTTATTCATAGTCGCCAAAAACAGGACACAAGTTGTAAATGTTCATCAAGTTATAAGTGGAAAAAAAAAATAAAATATTGCTATACATCTCTATGGACACATTCAACAAGGCAGATGTATCTTAAAAGCATTATGCTGAATGAAGAAAGCCAATCTTAGAATATTATATAATCTATCATTCCATTTAAATGATGTTCTGGAAAAGACAAACATTTTGTGACAGTAAGGAGATCAGAAGTTTCCAGAATCTGGGAATGGAAGTAAGAAATTAACTGCAAATGATTATGAGATTACTATTTACAGTGATAGAAATATTCCATATCTTGATTGTAGTAGTGATTACATTACTAAGTAATTGTTAATATTCATTCTTCTGTCAAAAGCAGGAGTTTTCTCAATTATAGCTCAAACTAACTTTGATAAAACAGACAATAAAAAGATTATATAATGTTATAGATGAAAAATAAAAATTTCTCTTTCCACTGCCTAAATTATTACCCATGGCTCATTACTGTTAATTTCATTTAATTGTTTCTATTTGTGATATTAAATACTGTGTTTATACACTTATTTTGATAAATTTTTGCTATTGGTGGCTGGTTATCATATATAAAAATGTAATTAAGATGCTATATATGTATCATTAAAAAAAGTATATGCATATATAATTTCCATTTTCTTATCTATTCTTAAAAATTTCATTTTCAATTATTTTAGACTCATGAGAAATTGCAAAATATTATAATGTTCTCTTGTACCCTTACCTAGTTTTCGCCAATAACATTTTACATATTCATAGTATATTATCAAGACCAAAAAAATGTCTTTGGTATGGTACTATTACATAAACTACAAACATTAACCTTATTTTATTAGTTTTTATGAGCACTCATTGTTTTCTTGTTGTTTGCTTGTTTCATTAGCTTCTTTGGGTGCAGAGACTGTTGATCATTCCTGCCAGCACTAACTGAATGGCAAACAGGCAGCAACCCACTCTTTCCAATCTAACAGTTAATAATTGTTACGGAGAGTAGGAAGCTAGGTGGAACATACTCTTGAATGGCCCACACACAAAACTGACCAGATTAACATGAGATATGCTTTGAGATTTGACCTATCATATGGAATAGGTTCCTGGCTTTAAATTAGCTTCTGGGTAACATACAATGGGACAGAACAAAATAGTACTGCAAGATTTTGCAAACTAAATTTGCACTGGAAACAGCTCACAAAATTGGACTAAAACTTACATTCTAAACCTAAATGGTTGGACTGGCTGCTAAACTAGACTATTTAAATAAGAACCAAAATCTTACAATGTGATAGTTAAACTATCAAAGATACCATCCAAAATTAATCATCATACCTCAAACCAGGAAGATCTTGACTTAAATGCGAACAATCAATATGCCAACACAAAGATGACCCAGATAATGGAATAATCTGACAAGTATTTTAAAGCCACATTCTTAAAAAGGTTGCAACAATCAATTATTAAAAATCTTGAAAGAAACTAAAAAAAGAAGATCTTATCAAAGGAGAAGATCCTAGCAAAAGAAAAGAACTGAAAAATACAAAACTAAAAGGAAAAAAATCTCAATATGACTTCAATTATCAGAATAAAGATGACAAAAAATAAATGGAATTTAAGAGAAATCAAAAGTAATTATTCAATTATTCAATTTGAACCATAGAGTAAGAATGGATTCAGTATTCAGGGACATATGGAACATCAAAACATCAAAAACAAATATCTAACATTGTGTCATCAGTGTTATAGAAGGAGAAAAGAAAGCATGAACAGATAGAAAAATATTTGAAGAAATAGTGACTGAAGACTTCCCAGATTTGTTAAAGTCATAAACTTAAAGAAAAAAGAAGCTCAGTGACCTGCAAACAAGATAAATACAAAATTATCTACAATCAGACACATAATAATCAAATTTCTGAAAACCAAAGACAAAGTCTCAAAAGCAGTCAGAGGGAAACAACTCATTACTGGTAGGATAGTAACAACTTGAGTGACTGAGTATTTCTCACCAGAAACCATTGAGGCTGGGAGGAAGTGGAATAGCATTTTTCAAATGCTGAAAGAAAAGGATGGTCAACCCGTAATTCCATATTCAGTGAAAATATCCTTCAGGAATAAAGATGAAATAAAGAGATTCACAAATGAAGAAAAACTAAGAGACTTTGTTACCAGTAAAACTGATTTAAAATAATTTCTAAAGGAAGGTCTCCAGAAAAATGAAATGATAGCAGAATAAAAGTTGATATCTATCTACCCAATTTCTTGATTTATTATGTTTAGACACTATTAATTGATTCTCTGTTTAGCTGTGAAACTGTTACATTACAATCTATTTTCCAGCTATCCAGCTATTCTAAACTTTTTTAAACCCATGATAAACAAACCCATAAAAAACTTCTGGCAGTTTACACATGCTTTAAGCTCTGTAATTCACATGATTAATATTGATTTCTTCAGTTCTCAAATAAAATACTCTTTCTCTGTGTTCCTTTCCTGAGCCTTGCAGATTAGTTATACGGCTTTTCTACTAATGCAATATTTATTATGTTTTAAGTTGTTGATTTAATATGTTATCTTAGAAGAGACTGTGAATACATTTTCCCCCCTTGCATTCCCAAAACCCAGCAGACTATCTGGCTCATAATAAGCATTTGAAAAATTAAATAACTTACAGATAATGGATAGTTTCTTGCTACGTATTTATTAAAATATGTGAATGGACAATTTTAAGAAAGTTTGCTTTTATTATACCATTGTGGAATTGTCAATGCACCAATTTTAAATGAAAAAATTATTGAGAATTTCTATTTATTTAGGGCTTAATGTGTTTTATAGTTTATCTCATTCAATTCTCACAATAACTTATGCAACCAACACCATTTTTTCTTTATTTTTATAAAGAAGGAAATTAAGTCACAGAAAGGCTAAGTCACTCTCCTAGGTCACAAGTGGTAAGTGATTGGGTCAGGATTTGAGTAAACAATATTTTAAGAGGTAGTTCAACAACATGTTAATGTACAGTTCCTAGTTTTATTTTTGCCTGCTGAAGAAGAGATTTATTCCAAAGAGAACCATTTCTCAATTGACATTTTTACAATTGCTTATTGTTCCAGTTTGCTAATGCTGCAATTATGCAAAATACCAAAAACGGATTGGCTTTTATTCAGGGGTTTTATTTGGTTACAAAGTTACAGTCCTAAGGCCACAAAATTGTCCAAAATAAGGCATCAACAATAGGGTACCATCGCTGAAAAACAGCCAGTGGCGTCTGGAGCACCTCTGTCAGTTGGGAAGGCACATGGCTGGCGTCTTCCTCCTTTGTTCCCAGGTTGTGTTTCAAAAAGACATTCTCCAAAATGTTGCTCTTGGGCATTTTGTCCTCTCTTAACTTCTCTGGAGCAAATTCTGTGCTAGCATCTCCAAAGCATCAACAAAAGTCTGCTTTCAACGGTCATCTCCGAAATGCTTCTCTCAGCTGCAGCACCAAGCTCCTGTCTTTGTGTTCTTACAGGACTCCAGTGATTTAATTAGGACCCACACTGAATGGGCAGAGTAACACCTCCATGGAAATAATCTAATCAAAATTACTTCCAGCACTTGGGTGAGTCACATCTCCATGGAAATACTCAATCAGAATGTTCCACCCAAGAAGACTGGATTAAAAGATCATGGCTTTGTGGGGACATAATATATCCAAACTAGCAAAGTTATTTTTCCACATTCTCCAGTTTTTCTCTGTAATGTTTTATACTGTTGTAGATAAGTATTCACATGCATATTTGAAGCTTTGCCCCCTTTTTAAGCTTTAACAAAAATTTCCCATCAGATGACATTCAAATGTACGTTTGGGAGTTTCGAGATTAGACTGCAAATATGACCTTGAATAATGTTCATTCTCTTCACATAATCAAACCATTGTGTCAGGGTGTAGTTTAAAATAATAATACATAAACATAATAGCACACATTTTTGTGAGCAATTAATATATGTAATCAATTAATATCCTTATAATTCCTGTATGTGAGATACTTTTACTATCCCTGTTAAATGGATGATGACCTGAAACCCAGAGAGACAGTTTAAACAGCCCAACACTGCAGATGTGCAGAATGAGAGTCAGTGCAGGCAAGCATTGAGCATCTGAGAGATGTTCAGGAGCAATCTCCCCAAAATCCTTATTAACACACAGATGAGCTTTGTCTCCAGATTGAACCAGCAGGATCTGTGCCCTGAATCCTGTCTTCAGCAGAGCTAAGGTAAAAGTTCCAGTGCAGTCTTTTTATGCCCCTCTGGTCAGCTCATCAAACCATGCTGTCTAACAGTTTATGCCAGGCGAAAACTGTCAGTAAACAAATCAGCCCCGAGTGTAGCTGGAAGACTTTTGGACTTTAAACAGCACAGCATACATTCCACTTACCTAAGAATCAAAGACAGATATCCAGACATCCCCAGAGATAAGGCTATACCTTTCAAGGTCCACTTATGAAAGAACTGTGTTCTATACTACATTGAAGGCTTGATTTTAATCGTGGCACTATGACTCCAGAGGCCATTCTCTTAAAACCACACTGCTGATGTCATAAGGGAAACTGACTATTACCTTGACTTTAATATTCCTTATTAAAAATGAAAACTTTTATCTCAGAGTGGTAAACATATCACTAATAATATTAATGAAATTTCAATTGATCATTTTAATAGCTGACATTTATAATATTTTTGAAGTAATTTTTATAAGTATCACTATTTCCCAGCAAGGAAACAGAGACTTATAGAGAGAATATAAACTCACATAACTGTTACTTGTAAGAGCCATCCAAGTGTCCATCCACCCATCTACACATCCATCCATCCATCCATCCATCCATCCATCTACCCATCCATACTACTGCATTCATGGTGAATTTTAAATATGGAGTTAAGATTACTGGGATTGGAAACCTGGCTCAGTCCTGTACTAGCTGTGTGTTTTGGACCACCCCTCTGTACTTCTCTGTGTATCAGTTACCGTCTCTCTAAACAAGAATCATGCTGGTACACATGATACATAGGGTCATTGTGAGCATTAAACAAGTTGATATATGTATAGCTCTTAGAACAGTAGCAGGCACATTGTAAACACCAAATCAACATTATCTATTATTACTCATTCAATAAATGTTTATTGAGTGTTTACATGATGTGTTTTGGACACTGGAGATATATTGGCAAAGTCAATGTTCTAAAGGAGTTTACATTCCGATGGGAAGACATACAATAGATACAGAAATAAATATAGACCATATCAAGTAATGATAAATGCCATCAAGAAAAGTGAAGAACAGAAAGACTACAGAAAGTGACAAATGAGCTAGGCCTGCTAATTATCATGTAAGATTTGAGGAGAGATCTAATAGAAATAAGGAGAGAGTCATGCAAACATCTAGGAAATAGCATTCAAGGAAGAAAAGAGAAAGTGCAAAGGTCCTGAGATAGAAATGTTTGTGCAGCATAAGGAACAGAAGAGGAAGGTGGTGTGGCTAATACAGTGTAAGTCAAGACGAGAGTCATGAGGAGACCAAGTCACTGAGGTAAAGAGGGAAGGTGGGAGTAAGTGGTAGATCACATAAGTTTTATACACGGTGAGGATTCTTGGCTTTATTAGGAGTGACATAGGAAGCTACTGAAGTGTTTAACAAAATCTGTTAGGTTTTTAAATACTACTTCAGCTACTCGGTGAAAAGCAGATTGTGTGTGTGTGAAAAGGGCAAGGAAGAGGACAATTAGAGGAGAGTTGATAATTGTAAGACAAGGTCAGCAGAGGGTGATATAAGAATAAGTGATCTAAAACTGGGTGTATTTGAAAGGTAAATCAGGATTTAACCTGGGCCTGCCTAACTTCAAATTCTGTAAGTCTATGAGCAGATATGGATCAAACACCTTTATCTCCTTATTCACTGGATTCCGTTTTATATCCGAATCGCATAGCTGCTTCTTCAGCTAGAAGGAACTCCCAAGTTCAAGCCCTGTTAATACTAATCCTGTTTTCCCACCATGCCCTAGAGTTTGTGCTCCATCCCAGGGTCTCAACTCATTTTGCATTCTTTCTCTAGGAAAATTCTTTTCTATCCTCTCAAATATCATCTACATGTAGATGCAATTCAGATCTCCAACACAGTCTCAAATCTTTATAACAATCCCTGTTTTAAAGCTACTGTTTATAGCTTCCCACTGAAAAATTCTACTTTTTTATATTTAAGCGCAGTGAACTCAAAACTAAACTCAATATCCACCCCTCAAACCCCATTAAGTCTGATTACTATCCAACAAACATCTCACACGCAAAACTAAATTCATATTGCTCCTACTCTGGTTTCTATCTCAGGGAATGATAAAGTTTGCAAACAAATAACCAGGTATATTGACAATGGAGGCAAAAATTCTATGCCAACCTTTAACAAACAATAGTGGCTGCGTGGATTAGTAAATGAAAAGATACAATATAGTTTATCTCTTTTTCACATCTCTTTCACACACACACGTAATTGGAGTTAAGCTTAGTTATGCAAAGGTCCCTTTAAGGAAAGGGAAAATAAATTGAGGGCTGGGGAGAGAATCTGAGCAGATAATTTGTATTCTAAATTCTAAGTATGGTCCCACATAGCATGACATATTACAATATAGGAAATAATTTTTAAATATCATAATTTGTCCTGTATTTGATTAGAGGAGTAACTGAAAGACAACATGCACCTTGCACAAGAGTGAATCTTAGAATTTTTAATTTGGAGATTACATTCAAGATTACTATTATCCAATGTAGGAATCCTCTCTAAAATAACCTTCGGTAGTTTTCCAGTCTCTGGGTGAGCATGTTCAATGATGTAGTAGTCACGAAATCTTCTGGTAGCTAATACATTTTTAGAAATTCTAATCATTAAAACCATTTTCTATTTCTTATTAAAGAAGAATTTGTGGCTATATTTGAGCAGAGAAATATGATGAAATCCAAACGACTCAGTATGCTGTTCAAACATCTTTATAGATTCAATTCAAATAGCCGGTCTTCCTGCTTTATTGTTTACCATTTAAATGAACCAAGCATACCTTCACAAGTATAACCTGGTAAACATCTCTAAGCCTACACTACACAGTCATCCTTTCTTTTCCTTTTCATAAACAAATTCTTTATCTTTATTGTACCTCAATCTCCTTATCCATAAAAATTGAGAATAATGGGGTCCATACCATAATTGTGTTGATCAGAATAAATGAATTAATTCACAGAAAGTGCTTTGAATAACACCTATCCCAATGAAAACAACCATTATATGCTGTTACTATTATTGTTATTATTTTCTTCTTGTTAGTACATTTTTTTCACTTTCTGTTATCCCCTCCTTCTAAATCTAGTCTATTCCCTTGGGTCTTGTTGGCCATACAGTCCCATGGATTGATATTATCTTTGGCATTTGCCATCTTCATTTAATTTTTGTCATACACCAGAGTGTGACTCGTGGTTTTGCCCTCTGGTTTCACACATACAGAAACCGCATCTGAGAAGCACTTGTATCCTGCCCAGGCTGGACTGCCCCTCATTCAGTCATGACCTGACAGTCACAGTGACAGGAGAGGAACATTTCTAGGATCGACTTTGCTCCAGGGTTTCCAAATCTTGCTGGTCCATGACACAATATCTTAGGCCAAAATTTAACCACAGATTTTTTTTGCTCTGAGAGTGCCATCAGCAATTGATCCTTGACATGGAGTGTGAAGCCGTGCAATTCTACTATCCCACCTCCCATCTTTATTCCATAAAATGCTGCCATCACAGTTCCTGCATCAAATGTTTTGCAGTGTCCTTTGAGACTGCCTGTTATCTTTTCTAAAAGACCAACAAACTGGTAAGACCTAAATTTTCAGAGTATTCTAAAAAAATTACTTCCCTAATGTCTAGCAATGGAATCAATTCTTCCTTTCCTACTGCCTTGATCTCTTCTCTGAAGGAGCTATGAGGATCTCACAGTGTTAAGAACCAGCAAAAATTCTCCAAAAATAACATCTGTGATCTCTATGTGGCCTGCTTGGTGTTCTCCAAATCTACTGATGTTTTCACTGCTTTTTCCAAAAGTCAAGTAAAGTTAATTGAAAATTCTGCATTTATGGTTCTGTTCCTATTTTTGCATTTGATCATGGCAAATGGCTAATGCACCTACCTTGCAAATGATGTGCACAGCCCTTTAAAAGTGTATCTATCTCATCAGAGAACTTACTGTGCCACTAAGCAGCTTCTTTAGATACTTGCCTTTTTAAATGTTTCCAAGAGAAATTTTATTACATTTTAGGATATTTATTTCCCTGGCTTTTCATTAACCTTGAGTCATATGCCTTTGTAGAATTATTTGCAACAGCTTTCAAATGCATCTTCACTGACCTTACCTCCATTCTTACCTGCTTTTCACGACTAAATTTATGAATGGCTCTCTGCTAGCACCTCAGTCCTGCTCCAGTCCTTGAGACAGTCCTATCTTAATGAGTCATCTCTGAATATAACTACTTTATTTTCAGAATTTGTGTCCTTAAAGTCCAGGAGAGTGCTCTTCAAACCACCCGAAGTGAAGGACTAGATATTCCCTCCAATCAACTACAAACTGATGCTTTTATAAAAGATACACACACACAAAATTGAGAAATAGAGAAACGACATAAAAAAAACAAGCAAACAGATGGAGCTCTGAGCAAGAGCGCGTGTACACGTCAGCGCGTGCCCTCTCCAAGGCGAGGAGGCCTCGCCCCCACCCCCTGCCCTACCCTCGCCGGCCTCTCTTTTTACTGGTACTTCTGGAAGCCCAGAATCTCAGCAGCCCTGTGTGCTCTGCAGCCATGGATATCCCTGGGAGCCTGCGCAGTAGAGTCAAGCTGAGCAATAACGGGCAGAACGGGGGAAGCAACTAATGTCACCCATTGTCCTAGTTTGCTAATGCTGCAGAGCGCAAAATACCAGAGATGGATAGGCTTTTATAAAACGGGGGTTTATTTTGCTACACAGTTACAGTCTTAAGGCCACAAAGCATCCAAGGTAACACATCAGCAATTGGGTACCTTCACCGGAGGATGGCCAATGGCGTCTGGAAAACCTCTGCTAGCTAGGAACGCAGCTGACATCTGCTCCAAAGTTCTGGCCTCAAAACGGCTTTCTCCCAGGACGCTCCTCTCTAGCAAGCTTGCTCCTCTTCAAAATGTCACTCACAGCTGCGCTCCACCCAGTCTCTTTGAGTCAGCACATTTATATGGCTCCACTGATCAAGGCCCACCCCGAATGGGTGGGGCCACGCCTCCATGGAAATATCCCATCAGTTATCATTCACAGTTGGGTGGGGCGCATCTTCATGCAAACAACCTAATTCAAAAGTTCCAACTTAATCCCCACTATTATGTCTGCCCCACAAAGAATATGGCTTTTTCTGGGGGACATAATACACTCAAACCGGCACAACCATCAAATGGGCAGGTGTCATCAGGAATGAGAGAGGTAAGTTGGTGGGGACCAGAGGTGGCTTTCCTGGTTGCACAGTTTGGCTAACAGGCTTATCTGGATCAGGAAAGACACAGTGGGCATGGCTTTGGAGGAGTATTTAGTTTGCCATGGTATTCCGTGTTATATATTGGATGGTGACAACATGGTCAGTGTCTCAGTAAGAATCTTGGTTTTAGTACTGAAGACAGAGAAGAGAATATTTGACATATTGCAGAAGCTGCTAAGCTGTTTGCAGGTGCTGGCCTAGTGTACATCACAAGATTTATATGCTCAGGATTGCAACAATGCAAGGCAAATTCATGAGGGTTCAAGTTGACCTTTTGTCGAAGTATTTGTTGATGCTCCTCTGCATGTTTGTGAACAGAGGGATGTCAAAGGAGACTACAAAAAAGCACAGGCTGGAGAAATTAAAGGTTTCACTTGGATTGATTCTGAATATGAAAAACCAGAGGCCCCTGAATTGGTGCTGAAAACACACTCCTGCAGTGTAAATGCATTCAGCAAGTTGTGGAGCTCCTACAAGAAAGGGACATTGTACCTGTGGATGCTTCTCATGAAGTGAAAGAACTGTATGTGTCTAAAAATAAACTTCATTTGGGAAAAACAGATGCAGAAACATTATCAGCACTGAAAATTAATAAACTAGATATGCAGTGAGTGCAAGTTTTGGCTGAAGGTTGGGCAACACACCTGAATGGCTATAAGAGAGAGGAAGTACTTGCAGTGCCTTCATTCTGATTGTCTTCTGAATGAGGGTGTCATTAACTTGTCAATACCTATAGTTGTGACAGCTACCCAGGAAGATAAAGAGAGGCTGGATGGCTATATAGCATTTGCTTTGATGTGTGAAGGCCACCATGTGGCTATTCTTCGTAGTCCAGAGTTTTTTGAGCACAAGAAAGAAGGGCACAGTGCCAGACAGTGGGGGACCACATGCAAGAACCACCTCTTCATCAACATGGCTGTGGAACAAGGGAGATCCTCACATCCTGAACCAAATTTATTGGAATGATGGTCTTGATCAACACTGTCTTACTCCTACTGAGCTAAAGCAGAAGTTTAAAGACATGAATGCTGATGCTGTCTTTGCATTTCAATTACACAACCCAGTGTACAATGGACGTGCTCTATTAATGCAGGACACCCATACGCAGCTCCTAGAGAGGGACTACCAGTGCCCCCTGCTTCTCTTTTACTCTTCTGGTGGTTGGACAAGGGAGGATGATGTTCCTTTGATGTGTTGTATGAAGCAGCATGCTACAGTGCTAGAGGAAGGAGTCCTGAATCCTGAAACAACAGTGGTGGCCATCTTCCCATTTCCCATGATGTCTGCTGGACCAACTGAGGTCCAGTGGCATTGCAAACATAAATGGTTGCAGGGGCCAATGTTTACATTGTTGGATGAGAGCCTGCTGGCATACCTCATCCAGAAACAGGGAAGGGCCTTTACGACCCAACTCACGGTGCCAAAGTGCTGAAAATGGCCCCTGGAAATAGTTCCCTTAGAGTTGCAGCATACAAGAAGAAGAAGCAGCATACGGACTACTAGGACTCTGAACACCAAGAAGAGTATTGGTTTATTTCAGAACATGAATGCACAAACTTGCCCGAGAAGGACAGAAACCTCCCGAAGGTTTCATGGCTCCCAAGGCTTGGAGTGTGCTGATGGAGTACTACAAAACTTTGGAGAAAGTTTAAGCTTTTAACCTACTCATTCTGCCTTTGACACTTCATTGATTAACAAACAAGAGCCACAGTCAGCATTGCTTTGTGGTGGCGTATGTCTGGAAGCACTTCTTAAAAACAGACCACTTTACTTAACTAGCATCAATTTTGGCCTGCCTCATGAGTTCTGTTTTGAAGTAGTGTAACACGCTGCTGGTTTTAATGTATGTTTTCCATTTATTATAGCTAATACTCCTTCACTATGATTTTAAAATCTTGTCTTTTTGTATTATATGTATGCTTATGATTTTTTCAAGCTGTTATCTTTATTGTAACCAGTAGCACAAACATTGAATCTTACTTTTCATCCCTTTTAAAAAAAGAAAAAGTCTTTAAACAAAAAACTTGGCTAGATCTTGTTTGGGAATTTTACAAGACATCTGTAGCAATTAGATTTTTTTCTACACTGAAAATATAAACTGACTTTTTTCCTTCCATTCAGCTAGTGATCTCTCAACTCTTATAATCTAAACTATTCTTATGATCTATGTAAGCCACGAATGAACTTTCTTTATTCAATAAAATTCAATATTTGGCTTAAAGAAAAACAAAACAATAACAAAAAACACAAACACATATGCCCAAAATATAAGCCCCAATTATTTTATTATTAAATTACAGTTCAATAAGTGATAAAAAAATTAGAAAGTGTATTTTTTAAATTAGAAATGAGCATACAGAAAATAAGTATAAAAACGGTTATTACCTCAAAATTTCTGACTTTCTGCAATATTAAATAAACAAAATGTTACAAATGGGGATAAAATGCAATTATCCCCATTAAAAATATGTTTTCAATCTTTAATAAACACTGTGGAAGTCACTATTTAAAATTTAAGAGAATAACTTCTTATTTGTTCTTTTTCAGATCTAATTTGAATTGAGGACAATAATACACTAGGTGATACTATATAGCCAAATAGTTTTTGTGTATTATTTAATCACCACTCATAAGAGAAACCAATCTAGCAACATATGTTGATAACAAGAGAAGAAAAAATTTTTAAGTAATTTCAGCAAATTCAGGATATTATTTTAAAATTTTTTTCCGTGATGGAGAAAATAATGATGTGTTTTCAAGATGTATCTTCAATGCTTCACCAGTAATCACTGCAAACAAAATCTCTTTAAAATATAGTTAAAATTAAATTATAATTTGACTAAATTATGGATTTTAGACACTTTGGGAATACAATTAACAGACAAAACTCAAAGCAATGTGTTGCAAAGCTGCCCTTCTACACATGACTATGAACCGGTACACAATTCATATAATATGATACTCCCCATGTGAATTTGGCAACACATGAAATTGTTTACCGAATGCCTTGAGTCACTTATCACATGCTAGATGATGTAATCTTATCAACTTGTAATAAAAAGTGCTACAAAATTTAATATCAATTTTTGTATGTATTAAAGACCTATAACAAACAGTTGATCTCCTGGCATTTCTCTGCAGGCCACAATTTCAGTAACACAAGTCCAGAGCATGAGTAGTGCACAAATATCTCTAAAATCCTCATTCAAGAAGAAGCTATGTGATCAGACAACTCCTTTAGATGTTGTCTCTTTTTGTTCTGAATTAAGATAATGACATAGTGCTAGATTTTTTGTTACTTAATTCCTCCATTCTCTAAAAATGTGGCTGCGTGTGAGAACTATTGTCACTTCCATTTGACCTATGGGTTCTTTCTTTGACAGTCACTTTCAAAATGACTTGTGAGGAAATAATACTTAAACTCTGGTAAGAACAATGTAGTCAAGCTCACTTCCACAAATACCCTACAATATTTATTTTCTAAGACCTCTACTTCCTCTAGCTCCTTTGTACCCAACAGCCACCACCCTTACATTTAACATGTTTCAGATTTCAATACATTTCTTTACTATTTTTTCAGATGTATTAGTCTCTAATCATTAAGTAATATTTTAATAGTAAGTATTAGAGGAAAGACTCTGGATTTACCTGGGTTTGAGTAGTAGCTCTACCACTCCCTAGCTATTACAGACTCTGTAGGTAGGACATTCATAAAAGGGATAATATTAACTATATTACAGGGTATTACATAATTTGGGCTTAAATTAGATAATATTTTCAGGATGTCTCCCACAAGGCAAGAATTGAACATACTTTCACCAAATTCAAAGCTACTTCAATTCAGGAAGGCAATTGAATTCATCTTTGCATTTTCCAATACTACACATCGTAGGTCCTAATTGAGATATTTGAATTGAAGAGTATTGGTTTGGTTTTATGTTGCTGCATAACAAATTACCCCACATTCAGCAGCTTAAAATAAGTCTTTTAATAGTTCACTGTTCCAAAGGTTAGAAGTTTGAGATTGGCATGGCTAGAGTCTCTACTTAGTGTCTCACAAGGCAAATCTGATGGTGATGGCAGAGCTTTATTTTCATCTGGTGCTCAGAGTCTTCTTCTAAGCTTACACAGTGGTAGCAACATTCAGTTTCTTGCAAGTATAGGACTGGTTATCAATAGGGGGCATTCTCAGGTCCTAGAGTCTACCTACCATGCGTGCTACTATGTGGCCTCCTCATCTTCAAAGTCAGCTATTTGCATTGAATCCCTCTCTTGCTTCAAATCTTTCTAGCTTTCCATCTCTTTGAAGGGTTCATCTGATTAGGTTTTGCACAGAAAGGATTATCTTCCTTTTATAAAGTCACTGTGCCATATAACATAATCTGATCATGGGAGTGATAGCCTCTTATTGGCAGGCCCTTACCACACTCACTGGGAGATTACTCAAGGGCTGGTATCATTGGGGCTCATCTTAGACTTCTGTCTACGGCAAGTCATATTCTTCCTTTCCCAAACCAATGTGCTACATACAAAGTTAGCAAGTGTGATGGTTTGAAGCTGTATGTACCCCATAAAAGTATGTTCTTAAAGCTAATCCATTTCTGTGGGTGTAGACCTATTGTGGGTGGGACCTCTTGATTAGGTTATTTCAGTTGGGACCTGCCACAGGTTTGTCTTAATTCTCCTACTGGAGTCCTTTATAAGAGGTTAAAAGACAAACAGAAAACACAGAAAAAAGCCCCCAGAGAAGCTGAGAAAGGAAGCCACTGAAGCCTGAAATCTGGAAGCAATGAAACCCAGGTAAGTAGGGAGACATCAGCAGACATCACCATGTGACAGCTGAGGATTCTGGTAGCCGGCCTTTGGGGAGACAGCATCACTTTTTGATGCCTTGATTTGGATGTTTTTCATGGCCAAAGAACTGAAAGCTTATAAATTAATAAATCCCCATTGTAAAAGCCAACCATTTCTGGTATAATGCATTTCATCACCTTTAGCAAACTAAAACAGCAAGTAACATATCATGAGAGACATTTTTAAAACAGAATATATTACATTATGTAGCTAAAATTATTTCACTCAAGAATTAAATATATTTTGGTATCAATCAAGAAACCAAACAAACAAGAAAAAAGGAAAACAAATCAAAACAAAAACCAAAAAAAAAAAAAAAAATGTGCCTGAGCCTGAACTTAAACACGGCCACTGAAATGCTGAAGTCCTGAACACAGATTAGACATTACTAGCTGAGAAGGGCTGTTTAATGGAGTGAGCAAATATTTGGTTTCAACAACTGCTTAGCTAAAATGCCAAATGTAATATAATCTTTCATTTTAATGTAAGTGATTGCTTTTATTTTCTGTCCCATATTGGCACATGTACATTGTCAATTACTTTCCAAATGGTATAAGTACCAGCTTAACAATTTTATACATTAAAAAAAATGAAACATATGTTTAAAGATTTCTATGAAAATTCATTTGGAGAATCACCTGGTGATACTCTAAAAGCTTCACATTTCTTTGAAAGATTTCACTTTAAACAGTTAACTTTTTAAAAAATCATTTATCAGCTTCTCTGTATTCATATATTGAATCATATCCCCGGGAACGGTCTCTAATTCTCACCATCTGCACCTTGGCTAAGACTGTCCATATTCCTTTAATGCATAAATACATCCTGGATTTCTCATTTGTTAGTGAGAGCTGTGAAGCACAGAAAATAATGTTTCCAAGAGGAACCACAAGGGATCATTTATTGCTCCAGCACTTTGAAAAATCTATGAAATTCCTTTATGGCTTCTTCATTACATTTTCAATGGAACAATTAGTTTGAGTGGCTACAAACACTGAATTTTCATGACCACATTAGCCTTTGAAGACAAAATTATTGAATGCATTATTCTCAATGCAAAATACGTGGGATGTGACAAGTTTGCGATTGAAAAGCATAAGTTGCCTTCAACTGGAAAACTAGTTGAGAGTTAATTTTCTAACAACCTATCTAGCCACACTTTAAAACTCTCACAGTTTGTGTAATTCAGTAGTTTGTTCCAAGAATATATTTTACAGGTCTTGAGAGTAGTAACTATGGCTTTTAAAAAAATATTTAGTAAAGCTCTTAAAATGAACAGTACCCCAAACATAAATGTAGTATCTTGAAAACTTCAGCTTCAATTGCTAAACACATTAAGACATTTCTGTGCCCATATCATTCAAGTACACAATATAATTACCTCTGAATGACTGAGGGCACAACTCTGGCACCAACAGAGATTGTTTCCCACTTCTTAACAGAGTAAAATCCTGCCAAAATTATCTTCAAACAAAATGGTTTTGCCTTTCCTACTGGATCTTAACCATTCCATACTTTTTTAAATTTTGGGAACTTCAAGTAAAGTTTACATATTTTGAATCTAAACCAGAGACCAGGACACTTTTTCTCTAAAGCATTAGATAGCAAATATTTTATGTTCTGGGGCCATACAGTCTCTCTGGCAGTACTCAAGTGTGCCATTGTAGTGTGAAAACAACCAATTCACTGCATTTTAATGAATGGGCATGGCTGTGTTCCAATAAAACTTTATTTACAAAAACCAGTTGGCTAATGAAATTTGGCCCTTAGACCCTAGTTTGCCAACCACTGCTCAAGACAAGAGAGTCTCAACTCTCATTTCCTCAAGCCATTTCCTGATTGAAGAGTCAATCATGTCAAGAAATTAATATATCATTCTTTCTGGAAATACATATTGTATTTTTTGTGAGAGTCCTACTTCACTTAGGGTGCTCAAATCTTGAATCGTTTATGTCCCTATATCTGAAGAGGTGGACTCTTTGTTATTATAATTCTGTCTCTACAATGGAAATAAAATATCATTAAACAATACATGAAATGCACAGTGTTTTGTAATAAGTCAGCACTATATGATAAACGTGATTCAAATAATCATTCAATAACAATTATGTGCATTTGTCTACAGATTATCTTTTCAAAATTAGATACTTTCAAGCTAATATTTAATACAAAGCATAATTCAAAAAAAAAGTCTATATCTTCCCGAATATGTGACTGAATGGCAAGCAACTTAGTAGGATGGAGGTATTTATTTCTCAGAATTCACTCTGTCTAGTTTAATATGTTAATACTTTGCTCAGTTTCCTAGTAATTCAGCCATACATTAAATTTGCATATAATATACTATATGTAGATATCTGTGTATAGTATGTGTACATAAGTTCATATGTAAGTATGTTATACATGTCCATATATTTATAAATTTATAGATAATATTTTCAAAACTTTCATCCAATGCTATATTGCCAGAAGCTAAAACCATCTGTGGGGATTAAATATAATCATGATAAATGCTATTTTGGGCAGTCTTAATAATTTTATAACATCTTACAGCACTATATTTATAATACAATGTTGTAAAGTGACTTGATATATTGTTTGATTCTCAGTTGTTATTGTTGAAAGTGTATAATCCCAACAGTTTTCTCTCTTTCATGGTATTGAAAACCCAGTCATTGTTTCATTTATTTTTGTTTTTGTTGTTTTGTTTTTATTTCCCCTTCCTTATTTTTTCAAGATAACTTTAAATGTCAAAGAGGAACAGATTTCTTACTGATAAAGGAACATCATATTATAGGAAATCTGATCTGTACAAACCTGGTCATTTCACATCCAATTACATGATTGAAGAAAGAGATTGAGGCTGCCTAAAGCAGAAAGCAGATGTTTATAATCTCAGAAAGGAAAATTGAGCACAGTTAATCTTCTCCTATGATGGTGGCCTTTCTGGGAAATGAATAACCAGCCTTATTATTCTTGCTCATGTAGGAATCTGTATCCTTTCCAGTCACTCAGTTGGTTTTGGTGTGTTGATCTCACATGGCTATGCTTCAGGGTAATAGGAATTCTCAGAAAGAAGCAGAACCAGCTCACTAATGGTTATTATTCCAGGATTCTGGATAAACATTAGTTCTAAAAAAATAAAATAAAATATAAAGGAAAGCAGAGGATGAAAGCCTAAAGAGTCTCTTCCTTTTGATTCTCCAGGAAGACATAGCTCATTATTTTCATTGTAAGGTGCGGGACACTGTTATCGAGTTCTGACTTGGCGGGCCTGGGCCAGGGGAACTGATCAGCCCCTAGGAAAGGTAGTGGGGCACGGGTGGTTGCGCCCTCCACGGCCCCCCGGGCCTGAGAAAGTGGAGCCGAATGCAGGCCCCATTTCCTCACCCCAAAGTAAAAACCATTGGGGAGGGCTTGCCGGAGAAAACCACCCCCTTTACCTTGCCCACCCACTCCCCGTTACCGGAGCAACTCCCGCCCCTTTTCAATCAACCTCCGCGCCCTCTCAGAACCAATCCAAGCCTTTAACCCTTACAGCTACCCCGCCCTCTAAATGCCCGATATAAGCTTGTACTCTCCCCTAATAAACTCTCTTGGTTTTCATCATCCTAAAAGAAGCGTGTCCCGCCTGTTCCTTTCTCGCCGCCCTCCATACTTGCACGCCTCCCGCCGGGGACCTGGCCAAGTCCCCCGCCTCGCCCTCGCCTCCGGGAAAGAGCCCCCGCCGCCGGTACCCTCGGAGCAATCCTGGGAGCCTAGGATTTAGCAACCGGCCGCCACCCTCCCCCAGACGAATCAACTGCGACCGCAGTAAGGCTCTATGTCCATAATTTCCCTTGAGATTGCTTCATTTTGTATTGCTTCAGTTTCAGTGCATGAAAGTATTAGAGGCAGGGTTTTAAAAACTAACATTACAAACCCAAATGTCATTTGCAGAGTAATGGCTTTCTAAATCTCACATAATTAACCTGTAGCCTACACATATGACAATATTCAATATTGACAATACTTCATAGATTCTTAAATATCTGTACCATATCAATACAAAGGATGTGCAAAAGGTTTCTTATAATTTTAATTCCACTGAGTTAAATTCTGTAAATATCTTTTCAGCTCTATTATATGACAAAAGACATGTATGACATGATTTCATACCGTGAGTATATTACAGTTACCTGAAGAGAAATAAGAGATTTAGAGTTAACCAATGTATCTGTTTTGCAGTTTTGAGTGTAAATAGTACTCTATCTACACACACACTCACACACATACACTATCTCATAGTTGAAAACTCAAGCCTTCACTTTCCTAATCAAGAAGATACATTTACCAAACAGTAAATAGAAAAGTCAATTTCTCTCTCTCTCTCTCTCTCTCTCTCTCTCTCTCCCCCCCTCCCCCTTTCCTCCCTCCCTCTCTCTCTCTGTCTCTTCCCCTCTCTCTCTTTCTCTCTCTCTCTCTCTCTTTCTCCTACTCCTACTCCCCCTTCTCCTCAGCCTCCTCTCCCTGCTCCTTCTTCTCCTTCCTCTTCTCATTCCTTTGCTCCTCCTCCCCTTTCCCTCCTCCTTCTCTTCTTTTTCTTCTACCTATCTCCTTCTCTGATATCCTAAACTTCTTCCCTCACCCCAGATGTTTATTAGCATCTTATTTCCTGCAGTAGTGTTCCCTGAGTTACGTAAAATGAACCTTACCGGTTTTAGAAGCTGTTGAATCTGAAATAATCTATAAACACTTGAAATCTAGGTTGTCTAAAATTTTCTTTACCTGAGCTGCCACTAACTCTGTGTACTATCTCTCAGATGATTTTTTTACATGTCAGATTTTCTTCAAGAGCCCCAAAATCATATCCATTGTCTCTTTTTTGCTTTGCCTGGAAAATTTTGCTCCAAGCCAAACTGTCTTTCACTCCCATTGGAGATCCCAAGTTGTTTCTGAAGCTCTGAACACCTTAGATCCAGAATTGTCCAGATTTCTTTGAACACTTCTGATCACAAAGTAACAGCCCCTAAACTCATTCAAAGCTAGACCACATGTCTCGCTATAGCTGCTGTCTCACTGGCCACATGTCTCCCCACTACCCCATTCCCTATTCTTATTATTGGCTAAGCTCACTCTAATCACCTTTAATAAATTACAAGAAATTTAGAGCCTCCACTCTTTTCCAGAATTCCTGTGAACTTCTCCTGATAATTGTCCCACATAATGTGTAGCAACATATAGTTTCTCTACAGAGAAAATAATTTTTCAAAGTAACTCATAGGTCAAGTCATTACATGCAGGATTTAACAAGAGAAATGTAAAGATAAGGCAGTTAAATAATATCTCTGAATTACAGTGCAAAATGTGTAATATAAGCACTATTTATTGGGTACCTAAAATGAGGTGGACCACTCCAGGCACTGGAAAATGCAGATGTTAAATTATTAGAAGTATAATGGATGTCACTAATGGATGGAAATTTCCATGAGGGTTGAATTTTTGGTGTTTTAGGGAATTTTAAGGTATGAGAGAAAAGGCACAAGTTACTCTGGGAAAGGAAATTGCATAACTTTGTGAAGTATGTGTGAACTTTTGCAATGGGAGAGTAGGTGAGTAAGAGGCAAATGGAGGGAGACAAATGTATATCAACATTATCAATATTATTTTTAAATTCCATGAAATGAGTACAGATAGTCTCCAAACTCTTTGCTAAAAACCTTTAATCAATAAGTCATTTAAGAAGCCATTGGGTCCAAGTAAAAGATAATAATGATCTGAACTATTGTAGTGGTTTTTACTCAATAGTTATTTAATGAGCACCTACTATGTGGCAGGTAGTTTTTTTTCCTAGCTAAAGAGATACCACAGGAAAAATACACACTCTTTGTCTTTATGGAAACTTCTATTTGAAAGCACAAATAATAATCATGTAAACAGATAAATACATAATTACAGTTATAAATGCAATGAAGAAAATAGATCTAAATGTTAAGAGAGCGACTCAATCTATTATTTATATAGAAAGATCAAAGAAAACATGTGAGGAGTGACATTTAATCAGATGCAAAAATAATGAAAAGAAACTAGTTATTCAAATATCTGCTAGAAAATCTTTCAAACAGAGGAAATTATTGGTGCAAAACCTTTAGGCAGGAACTAGGTCAGTATGCTTGTGGAACAAAGAGAAGAGCAGTGAGTCCTAAAGGGGAGACGCTACAAAATCATTATAGAAGTGGAGGAGACCCAGATATTATTTAATAGGGTCCTGTTGGATGTAATATGGTGTCAGCATTTTATTGTAATTCAATAAGAATACATTCCAGAGTTTTAAAACAGGCAAGTAATATGGCAGTGGGTATAATGGGAAGCAAGTGGATTTTAAGTCTATTTTGGAGATAGAATTAACAGAATACATGCTTAATTTGATAAAGGTATGAAAGAAAAGAAGCTTTTAATACTGACTAAAAAAATTCTGACTTCAGAGACTCAATAGCAGATGGTGTCATCATTTATTACAGTAGGGAACATAGAGGAAAGAGATGAGGATTACAGAAATAACGGAAGGTGATGAGCTTCATTTGGGGGCCCATGAGACATCCAATTATAGTGTTCAGTGAGTTTCAAATCTGTAGTGCAAAGGAGAGTCAAAAAAAAGTGTAAAGACCTTTCATAGAACTGGGTATTAATAATACATAGTTTGTGAAGGCAGATTTCCTTTTATGTCCACATATAGGCGCTACTGATACTTTGGGAAAGACTTAGTGATTTATGAATTCACTTTAGTTATTTATTCTTAGACTAGCTATGACTTTTTAAAAATCTCATACTATCTTTCCCTTACAATCAACATACATGCCATCAACTTTCTTCAAAATTTGTTTAGTTTTGATAATGTGTACATAACCTAACTGCAGCAAAAGATGAGACTCTAACTATTGACCTGTTATAATAAATAAAATTTTAAAAAGTCAGTAACTATGTAAAGTAATATTAATGACAAACAAGCATTCTCTGTGTCAACCTAAGTACTGAGATAATTATACAGCTTCTCATTTACCTAATTATTAGATTGCAATGATATTAAAATTCTAGCAATACTTAATCACATTTAAAAAGGTGAACATATGTTTCAGTTTGCCTAGAAGAGTTCTGGTTTCACCTGTTGTTCTTTATTCAATTTAGCAGTTGTCCTAGACTTTTCATTTTTAACAAAGTGTTAAAATGCCTTGCCACATTAAAAAAGCCACAATAGGTTTGGTACACCTTCTCTTTGTACTTCAAGCTTCTGCCAATGTGTCATTTAGTAACACATAAGATCCAAGTGCAAATGCAGAGTTAAACATGAAAGCTGATCATTGATAGCTTGCCTCTCTTCTCAAGATCCTTTACAGATGCAATGAAATTGAATTAGCTCTCCCTTTCAAGGACAACATGAAGAGCACTATTGATAAAACCTACTGTTGTCATCTGTAAGGGCCTAGAAACACCTAACTTCTTCAGGTAGAGTGTATTAGTGGGTGTGATGGTTTGAAGGTGTATGTAACCCTGAAAAGAGCATGTCCTTAAATTAGATCCATTCCAGTGGGTGTCAACCTATTGTGCATGTGGACCCATTGTGAGTAGGATCTTAACTTAAGTTGGGATGGGACCCATGTCATTCAAGGTAAGTTTTAATCCTTTTACTGGAGTCCTTTATAAGAGATGAAGTTCAGAAAAAAGCCCCAGAGAAGCTAAGACACAGAGAAGCTTAGAGAAGGGCACACATATGCTAAGAGAGCTAGACGCTACAAGAGAGAAGCATGCAGAAGCTCAGTGAGGAAGTCTCTGAAGCCAGAGGCTGGAAAAAATGAAACCCAGGAGAAAAAGACCAGCAGGCATGCCCTGTGCCTTCCCAAGTGACAGATGAGCTGAGGATGCCCACAACCTGTCTTCAAAGTCCAGGTATGGCCCTGTTGATGATTTGGACATTTTCATGGCCTCAGAATTGTAAACTTGTAACTTAATAAATCCCCATTGTAAAAGCTAACCCATTTCTGGTATATTGCATTTCATCAGCTTTAGCAAACTAAAACAATGGGAGAGTGTAAGATACTGCTACAACTGATGGCCACTGGTGTGAGATCATTTGGTTATTGGCCCATACCATAGAACATGAACATGGGGTCAATAGTAAATGCACAAAATTATAGATTAGGCATATTTGAAATATGAATAGGAAATAGCAGCCAAGCAATCCTATTGTAAGATATATAGAAAGTGATCTGAACACTATTTCTACAATGTTTTTCTAGGGTGTAAATCTATAAACATTTATTAATTTTTGGCAATTTAAAAAAATATTGCCATATAAGTCTTCTGGAAGCAATGAGATAAAAACTCAGTGTATTTGAAATGAAAAATTAAGTAACATAATTTTATTTCTAAGGAGGGTTTCTGAAGAATGAACAACTTGCTAAAAATACTTATTAACCTATGTCATCCAACATGGATAACCTTAGGGACCTCACTAATGAAAAAGCAGCAATGTCTACTTCAAAAGTTATTTATTTAACAGTGTGCCCAATGATAATGACTTAACCAGTGCAATTATAGGAGTTATGTCATATGTATCACTCTATGAAGCATGACTTTTCACTTAGATCAAATAATCCTTCTGAAATAATTTTGTTCATTTATTTGTGCATGTGTAAAAAGTGGTGTGATAGATGTTAATTGATGCTTGATTAGCAGAAGTTTACAAAGAACTTTTATATCACCAATATTATATTTTTCAAACAAAAAATCATTTAACTTAATTCCAATAATGGTGGCAATTTTCATCCAATTCATGAAATCAAAGTAAAGTAAAGCTTGTAGAACTCCTGTCTGGTAAATGGGAAACATCTAAAAATCATTTGGGATTATTAATGTAAATTCATTTGGAAAATTCAATATTGACTAAATTATTTGTTTTTATAGTAATAACACAAATGCAAATTTTGATATAGCACAGCATCTTGGTAAAAACATTTCTTAGTAGATTAGAAAACTATTGAGGTGAAATATATTGACATATATAAAAGCAGAAGTGAAAGTTGTCAAAATTTATATAAATATACATAGTGTAATTATTCTATGAAATGTTGCAATGAATTTCTCAATGTAAGAACATGTTTTCTCTCTGCCGCTATGTGTTGCTTTGCAAATTGGAAATGATTGCACATTTGAAGAATTACTTTGTAACCAACCTAAGTCTATTACAATGGTATTGAATATTTTGTGAGAGCTCTAAATTTTGGTTATATTTTACTTAAAATCAGTTGAAAATCTTTAATCAATGTAGACAAAGAATGGTTCACAAAATCCTTTAAGGTTTTAGTGAACTCGCCAACTGGTAAACACTGACATTTATTCCTACAAAATAATGAAGGGATCAAACAAATTGAGCCCTGAGAGATCAAATAATGTAACTAAAAAACTCTATCATTGGGCTTTTTTCTCAGCCTTAAGAAAAAAATCTCTAATGGAGTTCCAATTTTTAATTTAATTCATATATTTCAAAATTGCACTAAAGTAAATTAAGAAATCCTATGATATGCAGTATCTAAATTTGACAAAATTTAGGTCTCATGCTTTGAATTGCAAAAATATTTACATGTAAAACCCATTTTCTTTACCCTTCTTTATATACCACAATCATCATCGCTCTTTCTCTCCATGTGACCTGGGGTGTGCAGAGGATGGGGGATATGCATCCCTTTTAGCAGTTCATATAAAAGAGAACAATGCTATTTATTTTGCTACATCTGGGATTCTTAAAAATTTGGATTAATGTATTGTGACGGAGGAAGGAAAGAAATCCTACTTCCCAGGGTCTGGGGCAAGATTTCACCCAAATCCAATTCCTAGCAACATAATTCAAGCACACTGTGTCTGATGTTAGATATTACTTATGAAAATACAAACATTACTTGCAATCTTAGGGTAAATGTGATATTCAAGAGAGAATTGCCAGTTTAACTCACACTCCCAGTCCCTCTGTCACTCTGCTGTATATTCACAGGGGTCAGGGTAAACTTTCCCAATAAAGAAGACCCATGATTCCTAATAGATTTCCTCAAGAGCCAGAGGGAAGCCTGTGGAACAAGATCTCCTCCATATAAAGCTATCACCATGGTCCCATATCATCACTTGCTTTGCTGCTTAGTGTTGATTAAGGGACTTAGGAAACTGATGGACTCAACATTTCCAACAGATGTAGAAGATAATAGAAAGGTGATTCTGAGTATTCTCTGGAGCCAAAACACTTGGTGTTATGTTAATATACTGAATTAGGAAAGAATGTTGCCAGTAATAATAATGAAGACAGTACACATCAAAAAATATGTTATGATGAGTCAGGAATTTGCCAATCTCTGAGAATGTATAGCAGATTATCAGTAACATTGACATGTTAGAAAACCTGTGGCAATATTATGTCTGAGTGAAATTAAATTAACCATAGATCATGTTTTGAAAATCAGAAATGAGAAAAAATATTATCGTACTCATTCATCCATCTTTATTATTTTTTATTTTTTCACTAAAATGTATCTACTAATAGTTTAATTTGTAATGTAAATATTGAAAATTAAATCAAAACACTTTACTCAATTTCATACTTTTAATAAAACTAATTTGAGGTTAATTACAATTTCATTTCTTTTATTTTTACTAAGTAAGTCTGTTACCTGGCTTAATCTGAAGCAAGTCATTATTGCTTTAGTAGATGAGACGAGTCGGGCTGAATAACCAAACTGAACTATAGAAGCAGCTTCCATGTTATAGTAATAAGTGGGGGGAAGTGTCACCCTTTAGTTTTCTCCTATTTTTGGAGTATTAATTGAATCATTTGCTTCTGCAAATTTACTAGCAGTCAACATACAATATAATAGGTGATCAAGAAGACAATAGGAGGAATATACTTATCTGAACTCTGATTAGGAAAATTGTAATTCCACATACATGCAAAGTAATTGCAACCTAGAATGGAAAATACAAGTCATTATTATTCTGCATCTCATTATAAGAAGATTTGAACTGAGTAAAAAGTAACGCAGATGCTTCCTTTATTTTTGTTCCTCTTGGTGTTTATGATCAGGGAAATTGGCACAATATTCCAACACTTCTCCAATCCCAAATGCCCACCATATTTCCTTCTCAGGCAATACTGAACCAAATTCTCAAAGAAGAGAAAATTAAAAAAAAAAAAAAATCCCATTAAATAGTAGAAATAAAAGAGAAAAAGAATAAAATCATATGAGATTTTGAAATTGCAATTATTTCTTTAAAAGGATCATTTTAAAGTGTTTCTTCTAAGAAGACACAATTATATTTGAAAATTATATTCCTTCTTGGTCAAAAATAATAACTTACTGATTCAAACAATAAACTCAAGCACTAGCAAGTACAAGAAAGTACTTGAAAATGTAAGATGTTAAGAACTTTTATTCTTGTTTAAAGAAAAACATTGTTTACCATTCTCATATAACCAGTAATAACTCAAATGGATAGAGACAATTCACTTGAAGTCCAATTTCAGGTTTATTAATCTGTCTATCTCATATGTTAGAGAAGTCTGTGAAGAGTAGTGGAAGACAACCTGATAGAGAAAGAAAAGGACCATGTCTGACAAGGATTAAAAGCCCAGCATATTATCTACTTGATTTCGGCCAAATAGTACAATATCTCTGGATATTTATGTAGGTGTGTATGAACATGCTATTTATAGAATATTTCCAATGAATTAGGAAGCATGCTAAGCATTTTATATATGTATATATTTTCCCATATAATTCTCATGACAATTTCATGAGTTAAGTATAATTACTCCTATTTTGTAGATAATTCATATTCAGACAAGTCAAAATAATTTTCTCAAGATCAAATAACAAGCAAGTGGCAAAGCCAAGATTTGAAATTAGTATGTCTAGCATCAAAGCCCATGCTTTTAACAATTATTTTACATTGCATCATTTAAAAGTATCTGTTTATAAATAAAAGTGCGCAAGGTTTGTACACAATAATTATTATTCATTATTCAGTGAAGAAATTCCAGACAAAAGGCTTAGCCACAGGAGTTCTCTAGTATTCTCACCAGTTATCTTCAAATGCAACCCTTCAGTTATAGATTAGCAATGGGTTGGCTTAATAAAATGGGAATCAATTTGCTTACAGTTTTGAGGTTAAAAGAAAATCCAAATCAAGGCATTATCAAGGCAATGCTTTCTCCTCAAAGTCTGTGGCATTCTGGGGTTGACTACTGGCAATTCTTGGTCCTTAGCTTGCCACATGGTGAGGCACCTGGAAGCATCTCCTGGTATCTCCCTTCTATTCCAGGATGTTCAGTTTCTGGCTGCTCACTCTATGGCTTTTTCTCTCTGGGTCTGAATTTCATTCCATTTATAAAGAATTCCAGTAACAGGATTAAGGCCCATTGTGATTGAGGTGAGTCACACCTTAACTGAAGAAACCTCATTAGAAGGTCCTACTTACAATGGGTTCATATCCACAGGAATGGACTAGATTTAAGAACATGTGTTTCTGGGGTACGTACAGCTTCAAACCACCATACTCCACACTCTGGACCTAAAAAGACATGTACTTTCAACTTGTAAAATACATTAATTCATAACAACATCCCAAAAGCCTTAAGTACAAAGTCTTATCAAAATTGGTTATGGGTGTGTCTGTCCTGGGGAACTATTTCTTCCTGTCTGTGGACCAAAGAAACCGAGATTCAAAAGTTTTCTGCTTCAAATAGTCAATGGAGGGACAGAGATAGGATAAACATTTCCATTCCTATATGGAGATATTGGAAGGAAAACAGGGGTCATGGGTCCCAAACAATTCGGAAACCCTGTAGGACAAGTTCCATTAGATTTCAAGGTCTGAGAGTCACCTATGGAGCAATATTTTGTCTTCTGTTCCTGATGAAGCAGTAGCCCAGCCACATTCCAAATAATTGTGCAGTGGCCTTGCTCTTCCCAAATGCTGGGTGAAGGTCCCACCCTCTACAAGCACTGGGGTGGCAGTCAGGCCATTCTCTCCATGAAACTCAGGATATTCCAAACCAATAATCTCTTGTTTCTTTGTGCCCAGGAGTTCAGTTCTCAGCCCATTCCTCTCTCATTTCATTATAAGCCGCAAGGAGGAATCTGAATGTGCCTTCCACACTTGGCTTGAAAATCTCCTGAATTAAATATCCAATTTCATCACTTTCAAGTTCTGCCTTGCAACTGACATCAGAACTCAATTTTGCCAAGTTCTCTACCACTTTAAAACAAAGACTATCTTTCCATCATTTTCTTGTAAGCCTCTTCAGAAGTATCTGTATTTCTACCAATAATCTCTTCAAAGCAATCTAGGCCTTTTCTATCAAGTACCTCACTATTCTTCCATCCTCTACCTATTACTTAATTCCAAAGCCATTTCCACATTTTTGGTATTTGCAGTTCCAGCACTCCACCCTCCTGGTACCAAAATCTACATTAGTCAGTGTTCTCTAGGGAAACAGAACTGGCAGGGGATATAATATATATATATGAGATTATTGAATGTAATGAGATCTTTAAAATAGGAATTGGCTCATGTGATCATAGGGGTGGGTAAGCCCAAATTCCGTAGGGCAGGCCACAAACTGGGAACTCCAATGAAGTCTTTGGATAAATTCCCCAGGAGAAGCTCGCTGGCTGAAGTAGAGATGGGAATTCTCTCTTTGACTGCTGAAATCATCCCTTCTTCTTTTAAGGCCTTCACCTGAGTGGATGAGACATTTCTCATTGTTGAAAACAATCTCCTCAGTTGATTGCAGATGAAATCAGCCACAGATGCAATCACTTTACCGATTATTTAAATCTATGAAATGTCCTCACAGTAACAATCAGGACAGTGCTTGCTTGACCAAACAACTGGACACCATCACCTGGCCATGTTGACACATGAAGTTAACCCTCACAATGGGCAAAGAAAAATAATGTTTCCCCTCATTACAGGAATCAGAGAATTTATTAGAATTTAGTCTTGAGAATAAGATCTGGGCTCAAACATTTACTTAATCCCTTGGTAACTACAGGCTTGGTCAAGCCACCTGTTCTTTCTGAGACACAATTTCCTCATTTGTAATGGAGACTCTGAATGCATAATAGGGTAATTGAATGTGCTAATGAGGTAATGCTCCATGTCCATCAGTGTCCAGCATTCCATGAGCATGCATATTGTTATGTCTGTTACTCTGCAGGTCCTGTCCCAATCTTCTTCAGCTTCAGGCTTCCAACTCATGGCCTCTCTGCTCAGAGAAGCTGGGTTAATCTCTTTTTAACAAAGGAATACCAAAATATTGCATCTTGGGTGGTGGTGGCTATCAGAGAAGAGGTCAGCTCCTTGGCAAGTGAGCTGGCAACTCCTTTGTGATTGAAAGCATTAAGTAATTAACTAAGCCATTTGGACTATCATGAGGAGCATGACAGAAATTGATCAGTAGAAAGGGTGATTAGATAAGGCTTGGGAAGGCAAGAAAAAGAGGTGGGTAGGGAGATGAACAAATAGTGACAATGACAAGAAATTAGTGAGAGTAGCCTACCCATAAAGTTGAGTTGATTCCTCTTGGTTTTCTACCCCTAGTATCAGAAAGTATATATCTCTAACATAAAACACAGTAGCCTTAAAACAGACAGAGTGAGTCTCTGCTCATCATAATTTTATGAGACATATTAGAAAGATGTGCCAGGATCTGGGTTTTGACCAGCCCTCAGGGGTGATTTGTACATGTCTACAGCATGAGAGTTGACTGAGAGGAATTAATGGCCTTCATCCCATGAATGGATATCAGAGGACCAAGATCTGGAGTGGTAAAGCAATTGTCTCTTTTGATACTTTAGGATCTAGGCACTGGCTTTCTTAAGTCAGGCTTTGGTGGTTGTAGTGGTGGTCGAAGTCTCTGTAGATAATGCTTTACTGAATTTCTAAGGATATAAGATACATAAGGACAGCAGGGATGCCAACCTATTAATTCTACTTTGGACATTTTAGAGAGGGAGAAGAACAAATTCATGCCTCAGGATATCTCACAAGAAATAGATAAGAAGTCACAGGCTGCCTTGTGACCCTGCTACTTCAAATATTAGAAATTACTAAAAAATAAAAAATAGTCCAAAGCTGATATGGCAGAAAACTGATTTCCAGGTTTATCGAATACACAAGATATTTAGGCTCCTATGGTTAAAATTCAAACCCCAATTAATAAGATTTAATTAATAGTATCATTTTAGTTAACAAACCCTCCTCCACCCCCACTAAGTTGATTAATTAGAGCTGTTTACTTTCCATGCAAGAAAGCCTAACACAGGATTCAACAAATATTACTTCCTTTTATTTCCCACAATGCAGTATTGAAAAAAAGTTACAGAATTCATCTTTCTACTTATATAACACATTTTTGTTCTTTAATTACAATCCCAAGTAGGTTTTACATTTTAATATATTCATTTACACCAAAGTATTTTTTTCTTCTTCATGTTATTTTAGTTATTCATGTGTTCACATCTCTATTCAGTCAATAATTCAAATTATACAGACTTTGGGACTGTTACAGAGAATGAGACACTATATATTTGGAAGAACAGCAAACAAATGGACAGTTGTAATGCTGGAAAAAATGCTAGAACAGTTCTGTAGAAACACAGAGAGAGGAGTAACTAACTCTAGATGAAAAGAAAATTTTATGGTTGATTATTTAGTAACTTGGCCTTCAAATATATTTAGCTTTAAATTAACACTGATCATACATTTATCAATCAATCCTCTATTTTTTCTGACACAACTAGCCTGCAAATTGTGAGTTAAATTAAATTGTAGCAAAAATATCTGGATTGTGCTTAGAAAAGGACTTTTTTTAGCTTTGTAGGAAGTGAACTAATGGTAGTGGTGGGATTATATAATTTATTAACCAAACCCTTTTCATAAAGGCAAAAAGCATTACTCAGAAACACTCTGTTGGAAGGCCTTGCTCACATCTATACACAACTGAAGGGAAAAATTTGATACCATATGTTTATCTAGGAAACCATAATACCAGCAAAAATAAATCAGTAAACAAGCAAACAAAAATCATCAAGTGTGGAGAAAGAGCTCAACATTGTTGTATTTTCCTCCAAAAGTTTTCCACTTGTTTTAATTTATTACATACATTTTATAAAACAGGAAAACAATTCAAGAGTGCTTTCATTTGAGGCACAAAAGTCAACTAGTACTTCAATCTTGTCATAGCATCTGTTTATTTCTCCATTCTTAGGGATCATTAATGATATATAAGATGATTTTAACTCTTTGATATTGGAAGAAAATCTGAAAATATGCATAAAGTTTTAAAATTTAAATTCTCCTAAATATATTTGAGCCTTGATCCATCAATTGGTAGTTTTAAAACATGGAGTAAATGTATATTGTTTCCATCCATTAAACAAAATAATTTTTTCTCCATTTGTTTGGGAAATATATATATTTTTTGTGTTGCTAATTAATTTTAGAAATTGTGTTTGATTCAAAAAATTCTTTTGAAATAATACAAACTTACAAAAGTATGTTTTCTACTAGCAATCAAATGTTTATTCAAAATTTCAAAAATATTTCAAGTTTTTAAGTCACTCACATGTAACTTTTACTATCTACCTTTTTTAAATTCATTTTTAATGAGATATATTCAAATACCATGCAGTCATACTAAACAAAATGTACATTCAATTGTTTACAGTACCATTATATATTTGTGCATTCATCACCAAAATTAATTTTTGACATTTTCATTACCACACACACACAAATAATAATAATAAAAATTAAAGTGAAAAAGAGCAATTAAAGAAAAGAAGAACACTGGGCGCCTTTTTTTTTTCTCTTCCCCCATTTTTCTACTCATCCATCCATATAGTAGACAAGGGGGAGTGTGGTTCATATGGCTTTCCCAATCACATTGTCACCCCTTATAAGCTACATTTTTATACAGTCGTCTTCAAGATTCATGGGTTCTGGGTTGTAGTTTGATAGTTTCAGGTATTTACTGCTAGCTAATACAATTCATTAGAACCTAAAAAGGGTTGTCTATATTGTGTGTAAGAGTGCCCACCAGAGTGACCTCTCGGTTCATTTTGTAATCTCTCTGCAACTGAAGCTTATTTCATTTCCTTTCACATCCCCCTTTTGGTCAAGAAGATGTTATCCATCCCACGATGCCAGGTCTAGATTCCTCCCCGGGAATCATATTCCATGTTGCCAGCGGGATTCACTCCCTTGGGTGTCAGATCCCACATAGGAGGGAGGACAGTGATTTCACGTGCCAATTTGGCTTAGCTAGAGAGAGAGGGCCACATCTGAGCAACAAAGAGGAATTCGGGAGGAAGCTTTTAGGCACAACTATAGGGAAGCCTAGCCTTTCCTTTGCAGCAACATCTTCCCAGCAAGTCCTGTGGTAGAGGGCTGAGCCCACCAAAACACCAGTCTGTGAGCACATCGGCAACCATCAAGGTGGGGAAGCCCAACACCCCTGCATTCTCTACCAGCTCCTCAAGGGGGCTCTGCATATTTTTTATTGTTTTTTCTTTTTCAATTAAATCTTCTTTTTAAATCACCTATATCAAAAAATAAAAAAAATACATTAAAAAATTTTTTTTCAAACAAACCATAAAAATGGAGTAAGAAAAAGACAACTAACCTAAGATAACTACTTTACTTCTAGCATGTTCCTACTCTACCCCAAGAAAATAACCTAATACAGCAACATTTCTGTGAACTTGTTCTTACCATACCCATCAGAAATTAACAGACCATAGTCATTCCTGAGCATTCCCAGAACGTTAAATTTACCCATGACAGCTTATCTGTTCTTATTGGGTTATCACTCCCCCTTCCTTAATTGCTGTCTATCACTAGTTCCCCTACATTCTACATTATAAACCATTTGTTTTACATTTTTGAATGTTCACATTAGTGGTAGCATATAATATTTCTCTTTTTGTGCCTGGCTTATTTCGGTCAGCATTATGTCTTCAAGGTTCATCCATGTTGTCATGTGTTTCCCGACATCGTTCCTTCTTACAGCCACGCAGTATTCCATCGTGAGTACATACAACATTCTATTTATCCACTCATCTGTTGAAGGACATTTGGGTTATTTCCATCTCTTGGCAATTTTGAATAGTGCTGCTATGAACATTGGCGTGCAGTTATCTGTACATGTCACTGCTTTCAGATCTTCCGGGTATATACTGAGAAGTGCAATCCCTGGATCGAAGGGTAACTCTGTATCTAGTTTTCTAAGGAAGTGCCAGACTGACTTCCAGAGTGGCTGAACTATTATACAGTCCCAGCAACAGTGAATATTATCATATTGAGGAAGTTTTCTTCAATTCCTACCTTCTGAAGTGTTTTTATAAAAAAGGAATGTTGGATTTTGTCGAATGCTTTTTCAGCATCTATTGAGATGATCATTTAGTTTTTCTCTTTCGATTTGTTAGTGTGTTGTAATACACTGACTTTCTTATGTTGAACCATCCTTGCATGCCTGGAATGAACTCCAGTTGGTCATGGTGTATGATTTTTTTAATGTGTCTTTGGATTCGATTTGGAAGTATTTTGTTGAGAATTTTTGCATCTATATTCATTAGGGAGATAGGCCTGTAGTTTTCCTTTTTTGTAGCATCTTTGCCTGGTTTTGGCATTAGATTAATGTTAGCTTCATAAAATGTGTTAGATAGTATTCCATTTTCTTAGATTTTTTGAAAGAATTTAAGTAAGATTGGTGTCAGTTCTTTTTGGAAATTTTGGCAGAATTCCCTTGTGAAGCCATTTGGCCCTGGGCATTTATTTGTGAGAAGCTTTTCAATAACTGATTGGATCTCTTTGCTTGTTATTGGTTGGTTGAGGTCTTCTATTTCTTCTCTGGTCAGTCTAGCTTGTTCATATGTTTCCAGGAAATTGTCCATTTCCTCTACATTATCCAGTTTGTTGGCATACAGGTGTTCATAGTATCCCCTTATAATTTTTTTTAATTTCTTCAGGATACACAGTAATGTCACCTTTCTCATTCATTATTTTCTTTACATGGGTCTTCTCTCTTTTTCATTTTGTCATTCTATCTAGGAATTTATCAATCGTTTTGATCTTCTCAAAGAACCAACTTTTGGTGTTATTTATTCCCTCTATTGTCTTTTTTGTTCTCTATGTCATTTATTTCTGCTTTAATCTTTGTTATTTGTTTTCTTCTACTTGGTTTAGGATTGGCTTGCTGTTCATTTTCTAGCTTCTTCAGTTGATCCATTAGTTCTTTGATTTTAGCTCTTTCTTCCTTTTTAATGTATGCATTTAGTGCTAAAATTTCCCCAAGTACCACTTTTGCTGCATCCCATAGTTTTTGGTATGTTGTGTTCTCATTTTCATTTGTTGGTATATATTTAGCAATTTCTCTTGCTATTTCTTCTTTAACCCACTGATTGTTTAGGGGCGTGTTGTTTAACCTCTAGGTATTTGTGAATTTTCTAAGTCTCTGATAATTATTGACTTCTAATTGTATTCCATTTAGGTCAGAGAATGTGCTTTGAATAATTTCATATTTTTTTTAAAATTTATTGAGGCTTGTTTTATGTCCCAGCATATAATCTATTCTGGAGAAAGTTCTGTGAACACTAGAAAAAATGTGTATCCTGGTGATTTGGGATGTAATGTTCTATATATGTCTGTTAAATCCAATTCATTTATCAGATTGTTTAAGTTTTCAATTTCCCTTTTGGTCTTCAGTCTGGTTGATCTATCTATAGGAGAGAGTGATGTGTTGAAGTCTCCCACAATTGTGGAAACATCAATCGCTTCCTTTAGTTTTGCCAGTGTTTTTCTCATGTATTTTGTGGCATCATGATTGGGTGCATGAACATTTATGATTGTTATTTCTTCTTGTTGAATTGCCCCTTTTATTAGTATGCAGTGGCCTTCTTTGTCTCTCATAACATCCATGCATTTAAAGTCTATTTTATCTGAGATTGATATTGCTACTCCTGCTTTCTTTTGGCTGTAGCTTGTATGAAATATTTTTTCCTTCCTTTAATTTTCAATTTCTTTGTGTCCCTGTGTCTAGGATGAGTCTCTTGCATACAACATATTGTGGTTCATTTTTTTTGAGCCATTCTGCAAATCTATATTTTTTAATTGGGGAATTTAATCCATTTGCAGTCAACATTATTACTGTGAAGGCATTTCTTGAATCAGCCATCTTATCCTTTGGCTTATGTTTTTCAAATATATTTTTTCCCTCTTTCTCTTAATGTCCTTTAATGTACCCATACTGAATCTCTATAGTACTGAAACTTTCTCCATCTCTCTCTCTCCTTTCTTTGTTTTTCTGTCAGTAGGGCTCCCTTTTAGTACCTGAAGTAGGGCAGGTCTCTTGTTAGCAAATTCTCTCAGCATTTGTCTGTGAAAAATGTAAGCTCTCCCTCAAATTTGAAGAAGAGCTTTGCTGGATAAAGAATTCTTGGCTGGCAATTTTTCTCTCTCAGAATTTTAAATACATCGTGCGACTGCTTTCTCACCTCCATGGTGGCTGCAGAGTAGTCACTACTTAGTTTTATGTTGTTTCCTTTGTATGTGGTGAATTGCTTTTCTCTTGCTGCTTTCAGAACTTGCTCCTTCTCTTCAGTATTTGACAGTGTGATCATAATATGTCTTGGAGTGGGTTTATTTGGATTTATTCTATTTGGAGTTCGCTGGGCATTTATGATTTGTGTATTTATGGTGTTTAGAAGATTTGGGAAGTCTTCCCCACCAATTTCTTTGAATACTCTTCCTAGACCTTTACCCTTATCTTGCCCTTCTGAAACACCAATGAGTCTTATATTTGGATGTTTTATATCATCTGTCATATCCCTGAGGTCCATTTTGATTTTTTTTTTAATTTTTTCCCCTTTCTTTCTTTTGTTCTTTCATTTTTTGTTCTGTCATCCTCTGGGTCACTGATTCACTGTTCAGCTTTATCTAGTCTTGTACTATGAGTATCCAGAATCTTTTTAATTTGATCAACAGTTTCTTTTATTTCCATAAGATCTTCTATTTTTTATTTACTCTTGCAATTTCTTCTTTATGCTCTTCTAGGATCTCCTTCATGTCCTTTATATCCTGTGCCATGCTCTTCTTCATGTCCTTTATATCCCATGCCATGGTCTCATTGTTCATCTTTAGTTCTTTGATTAATTGCTCCAAGTACTGTGCTTCCTCTCATCTTTTGATTTGCGTGTTTGAGCTTGGGTTATCCATATCATCTGGTTTTTTCACATGCTTTAAAATTTTCTATTGTTTTTGGCCTCTTGGCATTTGCTTAACTTGATAGGGTTCTTTCAGGATATGTAGACTGATTCCAGTCCTTATCTCTAATTTGTCAGATCTACAGCTTCATAGAGTACACTTTCTGTAACTAACCAGCAGGTGTTGTCTACGAGCCACCATTCCCCTCAAGTCAGTTCTCCCCCACTTTGTCTTTGTGGTGAGTGGGGTTGTAATTCTTGTGGGGTCCAATTGGTACACCAAGCTTGCATGTGTAGTTGGTGTTGCCTGCCCTGCATATGGTGTGTGTGAGTATTTGGGGGGGTGGCTTTAATAATCAAATCTCCCAGGTGTTCCTGGAGATTTAAAGCTGTTGCGATAGTCTAATCCTTGAGTTCAGTCTTGCCACAGTTTGTCTCTGCCACTGACCCACAAGTCCTTGGTATAGGCATATGGTCCCTGAGACTTGCAAGTGGATCCCTCTTCCAAGCTGTGCACTCCTAAGGATCACTGTGCTACGTCACAGGTGAGTGCTGTCCTCCAAGGGAGGTTCTGCGCTGCAGGGCTGTGTAGGGGTGTTCCCAGTCTGCTGAAAGGATGGCTGAATGGGGTGTGTTAAATCCCCCTTTTCACACTGCTCTGCCTTCCCAGGTCTGGAATTTGCTGCAGGTGCAGGAAAGGCTATTGTCCATGTCCAATATTGTGGTGTGTGTGTGTGTGTGTGTGTTGTTGTAAATACTTCCCATCACACTGGGTTGTTTGGGGCAGCTCTGGGCTGTGGCACTGGCACCAGGCAGGAGCATTCCCAGCCCACCAGGAAGGTGGCTGAAAGGGGACACCCCTTTTTCTTTGGAAGTTGTGGTGTTCAGTGAATTTTCTCAGCCACTGGACTTATTGCTTTGTGTCTCAGAGCTCTCTTAGCTCTGCTCTTGTCTGGGCCCAAATTGCAAGTCTTTGAGGCTCTATGTAATGGACTTCTGAGAGTAATTGTTTTAGAAAAAGAGAAAAAGATTAAAAAAAAAAAAAGGCCCTCCTTTCAGGTCTAATGGGCTATTGAAATGCTAAGAGACAAGGAGATTAGGGCCATTAAGGAATAATCAAAAAAGAAGAGAAACCAGCTCTTCAGACAAGGAAACTCACCCTCTGGATTTGCATATGAGCCTGACTCTGTTTGAACCCTGTCATTCTCCATTCTATGTTCACCAGAACTCCAAAAAGTCTCTGTTTTTATTTATTTTTTTTTTCTGCTGTTTTTGTTAGCCCTATCTCCTCTCCACCAGGCTGACTGCTTCCGGATTCTCCAGTGTCTGGTCTCAGTCTATCTGTTTGGAGTTTGGATCACCAGTCTGAGTTCTCAATAGGAGTCAAAACTGCAGTTCTCCCTCCTCATTCCCAGCCCTGACAGCCCCTCCTCCCACAGGACTGATCCTGGCAGGGAGGGGCACAGGTCCCCTGACTGCAATAAATTACAGATTTCACTGATCTCAGCTCTTCCATGCATTCACAAGTGTTGTATGAAGTATGCCCAAAGTTAAATTGCTCTCTGGTGTCCTGTCCACACAGTTCTTGGCTTTCTACATACTGCCCTGGAGGAGTAACTAAAACCTACACTTCACTACTCCACCATTTTGCCCCACCTCTCTCACTATTTACCTTTAAAAATTGCTACCAGATATGTCAGTTACTTAATATAGAATTTTATAGATATAAAAAAATGATTTTTTAATTGGTTGACAGCTATTAAATCAATGCCTAAAGCAATGATGGAAGTCAGAAGCCTTTGTTCTAATAACCTAACTTGAATTAATGGTCACCTATCACCTTGATAAATAAAAAGGGCTTTCAGAGGAAAGACCCAGACTTAGTAGTTTTATACAGTGTGCCAATTTGAATGTATTATGTCCCCCAAAGGCCATTATCTTTGATGTAATCTTGTGTGGGCAGACTTTATCAGTTTTGATCAGATTTATTTGAATGTTTCTTTGGAGATGCGCCCCACCCAACTTTAGGTGATAACTCTGATGAGATCATTTCCATGGAGGCGTGGCCCCACCCATTTAGGGTTTTCCTTGATCAGTAGAACCATATAAATGAGCTGATGGGCAGAGGCAACTCAGTGCAGCTTTGAGTGATGTTTTGAAGAGGAGCTACAGACAAGAGGGACACTTTGAAGAAAGCACAGGAGCTGCAGATAAGAGACAGTTTGAAAACGGCCGTTGAAAGCAGACTCTTGGTCCGGAGAAGCTAAGAGAGGACAAATACCCCAAGTGCAACTAAGAGTGACATTTTTGAGGAACTGCAGCCCAGAGAGGAACGTCCTGGGAGAAAGCCATTTTGGAAACCAGAACTTTGGAGCAGATGCCAGCCACATGCCTTCCCAGCTAACAGAGGTTTTCTGGACACCATTGACCATCCTCCAGTGAAGGTACCCAATTGGTGATGCATTTCCTTGGACATTTTATGGCCTTAAGACTGTAACTGTGTAACCAAATAAACCCCCTTTTATAAAAGCCAATCCATTTCTGGTGTTTTGCATTCTGGCAGCATTAGCAAACTAGAACATATAGTGATTGTGAGTATGATTTTGATCTGATGACATTTATGTGGTCTAAGTTACACAATACAGCAATACTGTTTCTAAGGCTGGCTGAAGTTAATTAATGGGATTACAAAAATTAATTATGCTGTGATGGGATACAGGAAAGAGAGTAAATGTTTTCTGGAACTCCTGTCTCCTGTTCTCCAAGATAGGGTCAAAGGTGCAGTCTGCCAGTACAGTCTTGCAATGAATCAGGTATATTCTCTTCATGTCCTCCTGCCATCTGTTTACTTTCCTGTGGCAACTGCTCATGTTGGAGGAAGTTTACAAAGATGGTGAGATAGACACCCAAATCTTCTGACTTTGCCTTTACTTGCTGTGGAAGAGCATGATTTTTTTTTTTTTAATTGTTTTACTGTCAAAGAGCAAAACCATAGTGGAGGTAGACTTAAACTAATAATAACAAAAGGCATAAACATATCTGAATTTGTAAAACAGAATATTAAGAAGTGCTTTATAAAAGGCTACTTAATGCATTCATTGCTATTATTTTTAAAGTATCAATTTAGCCAAGAGTTGAATAAATTAACACTTTATTTAAACAGTGGGTAAAAAGTTGTTTATAAAAAAGGAAAATAAATACATAGTGTATCTCTTGGAATAAAATAAATTGCAACAGAACCAATAAAAATAAACAATTTGCCTCAAGATATAGTTCCAATTTAAATAAAAATGCAGCTTTGATTTTTGTTTGATTCTCTGATTTATGAATAAAATTTTGGAGCCCATTTATTTTATGAGAGTAAGTAGAATAATATGTGGATTATAAAGTTTTCAAAGGTTTGTATTATCAATTATTATATAAAACAAATTGAACAGTGAATTAGTTTACAAATTATAATTATAAAAGCTTTGTGTGTGTTATTTTTAACATTAGTATATACAATATCAATTTGGATTTAGCAAAGTACATATGTTTTCATAATGTTACTGGATAAATCTGTGCTTGATGCTTTATATTCATCCTGGGGTTATGTAGTAGATGGGGCTTTGGTGGCATTTACTTAATTGACATTTTTCTAAGAAAACATTAAAAAAGGTACTCTTGCTTAAAATACATTTTGGTAACCTAATAAATGCATTTCATTCCAATTTAGTGAAATGTTGAAAGTTATGGGAAGCCACCAGAGCTTCACTTGATGTAGGCATGACAACCTCTTTTGTGCAACTATACAAGATACCACCTTTATCAGAATTTCAAGAGATTATAGAATCTAAGAGTTTCTGCTAAGACCCTACATAGACCAAAACTACCTGAGAAAATTCTCAACAAGGTGGCTATATACTTCCTAATCTGGCCCAATTTCCATCTCCAGCAAACTCCTTCAAATCATCACTACTTCAACTATACCCTTTAATTACTGGTCTAACTAAAACACAGCCATACAAAGAATCCAATGTCTTCCTTGCAGACCTCTGAAGTAGTCACTTTTTTTTTGTTGTTTTTTCTCAACCCATATATCATAACACCCATCAGGAGATGTGTAAATGACCTTCTCATTATTCATTGCCACAATCTACAAAAAGCTGGTATATTCTTCTGTCTCTTTTTCTTCAGGTGTAGTGATCTCAAAGTTCTTTACAATGATATGGAGCTTAGATATTCACATATGCAGCTCATTCTCTGTTCATAGCAAATATTTGGGCTCCCTTCATTCTTTGTCCTTAAGACATTTGTAGACACGTATTGGTCACTGTGCTGTGCTTCTAGTCTATGATTCTACACTGAGATTGAATTATTGGTTTCTCCGAGTTTTTCTGGATTATTCAGTTATTCCAGTATATTTTCTTAACATTTATGAACTCATGACTCTAGTGGAAATTTTAAAAGGCCAATATACCAGTTCATGCCTAGCCACCCCTAGCCTTGAACTGCACTCCTCAGACACATGGACTTGCTTGTAGTTTCTCTAGACAAGTTGGAGCTTTCTTACGTATGTCCTTCACAGTTTTGTTTCCTTTCCTTACACTATTCTTCACCTGACTCTTCACATGAACAATAACCACTGTACTTGAAAACCAGTCCCTTCATCTAGGAAAACTTTTCCTCTTCCTTTCTTTTTCTTTCTTTCTTTCTTCTTCTCCCTCTGAAATTGGTAGGGTGAATCTACTCTAAAGATCTGTTGCATCACTCCCTGTCTTCATGGGACATGACTCCTGGGGATGAACCTGGACCAGGTGTTGTGGGATTGAGAAAGCCTCCATGGACAAAGGGGGGGAAGAGAAATGAAACAAAATAAAGTTTCAGCAGTTACAAGATTCCAAATGGGGTTGAGAGGTCATTCTGGAGGTTATTCTTATGCATTTTATAGATATTCCTTTTTAGTTTCTTGTGTATTAGAATAGCTAGAAGGAAATACCTGAATCTGTTGAACTGTAATCTAGTTAGTAGCCTTGATTCTTGAAGATGATTGTATAACTATATAGCTTACACTGTGTGACTATGTGAATGTGAAAATCTTGTGACTGACACTCCCTTCATTCAGTGTATGGGCAGATGAGTAAGAAAATAAAGACAATAAATAAATAAATAATGGGGGAGATAAGGGGAATGTGATGTCTTGGGTGTTTTTTTTTAATTTTAATTTTTATTATTTTAATTTTTGGGAGTAATGAATGTTCAAAAGTGATTGTTGATGAATGCACAACTATATGAAGATACTGTGAACCATTCATTACACACTTTGGATGATTATTTTGGTGTGCATATATATAAAATTACATTAAAAAACAAGACACAGAAAACCTTAAAAACTTTATCTTTTCAGTGTGTAGCACATGAACTTTATGCTTAATTAAAAACTGCATGAAAGCTTGTGCTACAGTAAGTATTTACAATGTATGGAAGAAGAAATCCAAGAGGAAGAAAGTAAATTAAAAGATGTGTCTGATAATGTTGATTTGCTACCCAGGAACAAATGCCCATCTCTTCCTTGTACGCTTTTTTCCCATGCTCTGGTATGCAACATCCCATGCCCTGGTAATAAAATCATATTGACTCTATTTGTCAACATTGGAATCTCACACCCTCTTGCCCATAATTAGCTTAAAGATAGACATAAAATCCAATTCCGATATTTCAGTCCAAAAAGGTAGTAGGGTGGGGGGACTTCCAGGAAACTTTTACTTCCCCGAGGATAAAAGATGCATGAGGCCAAACAGCCTTCATCTCCTTCATATTTGGGGTATTGTAATATGAGGAAATGATACTCAGAGCTTTTGCAGCTCTCTTGTAACCAAAAGAGGTAAACCAAGAACATAGCAGATAAATCAATCTAGAGGCCTAATTTGTTCAACTAATGTATCAAGCTTGAAAATTTCCACACATGGAAATGTAAATTAGTATTATTTAACTTTAAACTTTAAGTTGGCTATCTATTTCTTGCAATTAAAAGGATCCTGATTCAGAAAAACTGATGACCATGAGTAATAGTTGATATTCACCTGTTCAGAAACATATATGGGCAGAGGCATTCACTCATGTTAGATGCTCTCTTATCTACCAATCAGAAGCAAAATCTTGACACCAGAAGCATGTAGTACAGATTTTACAGGATGTTATGTTGACCATTTCACCTTTGATATAAAGATGCCCTGGTCCTTTCACCCTGCCAACACTATCTATGATTGGAACTTTTTATTGCCCACTGAGTCATTTCCTATCTTTGCTTTCCTACATCAGAAGCTCTTTTCTATAGTCAAAGATACTAAGATCTCTGAGAGAAAGTGGTACAAAGCAAGCCCCTGCATCCTTAGTTATTAAACTGTTAGAAGCGTCATGACCAATGGACTGAATAAAACAACAGACAGACCACTGTGTTAAGAACCACAGGTTTCCAAAACTTATTATTCCTCTCCAGAAGAGGTCAACTCTCTTAATATCTATGATGAAAGAGAGTTTCATCTATTTGAAGGAATTCCATTTTTATTGGACATCAGGAATTACTATAAATCATCTCTTTGTCATCCTTCAACTCACATTATAGTTCTCCATTCATTTCCTCAACCTAAAATAACAAAAACAGACCAAAAAACTTAGCTCCTTTTCAAAGGGAGAGCAAACTAAGGATAAGGCATGGGAAATGTTTTCACCGCCATGCAGACAGTGTTTGAAAATGAATGTGTGGGCAGGTGAACATGTGTGGATCTATTATGAATGTGATATCTTTAGCTTCCAATAGAATGCCTCTTGCAAACTAACAGATCCAGAAAATTACATAGCATAAATGTTATTTGAATTTTTATTTGATTTCTAGTGTAGAAGTGACTCAGTAGAGAGTTTAGGGAATTTATCAATGATACCTTAAAATCTCTGCACCTTAATTATTCCATCCATAAAATTGAAATAAAATCTACTTTAAGATGGTGTTTTGATAATAAGAAATGCTGTATTTTCAAAAATAAAATCTTACTGTTAAATAGCACAGAATATCTAACTTAGGTAGATACAGGTAAGTTAAGTAAATATAATTCAGATATGACAAAAAAGAAAGGTTTTTGAATGTCCAGTTAAACACTGAAACACCTCATGGGGAAAAAAATCCATTCCATTTTATCAGAAGATTAAGAGTTAACAGAAATCCTGTTTCTAAATTACTAATTACCCTATTTATTAGATAACTCAACAAGTTTTAATTTAATCTTTGCTCTTCATGTAAGCCAAATTAGAATGCTTAAGCTCATGTCAGATTCTTTTCCACATCCTGGAGAATAATGATGGTTTAAAGAAGTAGTTAAATCAGTATAATAACTCTTTGTCATATAAATATCTTATATCTATCTTTCAAGTCTGATATTATACTGATTGCTTGTACATCTCATAATCCATAGGCTTTTTAAAAGGCAATTTTACTGAACTATATTCACACACCATATAATCCATCCAAAATATATAATCAGTGGCTCACAGTATCATGATACACTTGTACATTCATTGCCACAATCAGTTTTAGAACACTTTCATTAACCCAAAATAAAGAAAAAAATAAAATAAAAGTAAAAAAGAACACCCAAAATATCCCATACCCCTTATCCCACCTTAATATGTATATATTTTTATCTTTCTTTTATTACTCATATGCCCACACTGGATAAATGGAGTGTCACTCACAGTGTTTACATAATCACGCGGTCACACAATAAATGCTATATAGTCGCTTAAACAATCACCAAGAATCAAGTCTACTGGATTACAGTTCAACAGATTCAGGAATTACCTTCTAGCTATTCTAATACACTAGAAATTAAAAAAGAATATCTGTATAATGTGTAAGAATAACCTCCAGAATGACCTCTCAACTCTATTTGAAATTGCTTAGCCACTGAAACTTTATTTTGTTTCATTTCTTTTGGTCAAGAAGGCATTCTCAATCCCATGATGCCAGGACCAGGCTCATCCCTGGGAGTAATGTCTCACACTGCCAGAGAGATTCATGCCCCTGAGAGTCATGGCTCTATGGGGGGAGGGTAGTGAGTTTATTTACAGAGTTGACTTAGAGAGGCCAAATCTGGGCAACGAAAGAGGTTCTCTGTGGGGTGACTGTTAGGTATAATTATAAGTAGCCTTACCTTACCCTTTGCAGGAGTAAGTTTCGTAAGGACAAGCCACAAGATAGAGGGCTTGACTAATTAAATTGGGAGTCTGTAATGCTTGTGAGAATATCAGGATTTCTCCAGACAGGGAAGTTTAATATATCTACATTTTTTTTCCCCAGTCCCTTAAGGGGACTTTGCAAATAGTCTTTTATTTTCTGACCAAAATACTCCAGGATGTATCAGGATACTACATTAACCTGAACAGAATAGCAAGGTATCTTTCCTTATTCTAGGTTCTAGGTAATTATGTTGTTTAAATAAACTAACCATACAAGCTAAATTAATAGTGTGCAACAGTGAATATAAATTTTGTACTAAACATCTCTAGTTTGCATTACTTGTATTTTTCCTATATACCCTCCCATTTTCAACAAATTGCAATGTTGACATTTACATGTTCTCCCTAATGTAAAAACTTTCTTATATTTCTACACTTAATCACCATCATTATCTACTCTAGGTTTTGCTTGGTTATGCAGTTTGGCTTTTGTCCCCTATCTTTCCTTTTGGTGTTATACATGCCCCTACCTTCCTCTTTCAACCATATGCACACTAATCTTTGATCATTATACCTACAAAATATGCTACCATCACATAGTATTGTGCTATACATTTCTGGATCCTTGCAATTAATTCTGTTGAACATTCTGCACTCCTTCAGCATCAAATGCCTAATATCTATGCTCTTTCTACCTCCTGAAAACCTGTGTTTTTGACTTTAACTCTCAGAGCTTGCTCATTATAGTTAGTTCATAATGAGACCATACAATATTTGCCTTTTTGTTTTTGTCTAATTTTGCTCATTATGTCCATCCATGCTGTTGCATGTGTCATGACTTCATTCTGTCTTGCAACTGTGTAATATTCCATTATATGCATATACCACAGTTTGTTTATCCTGATCCATTGATGATGACATTTGGGCTGTTTCCATCTCTTGGCAATCAGGAATAATGCTGCTATAAACATCAAATGTCTGTTCACATCCTAGCCTTCAGTTCTTCCAGGTATATATCTAGTAATGGGATTGATGGATCATACAGCAGTTCTATATTTAGCTTCCTGAGCAAGAACTTCCTGTACTGCTTTGAATCTGTTATGTACCCTATAAAAGACTATGTTCTTTAATCCACTATTGGGGGGGGACAGACCTATTGTGGGTGGGACATTTGATTAGATTGTTTTCACGGAGATGTGATCCTGTCCATTCAAGGTCTGTCTTAACTAGTTTACTGGAGTCTTTAGGAGAACTCAGGGAGAAAGAGAGAGGTCAAAGCTGACACAGACCCAGATGCTTGGAGATGCAAACAGAAAGACATTTGGAGATGCTAAGCTAAGAGATGAAACCCAGAGTTTGCCCCAGAGAAGCTAAGTGAGAACCCACAGATGCTTAAAACCACTGTAATCAGCAGCTGAAAGCAATGCATTCAGGGAACAAAAGACAGTAGACACCAGCCAGATGTCTTTACCAGCTGACAAACATGTTCTGGATATCATCAGCCTTTCTTCAATAAAAGTATCCTCTTTTTGATGCCGTCTTTCGGACAATAGCCTTAGAACTGTAAATTTGTAGCTTAATAAATCCACTTTACAAAAGCCAATCATTTTCTGGTACTTTGTATTCCAGCAGCTTTAGCAAATCAAAACAGATTTTGGTACTAGAGAAGTGGGATGTGGCAATTTGCAAATACGAGAAATGCTCTAATGGCTTTATAAATGGGTAAGGCAAAGATTCTGCAAGAATTGTGAGGATCTTGAAAGGGAAGACCTAGACTGCTTTGAAGAGACTGTTGGTAGAAATATGGACTCTAAACCTACTTCTTTTTAGGCCTTACACTGGAATGATACATGCATTATTGTAAACTGGAGGGAAGGTGATCCTTGTTTTAAAGTGGCAGAGAATTTGGCAAAATTGAGTTCTGGTGTTGGACAGAATGCAGAATTTGTAAGCAATGAACTGGAATACTTAGCTGAAGAGATTTCCAAACTAAATAGGGAAAATGCAGACTGGCTTCTCCTTGCAGCATGTAGTAAAAGGCAAGAGGAAAGGGATAAGTTTGTACCCTTGCACTTGGGTACAGAGAAACCAGAAATTGATAGTCTGGAAAATTCTGGACTTCCAGAAAGTGAGATCCTAGAGATAGTGCCAAATGTGAAGATTTAACAAAACATGGAAACAACCAGTTATTTCAGCACAAGCCAGGATTGGAAATGGTGTTATCCAGAAAATATTTAGGAAAAGTCCTACTGTCTGATGGTTTTGACTCCTGTATGCTGCATGCCAAGCTAACAACTTTTTGAAAGATTTGTATAAACAGAACCAATGCCAGTCTGAACTAAAAGGGACAGAAAAGGGACAGATTGAAAGAAAAAATACTTCAAAGGCAAAACCATGGAAACCAAAGTCTGGAGATAAGTTACATCAGTAATGCTAAGTGACAACCCACAGAGGCTTAAAGAGAAAGCCACTGGAATCAGAAGCTGAAAGCAATACAATCCAGGAGCAAAGGACTAGCAGACATGAGCCAGATGCCTTCACCAGCTGCCAGAGCTGTTCTGGACACCATTGGCCTGTCTTCAGTAAAGATATTCTCTTGTTGATGACTTAGTTTGGACACTTTTATGGCCTTAGAACTGCAAAATTTCAACGTAATAAATCCACTTTGTAAAAGCTAATCCATTTCTGGTATTTTGCATTCCAGCAGCTTTAGCAAATTGAAACAGATTTAGCAAACACCACCATCAAACTGCCTTTCAGAGTGGTTGCACAATTCTACATTCCCACCAACAGAGAAGAAGTGTATTTATTTCTCCACATCCTCTCCAATGCTTGTGGTTTTATGTTTTCTTTTTTATAATTTCCCTTCTAGTAGATGTGAGATGATATCTTATGTGGTTTTGATTTTCATTTCCCAAATAGACAGTGAATTTGAGCATCTTTTCATAAGTTTTTGAGCCATTTGTATTTCCTCTTCACAAAAATGTCTTTCCATGTTTCTGCCATTTTTAAAATTAGGTTGTCTTTTTGTTGTTGAGTCATAGGGTCTCTTTGTATATTCTGGATGTTAAACCCTTATCAGATATGTGGTTTCCAAATGTTCTCTCCCACTGGGTAGGCTGCATTATTACTTTCCTTACAGAGTTCTTTGATGCACAATAGTTTTCAATTTTGAGAGATTCCATTTATCTATTTCTTCTTTCATTGCTCATGTTTTGAGTGTAAGGTCTAGGAAACTACCCCTTATGACAAGATCTTTAAGATACTTCCCTACATTTTCTTCTAAAATTTCATTGGTCTTAGTTCTAATGTTTAGATCTTTGATTCATTTTGAGTTAATTGTTCTATAAGGTGTGAGATAGGGTTACTTTTTCATTCTTCTGGATATGGATATCCAGCAAACCAAGCACCATTTGTTGAAGAGTTGACTTAACTACCTTATAAAATCAATTGTTCATAGATGAGAGAGTCTATTTCTGAACAATTTGATTCCACTGGTCAGTGTACCTATCTTTATAACAGCACCATGCTGTTTTGACCACTGTAGCTTTGTAATATGATTTAAAGTCAGGTAGTGTGAGACCTCCCACTTCATTTTTCTTCCTAATGGTATTTTTAGATATTTAGGAAAACCTGCCCTTCCAAATAAGTTTGATTATTAATTTTTATATTTCCACAAAATAAATTGTGATTTTAATTTCTATTGCATTGAATCTATAAATCAGTTTGGGAAGAATTGACACCTTAACTATATTTAGACTACCAACCCATGAACACAGTAGATGCTTCCAATTATTTAGACTTTTATTGATTTCTTTTAGCAAATGTGTGTAATTTTCTGTGTAGATATCTTTTGTGACCTTGATTAAATTTATTCCTAAATATTTGATTCTTTTGGTTTCTAATGAAAATGGAATTTTTTTCTTGATTTCCTCATCAGTTTGTTCCTTACTAGTGTATAGAACAGTACTGATATATGCATTTTGATCTTGTATACTGCCACTTTGCTTACTCCTTTATTAGCTGTAGTAGCTTTGCTGTAGATTTATTTTTTTTTTGGGGGGGGGTATTTTCTATATATAGGATTGTGTCATCTGCAAACAGTGAAGCCTTTACTTCATCTTTTCCAATTTTGATGACTTTTATTTCTTTTTCTTGCCTAATTGCTCTAGCTTGTACTTCCAACACAATGTTGAATACAAGTGGTGATGGTGGGCATCCTTGTTTGTTCCTGATCTTAGAGGGAAAGATTTCAGTCTTTCCCCATTGAGCATGTTAGCTGTGGGGTTTCATGTATTCCCTTTGTCATATTAAGGAAGTTTCCTTTAATTCCCATCATTTTAAGTGTTTCCATCAAGAAAAGCTTTTGAATTTTGTCAATTGCCTTTCTGCTTCATTAGAGATGATCATGTGGTTTCTCCCCATTAGTTTATTGATGTGGTGTATTAGATGAATTGATTTTCTTGTGTTGAACTACATTTGCATAGCTGGAATAAAACCCATTTGTTCTTGGTGTATAATTATTTAAATGTGCTGCTGGATTGGATTTGCAAATATTTTGTTTAGGATGTTTGCATTTACATTCACTAAGGAGATTGGTAAATTTATTTTCTTGTAGTGTCTTTGTGTTGCCTTGGTATTAGGGTGAATGTTGGCTTCATAGAATGAGTTAGGTAGATTTCCCTCCTCCTCAATTTTTTTGAAGAGTTTGAGCAGGATTGGTACTAATTCTTTCTTGAATGCTTGGTGGAAGGCACATGTGAAGCCATCTGGTCTTGGACTTTCCTTTTTTTTAGGTTTTTGATGACTGATTCAATCCCCTTATTTGTGACTGGTTTTCTGTGGTCTTCTATTTCTTGTCAAGTCAATGTTGATTGTTCACGCTTTTCTAGGAAGGTGCCCATTTCATCTAAGTTGTCTAGTTTTTAACATATAGTTTCTCATAGTATCCTCTTATCTCCTTTATCTCTTCAGAGACAGTAGTTATATCCTCCCTCCCATTTCTGGTTTTATTTATTTGCATCCTCTCTTTTCTTTTTCAGTCTAGCTAAACATCAGTTGATTTCATTGATTTTCTCAAAGAACCAACTTTTGGTTTTGTTGATTCACTCTAATGTTTTCATTTTCTCAATTTAATTTTTTTCTGCTCTTATCTTTGTTATTTCTTTCCTTCTGCTTGCTTTGGGGTTGGTTGCTGTTCTTTCTCTAGTTCCTCCAGGAGAGCAGTTAAATACTCTAATTTTCCTCTTTCTACTTTGTTATTATAGGCTTTTAGGGCAATAAATATCCCTCTCAGCACTGCCTTTGCTACATCTAATATGTTTTAATATGTTCTGTTCTCATTTTCATTTGCTTTGAGATATTTACTGATTTCTCTAGTAAGTTCTTCCTTGACCCACTGGTTGGTTGAGTATGTTGTTTAGCCTGTTATATTTGTGAATTTTCCAGCTGTCTACCTGTTATTCATTTCCAATTTCATTCCATGATGATCCAAGAAAGTGTTTTGCATAATTTTGATATTTTTAATTTATTGAGACTTGCTTTGTTTCCCAATGTGTTATCGATTCTTGAGAATACATATGAGCACTTGAGAAAACTTTGTATCCTGCTGTTTTGGTGTGTAATGTTCTGTAAATTTCTGTTAAGTCTAGTTTATTTATCATACTTTTATGATAAAACTAGTTTATCTATCATTTGTCATACACCAAAATCTGTTTAATTATTGACCCTCTTTCTAGATGGTCCATCTATTAATGCGAGTGATGTATTGAAGACTTCAACTATTGTTGCAGAGGAATATTTTTCTCCCTTCAGTGTTGTCAGTGTTTGCCTCATGTATTTTGGGGCATCTGGCTTTGGGTATAATTATTTGATTGTATGTCTTGATGAATTGTCCCTTTTATTAATATACAGTGTCCTTCTTTGTCTCTTTTAATTGCTTTACATTTGCAATTTGTCTAATATTAGTATAGCTACTCCTGCTCTTTTCTGGTTGTTGTTTGAGTGAAATACATTTTCCCAGCCTTTCACTTTCAACCTACTTTTGTCCTTGGATCTAAAATGTATCTCTTGTAGACAGCATATAATTGAGTCTTGTTTTTTAATCCATTCAGCTAGTCTATGTCTTTTGGTTGGGGGGTTTAATCCATTACCATTTAATATTATTATTTTAAAGGTAGTACTTTCTTCTACCATTGTGATTTGGAATTTTATATGTCATATTTTATTTTATTTCTTTTTCTTCTCTGTTTTTACCTTTACTAATAGTCTTCATTTCTACACTCTTCTCCAAACCTGTCTGTCCTGTCTTTTCCTATCTGCCTGTAGCATTCCCTTCCTTAAGTATTTTTTTGTTGAGCTGGTCTCTTGTTTACAAACTCTCTCAATATCAGTTGTCTGAAGTATTTTAAATTCTCCCTCATTTTTGAAATACAGTTTTGCAGGAAATAGAATTATACATACCACTGCCTTCTCTCCTTCTTGGTTTCTTCTGAGAAATCTACACAAGTCTTTTGGAGCTTCCCTTATATGTGATGGATTGCTTTTCTCTTGCTGCTTTCAGAATTCTCTCTTTGTCTTTAAAATTTTACAATCTGATTAGTAAGTGACTTGGACTAGGTCTATTTGGATATATTGTTTGGGGTATGCTGCACTTCTATGATCTTTAACTTTATGTCTTTCACAAGAGTTGGGACATTATTGGGATTTTTCTTCTGTTATTCTTTCTGCCCTTTTTCCCTTCTCTTCTCCTTCTGGGACACCATGACATGTCTGTTGTGTGCTTCATGATGTCATTAAATGCCCTGAGACCCTGTTCATATTTTCTATTCTTTCTATTTTTTTTTCTTCTTTTTGCTTGTAAGATTTCAGGTCTCATGTGTTCTAGTTCACTAATCCTTTCTTCTGACTTCTCAAATCTGCTATTTGTCTCCATTTTGTTTTCCATCTCTTGTATTGTGCCCTTCATTCCCACAAGTTCTGCCATGTGTTTTCAAGCTGTTGAGTTCTTCTGTATGGTCACTCAGTGTCTTCTTTATATCCTTCATCTCTTTTGCCACATTTTCCTTCAACTAGTTGATTTGATTTAGAAGATTTGTTTAAAATCTTTAATTAGTTGTTTCAACTCTTGTATCTCATTTGGAGCCTTAGGTTTTTTTTCCCTAACTATTTTAAAATTAATTATACAAAGACAATCTGAAAAGAATTTACATAAAAATGTCGATAGATATTTTCTCTAAATGATAGAATTACAGCTGATTTTTCTTTTTTTAATGTCCTTTTGTATGAGTCTATCAGGCTGAATTATCTTCTCCATTTTTAAAGTTTTTTTTTTGCATTACAAAAATAATGCAGTCTCATAAAATCTTCGTATCATACACAAAAATACATATAAAAAGTGAAAATACCACTTACCCAAGGGCCAGTACCAGTTCCTTTCCTACCAAAAATTTACTGTATGTGTATACATGCAGGCCTACGTATATTTAAATAAAGATTCATGCATTTAAACATAAAGCCTGATTTTTTTTCTAACTGTATATATTGAAGACCTTTCAGTGTTAGCTCTATCTCATTTAAATTTCTGCTTAGCATTTGTAACATGAATGTATGGCAATTGGACTAAATTTTCTTAATGATAGATATTTAGGTAATTTCTAGTCTTTTGCAACTACAAACCAAACTGCATTCAAGTATTACATGTACTTCTCTATGCACATTTGTATTTCTTTAGGATGAATTTAGAGAAGTAGAATTTACAGTCCAAGGCATATGCATTTAAATTCTGGATAGAACTTCCAAAATTGACTTTCCAAAAGGCAAAATAAATTTATCAACTTATTCTCTGTTCAACAATAAAATAGAGCACTCATTCCTCCATAGCCTTACCAAAAATGCACATTATTGAATTTTTAAATTCTTGCTAATTCTTTGCCACCCCCACCTGCACCTATGGTATTAGGCTGTTTTAATTCTCATTTCTCTGACTGCTAGTAAGGATGAGTAACTTTTAATATTTTTATTCATCATTTATATATCTTCCATGAATTACATCTTTATATCTTTTTTTTAGCTATATTCCCTTGCTTGGAGAGTGCTGATCTCTAGCACCATGAGGCTTTGCAGTTCAGGCAATGGAGGGCCAACCCTGAATGTGTGGGGTCACATCTCAGTGAAATTAATGTAATCAAAAGATCTCACCAACAATTGGGTGGGTCATATCTCCATGGAAACATCCTAATCATAAGATCCCACCCATGATAAGTTGGCACCCAAAAGATTGGATTAAAAGAACATGGCTTTTGTGGGGTTCATAATAGATTCAAACCAGCATACCATCTCAGACCTCACTGTGGTCATTTGCTTAGTGTTTGGAATGGTAGTCAGCTATCCAAACTGTTTATGTATTTTTAAACTTTATTTTATTGAGATTGCTCACATACCATACAATTATCAAAAGATCCAAAGTGCACAATCAATTGCCCATGGTACCATCATACAGCTGTGCATCCCATCACCACAAATATTTTTTTTTTCAATTTTTAGAACATTTTCATTACTCCAGAAAAGAAATAAAGATGAAGAAAGAAAACTCAAATCCTCCCATACCCTTAACTATGCCCCCTCCATTGTTGACTCATACTAGTGGTATAGTACATTAGTTACTGTTGATGAAAGAGTGTTAAAATGCTACTAATTATAGTGCATAGCTTGCAATAGGTATATTTTTCCCTATATACCCCTCTATTATTAACTTCTAGTTATAGTGTCATACATTTGTTCTAGTTCATGAAAGAGATTTCTAATATTTGTAAAGTTAATCATGGTCATTGTGTACCATAAGATTCACTGTTTTATACATTCCCATCTTTTAGCCTCCACCTTTCCTTCTGGTGAGATATGTGATTCTAAGCTTCCACTTTCCACAACAGATACACACCATGCAGCCCTACTAGTTATTCTCACAGTAATGTGCTACCTTCACTTCTGTCCATTTCCAAACACTTAAGTTCCACCTAGTTGAATATTTTGCTCATAATAAGCAACTGCTCCCCATTCTTTAGCCTCATTCTGTATCCTGGTAACCTATATTTCATGTCTATGGATTTACATATTAAAATTAGTCCATATCAGTGAGACCATGTAATATTTTCCTATGTGCCTGATTGTTGAGTGTCTTGGCATAGTTCTGTTCATATTTGTTCTGTTTGGGTATTGCTATACTTCTTGGATCTGTAATTTTATGTCTTTCATAAGAGATGGGAAATTTTCATTGATTATTTCCTCTATTATTGCTGCTGCCCCCTTTCCCTTCTCTTCTCCTTCTGGGACACCCATGACATGCATATTCACGTGCTTCATGTTGTCATTCAATACCCTGAGATATTGCTCATATTTTTCCATTCTTTTCCCTATCTGTCCTTCTGTGTGTAGGTCTTCAGTTGTCTTGTCCTCCAGTTCCTGAGTGTTTTTTTCTGTCTCCTGAGATCTGCTGTTGTATGTCTCCATTGTGTTTTTCATCTCTTTTATTGTGCCTTTCATTTCCATAGATTCTGCCAGTTGTGTTTTCAAACTTTCAATTTCTAACTTATGCTCTTCCAGTGTTTTCTTTATAGCCTTCATCTCTTTTGTTGTATCTTCCCTGAGCTCATTGATTTGTTTTTTATTTGATTTACCAAATTTCTTTGAAAATCTTTAATAAATCATTTCTTCAAAGTGAAACAATATGTCAACTGTATCTTGATTGAGGTGCAAATTTGTTCCATTGACTGGGCCATATCTTCATTTTTCTTACTATAGATTGTAGTTTTCTGTTGTCTAGGCATCTGGTTTTCTTGGTTACCCCAGTCAGATTTTCCCAGACCAGAATGGGTTCAGGTCTCATAATGGGGTTATATTCAGAATGTATCTTAGAAGAATGACAGATTTTCCTCTGAGGTCTCCAGTCACTGTGCTTTTCCTAACCTGCCCAGCAGGTGGGGCCTCTCAGCCTGTCACTCCTGACTGGTGTAAGGAGATGTGGCCCCTTCAGTTTTTGTTTTGACTCTTTTCCCCCAGGCTCTAGGGTCTGGTTCTGAAGGGAAAGCTGGGCCCCACCTCTTTACTCTTAGGGAAGATACACCCCCTGTGGAGTTATCTGCATTTGAATTGTCTCACTGACTCTATTATCTCCACCCCTGTCTGGGTAAGTGCACTGCAAACTGAAAATGGCTGCATCTCTCTCCTCTGAGCCCTTCAGGTTGAGAGGGAAAAAAGGGAATGACATCTCTAGTTCAGAGCAAGTGCACAGTCCCCAAGTTTCACTGTTGGCCAGAGGTAACATCTGGGCTCCACCTCCCAGGACAGATGAGTCTTCTGGTTCTTTAAGGACAGTTGTCACTAAAACCTTCTGTTTGCTTTTCAGGAGTTTGTAGCTTGTATTCAGCAGCCCACATTTGTTGAGCCATATTTGCTTTCTGGGAGAGTGCTGCTTTCTAACACAGGGAGTTTTTCCACCTAAGCCTGCTGTGTGGGGAGGGGCTCCTGGCACAGTTCTGCAGTTTTTACTTACAGATTTTATGCTGCAATCTCCCAATCCTGGTTGGTGTATGATGTGTGGACTGTCACAATCATTCCCCAGCAGTTATTCTAAATTATTTACTAGTTGTTCCTGGTTGTTCATTAGTTGTTCCAAGGGATTAACTAAATTCCACTCCTCTCTATGCCACCATCTTGCCCCCCTCCAAGCCATAGACTTTTTTAAATTCATTTTTATTGAGATATATTCATATACCATGCAGTCATACAAAAAACAAAGCATACATTCAATTGTTTACAGTACCATTTAGTAGTTGTACGTTCATCACCAAAATTAATTTTTGACATTTTCATTACCACACACACAAAAATAATAAGAATAAAAATTAAAGTGAAAAAGAACAATTAAAGTAAAAAAGAACACTGGGTGTTTTTTTTTTCTTTCCCCATTTTTCTACTCATCCATCCATTAACTACACAAAGGGGAGTGTGATCCATATGGCTTTCCCAATCACATTTTCACCCCTCATAAGCTACATTTTTTACAATTGTCCACAAGATTCATGGATCCCGGGTTGAGTTTGATAGTTTAAGGTATTTACTGCTAGCTAATACAATTCATTAGAACCTAAAAAGGGTTGTCTATATCGTGTGTGAGTGCCCACCAGAGTGACCTCTCAGCTCCTTTTGGAATCTCTCTGCCACTGAAGCTTATTCCATTTCCCTTTACATTCCCCTTTTGATAAAGAAGATGTTCTCCACCCACAATGCCAGGTTTAGATTTCTCCCCAGGAGTCATATTCCATGTTGCCAGGGAGATTCACTCCCCTGGGTGTCAGATACCACATAGAGAGGAAGGCAGTGATTTCACCTGCCAAGTTGGCTTAGCTAGAAATAGGGGGCCACATCTAAGCAACAAAAAGGAATTCAGGAGGAGGCTCTTAGGCACAATTATAGGGAGACCTAGCCTCTCCTTTGCACCCACAGTCTTGCCAAAGGCAAGTCCCATGATAGAGGGCTAATTCCATTAAAGCATCAGTCCCCTATGTCTGTGAGCACATCAGCAACCATCGAGGTGGGGAAGCCCAACATCCCTGCATTTTCCACCAGCTCCTTAAAATATTTCAACACACTAATCATAGAACTAACTGTAAAGGATAAACTGTGTACATTCAAGTTAAGAAGCTATAGTTACAAAAATTCCATTAAGAAACTGAAAAGCAATATTAGTTTGGGAAACATCTGCAACACATATAATTCATCAAAAAAAAACTTATATACAGAAATATAAAAATAAGTCTTTCATATCAATAATAGGAAGACATAAAACCTAATAGAAAATGGGCACTTCATGAAACAGGATATCCAAATTGCTCACAAATATATAAAAAGGTGCTTAACCTTATTGTTTTAAGGGAATCTCCATTTCTGTGAACTTGTTCCTACCATACCCATCAGAAATTAGCAAACCATAGTCATTCCTGGCCATTCCCAGAACATTAAATTTACCCACAATAGCTTATCTGTTCTTATTGAGTCATCATTTTCCCTTCATTAATTGCTCTCTGTCACTAGTTCCCCTAAATTCTACATTATAAACCATTTATTTTAGAAGTATGTTGTTCAACCTCCAGGTGTTTTTGAATTTTCTAAGTCTCTGATGGTTATTGAGTTCTAATTGTATTCCTTTGTGGCCAGAGATGGTGTCTTGAATAATTTCAATTATTTAAATTTATTGAGGCTTGTTTTATGTCCCAGAATATGGTCTATTCTGGAAAAAGTTCCATGATCACTAGAGAAGTATGTGTATCCTAGTGATTTGGGATGTAATATTCTATATTTGTCTGTTAAATCCAATTCATTTATCCAATTGTTTAGCTTTTCAATTTCCTTATTGGTCTTCTGTCTGATTGATCTATCTATAGGAGAGAGTGATGTGTTGATGTCTCCCACAATTATTGTGGAAACATCCACTGTTTCCTTTAGTTTGGCCAGTGTTTGTCTCATATATTTTGTGGCACCTTGATTGGGTGCATAAGCATTTATGATTGTTATTTCTTCTTGTTGAATTTCCCCTGTTATTAGTATGTAGTGGCCTTCTTTGTCTCTCATAACATCCATGCATTTAAAGTCTATTTTATCTGAGATTAACATTGCTACTCCTGCTTTCTTTTGGCTGTAGCTTGCATGAATATTTTTCCCCAACCTTTAAATTTCAATTTCTTTGTGTCCCTGTATCTAAGATGAGTCTCTTGCATGCAACATATTGATGGTTCATATTTTTTGATCCATTCTGCCAATCTATATCTTTTAATGGGGAGTTTAATCCATTTACATTCAATTTATTACTGTGAAGGCATTTCTTGAATCAGCCATCCTATCCTTTGGTTTATGTTTGTCTGATATATTTTTTCCCTCGCTCTCTTATTGTCCTTTAATGAAACAATATTGAATCTCTTTAGTATTGAACCTTTCTCCATATCTCTCTCTCCTTTCTTTGTTTCTCTATTGGTAGGGCTCCCTTTATATATGAATTATGGCAGGATTTTATTAACAAAATCTCTCAGCATTTGTTTGTGAAAAATTTAAGTTCTCCCTCAAATTTGAAGGAGACCTTTGCTGGATAAAGAATTCTTGGTTGGCACTTTTTCTCTCTCAGAATTTTAAATATGTCATGCCACTGCATTCCCACCTCCATGATGGCTGCTGAGTAGTACTACTTAGTCTTATGTTGTTTCCTTTGTATGTGGTGAATTGCTTTTCTCTTGCTGCTTTCAGAACTTGCTCCTTCTCTTCAGTATTTGACAGTCTGATCAGAATGTCTTGGAGTGGGTTTATTTGGATTTATTCTATTTGGAGTTCACTGGGCATTTATGCTTTGTGTATTTATATTGTTTAGAAGGTTTGGGAATTTTTCCCCAACAATTTATTTGAATATTCTTTCTAGATATTTACCCCTCTCTTCCCCTTCTGGGACACCAATGAGTCTTATATTTGGGCATTTTATTTTATCTATCATATCCCTGAGGTCCATTTTGATTTTTTCATTTTTTCCCCATTCTTTCTTTTGTTCTTCCATTTTCCATTCTGTCATCTTCAGGGTCACTGATCCATTGTTCAGCTTCATCTAGTCTTGCACTATGAATATTCAGAATCTTTTTAATTTGGTCAACAGTTTCTTTTATTTCCATCAGATCACCTTTTTTTTTTTTTTAATTTACTCTGCAATTTCTTCTTTATGCTCTTTTAGGACCTTCTTTTTCCTTTATATCCTGTGCCATGCTCTCATTGTTTGTCTTTAGTTCTTTGATTAATTGCTCCAAGTACTGCATCTCCGCTGATCTTTTGATTTGGGTGTTTGGGTTTCTGTCATCCATATAGTCTGGCTTTTTCATATGCTTTAAAATTTTCTATTGTTTTTGGCCTCTTAGCATCTGCTTTACTTGATAGAGTTCTTTTAGGATATGTAGGTTTATTCAAAGACTAATCTCTAATTTATCATATCTACAGCTTGGCATACACTTTCTCTAAATAACTGGCAGATGGTATCCATGAGTCACCTATTCCCCTCAAGTCAATTCCCCCAAACTTTGTCTTTGTGGTGTGTGGGGGTTGGATTCTTGTGGGGACCAATTGGTGCACCAAGTTTGGGTGTGGTGTTGGTGCTGTGCCCTGAATGTGGGGCATGTATCTGAGTGGTTAGGGAGGCAGGGAAGTTTTAATAATCAAACTTCCCAGGTGTTCCTGGAGATTTAAGGCTGTTGCAAGAGTCTAAACCCTCATTTCAGTCTTGCCACAGATTGTCTCTGCCACTGACCCACAAGTCCTTGGTATTGGCATATGGTCCCTGGGATTTCTGAGTGGGTCCCTCTTCCAAGCCATGCCCTTCTAGGGCCTCTGCTGAGGGAAGGTTGTGCTCTATCAATCACAAGTGTCCGCTGTCCTTCAGGGGAAGTTCTGGGCCACCGGGGTGTGTAGGTGCATTCCCAGCTTGCTGTAAGGATGGCTGTATGGGGTGTGTTAATTTACCCCCTTTTCACACATCTCTTCCTTCCTAGCTCTGGGGAAATTAGCTGTGGGTGCATGAAAGTCTATTAGCCATGCCCAATATTGTGGCATGTGTGCATGTTGCTGGAAATCCTTCCTGTCGCACTGTTTTTTTTGATACAGCTCCAGGCTGTGGTGCTGGTGCCGGGCAGGAGGGCTCTCAGCCCACCAGGAAGATGGCTGCAAGGGGCATGGTTATTTTCCCCTTTTGGCTCACCACTGCCTTCCTTACTCTGAGACAATTAGTAGCAGGTGCACGAAAGGCTATCTTCCATGCCAGAGATTGAGGTGTTCACACAGCCCGTTCCTGCTGCACTTCACTGTGTGGCTCTCACTGCTGTATCTGCAGCTGTTTTGGGGTTTCCTAAAAAAGAACTAGTCCACCTCCAAATGCCAACCCACAGTCTCCCCACACCACAACATGGCTGCCAGATATTCAGCAGGCTTACTCACTCATTTCAGAATGCAGACTCCCAGTTTCACCAAGTGCATGGTCCCTGTGGATTTAGCATACCTTGTTCAGCTGGTGCATTGCTGGAGCTGGTATTCTGGGTCACTTTCTGGCTTTTATCTAGCATTTTTCATGGAGGTGTTTTGTTTTGTTTTGTTTTGTTTTTTTGCCCTGTCTCTCCTACCTGCCATCTTAGGTTCTCCTCCACCATAGACTTTTAATGGGATAAGTTGCTGTTGGAAAACAGCTTGGCAAATTTGCTTGATTTAAACTCTAAAATTGTAGAGAGTATCATCAGTCACATCTAATTTCAAGACTAAAAGAATACTGTCAGATAGAGAAGAAAGTTCAGGTTAAAACTTATTCTATATGATTAAGCATATGATGCTCTGATAGGAATTCACGCCTCCCAATAAAAATCTCATTTGTTAGCACTGAATCCTGTACATTGTCTATGATATTAAATGCAACAATCACTAGCATGGGGACATTAGGAACCTGATTTTTAAATTGTTGCACATTTTATATTCTTAATTAATGTTTATTATAAGTTACCAAAAGAAGAATTAATTTTATCAACTTCCATTAGTTACACATAAATCAATAAATTAAGTTGTATCTTACCTAACATAAAATTCAGGTATGAGTGACAGATACTGAGAATTTCCCTTTAACTAAAATGAAGGTGAGATTTGATTGTTCTTGATTTAAGAGATAGAAGCAATCATTTATTAAGTGTTGTGGTTAACACTCTCCTAATCAGAGGTTGGGTAGGTAATATATTTTTATACTTATATAGGTAAGTATTGACAATAGAAGGTGAATTGTAGTACCTAATTGCCAAAATATAAAATAGAATTGGAAGTAAATGCTGCTAAATTTACTACAATCACAGGAACTTAGGTAGAACACATTTTATATTTTGAAAACATATACTACTTGACTAACCATTAGGGATGAATGTTGTTAAATTTTTGTTTTTGTTTTTTCCAATATCAAGAATATGGTTAGAAGATGTTGCTTACATAAATATTTTTCTGCTCTACTCATGCTTAATGTCTGCCTTTAGAGAATTTTAAAAGCAGAATATAGGTACTGTTAGTTATTTGTTTTTATTTAGGCAGATGACCTGAAGGATTCTTCAAAAAGATTGGACCAAATATCTTACAGATGACACAGTGCTTCAAAATATTTTTTTAAAGTGAATTTAAAAATGTGTCTGTTTATAGTATACTATTTCTACTATAAATATCTAAATATTAAAAATAATTGAATACCAATAGTTGACATAGAAGTTCTCAAAGATTGGAGTTATGCATTTAACACTAATTTTGAATTTTAAAATAAATAAAGGAATTATTCTTTGCTAGTGTGTGCTATTTAGACTGGCACTGAACAATTTCTCAGCCATGTATCAGAAGGCAATGCCTAAAGGATAGAATAGGACATGTTCCCAGAGAAGAGAGAAGTTTCATGAAGCAGTAGGTGAAAGTAGCACTCAATAGTTTCTCTTCTTTCAATTTAGTTTGACAAATTATAGCTTACACATGCCATATTAATATGATTTATGCTATATTAGCTAGTTTACACTAAACAAATCTCACAAAATGGACAGTGAATTTAAAATAGTCCTATAAGGAAACAGTCTATCAAAAATAATACTCAGGATTCAAATATAGCAAACAACCCGAAAGGAGCAGATATGATAATTCAATAAATCCTAGTAAAACCTCTTCATCTGCTATATCACAAGACAAAACAATGATAATTGTTTGCACACCTCTGATATGAGGTAAACAACATATTGGAAAAAATTGAGATTATCAGAAACAGGGATTTACATCTCCTTTATTAAAAATCAAATTCTACTGGTTTGTTTATACAGTTAAGTGTGAAGCCCCAATATATTCCAGAGTAATTTGGGCAGAGGATAAAAAAGTATTTAAAAAGTCCCTTTGAGGGACTGGGGGAAAATGTGGAAATATTAAATTCACCCACTTGTAGTATTCCTTATATTCTCACAAACATGGGGGATGACCAATTTACTAGGCTGGACCCTCAACCTTGGGGCTTGCCCTTATAAAGCCTATTACCACAAAGGCCAGGCTAAGCCTACTTACAATTGTGCCTAAGAGTCACCCCCAGAGAACCTCTTTTGTTGCCCAGATGTGGCCTTTCTCTCTAAGCCAACTTTTCAGGTGGACTTACTGCCTTGCCCTCTATGTGGGACATGACTCCCAGGGGTGTAAACTTCCCTGGCAATGTGTGACATGACTCCCAATAATGAGTCTGGACCTGATATCATGGGATTGAGAAAGCCTTTTAGACCAAAAAGGGGAAGAGAAATGAAAGTATAGTTTCAGGGGCTGAGAGAGTTCAAGTGGATTCAAGAGGTCATTCTGGAGGTTATTCTTATGTGATACATAGATACCCCTTTTTAGTTTTTAGTGAATTAGAGTAGCTAGAAGGAAATACTTGAAACTTTTGAACTGTAACCCAGTAGCCTTGATTCTTGAAGATTAGTATATAACTATATAGCTTTATGGTGTGACTGTGTGATTGTTAAAATCTTGTGGCTCACACTCCCTTTATCCACTGTGTGGACAGACGAATAGAAAACTGGGGACAAAAAATTGAATGAATAATAGGGGAGGGTGGGCAATGGGTTGTTTTGGGTGTTCTTGTTCACTTTTTTTGGGGGAGTAAAAAAATGTTCAACAATTGTAGTGATGAATGCACAACTACATGATGATACTGTGAACAATTGATTGTACAGTATGGATGATTGTAGGTTATATGACTATATCTCAATGAAATTGTAGGAAAAAAATGAATCTATCTCTATCATGTGTCTTAAGTTCTGATTTAATAATGCTTTTGTTCTTAGTAAGATATTTACACAAATTATTTCACCTTCCTCTTCTTGTTTAAAATGTCTATTTTGAGTCTTATATATACATATATATAAAACATATACAACTATAATACTAAATAATTAATTTATTTTAACAGGGTTACATTTTGATTTAATAATGTTCATTTACTGAGGGAGGTCTACAATTTTAAAAATAATTTGATAATGCTACTCTAAGAACTGAGACCTTTTAAGAACTTTAATAAGACTGGAAATTCAGTTTAATTTATTTGCATTTACGCAGTATGAACTTCAACATAAACCTAGAATGGGATCTATAATTTTGAATACATTTAAAAGATAATATATTAGTTATATAACCCAGAAACTGGGGTTCATTACATAAATTAGACAATCCCCATGCAATAATATCTCATGAAATTTATTGTCATTTGCTATATAATGAAAGAAACATCTGTACATGCAGCCACTGATGCAATCTTATTTATGTAAAAATTGTTTTGATTCCCAGAAAATGTGTCTTGTCTTTAAGGATCTTTTACTTTGATTACAACCTCTTAGACTCTAAATCTATGTAAATCGGTGCTCCTTGTCCATCTTCCCATGGATATATTGCAAAAAAACAAAGGAAATATTTCAATTTCCTAATTGATTTTTTGACTGAAATTAATTATGTTCATTGACATGAATTTTATCCTGGAATTACTTATGAGAACCCATCTTATTTAATAACATTTAACCTATGTTTCCCAAGAAATATCATAAGAGTAAAAATAAATTCATAACTTAAAGCCCCAAAATCCATTCCTCTGGCCATGCCAACTTCTCTCTGTGCTATCCACACTTCCTCCAATCCTCAAAATTTCCAAATTTGGAATTCACCAGAAAACTCTGTTTTTCCTGAACTATACCTCTGATCCAAAATAGAGGATCTTTTGTACTCTCTATCAGCATAGCTTAATGTTTAAGAGCACAGATTTTGAGCTTGAATCCTGGGTTTTCACATAAAATTCATGAACTTCAGTAAAGGGGCTACCTTGGAAACTGCATGGTATGTAGAAAGCTACATAAACATTTTCTGTTATCATTATTAGTGACAACTTTGTGTATTATAGATACCAAATACATTAGCTTGGTCACAGATGCCACCAAAGTTGCTGTCACCATACTGCCTGAGACCAAACAATATTCAGAAAAGACTCAGCCAAAATGCTAGGTCATGATCTTATGAGCAGTCTGAGAACCTGCTTGCTCCTGGCACTGCCTCTCTCCCCTGCTGCAGCCACTGGCTCTGAGGATCCTGAAGCTGCACCACTGTAGCTGTCCCACAGAGACCTTAGTCCAACAGCTCATTTTTCCAATTGCTCTTTCACTGTGTGTTGCCTGGGGCAAACACAATGGCCCATTTTCCTTTAAATGAATTTTATGTCTAGAATAGAGGTCACAAACTAGTAGCTCTTAGCCCTTTTCCCAACAGCAGTGGTTTCTAGTGTTTATTATTAATTTTTAATAACTTTAGGCTGTGCCTGTACTTTCAATTCACTACAGGCCTAGCCTTAATTATTATCTTACATTCTAAGGTTCACCTTTTTCTACTAGGCTCCTAAGGACTGTTTTTTTCATAGTCTAGTCTATTTCTTATATTAGGGTAAATTTGTTCTTTGCATATTCATTGGTACTATACCCACATAAACCCTAGAAGTTCACCTTCATCAGTTTTCCAGATGTTTAAGATTTAAGACCGATACTGCCTGAGTTTGATATGGAAGTTCTACTACAAATATAACATGATTAAAAAAATTGCACGATTTTATAAAGTGATTCTTGCTCTAAGGAAATCAAGTATCAGCATGCATATGACTTCCACTCTTTTCTATAACATGATAAAACATAACATTTTATTGGTTTTATTCTTATTTTATTTATTGATATTTTATTTATTTTGCAAAATAATTAATAAGCCTTTTTAAAATTGTTTGTACAATAGAGAATGTAAGCTTCATAATGGCAAAAACGTGGGTCTATTTTTTTTTCTAGAATAAATACTGCTTAGCATAGTGCTTGATGGAAAATACCATAACAACCCCAATAGATAAATTTTAACAAATGGGTAGAGTGATAATATAATATGAATGTTCACCATGTGTTCTTGCATAAAGATTTACACCAAACTTCAGAGAGTTTCTTCATGTGTTTTTTTTTTTTTTTCTTTCATCTAACCCAACTTGGAAATGGAGCCTAATAGCTTACTGAACTACTTTAAGGTATATTACACTGAGAATAAAGAATGAAACTGAATAAATGTTAGCACTTCTGCTGTATTAGAGATTGCTGATTGCCTCAATATCTGAGCTTCTCTTATTCCTTTGCGAATGGATTCCTTAAATTTATGGGGACACCTGACTTTCCAGAACACAGACTGTATCTTCCAACCTTCCTTTCAACTAGTTGCTGACCATAGGACCCAGTTGTGGCCAATGATTTTGTGATAACATGAAGTGTCAGATTGCCAAATCAGTCTCACGAGAATCAGAAATCTTATCCAGTTACAAACTTTGCTAATACTTTCAAGGATGCAGGTAATGGTGAAACCAAGGTGAAACATGGAGAATCCCACTCTCTATGTTAGCTCTCCATGTCAGGGTTTTAGCATGATTACCTTGGTATTTGACCTACTACTTATGGTTTTCTTGAAAGTATATAAACAGAAAAACCCAGAGTAACTTCCAGGATTCCTTCCTATGATGTTATAGTGAGCAATTTCCAACAAATTCAATCATCCAGGTGTTGGAGACACAAATAAGAGTTGGCACCTTTGATATCAAATTGTTGATATACCCATATTGATTAAGACAGCTTGATTTTATGGTTCTTCTTTCCTAATGCAGCATTCTCTGAATCCATTTCTGAAACCATTGCTAAGATTTACATTTAACAAAATCTTGTAATTACTTTTTTTATGTAAGTCTTTTCTTTTTGAGTTAAAAACTGTATATGACCCCTATGAAAGCTAGGGTCTGATCTAATTATGGATCTAGAGGTAATTAGGCGAGGGATGGGAGAAGTGGGACATGTGGAGAATGGCAGTAATTGATATTATGGTAAATAATGCAGGGGAGGTTATTACAGGTTTTTTCAGGACATGAACCTCTTCACTGGATAAGTAAGGAGGCAGTCTCTGCTGACAGAGAAGGTCATGGGGTTTAGTAGTTTTTACTATGCAGATTTACTTGAATGCATCCAAATGTCTCAAGTACATTATCAGATTCTTTCCCAGTCTTTCTCACTTCATGTGGCTAAAGGTTTCACTATCTGATTTGCAAAATCTAAATATAATCCATACACCTAGTTTCAATAAAGCCTGAAAAGCAATATTCTTTTTGTTTTTCCCTTTGCAGAATGGGAATAAACTGGAGTCAGTGTTGAGTAATCCAAGTCACTATACCAACATATCACAAGTAACTCTCCAATGGAAGTCAAATATTGAAACAGAGTGTTGAGGTATATTAGATTGAGAGATGACAGATTAAACAAATTTAGTATGTTTCTTTATAGTGGCCCATTTCAGAGTATTTAATATATGAAATGCATAAAAAGGAATATAGTAAAAGATATTTCAGTACTTATTTGATCAAAATATATTTGTGAACATCTATTAAAAAATAATAAGATCTTAGTATCCCATCCTGGCTGCTGTTTTTTGAAACAATTACATGCTGATTACCTCCTGACCCTCAAAAAAGTTGTAAAGAGAGATGAAGCTAAAAAGAAATATACATGTGTGTGAATGTACACCATCATGTGGGCATGTCTGCATGTGTGAAAACATATATAAATATATATGGAAATTGAGATGGATAAGATAATGAAAAACTCAAACTCAAAATATAAAAGCAGAATCAATACCCCATAAATGCTAATACATTCATTGGAACATAGGAAAAATGATGAGGGAGAAGTTGTTAGATATGAAGAACCGTAACTAGGAGTTACCCAACACAATGATTACTTTAGCTACTCTTGAGGAAGATATAAAAACAAAATCAACCAAATAATCTTTATATTAAGATTTTCTGATGTTATGAATTATCAAGGTATTCTGTTTAAAAATGTTGAGCAATATTGAAAATTTATGAACATTTACATATGCCCTACAAATTTTAGAATCTTGATAAGAAAATTCCCTCCAATTCTTCATAATAAAAATGTAAAATATAGGTATATAGGTTTTTTTACAAAAGAATAAAAATGAATTTGTTTATTATTTCCCTGGAATGCTAAATTCTAGTGCTTATGTCATCTGTATCTATTATTTTGAGGAAAACTATCTCCCACAAAATTTAGTGTAGTCAATTTATTTTTCAATTTGTTAATGCAAACAGAAGTTCTTCATGAGAAGCAACTGCTCTGAAAATTTTCCATTTACATAATTTTCTTAAAATATATCATTTGCTATTGTAGTCACATCAATTATGAAATTAATATAGGTTACAAAGCATCATCCAGAAGTAAGGAAATCATGATGCAAATATAAACATGACTTTATTTTTTATTTCAGGTGTTAGTAGAGATGACATCTGAATGACATGAAGCCAGCCATTCAAAGTTTGAGAGAAGGGATGGGATGGACTTGGACTTCCTTCTTGAGCATAGGATATAGGAGATTCAGTCAAGGGCTTCTGCTTGTGGGTGCTGATAGGTCAGAATACGGTGTAGAAAATTTAGTCTCTCTTAATGGGAAGCCATTGAAGGATTTTGAGCCAGGTGGTTACTTACCATGATATATGTTTTAAAAAGGTTCCTAGAGGAAATCTTTAAAAAAATTTCCACAGAGTAAGAGTGGAAAGAAAGGAAGGTCAAATGGGTTCTAGTATAGTGGTCTAAGTGAGAGAAGATTGATGCTTAGTTTGGGAAAGTGGTAGTGAAGATGGAAAAAAGTGGAAAGATGTGGAATACGTTTTCAAGAAAAAAAAAATCAATCTCTCCTGTTTCAGATGCCATGGGTGAAAAAAACAGAGAAATCAGGGATGATTTGTTGCATTTCGGCTTGAAAAAACTGCGTGATTTTTTCTCCCTGAAATGGAGGATATTATATAAGAAGTATATGTATAGGCAGAGAATGAATAAAGATGTCTGTTTTTCAAATGTTTAAGTTGGAAATACTTATTAGATGTGAAGCAGCAGTAATGGTTGAATGTCTGTTAGATACTGGGAATATCACTTATGTTTTGTGTGGAATCAATTTCAAGGGATATTACCCAATGAGTCAGGTGAAGGGAGGAAATTAGCACATTCCTTATCTATAATAGCTTAGAAGTCTAACTCAAGAGATGTTGGGCAGTACCCTGGAGACTCCCAGAATTATCTGAGATGTTTGAGGTAGGGAGTCAAGAAAGAATACATTCCACAGAAGGGGTTATTGTGAAGCAAGAGAAATTTTGTTTTACTTCTGTTAATTGGCTCATTCTTTCCTTTGTAAGCTAGTCTAACTTCAGAAACAGTTGGTAATTAGGTAAGATGGCTGCTCTAAGTGTTTCAATGGGAAAACTGCATGCGTGTTTCAGTAATTAATCTTGAACAAATACCAATTATAAAACTGCAGTTATTCCATTAAATGCATTATCTTATACCCAAACAAAAGATGGGCAGGGAACCGAGGTTTATTATATTCAAACTAAAAATTATTATATTATATTGTCTTATGTTAAGATTACATGATGTTAAAATACATTTTCTGAAAGTCCAAATGGGTTTATACTTTTCTTTTTTTACTATAATGAGCATTTATTTCTTTCATATATGTTCCTGTTTGCTGATGCTGACATCATGCAAAATACCAGAAATGGATTCACTTTTAAGAAGGGGGTTTATTTAGTTATAAATTCACAGTCCTAAGGCCATAAAAGTGTCCAAACTGAGGCATCAACAAATTGATACCTTCACCGAAGGAAGGCCAATGGCCTCCGGAACACCTCTATCAGCTAAGAAGGCATGAGGCTGGTATCTGCTTGTCCTTTGTTCCTGGGTTGTGTTTCAAAATGGCTTTCTCCAAAATGTCTCTGAGCTTATCTAATTCTTAGCTTCTTTAGCTCCTGTGCATCTAAGCATCTGGGTTCATCCCTTAGCTTCACCAGGGGAAACTCTGGGGTTCATCTCTTAACTTAGCATCTCTAAATGTCCTTCTCTCCACATCTCCAAGCATCTCTAAGCATCAGCATGATTCTGGGTTGGCTACTAGCATCTCTTTCAGCTCCCAAGCATCTCTTAAAGGTCTCCAGTTATCTAATTAAGGCCCACCCAGAATGGGTGGGGCCACACATTCATGGAAATAATTTGATCAGACTTATCACCCACAGTTTATGGAGTCACATATCCATGGAAACACTCAATCAAAAGTTCCAACCTAATCAAGACTAATACGTTGGCTCCCTCAAGATTGCATTAAAGAATATGGCTTTTGGGGGGAACATAATAGAACCAAACTAGCACAATATGTTAATAAAAATTCATGAAACATTTAAGTTTTTCATCCTGGCAAAAAATTCATATTCCTTTTACTTTTCTGGAAATTAAATATGCAATGCAAATTTGCATTCAGCAACTATTTAAAGTCTATATGAATGAAAGGCAAATAATGCCTTAGACACAAAGTTATTTATCACAATGGTATTTACAATGATGAGAAATTGGAAACAAATTAAAAGCTCAATATAAGGGGAATTAAAAAATAAAAATGAAAATAAAATCACTATGATTCAGCTCAAAAATAGACAATAATGGAATGATTAAAATTAAGTTAGGCATTTTGTGAACAAGGAAAATACTTATGTTTTAATTGTTAATTAAATAAACAGTATATAAATTATATCTTCCATATAGTCACAAATGCTTAAAATAGTCACTAAGTCCCTGATACACTATGATGTCATACTAGTTTCTCCTGATGTTTGAATAATGCATTTTTGTATTTCTTCTATTTCATACTTTCAATTTTATTATTTTCATTATATTTCTTCTATTTTATCCTTTTTAAATTTTCAGTGATACATTTTAGTTTAATAATCAGACAAAACCAACAAAACCAAACAAACCACATTAATTTTCTGGAAAATTTTGAACTCTTTTCAGTATCCAGAGTCCTCTGAGACAATTGTCAGGAACTTAAGGAAACAACAAATAGCATCCATCTCTTCTTGAACAAAAGGAAAAATAGGACAGAAAAAAGAGTGCAGCAGATATGAAATCAAATTACACCTTGTTACTAACAAATATAATATCTAAAGATTAGTTGATTTCTTAATACTGAATCTAAAAATTTGATATACCCCCCATAGTTGTTGTGTAATGTTGGACCACTTCTAATGTGTCTGTTTTAATAAAGCTTATCACATGTCAGAATAGAAAAGAGTAGATTTTTTTTTTTGTTGGACAACTTGTCTCCCATAAGAAAAGAGGAACCTGCATGTCAGATTTTGCTCTTACACTCATTAGCTAAATAAGTGACTTATCTTGGAAAGGAAAGAGTTTGTTATGAGGGTAGGTGAGAGGCTAGTAATGTTAGGCTTTTGGAGTTCCCTCCACATGGAAGGAAAATCCAGACATTAGAATATCATATTACATGCAGGAATAAAATAACTTTTTATGGAATAAAATTAATTTTTAATTACATGATCCTAAAACTAAAAAAAAAACTCTTTCCTTCCATGTGTGAGTTTATACTTCACAAATTTTAATTATTTTTTCCAGTGCAGTAAACTGGATTTTGAAAAAAAAAAAATCATTGTGTCTATTAGAAGTCATAGTTGTGGTAACTTGATTATGCTTCTTATAACTTCAAGTTGGTTGGACATATATGACCTTCATTTACTTTTCTGGATGTTTGTTTACATATGTAAATATCCTTTCAGTGCCCTTGTGACTGATTTTTCCTTCAGTGAAAATCTATGCAATGCATTTTTTATCTTCTGAATTTGGTTTAAAATAGAAAGATTTTAAGCTGAATTTCATATTTAACATATTCTAAAAGGAAAACATTTCTTTGTTGCAGGTTTTGGCTGGACAAGTTGATATTTTTCTAATCAGAAAATAACAGTTATTCTTTTACTCATTAAATGTCTTAATTGGAAACAAATTACAATTATACTTTGGAACAAATACAAATTCACCATATTTTACCAATTTTCTCCTGAAATATTGTGCAATTGTGAATCATTAAATATTGCATTCATATGCTTGCTAGGTAGTAGAAATACTGCTAATAAAACATGATAACTAATCAAATATTTTAAGTCATTTTTGCTATATTCAAATAAAGTGAAAATAAAATGCACAACACTTTCAAAGAATTAGGAACCTAAGCAAAATATAAATTATGTTTGATGAAAATTCTATTCAATTAAGTTTTTATTAAGGGTGTCAATTCTGGAATATATAACAAAAATTTAGCTAGCATTTCTTTACCTAAACATTCTAATTCTCATTTTTAATCTACATAAATAATCTGAAAAATACAGAAAAATGTATTTTCAAGAATATTATTTTCTGTATTTGTAATGCTCAAATACTTTTTTCAACATGGATAATTAGATAAAGAAATAAAAATACATCCAATCAATGAAATGCATTGCATTTATTATAAAAAATAAATTCATCTCTAGATGCTGCATAGAAAAGCATCCAAGGTATATTGTTAAATGACTTAAGGATATTTTGGAAGCATCTAGCATCATTGAATTTCTATAGAAAATGTAATCAACAATAATTTCCATCTTTCCATTTGAGAAAGGGAAGGACAGTTTCATCTTTTACTTTATCTACAAAAAGTAGTGTTTTCCTTTTAGAATATGTTTTCTAACAGCAAAACCCACATCCATCTTTATGTATATTGGGAGCTTCATTCTGTCACAATTTCCCACATCCAGTGTTTATGGAAATAGCTTATTTATTCATTAATTCGTTTGGTAATAACCTATTCTATGACCTCTTATGCTTCACAGTGGTAAGTGGTAAGTGCTAAGAAGATATAAATGGATCAGACATGCTCTCTGCCCTCAAGAAGTTCATAGAAGCTCTGTCACTCTGTCACAAGTAATCAGCTGCAGTATGGTCTACATAATCTAAGATCATCAAGGTAAAATCAGGAAATTAAAATAAATAATATGCATATTTGTATTCTTAAGGGTTTATTCTTTCAATGAGTGAGTGAATTACACAATATTCTAGCAAATGATGTGAGATATGTGTAGTGTTTATTGATATAAATCTAGACAAAATTAAAAGGTATTCAAATGGGTCATCAGAAATGCTCCAATTTAATGTTTAAATGCTTACTGTTTATGGCATATGTTCTACCTAGCCACCTCCTAGCTCCTGGAGAGAACCCATATCTTGATGACTATAAGGATTTTCTTTTCATCTCTTTACATAGATAAAAGCTAACCAGGTTATTCTTAGAAGCACACCAAATTTTCTACTGTATTCTGGGTCTGTTCCCACCCCAGGTCTCCATTATCAAGCCCTGCCCATCCATCACATATCCTTTACTTTTAGCTAGAAAATCAGTAAAAGCAACAGGGAGAAAAGTAAAGTTAGTTGTCAGAGTGCTTCATTTTTTTTTTTTTCAAATTCATGGATAAAATGATTATGGAATGCTTACCTTGTATAAGATACTGTGTTAGGTGCTAAGGGTACATTAATGTTAAGAACACATCTACATGTAAATGCACATTTTCCAAATAATCACAGAAACATAAAAGTAAAACCATATGAAAATGAAGACAGTCATAATTCAGTGAGAATCTTCAAAAAAAAAAAAAAATAGACTTTGACCTAGTTTGGAGTGCCAAAAAGCAATTCTTCCAGGAAATGGAGCTGAACGCAAGGAACTACTGAATTCTGTAAGGTTTAAATCTTGGAAGAAGAGAACAGGACTGAATCTGAGAGGAGGGCTAAGATCTCCAGATGTGAGGAATAAGGCTATGCTGGTTTGAAGCTGTTATGGGCCCCAGAAGAGCCATGATCTTTTAATCCAATCTTGTTGGGTGGAAACTTTTGATTGAGTGTTTCCAAGGAGATAAGACTCACCCAACTGTGGATGAGAACTTTGATTAAATTATTTCCAAGGAGGTGTGAACCCACCTATTCAGGGTGGGTCTTGATTGTTTACTAGAGTCCTTTAAGAGCTCACAGAGAGAAGGAACTCAGAGAAGCTGAGAAAGACATTTTGGAGAGGAGCTAAGTAAGATATGTAATCCAGAGTTTGACCTTGGGAGAAGCTAAGAACCAACACAGACCCAGACACTTGGAGATGCTGGGAGATGCAGACAGAAGGACTTTGGAGCTACTAAGCTAAAAGATGAAGCCCAGAGTTTACCCCACAGAAGCTGAGAAGGGACTCCCAGATGCTTAGAGAGAAATGCCCCAGGAGAACAAAGCAGAGAGCTGAGAGAAGCCAAGAGAGGGATAAAACCAGAGACATTTTGAAGAAAGTCATTTTGAAACCAGAACCCAGGAGCAAAGGACCAACAGATGCCAGCCACGTCTTCCCAGGTGACAGCAGTGATCCAGATGCCATCAGCGTTTCTTCAGTGAAGGTATCCTCTTGTTGATGTCTTAGTTGGACACCTTTGTGGCCTTAGAAATGTAACTTTGTAACCTAATAAATCCCCTTCATAAAAGCCAATCCACTGTACAATTTTTTATTCCCACCAGCACTGTATGAGTGATCTAGTTTCTCCACATCCTTGCCAGCATTTTCTGTTATCACTATGTTTTATTTTAGCCATTCTGAGAAGTGTGTGATACCTTATTGTGGTTTTAATTTGATTTCCCTAAAGGCTAATGATGTTGAATGTTTTTTTCATGTACTTATTTATCATCTATGCATACTCCTTGGTGAGGTGTCTCTTTCATGTCTCTTACCCATTTTCTCATTGGATTGGGTTTTTATACTGTTGAGCTTTGAATGTTCCTTATACATTACAGATACTAGCCCTGTATCAGATATGTGGTTTGCAAATATTTACTTATTAGTCTGTAAATTGTTTTTCTTTAATTTAATAGGGTCTTTCATAGAGCAAATTTTTAAATTTTGATTCAATCCAAATTATCAATTTTTCCTTTTATGATTCATTCTTTTGATGACAAGTCTAAGAACTCTTTGCCTAGCCCTTGATCCCAAAGAATTCTCTTCTATGTTCTTTTCCTTAAAGTTTTACAGTTTTCAGTTTTCTGTTTAAGTCCATGATCCACTTTGAGTTAATTTTTATATAAGGTATGCAATTTAGTTTGAGGTTCACTTTTTTGCTCAGGAATATTCAATTACTTCAGCAGTATTTGTTGAAAGGTTATCTTTTCTCCATTGAATTGCTTTTGTATTTTTCTCAAAAATCAATTGGGCATATTTATTTTTGGGTCTATTTCTGGGTTCTCTGTTCTATACACTGATCTAAGTGTCTATCCCTCTGTCAATACCACACAGTCTTGATTATCATGGCTATATAAGTTTTGAAATTAGGTAGATTGATTCCTTCTGCTTTATTCTTCTTTTTCAAAATTGTTTTAGCTATTCTAGTTCATTTACCTTTCCATATAAATTTTAAAATAATCTAGCCTATAGTTACAAAAAATCTTGCTTTTTTTTTTTTTTAATTTTATTGGGATTGTTCAGATACCATACAATTATCCAAAGATCCAAAGTGTACAATCAGTTGCCCCTGGTACCCTCTTACAGCTGTGCATCCATCACCACACTTAATTTTTGTTCAATTTTTAGAAACTTTTCATTATTCCAGGCAAGAAATAAAGTGAATGAAGGGGAAAAAAAAAAAAAAAAAGGAAAAGAAAAGGAAACTCAAATCCTCTCATATCCCTAACCAACCCCCCTCAATTACTGACTCATAGTGTTGGTATAGTACATTTGTTACTGTTTATGAAAGAATGTTGAAATACTACAAACTGTAGTATATAGTTTGCAATAGGTATATATTTCTTCCCTATATGTCCCTCTATTGTTAACTTCTAGTTGTTTTGTCATACATTTGTTCTGGTTCATGGAAGAGTTTTCTAATATTTGTACAGTTAATCATGGATATTGCCCACCATAGGATTCAGTTTTATACATTCCCATCTTTTGACCTCCAACTTTCCTTCTGGTGACATATATGACTCTGAGCTTCCCGTTTCCACCTCATTCACATGCCATTCGGCACTGTTAGTTATTCTCACATCTTGCTACCTACACCTCTGTCTATTTCTAAACATTTAAGTTCATCCTAGTTGAACATTCTGCTCATACTAAGCAACCACTCCCCATTCTTAAGCCTCGTCCTATATCTTGGTACTTTATATTTCATGTCTATGAGTTTACATATTATAATTGGTTCTTATCAGTGAGACCCTGCAATATTTGTCCATATGTGGCTGGCTTATTTCACTCAGTATATTGCCCTTGAGGTTTTGACATCAAAACATTTTTTTTTTTTTAAGATGGTTTTGTTCACACCCCATGCATTCCATCTTAAGTAAACAATCAATGGTTCTCTGTATGGTCACATATTTATGTGTTCACCACTGTCACTGCTATCTATATAAGGACATCTACATTTCTTCCACAAGGCAGGAGGAAGTGTCAAAGAAGGTAGAGAGGGAAAAGAAAGAGGAAAAAAATGACAGCTAGGAAGTAGCAAAAGGAAAAGTAATCTTAAATCAAAGTAGGGTAAAGAGTCAGACAACACCACCAATGTCAAGTGTCTATCATGCCTCCCCTATCCCCTTTTCTTATCTGCATTTACCTTGGTATATCACCTTTGTTACATTAAAGGAAGCATAATACAATGATTCTGTTAGTTACAGTCTCTAGTTTATGTTGATTGCATCCCTCCCCCAATGCCTCCCCATTTTTAACACCTTGCAAGGTTGACATTTGCTTGTTCTCCCTTGTAAAAGAACATATTTGTACATTTTATCACAATTGTTGAACACTCCAGATTTCACCAAGTTACACACTCCCAGTCTTTGTCTTTCCTTCTTTGTTCTGTTGTCTCACATGTTCCCAACCTTCTTTTCTCAACTGTATACATAGCTATCTTTGTTCAGTGTACTTACATTGCTGTGCTACCATCTCCAAAATTGTATTCTGAACCACACACTCCCATCTTCTCCTATCACTCTGCAGTGCTCCCTTTAGTAATTCTTGTAGGGCAGGTGTCTTGTTCACAAAGTCTCTCATTGTCTGTTTGTCAGAAAATATTTTGAGCTCTCCCTCATATTTGAAGGACAGCTTTGCTGGATATAGGATTCTTGGTTGGAGGTTTTTCTCTTTCAGTGTCTTAAATATATCACCCCACTTCCTTCTTGCCTCCAAGGTTTCTGCTGAGAGATCCGCACATAGCCTTATTAAGCATCTTTTGTATGTGATGGATTGCTTTTCTCTTGCTGCTTTCAGGATTCTCTTTATGTCTTTGACATTTGATAACCTGATTATTAAGTGTCTTGGCGTAGGCCTATTCAGATCTATTCTGTTTGGAGTATGCTGTACTTCTTGGATCTGTAACTTTATGTCTTTCATAAGATATGGGAAATTTTCATTGATTTTTTCCTCTATTATTGCCTCTACCCCTTTTCCCTTCTCTTCTCCTTCTGGGATACCAAGGATATGTAGAATCTTGCACTTTGTTTCATCTTTAACTTTCCGGAGATGTTGCTCATATTTTTTCATTCTCTTCTCCATCTGCTCCTTTGCGTGTAGGCTTTCAGGTGTTTTGTTCTCCAGTTCTTGAGTGTTTTCTTCTGCCTCTTGATGTCTGCTGTTGTATGTTTCCATTGTGTCTTTCATCTCTTGTGCTGTGCCTTTCATTTCCATAGATTCTACTAGTTGTTTTTTTGAACTTTCAATTTCTGCCGTATATATGCCCAGTGTTTTCTTTACAGCCTCTATCTCTTTTGTGAAATATTCTCTAAAGTTTTTTAATTGATTTAGCATTAGTTGTTTAAATTCCTGTATCTCAGTTGAAGTGTATGTTTGTTCCTTTGACTGGGTCATAGCTTCATTTTTGTTAGTGTAGGTTGTAGTTTTCTGTTGTCTAGGCATCTGACCTCCCAGGCCACCTCAGTCAGGTTTTCCCAGATGAGAACAGGTTCAGGTCACAGAAGGAGGAAATATTCAGTATCTGGTTCCCCTGATGGTTTTTCTTAGAGGATTAATACACCTGTGCTTTTCTGTGTGGCAGGTGCATTCTGTCACCGCCTGTGTAAGGGGGTGTGGCCTGTGGCTCTCCTCCCTCAGGCTTTGGGGTCTGGTTCTGGAAAGGCGGTCGGTAAAGCTGGGCCCCTCCCTTTCCTTTGGGAAGCTATGCCCCCTCCAAAGAGGTCACTGCCTATCAGGAAGTTCTTTGTTTCTCTGACTCTGCTGATCAGAGTGTTTTGATTTTAAAATGGCTGAGGCTGTCTTTACTGCAAAGTGCTGCGGGCTGAAAGCAGCTGCAGTTTTCTCCACAGAGAACAAAAGGGACAGAAAAGCTCCCAAGTTCACCCATCAGCCTCTGGGCTTCTGGTCCTGAGACAGATATGTCCCCCGACTCTCCCAAGTTCAGTTGTCCCCAAAAGCCTCTGTCTGCTTGTTGAGGATTCACTGTCTGTATTTAGCAATTAACATTAAAATCCCAGATGGAGCTGGGCTGCGGTACACTAGCTTCTTTGGAGAGTGCTGCTCTCTAGCACCGCGTGGCTTCTGTAAGGGAGGGGCTCTCAGCTCTTGGCTCTCAGCACGGGTGCGCAGTTTTACTTACAGATTTTATGCTGTGATCTCGGGCATTCCTCCCAATTCAGGTTGGTGGATGATGAGTGGACAGTCACGTTTGTCTCCCCGCAGTTATTCCTGGTTATTTACTAGTTTTTTGGTTATTTATGAATTGTTCCTGGGGGGACTAACAGTCTTCCACTTCTCTCTATGCCACCATCTTTTCTCCCTCCCCCACTTGCTTGGGTTTTAATAAGGATTGTGTTAAACAATAAATCAAATTGAAGAGAATATCTCTACTATGTTGATTCTTCCAATCCATTAGTACAGTATGTCTCTCCACTTATCTATATCTTCTTTGATTTCTTTCATCAGTGTTTTGTAGTTTTAAGCATACAAGTCCAAAACATGTTTTGTTAGATTTATACTTAAGCATTTCTTTCTTATCTTTTCTTTCTTTTTGTGTGTGATTTTAAATATATATTTTTTTTAAATTTTGGTGCACACATGTTCATTGCTAGTGTATAGAAATACCATTGATTTTTGTATCTCTTGCATTCTGGTTATATATTACCCTTGCTTAACTTTAGTTCTAGAAGTTTTCTTTTATCTTTTTGTAGATTCCTTGGGATTTTCTGGGTAGCTTTATGTCACCTGCAAATAGAGACAGTTTCATTTTTTTTTTTTCCTTTCCGATTGGTATGGAATTTATTTCCTTTTTTTTTTTTTTTTTGCCTTATTACACTGGCTAGAACTTCCAGCACTATGTTGAATAAAAATGGTAAGCAGATAGATGTGGCCTCTCTCTAAGCCAACTCAGCAGGTAAACTCACTGCCCTCCCCCCTACAAGGGACATGATTCCTGGGGATATAAATTTCTCTGGCAATGTGGGACTTGACTCCTAGGAATGAGCCTGGTCCCTGCATTGTGTGACTGAGAAAGCCTGCTGGAACAAAAGAGGGAAGAGAAATGAAACCAGACAAAGTTTCAGTGGCTGAAAGATTTCAAATGGAGCCAAGAGGTCATTCTGGAGGTAACTCTTATGCTTTATATAGATATCCCTTTTTAGTTTTTAGTTTATTAGAATAGTTAGAAGGAAATATATGAAACTGTTGAACTGCAATCCATTATCCTTGATTCTTGAAGGCAATTGTATAACAATGTAGCTTATAATGGGTGACAGTGTGATTGTGAAAACCTTACCGCTCACACTCCCTTAACCCAGTGTATGGACAAATGAGTAGAAAAATGGGGACAAAAAGTAAATGAATAATATGGGGGAGGAGGGTTATGGAACATTTTGAGTTTTCTTTTACTTTTATTTTTATTCTCATTTTTATTTTTTGGAATAATGAAAATGTTCAAAAATTGATTGTGGTGATGAATGAACAACTATATGATGATACAGTGAACAACTGTTTTACACTTTGGATGATTGCATGGTGTATGAATACAATATTTCAATAACAAGAATTAAAAAAAAAAAAGCCAATCCACTTCTGATATTTTGCATAATGGCAGCTTTAGCAAACCAGAACAAAACCTATCTAGACAAGATACTAGGTAGGCTTAGTGTTTTGTTATGGACTATTGTAGCAATAGGACCATTTGAACAAGAAGGTTATTATCTTCCAATTTCTAAACATTCAGTTGTAAGCATGGCAAACATCATGTCTCAATGTATTTTGCCCACAATTTTATATGAACTATTTTAATTTTTTAGACAGTAATGACACACCATTTTTGTATCCTGTCCATTACACGTTTAAAACATTCACCATATACCTGAAAAAGTAGACATAATGATCTTCACTAAACCCATTGCATTTAATAAAAATAGAAATCAATAAATAAAAGTGTATTTTATTATGATGGGTGAGATGATTGCAATCTTGTTACATATTATTTGCCACTTAACCTATGGAAGCATGACAATCAACATTACCTGGAAATTTGCTTGAAATAATCTCAAGCCCCTCTGTGAACATACATTTTATAAGATCTCCAGGTGTCCATATTAACAGTATATTAATGTTTGAGAAATACTATTCTATACAATTTTGTGGGACTTGAAACAGAATAACATGAGATTAAAATGAAGGATGAGGTGCTAAAAGGAAATGCATGTACAAAAGAAGATACACTTGAATGGTCAGTATGGATGAAATGAAATGGTAATGCAGGTGTGCAGTTTTGATTTATATTCAATTTGCTTTCCTTTAGAATGTCCAATGATTGATCCTTGAGCATTTTAGGCTGTTGTGATCTGCTACTCTAAACTCAGGGAGAAATTGTGCATTCTGGGTATACAAGTCACTTAACCTAGATGGCACATTTACCAAAAGAGTTGAATACTGTAAGGTATTTTTGAACAATTATCAACAGATTTTTTTCATTTATAAATTCACAACAATAAAAAATGGCAAGGCACCTAAAACACATCTTTCATGAAATGTGGAAGAATGTCCTAAGTGGCAGCTTTCTAGATAGTCTAAGTTAGAATCATTAACTCCCTCATTTGTGCTATTGTAGCATTTCATTCCTATCTTGAAGATAATGTAGTTTGTGTCTTCATCGGATCACAGGCTCTGATAAAATAGAGATGGCTCTCTCTGTTGTGGTGGCCTTCACAACAGTACATAGCAGGTGCTCTATACTTGCTAAATCGGTGAAGAACTGATTGACTAAATGACAGAATGAATGATGAACTAAATAGTTTAAGAAAAAGAGATTTCATTTGTCATCATAGTCTAACAAGGACAGAAAGGGAGAGCTCCGTCCCCAGCAGTTATATGGAAAGGGTCATTAAGCTAAAGTGGCTCATCCCTTGATTTTTTAAGTGGCAGCTGCCCCATACACTCAGCAGGTAATGCCAGCCCCTCCATCACAGCCCCAGGAAAGCCACTTAGGGAGTAACTGCCACTTTACATGGATTTCATATTCACAAAGATGACAAGCCGCCTTGTCTATTCTGTTTCCTGATTATGGTAACACAACTTCTGAGCAGAATCAAAAAGATTCCTAAAAGAAGCATATTGAGTTCAGTTCTCTCTTCTGCCATGGTGGGGATGGTGTGGGGTGATCACTGGGTACCACAAATGCACACTATATAGTTACAGGGGGTCCATTTGAAAATAAAAGATGTAAGGTAATGTGAATAAAATCATAAAATGAGTGCTATGTATCATTAATTCCGATAATTGATTTTATTGCTTTGGAAAATTATTATGGCAATCTGCTTCCAAAATACTTAAGCTAATTTAAACTTCAGAACACACTTTTTTTTGCAAATCACTTGAAGCAATATTTTTAATCAGTGAAGTAGATCTAATTTGGATTTCCAATACAACAGAAAGAAAAAAAAACACATGAAGTTTCCTAACGTAAGCACTCTGTATTTTAGAGCTGTGTTTTAAATGTTATTACAAGGATCAAAATTGAATAATGCCTTTTATTTCTTTATGGAAAATCCACAAATGATCAAAGTCTAAACTATTTCCTTTCTGGTATTTGTAATTGATATTTTATACAGTTATGGTTATTGTGGTTCCAGGAACCATTATCACTAAGCACTCTGATTTTGCCATGAACCAGATGATGTTTAGGAGATTTATTAGAACTCCTAGAAAATATTGTTTTGGGAATCAGGATTTTAAAATGCTATCATTTTGCTCTGACTTCACCTCAACAAATTATTCTGATTGTCAAAATTTTAAATCTGGAAAGACAGGACCACAAACTATTCTAATATTTATTTTTTCCAATTCAGATTTGTTTGGTGGTATCACCTTTATCAAAATGTTTGCATCAAATACTTGTGCTATAAATACTTGTACTACAAATGACAAAGAATATGTCTACTTTCCCATTTGTTCACCATAAAATATCAATAAATATGAGAAGAGGCAATGTTTGTATCAGTTGGTTGGCTGAACGCTATGAATTGTAGGCAGCACTCACAGAATCCTTCCTTCATTTCCTTGTTTTATTTCTTTCTAGAGCAATCAGCTATAATATGAACAAATAAAGTTATCCACTGCACTTAACCTAAATCCTAGATGATGGGCACCAATAGGTCATAAACTGGTCCCTCCTTTGGACATTGTCAAGGAATGCAAGAATATTTTTTAAATAATGTGTCCCGGCCCGCGGGACGATCAACGGAGGCTCCAAATCCTGTGAGGGAGGAATGGTATGGGACAAGAGACACGAGGAATGACAGCAAGACAGGTTTCTGATCAAGCTGCAAAACTTTATTGAAGAGGCAGAGCATATATACTCTAGGAGAAGGGGAAGTGGCTAGCAAGGGCTCGTGGCGGTCTAGGATTGGTGGCTGCTGTTGCTAGGGCGGATGGCAGATGTAGGGTTAGCATTTTTGGCGCGAACTAGCACTTTTGGCGCGAACTACTTCCGTAAAGAAGGCTGAGGGTAATTTAAGCTATTGTTGTATCAGCCCTGGCGGCCATGTTGCACATCTCCGGCATAGCTGAAGGTGGACTTCATGCATGCTACCTTAATCGCCCTCTACAATAATGCATGTGTAAAGAGGAGAAAAGTGAATTAACTCTGCTTATTCACAGAAGATCAGAAGTTTTAGAATCAATGGGCCAAATTCTGTTTTTATTTATATGCCTGTGGTTCCTGATGAGGCCAAAATGCATATAAATGAAAGCAAAAGGCTGCTCAACTCATTCTACATATTGACATGTTTTAGCTTTGTCCTGAACTTTTCTTATAATTCATATGACAAATAAATTGTCATGTATAGAGCACCTTTTTACCACCTGTGATTAACAGTCTATGTTCTACTGACATGCCTTTCTTTTAGGATGAGTAGAAGTAGGTGAGAAAGCTTAACTCTAGTCAAATGAATTTAACATGATTTGGTGAGAAAATCTTGATATTTACAAAATGATAGCAGGAACCAATTTATTAGGTGATCCTCAAAAGAGCAGGACAAATGAGCCTCAAGAGGGGAACATAATGGTCTCCTAAAGAAATAGAAAATTTTGATCACCTTAGCAGAACACACTCTTGAACTTATAAGTGAATCAAAGAACATGAGAACTGCATTTTTCACAAGGGAACTTCAAAATGTACTATCTGTGTCATGTTGAGCAATGGATTTCTTTCCAGGAAATTCAGTATGCTATCATCATGAGGGAGGTAAGATTTTCAGGAAATTACCTTGAGATACTGATGATTTAATCTTTGTTTCCAACACACCGTTTTACCAAATGAGGGAAGCAAAAGTTCCCTGGAAAAACTTGTTAGAGAAGAATAGATTCTGACAAATATCCTAAAATTAGATGATATTATTCAAAATATCAAACTCTTATCTTCAGAATATCAGAGCACAAAGAGGCAAAGCATTTGAGCTTCTTCAGAATGTGGTAGAACAAAATTCTGTACATATAGGACTTTTTTTTTTTTTTTAAAATATAAAGGATAGATATACCCAGAATCATTCCAAAATAATATATGCCTAATATATATGTACATCAATATTCATTAAAACAAAAAAAAAATAAAAGGAAATAAAGCAAATTTTAGAGAATATTTGTTTCAGGAGAATAAATTAAAAATGATTCTCTTCATTATCCTTATATTTTCTGTATTTTATAAAATATAATATGCTTAAATATCAGATTGGATAATAATTATTTAAAGAACTGTGGTCTTTTAAGTATTTGTGCTATCAAACATCATTGCAATTCATAGGCTAAATAAAAATGTTTTACATGTAGTGTAAAGTGAAAGTTCTTGTTGTTTTAGTCATATAGAATATTTCTATATGGGATCATTTGAGTCAAATATTTAATTATTTAAATATGTACTTAATAAGTGCCTGCCCTATTCCAAATAATGAGATACCAAGAGTTTCTTTAATTCCTTTAATAATTTACAAATTATGTTAACGTAAGTCATCTCATTTAATCTTCACAACTCTTATTAGCAAATATGTATGTCAGGAAATGAAGGATTAGGTCACACAATTGGGAGGTGTGTGAGGCAGAGATTAGAACTAGAGTTTCTTCTGCCAAGTCCAGTTTTTTTTTTTTCTACTGTTATAATTTCCTTAGAATAATTGAAATAAAAGATTCAGCCTATTGTTTATTCATTACAGTCTAAATGTGTCATATATGGAAAGGTTGAAAGAAATAAGTAACAAACCTGATGCTTTGTAGCATGGCAATAATGACCAATAATAAACTGATTATGAAACACATGTATGCTCACTCTTCTATATACAACTACTAGAAAAGGCATGTTGAATAATGGAATATTACATAATAGGTTACAGGAACAAAAAGAAGTCCAGTGTGCATAATGTAGAGGGAAGAAGAGGAAGAGTAGATGAAATGCACCTAGGGGAATAGACAGGGACCCATAGCATCAGACCATGAGGGTAATAGCAAGGGTTTTAGCTTTCATCATAAGATACTAGGAATCTAAATACTAAAATATTTTAAGCTTATATGGGGCATTACCAGATTTTAATTATTAAAAAAGGTTCCTATGGCTGCAAAGTGGAGAATTGCTAGAGATAGGTCAGAATGGATATAAAATGATTAGATTGGAGGCTTTGTCATATATAAAGCATGGATAATGGTGCTTAATATGTGAAGTCATTATGATGATGATGGTTGTGACTATGGCTTAGTAAAACCAGGAAGGGACCAGTCTTTGAGTAAACAATATGGTAAAATTTTACTGAAAACAGATTCTGAAAACCTAGTATAGAAGAAGTTTATTGAACTAAAGGAGCAATAATGAGGAGTAGCAACAAAAGGTCACTGCTCAAAAGTCAAGCTTAAGGGAAGCAGTTTATATGGCTACTAGGACCAAAGGGAGGGTGTGGGGGAATGGGGAGGGGGAGCAAGGGAAAGTGAGCTACATGACTAGGCTGGCGCAGGATGTCCTTGGGCTATATTTCATTAACTTTGCAACTTGGCCTGGCAGGATGTTTCTGCAGGAATGGGGATATCTATTGAAGACAAGCAGACTTACTGGAGTCAGCATATCTTTTTTCTTCTCTGCAGGGGCAGAGGTCTTAGAGCCATGAAAGATTATTGGTATGCCAGTCTGACTCAGTTGTTCTCTGTTTCTTCTTTGTAGTTCCCTGGATAAGGAAGTTCAAGCAGATCAAAATGATTACTGAAACTATTTACCATTCCGTTTTCACAGTAATTATCATATACAATTATTTAGAAACCAAAGTGGTCATACAAGTCACTGAGGAAGATATTTATTGGTCTCTTTCCTTCAGCTCCCAATTCTTATTACCAAGTCCTTTGGAATACAATCACTTTTTCCATTGCAACCACCTTCAACTTGGCTCATACTCCAGGAAGGTCTCCTCTTATCTCCATTCAGCCACATTCAATAATGTGAAGCCATTTGTTAATTCCAGCTCACCCCATAGTCTGTATAGGAGCATAAACAATATCTGAATTTTTCAGACTTTTGTTTTGCTAGCTTCTTTTATGAAAGAGTAGGCACTCATTGATATTTTGTTGTTGTTGAAAGACTGAATGAAGGACTAAATAAATGCATGGTGCTGCCTAACACTTAGATATTAGAACATATGCTGTATTGTTTCAAAATCCATTCTAATTAAAAAGGATGGCTAGAAATGGTCAACATATATTTTGTGCTTCACTTGTCATACTTGTTAATAAATGTCAATCACCGTGCAGCAACTCCTAAAGCATAAGCCAAGCAAATTGGGAATTCAGCAAACAAGGGTGGTTAGAAAGTACAACACTATTAAATTTATCACACCAGAAAATTAACATTGGGGTGAATTTGAAAAGCATGAAATAATCAGTTTATTTTCTTTCTCTCTCTTTCCTTAAAAAGTTTACATAAACTCAGTTGTATAAAATTAGAAACCTGTGACTTGTCAATTGAGAGGAGTAAAATTAATGATATCCACCATTATACAGTTTTCTTCTAATTCTATGTTTATAGGGGATTTAACCTCCTCACTCCTTTGAATTTGAACCTGGCCATGAAATGTGACTGGAAATGAGGCATGCTCAACTTTCTAGTTCTCATTTCCACTCTTTAGGGAGCAAGGAAGCACTTTTTAAGATGTCAGAGCATTTGTGCCTGGGTCCATGAGTGTTTGGTGCAGAATTCTTGGCCATGTAATAAAAACAAAAAAGAAAATGTTTGTTTTTTGAAGCTAAAGAGATTTTCATGCTATTTTTACAGATTAAAGCATACTGTGTAGTGACACACTATTTTGGGTATATTCATAGAAAATGTATGTTTTATATAGGATAGAATATCTACCTGAAGATGTATCTGGATGAAACAGAAGTGAAATAATTATATGTAGTGGGGACTGAGAATAAAATCTCCATAGCCATTTCAGTCATAGATACCATGTTTAATGTCCACCCTCTGTAAATGCTATTCTGTTTAACACTTAATGATGGCAAGGTTGTGGACTATGCCCATTAAGCAATCTTATTTTTCTTATTTTTAAGAAAAATCTTATTTTTCTTGAGTCTTTTTTAAGAGTGGCTATCATGAAAACTACCTTGAGAGTAAATATTATAAAAACTTACAAATTCCCAGGAAAAAGATGGTCTCTGAAATAGAAAACAACAGTATGAATTGGTAGTATGTTTTTATCTGTTTTTCTGAAATAGTCCTCTGGGATATTTTGAGAGCATCAAGAGTTTTGTTTATTTGGTTGATTGGTTTTTTGGTTTTGCTTTGTTTTTTTTTGTTTTTTTTTTTTCCTTAAGTAACAAAAACCTATGCAGTAATATTTCCCAGAGGGAAAAGACAATACACTTTGTTTTTGCTATTTCATTCCTTTAAAGTATGGTTTTAATGCCAATATTTTCTGCATAATAGACTCAAGGTTTATAAGAAAAGTGGAGTAAATCTTTAGAATAAAACTGAAATACTTGTTTTAACATGTACTGTGTGCCCACAATGCAAACATTGTGAAAAATCTCAGCAGCTTAACTGTTTCATTTCTGTTTGATTTTTCTTGCCTTCAAAGCAGCAGATGCAAGAAATTCTATTTATCTTTTATCTCTACCACCTTGTTTTGGTGGGTTAGGTATCCAACAAGTGATAACTGGATTATCTCACAGGGTTAGTAATGAAAGTTTATAAAAGGTCACTTCTTATATTTGTATACTTCTATCAACAATATTGAAGGCAAGGAAATTCTTTCAGTCATTTTTTCTTACTTCTTGAGGGTATAATACATTTCTTATCCATGGAATTACATGGCTAACATGGTGTGGTTGACTTAGCTGCTTAATTATATACTAGAAGGTTGAAGCCATTTAATAAGTTATTGAATTAACTACAATTAAATAAGGACATTCACCATTTTTAAATTAATTTTAACATTGGAGTCCTTAATTTATTTTATCAAATACCAATTTAAACTTCACTTTTCAAAAAGATGTATAAAAGTAATTAAAAGATCATACCAACATTATTCATAAATGTTCAAAAAGTGGAGACAGCAATCAAATGGTAAATGGATAAACACAATGTGGTATATCCATACATGAATAAATTTATTTGGCAATAAAAAGGAAAGGAATCCGGAGAATGATACATGGATGAACCTTTGAGATATCATGCCAAATGAAAGAAGCCAAATACAAAAAATGACCTATTGCCTAATTCAATTTATATGTAATGACAAATGTTTAGAGACAGAAAGTACATTAGAGGTTGCCTGCAGCTGGGTGATAGGGGAAGGGTAAGAGATAATTGCAAAAGCATTGACGGAAATGTTCTAAAACTGAATGTTGATGATGGTGGCAAAACTCATTAAATTTACAAAAATCATTTAAATGAATACTTGGAATGGGTAAATTTTATAGTATACACATTATGTTTGTATATATATTTTTCAGTAAAGTTGTTTTTAGAAAACTAACTCAATGTTATTGAAGAAACTGCATGTGAAAGAACGCAATGAAAAAACAATTACCAAACCCTAATGATACAAATGAAAGAGCCATAGTGGTATTTTCATAAATTACACATGTAGCCCACCATCCTAAATATGCAAAGATACTTACTTTTTAAAAAAGAAAATACCCCAAAATATTCATATTGAAATTTAGGTGGTTTTAATTTCAGTTTTGTTTTATATAATCTATATTTCATACTATAATATTGTATATTTCATACTATAATATTGCTTTGTACATGACATTTTCATTATAAGTTATAAATATATAGATATTTATCTATTTAAAACCAGTAATAGGTACTCAGAACTTGAGAAACATTATGTGATTATAAAATTTATGTTCTCATAATTAATGAGGTAACAGAGGAATGCTTAAATGTCCCACTTATTTTAATGATACTAACAAAATAATTTAAAAACAGTAAAGAATATTGTGATGGTTAGGCTCATGTGTCAACTTGGCCAGGTAATGGTGCCCAGTTGTCTGGTCAAGCAAGCACTGGCCTAACTGTTACTGTGAGGACGTTTCTTGGACTTAAATCATCAGTGTTGATTGTATTTATGGCTGATTACAATTACAGTCAACTAAAGAGAGTGTATTCAGCTATGAGACATGTTTAATCCAATCAGTTGAAGGCTCTAAAAGGAGAAGTGATGATTTCCACAGACAAAAGAGAGAACTTTCATCTCTATTTTAGCCAGCTAGCTTCTCCTGGGGAATTCATCGAAAACCTCCATTAAAGTTAGCAGCTGGCAGCCAGCCCTACAGAATTTGGACTCGTGCATCCCCACAGTTGCATGAGACTCTTTTATAAAATCTCATAATATTGACAGATATCTCCTGCTGGTTCTGTTTCCAAAGAGAAACCTGACTAATACAAATATCATCTGATGAAAGAGAAGATTAAAAGTTACAAAACAGGTCTGGAAAAAAAACTTTACTGAAGGTATTCACAAGAAAATGCATCAACGTTGCATATTTTTTTATTAAATCATCAATAACTAAAATCAGTGTTAAACCTAATGCTGGGAGTTACAGAAAACATATATACATGCAATTCTATTGACATTTAAATAGCTATAACCCTTTTAGAGAACACTAAGACAACATATTTCAAGCTCCTTAAAAATATTCTTATAGACACAATAATCACTGTCTTATAAACTTATTTAAAGAAAATAATACAAAAAGGGTACATAAAATATATTAATGAATATTTTAATAAGCACATTATATGGTGATGATAATGATAAAAATAATAATTAATGGCTAACGATTATTTTGCCTCCAACACTATGGTAATCTCATTTCATACATAACTGAAGTTAAAACAATGATTCAATAGTCAGTTACTCTCATTGTCATACATTTGGTGAAATGTTATAAACATTAGGCATAGGTATAATTATTAGGAGCAAATATGGAAAAAAGTGTTCACAATATAATATTGAATTATTTAGTAACTACAAAATTTTAAATTGCTAATGCAGTAAAAATTCTCAGGGATATTTTGATAATTTGAAGCTGTATGTACCCTAGAGTAGCCTGTTCTAAATTTAATGCATTCCTGTGTTTGTAAAGTTAAATAGTACCTTTTGATGAGGCTACTTCAGCTAACATGTGACCCACTCACTCAGGGTGGGTCTTAATCTTATTACTGGAGTCCTTTATGAATGGAATGAATACAGAGAGGAAAAGGCATGGAAGCAAGAAGTTGAAATCAACAAAACCTGGAAGAGAAAGGAGAGGTTAGCAGATGCCACCGTGTGCCTTGCCATGTGGCAGAGGAGCCAAGGATCACTGGCAGATAGTCTGTGGGGAGAAGGTATCACCTTGATGATACCTAGATTTGGACACTTCCACAGCCTCAAACTGCAAGCTAATAAATTCCCATTGTTTAAGCCAGCCCATTTCTTGGTATTTGCTTGAAGCAGCCTAGGAAAGTAAAACAGATATGAACAAGAACTAAGAAATATGAAAAAATAAAAATATGTTGTTGGGATAATGAAATTCTGGATGATTATATTCTTTTTATTTCCATTTTTGATACAGTGCTGTCTGCATTAAATGCAACTCTTGTCAGTATAGTATTGCATAATAATAGCATGAGATCTTGCTTGGGTTTACTATTTGACAGGCAATTTCTAAAATTTAGACATCTATTCTGCATATCTACCACCATTATTAACCCATTTATACAGATAAGGAGTGGAAACACAGATGTTTCAAGTAACATCCCCAGGATCACACAAGCACATGCTAGTAAAGAGCAGAGCTGTTGCCAATTAAATCACTTGAGCAATAAATAAACATACAAGTAACTCTTTTATGAAATAATTCAAGATGTCTAGGCTTCAGATCATGTTATACAGAGAACTTAAAACAGGAAACATTTTAATGATATTTTGAGAAAGAAAACATCTGTGAATAAGGTTCATCAAGAGCTAAGTTTTAAAAGATTATATAATAAACATAATATAATTATAATATATAATATATATAATTATTATTATATAATTATATATTTTATTTGTAGAGTATCTCATTAAAAATGGTATTGCCCATATTAGTTCATACAGTATAGATAGCAAATCCTCTGAGATAGACGGAGCAGGAAACATCACTTTGTTTACAGATTAAAAAGAAAAAAAAAAAAGCTTGGGTCTCAGGGAGGTTAAATCTTTTTCGTGGTCTTATCTATAGCAAGGAGTAAGAAACGGCAAGTACAGAACCAGAACCTTTCCCATCAACATCTGTGTTCTGGCAGTTCTGTTTAATTTAGGTATCTCTTGGATTTGCCTTTTACTCTGTATTCTCCATCTGGTTTCCTTATGTCTGCAATAGCATGTTTAATTTCCCTGGAGAATCAAACTTCCTGATTCTACTCTAAGGAGGGTGCAGGTGAGAGAAAAGCAGATATTTAGGGGACTAAAAGGCTTTTATCTCTCATCACACCAAACTCCATGTAATTCATGTAGGAGATCAACAGAATTGTTGGCCTTAAACTCGAGGATGAACACAATTTTTCCTTTCTCTTCAAAAACGTAACTCAGAACGACTTGACTTTTTCATTGCCCAATATAGGTAAGAGTCCTCTCTCCTTAGAATTGTATTTTCCCAGTGTACCCACAGTCCAGTGCCTGAAAAGGGAAAATGCATTCATGAAGCTTCCCTGACCAGCTGTCTTAATTAACTCATCACTTCCATTAAAATACACAATGACACACTTAAATCACTGTGAATTTTATAATGGAATAATAATTTCATAAACCAGATATTCCCTTTTATAATAATTCTGTTCTAGATGATAAATTTGATCACTTGCCACCTATATCAAGCTTCTTATTATCATTGTTATTTTGTGATAACTAGTTAAACTACGTGTGTTAAATATTAAAGTGTGCTTTTACATTTAATTGTAAAATATATAATGAAAAGTAATCATTGCTTTTATTTCATTTTGGGGGCCTTGAAGGCTATTCAATATTTGGGATGCTTCTTTAAAATAATATGAAATTCCAGTTCAGAATCAGACAAGGATCTTAGAAGGAACATGTACAAGTAAAGATTCTGAAACATAAGTTTTATTTTCTTGGTAAATAAACTTTGATGAAATATATTGACTGCTTTTCCAATAGGCTTTATGGTAAACACTTTCCATGCATTGTTTCATCTTTTCCTAATAATGAATCTGTGAGATAGACATTTTTATTAACCACATTTGTAGAAGAAAGATACTGAGGCAGAGAAAGATTAAAAAGATACTCCTAACAAGTGGAACTTCAATACAACCTACCAAACTGTTGTCAGATTTCTTAAAATATAATTTTTTAAAAAAATTTAAAAGATAATACCTCAAATCAGAGCAACTGTGGTCATTTTGCCTAATACTCTTAATTTATACATAAATATATTAAGATCAGAGAACTTAAGACACTTACCCAAAGTACATAGCTAGGCTACTGGTCATAAAATGAAAAATGAAACTTTAAGTGACTTTGAATCTCACTCAGTTACTTTTCCAATCAATCTTTCTAGCAGGAACATATTTGGAAAGAAGCAATTGCCATGATGCTCAGCCATGTTAACTGATTTTGTTTCAAAATTAGTTGCTTTCCAGCAATTACAAATTTAGCAACCTTGTTTTTTTTTTTTGTTTTGTTTTTTTTTTTTTTTTTACTGAGACTTTGTATAAGTCTTTTGATGTTTCTGGTCACTGACATCTAGACCATAGAAAGTCATAAGGTCAGATTCCATTTGTTTTTCTGCCCATTGCAAATTTGTTCTTGGAAAGCTTTCAATTCTACTTATTTTTATCCTAGCTTTGGAGTTAGTTACTTGTTTCACTCTCTGTCTAGTAAGTATTTTCTCTTGTGCCCCACTGTTAATTCAGTGACATATCATTCTAAGCTCATCTGTCAGTCTCATGGATTTGCATCCAGCATTTTTCACATTTTGCTTAGTTTCACGGGAATCTGTAGGTATATCTTTGACGGGAGAATATCGCTTTGAATTGTAGACATTTATGCTGTGTATGGATAAGCGAATAAACATAATGTTTATTTTCACGGCTTTCTTCCTGAATTTGTTTAGTTTTCTTTTCAAAATAAATTTCTATGATATCAAATGAATTACAATGAAATGTATACTTGAATATTTGTCATTTATAACTTATTGTTCTAAAAATATTTTCAAAAAGAATAAACTGCACTGTTAATTTTATTGGAAAGTGGAATAAAGATTTTGTTTGTGGTACAACTCGGTTCCACATATTTTCAGAATCATCAAAGGAGAAAATGAGATATGAGATCTTCTAAACTATAGAAATAAATCACATAATCAGCCTTTTATTTTCATCAGTATGATGTTTTCTGAAACACAATATCAGCAACATCACAGAACTTAAGGACTATTGGCTTAACTGGTCACATTTTACTAAGGCATGTAGGTAAAAACATAGTGGAAAACTCTGTGGTTATCTCTTGTTTTCCTTGTCATTGTTTTAAGGATGTATTTAATACCTGAAAATATTGAATTTATTGTAGTTCTCTGCTGTAAAAGCTTTGAAAGTTAGATGATAGGAATGAGTGTATCATTGCCCAAAGTGAACATTGCAAATTGGATCAAATCAGTGGCTTAAAAAGTTAACAAAATAACACATTTTACAGATAAAAGCTGACAAGAATATCTGATGTTGTAAAGCAGATACAATGAAGTTGCTCAATTTCAAAAGGTGATTGGAAATCTTGGAGCCCTGCTTATTAGCCTCAGCAGGGTTGTCTGAAGCTCTAGAGGTTCTGTAGAGAATAATACAAAAACTTCTGGCTTCAAGTGTGATTTTAAATTTATAGAATTGTAAAAGTCTTATACTCTCTTATTCAGTCTTCTCTGCTTGTAGAAAACAATTCTTTGTTCAAGTAGAGCAAATCAGCATACACTATTTAGTAATGGGACACTGACATTCTGCTACAAATGAAAATATGTTTGCTGAGCATCCAGCTAAATTTTGTTATAAAGCTTGTGATAATTTCGAGGTACAATCACCTGACATGCAATGGCATCACAACTACTAAAGTTTTCACCCAAATTTAGTTGTGATGAGATAAAGGTGCAAGGCAAATTACTGGGAGACCAAGTGGCCTCTGCACTTGCTTATTATGGGAGCAATGATAACTATACATTCTCCTTTCTCCATAGTAAAACTGATGCAATACTGGAACCCAGGAATCATTACGGAGATTAATAATAGTACCAAACACTTGAATATGCCTGGGTGTTGAACTCCACACTATAAAAATTTTTCTTAAAAAAAGATAAAGGAAAAGAAAAGCAGTGAAAATTGACAAACACACTTTGAATCATGGTGAATGACGTGAAATTCTACTTATGGTTTCAATAGTAGCTTCCTTGTTAAATGTGGTGTTCTTCTTGGAGCTGATCTAAACAAACTCTGGCACTTGACATAAGGCAATTTACATAGTACTTAATCTTGGAGATGATCAAGTATTGCAAATTACACATCAACAAAGCAGTACAACAAAAAGCTACGTTAATTCTCCCATGAACTATATACTCGTGAACTTCTTGACATTCAGCAAACATTGTGCTGGTCCATTACATCAATGAATAGTGCTAACTAGATGTATTGAGTGGGAAGCAGCAAGTGTGCTAGATGCCACTGAAAGATATAAGCATGACAAAAAGTAAGAGAAAAAAAAAAAAAGAACTCAGAAAAAATAAAGGCCAGTGAACATTTTAGGAAGCTAGTGGTCTGAGATTTGCTGTCCTGTTCCCTCTAAGACACAGAAAAGTGGTTGCACCTTTGCATCTCCTGCTACTGAGAAAGAGACATAGCACTTGGTATGCTATTACACTTTTCTGTCTCATTTATTGGGTGACTTCGAAGATTGTCAGTTTCAAATGAGGCCCAGAACAAGAGACTACTTTGAAAAAAGTTCAGGCTACTTGGGACTTAAGATCCAAGAGATTCAATGTTGCTGGAGGTATCCATGTTGAACAAAGTTGGTATGTGGAGTTGTTGGCAAACTATTTTGGGAATGTCCCAGCACAGACCCCTGTGGGTTTGTGATATGATTAAATTAACCACTTTCTCTTCTACAATGAGTTATTGATATCCATGTAGAGAAAAATCCTCTGATAATAATGCATTAATTGACTCAGCTGCAATAGTTAACTATCATGAGCTATGTGTTAGCTGGTTCACCAAGGCATAATGTTAGGAGGCAGACATAGCTGCAATTTGTTGCACAGTGGTAGTGTTATGACTGAAGACAGTCCTGGTCAGATACAGAAGGCATGGACACATTGTTGTCCCTTTATCTCATATTGCCAACCTCTTTTGCAACAACGCAATGTCTCATGAAGAAATCCCGACAATCAACTGCTGAAGGAAGAAATGACTTGAACTTGATTTAAAGAAAGGTTAGTGTGAAATGTGGGAGCAAGCTGGAAATAACTGAATGTCAGTCGTACAGGGAAATACTGTCAGTCAACAGAGCTGCTGGCAGAACATTTGTTTGTTTGCATCATTTGATAAGAGAAAGAACCTGAGATATGGATATATTTTGATATCCAGAACTACAGTCTACTTGGATGTTTGGCCTGAGGCCTGGAACTTGGGTGAGATGAACCTACGGGACTGGGCATGTACATTTTTGTATGTCTCGTATAATGCCAGCCAGAAATCATCCAACACAGATGAAGCTCATTAACCAGATGGACAGGATTACTCATCCTATGGGTATCTGTAGGCTTTTATCTTCAGCTTACCCTAGTGTGGACAGGAGCCCACATATAGAGTAGAATTGGTGGCAGGGATAGAGCTCTGATTATTGCCAACAAAATAGCCTCTCTATCTTATCACAGTTGACCTAGCTCTTCACATTGCCAACCTGCCATCAGTAGATAACTGATGCTGAAATAGGGTTATATTTGGAGAGAGCAGTCAACCACTAGGTGGTAGTTTGATAATATTTTAAACATTCCACTTGTAGTGAGCACTGATTCATCTTTAACAGATTACTGATTATCCTGGCTATAGGGATCTCATCCCTGTCCATAGACTTCTCTAATGCCTTCAGTCTACTCTTTCAAAATAGTACCCCACCCAATATTACCTGAAACAAAAGGCACATTTATAGCCCAGTAGTGGATCAATGGGCTCATGATTGTGGGTTTATATCACATATCATGTACCTCTTCATCCAGAATCAGATGGCCTGATAGAACATTGAAAGACTCATCTGAAGTCTAAGGTTAACTAAATCTTCAGAGTGGGAAAACCACCTTGAAGGGTTAATGACAAATTGCTCAATATAGCATGGTTTCTCTCTTGTAATGACCAACTGGTTCCAGACCAAAAGGATGAATGTAGAATGGACATTTCTATGATCACTTTCAATCACCAACTTAGGGAACCTGTGATTTTCATCCCTGCAAACTTAGGCTTTGCTAGATTTGAAGTCTATATTCCCAAGGATTTAACATTTTTATCAGCGAACACTAAGATTTTCATTGAACTGAAAACTGTGGTTATCACCTGGCCACTTTGGGCTCCTCATGCTAATGGTCCAGAAGGCAGAAAAATAGTTTCTCTACTGACTGAAGTAATTAACTTTATCATTATTGGGATATGGGGTTGGAAATACTTAATGGGGAAGGGAAAAATATTTTCAATGCAGAAGTTTAATACAGTACCTGCTAGTATTTATTATCCCATGATAATTGTGAACACACACCAGGCCAATAATGATCATTTATCTCATGATATCCATCTAGATCACATAAGGAAAATCTAGAATGTGTGGTGGAAGAGATGGATGATGAATATCAATTATGGCCCTGGGAAACAGCTACAGCAGCAGTGAGTATAACTTGTTTTCTTAACCTCATTAAGCCTTTTTAGGAAATTACAAGTGACCAGATCTTGAGTGTTTAGATTCCTTCAGAGGTCAAACTAGGCTTATGACAAGGTTACTTTAGACCAACTCCAGCATCCAGGTCCATTTTTATGAGAAAACAGACGCTGTTGTTTACAGAGTTAAGTGACACCCTGATTGTGTAGTTGAGTAAATGCTCCATGGGGTGATCTTTGACCAATGAAAACAGGAGAAAGGGAAAAGCTGACACATAAATCAGTTGCCCCTCCTTCCCTGTATGGGCCATTTGGAGGGGCAGGAGTTCCATACAGCCGCTTTGGGGATAGCCAGTATATGATTAAGTAGCCAGTTAAGTGTTCTTGTGACCCTATGGTCAACTTGATAAAACATCAGCTTCAATTTGCTTTCCCCTTTCTCTGTCTTACTCTCTTCCTTCCCTTTAGTCTGGATTTTTGGGGATTGCCACTGTAAATAAGTGTTAATTCAGCATTGTATCAAGATCTGTGTTCCAGAAACCCTGAGATAAGAAAAAGCAATATGGACTCAAAGAGTCACTGTCCTTTCATTTTTTAATGGTAGAAATCATTTTCCCCCAGGGGGCTCCATGAAAAATCAGAAGACAGAAAACTGTAGATCTCCCTCCCAACTCTCAGTGCCTGCTATTGAGTCTAGTTTACCCAGTATTATGATTCATTTTGCTTGTCAACTTAGCTAGGTTATGGTGTTCAGATATTTGGTCAAATACTTATTTGTTACTGTGGAGTTATTTAGTAGATAAGATTAGCATCTACAATCAGTTCACCTTAAATAAAGGAAATGACCCTACATAATGTGTGTCAACCTCATCCAGTCATTTAGAGATCATAATAGCAAGAACTGAGGGTTCCAGAAGTCAGAAGAATTTCTGCCTCAAGACTTCAACATCAACTATTACCAGAATTTCTAGACTGCCTGCTTCTTAGGAATTTGACCTCAAGATATCAGTATTAATGGAATTTCGAGCCTGAGGCCTACTCTGCATAATTCTGACTTGTCAACCCCAAAGTCATGTCGTGGCCAATTCACAATCAGTTTTCTACCAGTTTATTCTCAGTCTAAGTAACAGAATTTCCATCATTGTTAAATTTCCCCATTTGGGTTCCTGGACCCCAAAGGAGATACCAGCTTTTTATAGAATATTCCATAAATATTAAGGGAACACTGACATTTCACCACAAGAAACACGCCTTGTAGATTCTGTGGCCTGTTTCAAAAGTTTAGTGCATACATGCATGGTTCTGGGGATAACATAAATTGTTTCCTTGAGAAGGGTATGCACTACCACTTAAACCCTTGATTCTTTCTAATATGTCTAGATCTGAAAGTGTTAATAACTTTCATTTCTCACTTAAAGTTAGTTCCATTCTTACCATTCCAAAATTTACTTCGAGGCCTGTAGGGAAGAAGAGAATGTGATGATACGTAAAACAATATGACGTGGCATTTGAAGCTCCTCCTGTTCCCATTGAATACACAAAAGTGAAGCTCTTGTTCTTTTAGACCAAGTCATTATGGCAAACCAACAGGTCTGAACAATACACCGCTGGATTGCTTCATAGTCTCCAAAATCTGTGAGGTCTTTATATTAGTCTTAAAGTACTGATTTTAAAATTTGTATGAAATGAATACCTGAGCCTTATCTAATTCACATGTATCTCTCCATTGCAGTCAACTTTTAAGTACCTGTTCCTGGTAGTCTGATATTTTGGGACACAATTTATGAATGTATTTTCAAAGAAAATTACACAGTTGTGAAAAATTTTAAGTGGATAAAAAAGTACATATACTTATATGTGCATATTTGCAATGTGTATATATGTTTATTTAAGTAAATATAGCAATATATCAGTAAACATATAAATATATATGCATGTTGTGTGTATGGGTGCTTTTAATGTAAATAGTGGAGGGGGGGTTAATGACAATAAATAGAACATTAACTTTGCTATAAATTCCAGAGTTCTTCCCATGGTTTCAATCATACATGCCGTGTATTAATACACATAGACATACCTAGACACATACCCAAATTGACATTGACTTGTAATAAGTTACTAGTATGGGACATCACCCCTGTCTTTGTAATCAGAAATATGGATCTAATTTTCAAAATGAAGGTTTATCAAGACAGGGTCTTAACAAATGTTTTGTACAATAAGGACTCTCTTCTGTTTTTGGATTATTTCTCATTTTTAAATTTCTGTTTCTATATTTACCTGTGATCCAAACAATCAATACTACAAAGATAGCTGGCAATTAGTAGGCACCCAATGTAAAACAACAACTGACGCTTCATCCAAAACACAAATCTCATATTTTGCTTATTGCCTAGCAGTCTGTAGTTGACTTTACCACTGTTTCTTTCTTGCTATTGTGAATGCCTGAACATGTATTATCTTCTAGGACTAACAAATAAATGTAAAATATGTCATTTTGAGTGTCTTTCATTTTGGGAAAAAATATTAAAACAGACTCAAACAAAAAGATAGCTATTACCATAGTTAAAGACTATAGATTTGAATATCACTTTATTATGAGAATTGTACTCTGCATCCCACATCTTTGTTTCACCTAGGAGACTAGAAGGAAGGTAAAGAACTGGGCAATGATGTTAGAAGAGGAAAGGTTCAAAAACTTTATAGAGTTTGTTTGTTTAAAGTATGACTCCATTTTGTATTTCCTACCCACAATATTGGAAATTACATCTTATCAGAATCAACAAAATAGTGTTGCTTAATTTCCATACACATAAAAGCTACAGCCAAATTGGTTAGGTTAACAAAACCAGAAGTAAACTCATCATGTTTGCTGTGATTAAAACACTACCTTTGTACAGTGTATACATATGTAAAATCTCAACCCGATGTGTGGGTGTAGCAGAACCAACACGTATTCTGACCATATCTAAGACTCACATACTAGGGTTTACTCAGTGTACAAACTCTTAACTTGCACAGCTCCATGACACTTGTTCCCAATATAGGGATGCATAGGATTCCCTTGCTCTCCTAAACCTGGAAGGTAGACACTCCAGTTGAAGTCTCTAGACCTTGCTTTGACATGAACCTACTACTGGATCTGAACCACAACATCATTCTATGCAGCTTTCAGCAAGAGTGAAATTGTTCATATGCAAAGGTAACCAATGTACTAGAGCAGTAACCCACCTAGATGTTAAGGTATTATGGCATTTTACCTTAACACTATGTGAGTGTTATATTCTAAATAGGTTTGTTTTACATAGGGTAGATTTTTTTGTAAAATCTTTTGTTGTACTGAACAATTCTATAGTACATATGAGTGATTTGAAAAGCTACTTCTCATTGTTTTCACATGACAATTGCCAAGGTAGTAGAGTAAATGTGATCTTTTGTTAAGACTCTGACATTGAAGTGGATCCTCAAATCTGGGACTTTTCTTGGTTTGTTGCAGAAATTATTTCTGTTGTAACAATTATTCTTTTAGTTAAAAAATGATAAATTTTCCTTTATTTTGCAAGTGAACCCTTGAATAGGGAAATATACCTGTAAGTCTTGGTGAAAAGGGAACTGATCCAATACCAAGAATAAATCATATATTTCTAGTTCTGATGTTAATACTTTGAATAGAGATCCTTGAGGGAACTGTTGCCAGATGCAACCTCTTAGGAGTGTCAGCTCCAGATGCTATTTGCTTTGGTAATATTGGAACTTATCCACAGCAACTACACTTCTACTGGTTTTTAAATTACATGTACATATACTAAAATACATAGCCTTTAAATATATATTCCTCTTGAATTTTAAAATAGTAAAATCTTGACATAACTTCTTTTAAACCTTTTAGAAAATTGTATAGTTGTGTCAAATTGTCGAAAATTAAAAATAATAAAATAAAAATAGGTACCATCTAATGATCATTTACTAAGAAACCAGAGGGTGCTTTAATTGTCATAGTAATCCTTCAATAGATATTATTATTAAAATTTTATGAAACAGAGAATAGAGGCCCAAAGAAATTAAATCCTTGGCAAATACATAGCTAATAAGTGGCAAAGTCAAGATTCAAACCAGAGGTTTTCAACACCAAATTTCATTTCTGCTAGAATTCCAACCCACCATTCTAAACTAATCATTGAAATAACCACATCTACTTTCACGAGTAGTTTATAAGGTTGGTAAGAATATCCTGGCAGGAGCAGAAGAAGTGAACAACTAGGTGGTATGATCTTTATCCACTACACACAATTAACAGATTTATCTTCTTTTTGCAAGGGCCTTGCTTGACTGCTCATTTTGCAGATGGCTGTCAAATTCAGAAGGCTGTAGTTAAATTTCTTAAGTTAAATTAGAAGTTATTTTGCAACATATGGTGGACCTTTCCTTTGGTGTTCAGCTATTTTGTTCATAATATTTTTTATATTAGTATTGTATTCACAGACATAATTTTAATGACTCCATAAAATCATGGTTTTATTTATATATTATATTAATGAAGAATATTTAGTAGTCCTTGTTTAACTTTTAGCCACAACTGGATATCTTTTTGATGGAAATCTTTTGGGTTGGACATTCATTCTTTTGAAAATCTCAGTTTATACCCTTAGAGACATTCAGTGAAGAGGAAATATTGGCTATACGCATGCTGTTTAAAAATGCTTAAAGGATAATGTAGCATAAGGGAGAGGCATTTTGTGCCTTTGATGGCCATTTTTTGACATATATAATACAAGTCTGGAAATATATACCCCATTCTGTCATACTTTTCTTGGACTTGGTATGAATTAAAGCACAGTAATGCTTTTTTGTTTGTTTTTCTGAAAAAAATATAATTAGAAATAAACTTTTACTGTGACATCTCAAGCAACAAAAGTATCAATCCTTTAGGACTGCCAATGCAAAAATTTTTGGATCAGATATATTTTGAATCATTATATAGACATATCTTTGGCCTATGCTTACAATATCAGCTATTGAAATTTTATAGATAATAGTATTCATAATTAACTATAAATACTATTGTTTTCAGATATTTCTGACCAAAGCATTTTTGATGTTTTATTCATGTAATTTTTTCATCCTTATTATGCAAATATATGCTTGGATCACAATTGAAGTTGGATCCATTCAAGGCTTTTGTTTATTTTGTTGGTTGGTTGTTAAGTGAAAAAATAATGTGTGATTCCAAATGTATAGAGTCCTTGGTATTTTCCCACAGAAAAGAAAATTCCTTGATATCATATATTTTTATATTTGCACTGCCTAACCTAGATTATTTTGAATCTGATAAGGAATTGAATTAGGAATTTGTATACCCCAAAAATGTTGCATATACATACATTAAAAGGACCATAAAAACATCATTTAATAATTTTTTCCTTAAAAATGTATTTTTAATATTTGGCTACATTTGTTTACAAAATTTGGTGTCAATAAATCAATCAATATCCTATGACACCCTCAAGTTATGTTACCAAAGAGGTATTGAATAATTGATCTATTTTTTGCATATAAGACCTAGATAAATAGAATACCCAAGTAATATTTGTGAAAAATTATCACATTGGTTAAATGACAAAATTACTGAAAATTCATAAAACATTTGGCCAATAGGAAGGATCATAATACACTCTAGTTCTTATTTTCCAATTCAATTCAGAGACCATAAATGATATATGATACTGTTTATGTATCTTACTTGATGATAATGTGTTATATTTATGAAAGAATTTCCTGAATTACATTACTGATTACTAAATTCCTCTTTCTACAAAAAAAGAAAATTTTCAAAAGTTTTCTTTATCCATTGCGTCTATGCAGTAGCAGATCTGGAATGACACTAGACAGCAGATGGTAAGAGACGATGTTGGTCAGGGTGTCATGCGCTCAATGCCTGGTGGCATCCCCCACAAATCAAGATTTCAAGATTACATGCCACTCCTGATACACTGAGACCTCATGGCAGTCAAAGTTCCATGAAATTTAAAAGAACTCATCCATATAATGACACTATCCTGGTGTTATTAATATTATACACTTTACGATGGAAATTCCCATTCAAGCATTGTACATCAGAGACCACCTGGTACCACGGTGCCCTTTACCAGACAACGTCTGCTGCAAAATTATGTTTAAGCCTCGAAAATTATTTGTCTGTTTATTTTTTTTCCCATAGTACAGGATAAGATGATGAATCTTGCTGACACAGACCAACATACCTTGCTCCATCGCAATTTTCCTAGCAGGTTGAGGCTTTCAGATGGATGATAAAATGGCAGAAGAAATACAAAGCTGTGATGATGAAAACACTTTGTTCCAAGTTATTATACTCTAGCTTTGCTGAAAAGTCAGAAAAATCTTGTCCTCAATAATCAATAGAGTGATTATTAGTAATAGTTGCCTGGAACAGTCCCAGTTTTTCTATTATGTTGTCTAGGCATAATTATTAATAGACCTCTTTCACTCTCATATCTGCTTTGGTTGTTAAATTATATAATCATACTGCTTAGAAGACCATTTGAATTTCTCCTCCAGCTATTTTACAGCCCGAAACTGCAAAGTCCTCTGATTTCCTGCCTAGGGGAACTTTATTCAATGTTTCCTCTTTCATGAGTACCTTAATTGGAATCTGAAGCAGGACTCAAAGCTTTAGGAACTTCTTTCATATAGAGGAATCTAGTTTTATCATCTCAATTATATGACAGAGTAGAAAAGGGCTTGGCCATTAGAGAAGGAGACCCATAAGTTTAAATTTCAGCTTTTATATTTAATAATTAGTGTATTTTTTTCTCTTACAGAGGGTTATAACTTTCCAACAAACTAATAGTTAATTATTTAAAACCTTTGTTTTCTCATTCTTTCATTAATTTTCAAGAAGGCAGTTTTAGTTTTATTTTAGTTTTCTCACTATATCTCAGTTCTTGTAATGCTTTCATACACTAGGTGCTCAATAATTATTTGTTAAATGAAGACAAGTAAAGGATGACTTTGGACCCCCAGTTTCCATAGTTATGAATGTGATAACATGCAATTTCTTTGAACATATTAGTTTTCAAATAACTGCATCTGTTCCTTCCTCCTCCTAAAGCATTTGCCTGTAGTGTTTGATAATTTCTACTTAAAAAAAAATCTAACAAAGTATGTTTGGCTTTATATGATGATATGTATTTTATTAAATTTATAACTTCTTTCTTGTTATATCAGCCACCTTTATTACTTAACCTATACTATTTAAACTTTAAAAAATGTTTAATTTAAGCCCATTAAAATATGGATGCTGTAGGTCACTGTATTCTTCAAAGACTGAAGACATAACTCTTCCCTCTCTAGTTTGTTCCATAGATATCCTTATGACATTTTGGCATTCCCAAATATATGCTCAAAATAATTCAGATGATGCATTGCACTAAAGAGCACTCCGTAGACAAACTTGTCAGTTTTACACTTAACGTAAATCTGTAAAGTTATAAGAACTTTACTTGGATAGCAACTACAAATTTGCATACAATTTTTACTCCATCCCCCTCCAACATTGGCAAGTCTGCTCCCCAAAAGAAGTTCAGGAGTATTATTTGTAAAGTGAATTTTAATCTCCAAGTCTGTAAATTAAAGATAAGAATGCATTTTAGATTCTTTATTATATTAATCTTTGACATTGCCTAAACTCTCCCTGACAGCCTGCTTAAAGACGTTTTCGGTACTACCTAGGATGTTTTCATGAATGCGAAATTTTTGAATGCTAAATAATGTAAATGAGTCAAAAGACAAATAACAAACTAGGAAAATACACAGGCAACAAAGTGCTAATTTTCTTAATTTTAAAAAGAGTACCACTCATTTGAAGAAGAAAAAGTCAAAAACAAAAAACAAATAATAGGAAAAAAGGCACCGTATATGCATTGATAGGGAAACATCTCCAATCTGTATTATTAAAAGGAACATGCTGGATATTTTCAGTGTTCTAGATACTATAATGAGTCTTTCAAAAGGATTTTCTAATATATGTGCCACCTATAAGGTAGGAAATAGTATTTTCTTCATTTTAGAGAAAGAGGAAACTAAAGCTTGGAGAGGGGGAAAGGGCAATAAGAAATTTACTCAAGATCACAGAGGTGAAAATTGTGCAGGAACCAATTTGATTTAACTGACGTACATTCAGTAACTGTGATGTACTTTCTCAAGCATCACTTTTGCATCCCATTTCTGTTCCAGAAACTTATTTCTATATTTATGTGCTGATACTGAGGCAGGATAGACTAGGGCATCAAGGCTGTGTCCCTGGTCTTCTATTCAGCTTCGAAAGTAAATGCAGAGCTGTGAACTTCAGCTGCAAACCTCATGAGACAAAAATTTTCCCTAAAGCTCTGAATCCTCCCCAAACCACAAAAGCTCGTAAAATCATGGGCCCATAACTTAGTTAATGACAGAAAACATGGGGCCATAGAGGTTGTTAAACATCTGCCCAAAGACAAATTTCAGATAGGTGAAGGCAGATAACTGTCTCCTCCACAGCAAAGAACACACTTGGTGTTCAAAGGAAGGTCTAGATAAGAAAATCACTGTAAATCTTCCCTATATACTGAGCTAACACACTGCTACTCAGTGTGTGCTTCTCCCTTAGACATGTCCATACTATCTCTTTAACATGAATTCTTTCTTTCTCTAACAAACTTTACGACTTATTCCTATTAGCCCCTCTCGTCTCTGCAGCCAGAGTCCCAAACCTGGAACGGGGTTCTGCCCAGCACTGTTGCCAGCAGGGCACTGGTTGCATATTCTGGCAAGCCCAGCCAGGAGAAGATTGCTACAGGAGCTACAAGGAGTCCATCTTTGCTGATTTCAAGTGCGAAGAATCCTGAGGTATGCCTCTTGATAATAATGCTTGCCACACCACTTGGCCATGCCTCCTGATCATTCTTCTCCTTGGCACCATACCCCTCTTAATTCTTGCTTTTCTTATGGGAGCTTGCTACCCACCTGACACATGGGCTACTCCAAACTACAAGTATTTGTCTCCTTATTCTCCCTGATTTATGAACAGACCTTATAACCCCCAGGCAGAAAGAGTTTTCCTTTCCTTTCTTCCCATTCAGGTGCATTCTCTCTTCTTTCTGCCACTCTCTCCTCTCTTTGCTGTCAACTGCTAAGTCCAAGTGTTTATTCCTTCACTTCTTCACTGTTCTTCATTCTTTACACTACTTGATGTTGGGTTTTTGTTAGTTTTTCTTGGGGAGACTTCCTGTGACATAAAAGTTGTGAATTCCCCAAGGGACCATCCCTATAGCCCCTGGAGAGATATTCATTCCTGGCCTTGCCCCCTCATTTTCCCTTCTGTTTCCCCAGAGGAAATTCTTCAGTATATTCTTGTTCCCCTCCTCCTTTGCATGTGGCTTATGTATCATTCCCAAAAACAACCCTCAGCCACTCTTGATAACATCAGCCTTCTCCTCCCAAAGGAGTACACAGGTCTTAGCCAAGTGGGACCTCCATCTCTTCAGGTTTTCTGTTTGTGGTGGTTTTTAGATTGGGTCATGCACAAAGTTTACTGAAAGATTTTCTGCCCCCAGATTTAGGGAAGGAGCAGAGGTTTGGCTTAGAGCCTCCGGGTGAAGAATCTAGGTCACCAACCCTCTGAGTCCTGCCCAGAGCTGCAGGGTGAGAAGTTTGGCTCACCAGTCCTCTGGGTTTGGCTTGGGAGTCAAGGGGTGAAACCAGACCACTGTTCTCCTAAGTCTAAGGTTTTCTCCCCCATGGAGATGCCCAGGGGTAAGAAGGTGTTGTGAGGGTAGTATTCAGTTACAGGACATGCAATGCCAAGCCTCTGTGACTGAGTATCCCCCCATCTTTCACCTTTCAGAATAGGGGCAGTGTGCCCAGCAACCTGGTTGATAGTCCCCTGGACTATCATGAAAAATTGGAATAACTTACTGACCAGCAAACTTAAATAAAAAAAAAAAAAAAGTTGATTTCTTACTTGTAATATTGCTTGGCCTCAATATAAATTGGGATGTGGAGAAGAATGGCCACCAAATGGCACTCTTGGCTTCAAAGCCATTTTCCAATTAGATCTTTTTTTGCAAAAGAGAGGGGAAGTGGTCTGAAATCCCTTATTCCAGCTTTTCATGACTCGATTATATCAGGATAAGTCTATGAAGGATGCTAGTAAAGTAAGTTATCTTAAAGGCGGATTAAAGAGATGAATCCTTTTCACCTCAGAAAGAAAAAGAGGCAGATATTCTAAATGAACCATTGCTAGCCAGACCCTCAAAAACTTGAAACCCCCAAAAGACTCAAGAATAATTCTCCCCCAAACCCAGACCTTGAGCCCACCAGACCTGAGGTTTCCATGGACCCTCCTCCTTTAAAGGAAAAGGCTTCTGAGCTCATAGCACCCCCTCTTTATTCAAGTCCTGCTGGGCATACTCACAGTGGAGCCCCTTACCACCCTCTGGAAAAAGAAAAAAGGAGCTCAGAAGGAAATGGAATGTATCCTCTCCAGAAGTGGCCAATGGGTTTGTCCTCACAGTAGGGGAGCACTCTTTGTCATCTGAAAGAGTCCAGGCTATACTCTCAGTGCTGCCCCCTGAAACTGAAAAAAAAATTGAGAGCTTTCCTGGTAACAGCAGGATATTGCAGAATCTGGATACCCTGATTCGGAGAAATTGCACAGCCTCTATAAGATGCTGTTAGAGGACTGGACAATGCCCCCTTAGAGTGGAGAGCAAAGCAGGTTATTGCCTTTACTACCCTCAAGGTGCTCTTACCAGCCTGCTTTCCCTGGGCCTGCCAAACTTAGATAAGCCCTTTTACCTATATGTAACTGAAAATAAAGAAATAGCATTGGGAGTCTTAGTCTTAGTACAAAAGCCCAGAAATATTCCCTGACCTGTGGCATGCTTTTCAAAGCCATTAGATGCCACAGCCCAAGGATGGCCATCCTGCCTCAGAGCAGTAGGAGCCATTGCCTTACTTACAGAACAAGCCACAAAGCTAGTGTGGGCACAAACTTTAACAGTGTATACCTCCACCAAGTCAGAGACATTCTAGAAGCCATAGAACATCAGTGGCTTTCAAACAATAGACTCCTGAAATATCAAGGCCAGCTCTAAGACATGCCAAAGGTTCAAATTCTAGTCTGTACCACACTGTACCTGACTACTCTGTTTCTTGTAAGAGAGTGCACCCCTCAAGTACTCATGCACAGAAACACTAGCCCCAAATTATTCTAGCAGGCCAGTTCTGCAAGACCAGACCCTAGATAACCCAGAGTCAGAATGGCTTACAGATGGAAGCAGTTTTGTAAAAGAAGGAATTAGGAAGGCAGGATATGCTATTGTTTCTCTGAAGGAAGTCCTAGAGGCAAAGCCTCTACACTTTGGGACCTCAGCCTAAAAGGCCAATGTCATAGCCCTCACGAGTGGTTTAATGTTAGCAGCTAGGAAAAAAAAGTTAATCTTTATACTGTCTCTAAGTATGCCTTTCTTGTGCTGCATGCTCACTCAGCTATCTGGAAAGAAAGAAGGTTGCTCATTAATGGTAAGTCCCCTATCAAACAAAGACAGGAAATTCTCAACCTGCTGGAAGCTGTATTGCTCCCCCAAGATGTTGCAGTTATTCACTGTCCAGGACACCAAATGTCTGACTCTCTGATGACCAAAGGGAATGACAAGGCAGACAGAGCTGCTAAAGCAGCTGCCCCAAACCCAATCTCTATACTAGCTTTAGTCTCTGATCCCTCTCTTCCCCCCATCACTCCTATTTACAACAGGAGGAAGAAAAATTAGCAAAAAAAAAAAATCGGGATATACATGTGAAGCAAATTGATGATTTACTAAAGAAGGAAAAATATTCCTGCCTAGTGAAGTTCAGTGGAAAGTTCTCCAAGGCCTCTGTATTAGTTAGGGTTCTCCTTGGAAACAGAATCAATGAGAGATGTCTCTGATTATCAAATTGTAAAAGTGACTCACGCAACTGCGGGAGCACAGGAGTCCAAATTCTGCAGAGCCGTCAACAAGCTGTCAACTCCAAGGAAGACATCCAACGAACTCCTGGGGAAACGAACTGACAACTTTGACGAACTCCTCAGGAAACGAACTGACAACTTTGACAAGCTCCTCAGGAAACGAACCGACAACTTCGACGAGCTCCTCAGGAAACGAACCGGCAACTTCGACGAGCTCCTCAGGAAACGAACTGGCAACTTCGACGAGCTCCCCAGGAAATGCTTCACTGAGCAGCTGAAGAAGAAGTGAAGGTTCTCTAACCGTCCGGCTTATAAGCCTCCAACTGATCACCCGGACAAAATCCAGCCAATTGCATTCTCTCACTGTGGAAGCACGCCCCTTGATGAGTCATCAGTCAGCTGCAGTCAATTGACTGATGATCCGACAAACCAGCCCATTGGTTTATTAACCAACCTCAAATATCCTCACAGCAATCGCCAGGCCAGTGCCCGCTTGACCAGACAGCTAGGCCACCTAGCCAAGTTGACACATGAACCCAACCATCACAGTCCACCCCTTGTCAACTTGGCAGTTGTACACATCACCTAAAACCATAACTTCAAAATGAACATTACAGCTTATGCCATATGATAAGGGGATAAGACAGAGAAGAAAGCAAAGATATTTGCTTTACGAAACGAGGAGGAAATATTCATGTCATCATAGTCCTCGTTTCTGTAACTGGTCACGTGGCCGTAGTTCATATTTATCACTACCTTATTCCACTACCCATTCCATATTCCCTTTACCCTCAGCAAGCACTTCAGCTGGCCGTGGTTCTTTGCCTGGTGGGGTGACCCAAACCTTCATTCCTGAAATTTCTTGGCCATTGGTAGTCCTGCCTGGATTGGGTTGTTGCAGTTTTCCATTGACTTGAATCACGGGGCATGGTAGTACTAAGAGACACCCTAGGGGATCTCCTGTATTCCAGGAAAACTCTTCTTTACTTCCATTGTGTAGTTGCAGTGCTATTTCCCCTTGATAGTCAGGATCAATCACCCCAGCCAGTACAGTAATCCCCTAACTTGCCTGTTGATTCAGAGGCATAAGAAGACCAAAGTGGCCAGGTGGCAGCCTTAACTTCCAGTTCAATGGGATTATTGTTGTGTTTCCTGGTGGAAGCACTCCTCCTTTTGGAACCAAGACTTGTAGACCAGCAGAGCTTAAACTTGCAGGGACAGGAAGCAAAAATTTCCCTAGTGGATCACTAGGAGTGATAATGAGTGGTGCTACTCCTGTTTCCACCCCTTGATTCCTGGACCCATGAATCCTGGCTATGGGAGAAACAGCACCATAGAGTGGACACTGATTCAGAACATACACAGCCTCCTGGAGAACACTGCCCCAACCCTGCAAGGTATTGCCACCTAGTTGGCGCCATAATTGAGTCTTCAATAGGCCATTCCACCATTCTATCAACCCAGCTGCTTCTGGATGATGGGGAACATGGTAAGACCACAGAATTCCATGAGCATGTGCCCATTCCCTCACTTCATTTGCTGTGAAGTGGGTTCCTTGGTCCAAAGCAATGCTGTGTGGAATACCATGACGGTGGATGAGGCATTCTGTAAGTCCACGTATCGTAGTTTTGGCAGAAGCATGTCGTGCAGGGAAGGCAAACCCATATCCGGAGTATGTGTCTATTCCAGTAAGAACAAATCGTTGCCCTTTCCATGATGGAAGTGGTCCGATGTAATCAACCTGCCACCAGGTAGCAGGCTGATCACCCCGAGGAATGTTGCCATATCGGGGACTGAGTGTGGGTCTCTGCTGCTGGCAAATTGGACACTCAGCAGTGGCTGTGGCCAGGTCAGCCTTGGTGAGTGGAAGTCCATGTTGCTGAGCCCATGCATAACCTCCATCCCTACCACCATGACCACTTTGTTCATGAGCCCATTGGGCAATGACAGGAGTTGCTGGGGAAAGAGGCTGATTGGTATCCACCAAACGGGTCATTTTATCCACTTGGTTATTAAAACCTTCTTCTGCTGAAGTCACCCTCTGGTGAGCATTCACATGGGACAAAAATATCTTCATATTGTTTGCCCACTCAGAAAAGTCTATCTATATACCCCTTCTCCAGACTTCTTTGTCACCAATCTTCCAATCATGTTCCTTCCAAGTCCCTGACCATCCAGCCAAACCATTAGCAACAGCCCAGGAATCAGTATACAGACGCACCTCTGGCCAGTTCTCCTTCCAAGCAAAGTGAACAACCAGGTGCACTGCTCAAAGTTCTGCCCACTGGGAGGATTTCCCCTCACCACTGTCCTTCAGGGATATCCCAGAAAGGGGCTGCAGTGCTGCAGCTGTCCACTTTCGGGTGGTGCCTGCATATCGTGCAGAACCATCTGTAAACCAGGCCCGAGTCTTCTCTTCCTCAGTCAACTGACTGTAAGGAACTCCCCAAGATGCCATAGCTGTGGGCTGGGAAAGAGAAGGTAAGGTGGAAGGAGTGGGGGCCATGGGCATTTGGGCCACTTCCTCATGTAACTTACTTGTACCTTCAGGACCTGCTCAAGCTCTATCTCTTATATACCATTTCCATTTTATGATGGAGTGCTGCTGTGCATGCCCAACTTTATGGCTTGGTGGGTCAGACAACACCCAGCTCATGATAGGTAACTCAGGTCTCATGGTAACTTGGTGGCCCATGATTAAGCGTTCTGTCTCTACTAAGGCCCAGTATGAGGCCAACACTTGTTTCTCAAATGGAGAGTAGTTATCTGCAGAGGATGGTAAAGCTTTACTCCAAAATCCTAAGGGCTTGTGTTGTGATTCTCCTATAGGAGCCTGCCAAAGGCTCCAAACAGCATCTCTATTTGCCACTGACACTTCCAGCACCATTGGATCAGCTGGATCATATGGTCCAAGCGGCAGAGCAGCTTGCACAGCAGCCTGGACCTGTTGCAGAGCCTCATCTTGCTCCGGTCCCCACTCAAAACTAGAAGCTTTTCTAGTCACTCGGTAAATGGGCCGGAGTAGCACACCTAAATGAGGAATATGTTGTCTCCAAAACCCAAAGAGGCCAACTAAGTGTTGTGCCTCTTTTTTGGTTGTAGGAGGGGCCAGATGCAGCAGCTTATCCTTCACCTTAGAAGGAATATCTCGACAGGCCCCACACCACTGGACACCTAGAAATTTTACTGAGGTGGAAGACCCCTGTATTTTTGCTGGATTTATCTCCCATCCTCTGCCACGCAAATACCTTACCAACAAATCTAGAGTAGTTGCTACTTCTTGCTCACTAGGTCCAATCAACATGATATCATCAATATAATGGACCAGTGTGATATCTTGTGGGAGGGAGAAATGATCAAGATCCCTGTGGACAATATTATGACATAGGGCTAGAGAGTTGATATAACCCTGAGGTAGCACAGTGAATGTAAACTGCTGGCCTTGCCAGCTGAATGCAAAGTGTTTCTGGTGGTCCTTGCTGACAGCAATTGAGAAAAAAGTATTTGCCAGATCAATAGCTGCATACCAGGTACCAGGGGATGTGCTGATTTGCTCAAGGAATGATACCACATCTGGAACAGCAGCTGCAATTGGAGTCGCCACCTGGTTAAGCTTATGATAATCCACAGTCATCCTCCAAGACCCATCTGTTTTCTTCACAGGTGTGCCGGTTTGAGTGTATTGTGTCCCCCAAATGCCATTATCTTTGTGGTTTTGTGTGGGGCAGGCGTTTTGGTGATGGTTGGATTTGCTTGGAATGCGCCCCACCCAGCTGTGGGCAATGATTCTGATGAGATGTTCTCATGGAGGCGTGGCCCCACCCATTCGGGGTGGGCCTTGATCGGTGGAGCTACATAAATGAGCTGACTCGGGGGGAGGAAGGGAGTGCAGCTGGGAGTGATGTTTTGAAGAGAAGCAAGCTTGCTAGAAAGGAACGTCCTGGGAGAAAGCCGTTTTGAGGCCGGAGCTTTGGAGCAGATGCCAGCTGCCTTCCTAGCTAACAGAGGTTTTCCGGAGGCCATTGGCCATCCTCCGGTGAGGGTACCCGATTGCTGATGTGTTACCTTGGACACTTTGTGGCCTTAAGACTGTAATTGTGTAGTGAAATAAACCCCCGTTTTATAAAAGCTTATCCATCTCTGGTGTTTTGCATTCTGCAGCATTAGCAAACTAGGACAGATTTTGGTACCAGAGAAGTGGGGTGCTTTTGCTGCTGAGTTTGCAAATACCAAACATGTTGGAACGGCTTTTTAAATGGATAATGGGGAGTTTCTGGAAGAGTTGTGAGGAGCTTGATAGAAAAGGCCAAAACTGCTTTAAAGAGACTGTTTATGGAAATATGGACTCTAAAGATACTTCTGATGAGGACTTGAGCAGAAATGATGAATGTGTTGTTGCAAACTGGAAGAAAGGCGATCCTTGTTTTAAAGTGGCAGAGAATTTGGCAAAATTGAGTCCTGGTGTCAGATGGAAGGAAGAATCTGGAAGCAACAACTTGGAATACTTAGCTGAGGAGATCTCCAGACTACGTGTGGAGGACGTATCCTGGCTTCTCCTTGCAGCTTATAGTAAAATGCGAGCAGAGAGAGATAAACTTAGAACTGAACTCTTGGGTTCAAAGAAACCAGAAGTTGATGGCTTGGAAAATTACGGGCTTCCAGTGGGTAGAATCCCAGAAGCTACAGCCCAACCTGAGGACAAGCCAAGATTGGATAAGGAGTTAAGCAGAAAGGATTTGTGGAAACTCCTATTGTCTGATGGCTTTGACCCCTGCATGCTTCATGCAAAGCCAACAGAATTTTGCGAGATCTTTATAGACGGAGCCATTGCCGGTCTGGACTGGAGGAGACAGACAAGGAAAAAATTAAAGGAAAAATCTCTTCAAAGACAGAGCCATGGAGGTTGAGGTCTGGAGTCAAGAGGTTTAGGGCTGGGAGAGCGGAGCAGCCCACACACATGGAAAGGGTGAGTTTGCCCTGGAGGTCGAGGGCAGGCTTTCCGCCTCGATGCTCTGGAAGAGTTTTGCCACCTCAGGTCCCAAAGAGGGTGGAGCACATTTCCAGGGAATTGGGGAGAGCCTGGCTGCCACCACACTGTTCTGAAGGGGTTGAGCATGTGCCCCGGAGATGGAAGGGGATCCGGGAGCTGCCCCGATGTTTGAGGAGGGTGGGGCCGAGAAGGTGGTCTCCCCAATGTGTGGAAATGTTGGAGCACTCACCTAAGTGTTTGGAGAGGAACGGGCTGCAGAAAAGGCCCTTGGGAAGGGTTAGGCTCCCGCTCTCTCAAGCCCCAAGGATGCAACATTCTTCTGTAAATGACTCTCGGACTTTGAAATCTAATGGACTTTGTCCTGTGGGTTTTAGGAACTGTTTTGCTCCTGTTAACCCTGTTTTCCTTACTGTTTCTCCTTATGGCAATGGAAATGTTTATCCTATGAATGTCCCTCCTTTGTATATTGGAAGCACATAACTTGTTCTAGGTTCACAGATCCACAGCTAGAGGGGAATTATGCCTTAGAACTGACCAAGCCTAAACTGATTTTGATGGGATTTTGTACTTAACTTTTGTTACTGAAATGATTTAAGTTTTTGTGATATTGTGATGGAATGAATATATTTTGTATTTGGAAAGATAATGTCATTTTGGGGTTCAGGGGGTGGAATGTGCCGGTTTGAGTGTATTGTGTCCCCCAAATGCCATTATCTTTGTGGTTTTGTGTGGGGCAGGCGTTTTGGTGATGGTTGGATTTGCTTGGAATGCGCCCCACCCAGCTGTGGGCAATGATTCTGATGAGATGTTCTCATGGAGGCGTGGCCCCACCCATTCGGGGTGGGCCTTGATCGGTGGAGCTACATAAATGAGCTGACTCGGGGGGAGGAAGGGAGTGCAGCTGGGAGTGATGTTTTGAAGAGAAGCAAGCTTGCTAGAAAGGAACGTCCTGGGAGAAAGCCGTTTTGAGGCCGGAGCTTTGGAGCAGATGCCAGCTGCCTTCCTAGCTAACAGAGGTTTTCCGGAGGCCATTGGCCATCCTCCGGTGAGGGTACCCGATTGCTGATGTGTTACCTTGGACACTTTGTGGCCTTAAGACTGTAATTGTGTAGTGAAATAAACCCCCGTTTTATAAAAGCTTATCCATCTCTGGTGTTTTGCATTCTGCAGCATTAGCAAACTAGGACAGATTTTGGTACCAGAGAAGTGGGGTGCTTTTGCTGCTGAGTTTGCAAATACCAAACATGTTGGAACGGCTTTTTAAATGGATAATGGGGAGTTTCTGGAAGAGTTGTGAGGAGCTTGATAGAAAAGGCCAAAACTGCTTTAAAGAGACTGTTTATGGAAATATGGACTCTAAAGATACTTCTGATGAGGACTTGAGCAGAAATGATGAATGTGTTGTTGCAAACTGGAAGAAAGGCGATCCTTGTTTTAAAGTGGCAGAGAATTTGGCAAAATTGAGTCCTGGTGTCAGATGGAAGGAAGAATCTGGAAGCAACAACTTGGAATACTTAGCTGAGGAGATCTCCAGACTACGTGTGGAGGACGTATCCTGGCTTCTCCTTGCAGCTTATAGTAAAATGCGAGCAGAGAGAGATAAACTTAGAACTGAACTCTTGGGTTCAAAGAAACCAGAAGTTGATGGCTTGGAAAATTACGGGCTTCCAGTGGGTAGAATCCCAGAAGCTACAGCCCAACCTGAGGACAAGCCAAGATTGGATAAGGAGTTAAGCAGAAAGGATTTGTGGAAACTCCTATTGTCTGATGGCTTTGACCCCTGCATGCTTCATGCAAAGCCAACAGAATTTTTGCGAGATCTTTATAGACGGAGCCATTGCCGGTCTGGACTGGAGGAGACAGACAAGGAAAAAATTAAAGGAAAAATCTCTTCAAAGACAGAGCCATGGAGGTTGAGGTCTGGAGTCAAGAGGTTTAGGGCTGGGAGAGCGGAGCAGCCCACACACATGGAAAGGGTGAGTTTGCCCTGGAGGTCGAGGGCAGGCTTTCCGCCTCGATGCTCTGGAAGAGTTTTGCCACCTCAGGTCCCAAAGAGGGTGGAGCACATTTCCAGGGAATTGGGGAGAGCCTGGCTGCCACCACACTGTTCTGAAGGGGTTGAGCATGTGCCCCGGAGATGGAAGGGGATCCGGGAGCTGCCCCGATGTTTGAGGAGGGTGGGGCCGAGAAGGTGGTCTCCCCAATGTGTGGAAATGTTGGAGCACTCACCTAAGTGTTTGGAGAGGAACGGGCTGCAGAAAAGGCCCTTGGGAAGGGTTAGGCTCCCGCTCTCTCAAGCCCCAAGGATGCAACATTCTTCTGTAAATGACTCTCGGACTTTGAAATCTAATGGACTTTGTCCTGTGGGTTTTAGGAACTGTTTTGCTCCTGTTAACCCTGTTTTCCTTACTGTTTCTCCTTATGGCAATGGAAATGTTTATCCTATGAATGTCCCTCCTTTGTATATTGGAAGCACATAACTTGTTCTAGGTTCACAGATCCACAGCTAGAGGGGAATTATGCCTTAGAACTGACCAAGCCTAAACTGATTTTGATGGGATTTTGTACTTAACTTTTGTTACTGAAATGATTTAAGTTTTTGTGATATTGTGATGGAATGAATATATTTTGTATTTGGAAAGATAATGTCATTTTGGGGTTCAGGGGGTGGAATGTGCCGGTTTGAGTGTATTGTGTCCCCCAAATGCCATTATCTTTGTGGTTTTGTGTGGGGCAGGCGTTTTGGTGATGGTTGGATTTGCTTGGAATGCGCCCCACCCAGCTGTGGGCAATGATTCTGATGAGATGTTCTCATGGAGGCGTGGCCCCACCCATTCGGGGTGGGCCTTGATCGGTGGAGCTACATAAATGAGCTGACTCGGGGGGAGGAAGGGAGTGCAGCTGGGAGTGATGTTTTGAAGAGAAGCAAGCTTGCTAGAAAGGAACGTCCTGGGAGAAAGCCGTTTTGAGGCCGGAGCTTTGGAGCAGATGCCAGCTGCCTTCCTAGCTAACAGAGGTTTTCCGGAGGCCATTGGCCATCCTCCGGTGAGGGTACCCGATTGCTGATGTGTTACCTTGGACACTTTGTGGCCTTAAGACTGTAATTGTGTAGTGAAATAAACCCCCGTTTTATAAAAGCTTATCCATCTCTGGTGTTTTGCATTCTGCAGCATTAGCAAACTAGGACAGATTTTGGTACCAGAGAAGTGGGGTGCTTTTGCTGCTGAGTTTGCAAATACCAAACATGTTGGAACGGCTTTTTAAATGGATAATGGGGAGTTTCTGGAAGAGTTGTGAGGAGCTTGATAGAAAAGGCCAAAACTGCTTTAAAGAGACTGTTTATGGAAATATGGACTCTAAAGATACTTCTGATGAGGACTTGAGCAGAAATGATGAATGTGTTGTTGCAAACTGGAAGAAAGGCGATCCTTGTTTTAAAGTGGCAGAGAATTTGGCAAAATTGAGTCCTGGTGTCAGATGGAAGGAAGAATCTGGAAGCAACAACTTGGAATACTTAGCTGAGGAGATCTCCAGACTACGTGTGGAGGACGTATCCTGGCTTCTCCTTGCAGCTTATAGTAAAATGCGAGCAGAGAGAGATAAACTTTGAACTGAACTCTTGGGTTCAAAGAAACCAGAAGTTGATGGCTTGGAAAATTACGGGCTTCCAGTGGGTAGAATCCCAGAAGCTACAGCCCAACCTGAGGACAAGCCAAGATTGGATAAGGAGTTAAGCAGAAAGGATTTGTGGAAACTCCTATTGTCTGATGGCTTTGACCCCTGCATGCTTCATGCAAAGCCAACAGAATTTTTGCGAGATCTTTATAGACGGAGCCATTGCCGGTCTGGACTGGAGGAGACAGACAAGGAAAAAATTAAAGGAAAAATCTCTTCAAAGACAGAGCCATGGAGGTTGAGGTCTGGAGTCAAGAGGTTTAGGGCTGGGAGAGCGGAGCAGCCCACACACATGGAAAGGGTGAGTTTGCCCTGGAGGTCGAGGGCAGGCTTTCCGCCTCGATGCTCTGGAAGAGTTTTGCCACCTCAGGTCCCAAAGAGGGTGGAGCACATTTCCAGGGAATTGGGGAGAGCCTGGCTGCCACCACACTGTTCTGAAGGGGTTGAGCATGTGCCCCGGAGATGGAAGGGGATCCGGGAGCTGCCCCGATGTTTGAGGAGGGTGGGGCCGAGAAGGTGGTCTCCCCAATGTGTGGAAATGTTGGAGCACTCACCTAAGTGTTTGGAGAGGAACGGGCTGCAGAAAAGGCCCTTGGGAAGGGTTAGGCTCCCGCTCTCTCAAGCCCCAAGGATGCAACATTCTTCTGTAAATGACTCTCGGACTTTGAAATCTAATGGACTTTGTCCTGTGGGTTTTAGGAACTGTTTTGCTCCTGTTAACCCTGTTTTCCTTACTGTTTCTCCTTATGGCAATGGAAATGTTTATCCTATGAATGTCCCTCCTTTGTATATTGGAAGCACATAACTTGTTCTAGGTTCACAGATCCACAGCTAGAGGGGAATTATGCCTTAGAACTGACCAAGCCTAAACTGATTTTGATGGGATTTTGTACTTAACTTTTGTTACTGAAATGATTTAAGTTTTTGTGATATTGTGATGGAATGAATATATTTTGTATTTGGAAAGATAATGTCATTTTGGGGTTCAGGGGGTGGAATGTGCCGGTTTGAGTGTATTGTGTCCCCCAAATGCCATTATCTTTGTGGTTTTGTGTGGGGCAGGCGTTTTGGTGATGGTTGGATTTGCTTGGAATGCGCCCCACCCAGCTGTGGGCAATGATTCTGATGAGATGTTCTCATGGAGGCGTGGCCCCACCCATTCGGGGTGGGCCTTGATCGGTGGAGCTACATAAATGAGCTGACTCGGGGGGAGGAAGGGAGTGCAGCTGGGAGTGATGTTTTGAAGAGAAGCAAGCTTGCTAGAAAGGAACGTCCTGGGAGAAAGCCGTTTTGAGGCCGGAGCTTTGGAGCAGATGCCAGCTGCCTTCCTAGCTAACAGAGGTTTTCCGGAGGCCATTGGCCATCCTCCGGTGAGGGTACCCGATTGCTGATGTGTTACCTTGGACACTTTGTGGCCTTAAGACTGTAATTGTGTAGTGAAATAAACCCCCGTTTTATAAAAGCTTATCCATCTCTGGTGTTTTGCATTCTGCAGCATTAGCAAACTAGGACAACAGGCCAAATAGGAGAGTTGAATGGGGATGTGGTGGGAATCACCACCCCTGCATCCTTCAAGACCTTAAGAGTGGCATTAATCTCTGCAATCCCTCCAGGAATCCAGTATTGCTTCTGGTTCACTACTTTGCTAGGCAGGGGCAGCTCTAGTGGCTTCCACTTGGCCTTTCCCACCATAATAGCCCTCACTCCAGGAGTCAGGGAATCAATGTGAGGATTCTGCCAGTTGCTGAGTATGTCTATTCCAATTGTGCATTCTGGCACTGGGGAAATAACCACAGAATGGGTCCGGGACTCACTGGACCCACTGAGAGATGGACCTGGGCTAAAACTCCATCAATCATCTGACCTCCATAAGCCCCAACTCTGACTGGTGGACCAGAGTGACGTTTTGGGTCTCTGGGAATTAATGTCACTTCTGACCCAGTGTCTAATAATCCACGAAATATCTGATCATTTCCTTTTCCCCAATGCACAGTCACCCTGGTAAAAGGCCGTAGGTCCCCCTGGGGAAGGCTGGGAGGAAGATTAACAGTATAAATTTTTGGCAGTGTGACAGGGTCCTTCTCCAAGGGTACCCAGCCTTCCCTTCATTCAAGGGGCTCTGGATCTGTAAACTGTCTCAAGTCTGGGAACTGATTAAGGGGCCGTGACTGTCTGTTTTTGTAATTCAAGGGAGATTTTTGTTCACATGGCCTAGAATTCTTCTGCTTATATAGTTCAAACAAGAATTTAGTCGATTGCCCATCTATTTTACTATTTGGTATTCCATGATCCACTAGCCAACGCCATAAGTCTCTGCGAGTCATATTATTTTGATTGTTGCTTTGAGCCTGTTTTCCATTATGGTAGCTATGCCCACCTTGTCTGTGGCAATTAACTGCAGCCACTTGGCTTCTGCTGACTTGGACCCGATTATCCCCATTGTGTTTAAGGATTCCAGTTCAGTGACAGCAGTTCCTACAGTAATATCCGACCTACAGAGAAGAGCTCTTCAGGGATGATGGAGCTAGTTTCACAAATTTATTCCTTACAGTCCTGGTAAAAGGTGTGTCCTCTGGACATTCCAGGGCTGTGTGAGCAGGTCTTCCATGATAAATCCACTCTAACATTCTAATCTCTCTAAGCCTTTGAATCCCCTCCTCCACATTATACCAGGGCAGTTCTGGCATTTCAACCTCTGGTAATGCCGGCCACCTTTTGATCCATGTTTCAGCCAGCCACCCAAACAAACTGTTAACACCCTTTCTAACCCCTTGAGCTACAACATTGAATGCAGAATCTCTGCTTAGTGGGCCCATATCAGTAAATTCAGCCTGATCCAACCTTATATTCCTTCCACCATTGTCCCACACTCTCAATATCCATTCCCACACATTCTCCTGGTTTCTGTCTGTATAAATTGGAAGACTCATACAGTTCCTTTGGACTATAGCGTACTTCCTCATGGGTCACACTTTGTACCTCACCCTTTGGGGCTTGTTGGGACTTGAGCCTAGTTATAGGTCTTGAAGCAAAAACTGGTGGTAGGGGTGGGTCATGAAAAGAGTTAGAATTATCTCTCAAGCCATTCACCTCAGGACACTCTGTTGCATTTTCATCTCTTAAAACAGGATTAATCTCTCCAGACAAAAGAGTGAGGGCTGCTTTCTCAGGGGAGGTGAATACAAGATTAACAGGCATTGAAGGGTTAATCTCCTTAGGTGGGGGTTGGGTGGCAGGCTCCTTAGGGCAGACTGGAGGCAGAGAAGCTGTTTCCCCAGGACAGCCCTCTACAGGTAAATCTAACAATGACACAGCAGAATCCAGGGTTCCAATGTCCTCACTGTCATTATTATCAATCCATATGTCCCCATCCCAAGTTTCCGGATCCCATTCTTTTCCAATCAATGCCTTTACTTTAACAGCAGACACCCTGAGAGGTTGAGATTTTAGTTTACGCTGTAAATGTGCTACTCCCACAATAAGAGACTGCGTCTGATTTTCAGAAACCTCCAGTCTGCGGGCACAGGAAATAAGATTTTCTTTCAGGGCACAGATGGAACCCTTTACATCTATCATATGGCGTTCAAGTTTTGAATTTGAAGCCTTTAGCTCATCCCTTTCTCTTACAACTGTATCCAAAGTATCCAAGAGCAGCCAGCCAACATCATTATACCTCTTAATACTGCAAAACTCTGTGAAAGTGTCGAAAACACTGTCACCCAGAGCCTCGCTTCGTACTAGAGCACAATTAGGAGAATCAAGTGGTGCTATTTTGCGTATTTCCTTTGCCAACTCCTGCCATGGACTGTTAGTACCCTCTTGATTATTGGAAATAGAGTCAGTACTGCCTCTGAATCTAATCAGAGTAGAAAACAAATTGTAAAAGCCCATTTTAAGATTCTGATTCTCAAGAACCACTCTCGGTACAAATTAGTTAGGGTTCTCCTTGGAAACAGAATCAATGAGAGATGTCTCTTATTATCAAATTGTAAAAGTGACTCACGCAACTGCGGGAGAGCACGAGTCCAAATTCTGCAGAGCCGTCAACAAGCTGTCAACTCCAAGGAAGACGTTAAACGAACTCCTCAGGAAACGAACCGGCAACTTTGACGAACTCCTCAGGAAATGAACTGGCAACTTCGACGAGCTTCCGAGGAAATGCTTCACTGAGCAGCTGAAGAAGAAGTGAAGGGTCTCTAACCCTTCGGCTTATAAGCCTCCAACTGATCACCCGGACCAAATCCAGCCAATTGCATTCTCTCACTGTGGAAGCACACCCCTTGATGAGTCATCAGTCAGCTGCAATCAATTGACTGATGATCCGACAAACCAGCCCGTTGGATTATTAACCAGCCTCAAATATCCTCACAGCAATTGTCAAGCCAGTGCCCACTTGACCAGACAGCTAGGCCACCTAGCCAAGTTGACACATGAACCCAACCATCACAGCCTCCAACAACCTACTTATCTAGGCAGAGATGCTCTCACCACACTAGCACAAAAAAATACTTGAATGAAAAAATTTACCCAAAACCAGTAAAAAAGTTACTTGAAGCTGTGCTTTGTGTGCCATTAACAACCCAAATTGTAGCAACCTTGTCCAGCTACCAGCCTTAATACCCCTGGTTCAGTAGCGAGGAACATACCCAGGAGAAGACCAACAGGTTGACTTCACCCATATGCCACCTTGCTGAGGATTCAAATACCTGCTAGTCTTTGTGGATACCTTTATAGGCTGTATAGTAGCGTTTTATACTCAAGCAGAAACAGCTAACACCATCTCTATTCTGTTTCTTAAAGAAATTATTCCTAGATTTGGGTTGCCTGTTTCCATCCAAAGCAACAATGGGCCAGCCTTTGTTAGACATATAACACAAGGGGTAACAATGGCTCTTGGCATAAAATTTCACCTCCATTGTGCTTGGAGACCACAACCCTCTAGGAAAGTAGAAAGAGCCAATCAAACCTTAAAACAAACATTAGCAAACTTATGGTCAAGAAAGCCATACCTCATGGGTACCAAATCTTCCCTTAGCACTCCTCAGAATGCACTTGGCACCAAAGGAGCCTCTCCAGTTGAGCCTCTTTGAAATGATATATGGGAGACTGTTTTTAACCCAGGATTTAGTGTCAGATCTTGAAATTCATACTCTGACCAAGTACTTCACTTCCTTAGGAGCCACACAGAAGCATATAGAAGACTTGGGGCCTGGTTTCTTCCTGCCCCAGAGCCAAATTTAACCCCTCCTAAGGTAAAACTAGGAGACTCGATCTTAATCACAACTGGCAAGAACCAGGCCCATCTCACAGCTGGAGCCCAAATGGAAAGCACCTTACTTGGTAATTCTTGTTACTCCTACAGCAGTCAAGGTCTGTGGAAACTCCAGTTGGATTCACCTATCCAGGGTCAAGCTCCCTGGCTAGGATCCTGTAGGCCCTCCTGGCCAAAAAGAATCCAACAGCTGTCAACCACTGGACAGATTAAAACTCCTACTAGAAAAACAGATTTAAGTAAAATGAGATGTGTCTTTCTCTCTTTTGTGTTCTATTTCAATCACTCAGGTGAAATTCAAGAAAACATATAGGACCTTTGGGAGCATTACCAACAAATTAAATGCAATACTGGAAGCAAGTGGAATCCTTTCCACTCTACCTAATCTAACTACTTGGATCTTTCCTTTTCTGGGTCCTTTAATTCCTTATGTTTGACCAATGCATGTTTAACCTACTTGTCAAATTTGTTTCTAACAGACTGCAAGCATTCCACTCTAAGCTTATGCTCGCCTGTGAATATCAAGCTGCTCTGTAGCAGGACCAGGCTAACCCCCACTCTTACTAGAATGTAGAAAGAGTTTTACACCATTTCAGGTAGGTTCTACTGTCCTTAAAACAGGAGGAAGCAGTTTCAGCACCACCTTATGATTAAGGGTTTTCAACTCTTTCAGGGGGATGTTGAAGCAGGATAGAATAGGGCATCAAGGCTATGGATCCTGGTCTTCTGTTCGGATTCAAAAGAGTTAATGCAGAGCTGTAAACTTCAGCTGCAAACCTCATGGGACAAAAATTTCCCCTAAAGCTCTGAATCCTCCCCAAACTGTTAAAGCTTAAAAAATCAGGCACCCAAAGCAAATTCTTAGTTAATGACAGAAAGCATGGGATCATAAAGGTTGTTGAACATCTGCCTAAAGACAAATTTTAGATACATGATGACAGATAACTACCTCCTCCTAGGACAAAGAAGACACTTGGTGTTCAAAGCTTGAGAGGAGAAAATCATTGTAAAACTTCCCTATATAATGAGCTAACTCACTGCCACTCAGTGTGTGCTTCTCCCCTGAACACATCCACATTATCTCTTTAACATATATTCTTTCTCTCTTTGTTTAACAAACTTTACTACTGATTTCCACTGATCCCTCTTGTCTCTGAATTCTTTCTGTGGTGAGATTCCCAAAGTTGAAATGTGGTTCTGCCTGCCACTGTTGCCAGCAGGGAGCCGGTTACTATACCACATTGCCATAACTATTATATAGCCAAAATATTTTGATAGGTAATCCTCTTGAAATTTAATCTTCCTGGGTAAGTCTTAGAACCATAAATCAATTAAAAACTAATGGAATTGTTGAAAATGTGTAGATTAGTATTTGCAGAGTTATTATCCATATACTTTTGAGTCTTTCTATATTGGAACATAGTGTGGCTCTATTTATTCATGTTATTATTCTTATTGCTATTGTTGTTGTCAATATTCTTCCTTCTCCCCCTCTTCTGCTTTTCCTCCTCATCTTTCTTCCTCCTTCTTCTTGGTATGGATCTTGAGAATTTACTCTAAGTTGATGTGTGTGTGTGTGTGTGTATATATATATATATATATATATATATATTATACCTATTAGAATTCCCCTTCTATTACTTCAAATGTCTTAAATATAAAATTTTGTATTGAAAGTGAATTGTATAACTTTATATGAACATATTTTGTTGTAAAAATACAAATGATAGATATAATTTAAAGCCCCATTTGATCACCTCAGCCAATCAATCCTCCCTCAAATATATGTATATACTATATATATATAGTATATATAATATATGTATATATATATATATCCTTCTTGTCCTTGTTTCATAGGTCTACTCACATATATATATTTCCCTAATAAAAGGTACAGTATTGTTTCCTCTGTACTTGTGAACATAAATGATATCATACTATGTGTGTTGTTTTGTAACTTGTCTTTAAAAAAAATAACAGTAAATTGCTCTATGATATTTCACATAAGTCTATACCACAGACAATTTAGCTATTCTCTTCTTAAAATATTTGGGATCATTCAGTCTTCTTTTCATGATGAAGAAAATCTTTATGTTCTAGCAATTAATAATAGTTACACATAATTGAGTCACTTGCAATGCAAATATTCCTTAGTAACATGTGTAGAAACAATTGACCTGAAATTCTAGGGAAGTAAATTCAAAGCTTCCTCCTCTACTGTTCTCCCTACTCAAAGACAGAGACCAGAAACCCAGAAATCACTAGTGATCCTTCACTTTTCTCACCTTCTATATTACTCAACACCAATTATCATCCTTTCTATCCCTTTAACCATGGTTTCTGTCCAGGCCCATCCTCATTCATTTTGCCTTTGCTTCTGTCCTCCATCTCTGGAATGTATAGTCACAAGTCTCACTAGTCTCCTCATTCACTTCTATTTCTGACCATTCACATGTACAGTTGATGAGCTGAGACTTTGTGATGATTAGGTTCATGTGTCAACTTGGCCAGGTGATGGTACCCAGCTGTCTGGTCAAGCAAGCACTGGCAAGGACATTTGTGGCTGGTTTATTAAATCTTCAGTCAACTGGCTGCAGCTGTGACTGATTACATCAATGAAGGAAGTGTCTTCCACAATGGGAGAATGCAATCAGCTGGATTTAATCCAATCAGTCAAAGACTTTTAAGTGAGACAGATAGAGGACCTATACTTATTCTTTGGCTGACCAGCAAAGCATTTCCTGAGGAGTTCATCGAATTTGCCAGTTCGTTGCCTGAGGAGTTCATGGAACACGTTCATAGGAGTTGGCCAGTGTGCTGCCTGAGAGGTTCCTAGAATGTCTTCATTGTAGTTGCCAGTCTGCTGCCTGCCGTATGGACTTTGGACTCATGCATACACACAGTTGTGTGAGACACTTTTATAAATCTTATATTTATAGATTTCTCTTGTTGATTCTGTTTCCCTATAGAACCCTAACTAATACAACTTGGTACCAGGAGTGTTTCTTGAGAAACAGAATCTTAAAATGGGCTTTTACAATTGGCTTTCTACTGTGATTAGATTCAAAGGCACTGATGACTCCATTTCCAATAATCAAGATGGCACTGACAATCCTGGCATGAGTTGGCAATGGAGATATGCAAAATATCACTGTTTGATTCTCCTAATCATACTCTTGTATGAAGCAAGGCTATGAGTGACAGTGTTTTTAACATCTTACCAGTGTTTTGCAGAGTTAAGAGGTATAATGATGTTGGCTTTTGCCCTTAGATATGCTGGATAACGTTATAAGAGAAAGGGATGAGCCAAAGGCTTCAAATTTAAAAAATAAGCACCATATGATAGATATAAAGGTTTCTATGTGTGCCTTGAAAGAAAATCCTATTTCCTTTGGCCACAGACTTGAGATTTTTGAAAACCAGACCTAGAGTCTCATTGTGCGAGTAGTAGATTTAAAACATAAACTAAAATCTCAACCTTGCAGGGTATATGCTGTTAAAGTAAAGGCATTGATTGGAAAAGAATGGGATCCTGAAACTTGGGATGAGGATATAGGGACTGATAATAATGACATGAGGAATTGGAACCCTGGATTCTGCTGAGTGTTTGTTAGATATACCTGTAGTGGTCTGTCCTGAGGAAACAGCCCCCTACCTCCAGTCTGCCCTGAGGAAACAGTTTCCCCCAACTCCAGTCTGCCCTAAGGAGCCTGCCATCCAGCCTCCACCTAAAGAGATTAACCCTTCAGTGCTGGCTAAACCTGTAATCACCTCCCCTGAGGAAGCAGACCTCATTCCTCTGTCTGGAAAGGTTAATCCTTTTTCACAAAATGAAACTGCAACACTATGTCCTGAGGTAAATGGTTTGAAGGATACTTCTAATTCTTTTAATGGCCCACCCCACCACCAGTCTTTGCTTCAAGTCCTATAAGTAGACTAAAGTCCCAACAGGCCCCAAAGGATGAGGTACAAAGTATGAATGCCCTTCTCTATAGGTCAGATATTACTGTGGGAACTACTGTCACTGAGCTGAAATCCTTAAACACAATGAGGATAATTGGATCCCAAGTCAGCAGAAACCACATGGCAGCAGTTAATCATCAAAGACAAGGTGGGTGTAGCTACCATAATGGAAAACAGGACCAAGGCAGAAGTCAAAACAATCTGATTTGCAGAGACTTATGGCGTTGGCTAGTAGATCATGGAGTACCTAGCAATAAAATTGATGTGCAGTCTACTAAATTCTTTTTTGAGCTGTATACAAAGAAGCATTTTGGTCAAGTGACAAAAGTCTACCTTGAATTCCAAATCAGAAAGTCATGGCCCCTTAATCAATTCCCAGACTTGAGATAGTTTACAGATCCAGAGGCCCTTGAATGAGGGGAAGGCCGGGTACCCTTGGGGAAGGACTCTGTTACATTGCCAAAAATTTGTACTGTTAATCTTCTTCCCAGCCTTCCCCAGGGGGCCTATGGCCTTTTACCAGGGTAACTGTGCAATGAAAAAAAAAAAGAGAAAGACAGAGAGAAAACAAATAAACAAACAAAAACTTGACAGCTAGAAAGCAACAAAAGGAAAGATAGCATTAACCTAAAGTAGGATAAAGAGTCAGACAACATCACTAATTCCAGGAGTTCCATGCCTTTCCCTTATTCCCCACCCCCCCATAGGCATTTAGGTTTGGTATATTGCCTTTGTTATATTAAAGGAAGTATAACACAATGTTTCCATAAATTATAGTCTCTAGTTTGCATTTATTGTATTTTCCCCCAATCCCACCCTATTTTTAACACTTTGCAATGTTGACATTCATTTGTTCTACCTCATGTAAAAACATATTTGTACCTTTTATAACAATCATTGAGCACCCTAGGTTTCCCTGTTACACAGTTCCAGTCTTTATCCTTTGTCTTTTGTTCTCGTGTCCCACATGGTCCCAACCTGCCTCTTTCAACCATACTCACAGTCATCTTTATTCAATGTACTTACATTGCTCTGCTACTACCTACCAAAATTGTTTTCCAAACCTTTCACTCCTGTCTTTTCCTTTCTGTCTGTGGTCCTTCCTTAAGTGGTTCCTGTAGAGCAGATATCTTGTTCACAAATGTTGTCATTTTCTGTTTGTAAGAGAATATTTTAATCTCTCCCTCATATTTGAAGGATAGTTTTGCCAGATATAGGATTCTTGGTTGGTGGTTTTGTTCTTTCAGTATCTGAAATACATCACCCCACTTCCTTCTTTCCTCCATGGTTTCTGCTGAGAAATCTGCACATAGTCTCATCAAGCTTCCTTTGTATGTGATGGATTGCTTTTCTTTTGCTGTTTTCAGGATTCTCTCTTTATCTTTGATGTTTGATAATCTGGTTATTAAGTGTCTTGGCATAGATCTATTCAGATCTATTCTGTTTGGGGTATGCTGAGCTTCTTGGATCTGTAATTTTATGTCTTTCATAAGAGATGGGAAATTTTCATTGATTATTTCCTCCATTATTGCTTCTGCCCCTTTTCCCTTCTCTTCTCTTTCTGGGACACCAATGACACATAAATTCTTGCTTTTCATTTTGTTCTTGGTTTCCCAGAGACATTGCTCATATTTTGCCATTCTTTTCTCTATCTGTTCTTTTGTGTGTAGGTTTTTAGGTGTGTTGTTTTCCAGTTCCTGGGTGTTTTCTTCTGCCTCTTGAGATCTGCTGTTGTATGTTTCCATTGTGTCTTTCATCTCTTGTGTTGTGCCTTTCATTTCCATAGATTGTGCCAGTTGGTTTTTCTAACTTTCAATTTCTACCTTATGGACGCCCAGTGTTTTCATTATATGGTTCATCTCTTTTGCCATATCTTCCCTAAACTTTCTGAATGGACTTATTATTAGTTGTTTCAATTCCTATATCTCAGTTGAAGCACAAGTTTTTTCCTTTACTGGGCCATAAGTTCATTTTTCTTAGTGTAGGTTGTAATTTTCTGCTATCTAGGCATGGTCCCAGAAGGAAGAAATATTCAGGATCCAGTTTCCCTGTAGGTGTGTCTTAGAAAATTGGTCCACCCTGTGATGCCTCAGGTCCCTGGGCTTTTCTGCCCAGCAGGTGGTGCCTGTCAGCCTGTAACTCCAGACTGGTATAAGGAGGTGTGGCTGGTCGCTGTTTTCCCCCAGACTCTGGGGTCTTGTTCTGAATGGAAGGCAGGTCATAAAGCTGGGTCCCACCCCTTTCCTCTTAGTGAAGATAACACCCCTAGGGAGAGGTCATTAGCATTTGAGTAGACTCTGCCTTTGCTATCTCCACTCTTGTCTGGGTCAGAACACTGGGAACGGAAAATGGCTGAGGCTTTCTCCCTGAGCTGAAGCAGGGACAGAAAGCCCCCTTCAGGGCCAGTCTGCAGCCACCCTCTGGCTCTCCAAGGTCAGTTGTCACCCAAAGCCTCTGTCTTCTTGTTAGGGATTCATAGCTCATAGTGATCAGTCCACGCTTGTTGATTAAAACTCATTTGGAACTCAGCTGAACTATATTCACTTGCTTGGAGAGAGTATCTCCCTAGCACCATGTGGCTTTGCAGCTCTGGCTGTGAGGGGAGGGGGCTCCAGGCTTTGATCCACAGTTTTTACTTCCAGATTTTATGCTGCAATCTCAGGCATTACTCCCAATTCAGGTTGGTGTATGATGAGTGGTCAGTCACATTTGTCTCCCCACAGTTATTCTGGATTATTTACTAGTTGTTCCTTGTTGTTTATTAGTTATTCCAGGGGGTCTAACTAGCTTCCACTCCTCTCTATGCCACTATCTTAGATCCTCTCTCAGTTGAAGACTTTTAAGTGAGACAGATAGAGGACCTTCACTTCTTCTTTGGCTGACCAGTGGAGCATTTCCTGAGGAGTTCATCATAGTTGCCAGTTTGTTGCCTGAGGAGTTCATTGAACATCTTAATTGGAGTTGCCAGTCTGCTGCCTGCCCTATGGAATTTGGACTCGTGCATACCCCACAGTTGCATGAGACACTTTTATAAATCTTATATTTATAGATATCTCTTGTTGATTCTGTTTCCCTAGGGAACCCTAACTAATACAGACTTGAAATAAAAAAGAAAATAAAAAGGAAAACATATTGTGCTACTTCTCTGCTAAGCACCTTTTAGTTTTTCTTTGTGGAATATTTAACAGAATTCAAATGTCTTGCATGGCATAAAGGTCATGTTCTGTCTGTATTTTCTCTCCAATATGGTCACATGTCATGTCTTACCTAAACTAACTTCTACCTATTTTCTCCTTGCATCTGAAAGGGCGCTTCAGCCTCAGCATTTCCCTAGAGCTTGTTAAAAATGCAAATTTTCAGTTAGAAGTCCAAACATACTAAATCAGAATATTGTGGTGTGAGGTCCTGGCATGTGTTAACAGGCCATGTTAACACATCATGCATGTTTAACAAGCCCTCCAGGTGATTCTTATGCACACTACAGTTAGAGAAGTGTTACATTTATCTATAATTATCTATTTTTCTATTAATGTACCATGCTGCTTTACCTGGGGGTCTTATTTATTTTATTTTGCTCTCTCTGCATATAATTTCCTGTCCTGCCCATTTCCTTACTTACTGTCCCAAAATTCTTCTTGGTCAAAACTCACTCATCTTTCAACTTGCAGATTTTGCTGTATCTCCATTAAGACCATGAGGAAGCCTTTTTAGTCACTCCCAGGTAAAAATGGACAGTCTTTCCTTTTTATATCTCTCCACTAAAATGCATAAAATTCTCATAAAAACTACAAAACTTTATTTTTAATTTGCTCATTTGTATTTTTTAATAAAACAGCACCTCATTCTTATGGTGTTTCCATTGCTTGTTACAGAGCCTAACAAATAGTAGATGTTCAGTATGTTATTGGACCTAATAAATTGAAAAAAAAAATCAGTCCCTAAACAGCATGTTTTGCTAAGTTTTGACCTCATGGAAATAATGGCAGAGTAGGCAGTTAATCAATTTTCATTTTGTTTTTACTCAGCACATATGCAATCCAAAAAGAAATTTGACTGAAATATACTCAAGGTTACAAGATAATCTCTGAAGAGTTGTAGTTTATGACATCATGGCAAAACATCTATAAAAGGTAAGTAGAGTTATGATTAAATATGGAACACGATTTTCAATAGACTGAGACATTCAAGGTCCATTCAGGCCTCTAGTTGAGCCCACAAAGCAGACCATTCCCATCTGTTGTCTTCTTGCATTATCCAGTAGCTATCAATGGATGTTAAGGAGGACTTACTACTTCCATATGAATCTTAGCACGAAGGCTTTAGATAATTAAATATGATAGAATTGGGACAGACTGCTAAACATAAACAGAAAGACAAAAGACATCTGGTATAATTTACAGGGAATAAACCAGGTTTAACTAGCCTAAATACAAAGAACATTGAAACATCATGAAAAACTGAGAAACTTCTGTCAAGAGATACTTCTGCTGACAAATAACAAAATATTTCTCTTCAACTGCATTTTTATTAATTGGGACATTTCCATAAAATTGGGTATTTGGTTTTTAGATGTCATCTGTTCCTGCTGTTTATTTCTCAGTGAAGCATAATCCTTTATTTGTGACACCGAAATTGACTTGTGTAAAGATGATTATCAGGTACATTCAGAGAATTGTAACTTCAAGTGAGAAATAAGGAGCAGGAACAGATGAACTCTCAGCAACAGAGAAACTATTTTCATGCAAATATCTCCACAGGGACAAAAAGATGAGGAAAGTGAATTACAGAACACAGAGGGCTTACAAAAATATTATTTCATAACAATGAGTGTTTTCCTCTGTTTTATGGAGAGGAAAAAATCTCAGTATGTTAAGAAATATATTTTTATTCTTCAATAAATACCTTAAGCAAGTTCTCCAGGAGAAATTACATTCACTTGTTTCTATTACTAAGTCAAATACATTATCAGCAGGCATGCCTATTTGGGTAGTTTTTTGGAAATCAGAATTGGAAGCAGGTCTATAGATTAAGTGTTTAGAATCCAGGATGTGAATTTATTCAGTAAACTGGGAACTTGATATACAGTTTGATGATATGTATTTGTGTTTCACCATTTTGTATAACAATAATTTTGTTTTATTTTGTTCTGTTTTGGTTTTAAGAAAAAGAGTCACCTAGACTAGATATAGATGCATACAGTATTCAAATTAAACAAACTAGAATCATCTAAAGAGTCTATGTAGACTAAGCCATAATTGTGTCCTGGGATCTACTTTAACCCTTGCCATTTTGACAATTCTTAAGTAGAGATATAATACAGAGTTAGGTTATAGCAATACTGCCTGCTTTGTGTTTTTTCCCTGTGATTTCTAAATGGAATACTAAGAAAGTTTGTGATTATGATGTAAAAGAAAAAAAACATAAAACTTTACAATTTTCAGTCATGCAAAATTTGACTCGAATACTGGTTCATCACAGATATATGTCATTAACTTATGTAAAAGCCAGGAGTTTTAATTTTACAGGAAATGTGGAATAATATCACCTACCCCTGATCATATACAATTTTCATTTCCCTTGCTTTTTCCTTTCAGTTGAACTTAAGGCTGGGACTCACAGATATTTATCATAAGTCACATAGCTAAATGAGGGAGCATAACATCACTTGTAAGAGATAAACTCTGGGGACAGTGCCTAGGGTCAAATACAGGCTCTGCCACATACTGGCTGTATAATTTTGGAAAAGTTATTTAATCATTCCGTGTCTTAGCTATGTCAAATATTAAGCAATAACAAAATAGTATCTTAGAGGATTGGTATTAAAATTAAATGAGATAATATTTGTAAAATATATTGAATAGTACTTGACACATTTTAAGTACCCTAGAAATTTTGATTAAACAAACAACAGCAAAACAAAAGCAATAGGTGACTTTGCCAGCAAAGGCAGCATATTAAAGTGTAATTAGAAGTGTATTCTAAATTGTAGGCAAGAAGAAAAATAAGATGTAACATCCTGAGAACCAATTCTAAATGTTATGTTTCTAAGTGTTATTGTCCTAGATATAGGGAAACAGTTCCACTTCAGAAAATAAGTAGGTAGGTAACAGGCATGAAGTGGAATTCAGTATGTTTTATGGTAAGAATTCAAAAGAAAAGTCTCTGTAGGGTATGTTAGCCCTTATTATGTAATCAGGGGTTGACTATATCCAGACAGAACAAAAATGGAAGAATGGGATACAAGAAATACACCTACAGGGAGCAACACACTCATGTTTGCACTTTTATTTTGCTGTTGGGGAAGTTTCTTATTTGGCAAGATCCATTGCTGTGATGTAGAGTTCCCCACTCCCCTGCTGCTCAACTTTTTATTTTGCAAAATTAAAAGCCCACAGAAAAATTGGAAGAATAATAAAATGGACTCATATATACTTTACCCACCATCAATTTCTGACATTTTGTACCATTGGTTTAATCTCTCTCATTTCCCTTTCTCCTCTTTTTCTCTTTATTTACAAACACACACACACACACACACACATACTTGTAATATTGTTGGACAATTTGTAAATTTTTGATGTCATAACTCACTGCATTTACACCAAAATAAAATGCACTGGGGTGCATCTTCTATGAAACCAAAGAGCATTCTTCCACTGAAGAAATTTAGCATTGATGTAACAATATTACCTAAAAACAGTTCATATTATAATAGCCGTGATTTGCCCAATGATGTCTCCTTTATAATTTTTTTTTTTTAAAATCCAGGGTGCTTTGCATTTATTTGTGATGTCTTTTTATTTTAATGTAGACTACTCTCTTTAGTGGTACTCGTATTTTTTTGAGGCATAAAAACCTATTGTCTTCTAGATATTACTATAATTTAGACTTGTGTGTTTGATCCCTTATAACTAGATTCAGATTAAACATTTTGGGGATTTGCTACATTGGTACCATTGTTTCTTCTTGCTGTGCCACATCAGGAGGATATAATACAATAGCATTCCATTGTTGTTAAATTGTATCCCTTGGTTAAAGTGGTTTCTAACAGATTTCTTCATTCTCAAGTTATTTCCTTCATAATCAATAAGTAATCTGTTAGTGATTTTTTAGACTGTGAGAATATCCTGTAATATTTCATCCAGTTGTCTTAATATCCACTGATAACTGTTAGGAATTGAAGCATGTACCCTCAAAGATGTGTTGAAGTCTTAATTTGTATTCCTGTAGGTGTGAATCAATTTCTAAATAGAACCTTTGAAAATATTATTAGTTAAGGTTTGGACTCATTTGTGAATAGGATCTTCAAAGATCTTTTTTAGATAAGCCCAAATTGAATAATGGTAGGCATTAATCTGTATGACTGGAGGCCTTACAAAGAAAGGAAATTTGAATGCAGTCAGTCAGTAGAAGCCAGAATTCAGAAGACGCCAGAAGTCAGAAGAAGCCACAGAATAAAGATCACCACTGACAGAGGAAGAGATGCCAGCCAACGAACTCCAAGGATTGCAGCAGGCCCATACCAGAAAGCTACAGACCCTAGAAGAAAGCATGGCCCATTAAGACCTTGATTTTAGCCCTCTAGTCTCCAAAACCTGTTGCTGTGCCAAGCAATGTGTGGTATTTGTTATAGCAACACTGGAAAACTAAAACAATAACCTTTGCCTGAAATAATCACTATGTTAGAGATTTAAAATTGGTGATTATCTAAACCTATCATTCCTTATTATCTGGAATTCTGATGTCAAGAAGAACTTTCCTCTTGTACCATCTTTTTATCTTTCTGAACTCTCAGAATATTTTAATCAACATATCATGATCTATTAGTCATTTTAAAAATGTTTTATCCCAAATTTAATAGGGTAAGCCTCTTTAAATAGGCTCCTGTGTTCTAATGAATATACCCCATCATAGGTGAGAAACAGTCTAACCCCAAAGCCTTCAATCAGTCATTTTTATTTTGAGTGATGAGTAGTATCTGTAATCAAAATTTAAATAAATGCATGCTGACAACATCACTTTAAATCTCTCAATGCAGTATTCTTTCTCATATTCCTCCATCCAATATGTTATTTATCCTATAGTAGGAGCCCTGGTTCCCAACATCAATACATTTACCCATTTGCTCTGTCCTACCATACACTCAATTTCAGAACCAACATACCACTACTGCTATCAGCAACAAACCCACTTAATAAAACGTAATATTTCTCTACAGTTGTTTTTTTCTTCTAATATGTCTCACTAAACTGATAATTAAGCTATATCTCAATTTAGGTATAGCCTTCTCTACTCTACTTTGTTGCATAATACATACATCATTTGCCAACTGATTTCCTGCTATATTCTGCCAACAGGACACAATAGAGGAAGATTGGAAGGCAGAATGAGTTAAAAGAGACGTTTACAGTTTTGCTTTTTGCTTTTTTATTGTTCCTGTCACAGTCATCCCAGCAACAACATATCCTTCAAATTTCAGTTGATGCTAGCCAACAGCTTACCTTAGCACTCACAGAAAAACTTCATCATCATGCTCCTTCATATATAAGCAGAATTATGCATGCAGTGCTCTTTCTCAGATTTCTATGGTGTAACTCCTCAGAGCTTTACCTCCAAACTCCTGAGATACCAGCAACAAACTCTCCTCAGAAGTATAAGCTCCAGATCTACAGGGCATCTCCTATTTTGTATATTTTGATAATCCCAACCTCTTCCTTTTATTCTCTCATTCATTAGAGTTATAGCAAGTAATAGCTCAGTGCTACATCAATGTTTTATTTTTTGAGTTTTAACCCTTCAATAACTATATAATTAATTCCTCATATTAAATTTCATCTTTATAAACATTTAGAGTTTTTCCTAATAAGACCAAGATATAATCAGCACAGGCAGTTCTTGCTTTGCATGGTAGTGCAGGACTCTGAAAATTACCATGCAACCTGAAACTGAGCAAAATGAGCTGAATAATCAATGAGATGAATTATTGCCCCATGACATTTTAAAATTTTTGTCAAAACAAATTTTTTCTTATGGTATATTATGAATGTATAAGGAAATGTAAAAAATAATAAAGCTAATATTTATTTAGCAGACTACAATTACAACATTTGAAATATTGAGGATAAAGTGTTCTATTTCTTTCTAAAAATCTTATTAAGAGTAGTTTGAACAGATTTTGCCTTTTTCATCTGTCTTCTTACTTACCATATGGAGAGAACATGTTTCCTATGTGTTGGCAGATTGTCACAATCCTTTCTAAATTTGGACAAACTTTCAACATTTAATCCTTTGCACTTCCAATGTCATAAATATTTCCCAGAGTTCCTTTAATGTGATGCTTTATTTCAGTGTCCCTTACTCTTTGTCAGCTTCAACCTTTCCATCACAATCATTAATGTTGATAAATTTGCCTTCATTAAGTTCCTCTGGCTGCACATCTAGGGTCCCTCACATGGCAACAATGTCAATATCCCCATGGTCAGCTATTTCTTCTATAACTCCATTTAGGTTCAACTCTAATTTCATTTGTATCACGATCACATTTTTTTTTTCTCTCTGCAGCACTTTTATCTTTATTGGCCAATTCCTTCTTTTGATTATCCACTTTTGTAAAATGCCTTGTGGTTTTATCACTGGGAGACAATTAGAAAACACAACTACAAACTTTGGTGTCTGTGTACATTGTGCACAGATTCACAATGACCAATTACTGATGGGCTTTGAATGTAGTGACATGAATGGTCACTGATTATCATGTACGTCTGTTGTCTGCATAGTGATTTGTGACCTGAAAAGCTAACACTGAAGTTTGTACTTTGTGCAGTTATTTGCTGTTAATGTAATGTGGTAACCAGAATTGGAATCATACTATGGTGGTATTGGTATACAACCAAACGATTTAACTAAACCTTGGTAACTTGTATTCTTGCATATTGGAACTATGCATACCAGAGGTAGTTCAGGAAACAGACCCACAAAGTTGGGGTTCTGGAACTGACTTTATTATGTCCCTGGCCTTGAGTTAAGTAGCACCATAATGAGTTTACTTATCACCAGTGGTTGACTGTAATGAGTAACTAATGAAACCACATCTGTAGGGAAATTTAGACGTAAGTGACCATCAATGATTTGAAAGATATAGGGAAGATAATACACTTCATATCTACAACCAACTCTCTTTTCTGCCTATTTAAAATTTGCATGGGCTTGGTGAATTTATAGAGATTAGGAATTTGCCAAATATAGCCCACCAACCATATCTGGCTTACTTCCTGGTTTCACACTCATTTGTTTTCATATTGTAAATGTCTGCTTTTTTGCTTCAATGGGAGAGTTGAGTAATTGTGATAGTTACTGTTTGGCCTGCAAAGCCTAAAATATTTACTATCTGACATTTTACAGAAAACCTGCTGACCCCTGCTATATCTCCAATTGGAGTGTATTAATTGAAATAAATTAGCAGAGTAAATCTGGGCATTGGACTCAGTTACCAATTCAGTAGTAGTCATAGTAATAGTAATCATAATAAAAAGAATAATAATATTAATAATATTTTTATTCTTCTCCCTCCTCATCCTACTCCTCCTCTACCACAACCACTAATACTTCTCCCTGCTGATGATGCTTCTGATGCTTCTGATGCTTCTTCTTCATTTATATGAATTGTGAGGATCACCAGAAAACTGCTCTTGACTCCTTGGAAAGGACGACAGTACACCTTTACAGTAATGTCTCAAACCTTTTCCTTTCTTTTCCTATTTTTCATCTTTATCATTTTGATATTAAACAGAACATCACATTGTTCCCTTTCATTAAAAAAAATCATAATGATTGGACATATAAACAAGAAGTACCAAGTAGCTCAGATCCCTTAGAAAGACATACTTAAGCTCACAAAAATTCAGTCTTACCACCTGTTGAAGTTCCTAGGGCACATTGTCTTGAGTATTTTAAGATTCCTTTCCAAAATGGAAACCAAAATTATGTAAGTTGCAAAGACTACCTTTAAAACAGTGATGCAATGTTTGATGTTCCTCTTTAGACTTTGTAATCAATTATGCTCCATGTGAGTATGCTCCTCTAATTAAATAAGTAAGCAATCTATAAGGCTACCAGTTTAAGGTGGACATGGACAAGTAAAAGATATTCTGCAGGGCTACTCTCAGTGCAACTTTCTTGCCAATTGGGCCTTATAACCAAGTAACTTAAAATTTATGAAAATAGTGATGCTATGTAGAACCTCTGCCAAGTTCCAATAAGAAATAATAGCATGTAATTCAAGGTTTCAAGGTTTTTGGAATAAAACTTTGTGCCCTTCAGTAGATAACTATTCCCTTTTGAGAGAAAGCACATGAGTTACTACCAGACCCTATTTGAGACCGAATATTTGACCACAGGTCATCAAATGACCATTGAAGCTAAGCTGCATATTACCTAAATCACCAAGCCATATGGTTGGTTGTGCAAAGTAGCAATCTGTCATCAAGTGAAAATAGAACTAAGAGATCAGACTAGAGTTGTTCCAGAAGGCAGTAATAAGTTGCATGTGTAGGAGAATCAAGCTCTTACAACACCTATTCTTGTTGTATTGTCTTATCTTACTCAATTCAAATGTATTTTTATGGGGTATTCATAGAAATAAATTGAGGAGGAAAGATGTATGTACAACATGCTGGTCCCAAGAAGATGCAGACTATCATTCATTACAACCACAATCAGGAATCACTCTGAAAGACAGTAATAAGCAGTATCTTTCTAATGTATTGAACTCCAAGTGAGGAATTTGGTTTTCAATTTTACATGGGTTGTAGGCTACCATAGGCACAGATCTATGCTGGCTCATAAGAAATGTTTATAAAATCAGTGAGAATTTATGGACATGGAAAGGAAAGTATTGCAATATTACTGCCATGGAGGCTGAGAAAGAACTATTTGATGGGCTCTTTTAAAACGGGTGCAGTGTGTAAAGATGTGTATATATATGTGTGTGTGTGATGATTAGGTTCATGTGTCAACTTGGCCAGATGATAGTACCCAGGTGTCTGGTCAAGCAAGCACTAACTGGTTAATAAAACAGAAGGCTGGTTAGTAAAACAGAAGGCTGGTTTATTAAATCATCAGTCAATTGGCTGCAGCTGTGACTGATTACATCAATGAAGAGTGTGACTTTCACAATGAAAGAATGCAATCAGCTGGATTTAATCCAATCAGTTGACGACTTTAAGTGAGACAGATAGAGGATCTTCACTTCTTCTTCGGCTAACCAGGGAAGCTTTTCCTGAGTTCACCGAAGTTGTCAGTTTGTTTCCTGAGGAGTTCATTAAACACATTCATTGAAGTTGCCAGTTCACTGCCAAAGGATTTCATGGAACATCTTCATTGGAGTTGCCAGTTTGCTGCCTGCCCTACAGAATTTGGACTCGTGCATACTCACAGTTACGTAAGGCACTTTTATAAAACCTTATATTTATAGATATCTGTTGATTCTGCTTCCCTAGAGAACCCTAACTAATACAATATATAAAACCCAAGTACCTATTTAGAAGAGATTATTCACTGCAGAGTACTCTTAATAAACAGGTGTATAAGGTGACATTTTTGAGGATGTCATCCAGTTTCTTTCTTCAGTCTCACCTAAGGCATGTTCATTTGACCTGCATAGAAGGTGGCCACAGTGACACAGATGGAAATGATGCATTGCATCAACAACATAGACTTCTCATCAAGGGTAATCTGGCTACTGTCATTGCTGAGTGCCTAACCTCCAAATATCAACAATGGGCTCTCAATATGTCATCACTAATTGTGTGAATCAACAAATCAATTTGTGTCAGGTTGATTGCTATGATGGTTAATTTCATCTATCAATTTGGCTAGGTCGTGGTGTCCAGTGTTTGGTCACGCAAGCTCTGGCTTGACTTTTACTGTGAGAGTGTTTTGTGGATAGAGTTGCCTCTATAGTTAGTTTATTGCACCTACAGCTGATTTCATTTACAACCAACAAAGGAAATTGCTCTTAGCAATGAGGGAAGTCTCCTCATCCAATCAGTTGGAGTACTTAAAGTCAGAATTGAGATTTCAGAAGTCAGAAGAAAGAATTCCTGCTTCTACTTCAACCAGCTGGCTTTTCCTGGGGAATTCAACTGCACTTTTGTTTTAGTTTCCCAGCTGCTAAAATGAATGCCATGCAATTCATTGGCTTAACCAACAGGAATTTATTGGCTCACAGTTTTCAGGATAGAAGAAGCCCAAAGTTTGGTCATCGGCAAGGCAATACATTCTCCCTGAATACTGTGGTGTTCTGGATTTGCCTGACAGCAATCCTTAGCCCTTAGCTTTTCCATCAAATAGCAATGCACAAGATATTGCTTTTTCTCTACCAGGTTCTGGCTGCTCCCTGTGTTTCTGTCTGTGTCCAATTTTCTTTGCTCATACAGACTTCAGCCATATTGGATTAATGTCTGCCCACATTCAGTTTGAGCATATCTTAACTAATAATATCTTCAAAGAATCTGTTTACAAGTGGGCTCACACACATAGGATCAGGGTTTGGGACCTGAACATGCCTTTTGTGGAGGACAGGATTCAATCCCCAACAACCTCCCTCGTAGTTTCCAACTTGTGATCTGCCCTGTGGAATTTGGACTTGCCAATCCCTATGGCTGTGTGGGAATAATAAATCTCCCAATACATACATATATATATCCTACTGTTTATGTTTCTCTGGAGAACCCTGACAAATACAATTGTTTTGCACCATTTACATTATTAAAGGTGCAGACATTTTTCCTCACTGGAAAATACACTTGTTCCTGGTAGGTATTTGTCTTCATTGTGATCAATGCTTCTTCTGGAATCACCATCCATGAATTTCCAAATGCTTATTAAGCTTATTTGTAATACACTTTATCATTTCTGATCAATAAATTGTTTTACACAAAAGAAATATTTGAATGTGATCACACACAGGTTTTGCTATGTACTCTTATCACCCAAAAGTGATGTCCTGACAGAGCACTAGAATGAATGGCTTACAGAAATCTCAAGTATTATTTAGAAAAAGAAAATCAGAACAATTTGGATTCTTTCTTAGTTGAAACATATATACTTTGAATCTATGAATACATATATACATATATATGTATATATGTGTGTTTGTATATATACACATATATATGTGTGTGTGTGTGTGTGTGTGTGTGTGTGTGTGTATGGTACTTTCTTTTCCACAGTCAAAATATATGGGTCTGGAAATCAACAGGTCCATGTAGGAATGATTCATCTCATTATTACATCTAATAACCAATTCGCAGATATTTTTATTTCTCAAACCAACACCTTTGAAATAGCATTCGAAAGACTTATTTCACAAGGGAAAGAAGAATGCTCACATGAGGGAATAAAACAAACGTTCTTTGCAATTGTAAGGTGAGGTTCTTACATGGCTACATTGGACACTTTGTAATCAGAAACAACAAAGAGAAGGATAACTGTGCCAGTCTGAATATATTATGTCCCCCAAAACACCATTATCTTTGATGTAATCTTGTATGCGCGGACGCATCAGTGTTGATTAGATTGTAATTCTCTGAGTGTTTCCATGGAGATGCAACCCACCCAACTGTGGGTGATGACTCTGACTGGATAGTTTCCATGGAGGTGTGGCCCTGCCCCTTCAGCCTAGGCCTTGATTAGTTTACTGGAGCACTATATAAGCTCAGACAGAAGGAGCGAGCTTGGTACAGCCAAGACGGACACTTTGAAGAATGCACAGGAGCTGAGAGGAACTGCAGTTTACAGAGACATTTTGTAGATGACCTTTGAAAGCAGACTTTCACTCCAGAGAAGCTCAGAGAGGACAAATGCCCCAAGAGCAACTAACAGTGACATTTTGGAGAGAAGCTGAAGCCTAGAGAAGAACATCCTGGGAGAAAGCCATTTTGAAATCAGAACTCTGGAGCAGACGCCAGCCACGTGCCTTCCCAGCTAACAGAGATTTTCCTGACACCATTGACCATCCTTCATTGAAGGTACCCTATTGTTGATGTGTTACCTTGGACACGTTATGGCCTTAAGACTGTAACTGTGTAACCAAATAAACCCCTTTTATAAAAGCCAATCTATTTCTGGTGTTTTGTATTCCAGCAGCATTAGCAAACTGGAATAATAACTATACTGGAAGAATCTTACAATAAAAATATATGCATCTCAAAATCTGTTTGCTGTGTAAAAAACCACCTGAAAAATTTAGAAATAAAATAACAAACTTTCTTTTCTGTCCATGTGTCTGTAGGCCTCTGCTAACCTTGGCTCAACTTTCCTGATTTTGCCTCAAAGACATTTCAATCTATCACAGTCCATCATGCTGTTACCACATATTTGTATTCTTCTCTCATTCAAAAATACATTCACCCCCATCCATAGATAACATGCAATAGTTACATCAGGTCTTAAATCAAAGATGTAGTTATTTATATCTGGTCATGAAGTGGTCCTTTTTTTTTTCATAGAAATCTATGGCCTAAGAAATCATAAACTATATGTACTGAATCTAGGGAAGGATAAACACAATAAACTCACCCATTTAAAAACAGGAAGAATTGGAAGGATACAGCAGTTTCTAGTTCATAGAAATCCTAAATACCATTGTGCAAATATTTCTAGTTCCTTGTTTTGGTTTGCTAAAGCTGTCAGAATGCAATATACTGGAAACTGGTTGGCTTTTTCAAAAGGGATTTATTAGGTTACAAATTTACAGTTCTAAGGTCATGAAAATGTCCAAATTAGGGCATCAAGAGGAAGATATCTTCTCTGAGGAAAGGCTGCTGGCATCTGGGTTTCCTCTGTCACATGGGAAGTCACAAGGTGATGTCTGCTGGACCTTCTTTCCTGAGTTCTGGTTTCAATGGCTCTCTGCAAAATGTCTCTGGGATTCTTTGGACTTTTTCTCCCTCTTATCTTCATAAGGGACACCAGTAAAGAGATTAAGACCCACCCTGAATGGGGTGGATCACATGTCAGTTGAACCAAAAGGTCCCACCCACAGTAGGTCTGCCCCCTCAGGGATGGATTAAAAGAACATGGCCTTTTGTGGGATACATAACAGCTCCAAACCAGCACAGTCCCCTACCTTGATTAAGTTCTAATTCTGCTTTCTATTCATAGTTCCTCAATGTATTCTCAGTGACTGTTCATATTGGTCAGTGGCAAAAATTCCTTCATTTCATCATCTTTTTTGGACACTTCTAAGGAAGGCACTGGAGAATATATTCATTGTTGTGACTGAGTACTTTCTAGGCTTAATTCTTACATGTAGAAAATTGGGGGTTCAGAGTTCATTTTACGTTTCTAGTGGTCTATCTGTTCTAGATCAGGCTTGTGAAGTTTGGCAAATACAGAACTCTCCAAAACTTTATGAGTCTTCTAGTGGATTTAATGGCAATCAAATTCAAGTTACAAAAGTGAAAAGCATCATTCTTTTTGAGATATGCATCCTTTTCTACTTTGATACAATAGGTTATGTGGAGTCTAGCAGTTAAGCCTTCTGGGAGTCGTGTGTTGAGGCTGAAAGGATCTGACACGTGCCACTTTTGTCCCTTCAGAGGTCTTAAAATTCATTGTAAAGCCATCTCTTGATTTGAATTTAACTTTGAGGACACATTTTACCAGCAAAATTATGAATTCACTCTTTTCCCTAAGGCTATGCATAATGGCAAGATATTTCATTTCATGAGAAACAGTTTCATTTTTTAAGTCATTAGTCCTGGAATTTCTTGTAGCTCAAAATTCTGTTTGAATCCAAGCCAGTTTTGTTTTTATTGGACCAGGAGTCAGTTTTGTTTTCATTGTTTTAAATTTTTCTTTCCTGAGTTCATACCTTGTAGAGCATTACCAAGTTCTACTAGTGGCATACAGTTCATGCTTTCAGTAGTCTGCCTTCATAGCTGCTTATCCAACTTGACAAGTTTAGGAAGTGTATTTTGGCATTTCTGATTGTTATAAGTGAGAGTTTTGCCACTATGTAACACTGATCATTTTTCCATGCGCCATTATTTATATTTTTACTGAATGCTGCCAAGTTCTGAAACTAATGCCATGCATTTTAAGTATTTGTTATTCAGCTGGACCCATTTTTAGGTACTAATTTCTGTATCAGTCAGCTCTTTCTCTGCTACAAACCACACCAAACATCGTGGCTTAAAGCAGCAGTTGTTAACTCCCATGCAGTTTGGCAGGGAAAAAACTGTGGATCATGGCAGGCTTGGCCTAGCCTCATGTTCACTTCAGGTGTGTTCAATGTGTCTCTCATTCTCCTTGATTCAGTGGGATAATTTCAACATGTGTTTTAATTTGTTTGTTTTTAATAGCAGCAGAAGGTAAAGTGAGCAAAACCCAACACACAGGCACATTTAAGAACTTTGTCTCATATATGCTAAGAACCACTAGAATAAGAAAACTACATTGCCAAGCCCATCAAGTATACAGTTCATTTAGTGGGTGGGAAATGATAAAACCTTCCTCCCCACCTGTTCTTGGTAATTGTTTTAGTTTACAAGGCTGTTCAAGCAATGGGATGGCTTAAACAATGGAATGGCTCATGGTTTTGAGGCTAAGAGAAAATCCAAATCAAGGCATTATTAAGGCAATGCTTTCAGAAATTTAGAAGATAAGGTAGGACTGGTATAAGAACCTATATTAAATTGGGGGACTATATGTAAAGAATAGAGACAGGCAGTTATTGTGGTGGTTTGGAGCTGTATGTACTCCAGAAAAAATATATTCTTAAATGTAATCCATTCCCATGGGTGTGAACCCACTGTAAGTAGGACTTTTGATGAGGCTACCTTATCTTCTAAATTTCTAACTTCTACTTCTGCTCATTATCAAATGTTACCATAAACTAAAGTTGATATATGTGCGGCTATAAATTAATTTTAGGAAAAGTTTATTTCAGTTTGTTTCTATAAGTAATCTTGAGCATACTTTCATCAGTACCAGCATTAACAGTATTAGTATTTGTCCTTACATTACTACATCCAAAACAGTCTTGCATCAAAATGTTTCATTTTGTCATTTCTTCTCTCTTTTCATCACTCTAACAGCTTACTGACTTCTAACTTCCCTTTTATTTTGTGTGAGCTTCAGCTACATTTCTGATTCTTTTCTGTCTGTGTAATTTTGTAGTTGTTTAGATATTTAATGAGTACCTACAGTTGGTAAGACAGTAGATCAGGTGCTAGATATAGTGTTGGACAAAAGATACCTGGTACCTGCCTTTACAATGCATACAGTTCATTGGGAAGATTAAGTATAAAACAAGTGAACATACAAATAATTGTAAAATTTAGTAAATGCTATGGAAGGAAAATGAACTCATAATGAGAGCAAAAAATGGAAATGAGGTTGATTAATAAGGAAATATCTCTCTGGGAAAGTGATATTTAAGCAGATACTTGAAGGAGTTTGGTGGAGAAGGAGTCAGATGTGAAGATTTGTAAAACATGTCATGAAGAGGGACCAGCAGATACAATGGCCTTCAGTGAGAAAGAGCTTGCTTTTTATTTTATTTTATTTTATTTTAATTTGTAAAATGAAGTCAGCATTTTTGAGCACTAATGGTCAAGGGAAATGTGGAAATATATAAGGCTAGGAAGCTATTCAGGATCAAGATAAGTTAAGACATCATGATCTGTAATACAAATGCTGCACAGGAAAACTGCGTTAGTGTATTGTGAAAGAAATAAAGCAAGAGAAGTTTGCTATAAATTGAATCACATAACTTCTCCCTTTGTGTCTCACAACTTCAACTCATTTCAAAGCACTGACCTTAATGTCTTCTACTGCCTGTCTCTGTATACACCATTATTCTCTTCTGTTTTCACTCTTGTATTTCTGGGTCACATTCTTCAATGACCTCACTTGTGTCAAACTTGTTTAAGTTCTCTCAAACTTGTTTAAGTTGGAATAAATGACTCAATTGATCATTTTTCCCAAATATCCAACCAACTTCGATAAATGTCTTCAGGCACTTAAAAAACGCCTACTCAGTACCCTAAAGGAAGCCTCCCTGTTGAGCTGTTCTTGGAAATTGACTGAAAATAACCATGTTTAGCCATTAAGTTCAAACGCAATTAATACGACAAACAAATATGGAGCTTCTACTGTGTGCTAATCACTATGACACAGAACTGAAGGAGATATAATCCCTGCTCTCAGGCTCTTGCTTTGAAGTGAGGGAAATAAGTATATACACGTAAAACATGAAAGTAATGTACAAGTCCTGTAAGAGCAGAATGTGTGAAGTGGTATTGGAGCAAGATTAAGAGAGAAAAAAATGCCCCTGGTAGTGCAGAATCAGTGTTGTGGGTTTCAGGGAAAACTAGGAGAATTCACTCTTAGAAACCAACCTATCCCTGTGTGCCGGTCTGAATGTATTATGTCCCCCAGAAAAAGCCATATTCTTTGATGCAGTCTTGTGGGGCAGACATTTTGGTGCTGATTAGATTTGCATGGAAATGCACCCCACCCAACTGTAGGTGATAACTCTGATGAGATATTTCCATGGAGGCATGACCCCACCCATTCAGGGTGGGCCTCGATCAGTGGAGCCATATAAATGAGCTGACGGGCAGAGGGAACTCAGTGCAGCTGTGAGTCATGTTTTGAAGAGGAGCTACAGATAAGAGGGACACTTTGAAGAAAGCACAGGAGCTGCAGATGAGAGACAGTTCGAAGATGGCCGTTGAAAGCAGACTTTTGCTCTGGAGAAGCTAAGAGAGGACAAATACCCCAAGTGCAACTAAGAGCGACATTTTTGAGGAACTGCAGCCTAGAGAGGAACATCCTGGGATAAAGCCATTTTGAAATCAGAACTTTGGAGCAGACACCAGCCACATGCCTTCCCAGCTAACAGAGGTTTTCCGGACACCATTGGCCATCCTCCAGTGACGGTACCCAATTGCTGATGTGTTACTTGGACACTTTATGGCCTTAAGACTAACTGTGTAACCAAATAAACCCCCTTTTATAAAAGCCAATCCATCTCTGGTGTTTCGCATTCTGGCAGCATTAGCAAACTAGAACACCCTGTTTATGTGCTATCTCAAAACTGAAGTGTGAAATATTGTGAATAAGTTCCACATCAGGTTTGTATATAAATGTGTACAAATATTTAGGTAATCTGTCTGTTCTCATTCTAAGCCTTTGCTTTTGCTTCCAGTGTTGTTTATTTGTCAGGGAAAAAAACTATCTTTTTACTTGGCTAGCGGTATTTTTGCTGTTAGTGGACTTTCAATGTTTGCAGAATTATTTTAAAATAGAAAACATATTTTCAAACACATTGGAAATGGACAAGAGAATGATTTAATGATTATGTCCAATTGGAAAGAATAAAAGAAGTAATAAATTGTGACTTCTTTTCTATTTTGTAGTTTTGCAGTTGGGCTTAGTGTATGCTGAAAGACTATATGAGTGGATCTATTTAGTGTTTTCTAAGCATTGCCTGAATCTCAGTCATTTTTGCTATGAGTCACCACATTATTGCTTTAAGGTTTAATAGTGATATCAAGGTGAGGATAATAATAATCCAACACTGCACCTAAAAGGATGTGATTTCTCAAAGAACTCCCTGGTTAAGTTTTAATTCGGAATAAAGGATACTTCTTTGAAAAATGCCTTCCCCCTTTTCCTTCCCTTTGATTGGGGCCAGCTTTACCTCTTTCTTTTCATTACTCTTTCAGGAGAAACCCCCAACAGCATACATTATTTTAGTTTAGAGGATAGCTGCAACAAAGGAGTCCTCTTATAAGCCTTGTCTGTGTTCTAGCTGTAAAAAAAAAAGTTTATTCACAGACTAGCACAAATCCAGAGATGTATTACCAGAATATTCCCCAAATTCATAGGCCTATTCTTTTACCTTTTGAAAAGATGGAAAATCTATTTATAATCATTATGTTTGATATGTGCACAGCTTAAAAGTCACAGGAATTCACATAAATAGAACTGAAAGGGAGTTTTAACAGTTGAGAAATAAGTTAACTAGTTGAAATAAAGAGATGCTAAAATGCAGTGCCTAAAAAAGACAAGTTTCTTTCTCTCTTGCATCACAATTCAGAGGAAACTATCCATTGGTGAGAGTCAGTTCTGTTCTGTGAAATCATCCAGGGACCAAGGTTCCCTCCATTTTGTTCCACCATCCTCTAGAGCATTGTCTTCATCCAGAGGATAAGGAAGGGCTCACTTAGGCCATATTCACACACCACCTGTGCCAGTTTGAATGTATTGTGTCCCCCAAATGCCATTATCTTTGTGGTCTTGTGGGACAGACGTTTTGGTGCTGGTTAGATTTGCTTGGAATGTGCCTCACCCAGCTGTGGGTGGTGACTTCGGTGGGATACTCCTATGGAGGTGTGACTCCACCCATTCAGGGTGGGCCTTGATCAGTGGAGCCATATAAAACATGCTGACTCAAAGAGACTGAACGCAGTGCAGCTGGGAGTGATGTTTTGAAGAGGAGCAAGCTTGCTAGAGAGGAACGTCCTGGGAGAAAGCCATTTTGAGGCCGGAGCTTTGGAGCAGATGCCAGCTGCTTTCCTAGCTAACAGAGGTTTTCCGGAGGCCATTGGCCATCCTCCGGTGAGGGTACCCGATTGCTGATGTGTTACCTTGGATGCTTTGTGGCCTTAAGACTGTAATTGTGTAGTGAAATAAATCCCCATTTTATAAAAGCCTATCCATCTCTGGTGTTTTGCATTCTCCAGCATTAGCAAACTAAGACAGATTTTGGTACCAGAGAAGTGGGGTGCTTTTGCTGCTGAGTTTGCAAATACCAAATATGTTGGAACGGCTTTTTAAATGGATAATGGGGAGTTTCTGGAAGAGTTGTGAGGAGCTTGATAGAAAAGGCCAAAACTGCTTTAAAGAGACTGTTTGTGGAAATATGGACTCTAAAGATACTTCTGATGAGGACTTGAACAGAAATGATGAATGTGTTGTAAACTGGAAGAAAGGCGATCCTTGTTTTAAAGTGGCAGAGAATTTGGCAAAATTGAGTCCTGGTGTCAGATGGAAGGAAGAATTTAAAAGTGACAACCTGGAGTACTTAGCTGAGGAGATCTCCAGACTACGTGTGGAGGACGTAACCTGGCTTCTCCTTGCAGCTTATAGTAAAATGCGAGCAGAAAGAGATAAACTTAGAACTGAACTCTTGGGTTCAAAAAGACCAGAAGCTGAAAATTACGAGCTTCCAGGGGGTGGAATCCCAGAAGCTACAGCCCAACGTGAGGATGTAACTGAATATGGAATCCAGCCGCCATTTCAGTACAAGCCAAGATTGGAGATGGAATTATCCAGAAAGGATTTGTGGAAACTCGTATTGTCTGATGGCTTTGACCCCTGTGTGCTTCATGCAAAGCCAACAGAATTTTTGCGAGAACTTTATAGACAGAGCCGCTGCCAGTCTGGACTGGAGGAGACAGACAAGGAACAAATTGCAGGAAAAATTTCTTCAAACACAGAGCCATGGAGGTTGAAGTCTGGAGTCAGGAGGTCTCGGGCTGGGAGAGTGGAGCAGCCCACACGCATGCAAAGGGTGAGTTTGCCCTGGAGGTCAAGGGCGGGCTTTCCGCCTCGATGCTCTGGAAGAGTTTTGCCACCTCAGGTCCCAAAGAGGGTGGAGCACATTTCCAGGGAATTGGGGAGAGCCTGGCTGCCACCACACTGTTCTGAAGGGGTTGAGCGTGTGACCCGGAGATGGAAGGGAATCCGGGAGCTGCCCCGATGTTTGAGGAGGGTGGGGCCGAGAAGGTGGTCTCCCCAATGTGTGGAAATGTTGGAGCACTCACCTAAGTGTTTGGAGAGGAACGGGCTGCCGAAAAGGCCCTTAGGAAGGGTTAGGCTCCCGCTCTCTCAAGCCCCAAGGATGCAACGTTGTTTTGTTAATGACTCTCAGACTTTGAAATCTAATGGAGTTTGTCCTGCAGGTTTTAGGAACTGTTTTGCTCCTGTTAACCCTGTTTTCCTTACTGTTTCTCCTTATGGCAATGGAAATGTTCATCCTATGAATGTCTCTCCTTTGTATATTGGAAGCACATAACTTGTTCTAGGTTCACAGATCCACAGCTAGAGGGGAATTATGCCTTAGAACTGACCAAGCCTAAACTGATTTTGATGGGATTTTGTACTTAACTTTTGTTACTGAAATGATTTAAGTTTTTGTGATATTGTGATGAAATGAATGTATTTTGTATTTGGAAAGATAATGTCATTTTGGGTTCCAGGGGGTGGAATGTGCCAGTTTGAATGTATTGTGTCCCCCAAATGCCATTATCTTTGTGGTCTTGTGGGACAGACGTTTTGGTGCTGGTTAGATTTGCTTGGAATGTGCCTCACCCAGCTGTGGGTGGTGACTTCGGTGGGATACTCCTATGGAGGTGTGACTCCACCCATTCAGGGTGGGCCTTGATCAGTGGAGCCATATAAAACATGCTGACTCAAAGAGACTGAACGCAGTGCAGCTGGGAGTGATGTTTTGAAGAGGAGCAAGCTTGCTAGAGAGGAACGTCCTGGGAGAAAGCCATTTTGAGGCCGGAGCTTTGGAGCAGATGCCAGCTGCTTTCCTAGCTAACAGAGGTTTTCCGGAGGCCATTGGCCATCCTCCGGTGAGGGTACCCGATTGCTGATGTGTTACCTTGGATGCTTTGTGGCCTTAAGACTGTAATTGTGTAGTGAAATAAATCCCCATTTTATAAAAGCCTATCCATCTCTGGTGTTTTGCATTCTCCAGCATTAGCAAACTAAGACACCACCCATTAGAAGAGGGAACAAAAAAAGGGAATAAACAACCAGTATTCTCAATGCAAGTCTCAAAATTTGCACACCACACTGATGTTCAGATAGTGATGGCAAATACTAATTAGATGGCCACAGAAAGCAACAGAACAGTTTCAGAAAGATGGTTTCAGCTGGGTAGTCATGAGCCCATCTCACACTCAGTTTGGGGGAAGTGTGAGCAGCCACCTTCCGGATTTGGCCTAGTTGTTAAGCTGCAGCCTGCCCTTGAGTTCCCCCCGCCCATCGAGTGGTGTCAAGATGGCGCCCACATCCTGCTTCCGCCTTTCGATGTATGTAACCACCCGCTGTATTCACCAATCATGCTTGTGTGCGTGGCGTTAGCCCATTGGATATACGTAAGGTTTATAAGAAAGTTCCCGGGCAGAGCTCGGGGAGACAGCCCACAAGGAGCCGTACCTGACGGCCGCATCGAGGTTGTTCTCCCCCGAGGTGTCTCGCCCCGGGTGGAACCTGTAAAGATGATGATTGCCTAGTCCCATTAAAAGTTTATCTGCTTTACCACCGCGAGTCCTGAGTGATCACAAGTGCTCCGGGTAAGACGTTGTCCGCACCCTCTCTCCCCTTATTTCTCTGGTCCCCATCGCCGGCCGACCGAGGACTCGAGGCGGGGCGGAGAAAGCGCCGGACAAGTGGTGGCCCGTACGGGGAACCTCATTCGCGTTCCCCTCGACCCGACGGAGACGTGCTCCCGGGATCCGTGGCTTGACTTCCGCGACTGATCACCGCGAGAAGGTAAGCACCCCCTTTTTTCGTGCGAGGACTAGGGCCCGTGGGCGTTCAGGTAGCCCCGGGGACTCGGAAGAGCTCTCCGAGTGATTAAGAGATAGTGCCGACTGCAAGCATGGGGCAGTCTGGGAGTTCACCCCTATTGACCCCCTTAAAGACCCTTTTGAAACAGCGGGGTATCTCAGTTAAGAGAAGTTCTCTCCAGCGATTTCTTGATGATGTGGCCACTTTTGCCCCCTGGTTTCCTTGTTCTGGCAGCCTTAATCTGCCCTCTTGGATGAAACTTGGTCGTGATATAGACCGAGCGCGCCAAACGGGTGTCTGTTTGGACCCGATTCTAGTCCTTATATGGGAGACTGTTCGTGCAGTACTTGAGTTAGAAGCAGCCACAGGCCTAACTACGCCTACCGCCTTGTTGCAGGCGCGACATGCACTCCAAGAGGCTCAGTTTGTTTCATCTGCGGAGGGCTCCCATAAGGGCAAGCCGCCGGAGTCGAGTGCTAGTTCTGATAATTCTGACTCAGAATCTGAAAGTGAGGCAGATGAAGGGCCGGAAGCGCCTCCGCTGATTGACCTAGAGGGGCCTCCTGTCTCACCCACGCGGCCCTCCGCCCCACCAGCAACGGCTGCTGCGCCTCAGAGAATGCACCTGCATCCGGTGGACGGTTTCAGCGGTTCCGTAAAGGGCCCTTATAGAGGGCTCCCTCTGGCGGACATGCCGAGTACATACCCTAACCTTCCCGCGCAATGCCCAGAATCCCCACCCGACTACGCGGACCCTCCGCACCTTTCACCCAATAGGAGGCATTTTTGGAGGTGGAGCCCTTTTATCACATTCAGACCTTTTGGCGTTCTTGGCGGCTACCAACCGCTCGAACCCGAACCAGCCTCCGAGATGTTCCCAGTCATCATCAATCACCAAGCTCGTCATCATGAATCCTATGATTACAAGCTCTTGAAGGAGCTAAGGCAAGCCGTCCATCAGTACGGCCCTAACGCCCCTTACACATTGAATATGGTTGAAAACCTCTCCGCCCTAAATCATACACCTGCGGATATCCTTCAGCTGGCTCGCTCTTGCTTGCCACCTGGCAGGTTTATCGATTGGAAGGCGTGGTTTGAGGAGTTAGCTGAGGATCAAGCCGCGAGAAACGCTGCGGGAAGGCACGGCGGGTGGAATGTGGATATGCTTTTAGGGAAAGGTGCTCACGCCCAGAATCAGACTGGGTACCCCCAGGAGGTTTATGCCCAAATTTTCCGCTGTTTCATAGGGGCTTGGAAAAAATTGACAGGAGAAGGAGAGGCGCAGGCTTCGCTCAGCGGCATACACCAGGGTCCCACAGAACCTTTCGTAGATTTTGTGGTGAAAATGCAGACCGCGGCTGAAAGGATCTTCTCAGATACAGGGGTTGCAGAAACTGTAGTTAAGCAGATGATTTTTGAGCAATGCAATAAGGAGTGCAAGGTTATCCTGGCACAAAATAGGGGAAAGAGCTTGACAGAGTGGGTTCGGCTTTGCAGGGACGCTGGCAGCCCGTTAACTAATGCAGGGCTAGCTGCTATGTTAGCCAACTCCTTGCAAGTAACTGCAAAAGACCCCGGAGCCTTGGGGGTACAGCCAAAAAGATGCTATGGCTGTGGCCAGTCTGGGCATTTTAAGAGAGACTGCCCCAATAGAAATCAACCGCCTGCCGCTCAGCACCTCCGCGGGCCACGTGCAGCCGTTAAGCTGTGCGGCCGCTGCCACAAGGGACCTCACCGCGCAGAGGACTGTAAGTCAGTCTTCAGCGCGCAAGGAGCTCGCCTTTCTGGTCGTCCTGAACAGGATTCAAAAAACGGGCAGAGGGGGTCCACCCTTGCGGTGGGCCCCCAAACACACCAGCGGGCGATGCGGCTCCCATCCAGACCCGCGCATCTCCCGGATCAGCAGGATTGGACCTCTGTGCCACCTCCAGGCTCGTACTAACCCCAGCCATGGGAGTCCAGCTAGTGGGGACCTCCTTCAAGGGGCCCTTCCCAGCAGGAACTGTGGGACTCATAATAGGGAGAGCATCCACAGCACTAAGAGGGTTAACAGTTATACCAGGTGTTGTGGACTCAGATTTCACGGGCAATATCCAGATTATGGTACAGTCTCTGCAGGGTACTCTGGTCATTGCAGAGGGTGATAAGTTAGCACAGCTTCTGCTCTTGCCCAGCCTGCATTCAGTCTTTCCAAGCAAGCCAGGACAGAGGGGGAATAAAGGATTTGGATCCTCCGGAGAGGTTTTTGAGGGTCTTCAAATGTCCCTGGAGTCTCGACCCATGCTGACTCTTAAAGTGCAAGGCCGAGCCTTCCTAGGTCTGTTAGATACCGGAGCAGATAGGTCGATTATAAGACAGCAAGATTGGCCCCCCGCTTGGCCAACGAACCAAGCGGAAGACACTCTCAGAGGGATCGGCCAAATCTCAACGCCCATGATGAGTGCCGTTACCCTCCACTGGGCAGATGAGGAAGGACACCAAGGCAGTTTCCAGCCTTATGTGCTGGCCCTGCCTGTTTCATTATGGGGAAGAGATATTCTAGCTCAGATGGACGTGACCTTAACCACTGGCTACTCTCCAACTTCTAAACAGTTGCTGAACAAAATGGGATATGTCCCGGGCAGGGGGCTGGGGGCCTCCTTGCAAGGGCGCGTGAAGCCCATTCAGGCTGACTCTAACCCCAGTAGACAAGGCCTGGGTTTTTCCTAGGGGCCACTGAGGGTGCATACCCGCCTACACCTATAAAGTTAACATGGAAAGTTAAGGCTCCAGTCTGGGTACCTCAGTGGCCCTTACCTCAGGAAAAACTTTCAGCATTGCATGCTTTGGTGTCAGATCAGTTGGAGAGGGGGCACATCGTCCCTTCCACGTCACCCTGGAACACCCCTATCTTCGTCATCAAAAAGAAATCAGGTGCGTGGAGGCTTTTACATGATTTGAGGGCCATAAATAGTTGCATGGAGCCTCTAGGACCTGTCCAGATGGGGTTGCCCCTTCTCTCAACTCTGCCGGAGCGGTGGCCTGTTGTCATCATGGACATTAGAGATTGCTTCTTTTCTGTTCCACTTCACCCCGAGGATACCTCAAAATTTGCTTTCACAGTGCCCTCCCTAAATCAGGGGGAACCCTGCCGTCGTTATGAATGGACAGTTCTGCCTCAGGGCATGGCTAATAGCCCTACCATGTGTCAGCTGTACGTGGCCAAAATATTAGTTCGCACCCGCCAGCTTTTTCCCCAAGTGAGGATCCTCCATTACATGGATGACATTCTGTTGACCCATGGACAAGTAGACCTCCTCAAAACCACATTAACGCATTTAGTTCTAACACTCCGAGAGGCCAACTTACAAGTGGCCCCGGAAAAAATACAAATGACCGAGATTGTCACCTTTTTGGGAGCAAGGCTCACGCCCACCCACATCTCACCCCAGAAAGTTACACTCAGATTAGACAATATACACACACTAAATGACTTGCAAAGACTTATGGGGGACATAAACTGGATCCGCCCATACTTGAAGATACCCAATGCAGATCTATTGCCCTTATTCGAGTTGCTGAAAGGGGACCCGGATCTAGCTTCACCTCGACATCTCACCCCTGCGGCTAAGCAGTCGCTGTACCAAGTAGAGCGGGCGCTCAGCAATGCTGCATTAAAGAGAGTGAACCCCAGTGAGCCTTTTGATGTTTGCCTTCTACCGACAGAAGCACAACCCACCGCGGTGCTGTGGCAACAAGGACCATTACTCTGGGTCCACCCCGGAATTTCCCCAAAAAGGATCTTAGAACATTATCCCACTGCAGTCGCTGATCTGGCCCTACAGGCCATCAAACGGGCAATACAACATTTTGGCCTGCAGCCCAAAAACCTCAGGGTGCCTTATTCTTCTCAGCAACTTGAGGTGCTTACTGGATGTGTAGATCAATGGGCCGTTCTCCGATGCACCTTTTCGGGATGCATTGACAATCAGTACCCCAAAGACCCCCTTTTACAGTTTGTCACCCGACACCCAGTGATTTTTCCCAGGGTCACATCGCCTGGACCGATAAAGGGCGCCCTCACTGTATACACGGATGGTTCCAGCTCCGGTACAGGAGCATATTGTGTGGAAGGAGATGCCCCCAAAACTGTTTTCTTTCAACCACTCAAACCTCAGTGGGTTGAACTGCAAGTCATCATCACAGTCTTGAAAGAGTTTTCAGACCCTCTGAATATTATCTCTGATTCCATCTACGTTGTTAACTCTCTGCGAATTTTGGAAGCTGTGGGCATTATAAAGGGTTCCTCCACAGTGAGCACCCTCTTTCACGAGCTTCAAACGGTGATTCTCGCGAGACGGCATCCCTTTCATATAGTTCATGTTAGGGCTCATACGGGCTTACCTGGCCCCATGGCACGCGGTAACCATTTAACGGACATGGCTACTCGGCAGCCGCATGTCTTTCCCGTGCTGACACCATACCAACAAGCCCGAGATTTCCATAACAGATTCCACGTTAATGCGGGTACCCTAGCTAGACGATTCGGCATACCTCGAGCAATAGCTAGGGACATAGTCCGCGCCTGTGGAAGTTGTGCTACTCAAAAGGCTATCCCCTCAGTAGGAGTAAACCCTAAAGGTCTCGTCCCGGGAGACATTTGGCAGATGGATGTCACTCATTTTGCCGAGTTCGGTAGGGTCAAGTATTTGCATGTGTCAATTGATACCTGTTCTCAGGTGATGTTTGCCTCTGCCGAGACAGGGGAAAAGGTCCATCAGGTTATTGCGCATTGCCTTGCAGCTTGGGCAACGTGGGGCAAGCCAAAAACCTTGAAAACAGACAATGGACCGGCTTACGTCAGCAAGGCTTTCCAAAAATTTTGTGATGTTATGGAAGTTCACCTAAAACATGGCATCCCATACAACCCTCAGGGGCAGGGTATCATCGAGAGAGCGCATAGAACCATTAAAGAACTATTACAAAAGCAAAAGGGGGGAATAGGTCATGGTCTGTCCCCCAGGGCCCAATTGTCTGCCGCCCTATTTACATACAATTATTTAAATGAAAACGCATCAACCATGACGCCTGCCCTACAACATACCACCCCAGGTCCTCCGCATAGAGGCCTGGTCCGTTGGAGGGATGTTCTGTCGGGGCAATGGAAAGGTCCTGACCCAGTGCTCAGCTGGGCCAGAGGCTCTGTTTGTGTCTTTCCCCAGGAACCAGGACGCCAACCAGTGTGGGTACCGGAGAGATTGGTGAGAACCGTGCAGTCGCCTGAGAACACCAAAGAACTGCAGCCTGACGGGTCGTTAAACCCCCAACGTGACCTGTTGGATCCAGTCCTCAACTCGCGTGATGAGCGGTCAAATGATGTCAACGGTGTCGACCACTCCCCAGCAGACCGGGAAGAGAGCCAGGAATATTGACCTTTTTTCCCTCCTGGTTCTCTTGGCCTAATCTGACCAACTGGGTTCTTCTTGCTGTGGGGTTATTAGTAGGTTTGATCATTGTTAAGAGTTTGCTGGAGCGTTTGTTTCAAAGACAACAGCAATTACGTGTTACCGCCATGATGGCCATGTCCTCTGCCTGTAACCCTCCTGATGACTATAGTCCCTCTGCCCAGCACCCATCCCAACCACTCGAAGCTGGGCATTCGGGGGTAAGGTTCGCAGCTAAGTATATGAAAAAATCTCGTATATAAACATTCGGTACCAGTGGCCCTAATTTTTGTCTCAGGTGGACCTCTTACGCAGAGTCCTAGTTGTGGCCAGACGGGACCCTTGGCGTTTGCACAGAGGCTCCTAGTGACGCCCTCGGCACTGGCTACCTTCTCCTAATCCTCCTGTCCCCCAGTTGCGAGACTGAGTACTGCAAGGAGAGCCACGTGGTTTCCGGCTCACGGGCTCTCCGGTCTCTATATGAAGTGAGCATTCTGGTCGGTGCCAGAGGTCCCACCTCAGTATGGCCGGGACCTAGTCCAGACTCCCCAAAGCACCAAAAAATACGTTGTGGGCCATCTTGGTCCACGGGAGCACATTCATCACTGGAGACACTGGGGCATAAAAAACAAAAAAGGGGGAGATGTGAGCAGCCACCTTCCGGATTTGGCCTAGTTGTTAAGCTGCAGCCTGCCCTTGAGTTCCCCCCGCCCATCGAGTGGTGTCAAGATGGCGCCCACATCCTGCTTCCGCCTTTCGATGTATGTAACCACCCGCTGTATTCACCAATCATGCTTGTGTGCGTGGCGTTAGCCCATTGGATATACGTAAGGTTTATAAGAAAGTTCCCGGGCAGAGCTCGGGGAGACAGCCCACAAGGAGCCGTACCTGACGGCCGCATCGAGGTTGTTCTCCCCCGAGGTGTCTCGCCCCGGGTGGAACCTGTAAAGATGATGATTGCCTAGTCCCATTAAAAGTTTATCTGCTTTACCACCGCGAGTCCTGAGTGATCACAAGTGCTCCGGGTAAGACGTTGTCCGCACCCTCTCTCCCCTTATTTCTCTGGTCCCCATCGCCGGCCGACCGAGGACTCGAGGCGGGGCGGAGAAAGCGCCGGACAGGGAAGTGTTCCAAATCACTAAAGGGGTAAGAGATGAAAAATGGATATTAAGAAAAACTAACAGTCTTTGACTCAAGGAGCATTTTTAGAATACATTATGATCACTATCATGTTCTTTTTCATAACTTGGCATTCAAAATATCACTTCTCCTTCAATTATGACAGATACAATTTCAGTATTTCATGTAGATAATATACCTCTATCTGAAAAATTCTTGATTTATTTTTTGTTTGATAAACATTTATCAGTTTCTCTATGAAGCATTTCTTGGAGAAGTTGATTCTTCTCTTCTTGTTCCTTAACACATCACGAAATCATTTAAACCTGTATGTGTGTATTCATGTATTCATTTTTATTCAACAAATATTCCTTAAGCCCTTTTTATGAGTTGGGCACATAGTAGATTATAAATATGCACTAGTATTCAAAATTACACATACTCTCCCTTCTTACAAAGACTATAGACCAATGGAGGAGACAGACTTTCAAAATATTCAAATTAATGAAAATCATTAACTTGTAAATGACGTAAGGATGGTAATTAGTGTCATGAGATTGTATAATAGGGGGAGTTGGTCTGATAAAGGAGGTGTGAAAAGGATTCCCTAAAGAAGTGATGATTAAAGTGGGAGCTGCTGAGGAAAGTTGGCGTTTTCTAAATGAAGGGAGATAGGTGGTGGCATGAGTGGGATCAAGGCCCTACCATGAGAATTTGCCTGGCACTGTGGTAGGGAGACCTAAAGGAAGGCAAGTGAGGATAAACCACAGAAGACAAGGATGTAAAATGGACCCTAGAGCCAGATAAGGAACAGTATAGCTGAAGATTTTAGACCTTGAGAATTTTGTTATCGTTGGAGCAGTCAGTTTTTATTGAGGTGATCAAGCAGGGGAGAAAAGCGATTAGACTTCCAATTGCAAAAAACATTTTGACTGTAGTGTGGAGAATGTTCTTTGTCAGGCAAATGAAGTTTTGTTAGTAAATTTTGCCAGTACCCCAGGTGAGAGTCGACTACTGATGGATTTATCATTCTCTAAATGATATTTTATATCTCTGGAAGTTTTACATAAATAAAAATGTAAGACACTTGATGAAAAGGATGACATTTTCTATACATTTTATATCCAACCCAGTCTAAAAGCAACCTAAGCCAACATAACATGCATTTCTTTCATATGTATATATTCAAAATGTTTATGGGCTTACACATTAGACATTTAAGATAATTTTCTAACATTCCCCTGAATAAGGCATACAATAGGCCCAAATTGGTAGACAGATATTGAACTAAAGAAAGCATTTTTTTCTTTAGTTAATCAATGTTATTTAAATTGGAAACAAAGAAACATTCAGATGGAAATTATGTGTGAACATTTTGCAGGTATAGATGAATATAAGCATTTAAGAAAAGAATTTTGAATGCATCATTAATCTAGCTGATGTAAGAATCCTCAGATATGATTAAATTATACTTATTAGATGTAGATAAAGGAAAAAGGGAAATATTAAAGGCCTTAAAATGTGTTTTATCTTAAAACCATCCATATTTCAGAAATGGAAATATATTTAAGTTCTAAATAAGAGAGTAGATGTGGTGTCTAAAAGCACAATTGAAAAAAGTGAAATTTCCCATTTTATTTTTATTTATTTGATATGACTCTTTAACGCTTTTACTTATTATCTACATAGATTATTATAAAATGTATCAAAAAGGGAGAGTTTATTTGAATATAGTTAAATCAATCATTAAATAAGTGTTGTCCTTCTGAGAAATACAAGTCTATAGAGGTTTTATGTTAACTCTTTAAAATCAAACAAAGGAACTTTCTCTCTCAGGTAGGAAAATTTAAGGAGATGCTCAAGTCTCCATAAGGAGATGGGTGGCCCAGAACTACAACAGATAATTTGTTATGCTAAACATTGAAGAGTAGATGGGCTGGATGAATGCTGTTTTCCTAGGTGACTATATCCTGCTTCATTCACATATCTTTTTCTTTAATATTCACATTTCATATCTTCCTTTTTATTCTCATAAAACCAATTTCTCTGAATGTAGTTTAAATTCATTAGATCTTATCTGAAATTTTTTAAATGCTAATAAAATTAAATGAGGAGAGAACAGTAGATTTAACACTCTGGCTTCAATATTAATGAGCATTTCATCTATTTATTGCAATCAAAATATAACTTTGAAACTGATTATAATCACTTTGACTGGAGTAGTCTTGGTAGCAAATAATGCTTATTAAAAATCAACTGGCAAACCAAAATTGTTATCTCACACTGAAGTCCTAACTTAGCATAGAATAATAAATAAAACTAAAAGGAGAGAGAATAAAAGAATATATTTAATTGTAAGCATTCAAACAATAATATTGCTCTTCCTCTATATGTCAAGCATTGTGCTTCTCAGCAAGTTAAAATGGAAAAAAATTGAGACCTTTTAGAGAGATAGAACTGGGTTTGAAACTATGTTCTGCCATTTACTAGCAATGTGACTTTAGCAACTGACTCATCCCTGCCACTCACACCACATTTATTCCTCTCATCTACAAATGAGAAATAATGCTAATCTCACAAAGCTGTTGGACATATTCAATATTAATACTAATTGTGAATAAGGGCTCTGTCTATATTATTCACCTCCATACTCCAAAAGAATGGAACTGTGCCTAGAACAGTAAATCTCAATAAGGGTTTATTACTAACTAATGAATATCAGGAGTATAACAACATCATTTCCTCATAGTAGGCACTAAGTTTGTGGTGGCTACTGTTCCTACAACTGCTAGCTCTAATCACCTAGTATGATTAAATGTGGGCTGGCTAGGAATAACACATATTTTTAGAAGTAGATTACCCTGGGAACAAGTCCTGATAGCACATATCATTAAATAACAAAATTACTAGTTCACACATTCAAGTGTTGTGAGAAAAAGAGAGATCAGTTAGGTCTGAAGTGGATAAAAAGGACATTACGCAAAAGGTAAGACTTGTTAAGGCTTTAAGGGTGAATATCATTTGGAGAGAGATAGCTATTTAATACATTTTTATTGTTAACAGTAAGAGTATCATACATATATTCTATTTGAATTAGAAAATTCTATTGTAACTGTATTTTTAAAAACTTTGCTAATAAAGCTCACCTAAAGCAACCTTCATGGACATTCTCATTCTTTAATACCAACGTCATCAGTAAAATTGCTTTATAGGAAAGTGACTGAAACAAGCAGCAAGGGTAAAAAGTCAAATTGTTTAAAACTTTATTCTCTACCACTTGTGGTTATGAGGAGACTGGAAGAGTTTTATTAAATGTCAGATTCACAATAATCTTACTGATGGTCAGACAGGGTGTCATTATGTAAGGACTGGGAGGTATTTACATTAGTAATAGGATGCAGCTACATTGAAATATGTGCAGAATTAGTTGATTATCTGTGAGATATCTGCATTTTCAATCTCTCAATTTTGCTGTGTTCACTCCCTCAAAACCTGAAATTTAGATGCTGTGTCATTCCTATAGTATATCTTTATAGGAAAGGTAGAAAAAGAACATATGGTTTATTTTCATAAATTTGAAAGAAGGTCTAACTCCCAAATTTACTTAGTATGCAAGTGAATATACATGATTTTCAAAAAAACCCTGTCTTAATCTGCTAATGACTGCATAAGATCTTTTAGCTTCCCTCATAAAAGAGGAATTGAAAAGTGCTAAGATAAATCCTGAAATTACTTTCTAGCCGTAATCTTTTCAAGATCAAGATGTATTCTTCTCTTTCTCTTTTGTTCTTTAAAATATTTCAAATATTAGCTAGCCAAATATGGAAGCTGCATAACTACTCACAAATATTCTCTGCCTTTACTTGAGGTAGTTCCTCAGAAGTTCCACTGTTCAAGTGAATTGTCATTTTTGGCCATAAGACTTGATTTGTCTATGAAATGCAGGGGAAATTGTTTAAGTACTGATCCATTTTCCTCTGCCATATCAGTTGACCATTTTCCAGAACAGAAAATTCTTCATTAGTTAAGGTCTCAAAATGAAGTCAATGTAAAAAAAAAAAAAAAAAAAAAAAAAAAAAAAAAAAAAAAAAAAATCCACAACCAAGCCATGAGAGTTATTGTGAATATGTGAGAAACCAACTTTTGTTCTTTTAAACCACTGAAATTTGAAGGTCAGTTACCACTGCAGTACAAAGTTCACTATTGTGACTTGTGCACCAACTCAGACTCTTCATCATGCATTTATTCATTCACTTCACATATCATTTCACAAACATGCAGTATCAGGCACTGTGCTAGATAATGGGTGAACAAAAGGAGGCATGCTTCCTGAGATTGTGAAATTCAGTCTGGAATAGCCATGTGTCATATGATGTTTCACTATTACTCTATTGTTTTATGTGTTCAATATGCTGCCTATCAACATTTCAGGCTTGGGTTTCTCTGTCAAATTGCAGAAGGAGTAGTATCTGAACATTGGATGAAGGAAGTTTGGAAAAAAATAGAGCAGGAAAAGGATGTCATGAAGAGGAAGGGGCTATTTTAGTCCCTTCATGATATCATCAGATATCATGATAGTTATCTCTGTCATTGTGAGTATTGATCAACACAGAAGAAGCTGGAGCCCTGATTATCTTCTGTCTGTCCTCTTCCTTGCAGGAAGTTTCAAATTATCATTTAGGTTATTTTATATTATATGGTACTTTGTCTCAATATCTCAACCTTATACAAGGCTTAGGATTAGTGGTATTTTGTAACTAAATAATTCTAAAACAAATCCCTATAAATAGAGAGTCTGAATTGTACAGCAAATTATTGTTCTGGGAATTTCCTTAGAATTATAACCACAACTTTCATCATAACTGCAAATACATTGCTCATACCTTGATTCCTAAATCATGTATATGTGTATATAAGTTTTAGTCTAGCTTCTCTAAAAAATTTCCTTCCTAATTTTGATTCTCTTAATAATTTTGAAATGTTGCTAAATACAAACTTCTGAAAAAAGGTAAAATGTGAGGTCAATATTTTTTCTGTATTTTCCCAATGTAATGAGAAAGTAAAAATCAAACCATTGAAACATAAACAATGTTTCTAATGGCATATTCAAGGCCATGATGGCGTTGCAAACATGACTAATATCCTTCTTCTGAGCAGTAATTGCTTTTTTGCCAGTCATTTCTAGACCTGCTTTAATCCTCCTTCTTCCTGCATGAAAATTATTAAGATAATGAGTCACTAAATTTCCCCATTTTTGACAATGTCTAATACAAAACTTGCTTTTGCTTCCAAAATCTATCCTTGAAATCTCTGAGAACTAGCCCAAACCTTAGAATAAGCCCTCCCAACTGCCCTTTACAGAGATGCCCCCTATTTTTTCCCTGAGGTATGTTCTCCTTGGCTGCAGACAGCTAAACAAATCTAACTTTGCTTGGTTATGAAAGTGTCTCTTTGGAACTTTGGTTGGTGCACTTCAACCATAATGATTTGGGACTCAAAGGAAACTCTTTTACTTAGTGGTTAAACACACATACACACACACACACACAGAGAGAGAGAGAGAGAGAGAGAGAGAAAGAGAGAGAGACGTTGGCCACAATGTCAATAAATCTGTACACCACGAGAAAAATATTTTTATATTTTATGTAGGAAAGCAATGAATTTTTCTAAGAAAGCACATTTTAGTACCATTCAGGTTTAAGATGAATGGAAAATGCCCCTTTGTACATGTTTTGAAAACTTTAAAGAGAATACAATCTTTTATGGCTGCCTTACAGCAGTCATCAGGTAAGTTACCAAGCCATTTTTAAATGATGCTGGAAATACAATTCAGTGGGCACAGAGAGTCCAGAGATGATCAATCATATTGCAGTTACTACTAAAACCAATATTTCCACTGTTTATTCTTCCTTTTTAGTTCAACCTTATGACTCCCTGGTAGAAACAATGAACTGAATGGTACAGATTCTGAGACTTTTACTAGCAACAAATATATATCAGATATTATTCACAAAAAGAATATATTCCAATGAAAAATATATAGGATTTATACATTTTCCCAGGAAGAATGAAAATTTCTGAGTGCTCAATTTCCTTGTTAGAATTCTGTGAATGTTTTCTGCTGTGATCTCAACTTGAGATTTGTAACTTTAAGAATATAAAGTAAGACTATAAAAAAAGATTCATAACCTCAAATTACATTAAATGTACATTAAGGAAGATGCACAAATACCAAGGAATAATGAAATGCCAGGGTTAGCATCCTCCCTTTTCAGGTTTAGTACTCAATCTTCTATGATCTCGCATAACTGCTTTGCTGTTTACCTTACTATTAGGAAGTACAATTGATTTGCTTGCAATATTTATTGGTGCATTAGTCATGTACATTAGCACCAAACTGGAAACAAATAATGCTTTACTTCCCTAAGTCTGTGGCAAGCCAATGCAAGTAAAAATGTAGGTACCAATATAAAAACAAGTGTGTGACTCATGCTCCTGAAATGTTTTTTCCTTTAGCCAGATTTACCAAAAAAAGTAAGAGAAATAAACATAGTCCAACAATTGTAATCTGTGGCGAATTAGAACAGTTCACATTAGTCAGGTTCTTTTTTGTTCTTTCCAGTTTGGTGACATCTTGACTAATTATTAATAAGAGGCCACAGAAACAAACCCAAACTGAAAGGAACATTTTGTCTGATGTTAGCAAATAGAATAGGTTAAAATCTGAGGATTTTGCTAAATATTTATTTCAGCTCAGCATGTCATCCCAAATTGTGCACGAGACTTGCTTGATAGTTTAAAGAGATAGAGAAGAAATATACCTTAGATTCAATAATAGTGAACTTGAAGGTCCAATGAAATCATAAAAACTGTCTCTACAATTACCACCACCAACTGCCACCCCATCCTATCTGGACATAATTCAAGCCAACTCCAAACGACTAACTCCATGACCAATTTAATTTATGTCTCTGGTTACTGGCATGTGGAATTTTTGGGAAAAACCCAAATGCCTTTTCTTAATGGACTTAATGGACTTTGGATTTCCTGCTCCTTTAGTTCTTATCACACTGAGTTATCTCCAGTAGAAAGATTTCCTTTTTTAACTTTACCGTATCTCCTAACCCTTCAACAACTTCTCAGGTAGGTTAACCTCAGTATCTCCCACATATTTACTGGGGAGAATGCAATAACAACAAAACAGAATTGACAATTTTAATACACTGCATATATAGGAATAGTCTTTAAAATTGTATTTTAAATTTACATATTTTATAATAGAAATCTATCATTTTGATTTTCTCTTAATTTTAATTTATCAGTGCAGTTAAGTTTCCAAACAGCCCTAATTTAAATTTTACTACTTAAGAATTTATGATAATCAAAACTGAACAAGGGAGAATTTTAACCTTGTTCAATCTAATAAAACTGCCATAATTTATTGAGTATTTAGTAGGTGTCACACAATGTGACATCTTTTAAAGTTCAAAAAACCTTCATAAGATGAGCATCATTATTCCTTTTGACATAGCATATAACCTAAAAATAGCCAGACCCATACCTTCCATCCAACATGACTTTTGCAACATGACTTTGCCGCTCCACATCTTAACCCCCTTGAATCTGGATGGGCTTTGTGATTGCTTTAGTCAAAAACTTGGCAGGAGTGGAATTGTGGCAGTGCATGTTATACCACTTAACTGGTTTGGCTGTTTCTACCTCCTGTCTCTTGTCAACCAACCACCATGTAACTGTGACTAGCTTGAGACCACTCAACTGTGAAAAGTCCAAGTAACTTAGAAAGACCTTAAAGGATGAGATGCCACATGATTAAAGAGAGGCCAAGGAACACTAAGATGCTAGACAAGTGCTTGAAGAAACCATGAAAACCCAGTCAAAGCCAGAGCAGAGATAGGTCCCAGGCATTGTGGGTCAGAGACAAAGGCACCCTCTGTGCAAGGGCCAAAGTCTTCCTCCATAGCATTGTGAGCACAATTAAGTGATAGTGGTTTATCATCTCTAAGCTTTGGGGTGGTACATTAGATACATTACAGAGCAATAGGTAGCTAAAATACCACTCTTGTGAAGATGAGAGAACATAGGCTCAGAGAAGATAAGACATTTGTTTAAGTCCACATTGAAATGAGGTAGCTGAGCCAGAATTTGTGTCCTATTCATCTGTATGTATATTTCATTTTCTTAATCAGTATGCAATGCAGGTCAAATGTTTGTATATATTTGTGAATATGTATGTGTATATATATGCATGTATGTATATATGTGTGTGCATATATATGTATATTTTATTTTTCTAAAAAGACTCAAATTTTAAGTAATACTCTAGGGAATATGGTTAGCTTAATTTAAGAGAATAATCTGTGTTTATAGGCTATAACATATGTGTGTTTATAACCAAACAGATGCTCTTAATTACAAATTTATTTTGTCTATTTACTGAAACAAGCTGACATAGCTTCTACTTAAAAACACTTTAAAGTATGTATTTTAAACACATAGAACTGTATAATGTTCTTTCTATAAAAATATATTTAGATATTCACTAATTGACTAAATTTCCAAAAGCTCAGACCAGATTTCTGAAATCATGCTTTTCAATAAGTTAATTCTCCTTAGTACACAGCTAAGAACAAAATAAAAGAGAGCAACAAGTAAAAAGAAAAGGAAGGAAGGAAGGAAGGGAGGGAGGGAGGGAAGAAGGAAAAGAAAAAAAGAAAGAATGAAAGGCAGAAAGAAAGATTGGGACTGATTAGTATATTTGAAGGCTAAAATGTTTATTTTTTTTTAAAGTTGGTTAATGAATGTGACAATCATAGCAATTTGTGATGCAGACAACTTCAAGATACATAAATTCAGGTATTAATCTTTATTTCTTTGAATAGGTATCACAATTTTCCTTAAAGTTGACTTTAAACAATTTTAATGATTCAATATTCTATGGAAGCTGGAATCATTAAAGATGTTTAATGGAAGTTTGAGAAAGCTAGTTAGGAAGGCGTAATTTGAAACTCGCAATAGTGTCCTATGGTGCTTGAAAGAAGCCAAAGAATGTTATGGAGATTAGGAGAAATGCAGGGAGACCACACAGAGCTCTTTAAAGGAGGTTAGCTGAGATGTGAATCATGATCAGAGTAAAAAGCACTGGGATTTAGTAGGAGCAACAGAAGACAGCAATAGTTTATTTCCTCATACATACATATATGTTGAGGAGTGCACCAGGGAGATTCCTTTGAATTATAAAAGCGAACAAAATAGCTAGAATGAGAATGGGTCAATTAATCACACTCTTGAGTGAGAAGCTTGGTGAAAACCTGGCTTATAAAAAAAGTTTCATTTCACATCCTGAGAGCCATTTTCTGCCCTATGCAAATGCCAACACAAATTCTACATAAAATAGACAACTCCACTAAAATCAATACTATTCATTTCTGTTGCTTAATGGATATTTCAAGACCTTACCACCAAGATATTTATATATCCTATGAGGCTTTTGTTCACCTTTTTAGATTAAACTCTAGGTTCAAGACACACCAATCTAACATAATCTGGGAGACTGGTTCTCCTAGTTTCCATACTAGGCTCTTCATGACATTAATTCTATTTCTAATATCTAGGGTTGTACTCTGGCTTCATCTTCTCTATTTTGGATGTACTCCAGAGTTGTAATATACAGGTATCAGTTCCCACTGAATTCTGCCTTCTAGTTTTCCAATTAAATCTCACAGTCAATATGTTTTTGCTTATAGTTATCAAGGACAAAAATAGCTTTTTGTCTCATCTCAAACTACAAAATCATACTGATTTTCTAAAGTACCCATTTTTTTTCCTATTGTCTATGAATCCTGCTTACCTTCTTCTTTGAACTTTTACAAAATTGTATATTTTGCTTTCAGTTAATTGTCAATTTTGTATACAAGCTTATATATCTGTGTGTACATGACTGTGTCTATATCTTGTCATTTCCCCCAAAACTTATCAGACTGGAGGACGACAACTATCCTAATTCTGAGTACATATTAAAGTCAATGAAGAAAGAGTAATATGTCCATCAGTGGGCCACATAATTTCTCTTAGTTGATAGAAATTGTTTCTTGAGATAATTTCCTTCCAAATTTTATTTATGGACTATTTATGTCATGAGAATTATGCTATAAATGAGAGGACTGAAGTAAGATTTGCCATTTAGTGTATCAGATTTACTGGCCAAAATATGTGGAGTTACAGTAATGGGAAATAAGATAATAGTTTGCTTTGGAGAACCTAAATTTATATTCATCTTCTCCAAAATAGCTATTCTTTATTTAATGCCAACTATGTGTCAGTATGTCCATGTCCATATCAATATCTATTTAAATTCTAACACAAAAGGCAAGCAATGAATGTTTCTTTGCTCACAATTTAAATTTGGAGGTATGACCAGATAAGGATGCTGTATCTAAATACACAGGGCTAAGATGAAAGATTAGCTTGCAGGTCATCCAGCTTCCATGGCCATGCTCTTTTCACCATTAACCTGACATTCATAATTTACTCAAATTTGTTTTGTTTTGAGTAAAGAACAATTATCATTGTCCCTATTTTGGATGTGAATATTTGGCTTTGAACTTCTGATTACCTGAAGAAATGCTAAAAAAGTGGACGTGTGAACTTACTGATTAAACATGCAAGTACAATTTTAAATGAAACGTAATATGTTGTAAGTATACCTACTTCCTGCTTTCAGGCACAAGACACATTGATTCCCTTTATCATTGTGCTTTTTAACCTGAGTATTATGAAACAGCCGTTCTCTGGCATTTATGTCAATTTCTGCAAGGTATTGAAAGGCTGTTTTCCCTTTGAAAAGCCCTACATGATTGAATCAGTACATTACTATGTTCCTTTTCCACTCCCGCCAAATCCTAAGAACTGGTTATGGTTCAGAATGAACAACCTTTCCCCAACAGTTAAACTTAGTAACCTGATTTAAATTTTCTTAAAGTGTTTCTCTAAATGTTTTTTCAATTTACTTCTACAAAAATTGCTAAGGGGAATTTAAAACATACATTTGATTGATAGATTGGAAATATTACACCTGTCTCTGAGGTGTTGGTTGAGATTTTCTGACCCTTATTGTAGTTGATAAGATGACCAAATTCTATGAATAACTAGCAGGCCTCTGACTCCAGGCTTTTCCTTTCATATATGTGTGTCTGTTCCACACCATGGCCATGTAGGTTTGAAACCCAGACCCATGTTCAAATTCCACAAAACCACAATAACAACTACATCAACACTTTCTTACCCAAAGTATACATCAGTCTTCACTGAGGATTTGAAGAACACCAGGTAGGATCACTTTGAACAATGACATTCTTCTTTCTCATTTTCTTTTACCAACTCAGAGACTTCTCTTTGGAATTTTAGCTCGTCTAGAGCCCAGTTTTACAAAAACTCTTTGGTTTCTCTCTTCACTTTCATCCTGTTACTTTTTGTCTGTTTTTGTTTTTGTCTTCCTTTTCATGAGCAAAGCAAATTTCTCCCACCAACTGTCACTTTTTTTTTTAATGATAATCATTGTTTATTTTTGTTTTCTCCTTGTATTACATGGTTTAAGCATCTGCCAATGCCTATGCCCAAGGGTCATGTATTCTACCCCAAGTTGTCCATGAAAACATTTTCCCAAACAATTCTCCAACAAAGGAATTTTGATGCTAGCTATTGCTATTGAAAATAGTAATTTGTTCACTATTTGTGTCTTGGTCTGTCCACTCTAAGTCTAAGACATTTTTGGCAGGTTTCTTATTTTATACAACTTTAGTTTTCATAAAACAAATCTTGACTAACAGCTACCTTGAAATGTTGTTCAGAAAATATGTAGAATATGGAAGATTAAGCTTAACACAATGAAAGAACTTCACAAGGACTAATTTGCTTACTAGTCACTTTCTGTCATGCCCTCTTTTCAGCTATTAAGATAAACCTAGTGTGTTTCCTCCTCCTTAAAACAAATCTTACACGAGCACCACCAACTGTTCTTGTTCTTACTTTCCTATTGTATATTAGCTTCCACCTCATTCCATGAAATTACCCCATTTCGTATATAAAATAACATACTCCATGTATGATGGTACATGAAAATATAGATATTTTATTCATATTGTTTATATCCTAAACTCCTAAACCCTTGGAACAAAAATAATATCCTCAGGGACCCCTTCAAAGTTTGTTGAATTTACTATAAACAACAATCATGCCATAATTGTTGTAGATACTTTTTCCAGAAGTATATACTTTACAAACTTATAAGAACATGTCTTTGAAACAGTTAAAGTAAAATGAGGCTGTCTTATCAGGCATATTTGTTGGTTTGATTGTGGGTTTTAGAAAATTTTTTACAGATTATTGTAATTAACACAATTATAATTATAATCAAAATAATTGCCATGTTCATTCTCCATAAATTTCATGAAGTGATGGAATTTTAAAATCTTTATGCTTTGATTAAATATATTTAGCTTTTTTGCACTCTCTACTTCCACATTACTATGACCTATTTCAAAGTATTCCATTAGTCCCTTAAAGGTAAGACATATAGAAAAAGTTAGAAATAGAAAATACAAAAGATACATTGACAATGCATTACATGACTAGAGTACCTATAAGAAAACTTATGTGCTTTGAATCACAAAAGGTGCTCAGGTGCCGAATTCTCCTACAATGTCCACCAGGAGAACTTCACATTCAGTACTGCTGCCATCAAAGGATGGAGACCAAAGGCACAAGAGATGTGGAAATGATGAAAGAACAGCAGACTTAGCAAATGTTCCTCATTTAACCGAAAAAAAAAATAATAATGGTATAGCCTAGAGTCTCAAAAAAGTGGGTGGAAGTCTTTAAATATTATGTATTATGATGATTGCCTGTGGAACTGTTTATTCACCTATAAAATAAAAGGGCATACTCTTACTTCAGATACAATTTTGGATCTCACCAGAAAAGTGCATGATAGTAAGGCACATATAAGAGTGGAGTGGACTTTCTTATTTCTCTTTTCTTTTCTTTCCTTTTCTTTTCTTTTCTTTTTTTTTTTTTCTTGCTAGCACAAAATTGCTTCCATATTTGATATAGGTGATTCTTTACTTGACTGCAGAGGCATGTATGACTCAGGCATGGTCAATCAAAACATTTCATTTCTTAGGCTGTAGTGATTAATTCAGAAATGTTCCAATGAGATAGAATCCTTAGAGTGACTGGAGGAGAATTGTGTATGTATGTATGCATAGATGTGTGTATGTATTTAGTTAGTTATTGCTGAGAGGAGGAATATTCTCAAAAGGAGGGCTACTTGTGCAAAAGAGAGCATGGATTTGCCTCCAACAGTAAGGAACCAATGTTATGGTTTTGTTAATTGAGATTTCTGCAGACTCAGTAATGCACCTTTCTCTACTACAGACATCTCAAGGCCAGTTGAATCTGCAAGTCCCTATGAGCCAATGAGTAGGGTCACTTGCACTGTAGCAGGGAATAGTGTTCCCTTGCTGTGTGGCCTACTTAAAACTGGCAAGCGAGTTAGAGGATACAAAAGGTGTTATATTTTGTAACCAAAATTCAGTGAAGTTTAATAAGCATTATGTTATTAAAGGATCAGGCCTTTGAGATGGTTATATGATCAAAGTCCATGTGAATAAATTATGGACAATGTAAGACAAATGATATATTTTGCATAAAAGCAAACTCTTTCTGAAGTTGATTGTTATCAGAAAAAATATATATTTTCAGAAGAAAGATGCAGTCCAGGGGTTGGGAGCTAGATTAATTTGTTTTGGAATAACTAGATACTACAATGGATACTAAGACTGGAATTACTTGATTGGTAAAAAATACCAATTCTGATGCAATTGTTACTTCTGATAATTGTTCTTAATCCAATTATTCACGTACTTAGCTTTCTGGGGGAATTAAATGGAAATTTCATAGGAATCATTATCACTGAACCGTTCATGTTTTGGATGGAAGCTCTAATACCTGAAATTTCTACAAGGAGGCTACATTCTATTTTTTAACTGAGAAAAATTTTTACAAAACAGAATTCTCAGACCTTACCTATGCAAATGATGTTTTTGTAAATAAATAAATAAATAAGTATAATGAAACAATTATTGCCCAAATAAGACAGAGAATTTTTCCTTATCCCAAGAAATTTCCTTCATGTTTCCTTCCAACAATATCTCAGCAATCCCATAACATTTTATTTGACATCATAGCTATTCTTATCTAGATTGGGAAACCAAGGCTTGTTTTAGGCGAGAATGTTGTGGTTCCTAACCCATTTCCCAAAACTGAATCAAAAATCTTCCTCATGTTCCTTTCCAGTTAAACCTCACCACCACCCCACCCCTCCCCCTTTAAGAAAACTCTGTTTTGATTTATTATCCTACATGAGTTTCATCTATATTTAAGGAGATATATAAAGCAAAGTTAGAGAAGTCATGAGGAAATACCTTGTTTCATAGAACAAATGTGTATTATGAACCAATCTCCCAGTCTTTGCACAGGGACCGGTGGTTATTTACTTGGATATATGAGTTGATATCTTGAGGCTTCAAACTATGGTTGCAACTATTGATTAGAATGAGTCTCATAGTAGTCAGGTGGTAAAAGAACTTTGCCTGTATTTTACCTCAGGATAAGGCCTAAATGACCCTAAAAAATGCTGTTTGCTGTTTTTCAGGCCCTAAATATATTATCTGAAATAAATATAGTAGCTTACTCAGATTCAGTACAAAGAAAAAGGAATAGTTCTACATGGATAATATTTCCAAAAGTGGAGATGCTGATTATGCAGAAATGATATGTTTCTATTCACCACCTTCCTTTTAGCAAGTCTTTTCAGACATTTATTAACCATTTGGTGCCAAAACACTCAAGCTTGCATTTTAATTAGTTAAAGAATTAGGAACAGAATTTTGCAAGGAGGACTCAGATAGAGGAATTTTGAATATATTGGTTAAACAGTACTATAAATCAAAACTCATACAAACCAATGCATATACCTGAAAATTTAAACATATTATTTAATTCATACAATGTTCATTGTACCTCTAGTTATATATATATGCCTATTTGTTTAGTGCCAATCTCACTTGCTAGACTAAATGTATACTTTCTTTACTGTTGATTAATATTTGAAAAATATTAATCAACATCTTGATTAGGCTACCACAGGTGGTGCAGAAAGATATTGCTTATATGGAGTTTTCCATTTATTTCTTATAGCTGAGGAGGTAACTGTATCAAACATTCCATCTGTGACTTACACATTTCCCAGGCCCCATGCTAGGTAAGACCAGGTTACTTCTTCTGACCAATAGGTCATAGGCAGAAGTGAGCTGTTCACATCTTAACCAAAGCATGTGAAGGCCAATATATAATATTCCATTTCTCCCTGTGATGCTACAGTGCATTTCAGATGGTATATATGATATAATATATATATGTGTGAACATATGATCTATGGCATATGACATACATGCAAACATACACACATTCTTAATCAATCTTGTGTGGAAATAGCTTCTTAAGTTAGTACAGTGTTTTGAAGCTAGGGAGTAACAGATAGTTTGCAGGGAACATGAACCTAAAAATTAAAAGAAGATTCCTTGAGTAATTGAAGAAGAAATCAGTTTTTATTTATATCTTCATATTACTACTATATGTATGCTATTCACTTAGTTATACATCTTATGGACAAAGTTCTTTCTTAAAAATTCTTCCTATTTGACCTTTTTCTTAAATATTTACTTTGACAATTCTTTTCTTAATTAAGCTACTTTTTGTAAGATTTCATTAACCCCATAGATTCAGCCTCCACCTCTAGATTCATGACTCAAGGATCTCTATTTTTAGGTCAAGTGATTTTCTTGATCATCACAGCAATGCTTATAACTCCCTTTGGGCAATTTCCACTTGCTTGCTACCCAGGGTTCAAATTCAATATATTCAAAACTGCTTTCATCATATCTACTTCCAAAACTGATCCAACTTTTCACCCTCTTATCCTTATCATAATGATTGGCTCCACTACTGACTTTGTCACTTATACCAGAAACTGTATAATCTTTCCCCCTGCTGCATGCATAGTATACATTGTCTGTTCATTTTTACTCCTTATTATCAGTATTATAGCTAATTTCCATTCCATTCCCAAAACAGTACCTGTGGTAGATCTAATTATGTACCCCCCAAAAAAGACATGGTCTTATTCTTAATCTGTATTCCTGTGTGAGTGACCTCATTTAAAAATAAGATCCTTTAAAGATGCATTGTCAGTTAAGGTGTGGATTCATTTGTTAATAAGATCATCTAAGATCATATTTAGGTGTGAACAACATTAAAGAGAATGCTTCTTAATCCATATGACTGGAAGCATTATTAAGAGAGCAAATTTGTTTAACTTAGGGTTCATTGTGTTGTGCCCTATTATAGAAATGTACTTTCATCAATTGTAACAAATATACCACATGACTATAAAGTATTAGTGACAAGGAAACCTGTATTTTATGAATGATTTTTCTGTAAACCTACAACTTCTCTAATTAAAAAAGAGTAGGGAAGGAGAGAGGAAATTTGGAGACAAAAAGAGGATCCAGAAGCCAGAAGTCAGCACAACCTGGAAGAGTAGGCACAAGAAGGAAATTAAGGACATTGTCATGTGGTGGGAAGCAGAGATGAAACCTAAGAAACCCCAAAGACTGTGGCAAGCCAGCACTAGAATACTATAGACTTCAAGGAGACAGTCTGGTCTGTTGATGAGTTGATTTGAGATTTCTGGCCTCTGAAACTCAAGCCAATAATTTCTTGTTGTTTAAGCCAACTGTGCCATGTCCCCCAGAAAAGTCATATTCTTTAATGCAATCTTGTGAGGGCAGACTGATTAGTCTGTTGATTAGGGTGTAACACTGATTAAATTTTTTCCGTGGAGGTGTGGACCCTGCCCATTCAGTGTGGGTCTTAATTAGTTCACTGGAGAATTTAAGAGAGAAGCTAAGAGCCAACACAAACCCAGATGCTTGCTGATGCTTGGAGATGCAGTCAGAAGGACTTTTACAGATGCTAAGCTAAGAGATGAAGCCCAGAGTTTGCCCTATAGAAGCTAAGAGAGGTCCCCCAGATGCTACAGAGAAACACTCTGGGAGAAAGAAGCAGGGGCACGCAAGAGCTGAGAGAGAGCTACTGAAACACAACCTGAGACCAGCAGACACCAGCTACGTGCCTTCCAAACAGATACAAGTGTTCCAGACTCCACTGGCTGTTCCTCAGTGAAGGGATCATCTTTTTGATGCCTTAATTTGGATATATTCACAGCCTTACAACTGTAACTTTGTAACCCAAAAAATCCCTTTTATAAAAGCCAATCCATTTCTGGTATTTTTCATAAATGGTATTCATAAATACCATTAGCAAACTGGAACACCAATGCATCATGTGGTGTTTGTCATAGCAGCATGGGAAAACTATGACTGTGTCCAAACTGGTTTTTCTATTGCTACTATCATGCCTCTTCAAACTGTTCTCAACAATGCTTCAAAATGACCATTCTACAGTAGAAAACTAGCAGTCTCCTTACTAATTTTAAATGTCTCCCCATTCCTCTTAAGGTAAAATATAAGTCATTTAACGTGACAAACTTCATAATTTGACACAATGGAATGTCCCAGCTTTCTTTCTGAATCATTTTCTTTTTGTAGCAAAATAGAACAATCATCAAGTTTTTAGAAAAATACAAGCAAATGCAAAAAAGCAAACAATAAAAAAATTAGCTCATACTCCATAACTAAAAAAAACAACAACAATAACAAAAAAAAACATATTTCTTGACAAGCTCTGCCTGGCAAACTTTTTTTTTTCCTCTTAATTATTTCTTACTCATATCTTGAAAGAGCTCAAAGGATTTATTCACTTGATACTCCAAGACCTTATTTGATAACAAAATTTTGTTTTCCCATTACACTCTATGCAAGGTAGATGTTCAAAATTGTTAACAAACCATTCTTTGCCAATAGGAAAGATCTCTGGTACAGACAACCAAATGTTTATTGGGATGAATTAGCTGAGTGCATTCCTGTCTTGAGGTGTATAGATACAGATATTTTGTGAATTGAGAGAAGATTTTCAGGTCATAGGACCTTTATTTTCCTTACTTCTTACCCTATGGATCTAGTCATCAAAATAGGAGACACAGGAATAGATCCTAAAATAAATAAAAAAGATTGAAGAATGTATATAAATAACAATACCAGCAATAATAAAAGTATTAATTATACATAATCTCAAATGTATTAAATATATCACAAATCTCTCCCTTTCTTTCCAGTCCTGCTCTTAAATAAGCAGAAACCACTTCTGCTTTTTAAAATGTCTCAAATATTTAAAAAATTCATGGACACACACATATACATCATGATTTCATACTGCTGCAGGTGATTTCAATTCAATATCACAGAGAATATTCTGTCCTCCCACCTTTCATTATTATAACTTTTTTCTGCAACCTTGAGAAACATATTTCTCTCAACTACAATATGTTTAGTTATTTGGTTAATGCTAGTGTAATAATAAAATATTTTCCAAATCCATTACATTCCCTGTAGAAAATAATTTTACTAACTAAAATATGTAATGTATTTTTAATGAATTTTATTACCTTGTTAAATGAAAGGCTATTAAGAATTTTCAAACATATCTGTTATGAGGAATTTCTGATATGAAATAATGGACAAGAATTCCAGGAGAAATAGGAAAGGATAAACTATTATGAAAAGCAGACATCTTGATAAATTTCAAAATACAAACACATCTGTAGGGAATTATTTTAAAGATGCCTGATACTTAGTTAGTCACTCTTCCAAGAATACACACAGGCCATCACTTGACTGAGCTTTCAAGTGTAAAGCTACCATTTCTATTATATTTATTATAATTAAAAAAATAGTTTAGAAAATGGCCACCAATTATATTATACTTTTTCAAAATTGTATTTCAGTTCATTCAAATGATAAGAAAGGTAACAGCATTAGTTTCTATTAATACTCCTTGATGATAATCTAGTAGCATTTTACAATAAGTGGCAAATCACTTTTGCTTCTGTTGACTCATTATACTTACAGTAATCATTGTGAATTATTCTGATATTATCCATGGGGTTATAAGAAATAAAATGAACAGTACAAGAGGTAAATCATCTCCCCAGCAGTTTAATATCTTGTAAATACCTCTCATAATTTTTTGAAATTTCAGCACTTCATGACAATAACTTGCAACAAGAGAAAGAAATTAACATTAATACAATTGTTTATTATAATACTGTGGATGTATTACAAGCTCAGAATAATGAAACATTGCATTGAAAGCAATGTCAATCATCCTTCATCCATCAAATTTATCTTCACTTGCACAAAACATTCTGCATTTTTAAACCATGAATCTATTTTTCATGTCAATACAAATTTTCACAAATGGAATTATACATCAACTATAACATTTTTTGAATTATATTTTTAGCCATCTGTTTTCTCATATAAAAAATTAATCTCATAATGTTACTGTGGTGTTTTGTAGTTCTATGTACTACAGAAAAACATGTACTTAAACCTAAACCATTCCTGTGATTGTGAATCCAATGTAAGTAGGAACTTTTTGATGAGGTTACTTCAGTTAAAGTGTGGCCCACCTATATCTGTATGGGTCTTAAAACTGTTACTGGAATCCTTTACATGTGGAATGAAATTCAGTCAGAGAGAAAGCCACAGGAAGCAAGAAGCTTAAGGTCAACAGAATGTGGAAAAGAAGAGAGAGACCAAGATAAGTCACCATGTGCATTGTCATGTGACAGAAGAGCCCAGGACTAAAGATCACTAGCTGTCAGCACCAGAATGTCAGTCTTCAGGAAGAAAGCATCGCCTTGATGATGGCTTGATTTGGACTTTTCCTAGCCTCAAAACTGTGAATGGATAAATTCCTATTGTTTAAGCCAACCCATTGCATGGTGTTTGCTTGCGCAACCAAGGAAACTAAAACAATTGCTAATGTTAAACACTAAGAAATTAAAAAAAAAAAAGTCTTGTTCCATATGAAGAGTTTATGTTTCAAAATATAAGGATTAACTTATTATACATATCTATGAATTGCAGTGCTAAAATGTGTCCTTCAAGCTCTTTTTATACTTATTTCCTTTTACTATCTAGGTAAACCATACCCAAATGCATATTCAGGGATAGTGACAAATTCATGAACATTTGCCTCACCAACTTTTAAAACAATCTAGGAAACCAAATTTATTTCTTCAGCTAGAGCTGGAAAATGAAATAATCTATGTTTCAAAATGTATACTTTGCCACCCCAAAAAGGAAAAGCATGTTCTAGACAATTTTCTATTGCAGAGTCTTATTTCAATATTAAAATGGTCCTACGGCTTCATCAATAGTGGTTTGTGAGGCCCATTTAAATTACCAATATTGTGATCAAAGCCCATATACATAAACTTACCACTGAAACTGCAAAAGCTAATTTGTCTAGTATATGGTTTTGATTCCAGTAATTTCAAATACTTTTGCTTATGTACAAAATCAGTTACTCAAATTAGGCAACAGTGAGAGACAATTTATCCATGTGTAATGCTGGAATGCTACGAAAATGCTAGTTTAGATAATGTTGGTCAAAGTAGGGCCCAGAAATAGACAAGTAATTCTTCTCCAATTGCTGACAAATACAGTGATAACATTGCCAATCCAAACTCCACTTAATGAATGGGAATAGTGAAATATTTATTTAATGATTTAGTTAAGTGTAGAAATACATAGCAAACATGTCAAGAAAAGTTCAGCTGTTAATTTAAAATATTTTGCTTTTCTCTATTGCATGTTATTGACATATAGATTGAACAGGCAAGTGTAAGGAAAAAGGTATTATTTATATGAGTACAAAATCATTTGAAAAAAAAAAAAGGAGCTAAAGTTGAAAGAGTCATTAAATTTCCCTTTGATAAAGTATTTGGAAAAACAACAGGGACATAATGATAAGAATGACTATCAGTTATTTAACACTTATTTCATGCTGAACATGGAGATAGGCAATTTACATGTATATCTCATTTATTCCCATGAATTCCCTTTAAGAGAGACAATATTATCATGCTCATGTTATCGATGATGCGGTTAAGTATAAGTGAAAATAATTTTTACAGAGTCAAAAAACTAGCAAATAGTGGAGGTGGAATTAAAATCCTATTCAACTGGATTCCAAAACCAGATTTTAAACTATGCTTTATGAATCATTCTACCCAGCTCTCCCATCCTTATACCCTCCACATGTGGATATTAACCTCCTGCTCAAATTTTCTATTTTGACACTTTAGGTTTATTTGAAAATAAGGTGAATGATTCTATTGCATTTTCCGGCAAATAAGTTTTAATTTATGAAAGATAAATTAAGATATGAAAGCCAGTGATTGGAAGCCAGCCAGAATTTAAACTACTTTGATTTGGTGAGATAGTGCTACTCAATCAAAAGCTGCTCTGAAATGTGTATCCATGATTACCACTGGAAAAGACCATGATTACCATTGGAAAAGACTATCATTGGAGAGCAGAGTCTCTATTCCTTGATATAGTTCTACTCTATTAAATGATATTGATAAGAAGGATGGAGCCCTTTGCCATGAGGAGGGTGTGGTATCATCCATTAACCTATAATACGTAAAATGTAACACAGTAAATTGCTATGAACGTCTGGAACAGATGAACAGCCTAGAAATATTATAGAAGACAATGCAACCCAAAATGTAATGAAACCATAATTATTTGGAAGTTGATTTTAGATAGAACATGCATGAACTTCTGATTTATTTTATTAAAATAATATGTAGGTTTTCTAATATTACATTTTGGCAAATATGGTTACCTGCATTTTTCTAGAAACTAATTAATCCACCATCACAGATACTCTCTGTGGAGCAAGTTGCTACCATGTTGCATCATGGGAAAACAGGTTCAGGGAACACTAGAAACTTTCAGCGAATAATACCTTTACTACTTTCACAGTATAAAGAGTCCAGAAAGGGCACATAATATACTTGTCATTTACACAGCACAAATAATCCAAAAGATCAGGGAAAGATATCACATCATGACCAGTCTCACAAAGTGACCAAAACTGCTCTGGGTCAGGGTTGGTAGAGAGCAGCTCCATACACACCACTTAGTGCCGGAGAACAGACACATCTACAGGGTTTGAGAATGAGAATTCCTGTTCTGATAAACCTGCTTATTCCTGGTTTCTGGGTTTAAGGTCTGGACAGGCCTTTTCATTAGGTTAAACTTCTTCCCTAAGGTTGCGGAACTTAATAGAAAGGAGGTGGGGGTAGTGGAAAGCTGGAGGATGGTAGAAGGCTGGTAGCATATGTTTGTGACTTCCACAGAGAAGAAGGTGGAAGTAGGTGAGGTTTGGCTACTTAAAAAGAGTCTGGATTTCCTTAACACCTTTTAGAATTCTGGGGCTTTTTGAACATGGCATCTAAAAATAATATTCGTTATTTTCTCTGATTAATGGATAAAAATTTAGTCTTCAATTTAAAGTAATGATATAGCTCAACATATTCTCATAATTTTGCTCCACTTCCATATTTTAGTGGCTGTTATACTTTAGTTCCCCAAAAGTACTAGTAGGTGCAAAAGTCAACAAGGAGTTGTAAGTTTAATATTAAAAGGGTTATATTAGGTTTTATTTAAAAAGAGCAAAAGAATATTGATGTAATCAGAATGTGATTGCTACTACAGAAGCCTCTCCTAGAAATCTTTGTTTGCTGCCATTGATTTGAAAAGAAAATTCTCAAATGATTATTTTGATGACAGGTTTTTCTTTCTTTTTCTCTTCCTTGTAGTTGATGCATGGGTCTAATGAGGTGCAGAGGATACTGCATCTTTTCAAGCTCATCTAAAGCACATAATCTTCATTTCTCCTTCATGCCACACTGAATTAAGTAGATAAACTTGTCATGAGAAATTAAGATGGATGATAATCTTGTTGGCACCACCTTGAAGGCACAAAACATCATCACACCATCCACAGGTATCTGCATAAAATACTATCCTCACATTGTCAAGCAGCACCTTGAAGAAACATCACACACATTGTTGAAAGCCAAGAGGAAGTCAAAGATAACATGGCTCCTAGTTTACAGATTGTATGTATAATATGGTCTTGATATGACCTTGAAAAGACCTAAGGAAACTTGCACATTAGTTAATATTTATTTGTAAGTAACTATTGTAACAATTTCCTAATGGGGTAGACAAAGGCTGTTTTCTTTATTTTCTATATAAGGTAAGAGAAAAGACGAAAGTCAAGTTAGTTGCCCAAAGCCACACTTGGTTTCAATTAAAGATATATCTAAATCCATTTGATGGATTTTCCGCTGGATCAAAGACCAGTCATTCAAAATATTAATATAATATCAATGATGACAAAAATATAATTTAATCTTTATTTATATGAAAACCAAACCATATTGCAATCAGAGACAATCATTAATTTCTTAATGACAAAACCAGTTATCAATGAAAACTGCATGTTGTTTCAGTGGCTAATCCATTAGAAGCTACAAAAAGAAATAGCTAATGTTTTCCTAAAGAGCTCTAGTGACTCACCCATACTAGAGATATAACTTACCACTTTTTCTTGTCTGGACGGTATTTGTAAAATGGAAAAGATTGTAAATTAGACATATGTAATGATAATGAAATGACAACTTGGAGAAATATAGACAAAATCCCTTGATCAAGAATTCAAAATAATTCTAATTTTAGGAAGAGAAACTACTGGAGAATTTGTCCTCCTTCCCCTTTTCTCCCTCCCTTGCATCCATCTGTCCATCCATCCATCCATCCATAACTATCCATCCATCTATTTATCTATCAGTCTATCTATACATTATCTATTATCTACCTATACATTATCTACCTATCTATCTATCTATCTATCTGTCTATCTATCTATCTCCCATCCATCCATCCATTAGCCAGTCTGTCCATCATCTGTTCATCCATTCATTTTCATAACAATTTAACAATTTTAGGGACTGTGAGAAAAGGTGTGTCATTCATCATTTTCCCTTTTTCTCCCCTCCCCACACTTGCTGCGCTTATGTGTCTAATATACATTTGGTGGTCAAGAAGTACTAAGTTAAATTGAATTGAGCTGAACTGGTACACACATAGATGTCACAGAAACTAGTGGCAGAGGGAGCACTGATAGGAGGAACAGTGTCCGTCTCCCTCTCTGAGTGATCTCACACATATACACATAAAGATGAAGCAAACTAACCTGGACTGTTTGTTTTCTCACTCTCTTTTCTGAAGTCTTAAAAACCTTATATTCTTTTCAACATAAGTAGCCTCATCATCTACTATCTTGCACTGCTATTATTAATATTTGAATTTAGCTTATCAAATGTTTATACCTTCAGTCTCCAAGTCAAATGGTGGATTTGAAATGGCCCAAATTGTGTCATGAATACTTAGGACAGTAATTTGCCTGTGGAATAAAAACTAAAATTTGTTGACAAGTTGATCCCATTTGAAACTATTGTAAGCTATGTTCATTCTTCCCCTTCCTCCCCATATATGATACCAATAAGATAAGCAATGTAGAAGGAATAATGCCCACAATAACAACTATTAGTCAGATAATGCTACAAGAAAATGTCATATATTGACCTTGACTTGCATAGCTATGTGTCATAGAATCAGAGATGTATTTGAACCCTTTGATTTGAAATTTACCTATGAAATCCCTATTATGCTAACCACAGAAGAGTGGTTGGCTTTCTTTGGTTTCCATATGAAAATTCATCACCATGTCAGACTTTTGCAAATATTGACATGCTTTTTAAGAGAAAATGCTGCAGTCATGTCTTATAAAAACAAACAAAAATGCTGCTCCAAACTCATTGCTTAGCAATAACATGCTCTTAGCTTAAGTCAACTTGCACTATTTTATTTTGTAAAATTAAGTTGTCTTTCAAAATTTTATATCTTACAAAGAAATGTTTGTGACTGTCAGCTATAGGACTGTGTGATTAGTAGGGAGATGATATTTTTCTGCAACCCCATATAAGTCTGGGAAGTGGAAATACATGATTCAATAAAATATTTGCTATTTAAGAAACATTTAATTAGGCTGTTTATAGAGAACTTTCTGTTTTTCTCCTTAGAACATCTTACAATTATTTTTCATAGTTCAGCATGGATTTTTATAATACCCCAAAAATTCCATCTCCTTTTAGAGCCACTTAAATTTGTAGGTCAGATAGTATAGTATGAAGGGCAGGATATGTAACTTTTATGCAGGAGACATTCTTTCAAGTCAGAGTTATGGATATTTCTAACTTGATATCATAATGTTTATAAACATCAGAAATTTTGACTCTAAAATCAAAATAATAATAATGACAATAGTAACAGTAGTGTAGCATCAATACAATATTTGTTGTATTCAGGATGCATGTTTAAGTTTCCAGATATATAACGTTTGTAAAATATTTCTGCATACATCAAACCATTTTGTAAATATTAATATTAATATATTAGTATATATAATACTAATAAATTGATACAAATTAAGTATTATAATAATATGATACATTTTCTGCCAATTACTGTCCCAAATGCTTCAATTACACTGATTGATTTAATAATTGTTATAATCTCCACAAATGATTAGTTGAGGTACAGAAAGTTTAAAAACTTGTCCAAAGTCATAAATAAATCAAATTAGAAATGTGCACATATTCTGAATCTAGAGTCCATGCTCTTAACAGTGTTTATGATACTTTAAAATGCAGCTCTTCAATAATTCAGGAATTTCTCATAAACATTTGAGACCATTACAATGTTGATTTAATTGCTCAATGGAGCTAGCAAACATAAGGTTTGCTATTCTATCAAAAGTTACTACATAGTGTTCCCAAAATATATTTTGAAACATGAAATACAATGTATTTCATAGATGCTGACCAATTTGGTATTGCTTAGGGAATGACAACATTCTTAATCATCTCTAACAATTAGGCAAGTATTTGATGTCACTTTTCAACATTTTTTTTCCTTAAATTGTGAGCTTCATTGTAGTCAGAACAAAATAATTTTGTAAAATACAAAAGCAACTATAAATAATCAACCATGAAGCATCAATTTTGAGCATTGGATTTTAGTATTTTTCAAACTACTCTCATGCATGTTAATTTGTTATATTGTTGAGATCACATTTTATTTTGCACTTTGTAAATTATGTCACAGACATCTAATGCCATTAAATATCATTCATAAATAAAAGTTCTAGAACATCAGATGAATGGAATTATACTTTATATTCTCTTGCATATGAATTATTTTCCTTCTCAAAATGATTTTGTTTAATCCATTCGATTGTATGCATCAATAGCCCATGTGTTTTCATAGTTGGGTGTTATTCAATTGTTTAAATATATCACCATTTATTTATTCATTCACTTTTGGTGGAAATTTGCTTTTTCCCAGATTGGTAATTACGAATAAAGTTCCTCTGTTTATGTAAAACCCTTTTTCTGGACATTTATTTTCATTTCTCTTAGGTAAATAGCTAGGAATGGAGTCAGGTCATTTGCTGTGTTTTACTTTATAAACAGCTGTTAAAGTGTTTTCTAAGTTGTTATAGAGCTCCTGGTTCTCCACATCTTTGACAGCAATTAGTTATTAGTCATTTTAACTTTAGGATATTTTAGCATATATGTACTGGTATTTGATTTTGTTTTATTTGTAGTTTTCACTAATTTATGATGTTAAATAGATTTTTAGATTACAGTTCTGAACATCTTTTAAATGTGCTTATCAACCAGATTTATATCTTCTTTATGAAATATCTAATAAAATATTTAGCAATCTATTCTCTCAGCTTTTGTTTCATCTGAAAATCCTTAATTCTTATTTCATTTTTGAAGATATGTGTATGAATTTCTGTCATTTCTTCTGCTTTTCATGATTTACCTTGATTAACCTGCTGCATTCTTTTATTTGTTTACATATATTTAATGTGCCTTTTTACCAGGATGCTTGTAAGGTTTTCTCTTTATCACTGATTTTTAGTGAACTTATTATCATATCCCTTGAAATGGCTTTCTTTGTGTTTATCCTTTTTGAGATTTGCTTAGATTATTGGATCTATCGAATTACAGTTTTCATTAAATTTTGAAAAAACATGTTACTTTATAAAAAGTTTTTGCACACCCATCTCTTTCTAAGGCATCTATTAAAGGAGTACTAAAACTCCTAATATTGTCAAACAAGCCTTTGAGTCTGTATTTTTAAAGTACTTTTTCTCTTTCCTTCAAATGGTATAGTTTCTCTTTCTACTTTTTCAAGATTATTGATGTCTTCTTGAAGTATTTAAAACATTGCAAAGCCCATCAAATTAATTTTTAATATCATATATTAATTTCTCAGTTTTTAGACACTCCATTAATTTGGTTTTATAAGCTGTAATTTTTCTCCTTTAAATCTTTGACCATGATGATAATAAATTTTAAGGCTGTTATTAATTTCATCATCTCTTTATTTTTTCCGGCTGAACTTTTTTTCTTCTTTTACGATTCACATTTGTCTGCTTCTTTACATGTTTAGTAATTTTAGTTGGATACTTCAAGTGGTGATGTATGTTGAATAGTGTATAAATTTTCTTGTCTTTCTCTAATGAGTGCTGACTTTGTACTGGCAGCTAAGGGTGAATCGGCTTGATCATCTCAAGGTTAATTTTTTTTTTTTTAAACATCAATAGGGATATTATTTTGATATAAAATCCTTGTCTTCTAGACAGCATACTCAGATAGTTAAGGAAACTTTTATAGCTTTTCATTAAGAGCAGTCTAACAATTCACATTATTTTAACAGAAAGCAAACTAAACTTTAATTTTGTATGAATACAAAGTTTGACACAAAAGCTCTTTTTAAAAAATATGTATAGGCTTATTAAATTTTTGGTCAGCATTAACTATGACAGGCAGAATTCACTTTTATAAAACTTCTACAACTTTCCATATCCATTCAGGACTTGTAGTCAGCAGTGACTAAAACAAACAAAATTCACTTTCTTAAAACTTCTACAACTTTCCATATCCATTTATGACAGCCCTTACTAAACTGATTATGTAATATAATCACAGAATATACTGTCTGACATTAACAATGCCACTACAAATTCAAATTTTTCCACATATTGGGGTAACCAAGGACAAAGTAATTAAAAAGTCAGATTCTTTGAAAGTCAGGTAATAAAGGTTACAAAACTTTCTTTTATATTTCTTACTAAACTTAACTGATTTCTTAAATAGGATATATTTGAAGCATCATCATATCTTTTTTAAAATACATTTTATATGTATCATCATTACTAGGTACCTTGCTCAGTTTATTCAACTTCCCTAGATAGTCTATTTTTAAGAGGAATTTTGAGTGTACTTATAATACTAGCTTATTTTATCAGTAAGCTTGTACAAATTTAGGGAGAACATACTTAAGCAAAACAAAATTGCATTTATTTGATTCAAAAAGTCATCAGGAATCAGACTAGACATTGTCACTGTAATTATGCACTTGTATTTGCTTTCTATTCCTTCTATTGGAGGTTAAAAAAAATCTCTCTGTTTTCATAATATCCTAAAATTATGAACAACCTTAAAAGTACATTGACTATCAAGTTCTGGAAAATATACTGCAATTGTTTAAGTTATCCCAAGCCTACATCCAGGAAGACTTTTCCATAGCCCTCAAAGACCTTTCATTTCACTTACTGAAAATTTGACAATTAGATCTTTCTCAGTTACTCCTATCCTAAGGCTATTCATATATATTTTTTTATTTTAGCATACCTACTTTATTATTATTATTTTTTACGGTAACTACTTTACTTCCAACATGTTCCTACTCTATCCTAAGAAAGTAACCTAATATAGCAACATTTCTGTGAACTTGTTTCTACTATACCCATCAGAAATTAACAGACCATACTCATTCCTGGGCATTCCCAGAATGTTAAATTTACCCATGATAGCTTATCTGTTCTTATTGGATTATTGTTCCCCCTTCCTTAATTGCTCTCTATTGCTAGTTCCCCTACATTCTACATTACAAAGCATTTGTTTTACATTTTTCAAAGTTCACATTAGTGGTAGCATATAATATTTCTCTTTCTGTGCCTGGCTTATTTCACTCAGCATTATGTCTTCAAGGTTCATCCATGTTGTCATATGTTTCATGACATCGTTCCTTCTTACTGCCGTGTAGTATTCCATCGTGTGTATATACCACATTTTATTTATCCACTCATCTGTTGAAGGACATTTGGGTTGTTTCCATCTCTTGGCAATTGCGAATAATGCTGCTATGAACATTGGCGTGCAGATATCTGTTCGTGTCCCTGCTTTCCGATCTTCTGGGTATATACCGAGAAGTACGATTGCTGGATCAAAGGGTAACTCTATATCTAGTTTTCTAAGGAACTGCCAGACTGACTTCCAGAGTGGCTGAACCATTATACAGTCCCACCAACAATGAATAAGAGTTCCAATTTCTCCACATCCCCTCCAGCATTTGTAGTTTCCTGTTTGTTTAATGGCAGCCATTCTAATTTGTGTGAGATGGTATCTCATTTTGGTCTTAATTTGCATCTCTCTAATACCTAGTGAAGCTGAACATTTTTTCATGGGTTTCTTGGACATTTGTATTTCCTCTTCAGAGAACTGTCTGTTCATATCTTTTGCCGATTTTATACTTGGCCTGTCTGTACTATTGTCGTTGAGTTGTAGGATTTCTTTATATATGCAACATATCAGTCTTTTATTAGATACGTGGTTTCCAAAATTTTTTTCCCATTGAGTTGGCTGCCTCTTTACCTTTTTCACAAATTCCTTTGAGGTGCAGAAACTTCTAAGCTTGAGGAGTTCCCATTTATCTGTTTTTTCTTTTGTTGCTTGTGCTTTGGGTATAAAGTCTAGGAAGTGGCCACCTAATATAAGGTCTTGAAGATGTTTTCCTACATTATCTTCTAGGAGTGTTATGGTGCTTTCTTTTATATTGAGATCTTTGATCCATTTTGAGTTGATTTTTGTGTAGGGTGTGAGGTAGGGGTCGTCTTTCATTCTTTTGGATATGGATATCCAACTCTCCCAGCCCCATTTGTTGAAAAGACCATTGTGACCCAATTCAGTGACTTTGGGGGCCTTATCAAAGACCAGTCAGCCATAGATCTGGGGTCTATCTCCAAATTCTCAATTTGATTCCATTGACCTATATGTCTATCTTTGTGCCAGTACCATGCTGTTTTGACAACTGTGGCTTTATAATAAGCTTCAAAGTCAGGGATTGTAAGTCCTCCCACTTTGTTTTTCATTTTTACAGTGTCTTTAGCAATTTGAGGCATCTTCCCTTTCCAAATAAATTTGATAACTAGTTTTTCCAAGTCTGCAAATTAGGTTGTTGGAATTTTGATTGGGATTGCATTGAATCTGTAGATGAGTTTGGGTAGAATTGACATCTTAATGACATTTAGCCTTCCTATCCATGAACATGGAATATTTTTCCATCTTTTAAGGTCCCCTTCTATTTCTTTTAATAGAGTTATGTAGTTTTCATTGTATAGGTCTTTTACAACTTTGGTTAAGTTTATTCCTAGGTACTTGATTTTTTTAGTTGCTATTGAAAATGGTATCTTTTTCTTGAGTGTCTCTTCAGTTTGTTCATTTCTAGCATATAGAAACATTACTGACTTATGTGCATTAATCTTATATCCCACTACTTTGCTAAATTTGTTTATTAGCTCTAGTAGCTGTATCGTGGATTTCTCAGGGTTTTCTAGATATAAGATCATATCATCTGCAAACAATGACAGTTTTACTTCTTCTTTTCCAATTTCGGTGCCTTTTATTTCTTTGTCTTGCCTGATTGCCCTGGCTAGCACTTCCAGCACAATGTTGAATAACAGTGGTGACAGCGGGCATCCTTGTCTTGTTCCTGATCTTAGAGGGAAGGCTTTCAGTCTCTCACCATTGAGTACTATGCTGGCTGTGGGTTTTCCATATATGCTCTTTATCATGTTGAGGAAGTTTCCTTCAATTCCTACCTTTTGAAGTGTTTTTAACAAAAAGGGATGTTGGATTTTGTCAAATGCTTTTTCAGCATCTATTGAGATGATCAATTGATTTTTCCCTTTTGACTTGTTAATGTGTTGTAATACATTGATTGATTTTCTTATGTTGAACCATCCTTGCATGCCTGGAATAAACCCCACTTGGTCATGGTGTATGATTTTTTTAATGTGTCTTTGGATTCGATTTGCAAGTATTTTGTTGAGGCTTTTTGCATCTATATTCATTAGGGAGATTGGCCGGTAGTTTTCCTTTTTTGTAGCATCTTTGCCTGGTTTTGGTATTAGATTGATGTTAGCTTCATAAAATGAGTTAGGTAGTGTTCCATTTTCTTCAATGTTTTGAAAGAGTTTGAGTAAGATTGGTGTCAGTTCTTTCTGGAAAGTTTGGTAGAATTCCCCTGTGAAGCCATCTGGCCCTGGGCATTTATTTGTGGGAAGCTTTTTGATGACTGATTGGATCTCTTTGCTTGTGATTGGTTGGTTGAGGTCTTCTGTTTCTTCTCTGGTCAGTCTAGGTTGTTCATATGTTTCCAGGAAATTGTCCATTTCCTTTACATTATCCAGTTTTTTGGCATACAGTTGTTCATAGCATCCTCATAATTTTTTTAATTTCCTCGGAATCTGCAGTAATGTCACCTTTCTCATTCATTATTTTGTTTATATGGGTCTTCTCTCTTTTTGATTTTGTCAGTCTAGCTAGGGGCTTGTCAATCTTGTTGATCTTCTCAAAGAACCAACTTTTGGTGTTATTTATCCTCTCTATTTTTTTTTTTTTTTTGTTCTCTGTGTCATTTATTTCTGCTTTAATCCTTGTTATTTCTTTTCTTTTACTTGGTTTAGGATTGGTTTGCTGTTCATTTTCTAGCTTCTTCAGTTGATCCATTAGTTCTTTGATTTTGGCTCTTTCTTCCTTTTTAATATATGTGTTTAGTGCTGTAAATTTCCCCCTCAGTACCACTTTTGCTGCATCCCATAGGTTTTGGTATGTTGTGTTCTCATTTTCATTTGTCTCTATATATTTAGCAATTTCTCTTGCTATTTCTTCTTTAACCCACTGATTGTTTAGGAGTGTGTTGTTTAACCTCCAGGTATTTGTGAGTTTTCTAAGTCTCCGATGGTTATTGACTTCTAATTGTATTCCATTGTGGTCAGAGAATGTGCTTTGAATAATTTCAATCTTTTCAAATTTATTGAGGCTTGTTTTATGTCCCAGCATATGATCTATTCTGGAGAAAGTTCTGTGAGCACTAGAGAAGTATGTGTATCCTGGTGATTTGGGATGTAATGTTCTATATACGTCTGTTAAATCCAATTCATCAGATTGTTTAGGTTTTCAATTTCCTTATTGGTCTTCTGTCTGGTTGATCTATCTATAGGAGAGAGTGATGTGTTGAAGTCTCCCACAATTATTGTGGAAACATCAATTGCTTCCTTTAGTTTTGCCAGTGTTTCTCTCATCTATTTTGTGGCACCTTGATTAGGTGCATAAACATTTATGATTGCTATTTCTTCTTATTGAATTGCCCCTTTTATTAGTATGTAGTGACCTTCTTTGTCTCTCAAAACATCCCTGCATTTAAAGTCTATTTTATCTGAGATTAATATTGCTACACCTGCATTCTTTTGGCTGTAGCTTGTATGAAATATTTTTCCATCCTTTCACTTTCAATTTCTTTGTGTCCTTGTGTCTAAGATGAGTCTCTTGTATGCAGCATATTGATGGTTCATTTTTTTGATCCATTCTGCGAATCTATATCTTTTAATTGGTGAATTTAATCCATTTACACTCAACGTTATAACCATGAAGGCTTTTCTTGAATCAGCCATCTTATCCTTTGGTTTATGTTTGTTTTATATATTTTTCCATCTCTCTATTAATATCCTTTAATGTGCCCATGTCGAATCTCTTTAGTACTGAACCTTTCTCCATGTCTCTCTCTCCTTGCTTTGTTTCTCTGTCTGTAGGCCCCCTTTAGTATCTCCAGTAGGGCAGGTCTCTTGTTAGCAAATTCTCTCAGCATTTGTTTGTCTGTGAAAAATTTAAGCTCTCCCTCAAATTTGAAGGAGAGCTTTGCTGGATAAAGGATTCTTGGTTGGAAATTTTTCTCACTCCGAATTTTAAATACGTTGTGCCACTGCCTTCTTGCCTCCATGGTGGCTGCTGAGTAGTCAGTACTTAGTCTTATGCTGTTTCCTTTGTATGTGGTAAATTGCTTTTCTCTTGCTGCTTTCAGAACTTGCTCCTTCTCTTCTGTATTTGACAGTGTGATCAGAATATGTCTCAGAGTGGGTTTATTTGGATTTATTCTATTTGGAGTCCGCTGGGCATTTATTATTTGTGTATTTATGGTGCTTAGAAGATTTGGGAAGTTTTCCCCAACAATTTCTTTGAATACTCTTCCTAGACCTTTACCCTTTTCTTCTCCTTCTGGAACACCACTGAATCTTATATTTGGATGTTTTATATATTACCTATCATATCCTTGAGGTCCATTTCAGTTTTTTCAATTTTTTTCCCCATTCTTTCTTTTGTGCTTTCATTTTCCATTATGTCATCTTCCAGGTCACTGATTCATTGTTCAACTTCCTCTAGTCTTGTACTGTGAGTATCCGGAATCTTTTTAATTTGGTCAACAGTTTCTTTAATTTCCATAAGATCATTTATTTTTTTATTTAGTCTTGCAATGTCTTCTTTATGCTGTTCTAGGGTCTTCTTGATGTCCTTTATATCCTGTTCCATGCTCTTCTTGATGTCCTTTATATCCCGTGCCGTGGTCTCATCATTCATCTTTGGTTCTTTGATTAGTTGCTGTAGATACTGTATCTCTTCTGATCTTTTGATTTGGGTGCTTGGGCTTTGGTTATCCATATTGTCTGTTTTTTTCATATGCTTAAAATTTTCTGTTGTTTTTGACCTCTTGGTATTTGCTTAACTTTATAGGGTTCTTTTAGGATTTGTAGACCAACTGAAATCCTTATCTCTAATTTGTTTGGTCTACAGCTTCGTGGAGTACACTTTCTGTGACTAACAAGCAGGTGGCATCCACGAGCCACCTGTTCCCCTCAAGCCAGTTCTCCCCTGCTTTGCCTCTGTGGTGAGTGGGGGAGTAGATCTTGTGGGGTCCAATTGGTGGACCAAGCTTGCATGTGTAGTTGGTGTTGCCCACCTTGTATAAGGGGCATGTGTCTGGGCAGTCAGGGAGGGGGGTGGCTCTAACAATCAAATCTTCCTGGTGTTCCTGGAGTTCTAAAGCTGCTGCAATATTCTAATCCTTCAGTTCAGTCCTGCCACAGTTTGTCTCTGCCACTGACCCACAAGTCCTTGGTATTGGTGTGTGGCCCCTGAGACTTGTGAGTGGGTCCCTCTTCCAGGCCTTGCACCCCCTGGTCCTCTGTTGAGGGATGACTGTGCTATGTCACAGGTGAGTGCCATCCCCCCAGGGCAGTTCTGAGCTGCAGGTCTGTGTAGGGAGGCTCCCAGTCTGCTGAAATGATGTCTGAATGGGGCTTGTTAATTCATGCTGCTCCACCTTCCCAACTGTGGGACAACCAGCTGAGGGTAAAGGGAAGGCTAATGTTCACGCCCAATTTTGTGGTGTATGCGTGTTATTGGAAGCACTTCCATCACACTCGGTTGTCTGGGGCAGCTTTGGGCTATGGGTCCAGTGATGGGCAGGAGTGTTTCCTGTCCACCAGGATGATGGCTGTGAGTGGACGCCCCCCTTTTCTTGGGAAGTTGTGGTGTTCAGTGAATTTTCTCAGTCACTGGATTATTGCCTTTTGTCTCAGAGCTCTCTTAGTTCTGCTCTTGTCTTGACCTGCCCAAATTGCAAGTCTTTGAGGCTCTCTGTATTGGGCTGCTTAGAGTAATTGTTTCAGAAAAAGAAAAAAAGATAAAAAAAAAAGGGCCTCCTGGCAGATCTAATGGGTTATTGAAATGCTAAGAGAAAAAGCAATTAGGGCTATTAAGGAAAGATCCAGGGGGCAGAGAGATCAGTTTTTCTTCGGGATTTGCAAATGAACCTCAGGGCCTGAGCTGTGCCCTTCCCCTTTCTATGTTCACCAGAACTCCAAAAAGCCTCCACTTTTATTTTTGAGTTTTTCTTGCTGTTTTTTGCTATGACTATCTCCTCTCTGCTGGGCTGGCTGCTCTCAGATTCTCTGGTGTCTGGTCTTAGTCTATCTATGGTTGGAGTTTGGATCAGTAGAATTAGTTTCCGATAAGAGCTGCCACTGCAGTTCTCCCTTCTCCTTCCCAGCTCTGATGGCCCCTCCTCCCACGGGACTGAGGCTGGCAGGGAGGGGTGTGGGCCCCCTGGCTGCAAAAACTTACAGATTTCGCTGATCTCAGCAGTTCCATGTTTTCATAAGTGTTGTATGAAGTATGCTCAAAGTCAGATTGCTCTGTGGTTTCCAGTCCACGCATTTCCTGGCTTTCTACCTACTTCCCTCTCAAGGTTAATTTTTATAATCTTTTAAAATGAGACTAGAATAGCCTTTACTACAGGACTAGTTTAACAATAATTCAATGTCATGTCTTTGTGGTCTTTACTGAATGCCTTGGGTATTTAAACAGATTTTTTTTTTTAATCTGACTCATCAAAATTCAAGTGCCAGCTAACCCTGTGTGAACTCTCAGAAATGTCCAATATACATTACCTTTTGGTAGTTCTTGATATAGGAGTTTGCCTTTGTCTGGTCTTGTAGAATCTTTTTTATAGATGGTTAGCTCAGTCAAGCATAAGTTGTCTTCATATAGAGTTTGGAAACATTCAGCCAGAGATGGTAGTGGCTTCCTATTTGGAATTCTGAGAGGCTTTTTCTGTGTATCTTTCTCCTTTCCATTGCTCTGCCACACAAATTTTAGCTACCTCATTTTCTCAAACTCTTAGCAAGGACAATGTATTCTGCTTGGGTTTGCCTTTCCTTAAGTGCAGTGAGGAAAATACTTTTATACAGAAGGCTCAAGTGATTGTAGATGTCATCTAGTTTGTTTCCTTCCTTACAAAGATCACTCTTTTGTTCTGTTCTTTATCCAGTAATTGAAAAGAGGATTTCTTTTTCATATATCTTTTCAGTTTTCTAGTATGCAAGATATCAGTTTCTCTGTCACAGGCAGTTAAAGAAATACAAATACCTTTAAAGTTGTTCTTTTTTTAATAGAAATTATGTGAAAATTTGGAGGTGATAATATGGACAAAAATATACTATATTTTGTTATCATTCTGCTCAGAAAAAAAACAAATTTAATATTTAGGGATATAACATTGGTGCATACAGTATATTTATATTTGCATGTATAAATCAGGCACATATAGTACAATATATATCATATTCATAAATATATATGCCCTATATATTGTATATTTATATCTATTTTCTCTACATTGTATTTAATCATTTATATCCTGCTGTATTTTAAAAAAATGAGCATTTACCATAATCTTAACTATATGTTAACTGTATTTTAACATGATATTTAATGGCTTTAGAGTAATTCAATATATGGGTGTCTATATCAGTCCCCTATAATTAGACATTTAGATGGCTTTCAATTTTTCCCTTTTCTTAATTATATTATATATAATATGACAAGATTAAAATATTTTGGTAATCTGTTATTATTTCCTGAATCTTTACACCTAGAATATTTGTTATGAATATTTTCTGATTTCTTGATATATATGGGCAAATTTACAAAAAAAGAAAAATGAAAGCATAAGAATATCTATCTAAGATCCTGAGATTTGCTAGTTTCAAAATTAATTGATGAAATGAAAGGACATGATAACTCTGTATGCATTTCTTTGATTACTAATGAGGTTTAACATTCAAATGTGCTCTTATGCAATTTTTGTTTCTACAGGTATGTTACATAGTTGTTTTACAGGAAATTATGTATTATGTAATTATTTTATTAATTTGTACTATGACATATAACTTTCTTAGTGTTGGTAATTCTCTTCCTTGGTCATAGGAGTACTAACATGCAGCAATATTCTTTTTAAATTACTTCACTCTGTACTATGTTTCGTGGCAAATTATATTTGAACACAATTCAAGACTCAAAAATAGGAACAATGATTACATTAACTGCATTCTTATTTTTTGTTTAGTCTTGGGCTCTAGTTTCTATGTAATTCAGGAAAGTGTTTAAACATATATTCAAACCTCCAGAGATTACATGAGTTTTTCTTGAGACATTATGTGTATCTCGATGAATGTATACATATATATGTACACATATGCATCTCTAATTAAGCATAGAAACATCAATAAAAATGGAAAAGTATAACTGCACTGCACAAGGAAAAGTAATCTGACCACATTCAAGTCAGTGAACACTATTTAAGGTCTGGGTGATTTCCCTTAGGATCCATTTTGGTTTGGATTACTTTGCAAATATGGGATTCAGATATTTTCCACAGCCAAGACACTGCTGTGTGTTTATGCAGCATGGGCTGATTGGATAGAACAGTTTTAGTTTCAGATTTTCTTTTTGGGTTAAATGGACTCAAGAGAAGCATATAATACCAATGCACTCATTAACTGATAGCTAACAAATGAGTTCTGCATTATTTTTATAAAGATATTCACACAAGATTGTGTACAAAGTTTCAAGTTTTATGCTGATGAATGTATACATTAATGTTATAAAAATACTCAAGTGTACAAGTTTAATTTTTTCTCTGGAGAAGCAAATAAAAACTACAAGTTTTTGGCAGCCTAAAATAATCCAGAAAAACAAAAATAGATGTTCCTTATACAAGTTTATTAACGGCTCTATCTATGCTGCTTAATTATATTTGTCGTTGCTGTTTATCTTTAAGATGTTTAATGTATTTTACTATGGCCTTTCTCATGTTATTCTCATGGGATAAAGTCTTAAAATAATTTTGAGAAAGCATGACAATTTCAAACAACAAGTACTGAGCTTCCGGTTCAGAGAACAAGTAAAACAAGCTCAACAATCATAAATTTTGAGTGACTTGGCAGTATCTGAAACATCTGTTTATGCTCTTATGCAAGCTATTGATAATATCACTATACACATAGAAATAAGTATTAAAATTGCATTTTTTGATGTGGTTCATGTTTATGTTCTTAAAACATACTTCTGAAAACAATGCTATAATTATCAGCTTATGCTCATAAGATAGAGAAGAATCCTAAGTAGGAAAGGTTAACATTATGTTAAATTTTGTTTTTTTTACATGATTCCACAACACATATATAATACCTTTCATAAAGTAGGAGAAAGTGTATCATCCCATTATTTTAAGTGAGACAATCATTAAGAGACCATAAGGTAAAGATCTTAAATTAGCGTTACTGAGTCTAAAGGGCAAAACTCATGTGCTTATTCTCCATTCTATCATTCAAAGATCCAGGCTGATTGAAGCTTTAAAGATCATCTTTCTAGAAAGCTGAAGTGGAAAAGAACACAGAGTAGCACAAAACAGATTTTTATGGGCCAGCTCTACAATTGATGAATGTTACATTTGTTTCACATTCCATTGACCAGCGCTCAGTCTCATGGTCATGAACAACTGAAGAAGATATAAGAAATATAATATAGATGTTTGTCCAGGATGAAGAGAACATGGATGGATTTTAATAAGAAGAAGATAATTAGCTCTTATATAGTATAATTTTTAGAAATATCAGGTGTTACTTCTTTCCAAAATATTGTCTGGTATTGGTATCAGAAGCCATTATTCATTTTTTAGGAATAAATGATTTAGGTTGTCACAAGAATATCTCATCAAAACTTTTGGAGAGGATTTATTTAGAAGCTGATAATATTTATCACAGCCTTCTTAAAAGAAAGTTACAAAAATTGATGACAGTTATGGCCAAGAAAACTTTATCTACTTCAAAATTTGTGTAGCAACCTTGATGACGAACTAACATGGTATTTTCCATATTAAATTATCTGTTCTTCACATTAGGCCTCGAAGGCGCTATATATATATCATCATTTGATAACACAGTGTGATGGTTAATTTTATGTGTCAACGTGGCTATGTTTTGGTGTCCAGTTGTTTGCTCAAACACTTGCCTAAATGTTCCTATGAAGGTATAGTGCAGACATAATTAGCATCTAAAATCAGTTGATAGTAAGTAAAAGAGATTACGTTAAATATGAATGGGTCTCTCAGTCTACTGGTTAAAGGCCTTAAGAACAAAAACTGAGACTTTCTGAAGAAAAATAAATTCTGCCTCAATGCTATCACACCAACTCTGTATGTGTTTCCAGCCTGTCAACCTGCTTTACAGATTTCAGACTTGCCAACCCCCACAGTGGAGTGATCCCATTCCTTAACATAAATCCCTGTATATATTTTTGTTTATATATTTTTAATTCTGTTTCTCTGGAGAACACTAATTGATACATCTAGTTTTATAAATTACATGCCTTTACAAAAATATATTTCATGTCTCTTAAAGGGTGGAAAATTCTAAAATCTACACTGGCCTTTACTCTATTTGGATTGCTTCAGTAAAGTTTAGCAACACTGTTATCTATAGTTAGCAGTTGAGTGTGTTGACATGAAAAGAAGGAAATAATTTTTTGATGCATAGATCATATTTAGAAAATCCAAAAATCCCAACACAACTCAGAAATGTTAGTTTACATTAGTGTACTAAATACTGAAACCTCATGCTTTGTTTTCATGAGCATAGGAATAATCACTCCTACTATATGAGTGTGAAGTAGAAAAATAAAACCTCTACCATTGTTTTATTACTAAATAAATATTAGGGATGAAAATATATTATATTGGAAGTATTATAATATTAAAGTATTGTCTTTAATTCACTATGTATCAAAGGGAGGGTATGTTGAATATCTCTTTTAAAAAGTTAATTTTTCAAGTATTTGCAAATACGAGTGCTACTTATTTATTGACATGCTACTCACTCTCACAATTTTTATTACTTCACTGATGAGAATATGCCTCCTTTTTCTTGGAATTATAAAGATTAAATACTTACTTTCTACCATGAAGAATAAGGATAGAATATTCAATACAGTTCAAATCCAACCTTGTGCTCAAAAGTATGATAGTCCTTAAGGAGTATAAGATTAGTAAAGTAGAATATTTATTCTCAAGGATCTCATTTAAGAGGAGAAAAATACATCCACTAATAGCTATTTAATGGCATCATGCTGTATTTATGGTTGGGCAAAGTCACACAATGAGTAGAAAAACAGAAATTCAAGCCATGTTGTATGACTCTGAGCCCAGTCTTCTTTGAACTAATGACATAGAATGATATAGAATGAACCCAGACATGATTCATGTTGGCAGATTCCTTTTGAATTCTAAAACCATGGCCTTACAATTAGACTTTTGAAATAAAACTAATTTGGCAATTCAAGATTACCCATCTTCTGTTCCTCTGTTCTAGATCTGCAGAACAACAACAACAACAAAAAAAGTAAAAATAAAAACTAACTAACAAACAGAAGAAAAAAATCCTCATAGGTGAACAGGCTGAATATTATTAACCTTTCCTTCCTATTTATTCTCAATCACCAAAACAGAAATGAAACAATATTATAGTAATGCTTAATGCAAACTATTCTAGCTACTGTGAGCACATAATATACTAACACAAATAGAGTGCTCTATGAACTTTCCTTTAAAGAATGAAAGACCTATCCTGTTAACCTTTTCATCTACACTGGCTGGGAAAAGTCAAAATGAACTCTCTTTAAAAGCTTTGGCACATTTTTAAAATAGAATATGATGCTTCTGCTATATATCAGTGGATTCTAGTTATATGGATGAAAGGAAAATAAAAAGAGTACAAGAGGAAATAGAAACAATTTTATGTGGGAGTTTATATTCTGTGTTTTGTGTATATAGCTGTTGTTATGTCACTTAATAAACTAAGTCAGTTGTTATCCACAGCTTACCAGCATGTCATTTAACATAAAAACCATAGAGATATGTCAGGAAGGATGTCTGCTTTCCAAAGCTGCTATTATGAATATACAAAAGATAAGTAAGGGCAGAACCTTCACCAAGGTCATAGAGGTGTTAATTCCAACAGATCATTGTAGACGGTACGCACCAACTAAAAACATTTTATATACAAATTTTTGGTTTTATTCAATATTTGGGACTGAAGTGTCCATGACTGCTCAACTGAAAGAGGCACTTTATTTCAAGTTGATCTCCAATTAAGAAATACAGAAAAGATGTAAATCAAAATGACACTTGAAGAAACGTTTTTCATTTGCCCTTTTTCTCTTCCTCAGTAAATGTATTTTACTCCATGACCTCAGTATTACCAAAAATTAAACAGAACATTGATTGCACAACATTGTCATGATGCTTCCTATATGCAGTGGCTAGACAGGAAATTTTCATTTCATACACCATTTGAGACTAGCCGCAGTGATTTCACAAAAGTCAGCATGCTTTGAAAAGTTAATGATAAAGAAAAGCATTTGTTTCTGTTATTTTGAAAAAGTACTTGAGTGTTTAAAACGAGGACCTATGGAGGTTGGCTGGTCACTGGGAAGTGCAAAAATTATTATATTTTATTTTGCAGTGCTTATGTTCATATCACATTGAGAAGAAAAAAAGTTCCACTAAATTAGCAAAACAATGGAAGCTATATGAAGAATCATATCAAGAATAGAAATATGAAATATATATAAAAGATATAAAATACATACGATACTTATTAAATACCTGTAACCTATTCATAACAATTTAATATTGTTTTCAAGTAAACACATGAAGTTTGCTATCAAGTTTATTTACTTACTCATCCATGTTCTCAAATAAGTTTGTTAATATCTTCTTTATGTAGTAGGAAATATGTAAACAATAAAAAAGAAAATATCTAAAGTTATTTTATAAAATGGATCAAGTCCTTAGAGGTTGTTTCTGTATCACCTTGAAGAAAAGTACTTGTTTTCATTGCTGATTTTAACTAGAGAATCACAAGCATATGAAGTAAGCGCTTGCTTTTGAATTCCACATTAAAACTGACTATTATGTGTTGTCAATTTTACCTTCTAAATGGGGCTTCTATAAATGAACTCCATCACTACTTTGGTCAGACTATAATCACTTTCTTCTGGACTGTTGCTACAGCCTCCTGACTAATCTCTTTGTCTCCACTTCATATTTTCTCCTAACTTCCCCCCCCTCTAAGGTTTTCAGAGGCATTATTATTCAAAAAACAAACAAATAAAAAATTGATCTTTTTCAACTTAGGACTTCTATCACACCAGGTTTCCTATAGAATGAGTGTACAACTTCTTTCTTACTTGTTCTAGGTTTTCACAAGCCATGTCATTCAGCTTCAATTTCCTGCATTCCCCTTCTTTACACCCTACATTACATTCATCAAATCCTAAAGCTCTCCAAACATATTCATAACAGTCCTCGATGCTTTATTTCTTCATACCATTCCGTGTTTTCCTCTTCTTTTTAGAATTCTCTTCTACCTCTTTTTACTCTGCAACACTCCCATTCATTAAGACCCAGTTTAAATGCAAGTTCTTCTATGAAAGATTCTCTAAATCCCCCAAAGTTAGGCATTCTCTTTTCTTATTTAAAATACCTGTTACCATACCTTGCTATACTTTGCTTTAAATAGGTTTTCCTATCTGTTAGTGGCACTGTCCTCCATTATTTCACGTCTGTATAAAGCAACTGAGACAGAGCCCATGAAAGTCTTTCTCCTTTATCTCACCAAACAAATTCCTTCTATATTTAATGAACTCTAAAATCCATCTATATTTCATATTTTTCACTGTATGCTTTATCATCAAAATAGTTCTGCAATTGCTGATGCTTTTCATGGTTAATCTTTTGTTTTTCAATGTTAATTCAGTTGTAAGTAGCTACACTCATTTGATATAAGATGGCACTGATGACTCCAAATATGCAACGGCATTTGTAACAGATGTATGTTACTAATGATTTTTCCATTAAGCAGATTGGATAATTTGGCATTGGCACTTTCTTTTTTGTTCATCTGCAAGATCATTACAATATTAATACTTACAGAGTATCTCCTCCTCATAGACACAAACATAAAATACTAGAAAATACTGATATTCCTAGAATGATATGGTCCCTATTTGGAAAAACAATGCTTTTAACTTAGGAAACCAAAAATGAACACTCCAACTCTTTAACTACAAAACAGCATTCACCAATGAAAATTTATCATTGCAAAACCATAATCTGAATTTTAGTTAAAAGTTATTTATCTGCCTGATTACTCATATTGTAAAAGGATAAATTACAAAAGAGAAATGTCCCTGCCATTCAGAAGATACCTTCATTTAAATTTTATTTAAACAATTATTTGCAATTCTCATTTTTAAAAAATATTCAACAGTTCTAATCCTTTATCTCTAAAACAGGTCAGCATTATTCTGCTAATGTAAAGACAAATAAAGCAAGTGCTTATTGAGGACATACTCTACATTAAGCTTTATGAGAAGTGTGGGATATAGAGATCAATGAAAACTGGCATATAGCCCTTATCCTCTTGTTGCTTATAGTTGAGTGAGTGTCTTAGATTACCAGGATATCTATAACAAATATCACAAACTGATTGGCTTAAACAACAAGAATTTTTTTCTCCTAGTTTTGGAGAATGGAATCTCTATCAGTGGGCTGTGCTATCTCCAAAGTCTGTGTCATTCTTGATGGTGGCTTGCTGGCAATTAATTTCTACCTCCATCATATGGCAATATGTCTCCTTAGGTCTCCTCCTGTGTCGTCTACTCCTCCTGCTCAGTCATCTGGCCAGATTTTCTCTCCTTACAAGGACTCCAGTTAAATTGCATTAAGGCCCACCCTGATTCTCTGGTTACATCTTAATAGAATCTTCAAAGACACTATTTACAAACGAGTTCACATCCACAGGACCTGGGGTTAGGACATGAACGTGTCTTTGTGGGGGCATGATCCAATCCACAACAGTGATGGTGACAGATAATTGATAAATACACACACAAATCATACAAATGAAAATTTCAAAATTCAAATGCAATGAAGGAAATTAGAAGGGATTTTATGGGTATGGTGTGAGCTAATTAGATGTTAGTAGTTAAGGGTTGTCCACACAGAATAGATGAGTTTTAAATAGATAGCCCAAGGAAGACTTGGAGCTACAGTAATGAATTTGCTCTAGGGACTTTCCAGATTTCAGGAAGAGTAAGCAAAAAAGACCTTGAAGAATTTGAGCAACTAAAAGTCAAAGTGGTTAGAATAGAAGATTGTGCCAGAGCAAATTGCAGGATATGAGATGTGAAGGATAGATAGAGGAGAGACGTGTTGGGAGACCAGAGGTCTTGGTAAGGAATTTGAATTTTGTTAGAAGCAAACATGAAAATCTGAAAGAAAGAGAGCAAGCTATAAAGTAAAGGGAGTGGTTAGGTGATAGTTGAATTCGAGGGTAAAGTCTGAGTGTCAGATGAAAGATAATTTTGTAGGTAAAATATGCAACATTTACTGATGGATTAAATGGACCAGGATCAAAGAGATAAGGAACGTTACTGATCTCCATGTTTCTGCTTTGTTAATTTGTAAGACAGCAAGTGGAGATATCAAGTTGGTGATATCATTTGTATCATATGTTAAGGTTTGGGAATCAATATGATTACCTCTAAAGAGGTTATGTAGAAAGATAACAAAAAGCATTCTAACATCAAACCTATAATACTTAGATGTTCAACAGGGAAGCAAGAATAGCAAATGGGACAAAGGCAGAGTGACCAGATACGTAATAGAACAATCAATAAGTGAAGAGAATTCTTATTTTTATTACAATCATATCTTGAAATAATATGTTTATATTGGTATTTTTCCTAGGTATTATCTACTGATGCTCTCTATGAAAGGTAAGCTTAGTTCACTTAACCAACCATTCACATTCTTACACCCAGTTACTCTCAACACAGTAATATCATTATTTTGAATTCGTCTATTGATTACTTTTGTGTATTTTAGGACTATACTTCTTTCTTTCTTTATTGCATCTTCAGCCAAGGATAGTATCTCCTGACACCTAAATCGGTTACATAATGATATGAGGGCTAGTATATCTCCTTTCAGGTTTCCTTCCCTAATGCAATTATGATTTCTCTCATATATATTTTTAGATTGCCAAGTTTGCAAATAGTTCCATTCTGTTCTGTAAGCTTATTTTAGTCATTTGTGATTTTCTTTTAACTGTAGTCCAAAGATTTAAATTCATATTTGGATCCTTTTTATTATAGAAATGTCCAAAGTATTTGCTGTGACTGTATTTCCTTTCTTATCTAGATTTTATTTTTCATGGAATTTCTAACTGTCTTTGCTTTTGGTTGCATTATTAGCCTACATCATACTCTTGATTACTTTTTTCAAGTTCTCCAACATTTAGTATTCTAATGAATCCTCCTTTTATATATACTTTGTATATATAGTTGTATATTTATGTGTGTATATGTATGTATATGTGTGTGTTTATATATAGTTGTTTCTGTTTTGTTTTCTTTTTCTTTGCAACAGTCTTCCTTCATGCATTCCTCCATCTTCATGCTCAAATTTGGTAGCTTTCTTTCAATGGTTTTGGCACAGCTATCATCCTAGCACTTCCCTTTGTTGTTTTCCTGGTTGGTTCCACTTTCCTGAATTCCGTGGCTTCACTGATTTACTCCTCGTTTAGCTACATTATATTCTGAATTTTTCAAATTGAGCACATGGTTATTGAATATTTGTAAGACATTGCTCACCTAAAAACCATTCAGCCCCACCACCCCACCGCCCCTTTCCCTACTTATCCATCTCTTCCACTTCTCCCATTTGATTAATATTTGGGCTTGGGCTGGAAACAGGATATTAGAATTAAATTATATTTCACCAGATTTCAAATATTGCTCCCTTTACTCCGGAATCTTTTATTGCTGAGGAAAAAGTTACTATCATTATGCTTCTTGTTTTGTCATCTTGTTTTATCATAGGCAGACTGTTTTGACCCACATCTAGAAATTACATTCTTATTTTCTGAAATGACTGTAAAATGACATACCCAAGTGTGGCTGTCGTATTATGCTTTCTTCATGTGATGGGCCCAACTGATCTTCAGATTCATGTTTTTACCTGTAAGAAATCATCTTTTATTATTTTTCTTGTTAATGTCTTTCTGGAATTCCATTGCTTAGAATACTAGGCTGTCTCAACTGATTCTTCACATCTCTTTTTCTTTTCATATGCTTTCTTTTTGTCTCACATTCTATTTTCTGTCACATGTCCTTGAATTTGTCTTTCACATTTTCTTATGAATTGTTTTTATTTTATACAATTGTGTTTATAATTTATCAGAACACCTTTATTATACAGTTCTTTATTTTAAATTGCATTCTTTTAGTTTTCATGGATAAGGCAAATTTATTTTAATATAATAGATTGGACTCATAAATAACCTGAACTAGTAATTTTTCAGAATCAAGGTAGAGTCTATTCTCTTGCTTTATATGTCTCGCTTTTCTGCTTCTGTTGGTCTATTCACTTCTTTTTTTTACGGTCGATTTTTTCTTCATTTTTTTGATGTCATATATAGCCACAAATTGCATCCCTAACATGACAGCCTCTGTTTTCAATTATACATCACTTTACAGGTTGAGCACATATGACAATCAATTCATTTGATATCACCTAAAGATGAAAACAGATTGATTGACTTTAGGAAATATTTCTATCTAATTGGCTGTAGAGAATTAGTGTCACATTACACACTCAGCAGAAATTACTGAAGAAAAATATCAAAAGGAGGATCATCAGTAGGTGGGCTATGAAGAGTTCTTGATTAAGGGGCATTGGCTAAGCAGAAACCACAATAGCTTTCTTTACAGCTATCCGGGGAGAATTTACTCATAACACAGTTGGCAGAATAGAAAATCAACATATATTCACCTAAATTATATCAGAAATTGCCATCAAGCAAGATTTTTATTACATTAGCATAGGCATACTTCTTCTGAAATCTTTAGATAGTAAATATTTTAGGTTTTGTGGACCATAAAATCTCTGTTTATTGCAACTGCTCTGCTCTTGTAGCAGGAAAGCAATGACAACAAGTAAATAAATGCATGTGGCTGTATTTCAGCAAAACTTCATTTGCAAAAACAAGCATTTGGCTTCCTTGCAATAATTGGCCAACCCTGTAGAACTGAAGAATAACAGTATATATTATGGGGAAATGTTGTGTTTCAGGTGTGTACACATATTAAAAGAGAGGGATATTTGATGCAATTTGAAAACAAAAAACATAATTCCTTTTAAGCAATTATTTTTAATTGAGTGTAATGGAAATTTTAAATTAATTTATATGTTTGCACGTTTACTTTCTCTGAAATACACAATTTTAAGGACTAGTCTTTATTTTTTGTTATCATTTTTCAAACTGTTTTAGATTGTAATAGATAAACCCTTTTCTTTGTTCATCATTTAGTGACAAATGAATCCTAATTTTTAAAGCTGTTTTTCAAAAGGCTGATTAAATGTTGAAGTACATCTCAAATTGTGATACATACTTATGTGGAAAGTGTTCCTAAATAGAGAAGAGATAAGTAATAGAGCTAAAGTTGAGAATACTGGAGTGAGGAAAAGAGAAGGCATGTATGAAGAAATTTCTCTTTCAAGTCATTAACATATGTCAAGAATTGCAGAAATTAAACCATTAGTGTATATTTGTAAAAGCTGATATTACCACCTTCCCCCTCTAAACTTCTATACACCAACTTGGTTGATGGGAAACATGGAATTTGGAGCTGGGAATCATAAAGTTCATCTGAAAGCAGTCTGAGTCAGCATTAATCTTTTAATGAATAGGGTTCATGGGCAATCTTCTCTCCTTATACTGAGAAAGAGGGTCCTGGGGAGCTTATGAGAAATTAGGGGTGATAAAGGAAACTGTGTTGTGGAAAATTTAAAGCTAATAGTCTTACCTTCTAATCACCCACATTATCTGGTGAATGATATAGACAGGTATAATGAAGATAGCTGATGGTGAACCAAATATTTTCTGCACTCAATCCTATTTTCTGCAGAACAGGGCTTACATTCCTCCCTAAAAGACTGAAAATTATTATAATCAATAGAGAAAGTATGCAATTTTTAATGTTATAGAATAAACTAGCTTCAAAAATTATGTTAAACTAGATTGTTTGCTATGCGAGAAGCAACTTTTCATTATCCATTAGCATTAACCATTGCATTAGCTACCATGGAACAATTTCCCCCCAGTTGATAGTTGTTTTGTTTTTCTTTGTTTTTATTGAATCTAAGTTTATGTTTAGCAGAGTTTGCTACATAACACAAACTCACTGATAACAATCATTTCTGATTGATCACAGTGCAAAGGAACTCATGCAGTGATCCAGATAAAATCTACAGTGATACCTTGGTGGGTGATCTTGCTGCCCTCCCCTCTGCGTGGGACCTGACTCCCAGGGGTGTAAATCTCCCTGGCAATGCAGAATACGACTCTCGGGGATGAATCTGGACCAGCATCATGGGATTGGGAACATATTCTTGACCAAAAGGGGGATGCGAAATGAAATGAAATAAAGCTTCAGTGGCTGAGAGATTTCAAATGGAGTCAAGAGGTTACTCTGGTGGACATTCTTATGCACTATATCGATAATACGTTTTAGGTTTTAATATATTGGAATAGCTAGAAGTAAACACCTGAAACTACCAAACTTCAACCCAGTAGCCTTGACTCTTGAAGACGATTGTATAACAATGTAGCTTACAAGGGCTGACAGTGTGATTGTGAAAACCCTGTGTATCACACTCCTTTTATCTAGTGTATGTACAGATGAGTAAAAAAATGGGGACAAAACCTAAATGAAAAACAGGGTGGGATGAGGGGGTGATTTGGATGTTGTATTTTTATTTTTATTTTTATTGTTTATTTTTATTCTGATTCTTTCTGGTGTAAGGAAAATGTTCAAAAATGGATTGGGGTGATGAATGCACACCTATAAGATGGTACTGTGAACAGTTGATTATATACCATGGGTGATTGTATGGTATGTGAATACATCTCAATAAAACTGAATTTAAAAAACAAAAACAAAAAAACTACAGTGATAGAAAATAGCCTTCATTTGACAATTATATCCATAGGGGTATCACTCCAAGGTGTCACATGGGTAGTTACCACATCTCCTGGGAAAAGAAATTTGTTCTTAAGTATGACCATCCCACTTTAAGCAGCCCATCATGTTCAACCTAGACTGTTCATTCAACTGTCACATATGTAGGAAATGCCAGTTAAACTTTTCTGCTTTTAAGGACTTGAATATTCTTGAAAAATAATTGGCTCATTTCTCTTTACTTTTCCTATTCGATATTTCATCTAAGGGAAAATTGGAAATTGGATGCAATTAAAGTCAACTGGGGATTAAACATTGATATCAAAAGTTTAATTACTACATGATGAATTTAGATCCCTTAATATAAAGTTGAAAACTTGCTTAATTAAAAGAAAAGTATGATTTTATACTATATGCTCATATTAATTAAATTTTGTAATGAATTTCATTTGGTTACTTACACATAATATTTCTCCTAAGGTATAAACAATCTTCTGTTTGTCATATAGAGAATAAATTTCTTTCATATTTCCTGTTTACTATAATGTGATTGAATATGGGAATATTCTACAAATTAAAAAAATGAATAGTTTGATTTGCATCTTCTGGTCTCATAGTTCTTCCCATGTAATATCACAGTGGCTTCAATTCTCACTGACAGAAATACTAAATTTACTAGTTTCCAAACAAGTATGTACACCATGCTTACTATTTGGAATTACTTTATTTTGCCTTATTGCATATGCAAATGGAATTAAATGTGTCATTTTTCACTTGCTGATCCATTTTAAGAATTAGATCTCATTTCAATAACTTTGTCAGGCTTTTAATGAGAATTAATAAATAACAAACAAGAGAACTTTCAGAAGAACATATATTCAAGGGGACATGGCTTCCCTTTCAACGGGTAAAATTACGGTACCATTTTCAACATAGTTAAGGAGAAAGACAAATATCTAAATATAAGGATCAAAACTTTTATTTTGAAAGACAGTCCAATATTGTTGTTGGTGATGAAAATAGAAAGACTATTTTAAGTACTCAATATGCGGGACACACATGATGATTCATTAGACAAAGAAAATTATTACTGCCCATTAAAGAATTAGCTTTCACACAAATGGAAAAGTTGATTAGTGCACCTTTGTGTGGCCAGCTTCTAAAATTATAAAATTAATGAATGTATGAAATATTTGATTTCACACATAAATCTCTCTGAAGAGAAATTAATTGTTTCATACAATAAAAGTCACTTGTGCTTGTGGGATCAAATTAAATCAAATCATAATGTAGTTTTTGGTAGTATTCATTTATGCCAATTTTGTAGCAAAGTTTATAATATTCTTATGGTTTTTCAGAAATTATTTAAATGGAAAAATCTCATAATACAGACAGACACATTATTACTAAAATTGCTATAATTTTTGTGCATATAACTATATGCTAAAAATATGTTGGAGGTTCATAAGGTCCTAGAGTTAGATTAGGTATCTAAACTTATACAATATATTTATATTGTAAAAATATAAAATAAATTTACATTGTATAATTATATAAGCAGAAAGAGATCAAATATGCTGATTAGATTTTCCTACATAGTAGCTAAAATAACAACCAAAATTGTAGAATAGTTTTATGGAATAACACTGGTAAACTATATGCATTTTATGCAGCATATATCAAACCTCCATACTTGAAAAATTATTCATGATTATTTTTTCAATTGGAATCTTTATAGTAAGATTTTTTTGCCTATATATGATATATATAATTATAATATAATACATATATTATTTTAGCCTTGCACTATTCTATTTTGATGTGAATATAAAAATGAAACTTTTGCTATTTAAAAAGATGATTGCCATGACTTGGACTATTCAAACAAACTGTTGCATAAAACTGGAGGATATTAACAATTCGTGTAACAGGTAATCCCTGTTGTCCATCATTTGACAGAACATACTACTACAAAAATATAAGGAAAATATTCTAAATACAGTAATGTATATTTTTCACAGGTACTCCAAATATAAATCTTATCAGAGGGTATTCATTTCTAAGGCAAATACGCTATTAAATTTTAAAAAATCACTGGTGATTAAAACTTGGAGGACATGTGGCAGGCCACTCAGGCTTTCTGAGAGTGGAAAATTTGTACAGATTTCTGAGCTTGAATTACCATTCCTTTATCTGAGATTAAAATGATGCAAAGGTTCTAAATGATGCTTGATATTCTTAAAAGAATACTGATGAAACAAAGCTAGCTATGGTTCAACTGCTCACCACCAAAATAGAAAATGAACTCAGTGATGAAAATCTTAACAAACATTGTTTATTTCCATCTAACTTAAGATTTCTTATCATAGGAAAAATTGAAGAAAGCAAATTACAGGTAAGTTTTTATATATGAAATATATGTAGTAAAGTAAATTATGCCCAAATTGTAAGGATTAGTAAGTCCAATTGAGGTTATCAGGTTTAAGAGTGTGTCTTAGTTTGCCAGGCTGCTAAGATAAACACTGCACAATGGGTTGACTTAGACAACAATAATTAATTGGCTACTGGTTTTTGATTCTAGAAGAAGTGAAAAATAAAGATTCTAGCAAGGCTGGCTTTCCCCCAGAGTCTGCAATATTCTGGTGCTGGTTGCTGGAAATCCTTGGCATTCCTTGGCTGTGTCTGTTCCTATAATCACATGGAGTTATCGCTCTTCCAGTTTTGCTGACTTCTAGTTCTTCCAGTTTCTGCTGACTTCTCTCCTCTTCCTGTGTGGCCTTCTCCAACTCTGGCTTCCTGCTTCTTGTCTTTATAAGGCTTCCAGGAATATGGATTAAATCTACCCTGACAGCCTACTCAATGGGAGAAATGTTTGGAAACCATGTATCTGATAAGGGTTTAATATCCAGAATATATAAAGAGAACTCACAACCCAAAGATAACAAAGGCAAACAACTCAATTTAAAAATGGGCAGAAGACTGGAATAAACATTTTTCAAAAGAGGAAATATAAATTGTTAAAAAGCACATGAAAAGATGCTCAACATCACTAGCTCTCAGAGAAATGCAAATCAAAACCACAATGAGCTATCATTTCAACCTAATAGATTGGCCACTATTAAAAAAACAGAAAACTACAATTGTTGGAGAAGATGTGAGAAATACAAACACTCATTCACTGCTGATGGTAATGTAAGCTGGTGCAGTCACTGTGGAAGACAGTCTGGTGGTTCCTCTAGTAGCTAAAGAATTGCCATATAATTTGGCAATCCCACTACTAGGTATATACCCAGAAGAACTGAAAGCAGGGATGCAAAAAGACATTTGCACAGCAATATTCAAAGTGGCATTATTCTTGATTGCCAGAAAATGGAAGCACTCCAACTCTCCATTAACAAATGAATGGATAAACAAAATGTGGTATATACATACAATGGACTGTTATTCAGTTGTAAGAAGGAATGAAGTCCTGATGCATCTGACAACATAGATAAACCCTGAGGACATTATATTGAGTGAAATAAGCCAGACACATTAATATAAACTAATTATAATAAGCAAACTCATAGAGGTAAAATCTAGAATATAGGTTACCAGGAGATAGAATGAGGGTAAAGAATGGGGAGCTGATGAATAATTTGTGCATAATTTATAATTAGGTTGATTGTAAATGTTTGGAAATGGATAGAGGTGATGGTAGCACATTATGGTGATGTAATTAACAGCATTGTATTATGGTTGAAAGGGGAAGTCTAAGGTGATGCATGGCACCAGAAGGAAAGCTAGAGGATAAAACATGGAACTGGAAAAACACAGTGATCCCTGTTGTGGATGATAACTGCGGTTAATAGTGTAAGTATAAGAATGTTCTTTCATGAACCGGGACAAATCTATGTCACTATTACAAGCTATAAATAAGGTGGTATATGGAAAAAATACATCTAATGCAAACTATGGACTGTAGTTAACAGTAATATTTTAATATTCTTTCATCAATGGTAACAAATATACCACACCAATGCTAAGGGTCAATAATAGGGGGTATAAGGGAGAGGAGGTTTTTCTTTTGGAAGTAATGAAAATGTTCTAAAATTGATTGTGGTGATGAATGCACATCTCTGCGATTATACTGCAAGCCATTGACCTAGACTTTGGCTGGATTGTATGGTATATGAATATATCTCAATAAAACTGCTTAAAAAATACCCTGAATCAGTTAGTCATAACTTAATTAATAATAACTTCTTTAAAAGGTCCTATTTACAATAGTTCAGACCCAAATAATGTGGATTAAGTTTAAGAACATGTATAAATTGGGGTATGTAATTCAATCTCCAACAGTTTATAAGGAAATTTGTGTACGGTCCTTATTTTTTGTCCTTGATGTGCCTCTATTCATTTTAACCTTTCACTTTTTCATCATTTTTGTTCTGTTTGTGTGACTATTATAGAAATGAGTTTCTTTACCATTCTATATTAAAAGTAAAAATAATAATATTAATGGAAGAAAGGAAGAAAGAGGGAGCAATAAACAAACAAAATGGAAAAGCAATACTTCATTTCAATATTTTCTGTCCCTCATATTTTAATCAGTAATATATTTTTTTAAATTTCCAGCCGCCCACTTGAGGAGGTACCAATTTTTGGATAAATTATTCAAAGGAAATGTCTTATGATGGCAATTGTTAAATCTGCTGGTACTAGTCTCAGTGCACAAGAGGAGAACTAAACAATAGAAGGATGTCGGCCTCCTTTTAAATTCCCCTCAAGAGTGAGCTGTCATATGCAAATTGAAGCGCTGGAGTAAATCCTACTAAGAATTGTTGTGCTTACCCTTATAAATTTTTGTTTTAATTTGATACTCAAGAGAATGCGTGTGTGTGTGTGTGTATCACTCTTTACATATCACATTCACTATCTTGTCTAATGAGGTAAGGATAAGGTTTTCTTCACAACACTTTGTAATGATCCAGCAGAGCATTTTTCACTTATTTTAAACTTTTTAATGACAAGTTTTTCAATGCTTAGCAAAGCAGATGTTTCTCCCTGAGACTGAGGCTCATGCCAAGTTTAAAATGTTAATGTTATTGAACCATGTGCTCAAGCATTCAGTATCTCAAATTTCCAAAATGAAAGATGTTGGCAGCTCTCACTCACTAAATAAACTCAGATATAAACAGACTTATTACTCCAAAGTGAAAAAAAAAGAATACAGCGACTTCTCTTCCTCTATTTTTGACATCTCTAAATGGCCAACTACACCAAGAGTCTTTTAATAATCTAAAAATAGTGGAATATTGACTTTAGTGGTTCACCTAGAAACTTGGTTTTAAAATTAACAAAATCTCATTACTAAACAGGATGAAAAGAATGGAATAATTATAAATGAATGTACAATATCAAGATGAGATGTTATTTTATGAAAACAAGTAATGGCTTTAAATAATTCAAGTCTCCTAATTTAGATAATTTGGGGAAAATTACAAAATGCTTTTTCAAATATTTGATGATCACCATAATTTTCACAAAATTCTTCCCATTTTCATGGAAAATAATGAAAATTCCAGATCCTGTGAAAGTTAACTTACATTTGCTGTGTTTTAAAATTTTATTTTGTAAATTGTACCAAACTCTCCTCTGTGATGTACATTTTCATGAATTGTAGCACATATAACCACCTGCACAATAAGGATACAAAAATATTCTATAACCCCAGAAACCTCCCTCATGCTCTGCCTTTAAAAATCACATCCTCTCTAAATTTTCTAAATGGTACAACTCTACAGTCAATTTGTTCAAACACCACAATTGCATGGAACTTTGAATAGGAAGTGAGATACGGTAGGTTAGTATAGGCTGGAGTGAAATAGTGACACATCCTAGAGTAATTTGGGCAGATAATAAAAAATATATTTACAGCCTCCCCCTCCCCAGCCCTGAGGATCTGGGGGAAGGTGCGGATGTGTTGGACATCCTTACCTGGACTGGTGTTGATGTTATCACAAACATTGGGACTGGCGGTTTGATGTGCTGAGCCCTCGAGCATGGGACTTGCCCTTATGAAGCTCATTACCACAAAGGAGAGTCTAAAGTTGTATGTAATGGTGCCTAAGAGTCTCCCCCTGAGTACCTCTTTGTTGCTCAGATGTGGCCCTCTCTCTCTCTAACTGAGCCATCTCGACAGGTAAACTCGCTGCCCTCCCCCCTACGTGGGACCCGACTCCCAGGGGTGTAAATCTCCCTGGCAACGCAGAGTATGACTCCCGGGCATGAATGTGGACCCAGCATCGTGGGACTGAGAGTATCTTCTTGACCAAAAGGGGGATGCAAAATGAGATGAAATAGTTTCAGTGGCTGAGAGATTCCAAATGGAGTTGAGAGGTCACTCTGGTGGACATTCTTATGCACTATGTAGAGAACACCTCTTAGGCTTTAATGTATTGGAATAGCTAGAAGTAAATACCTGAAACTACCAAACTCCAACCCAGCAGTCTGGACTCCTGAAGACAATTATATAATAATGTAGATTACAAGGGGTGACAGTGTGATTGTGAAGACCTTGTGGATCACACCCCCTTTATCTAGTGCATGGATGAGTGGAGGAATGGGGATAAAAACTAAAGGACAAATGGGGTGGGATGGGGGGATGATTTGGGTGTTCTTTTTTCACTTTTATTTTTTATTCTTGTTCTGGTTCTTTCTGATGTAAGGAAAATGTTCAGAGATAGATTGTGGTGATGAATGCATAACTATGTTATCATACTGTGGACAGTGGATTGTATATCATGGATGATTGTATGGTGTGTGAATGTATTTCAATAAAACTGAATTTAATAAAAAAAAATAAAAATCACATCCTCCCCCATTCTTAACCCCAGGCATATATTGATAGATTTGTTGTTTTGAGAATGTCATAAATGGAATCTTAAAATATGTAACCTTACAAGACTGATTTCTTTCACTAAGTATAATGCCTTGGAGTCTCATTTAAGTTGTTGTATGAATCAGTATTTTATTCTTTTTGTTGCGGAGCAGTATTCTGCTGTATGGATATATCAGAGATTGTTTGTCCATTCATTTGTTGAAGAACATTTCAGTTTTTTCCAGATTTTAGTGATTGTCAATAGAGTGTCTACAAAGACTTTGATACAGGTTTCTGTATAAATGTACATTTTCACTTCTCTAGGATAAATTCCAGAAGTGGGATTGCTGCATCACATGATTAAGAAACAAACAAATAAAGAAACAAAAATAACTCACTGGATATTCCCAAGAGTAGAATGGGAATGACAGGGAAGAACCAGAAAAACAACTGATAAAAATCAGGAACAAAATTACATCCAAAGATTCTAGTGAAGAATTAAATAGAAAACATTTGAGTTACCATAGCACCTGACACACGGAAAGAGCTAAAAAAGTTTGTTTCTTTTGACACAAGGCAAAATGCATAATATTAACAAAATATTAACAACACAAGTGTTAACAAAAGCTATTAATTTCAGTGTTTACCCCAATTCTCTCTGATTTAAAAAAGTCAAAATGTCTCTAAAGAAATTTTGAAAATATTACTACAACACCCTGAATGTTTACTGTGTATACTTTTAATTTATTTTTATTTGTTTTCTGGCATAAATAGCCTTCTTGTGGTCCTCATTCTTAAGTTTTATAGAGCAAATAGAGGCAAATATGACAGACTCTATAGGCTGTAAGTTTTATATTTAATAATGTAAATTTTGATAGTCAAATATTTGATTTTTTACTTGGGAAAACAGCACATTTTGTTTGTTAATAAACTTTATTAAACAAACGTTGTTTTTTTTTTTTTTTTTTTTTCTGCCTACTGGAGTTTAGTGTAGTGCTAACATTCCTACATATATTCCACATCCTATCCCTTGTTATATGAAGGAGACAGGTAGTTTCCTAGCTCATTTTCTAGCAATGTAGCAACATACAATAATGTATCTGAAAACCTTTATTGGTTTGTGCACTCATTTTATAAATGGAGAGTCTTTCATTATGATTATGTTTTTTAAATGGCATTTTACCAGTGCTTTGAATGGCTGTGAGAAACTTTACAATGGTGCTGTTGTATCCTGAGGACAACGGTGCTTCTGAATAGTCTGTAAACAGCAGCCAAAGATGACTCCCTGTGCATAGCAACATTTGAAAAGAATTTCTCACCACTAAGATTTGCATGATAAGTTTATGGACTCTGGCTTTACCAGCTTGATTGAACACATTGCATTTTGCTAAGAACAGCATGTCAACTAGCACAGTCAGCATCCATATACATCTGGGAAAACTGCAAGTGTTAGAATTCTGCCATGGGACTGAAGACAAGTGAAGCTTTGTCAGCTGTCGGTTAGACATTTTATTCAACTATCTATTTTACAGGTGATGAATGAAAAGTGTTTCTACTATTCAACACAGAATTTCATATATTGCTGTTTGGATTCTGCTTGTTCTAAGGGTAAAAAGAAGAGGAAGCAAGAAAAAGCACAGGAAAGGAGAAATACTCTCTTTCATTCCTAACATCTGAAGAGACAAGAAACAAAGAAAAATTATAAATTGGTCTGAGAAAGCTTCTGGAGATTGATAGGCCCAGAGAAATGCTATATGGCATTGATTCATTTTAGGAAAGGTCATTAGTTTCTCTGTCTTTCACAAAACAAAACAAAACAAAACAAACAGATACAGGATATCCCCTAACAATGAATTTGTAGATTGTCTTAAATGATTAGTAATCTCAGCATAGTTCCGAAGAGCCCAGGTTTGAAATTCAGTTTGTGAATTACTTTTGCTAAATTATGCACAGAACTAAACATACAAATTATTGTCTAAATGATTAAAATATGTGCTTTGAACTTTCAATTTAATTTTGCCCAGTATAAACTGCACTGAAACTAGCTTTTTTAAAAAAAAACAAAAAACAAAACCAAAAAAAACTAAGATCAACAATTACCATGACTGGAAATTTGAATAAAAATTTGTTTGAAATAATATTTAAAGTTGTTGAAAGCAAATTTAGGCATGTAGTCAGTCTCCTTGTGTATGCCAGAAATGGGTCAGCTATCTAGACAATGGTGAATTCAGAAATGGGTAAATAATTTGTCATAGGTGCTTAGCAGTTTGATGTGACAGTATGACACCACTGATTATCTTCCTGGATATTTATGTGAACTTTCATCATTATTCTTTTATTTTCTGTCCTTGGTACCAGTGAATATTCTTAGTGCTTGGGAAGGTATTGGGACTTAAGTTTGAAGTAGGATTCAAGAATATGGGGAGACTGAGAGATATAGGAGGGCTCAGAGATGGCACAATGCCCAGTAATGCAAAGAATTTCAAGTTTCAGGTGAGGGTTCAGGTTGTGGTGGGTCAAAAATGCCCAATGCATATATTGGTTGATAATTAAATAAAATATTTTTTAATCTGTGACATTGTTCTTTTGACACAGATGCCTACTACTGCTTTGTTCTTTATAATTCTTTATACTCTGGAACCACACCATGCTTTTAAAATGGGCAGATGTATATATTTCCCCAGTGTGCTCATAAATGCTGTTGGAAGGGGATTATTTTAGTAATCACTAGAACAGTTTTCTTATGGTTGTATGCTCTTGAATAAAGGTGTCAATCAAATCTATCAAAAATATCTCCTGCTGGAAGATACATAAAACGAAACTTAGTTAAAAACTTAGTGTAAAACCACCATGCCAAGTTATCAAAGTCAATATTAGAGTGTGATTCTGCTGAAATCAAGGTCATAAAAGGGAAATTAAAATTGCTAGAAAGCCAAGCTAGTCAGTACATTAATGAAGGAAAATCAGAAATTAATATCTGAAGAAACAAATTCAAAATTGAAGACGTGCATAGTTCTAAAAACAAAGCAGGGAGAAAATAAGAAAATTTGGGCCTTACACAAATAAGGTGGTGATTCCTTAGATTGGGTCCAAAGACTAATTCTGAGACTTTCTTCCCCAAAATTTGTCTTTTACAGGACTCTACCCATCCCAATATTTTGCCTAATTATTTACTGAAGTAAATGAACTGCAGTGTTGGCTCTGGCAACTTGTGTGTCACCATGACTCCTTAGGGACAGTATAATTGTACAGTGTCAGATGTCCTTTTCCACTGTCACCATGAAGTAAGCAACTAGTAACAAAATACATTTGAAGGCTCTTACAATAAAGTGAACACAATGCATTATAGGTGAATCGTGTTTTTTAGGAAAGGAGATCTCTATAGATATTACAATCCTTTTAGTAATCATTAAATATTCTTTAAAAAGTAAGGTTCCCCAGGAGCCCAAGAGTTCTATCAGATTGAGGCATTTCATGGCATCTTGGAAGAAGAGTTCTAAAATGAATATAGTGATCAGTGATCATATAATCATCACCTGTTGTACTGATTTGAAACTGTCACATGCCCCAGAAAAGCATTGCTTTTTTAATCCAATCTTGTGGGTGCAGACTCTTGTGGGTGGGGCCTTTTGATTAGGTTGTTCCCATGGAGATGTGACCCAACCAATTGTGGGTGGGACCTTTTGACTAGATTATTTCCATTGAGATTTGACCCTGCCCATTCAAGGTGGGTCTAAATTAGTTTACTAGAGTCCTCAAGAAAGCTTAGGGGGAGAGAGAGAGAGAGCTCAGAGCTGACACAGACCCAATGCTTGGAGATGCAGACAAAACATTTGGAGATGCTAAGCTAAGATACGAAGCCCAGAGCTTGCCCCAGAGAAGCTAAATAAGAACCCACAAACACCTAAAGTGAAAGCTACTGGAATCAGAGACTGAAAGCAATGCAACCTGGGAGCAAAGGACCAGCAGCTGCCAGCCACATGCCTTCCCAGCTGACAAAGGTGTTCCAGATGCCATCAGTCTTTCTTCAGTGAAGGTATTCTCTTATTGATGCTTTAGTTTGGATACTTTTATGGCCTCAGAACTGTAAATTTGTAACCTAATAAATCCCCTTTATAAAAGCCAATCCATTTCTGTTATATTGCAGTCTGGCAGTTTTAGCAAACTGGAACACCTATATTAGATTGAGTTATGTACCACAGAAAACACATGTTCTGGATCTTAATGTGCATTTTCATAGGTGTGAATACATTGCAAATAGGACCTCTTGAAGATGTTATTTTGAGTTAAGATGTGGCCCTAATGAATGAAAGTGGGTCTTAATCTGGATCACTGAAAGCTTTATAAAAAGAATCCAGAAGTCACAGGAGCTAAAAAAGAGAGGACATCATCATGGGATGGTTTACAGGAATACCAAAGATTGACAGCACCAGAATGCTACTGACCCCAGGAGATAATATGGTATTGCCAAAAACCTTAATTTGGAATTCTGGCCTCTGAAACCATGAGCTGATAAATACTTGTTGTTTAAGTCAAATCAGTTTGTGGTATTTGAGACAGCAGCTCTGGCAAACTAACACATCATCTAAAATAGGACACTTTTGAGAAAGAAAGAGGTTCAGTTAATAATTTAAGCAAGAACAAGAGGTAAAATTTAAGATGACTACAGCAAAAAAGGATATCTGTTCACCCTATATTTATATGCCAAAATCATAGTGGCATTTGTTTTTGAACCTAAAGTGTACAAGGAGGATATGATAACCATCTAGTTCTCTCTCTCTCTCTTTCTCTCTCTCTCTCTTCTCTCCTCTCACTCTTTTCTTCCTCTTTCTCCCTCTCTCTGTTGAACTCTTTTAGGATTCATGATCTCTCAAATGCTTCACTTTTGAAGTTAGAGGCTCCTACTTCTGCTCTTGAAGAAGACTTCCAGGAACCAAACAGGATGAAAAGTAGAAAGAAACCTTTCTTATTTAGGTAGAGTGCATACTCAAAGCTCACATATACTTCAGGCCACTACACTATGGTAACAAATTATATGTGAGCTTAAGTGGGGAAAGACCTCACTAGCTAACAAAATTATTTGCCTGGAATATCCCTTAATATATATAGATAATTTAAAAATGAGCTATTCATATATTTTTCTAAGCAGTAGGAATATTATCATCCTCCTTTAACAGATGTTGACCATTGTGTCATATAGAGATTAGCTGACACAAAATTACAGAGATAGTAAATGGTAGAGCCAAGTGTCAAGTTTCAGAGTCTACTCTTTCAACCACTCTTATCCACTGCCAATTTTCTTTTAGCATTAACTTGTATGGAATACAATTCAAGACAGTTTGGCTCCAGAGTCTGTATTGCCATAGCCTTGTAGGAAGCTGGTAGAATAGTGGTAGTTTTTGAACAAATGAGAACATATATGTGCTTGACAGTGAAAATTGAAATAAATCATACAGTCCTTGTTTTAAGGAGATTGTAGTCTAGTAAAGAGAACAATTATAGAGAACTTTCAGGAAGTGTGTTAGATGGAAAAAGATGTTTTTTGAAATTACATATACTTTCTTAAAGGGGCCTCTACTATTCAGTGTTAGAGTTTAAAGACTGGAAAAAATATTTGCCAACATTCACCCTTTTTGCCATTTCTTAGTAAAATATTATGAACCTCAAATGTTGTTAGTCAGGGTTCTTCAGAGAAAAAGAATAGAAAGGAGATTATATACATATATATATACACATACATACATAAATATGCATATATATGTATACATTTATGTATGGATATGCCTACATAAGTATTATACATATACACATACATATATTTAGACATATAAGTATTAAGACTTTTATTATAGGAATTGTTTCATGAGACTGTGGGGATTCTGAATTCCATAAGGCAGTCTGCAAATTGGAAACTCTGATGAAAGTGAGGTTTAATTTCCTAGAAGCTAGATGGCTGAAGTAGAGGTAGGTATTCTTCTTTCTGACTTCTGAAACCCTCAGTTCTAGCTTTAAGACCTCCAACAGACTGGATGCAGTGACTCCTCTGATTAGTTAAGGTAATATGTTTTGAATGTAGATGCAAGTAGCTGCTGTGAAATACCCTCACAATAACAATCAGGCCAGTGATTCCTTGACCAAACAATAGGACACCAGATTCTAGCTAAGTTGGAACATGAAATTATCCATCACAAATACCTTTAATTCCCTTCCAAAGTTCTTGGTTTAGGAGGAAACTTTGAAGTAGGTGGAACTAGTTGACACAAGTTCTTTGAAAATTCAAAGCATTGATTTAATCCTTTATTTTATTCAAAAAGATATTGAAAAAAAGTGATTTTAATAACATTTAAATTACTTTTATACTTATTCTCTATCTTGTCATAAAAAGTTGAGCTTATATCTTGTTTCATTTACTAAAGATGCAAACATATTTCTAACCTTATTGAAATAACATTTTAATATATCCAAGCATGATTCTTGGTCACTTTGAATCCAGCTACCACTGGATTTTCAAAAGGAGATATAATTTTGCTTATCTCCAGTCTCAACCAAAGTAGTTGGAATATAGGTCTATTCCACAAAATTGCTCTTCAGATTTCATGAAAATTTAAAAATGCTAACATAGAGAAAATACACACACATGCATACACACACACACGCTTACCTTTTAAATTTATTTCAGTTTTGGGAAATGCCAGTTTTCTCAAATTTATACTATCTGTTTGAAATAACCTATAAAAAGTTACTAAATATTACATCAAATAAAGCTACACCCAGTCCTAAAATATGTCTCTATATAAAGAGGGATTAATTGCCCAAACTACATATTATAAATGTGGAAGGATATTGACATGTAAATTGTTTTGACATTGTGACACCATTATATTGGAATGTTAAGCTGTATTCTAATAAATCCATAATGTTAATAAGGTACCTAACTTTCAGTCCTGCCTTTGCCATAAATTATGTTATTAGGCAAGCCATTTAATTTCCTTGGATCTCAAATTCATCACCTATAAAATGAAACAGCTGATTAAATGCTTTGGAGCCGTCTGTGATCTTGAAATATCTCTGATTTTATTAAAGTAATTGTTGGTGGATGTCTCTTAACAGAAATGAGACCTTTAGGAAAGGCCTACACACTGAGACAAAAATGATGAATCCTGTCTGAAAATATATTCACTATTTGCTATTTATTTGTTATTTGAATTGCACATTTAGTTATACAATTCTCTTAACAGATGAGATACCTGAATCAGCCTGGGTATAGAAATTATCTTGACAGGCATCAAAGAAGGAGATTGCTAGGAACAGGATTCTGAATCCTTGAATCCTACTATGATTACACTTTTAAGGGTTACAGGCACCAAGGGTATGTATCAGGTACATTTTATTATTAGCTTGAGTTTGGCCATTACGGCACAATGACAGGGATGGAAAACTCAAACACATTCAGGGGCCAAGCAAGTGATGTAGATGCATGAGGGGAAGAGGTGCAAGACATTTAGAAGTGGAAGGCTGTGGTGGACCAGGAACATATGCTCCACAAAGATATTACAATTCAATTTAACATTTAAAACCTTGTGCCATTCAAATAAATTTCTTCTGCCACTTCATTTTTCCCCCCTTTCTAGGATATTTCTAATTGTAACCCTTTATATAGAATACAAACATGAGAATTTTCTGAATTGAATGGTAGCTCCAATTCTTACTTTTGCATTTCCAGTTTTAAGCATGGTAAAAATAATTTCCTTAAACTATTTTTCCCTAAACATATAACATTGGCTTTATATAACTTCTCAACAAGTTAACTGATAGAGAAAGAGTGAAATAGAAAGAGAGACAGAGACAGAGGAAGAGAAAGAGAAGAATATGACCTTACAACACAGAGAAGGTGAAAACAGATGTGAGGAAACCATCTGTCTCCCCGAGTCTGCATAAGACCTCATTGTATATACATCTTCCCACTAAATATCTCACTCTGTTATACCAAGGCTATAGTGGATTAACTATGGCAACTTTTTTGGGGCTGTCCTCATATAAAGAAATTTGGTGTATGCTGCGTCTCTCGGAATCTGGGTAGTCTCTGTGACTGCCTTGAGGAATGGAATAAATGCTGTACCAGTTTCTGATTCCACAACTTAAGACACTGGCATCTTCCATTTTTCTGTATCTTGGAATATTCGCTTTGAGAAGCCAGTCATAATGCTGTGGGAAGCACAGAAAGTCTTGTAGAGACTCCCATTTGGACAGGAATCATTGTTCCTGGCTGAGATACCAGCTGACAGCCTCCACTAGCCATATGTGTGAGCCATCTTGCAAATGATTCCTCCAGCCTCATTTGAGCTTCCTCAGCTGACCTGCTTGAAGTACAGGCAAGCCTTTATGCAGGGCCCTGGCTGTGTACATCCTGAACAATGTAATTTATTTTGTCTAAGCAACTACATTTTAATGGAGCAATTTATAAAATAACAGTAGATAAGGGAGCAAAGGTCTTTCAAATATAGGAGGGACTTTCAAGTTAGAGAGAGCTCCCATGTTCATTTTGTCTTACTTCATCAGTATTGGAGAATAAAGTAAGATAGAGATAGAGACGGAAAGAGAAGGTGGCAGGGTTGGGGTTGGGAGAGAGATCCTATATCAACAAAGATTATGCCTCCTAAAAAAGAAATAGTTTTTCATCTTTTTGTGTTTGCCATTGAAAACTCCATTGCTTCTTATCCCAGCCCTATTTTGTTTCCCTGAGGGTTTCCTTGGTCCCATGAAAATGTCCTTCATGCACATTAGAACTTCTCTTATCATTGTATTGGGGAGAAGCAAAACTAAGCTTTTCCTATAAATCAGACAAATGTTCTGGACTATATGCCCTTCTACTCCTGCTACCACACTTTCTCTTTTTCCTTTTCTTCCTCATTCTTCCATATTCAACTTGTAATAGAGGTGATTTCTTTTTTTTTCTGATATAACAGAGCCCAAAAGGAAATGTGCACCAGACTATCAGCTTCCCAAAACTCTGAGAAGTTGTGTAGTATGTGAAAAGCCCTTGGATTCTGGAGTTCCTCAAATCTGGGTTTAATATCTTCCTATGCCATTTATTATCTTTATGATATTTGTCATTTACTTAACCTTTCTGCAAATCAGTTTTTTTTTTTTAAATCTGTTAAAAATCCATCTGCCATTTGCTGTGAGCATTAGATAAATTAAAATAATTTGCCAATAATAAAACTTTTTGTGCAAAATGGGGGTGAAAATTAAATGTCAAATTTGTCTAAAGTTAATAAAAGGAAACCTCTGTTACTTTTATTGCTTTTGTTAATAAAAATATTTTCTATGTGTGATAGTTAAAGTGGTACAACAAAGTGATTTCCTTCAAAGGATTTATTTTTATGTTGGTATTTCCTATTTTAGAATGGATAAAAATATAAATTATTGAAGCTGACAATAAACAACAGGATTTATGTACAAGGAGAATGAAAGATTTATTTGGATTATGTTTTTAGGAAGACTGAATAACTCATATGAAAAATTCATAAACACTTGTTTCAAAATGATGTTCTATTATAAAGAACAAATAATGATGTTCTACAAGGCAACTCTGAGTGTTTCTTGAAAGGACATGTTTATGAAAGACAAAGTTAACATGTGTTCTTATACATTTCCAATATGTATAGTAGAGATCAAGCACTAAATTCCCATTTTAGAGTCAACTTCTTAAGACACTCCAAGTATAACTATGTTATGTGGGTATCTTGGAAGGCATCTGGAGAGGAGGAGTTGTGGGCAGAAGGTTTGTTGTGGGGTGTTCTTGGGTTACACACAAATAAGGAAGTGAGAAATGCAAGATTAGGCAAAGGGAGAAGATGACCAAAAATATGGTAGTGATTGAGACTTCAACTGGTTCTACGGGGAGCTGCGGAGCTTGGATGGGCCTTCAGCGTTTTCCCAAATTGAGACATTGGGGTTAGGTTTTTGTGTTTACCTCAACCCATTGGTCTGTAATTGGTCTCAGGCTGGTCTCTGGGAATCAGCATAATCTGGACCTGTACAGTTCCATGTGGTTGAGGGCAATTTTCAGTTTATTGATGCAGTAGTGAATGGCCAGCCCTGACATCCCCTTTAGCTTGGGAAATGAGTACCCTGAAGGACCTGGAGAGGGAATCTGGACAGTTTCATAATAGCCACAAGATTATGGAACCAAAAAAATTTTAAGATATTTATCAGGGTATTTTTTTCTAAAACCATGTTTAAAACATGTAAAATAAATATTTTTGGCATAGCTTGTTAGAAAAAAATTCAAATCAAAATTGGAAAAGTGTGTTTCTTATACAATTACAGTGTACTTGAAGTGGCTGACAATGTAATACAACTCCCTGAAAGATTATTTTTTTCCCAAATGAGGGCCCCAATGATGTACTACACCATAATTAACACTGAAATTCTGGGAACTACTTTATCATTTCCAGGCACTGTAGTTCCAACGCTGGGAAGTGAACACTGTACATGAGATGATTGATTTCCTATGGATTACAACAGGCTGCGGTTTCTTTCATTATGCAAATTAATAAAATTCAAACTATACAAAATATATATTAGTCATTGAAGATTAACTCATCAATATCTGGGTACAAGATTCTGCACTACTTAAGCCAAAAAGGTCTTCTAACCTTCTTAATTTAGGAATAAATACATTGTGTATCCACATTCTCCATCATACTTATAAACACTTTGTGATTTTTAGATTGGGAAAAATTATAAGGAAAAATTAAAACCTTCTTATAGTATGAACATAATTTAACATACATGTATAATTTTTGATGTTTCAAATACTAGAAGGGCCTCTAATGGAAGATGAATTTAGCATATTATTTTGGGATAGCATAAGGCAAACATTTAGAAGTGCTGCTATAAAAAATAAAAATACAACTTTATCTACATTTGGAAAACTAAAAACAAATAAATAATAGAGATTTTACTTTGTAAAAAGTGCTTTGTAAATGTTTATAGCTAAAATGACTAGTGGTAGAGGAAAGGAGACATATTTTAACAACATAAGGGCATAGCAAGTCAAAGTGAACACAAAGCAAGGCATTTCTTTGAAATGCCCAGTTATAATAGTGTGTCTGGGGACTGTGCATTCTCCTCTAAACTGAGTTTCATATTAAAAAAAATATCCTACCACAGCAGTCTTCAAACTTTCTAGTGAAATGACCTCTAGGGAGGTGCTAACCCTATCAAAATGACAGTTCCCCAAATTGAGAAGTCAAGTCCCAGGAAAAAAATAGAAAATGTGGTTAGAGTTCAGGGAAAAAAAAAAAAAAAAGTAAAATTTTAATTATTAAAGTTTACTCACCTATTGAATAACATTCAAGTTATTTTATATAACAAATGCATTCCCCAGAATAGCTAACATGTGACCTTTAGCTTAGTATAATGCCATTTTTTTCCCTAAATTTACTTCAGTGAAAAAGTTGACCCTGTATGTCATTAATGTGGATAACACAAACATAATCATCTTCTCTTTGTGCTGTAGGGAAGATACATACATATATATACATATATATACACACATATATATATATGTGGATATGTAATAGGTTGAATTATGTACTCCAACAAACATGTTTTCAGTCTTAATTTTCGTTTCCATTTGGGTGTGAACCCATTGTAAATAGGAACTGTTTTTAAGATGTTATTTGTAGCTAAAGTGTGGCCAACTGAACTGGGTGGGCCTTAATCAGAATTACTGGGAGCTTGATAAATAGAAAGCCACAGTGAGGAGCCAGAAGCCAGAAATCAGCAGAAATCAGAAAAGCAGGGGAAAGGAGAGGGCATTGTCATGTGACGTGAGGCAGAGAATGCGGGAAGCTAGCACCAGCACCGGAACACTATTGACTTCAGGGAGAAAGCAAGCCTTGCCAATACTTTGATTTTAGACTTAGCTTCTGAAACCATGAGCCAATAAATTCCTGCCCATTATGTGTCATTTGTCGTAATACTTGGAAACTAAGACACTTAATATACTTGTATCTCTACATATAATTATCTCAATACCATGTAACGGGTTGGCTTAAACAATGGGAACTTATTCACTTATGGATTTGGGGCCTAGAAAATGTGCAAGTCATGGCATCATTAGGACAATGCTGTCTCCCTGAAGACTGTGACATTCTGAGGCTGGTTGCTGATGATACCTGGTTCCTTTGTCACATGGCAGCATCTTCTGGTCTCTTGCTTCTCTTCCAGGTTCCATTTCAGCTTCTTGCTCACTCTGTTTGAATTTCATTCTGCTGATAAGGAAGGGCTCCAGTAATAGAGATAAGACCAATCCTGATTGGGGTGGGTGGTACCTTAACTGATGTAGCCTCATCAAAAGGTCCTACTTACAATGGGTTCACACCCACAGGAATGGATTATATTTAAGAACATATTTTTCTAAGCTACATGAAATTTCAACCCACCACAATCATCAAGTTTATGAGACAGTTATATTAATAACAATTACTCAGTTCAAGCTAAAGTTTACATTTTTTGAGGTCTGAAAATAGAACCATGTTAGATCTAGGCCAGGGCATATGCCAATATAAGGTTGCCTGAATTCAATGATAAATGAGAACTGTATAAGCATGTTAAGCAAACACATACCTGGGCTGTTGTTCTTTCCATAATGTATACCCCTAACTGCCACATTAAGACTCTAGTTTAGGAAAAGGTATAGAAGATTGAAGCAATTATTTAGATCATCCAATCTAAAAGAAAATAGCATTGTCTCAATCTTTTATTACTTCAAATGTAAGGCGATCATTGATTCCCATGATTAATTATTATGATTGCTATTATTATTGTTATTATTATTTTCCACTATGTTTAGTATTCTTTTCTTAGAACATCAATATCACTTAGGGTCTTGCTAAATATTGTGTGTGTAAATTCTGAATATTGCTAGTCTGACCTAAACTACATAATTGTTTGTGAATAGAAAAACTTATGTGACAACACAGTTAAGACTAAATTTTCACTTCAGGTCTCCAGGAAGTAACTTATAAATTTGCAGAAACTGAAATTTAGCTATTTTCTGAAATAATTATAAAATAAGAAGCTTTTTAATTCCAAAGAAAATATATAACATATTAATCTGTATTAATGAACATGTTCTAATTTTAATGGGGCAGTTTATAATACTACAATAGGCTTGTTGTATTATAATTTGCTTCACCCTCAGGTGAGCAAATTTCTTTTCTTTAAAGGGCTAAGTAATAAATATTTTAGGGTTTGTTGCCATGTGATCTCAGGTGCAACTACTCAATTCTGACTGTGGATATGGCTGTGTTGCAATCAGACTTGCTTTGCAAAAACAGACAGCAGGGTAAATTTGGCCCTTGGACCACAGTTTGTTGACTCCTATTTTACCCTGACTACCAAAGTTGAATTTCTTTATCTTAAAACCAAAGGAGTTCTAGCAAATACCTCCTATACCAGGCAATAGATTAGTAGAGGTTAGGTCAGAAATCTGAGTATCATGATTCTCACGTTTTCCCTGGTCCCTCTCAACAATCCACCAATAAGGGCCAGAGAATGTATCTTTGTCAAATGTTTTCTAATATATTTATATTTCCAAATCATCTCCTGCTCAGACTTCTGCAAAAACTTTTTTACATATTTCTGAGTCCTGTATTGACACTTTCAATCTCATGACAGGTCCTATGATATTTCTATGATGCATATATTGACATGGGAACCTTGTATTTGAAATCCTATTTGAAATATCTTCTTATTGGTCAATGTCCATAACTATTCTCATTCTGATTCTTCTCTTTTCCTTCCTTACTCCTATATACTCTCAGGATTCTGATTAAAGATTACTTTATACAGGTGACCTTCTATGACTCCTTGACTTGCTTAGGACTTCCTGTCATAAAACACATTATTTGATTTATAAGTTAAATTGTTCTGGTTCCTTGAACATAAATTCTTGGAGGGCCAGAGAAACTTTCTTGTTTGTTGCTTTGCTCAATTGTCAATATATTTACCTGATGTATACTGGATATCCAATATATATTTTGAACAGAAGAATAAATTATTTATCAGGGAAAGAAAGTAAAAACAATGCATTTTTTCTTCAGGCAGAATAAATACAGACTTCAACAGTATAGTTTGTGAAATGCAAACAGTGTAGTTTGTGAAACTACTAAGGTATGTAAATACAAATTTAATATTGTATGATAACCTCTCAGTTTTCTGCAGGACCAACATTACTAAAATTTTATAAGAATGACACAAAAATGTGATTTTTAAAAATTTCTTTCAAATATCTGCATTTCCAAATGTTTTTCTCTTTTCCTAGACTTCCAAAACTTACCCACTATTCAATGTCCTGTTGAAGTCCAGATTCTCTTAATCTTTCTAATTTTGCCCGTGTAGGCCTATTCTGTTATTTATGGCACTTATTTTCAGTACTACACATTTGCATGCTTCCTATTGTATGCAAATTTAAATGGTTAAAATTTCTTCCTGCATGTATTCCTTTGATGCCCATGCAAAATGAATATTCCAGGAAGTAAGGGACATATTTTACATATTTTTTTGAAATCACCAAATTCAGGACAGGGAAATGCACATTGAAGACATTCTCTAAGTTACCACTAAATGAGAAAATTGCAAAGGAAACCAAAAAAAAAAAAAAAAAAAAAAAGGATGATCATAAAATTACATCTGGAAGGAACACTATGCCCAGAAAATTATCAAATGACTGCACATGCAATTTTTGCTAGCATTTTGATGAAGGAAACAAGTGTATTACAAAACTATGAGGCATAGCAGATGGTTAGTTTACATTCCACATCACTCACTTGGTATCTTGGTGTGGAGAAATCCATATGATCATAAAACAGTAGCAATTTTTCATTTCTTCATTTGATTTTAAATAATTTAATGATATGAATTGCACAGAGGATATTCGGGTATCTTCTGTTTTATGGGATTGTTTGTTAAAGTATTGAGCTAGATTTAAGAGCAATGATATAAACAGATTTGGAAGACTCAAGGGGAAAAAAGCATAGAAATATGAGTGACCAAATGTTCAATATAAACCAGAAAATGAAATATCATTTTCAAATCCTTTTTAAAATTATGTGATCTAAAATCATCAAAACTGACTGCAGAAGAAACCAATACTAAAATACTAATGAATATAGAAAGGAATAAATTAAAATGAGAAAGTTATCAAAGAATAACCTGTAATATCTGTTGTCCCAGAATTTATGTTTCAAAAATAAGAGAAAGAACACATAATTAACTGAATATATAAAATAATCCAAAACAAAGACAAACACTTAAAAACTAGGAATTAGAAATTATTTTTATGAAACTAGCATCAACTTTAACAATGTGTTTGCCTGGGTATGCTCATGCACATGGAAGGACATGCATGCCTGCAAACACATGCACAACTCACATAACACCAGACTAATATTGCTTAGAAACATGAATGCAGAAAAGCTAATAATGTAAATACAGCAGAATTGAAATCAACAGGTGACTATCTCAGAAAAGCTGTTCACTATCAGAAAAATGTATACATCGTGCAACAGGTTCAATAAGGAAAAAAAGAAATAACAGTGTGAGGACACAAATGCAAACAGTTCAATCACTGGGTGTAACTGAGCATTCACATGTTAACTCTTACAGACAGAATCAGGTGATATCAAAGCACTGATTTGAAAAGCCAATTTCAGCAAAATCTTAATGTGAAATATTTAGTTTTTCTATTCTACTATCAACATTTTGTTTTGAATTAACATGGTCATCATAAATCTACACAAATATCATATGTTCCATAAATAGTTAACATACAGAAGCATCCTATATTTGGTAAAACATTATATTCTTTTAAAATTTTTCTTCTCAATACTCATTGTTTCACATCTAGTCTTCCAGATGAAGTTTAGAAACTGATTATCAGATTCCAAAACTATACTAGAGAGAACTGACTTACACTGCTTTGAATTAATAGCACAGCTAGGCAAGAATTCAGATGTCTAAATAATGAGTTTTGCAACACACTAAAGGTAATTCTTCATGTTTTTAAGTTCATTTACATATAGTCTAGTAAATATTAAGTTTATTCTTAGATTTCTTTGTGAAATTTATTCCTAGGTAATATTTATATAAATACCTATTTTTTAGTGTAAGATAAATTTTCATACAATTTTAACTTTTTTTGATACTGTATAATAAAGATGCTATTTATTGTATGCTACACTTATAATTACCCAATTTTTTCATACTTTCTTATTAGTTCTTTTCAGCTTAGTTATATCACTATGACTTCACAAGTTTTGGGACTCTTTTTATCTACTATTCACACTGTCATGTATTTTCTAGTCTTATTGCTTATTTCATAAATAACTATCTCATATATGACATTCAAGAGTAATTATGATGATTGACATTGTAATGTAGTTTCTGATATTTAAGGATATTCTCTAAATAATTCACTTACCATAATATACAGTACATTTTCTATAGATAGGGCTTATTAAAAAAAGACTTTATTTCTATGTTATAGTTACTAAAAAGAATTATTATTATTACTAACATGTTTCATTTTTAACATTATAATAAAACTGCCAAAATAATCATATAATTCTTCTGCTTTAGCCTCTTAATATATTGAAATGCATTTGTAGGTCTCTTGTTGAACCATCCTTGAGTTCGTGAAATAAATATTTTTGTCATTGAGCAACTTTATTTGCTTTAAAAATTTTTTATTTTGACCTGCTTTCAGGTTTGCAAATAAGGTGTCACAATGGTAGAAAAAATTACCATATACCTTACAATTCCTGTTTTATTTTACTGTTTATCTTAGCATTCTTTTTCTGCATAGAATAAGTTAAAGACATGGTATCCCTTCATCCCGATATGCTTCAGTGTGTATTTCCTAAAAGTAAGGACATTCTTTCATACTTCTTAACAGCCTGTATGTCTAAAAGGAAACCACAAGAAAATGAGAAAATATTTCAAACTGAATAATGATGACATAATATATAAAATTTTCTGCTAGGTGAATGTAGCAAACTTAAATTTAAATAGAAGAAAGGTGTAAAATCAATAATCTAAACTTGTGTAAGAGGCTACAAAATCAGCATCATATTAAAATGGAAGTAAGAAGAAGGATGGCAATAAAAGAGATCAAAGTAGAAATTAAAGAAAAACAGAAAATAGCCACAAAGTAAAAGTTGGTTCTTGGAAAATAATATTTTTGTTAAACACTTAGCAAGACTAATCATTAAAAAAAAAGAAATCACAAAATACCAATATTAGGAGTTTAAAAAGTGATATTACTACAGACCATGCCAAAGTATATTGCTTATTTTTCAAGTAACTTGGGGTTTTATAGATACCTTGTTTTACTTGATTTCTAACATCACTGTGAGCAGAAAACATATTTCTATGTTTTTAAACCTAACAAATGAATTGAGACTTTATTTATGGCCCATCATCTTGGTGAATGTTTCATATGTACTTGAAAAGATACTTCTTTTGTAGCTGTTTGATTAAAAATAACAGTTTTTTGTTTGTTTGTTTGTTTGTTTGTTTCAATTCTGCTGTATGTATGCTTATATTTTCAGGTTCTGATTCTACCAAGTAGTGATAGAAGAGTGACAAACTCTCTTCTGAGTATTAAATTGCCCGGTTCACTCTTTATGTCAAGTTTTGCTTCATATATTTTGAAGTTCTGGTATTAAAGGCATATACATTTAAGATTGTGTGTCTTCTGGATGAATTGAGTTTTTAAACCACTGTGAAATGTTCCACATGGTCCATTGTGATATCTACCTTGTCTGACATTCACATCAGAGTTCTTATGCTTAGTTTTTGAATTTTATATATTTCACCATTCTTACATTTTCTACCTTTGTGTGTCTTTATATTTAAAGTAAGTTTCTTTAAATAGCATTTAGTGAGAGCTTTCCTTTAGATACATTCTTCAATCACTCCATTTTGAGTGAAGTATTTGTCAAATTACTTTTATTGGAATTATCAATAAAATTAGTTTTAAATATCCCATATTGGCTTATATTATACTCTTTTAATTTTTCTTTTGTTTCTTTTTCCTACCTCCTACCTCTTACAGTGTGGGGGGTAGGTAAATCACTTTTTTTGTGTGTGCTCTATTTTATAACCTTGGAAATTCTACTTCCAGCCAGATGGAGTAATAGGGACTGGATTTATATTCCTGCATTAAATAACTAAAAAGTCCATATAAAATTTCCAAGTCAATGTTTTTCATATATGGAACATCAGAAATTATAGCACAGTGATCCCTGAAAGAGGGAAGGCCTGTGCCTTTCTGTAGAGGTATAATTTTGTTGAACACTTAGCAAGGATTCCTAAGTTTGGATTGGTAACAGTATAGTCACAAAAGCAAACAAATGAATATAATATGTTGCAGTGATGTTAAATTTTTATATGCATGAAAAATATCAAAATGACTTAATCTGATGGAAAATTATTTGAAATCAATATTGTAGATCACAGAGGGTTAAGATCTATTCACTGTGAAGATCTCTTATTCATTCAACAAACATTACTTAGAGTGTTCTATTTGCCTGTCAATAGGTACTAGATGCTGGAGCAAGCATACTTTATAAAATTCCACCCCCCATCAAGGAAATTACACATATATCACAAATGCATTTATTAGAAACAAATTAAGACATTAATAAATGAAGGGCAATGAACAACAAAAAATTAAATTAAATTATACGGAATATTGTCAAGTAGCCGATAATCAAAATGTTAGCTTCTGCTGCTAACAAACTACCACAAAACTCAGTGACATAAATCAACAGCCATTTTGTTTAGCCCCTGAATCTGTGGATCAGTAGGATGGTTCTTCTGATCCAGTTTGGGTGAACTCTGTGGGTTCTTTCATTCTTCTACAGTGGTCAGCTAGCAAGTTGCCAGGGGCTGGATGATTCAGAATGGCCTCATAAGCATGTCTGGTAGTAGGCTGTATATCCACTAGATTCCAACTTAGATTCTTTCATACGGTACCCTTAGGGATTCAAATGTTCCAGAAGAGTGGGCACAATGTATAAGCACTTTTCAAGACTGTTTCATCGTTTTGTATAATATTGCATTAGCCAAAGAAAGACATATGGCCAAGATACGGTCAAGGGATAGAGAAACAGACCCTAACTCTTAAGAGGAAGGTATGCATCTTTACATTACAGGAATATGGCTAAAATTCTATGGAAATTTTTTACCATTTTAAAATATTACATCACACAAAGATATTAATTCAAGGACATATTGCCATTTGTGTCCATTAATTTAGGAGAAAATGATGTAACATCATTCAATGTTGTCAAGAATATATTTTGAACATCTCTATTATTGCATGTAGATTCTTGCTTAATAATTCTCTCCTCTTCTAGATAGTGAGCTATCTGAAGTTTTTAAACTTCTTCCAAAATATACAGCTGAACCACTAGACATGGGGTAAGTATTCAAACTGTTAATAAAAACAGAATTAATCAATGTATTTATATAATCTTTACAGAACCAATTCTAACCAAGCATGAATAAAGAAAAAATATTTAATTCGCATTTGTTTATTCATATCTGGATATTATTGCAAAGATATATCCCAAAATGTGCGGTCAAAACACAGATGTTTATTGAAGTATCATTTAAAATATTGAAAAAATGGAAATGATGTAAATAGTCAGCAACAAAGGAATAATCAGACTGTAGTACATGACATCCAAAAATATCACAGCTTTTGAGAATATAAACAGAAAGACTATAGGCCATTGAATGATATTAATATTATAAAATAAATATACATCCATAAAAGAACACAAATAGGAAAAGCTATATATAAAATTAGGGGAAAAGGCTGTTCTTTTTTATCTTAAAATTCCATTAATTTTTTGTTTTACTTATTATATAATTAATTATGTCAAGTTCCTTCTATTCTACTTTGCAGCATTTGTAACTGACATCCATGACTAAGTTTGTTAGTATCTAGAATGATTTTACTTTTACTTACATCAATGGCATTTTTCTATAGAACTCCCAAGTACAAACCTGGGGAACAAAAGAAAATACAGATTATGTCATGCTAAGGAGAAGGATTTGATTTCCTCAGGGAGAATTGTTTCTTTATGTGACATAATGCTGTCCCATGAAATTGTCTCTGAGGAAAAGCACAGATAAGGATTAAAGAGGTTCAAAAATTCCCAATCCCCCTCTTTTTTTCCATTGCTAAGAATATTAAACATCCAGTTTCACTGGATGAATAAATCCTAGCAATTCATAGGCAATGCAGCAAGAAGATTTAGTTTGTGAAGACTAAGTCAGAGTGAAAAGACACAGTACATTGAACAAGCAGTGAATTGTTCAAAATAACAAGTTCTTTGGAATAATATTGCTGAATTACCAGAGATCTGTTAAGTCAACCTTAGTAAACAGTAAATGCAAGAAAGTAGAGATAACAATATCAATTTCCATAATGAAAAACCACTAGTAAAAATAATACAAATTTACATTTATTTATAATGAGGTAGTTAGAAGTAATGTTCAATATTAAAGGCAGCCTGGAGGAATTTTTATTGCTTTATTTTTATTTTTTTAACTTGTAGTCATATTACTTGACTGTCCTTTATCATTATAAGTTCTTATGTTAAGGTACTAGTTCAACATGGAATTTTTCAAAATGTATCCTAACCCAAAGTTCTTTATTTAAACATCACTTTCTAGTGGTTTTTTCTCCCTCTATCAATCCTTTTCTGAGATAGTGAATTGCTAGTTCTTCTTGCACATTTCTGAGGTTAACATCATTTTATATTCATTAGACCAATAGGTCAAATGAGGCACAGAAAGGTTAAGTAGTGCCTACAGTTTCAGGGTTTCTGCGGACAGAGTTATGATGAAGCTGTAAACCCAGTCCTTTGGTGTCCTTTGCTTTATTCTACTGACAGTTGAGAAGCATTCTTAATTAAGTTTACATAATGACATGAAAAACAGATTTGTTACTTACATTAATGTCATGATATCTGACAGAATAATGAACATATTTAATGTCATGAGATATCATTAATAGCATATCAATTTATAACTTTTACATGTATAAAAATAGCAACATTAATTTCACTAGCCTTGTGAATCATTGAATGATAGCTTAGTTTGTTTTTCTAATATTCCTGAGTTTCTTCAGATATCTAAAATCTCCAAGTAGCATTATATTTATTTTGCCACTGAATTTGAATCAAGAAATGCTTCATGCTTTCATCAAAAGCAACTCTAATACTCTTCTGTCAGTTTGACAGATGGAGTTAATGAATCTCCTTCTTTTCAGTCTTCTTAATCTTATTGTACTTCATGGTACATTCCTGTACCTTCTTCTTTTCTCTATCCACATTTTACAACATTTCATCTAATCTCATGACTTTAAATACAATTTCTTTGTTGAGTCGTTCCAAATTTATTTCTTTAACTTCTTTTTTCACCACAGTTGTATATTAAAATGTTAGTTTAAAATTTTTTGGATATCTATTAATCATTTCAAATATAACATAATCTAAATTGAATTATTTACTTTCTCTCTCCCAATTCATCTTAGACTATGAGTAAGGCACCGGTATTAATAGTCATTTCAACAAAGCAGAAGAGGGCCATGTTAATATTGAGGTGTGGATTAGTTATCTAGTTTAATAAACTACATTAAGTTAAGTAAAGAGATTAAACTAAGATCAAGAAGTTTGAGGAACAAAATCCATGGAATTGTGTAACAATAAATAGGGGCCAAGGAAAGAGACAAAAGATAAAGGATATTTCCTTTACCAGCATGTGATATAAGAGATACCTTAATAGACTTACACAACCAACTAAAACAAAATGGCAAAGGAAAAATAACTTTGTGAAATAAATTTTTTCAGTGAGAAGAAACTAATGACATTTCAGATGGAAGGAAGGAAGGAAGGAAGGAAGGAATGAAGGAAGCTGGACTCCTTCCTTTGCAGTAGAAAACAAACTACAAAAATCAGCTTTTCCAGGACTGTGGGAAGATGTTAGAGTACAGAGTTCCTGTACAACAAAAGAACTATTAAACAAGCAGGAACTGTCTGAAACAAATATTTTGCAACTCTGGAGGCCATAAAAGCACTGTACAACATCCAGGGAAGAGTGGGAAGAAGAAGCTGATAAATTAGGGTAAAGAACAGTAAATTGCTCTCTCTCCACATGGCAGCTACATATTCTTGAACATCTGCTGGACCAAAAGGGGGATGCAAAATGAAATGAAATAAAGTTTCACTAGCTGAGAGGTTTCAAATGGAGTTGAAAGGTCACTCTGGTAGACATTCTTATGTACTATATGGATAACATTTCTTATGTTTTAATGTATTGGAATAGCTAGAAGTAAACACCTGAAACTATCAAACTCCAATCCAGTAGCCTTGACTTTTGAAGACAATTGTATAACTATACAGCTTATAAGGGGTGACAGTGTGATTGTGAAAACCTTGTGGATCACACTCCCTTTATCTAGTGTATGGATGGATGAGTAGAAAAATGGGGACAAAACCTAAATGAAAAATAGGGTGGGATGGGGGGAATGATTTGGGTGTTCTTTTTTACTTTTACTTTTTATTCTTTTTGGTGTAAGGCAAATGTTCAAAAATAGACTGGGGTGATGAATGTACAACTATATGACAGTACTATGAACAGTTGATTGTACATCATGGATAATTGTATGGTATGTGAATGCATCTCAATAAAACTAAATTCAATAAAAAAATACAAAAAAAAAGGTATAATGAAACTAAAAACTAAATGGATGGATTAGTTATATCTTAGAAATACCAGAAGAGAGAATTATTGAAACTGAAAGAAAGATTCAAAATTTTATCTAGAATGAACAGCTAAAAAAAAAGGTAAAATACACAGAAGAGATGTTAACCAACATATTGGTTAGTCTTGAAACTTCAAATAATATGATTGTCTGAGTATTAGACAGAACTATATGAATTTGCCATTGTTTTGGTAAAAACGGTTGAATATCAGAGATTTTTTACAGTTAACCCTATCGTAAAACCCAAGTAATCAACTCAATGATTATTAGAATTGGTAAGGGAAGTTAACACATTTATTGTACAAAAATCATTATGAAATAGACAACTCTATATATGTAAACCAATACTGATCAGTATAAGACTGTAATTAAATAAGTCTTCATATACAAACGGAAACAATAAAACATGCTTGGGAATAGACTTGCCAAAAGAGAAACAGTGTTCTTATGGAAAAAATTTATTAAAATTTATTAAAAGTCACTAATGAATTCCAAAATAAATGATGTAAATAATATGTGTAGACAAATTACAAAACAGCAGAATATATTGTCATGCATATAACTAATAAATCATTCATAACCAGAACATGAATTAAATTTCTTACAAATCATTAAGAAAATAGAAAACCAACAATAGAGACATGGAACAAAATATATACATAAGCATTTAACAAGCAGGAAACAAGCATGATAAATAACGATATGAAAAGATTCAAATCCACCATTTTGGAAAAAAAAAAAAGGGGGAGTGGTGATAACACCAGATTTCGATCAGGATGTGGTGGTAGGAGTATAAGAAAATGCACATACCTTGAATTCTAGCAGTTCTACTCAAAGATTTACCCAGAGAAACTTTTTCACCTTGTGCATATGTACAAGAATGTTCAAAGCAACATTGTTTGACATAATGGGTAAATTAGGACTAACCACGTATCTACTAATAGCAGAATTAATAAATAAGATGTGCCTATATATTTATACACAACTTTGCAGTACTCAAAAATAAATGACCACAATTCTTCACAGAGAAAAGTTTAATCTCAAAGATAAAATATTTCATGAAAAAATGAATTACAAATAATACACACTGTATAATTCTTGTTACATAAATTGCCAGAAAGGAAAAATTAATATATTAATTAGTGATACAGATATATGTGTGTTGAAACTCTAACAGAAAGTGAAAGTGTGAGTAATACAAAATTTAAGATAGGGGTCATCTCTATGGGGAAGTAGATAAAAAGTAAACAACACACAGACTCCCAAGGAACTGGTTGTTTTCAATGTTTTAGGCTGGGAAGTGGGAATATTTATATCATTTGAGTAGCACAGTTTAAATTGTGCATATACATTACATACACTTTATAATGAGTGTCATATTTTTCAACATTTTTTAAATTAAAGGAAGGGGTAACAGCCTCATGCCTGGAATCTGGCACACTCCAACTTTTAAAAGACCAACAGAGAACTAGGAAACAAGCACAATATGATAAAAGTAAAAACATGAGTATGGTAGGAATCGACCCTACACAAAAATTTTAAGAATGGCAGAGTGGTCTATTATACTGAGTTTTACTGCAGGAGTGAATAGAACAAAAATAGAGAATGCTTATAGGGTTTGGGAACACAGAAGTCATTGGGGACTTACAAAAAAATGAGACGATGTCTAATTGCTGTGAATTGAAGGTAGAATGGGAAACAAAAAAGTGGGAAATTAACTGGAACACTCTTACAGGAAGTTTTTCCATCAAGAAAGCAGAAAAATAGGATGGTATTTGAAAGTAGGGTTAGAAATTTGTGATGAAAGATCCCAGTGTATCTTTTTGTTAGCCAATGGGAATAACCATGAATTTAAAGTAGAACCCATCATCTTGGCTGTTTTAATCTAGCAATGGTCAGGTACCCCAGTTCAGGTGTAATGGAAGCAAAAAGTTCAAGTAACATATATTCAAAGCTTTTATTTCTAACTTTCTTATTGAATGAGGATAAATCATTCCAGCCAGAATTTTCTTCCCATATAAATGTCATGTCCCAAAACCATTCTCTTCTCTTCTTCACCTGCATGTTCCTCTTTAGTCTAGGGCATTAAATACAAGCAAAGATGTAAACTGAGATTGGTACTTAAAGTCTCTTAGAGGAAGATGGAAATTTTAGTTTGAAAAATATAGGGCCAGGGAGGAGATAAGATGGCGGCATAGAAAAGAGTGGAAGACAGTCAGTACCCCTGGAAGAATTCATAAACAACCAAAAAACTAGTAAATAACCTGGAATAACTGTGGGGAGACAACATGACTGTCCACTCATCATACACCAACCTGAATTGGGAGGAATGCCCAAGATCACAGCATAAAATCTGTAAGTAAAAACTGCCGACCTGCACCGAGAGCGAAGAGCCCCTCCCTTACAGAAGCCTCACAGTGCTAGAGAACAGAACCCTGAACAAGCAAGTGTACCTCAGCCCAGATCCAACTGGGGTTTTAATGTTACCTGCTTAATACAGACAGCGAATCCCCAACAAGTAGACAGAGGCTTTTGGTGACAACTGACCTTGGGAGAGTCGGGGGACATATCTGTCTCAGGAAGAGGAGCCCAGAGGATTGGGTGCTATTTCTGGATGAAGGGTGAATCAGGGAGCTTTCTGTTCCTTTCTGTCTCTGTCAACCTGGGCAGCTCAGTGGAGAAAGCCTCAGCCGTTTTCAGTTCGCAGCTCTTCACTTTAGAGAAAGCCTCAACCATCTTAAAATCACAGCACTCTGGCCAGCAGAGTCAGAGAAATAGAGAATCTATTTATATGCAAATGACCTCTCTGGAGGGAGCATAGCTTCCCAAAAGAAAAGGGAGGGGCCCAGCTTTACTAACTGCCTTACATTCGGAACCAGACCCCAGAGCCTGGGGGAGGAGAGCCGCGGGCCACACCCCCTTACACCAGCCTATGACAGGCTGACAGGTGAACCTTCTGGGTAGAAAAACACAGGGTGTGTCAATCCTCAAAGAAAAACCATCAGGGAAACTGGACACTGAATATTTCCTCCTTCTGTGACCTGAGCTTGTTCTCCTCTGGGAAAACATAATTGGGGTGGCCTAGGAGGTCAGATGGCTAGACAAAAGAAAACTACAACCTGCACTAAGAAAAAAAAGTTATGGCCCAGTCAAAGGAATAAACTTACTCTTCAACTGAGATACAGGAATTTAAACAACTAAGGCTAAATCAATTCAAAAAGTTTAGGGAAGATATGGCAAAAGAGATAAAAGCTATAAAGAAAACCCTGGGCATACATATAGCAGAAAATAAAAGCTCAAAAAAACAACTAGCAGCATCTATGGAAATGAAAGGCACAACATAAGAGATGAAAGACACAATGGAAACATACAACAGCAGATCTCAAGAGGCAGAAGAAAACACTCAGGAACCAGAGAACAAAACATCTGAAAGCCTACATGCAAAGGAGCAGATGGAGAATAACTAACAGTGCTGAATGGTGCATGAATGAGGTGGAAAGGGGAAGCTTAGAGTCATATATGTCACTAGAAGGAAAGTTGGAGGTCAAAAGATGGGAATGTATAAAACTGAATCCTATGGTGGGCAATATCCATGATTAACTGTACAAATATTAGAAATCTCTTTCACAAACCAGAACAAATGTATGACAATACAACTAGAAGTTAATAATAGAGAGGCATATAGGGAAAAAAATATATACTTATTGCAAACTATATACTACAGTTAGTAGTATTTCAGCATTCTTTCATAAACAGTAACAAATGTACTATACCAATACTACGAGTCAACAATGAGGGGAGGGGAGTTGGTTAGGGATATGGGAGGATTCATGTTTCCTTTTCTTTTCTTTTCTTTTTTTTTTTCTTCTTTCACTGTATTTTTTGTCTGGAGTAATTAAAAGTTTCTAAAAATTGAACAAAAATTAAGTGTGGTGATGGATGCACAGCTGTATGAGGGTAATGGGGGCAATTAATTGTACACTTTGGATCTTTGGGTAATTGTACGGTATGTGAACAATCTCAATAAAAAATAAAAACTAAAAAAAGAAAACAAAAACAAAATATAGGGCCAGCAGATGTTTGTGCTCTCCTTTAGTGATATGGCAGCAGAGCAATTAACAGAAGTGTGCTTCAGGGAATTGCTTTCTTACACAACATTACGTAGTGTTGTGAGAAACTTTTTAATCCAGCAACAACTTGGTAGTGCAGGCTTAGAAAGGGGCAGCCTTATTAGGTGCAATAGTGAAATGAGATACACCAGAATAATAAATATTTCTAAATCAATCAAACTCAGAATTTACATTTGTAGTATACTGGGATTTTAAATACTTTTACTTAGTAGGTCACTTAAATGTTCTTTCTGTCTCTGTCTCTATCTTTATCTTTCTCAGAATTCTTCTCTTTGATTCAAACTGTTGTTCTCAAAGCTAGGATATTCTCCTCAACCTCAGAGTACTATATAACTAAAACTGTCTCTGACTACTACTAATTTAGCTAGTGCAGGAAGTTCAGGAAATTTACAAGTTGTTTCTGTCATAGTCACACAATGCCACCGCCATCACATTCTTGACAATGAATCCAAACCTGAAAAATCTTCTTTACCTAGGTGTTAAAATATTAAATACTCTCATCGTTCCCTGGCATTGCCACCAAACCCAGTAAGAGGCTATCATCAACTATTGAAATTATGTTTCTCTATTATATTAATGCTAGTTGTTGCCCTTTTGTGAGGGAGAGAAAGATGAGAGAGAGAGAGAAAGATGAGAGAGAGAGAGAGAGAGAGAGAGAGAGGATAATATTCTTCTTCTCTTGAATAGGAAAGAAAACTGATCTTAATGTATAAACATCATTCTTCCTAGCCTTTTTTTAAGCTTTATCATCCTCCTTTTCTTCCTCAGGCACTTTCTTTATTTGTATTTATTTTCCATTCTTTTGTTCTGCTCTCACATGATGGGAAGAGGGGCTTAATTACTCACACTGAATCTCTTTACTTGACACCAGCTTAACTTGGGTTCCCTAGAAAGAAGAACTTGATGCCCAAATTTATGCATTTCTATCATATTAGAGAATACAATTCCAGATAAGCTGGATTGAAGGAAAGGTGGAAAAAGAGATAGGAAAGGAGGAAGAACAAATATAATATAGTTGGTGCTCACAATTGAATTCTAATATCACAAGACTATTTCTAGAGGAGTAATTTAATCTTAGTCATTGCAAGAAAATCTGTCTGGGGGAGAAAGAAGAATTTATCTGCTTACTCCCAACTCTTGTGATCAGAGATTAACCACAAAAGACATTAACTTTACAGCATGTCCTGGATGCACAATCATGGGATAAGGCACTGTCTCCTTTGGCCTGTATGAAATCAGTCCAAACCTGTAGGTTTGGTTGCTGCTGTGACAACTGGAGTGAATAAATGGCCAAGGGTCTCAGAGAGCTGAGGGACTGAAGATAACTGAGATGGTGACTAAGGAATCTGCAACCCTGCCAAATCACTGTGTTGGCCAGTTTGCTTGTTGGCATGAATCAGGACTTAATGTTTATTTAGGGCAAATTTTCTCAACTGACTTTCCATCCTATCTCTCTCTCTTACCTCTACACATACACACACACACACACACACACACACACACACACACACACATGCATGCACACACAAATACACCATAACATTATAGCATTCTAAGCTGAGAAAATACTTGTCCCCTGATTTTTACAATGAATTTGGTCTCTTGGTTCCAGTGAAAAGGAATATTGGCTGATGGCTTTTAATATCAGAGTTTAGATTTCTTATGCACCAAACTTCCTACAAATTGTGGGCTTTATATAGATATTAGAAGGCAGCACTTCTCCCCTTTATAGCCAACAGGGAATCTAGATTGTTTTTTCTTATTTCCAAATAAAAGGCATAAAACTTAAAAATAGACATATGGAGAGAATAATGCTTTTTATGAAATTATTCAGGGAATATGTGTTCACACACACATACATGCACAACATGTGGTCTTAAAAATGGTTGAGAATATTTGAAAATTTACTTCTTTGGAATACCCAAGGTATATGGCAACTACATTTTGCACAATGGTAAGAATGTTTTCTTTCAGTTATATTATGCTCTGAAAATGGCAAAAATAATCTTAATAGTACTATCTCTCAATTTTTGAGTTTTATATAAATCAGTTATCAAAGAATAGTAAGCTCTTTTATGGGGATGCCCCCATTTGTAAGTGATGCATGAATTTAATTTTAACAGCCAAAACTCAGATATGAGAGATTTATAGCAGGTGAGTGATTGACTTTACTTTATGCATCATTTCTGCATGTGACTCACTTAGAAGTTTACAATTTTTTCTTTGTACTCTCTACCAGAGTGTGCAATTAGTCTTTTTAAATAGACATAACTAGCATTCCTGATAAGGTGTGATGCAAAATGTGGGGTTCCGTCATTTGAGCACATAACACTCTGTAATACGTAATTCAAATAGTCAGCTCTCTTCATGGGCCTTACTGCATGTGAAGCCTTCCCAACCCTCATGTACATCCCAGCTTTCTTTTAAAATAGATTCAATCTTTGCTGTACATTGCTTTCTAACTATGAAATTCTACCTGAGCAAAATGCAGATGTAAAGTATTATGTAAAATGCTATAAAAATTTTCCTGTGCAAACAAAATGAATGGAGGAAGAAATAACACAAAAACTTGTCCCTGCCACATATGTGCGAAGGTCTCCTTCAAAACAGTTGACAGAAGTTCACAGCTAATGATCTAAGCTTGGCTGAAGCACACCTTGTCCTGTAAGTGCAGAGGGTTACTGTTATTGGGAAAGGTTAAGTTACATTAGTCACAAGATTTAAAAATTCATAGAAATAATTTTTGTCTGGTTTTATACCTACAAAGAAAAATAAAGAGGGAAAAGAAAAGTTTGCAGTTTGGCTAGAATCAATCTCAGATTTCTATATTATCTTCATGGACAGAATAACACTTTAAATTAAAATTATTTTTCTTTAGTCTATATCAAGGTTTCTCAACAGCAACACTATTATCAATTTGGATTGGACAGTTCTTTCTTGTTGGAGGCTTTCTGGTGCATTATAGATGCTTACCAACATCCCTGGCCTCAACTCGCTAGATGCCAGTAAACCCTCTATCCCTATCCTGCTAATCCCCCATCATGATGATCAAAACTGTCTCTATACATTGCCAAATATCACCTAATCAGGCAAATTCTTTCACACTTCAGAACATTGTTCTATAATAAAATCTATCAGAAGGCTGCAACAGCGTATTCTCCTACTTCTTCTTTTATACCATAACAGTTCTGCCAAACTCTAGTGATATTGTTTATAAATTTACAGACAATAATAAGTAATAAGTGATTTTACAATTTTACAATGAAACCTCTCTGCAAGAATACAAAGGAAAACAAGGAATAATTTACAGATAAAATGTTTTGGTCTGAAATGTACATATAAGCAAAACAATTGCAAGTCTAATGACTTAAAATGAGGCAAAATTTCATAGAGGTTTTTTGTCAGAATATCATCATAGTTCTTGATCAATAATTTAGATCACAGTATAGCAAAGGTCAGTCTAATTAATGATTTTGAGTTATTGATTCAACAGTCAATAGCATTTCAACTTCTAAATCAAATATGCACTAATTAATACTGATCATAAAGATAATCAATAATATTGACAAGGCTTTTCCTATGCTTTTGTGTGATATTTATAGACAGAATAGGAAATAGCAAAAATTATTCTTTTCAGAAATTTTCTAATACTCCATGCTTAAATATCTATTCTTAATTAAGAAACAACAAAATTATCCCACCTATCTAATTAGCAATAGAAGTTTCTGTAGCATGTAAATAAATGCATCACAAATCAAGGACAATATTTAATTCACTATGAAATAGCACAACTGCTATTATAAAAGTAAATTAAAGATTCTTTCCTATACTCACTTCTTTTAACATTTCCCTCAAGAATCTTACAGCTGAAATAAGACAGAAAGCTAAACTAAGATGAATATATGGGGGAAGAAAAGGGAAACTGAAAACAACTAAAAATAAGGATCAGGCTTAGAGAGTTAAGATAAAGTAGATTACTGCAATATAAATATATGAAAATCCAAATATTTTCTTTATATTGACATTAACCAACTAGAAAATATAATAAAAATATAAACTATATCAGAAACAATATAAACTAACTAGACTAAAGTTGTAATAAATATATTGTTTCTAAAAGAAAATAAAACCACAAAATCTTCAAAACGGGTAGATGTTATTTTCACGAATGGAAAGACTGAATGATGTAAGATTTATATTAGATTTCATTGTTAGAATATGGTGAATAACTTTTATATGCTATTTATCATGAATATTTTACATAAATTTTCCCATTAATCTTTTCAAAATTTCTATGAAGTTGCTATAGTGAGGAAAGTTCAGGGAATTACTTAAACTTGCATAGTCATGGTGGAAGAGTCAGTCAATGAAACTAAGCAAAGTCTAAGTTTCTAATTACTCTGTTATTTTTCCACTACTAGTTTCTATTTAAATTTTTATTGTATTAATATAAATAAAACTCAAATTTTCCCATTTTAATCACTTTTAAGTATACAATTCAGTGTTATCAATTACATTCACACAATATCGTCTACCATCACCAACATCCTCTACCCCAAATTTTTCATCACCTCCAGAAACTCTGTACCCATTAAGTATTAAATCCCCATTCCTCTCACCCCCCAACCCCTGGATGCATATAATCTACTGTCTGTCTCTATGAATATGTTTTTTCTACGTTTTTCATATAAATGAGATTATACAGTATGTCTTTTTGTCTCTGGCTTATTTCACTCAACATGATGTCTTCAAGGTTCATCCACGTTGTAGCATATATCATAACTTCATTCCTTTATACAGCTGATTAATATTCCATTGTGTGTATATGGCACATTTGTTTATCCATTCATTTGTTGATGGACACTTGGGTTGCTTCTACCTTTTGTCTGCTGTGAGTAATGTGATAGGAACATTGGTGTACAAGTATCTATTTGAGTCCTTGCTTTAAATGATTTTGGGTATATACCAAGCAGTGGAATTGCTGGGTCATATAGTAATTCTATGTTCATTTTTTTTTCCAAGCTAAACTCTATCCAGCTTTATTAAAGATGCTTTTCAGAAACAATCATGGTATTTCAGGCAGGACATGGGCAGACAATTGGTAACAGTATACAACTTTCAAACTCCCTTCTTCAATGGACTACCAAAATCAGAAAGCCACTAGAAAACCCAATGAAGTCTTCATTTGATGCTCAGAACAGGTAAAGTTTAGAGTGAGGGTTGACATTTCACATTTAGCATGTTTTTTTACAACTTTTCACAAGCTGAACCTGACTTTCAGGAAATGAAATGAAAACAGCAGAATCATCAGTTTTAAGATCCGCAACCTAAACAAGGACTCACTGCTCTTTTGTAAAATGTCATCTCAGGGGCATCACTGGAAGGTCCAAATTGCCTGACATTCTGGCAATTCTTTTGGGTCAGGGCACAACAGGTTTAAGGGAGAAAAGTCTATGCTGAAGGCTGAGAGGGAGAAGAGGACATAAAAACAAATTTCAGTTTTCCCTACAAGGCATTTGTGCCAAGGTGGCTAATGTGTGTCAACATTAGGGAATCCCATCTCCTGGGACTACAGAGGAAGTCTCTCAAAATTAGAGGGGAAAGGTGTTTTCCTCCATATCAATCCGGCTTCAGAGACATTCTACTAGTGGCACTTGCCCCTTCCCCCCAAAACAACGAGGTGTTCTGTGTGCTAATAACATAGCTTAAAAAAAAAAAGTAAAACAATATTCTGTATTTTTATAAAACTTGATAAAAAATAGTATTTCAAACTGTACAGTCACCAGAAGTACACAGTTATCAAAAATGCACACACTTCACTTGGCATCTCCAGCACCTTCTGCTTTCTGTGCTTGGTCTGTTTTGGCATCTCCATGTTCTGCAGACTTATTCCCATCCTTGCCAGTATCAGCTTTCCCCTTTTTCCCTTTGGGTACCTTCTCTCCCTTCTTTGCACGGGCCTTTTTAGGCTTGGGTTCTGGCTTTGGAGGAGCAAGTTTAGCAGATAACCTTGCAGATCTTCTCTGTGGTTCATCTTTTACCTTGGCTTTATTTCCTTTAGCATCCCCTTCAGCCTTTCTTTTGGGCATGGTGGCGACAGCAGTGAGAGGTAGGAGCTGGATGCGAGTATGCAATGGTGCACGGGCTTTATTCTGTCCTGGGGTCACTCTTGCCTCTTCAGACTGCTTCTATGGTCAATTTTATGAGGAACTGCCAAACTGATTTCCAGCTGGTGCACCATTTTACAATCTCACCAAAGATGTATTAGGGTTCAAATTGCTTATTAATTTCTAAATTCATCGTGGCTGGAGAAATTACTCTGTATGATTTCAATATTTTACAATTTATCAAGACCTCTCTAGTGTGTATGATCTAACCTGGAAAATAATTGAAAAGAATGTATGCACTCCTGTTACTGGGTGAAATGTTCTATATATGTCTGTTAGATCTAGTTGGTTTATAGGGTGATGAAAGTCCTCTATTCCTTGTTGATCTTCTGTCTAAAAGTTTCATTCAGTATTGAAAGTGGCATATAGAAATCTCCAGCTGTTATTGTTGAACTATCTATTTCTCCATTCAAAACTGTTAATGTTTGCTTTATATATTTTGGCACTCTCTTATTGGGGTATATATTTTTCTAACTATTAAATTTTTCCCTTTTCTTGATGTATAATATCCTTCTTTTTTTTTTTTCTCTTGAACATAGCATATAATTGTCTTACAGTCCCTTTTGTCTAAGATTAGCATAGCCTAAAACTCAACTCTCTTTGGTTACTATTTCCATGAAATATTTTCCATACTTTCACTTTCAACTTGTTTGTAGTGTTAGATATAAGATGTGTCTCTTATAGATAGCATATAGGATCATGTCCATTCTGCCAATTTCTGCCTGCTGATTGGAGAATTTAATCCACTTACACTTAAGGTAATTACTGATAAGGAAAGATTCACTTCTGCCATTTTGCTATTATTTTCTGTAAGTCTTAGACCGTTTTTTGTCCTTTCATGCATCCATTACTGCCTTCTTTTTTGTTTAGATGACCTTTTGTAATGAGCCATTTTGAATCACTTGACCTTTCCTTATATAGATTTTTGAGATATTTTCTTTGTTTATCAAGGGGATTACAATTAATATCATAAATCTATTACAATTTACTTTGCATTGATTCCAACTTGACTTGAGTAGCCTGTGCATATTCTGTTCCTACATCCCTTCATCCACCCTTTTTATGTTTCTTTTGTCAAAAATTATATCTTTTGCATTGTGTGTCTAGTAACAAAAGTTTATGCTTGTTGAATGCTAGGCAATATAAGTAAAAGACAGATTTACAAATGAAAAACACTGTAATACTGGCATGTATATTTACTTATATTCTTAACTACACCAGTGTTCTTTATTTCTTCATATACTTTTGAGTACCTGTCTAGTGACCATTCTTTCAATGTGAAGGACTTCCTCTAATATTTTCTGTAAGGTTAATCAAGTGAAAATGAACTCCCTCAGTTTTTGTTTGTCCAAAAATATCTTAGGAATCTGATTTTAAATTTTAAAATCCCCCACACTGAACAAAAGGGAAGGAATTATAAAGATAGAAGAGGAAGGGATAAGAATGGAAGGGAAAGGAAAGGATGGGGAAGAAAGAAAGAAAGAAAGGAAGGAAAAAGGGGGAGGAATGAAGGTAGAAAAAAGGGAGGAAAGAAGAGAAGGAAAATAAAAAAGAAAAGAAATAAAGAGAAAAAATTTAAGAAAACTCAAAACATAGAATTTTTGAGAAAATGATTCCCCTTTGGTCCATATTTTTGCTCATAGCCATTAAAAAATGTAATTAATATCAAATGAATGAAACAATTATTAGTTTATGATAAACAGAAGTAAGTTGAATTATTTGTTTCATTTGTATTGGTAATTATGGTAAGCAGTTAAATTGTATTTTCAAATGTTTGGAATAAATCTGTAAATGACTTAATATTTTAGAGCAGTTTTAATTCTAGAAATACTTGAATACAAAAAATATCTAAAGTTCCTTGACATAGTAAAGTTGGTATGACATGCAATTTTTTTTTTTTTAGTATTATGATAACAGGATTCTAAAGTAGTGGTTACCAAGTTGGAATGGCACAAAAGTTAAAATTGAGCAATGTGGTAAACTATTTCATGCAATATATTTTGTATGTTTTGTATTTTTAATTGACTTTATTTTTTAGAGCAGTGTTAGACCTACAGAAATCTTGAGCAGAAAGTACAGAGGGTTCCTATATATATCCTTTTATCTTTCCCTCTGCACTGTTTCCCCTATTATAAACATCTTACATTTGTGTGATTCGTTACAATTCATGAAACAATATTAATACATCATTATTAACTAAAGTCCATAGTTTAAAATAGCATTCACTTTTTGTGTTTCCTGGCTCTATGGGTTTTGACAAACGCAAAATATCGTGTGCTCACCATTACAGTATAAGACAGAAGAGCTTAACTGCCTTAAAAAAATGCCTTGTCCTTCACCTGTTCACACCTCTCCTTCCCCAAATCCCTGGCAACCAACGATCATTTGATTATCTCTATAGTTTTGCCTCTTCCAGGGTGTTATATATTTATTATCATACAGTATGTAGTGTTTTCAGACTGACCTTTTTAACTTAACAAGATTCATCTAAGTTTCCTCCATGTCTTTTCACAACTTGAAGGTATATTTCTTTTTTGTCATTGAAGAAGATTCCATTGTATAGATGTGCCAGTTTGTTTATACATTCACCAATTAAAGGACATCTTGGTTGCTTTCAATTTCTGGCAAATACAAATAAAGCTGTTATAGACATTTGAGTGCAAGATTTTGTGTAGATATCAGTTATCAACTCATTTGGATAAATATCTAGGCAAAATTTATTTTTACATGTGACTTCCCAAGATTTGTAAAGAAAACTTCATTGAAAATAGTTCTGATTTGGTAGACTTGAATAAGAAAAGGCAAATCAGACAGCATCACCACAAGATTTATGACATATCTGATTCTAAAGGAGGCAGTTATCTGATTCTAAAGGAGACAAAGTTTATTTAAATTAAATTTAATAATTAAGAAATTAGCAGATTATGTACTCAAATATAAGAATTTCCCATGTTTATATGGAGAAAATGACAGCATGTGTATGAGGGGGAAATACATGAAACTTTGAGAAGTTTAGATGAAGAATCCACTAATTTAATAATGAGAAAATGGGTGTGGGGTCTTATAACAATAACTGTACACTCACAGATTTTAGAACTGGAAACAGCTTTAAATAAATTAACAATAGCTAACTTTATAAAGCATCTATATATTTAATACTGCAGTGCATTATAATCAGTGCTTCAATTGGGGTGCAAAGCATAAGAATATTATGTAATATCTCCATCGCTGAACAACTATAGAGGATATGGACAAAAAACCACATAGTTCCAAGTGCTATGTTCTCTGCTACTACATTATGCTGTCTTTCTGTATTTTATTAGGAGGAAACTGAGACCTAGGGAAATTAAGTGATTCATCAATGTTCCCCAAGTTAGGGAGTGAGCCATTTGGTAGAAAAAGTAATTTCGATTGCCCATTATGTGTATATATGTATATATACATTGTCAGCTAGAATTGGATTCCGTATTATACATATATATTATCTCTCATCCATTTTTCATAATAAAATCCAGCATATTATATTTTATTTTTCATGCATGTCTTTATTTTAATTACTCATCTATCCATACACTAGATAAAGAGAGTTTCAGTCATAAAGGTTTTACAACCACATGGTCACGTTATAAAAGCTAAATAGCTATACAATCATTATCAAATATCAAGTCTACTTCATTGCAGTTCAAAAATTTCAGGTATTTCCTCGTGGCTATTCAGATACAAACTAAAAAGAAATCTATATAATGAGTTAGTAGTCATAAACATTTGTTAAATCCTAATTTCTCAGTTACACTTCTTCCGTCTCATTTGATGATTATCTCAATCTTCAGGGATATCTGAGAAATGGCCATTTTACGTTCTTCATGCTGGAAAGGGGTGTTAACTTTTTAGGGTAGAGGAGTGGAATTGGTTGACATTCTTGGAGAGACTGATAGCCATGGATTTCAGGGCTTATCTGGCATAGGAACAATCAGCAGCCTTAAGTTTCTGAAAAAAAATAAACTTACTAAGTAACACATTTTTCTAGTCTTAGTTATATCCCAGGGTATTCTTGGGGTTTTAAGGAATCCTGTTGTTTGAGGCTTGGCATACTGTGGCAAATTGTAATATCTGGCTGAAGCTTTTATAAGAGTAACCTCCAGAATGACTTCTTGACCAGTTGAAGTCTCTTAGTCACTGAAACATTATTTTGTTTCATTTCTTTTCCCCCTATTGGTTTAGAAGGCATTATGAATCCCATGATGCCAGGGCTGGGCTCATCACTGGGAGTCATGTCCCACATTGCCAGGGAGACTTACATCCCTAGGAGTCATGTCCAACATACAGTGGAGAGTAGTGAGTTCATTTGCAGAGTTAGCTTAGAGAGAGAGACCACATCTGAGCAAAAAAAAGAGGTTCTCTGGAGGTGATGCTTAGGCATAATTATAAGTAAGCTTAGCTTCACCATAATAGAAATAAGTTTCATAAGGGCAAACCTCAAGTTGAGGGCTTGGCTCATTAAACTGAGAGTCCCTAGCGATTGAGAGAATATCAGGAATCCTCTAGGTGGGGAAGTTTGATAGTTTCACATTTTTTTCTCCAGTTCTTCAAGGGGACTTTGCAAATACCTTTTTTTTTTTTTAATTTTGTGCCCAAAATACACAGAAATGTGTCAGGGTATTACATTTACCAGTATAGAGAAACAATATCTCATTTTCTATTCTAGGTTCCATGTAATTAGGTTGTTTAAATACACTGACAAGACAGGTTAGATTAGATAGTGTGCTATGGTGAATTTAAATTTTGGACAAAATTAACATTTTTTCCTTTGTTCCCAAACAGAAGTTGAAGTTTTAAAGTATAGGAAATAACATCCTTTACCCTATATTCCGATTTACCTAAATCCTAACCAGATCTGCTTCATTCATATCTCTAATTGAAGTCTGGTCTCTTTTTCAGCCTCTTTAGCAGTTACCATATGGAGTAATGCTGACTTTCAGAGCTGCAGAACCCAAACTCTGAGTCTCAGGGTCATACATGTACCTAAAATTCCAGGAAATACCACATTATACACAAAGAGCACAGCATATCAGAATTTAGAAATAACAGTTAAAACTCAGGAATAAATGTGACTGCTGTAAGAGCTTAAATTCTAGAAACCTTTATAATGAGGCTTGTGCCAGTTTGGGTATAGTATGCCCCCCAAAGAGTCATGTTCTTTAATGCAGTCTTGTAGGAACAGATTTACTAGTCTTTTGATTGGGGTAGAAAATTTCAATAGAGTGTTTTTATGGAGATGTGACACACCCAACTGTGGGTAATACTTTTGATTAGATTATTTCCATGGGGGTGCCACCCCATTCAGAGTGGGTCTTGATAATTCATTGGAATAATTAAGAGAGAAGCCAAGAGCCAACATAGACCAAGATGCTTGCTGATGCTTAGAGATGTTTGTAGATGCAAACAGAAGGATGTTTGGAGATGCTAAGTCAAGAGAAGCCCAGAGGTATTTTGGAGAATGCCATTTTGAACACAGCCTGGGAGCAAAGGACCAGCAGATGCCAGCCATGTGCCTTCTCAGCTGGTGAGGTGATTTGGACACCATTGGACATCTTTCAGTGAAGATATCCTCTTATTGATGCTTTTGTTTGAACAATTTTGTGGCCTTTGAACTTTAAACTTATGACCTAATAAATGTCTTTTATGAAAGCCAATCAATTTCTGGTATTTTACATAATGGCAGCATTAGCAAACTGGAACAGATTTTGGTACCAGAAGAGTGGGGTGCTGCTGAGTTTGCAAATACCAAATATGGTGGAACAGCTTTCTAAATGGATAAGGGTGAAGATTCTGGAAGAATTGTGAGGAGCTTGATAGAAAAGGCTTAGATGACTTTGAGGAGACTGTTGATAGAAATATGGACTCTAAGGATAATGCTGATGAGGCCTTAAACAGAAATGATGAATGTGTCATTGCCACCCAGAACAAAGGTCATCTTTGTTTTAAAGTGGCAGAGAATTTAGCAAAATTAAGTCCTGGAGTTGGACGGAAGGCAGAATTTGAAGGCAATAACTTGGGATATTTAGCTGAACAGATCTCAAAACTAAAAGTGGAAAATGCAGCCTGGGTTCTTGCAGATTATAATACAATGTGAGAGGAAAGGGATAAGTTGAGAACTGAACTCTTGGGTACAAGAAAACCAGAAACTGATGGTCTGGAAAACTCTGGGCTTCCAGAAAGCAAGACATGAGAGGCTACAAGCCATGGGAGGATTTAACAAAACCTGGAATCAGCCAGCCATTTCAGTACAAGTCCAGATTGGAGATGGAATTATCCAGGAAGGATTTGTTAAAAGTCCTATTATCTGATGGTTTTCACCCTGTATGTGCATGCCATGCCAAAGAATTTTTTGCAAGATCTGTATAAACAGAACCACTGTTTATTGGAACTGTATAAATGGAACCACAGTCTGGATTAAAAGGGACAGAAAAGGGACATATTTAAGGAAAAATTTCTTCAGAGAAGGCAAAACCATGGAAGCCAAGGTGTGAAGCAAAGAAACCTCAGGCAAGGAGATCAGAGCAAACCATGCATGTGGAAAGGGTGAGTTTGCCTCAGAGGCACAGAGCCAGCCTTCCACCTCAATACTCTGGAAGAGTGCTGCCACCCAAGGCCTCAGAGAGGTTGCAGCACATTCCCTGGGAACTGGGGAAAGCCTGTCCACCACCCCACTGTTCTGAAGGGATTGAGAGTTTGCCCCAGAGTTGGAAGAGAGTCCTATTGCTGCCCCAATGTTTGATGAGGGTGGAACCAAGAAGAAGGTGGTCTCCCCAGTGTGAGGATATGTTGGAGCACTCACCCCAGTGTTTGGAGAGAAAAAGTCCTCTGCATAAGCCTTTGGAAAGTATGGGAGTGCCACTCTCTTAAGCCCCAAGGATAAAACATCATTCTATAAATGACTCTCAGATATTGAAATTGAATGGAGTTTGCCCTGAATGTTTTAGGAATTGTTTTTGTCCCATGGCCCCTGTTTTCCTTTCAGTTTCTCCCTATGGCAGTGGGAACATTTTTTCTATGACTGTCCCTCCTTTGTATATTGGCAGCAAATAACTTGTTCTGAGTTTCACAGGTCCACAGCCAGAGGTGAATTTTGATTAGATTATGCCCATGGACATGTGGCCCTGCCCATTCAGGGTGGGTCTTGATTAGTTCACTGGAGTATTTAAGAGAGAAGCTATGAAATAACACAGACTGAGGTGCTTGCTGACACAGAGAAGCTTGGAGATGCAGACAGAAGGACATTTGGAGATGCTAAGCTAAGAGAAATCCAGAGTCATTTTTGTGAACACAATTTTGAAACACAGCCCGGGAGCAAAGGAGCAGCAGATACAAGCCACATGACTTACCAGCTGACAGAGGTGTTCCAGATGCCGTTGGTCATCCTTCAGTGAAGATATCCTCTTGTTGATGCTTTAGTATATTAACTTTTTTTAAAGAATTCATTTTTATTGAGATATATTCACATACCATGCAGTCATATAAAACAAAGAATACATTCAATTGTTTAGATTACCATTATATAGTTGTGTATTCATCACCAAAATTAATTTTTGACATTTTCATTACCAAGCACACAAAAATAATAAGAATAAAAATTAAAGTGAAAAAGAATAATTAAAGTAAAAATTAACACTTCCCCCATTTTTCTACTCATCAATCCATAAACTGGACAAAGGGAAGTGTGATCCATATGGCTTTCCCAATCACATTTTCACCCCTCATAAGCTACATTTTTTACAATCATCCACAAGATTCATGGAATCTGAGTTGTAGTTTTGTAGTTTAAGGTATTCACTGCTAGCGATTCCAATTCATTAGAACCTAAAAGTGCTGTCTATATTGTGCATGAGTGCCCACCAGAGTGACCGCTCAGCTTCTTTTGGAATCTCTCTGCCACTGAAGCTTATTTCATTTCCTTTCACATCCCCCTTTTGGTCAAGAAGATGTTCTCCATCCCACAATGCCAGGTCTAGATTCCTCCCTGGGAGCCATATTCCACATTGTCAGGGAGATTCACTCCCCTGGGTGTCAGATCCCACGTAGCGGGAAAGGCAGTGATTTCACCTGCCAAATTGGCTTAGCTAGAGAGAGAGGGCCACATCTGAGCAACAAAGAGGCATTCGGGAGGAGGCTCTTAGGCACAATTCTAGGGAGGCCTAGCCTCTCCTTTGCAGCCACAGTCTTGCAAAGGGCAAGTCCTGTGGTAGACGTTTCAGTCCATTAAAGCATCAGTCCCCTATGTCTATGAGCACATCAGCAACCATCGAGGTGGGGAAACCCAACATCCCTGCATTCTCCACCAGCTCCTTAAAATATTTTAACACACTAATCATAGAACTAACTATAAAGGATAAACTGGAGTATATTCAAGTTAAGAAGTTATAGTTACAATTCCATTAAGAAACTGAAAAGCAATATTAGTTTGGGAAATAACATCTGCAACACATATAATTCATTAAAAAACTTATATACAGAAATATAAAAATAAGTCTTTAATATCAATAATAGGAAGACATAAAACCTAACAGAAAAATGGGCACTTCATAAAGCAGGATATCCAAATTGCTCACAAATATATAAAAAGCTGTTTAACCTTATTGTTTTAAGGGAATCTCCATTTCGCTGAACTTGTTCCTACCACACCCATCAGAAATTAAGAAACTATAGTCATTCCTGGGCATTCCCAGAATGTTAAATTTATCCACAATAGCTTATCTGTTCTTACTGGGTTATAGTTCCCCCTTCATTAATTGCTCTCTATCACTAGTTCCCCTACATTCCACATTGTAAATGATTTATTTTAGGAGTGTGTCATTTAACCTCCAGGTGTTTGTGAATTTTCTAAGTCTCTGATGGTTATTGACTTCTAATTGTATTCCATTGGGCCAGAGAATGTGCCTTGAATAATGTCAATTTTTTAAAATTTATTGAGGCTTGTTTTATGTCCCAGCATATGCCCTATTCTGGAGAAAGTTCCATGATCACTAGAGAAGAATGTGTATCCTGGTTATTTGGGATGTGATGTTCTATATATGTCTATTAAATCAAATGCATTTATCAGATTGTTTAGGTTTTCAATTTCCTTATTGGTCTTCTGTCTGGTTGATCTATCTATAGAAGAGAGTGATGTGTTGAAATCTCCCACAATTATTGTGGAAACATCAATTGCTTTCTTTAGTTTTGCCAGTGTTTGTCTCATGTATTTTGTGGCACCATGATTGGGTGCTTAAACATTTATGATTGTTATTTCTTCTTGTTGAATTACCCCTTTTTATTATTATGTGGTGGCCTTTGTCTCTCATAACATCCTTGCAGATAAAATCTATTTTATCAGAGATTAATATTGCTACTTCTGCTTTCTTTGGGCTGTAACTTGCATGAAATATTTTTCCCATAATTTCACTTTCAATTTCTTTGTGTCCCTGTGTCTAAGATGAGTCTCTCGTATGCAACATATTGATGGTTTATATTTTTTGATCCATTCTTCCAATCTATATCTTTTAATTGGGGAATTTAATCCATTTACTTTCAATGTTATTACTATGAAGGTATTTCTTGAATCAGCCATCCTATCCTTTGGTTTATGTTTATCAGATATAATTTTTCCCTCTCTCTCTTACTGTCCTTTTTTTAATGCTATTTATTTATTTTTAATAAATGAATGATTTATTTATATTTTCTAATACCATATAAGTACAGTCAATTCCTTTTTATATTTTTAAAGTTACACTTGTTTCAGTTTATACAAATCTTTGTTTTCAAAATTTATGGAGAGTGACAATGATGGAAGTCTAATCAAGATGACAGAAGGCCAACTGTGACAGATTAGACAAATGTGACCATGGCAAACTGCTTTACCCCTCTGAGCCTCAGTTTCCACTTATAAATTAAGGCCAACACTAGCCACTTTGCAAGATAAGAGTGAAAATTAGTGTGTAGATCAGGTACCTAATGCCATGCTGGGAATGTTAGTCTTCCAATTTGTTTCCTTCCTCCCCTATTTATTTTCTCTTCTGGTAACATATATGACAAAATTTGCCATTTTAACCATTTTTAGGTGTACCATACAGTGGCTTTAATTACTTTCATAATGTTGTGCTACCATCAACACTATCTATTACCCAAAACTTTGTGATTACCCCAAACAGAAACTGTACCACTAAGCAGTAATTCCCCCCTCCTCCAGTCCCTGGTAACTTCTAATCTACTTTGTCTCCATGAATTTGCTTATTTTAGATAGTTTGTGAAAGTGGAATCATACAATATTTGTCCCTTTGTGTCTGGCTTATTTCACTCAACATGTTTTCAAGGTTCATCTAAATAGAAGCATGTCTCAGATCGTCATTCCTTTTTTATTATTTTATTTTGAAATAAATTCAAAGTTATAGGAACAGTTGCAAAAACAATACTAACCCCATACAAAGAATTCCATCATACCCTGACCCCCCTCCCCCGATAGCTCAATCCACCAACCTTAACATGCTGTCACATCTCTATTTCTTTCCCTCCCTCCCTCCCTCCCTATCTATCATCCATCATCTATTGCTCTGTCTTCTGAACATATGAGAGCTAGCTCCACACATCCTTGAACATACACTATAATTCACGTATACATTTCCCATGAACAAGAACATTCTTTTATGCAATCCCATTAAGCGCAGCTAAGAAGTACAACAGGTTCAACAATGATACAAAGCTTACATTCTATATTTCCTTTACCTTATGTCTCAACTGTGTCCCTTTGAGCCACCTGTCCTCTATCCTCTAACCATCCAAGTTCATCCTTGGCATTCAATCATCTATTTAGACTGTTTTTTTTTTTTTAGTTGTGGGAACATATACACAGCCTAAATCTTCCCATTCCACCCCCTCCCTAGCCTTCCATTAGTGGGATTAATCACCTTTAGAATGTTGTAATGCTCTTTCCCACCATCCATTACTAGAAATTTCTCTTCATCTCAAACAGCAACTCCACCCTCATTTCTTAACTCCCCATTGCACCATCCCCCATTTCTCTTAACCCGAACTCTACAATTCATCTCTGTTGTTACATTCTCTGATAGTTTCTTTGTGTTTGCTGTGGGGGTTAAAATTAACCTCTTATATCCATAACAATCTTGTTTTTCCTTGATACCACCTCCACTTCAATAGGACACATAAACTATGTTCCTATACTCCTCCATTCCCCTACCTTTATATATCGTTGTCTAAAATTACATATTTTACATTGAGTTCAAAACCACTGATTTGTCATTAGGGTTTGTGTAATTTATATCATGTAGGAAGTAAATAGTGGAGTTACAGTTCAAAAATTATTGACTTCTATTTGTATTCCATTGTGGTTGGAGAATGTGCTTTGAATATATTCAATTTTTTTTTTCTCTAAATTTCTTGAGGCTTGTTTTATGTCCCAGCTTATGGTCCTTTCTGGAGAAAGATCTGTGATCACTAGAGAAAAATGAGTATCCTGGTGCTTTGGGATGTAAGGTACTATATATTTCTGTTAAAATTCTCTATATCTCTTTCTTCTTTCTGTTATTTCTCTGTTGGTAGGGTTCCCTTTAGAATCTGAAGTAGGGCAGGTCTTTTATTGGCAAAGTCTCTCAGCGTTTGTTTGCCTGTGAAAAATTTAAGCTCTCCCTTAAATTTGAAGGAGAGTTTTGCTGGATAAAGTATTCTTGGTTGGAAATTTTTCTCTCTCAGTATTTTAAATATGTCATGCCACTGCCTTCTCGCCTCCATGGTGGCCACTGAGTAGTCACAACTTAGTCTTATGTTGTTTCCTTTGTATGTGGTGAATTGCTTTTCTCTTGCTGCTTTCAGAACTTGCTCCTTCTCTTCAGTATTTGAGAGTCTGATCCGAATATGTCTTGGAGTGGGTTTATTTGGATTTATTCTATTTGGAGTTTGCTGGGCATTTATGCTTTTTGTATTTATATTGTGTAGAAGGTTGGGGAAGTTTTCCCCAACAATTTCTTTGAATACTCTTTCTAGACCTTTACCCTTCTCTTCCCCTTCTGGGATACCAACGAGTCCTAAGTTTGGACGTTTTATTTTATCTATTGTTTCCCTGATATCCATTTCGATTTTTTTTTTTTTTCTCCATTCTTTCTTTTGTTCTTTCATTTTCTGTTCTGTGGACTTCTAGGACACTGAGATGTTGTTCAGCTTCCTCTAGTCTGGTATTGTGAATATCAAGAGTCTTTTTAATTTGGCCAACAGTTTCTTTTATTTCCATAAGATCTTCTATATTTTTTATTTAGCTTTGCAATGTCTTCTTTATGCTCTTCTAGGGTCTTCTTTATGTAGCTTATATCCTGGGCCATGGTCTTCTTGATGTCCTTTAAATCCTTTGCCATGCTTTTGTTCCTCGATTGTATTTCTTTGATTAATTCTTTGAGGAACTTCATTTCTTCTGATAACTTGATTTGTGTGTTTGGAGTTGGATTGTCCATATCATCTGGTTTTATCATATGCATTGAGATTTTCTGTTGTTTTTGGCCTCTTGGCATTTGCTCTGCTAGACAGGTTTCTTTTAATTTTTAAAAAAAAAAAAAAAAAAAAAAACTTACCTAATTTTTCAGAAACACTGTTTGGTGACATACACTTTCTCTAACTAACCAGCAGATGGTGTCTGTGAGTCACCTATACCCCTCAAGTCAATTCTCCACCTTGTCCCTGCGTTATATGGGGAAATGATTCTTGTGGGGTCCAGCCCGAGAACTCAGCCTGGGTGTGTTGGTGGAGCTGTCCGCCCTGAATACAGGGTGCTTGTACGGGTGGTCAGGGAGGAATGACAACCTCAATATTCAAATCCCCTTGCTTCCCGGAAATTCAAGGCTGCCACAAGAGTCCAAGCCTTCATTTCATTTCAGCCCCAGCCCCTCTCTCTCGATGTCCCACAAAACACTGGACTTGGCGTAGTGTCTCTGGGATCTCTGAGCAGGTCCCCCCACCCAGCTGCGATCCTCCAGGACCTCTGCTGAGGTAATGCTGTTCTACGTCATCATTGTGCGCCATCCCTCAAGGGAAGCCCCGGGCCGCCGTGCCGAGCCGGCTCGGTTTCAGCCTTATGCAAAAATGGTTGAACAGGGCATCTCCACAACTCCCTCCTCGCACAGCTCCTCCTTCCCAGCTCTGGGACAACTGGCGGGGCTCTGGGCTGTGTGCATGGCCGCAGGCAGGAGTTTATCCAGCCCTCCCAGGAGCGAGCTGCTAGCCGCGGGGATTCTTTTGGCTTCTGGCTCTCCGCTCTGTTCCCCCAGCCCCAGGGATAGCTGCAGCAGGCTATCTTCCAGGCCAGACACCGAGAGGCCGGTCCAGCCCCCCCTTGCTGTGTTTTACTGCATGTTTCCAATGATCGCACCTGCAGCCAATCACGCCTGCAGCCGCTCCTGGCTTTTCCCCTTTTTTCTTTTTTTTTTTTTATTAAAAGAGCCCATTGGTCTCCAGACGACAAACCCTGGCTTCCCCGGATCGCCGTGCAGCTGCAGGACTTCCAGCCAGCTTACTGGTTTCAAAATGCAGACTCTCAGTTTCACCAAGAATACAGCCCCTGGGAACTAGCAGATCTCATCCAGCAGGCACATCGCTGTAACCAATATTCTGGGTCACTCTCTGGTCCTTATCTAGTATTTTCCACGGAGGTGTTCCTTAGCCCTGTCTCACCTAGCTGCCATCTTGGTTTCTCTCCTCTTACTGTCCTTTCATGAACCAATATTGAATCTCTTTAGTACTGTACCTTTCTCCATATTTCTCTCTCCTTTCTTTGTTTCTCTGTTGGTAGGGCTCCCTTTATTATCTGAAGTAGGGCACAACTTTTATTAGCAAAATCTCTCAGCATTTGTTTGTCTGTGAAAAATTTAAGCTCTCCCTCAAATTTGGAGAGCTTTGCTGGATAAAGTATTCTTGTTTGGAAATTTTTCTCTTTCAGAATTTTAAATATGTCTTGCCACTGCCTTCTTGCCTCCATGGTGGCTGCTGAGTAGTCACTACTTAGAATTATGTTGTTTCCTTTGTATGCGGTGAATTGCTTTTCTCTTGATGCTTTCAGAACTTGCTCCTTCTGTTCAGTATTTGACAGTCTTATCAGAATATGTCTTGGAGTGGGTTTACATCAATTTATTCTATTTGGAGTTTGCTGGGCATTTATGCTTTGTGTATTTATATTGTGTAGAAGGTTGGGGAAGTTTTCCCCAACAATTTCTTTGAATACTCTTTCTAGACCTTTACCCTTCTCTTCCCCTTCTGGGACACCAATGAGTCTTATATTTGGACATTATATTTTATCTATCATATCCCTGAGGTCCATTTCAATTTTTTTGACTTTTTTTCCCATTCTTTCTTTTGTTCTTTCATTTTCCATTCTGTGGCCCTCAAGGATGCTGATTCATTGTTCAGCTTCCTCTAGTCTTGTACTATGAGTATCCAGAATCTTTTCAATTTGGTCAACAGTTTCTTTTATTTCCATAAGATCATCTATTTTTTTATTTACTCTTGCAATTTCTTCTTTATGCTCTTCTAGGGTCTTCTTCATGTCCTTTATATCCTGTGCCATGCTCTCATTGTTTGTCCTTAGTTCTTTGATTAATTGCTACAAGTACTGTGTCTCCTCTGGTCTTTTAATTTGGGTGTTTGGGTTTGGGTTATCCATATCTTCTGGTTTTTCCATATGCTTTAAAATTTTCTGTTGCTTTTGGCCTCTTGGAATTTGCTTTACTTGATAGGGTTCTTTTAGCATATGTTGAATTATTCAAAGACTAATCTCTAAGTTTTCAGATCTACAGCTTGCTGTCATACACTTTGTCTAACTAACCAGCAGATGGCATCTGCGAGTCACCTATTCCCCTCAAGTCAGTTCTCCCCAACTTTGTCTTTGTGGTGTGTGGGGGTCTGATTCTTGTGGGGTCCATTCAGTGCACCAAGTTTGAGTGTGTTGTTGGTGCTATCTGTCCTGAATGTGGGGCATGGGTCTGAGCAGTTAGGGAGGGAGGGCAGCTTTAATAATCAAACCTCCCAGGTGTTCCTTGAGATTTAAGGCTGTTGCAAGAGTCTAAACCTTCATTTCAGTCTCGCCACAGATTGTCTCTGCCACTGACCCACAAGTCCTTGGTATTGGCATATGGTCCCTGGGATTTCCAAGTGGGTCCCTCTTCCAAGTCGTGCCCTTCTACGTCTTCTGCTGAGGGAAGATTGTGCTATGTCACAAGTCCATGCCATCCCTCAAGGGAAGTTCTGGGCCACAGGGCTGTGTAGGGGCATTCCCAGCCTAGTGTAAGAATGGCTGAATGGGGCATGTTAATTTCCCCTTTTGCACAGCTCTGCCTTCCCAGCTCCAGGACAGTTAGCTGTGGTATGTGAACGGCTATTTTCCATGACCGATATTGTGGCATGTGCATGTGTTGCTGGAAACACTTCCTGTCACACTAGGTTATTTGGCGCAGCTCTGGGCTGTGGCACCAGAGCAGGGCAGGAGTGTTCTGAGCCCACTGGGAAGATCGCTGCAAGTGGCATGGTTATTTTCCCCTTTTGGCTCACTACTGCCTTCCTCTCTCCAAGATAATTAGTAGTGGGTGTGTGAAAAGTTGTTTTCCGCACCAGATATTGAGGTATTTGCACAGCCCATTCCTGCTGCACTTCACTGTGTAGTTCTCACTGCCATATCTGCAGCCACTTTTGGGTTTTTTAAAAAAGAACTAGTCCACCTCCAAATGCCAACCCATAGTTTCCCCACACTGCAGCATGGCTGCTGGATATTCAGCAGGCTTACTCACTCATTTTAGAATGCAGCCTCCCAGTTTCACCAAGTGCACAGCCCCTGTGGATTTAGCAGACCTTGTCCAGCTGGTGCATTGCTGGAACTGGTGCTCTGGGTCACTTTCTGGCTTTTGTCTAGTATTTTTCATGGAGGTGTTTTTTTGCCCTGTCTCTCCTAGCTGCCATCTTTGGTTCTCCCAGTATATTAACTTTTGTGGCCTCAGAACTGTAAACTTATAACTTAATAAATCTCCTTTATAAAAGCCAATCCATTTCCAGTATTTTACATAATGGCAGCATTAGCAAACTGGAACAATCCTTCATCTCTTTGCCATATTTTCCTTCAACTCATTGAATTGATTTATATTTGTTTGAATATTTTAAATTAGTTGTTCAACACCTATATCTTATTTGAAGTGTTAGTTTATTGCTTTGACTTGGTCATGTCTTCATGCTTCCTAGTATGACTTATGAATTTGCCAGTGTCTAGGTATCTGACTTTCTTGATTGGTTTATTTTGGAGGTCATTGTCTCTCTTTTGCCTAGGGTTTTCTCATTGGTTGACTTTGTTCTGTAACTGTTCTTTGATACTTGGTTAACTTATTCTAGATATTTAGCATAGCTTCTGTTTAAACAATCAAAATTCTTCAGCTCCTATTTTCCTGATTCTTACCCTGCCATTATGGAAGTTTTTTATATTTCCCTTTTTTTGTGTGCAGGTTTTTCACCCCCAGGAAAAAGCTCTCTCTTCCCTCTGCCTCCCCCAGATATGTTGACTTGCTGTTTGTTTTGTTTGTTTTTTGCCTCTATATGTTTTTAACACCTCTTTCATTAACTCTAGTAACTTTTTCCTGGAGGTCTGGCTCTAGGAGTAGGGAATTCCCAGATAGGGTTGACCCCAGTCAGATTTTCCCAGGCAATACAGGCCCAAGACTAACAAAGGGGGTGTAGTCAGTATCAAGGTGACTTGGGGGATGAGAACCAGCAGGGTTCCAGTCTTTCCTGTGAAACCTCTTAATTTTGTGCCTTTTCTGTCCTTCCCAGCAGATGAAACTTGTCAACAAACTGCTCCCCAGAGGCATAAAGTGGTACTGTGCCTTTCTCAGCAGACCCTGTCCCTGCCAAGGACATGGTTGACAGAGGTTGAAGGTGAAGTAAACTCTTTCTTATTTCAGCTACTGAGTTCTGAATTCTCTTAAAAACAGTCCCTGCCTATGGCTTGTGCTTGGCCTTGCCCCCTCATTTTTGTTGGGGAGGAGCCACTCTTCTGCCCCCTATTCCCAGCAAGCGGGAAACATTACAGGACTCTCAAACAATACCCCTTTCTCCCTGCTGTGAGCATATTTGAGCCAGGCTGGGGTCAGCTTGTTGCAGGTTGAAATTGTTGCATCTTTGAGATAGGGGCTGGACTCTACTTTTTGTAGGTTGAAACTGCTGCTGATATCCCAACCCCTGGGATCTAAATTCTCTGAATGAGATCTTTCACTTTTGCTGGGCCCTGCCCCCCATTTTTGGGGGAAAGATAAGCCTTTTATGGAGCTGTCTCCTCTACCTGATTAGTTTCTTTGCCTTTCAATCATTCCTTAATTCCACTCTTTACTGGGGCAAGGCTGAAAACTGAGAATGCCTGTTGCTGCCTTTAATGAGATTCTAATGAAAAATAGAGAACAAGAAAAAATTCTGGTCCCAGAGCCAGCCCCCAGCTCCCTGGATCACCAATCAATAGCCAGAGTTGGTACCCAGCTCTCTCTGCTCCTTTCTTGGATCACAGCCCTTTTCCAGAATTCTGGGCTCAGTCAACTCAACACACCTCTGTGTGTGTGCATGTGCATGTGTGTGTGTGTGTGTGTGTGTGTGTGTGTATGTTTATTCTCATCAACTCTCCCCCCCTCCCTAATGGGGGCAGGGCTAATATTAATCTCTGGATTTCTTTATTCTCTGGGCTGTAGATTTATCTGTGCTCAGAGTTGGTATTCAGCAGTCTGAGTTTGTTAATCAAATCTGCAATTGGAGCTTGGTTGAGGTTTCCTTGTCTTGCTCCTTGTAGAGAGGGCTTCTGTGTCCCACTGGGGAGAGACACAAGTCAGCATGCCATGTCAGTGGGGGAGGGGCACAAGTCTCCATAGGTAGATTAACTTACTTACAGTTCTGTTCTGTGATTTATCTATCTTGGCCCTTCCACTCCTGGCTGGTGTACTGTGTGCATCTGGTCACAGAAGTCCCCTAAACAATTGTTCTGTACAGTTCCTGGCTATTTATTAGCTACCCTAGAAGATGAATTAAATCCCATATCTCTATACACTGCCATCTTGCCCTGCCTCCCTGCAATATTTTGCCATTATAATTTATATTCATTTAACACATTCTTTTGGAGATTAAGGGTAATGAAAACAGAAGAAAGAATGAACATCAAAACTGCTGTATGCATTTAACAACTGTGGGAGTAAGGGGAAATGTAGACTCAAATTTTGAGAGACATATGTAGGAACTGGAAATTGGAACTACTACCAGATAATGGCATTTCCTTCTCCTGCTTGACAAGATGGGATTTTGTTTATTTTATCAAAGTTCTAAATAACCCAAATTAATTTTAATTTTGTTGTCTTAATGCAATTACACACAAACTCACACAGGCACTGAAAGGGTAAGCTTGTTTTGCAAAGAAAGAAGTCTATATGGTGTACTTCCTCTCTAAGTAAAATGATACTAGTTTAAGAGTTTTATTTTTAGTAGTCAAACCTTTGGGCTTTAAGTATAATAGCAAACACACACTGATAAATGCATTGCACTTGGTGATTGCCCCATTCCTATATGATAAATATGTTTTAAATAGAGGGGTTGCAAAACTCTAAACTCCATGCATATCCCTGATTCTAATGTCCCATAAATTATTCCATAATCTGAGCTCAAATGCTGCTATCATTTCACTTTCACCTGCCTGTCAATTGTCAGTTTAAGAGACTCAGCTGTATTATTTTTTTCTGGTATTCCCATGAAAAATGATGGGAATTTTCACATGACAGTTAGTAATTGCAGAAGTTCCACAGGGACTAATATGCAGTGTGCAAGTTGAAGCAAGAAAGTCTGGATACAATTATTGAAGTCATTTCCCAGTGCACCACAGGTATCCTCTAAAGATGAGGAGTGAATAGATTTATTTATTGCCCTCATCAAAAACTTCAGTCTGATGAATTAACCAGTTTGCATCCATGTGAAACTCTCTTCCACATTAGATTCAGCCTCTGCCTACTTCAATGTCTAAAAATAAAGAAAAAATTCCCCTCCCCTTCCATGCAGCTGGATAATAATTGCTTTCATGGTGCAATATTTCGTTAGCTTCCTATCCATTATAGGAAATACAACTGGTTTATTTGAACAATACAGTAAAAACTGGGGGTTCAAAAGTAATGGTCAACTTAATATGAATAGAAGAAATTTGGCAGATGGAAATTTTGAGGTTCAAAACCTTATGTCACTCAAGATGCTGAAATGGGGAATAGGGTGAAAATGGAGAGTGTGTAGATATATCATATTTCAATGTCTGTTTCATGCTATTGGAGGCTCAAGACATTTTTGCTAGTTGTTCTTATTGTGCTTCTAAGTTGTATCATGAATTTCAAAAAGAACTTAAAATAATAAGTATCATATAGAAATCCCTCTAATTCAGAAAGTTTGTTGGCATGTGAGGCAAAACCCATGTAAAAATTTTTAATAAAATAAGAAAATGCTTTAACCTAGGTTATAGATTATGATATAATTTAGAGCATAAAATCTAATTTAGTGATAAAATAGAATTATCAAGCACTTAAATCTATATGGTTGTTCTTGGTTCATTGTCTTTAAATGTAATGTGGAAAATATCCCTCTTTCCTTGACTAATTCTTAGATTTTCCCTTCCATGAAACAATAACCAAATATTTATGGCTGGAGCTCACAAAATACAACAAGCAATTGTATTTTTATTAAAAATGGTTATAAAGTAGTTTCATATTTGTTTTCATTGGATGGTGAGACTAATTGCTTGGCTTCTGCAATATCAGGGAGTTCTCATGATTCCAGAGATATAGACTGTTTAAGTTCTAAGCTGTTCAAAGCAAATACCATGAAATGGGTCAACTTAATCAATGAGAATTTGTTCATTCACACATCTGAGGTGGGAAAATGTCCAAATCAAGATATCTCCAAGGCAATGCTTTATTCCCAAAGACTGTCTGCTAGCTTGGACTCCTCTGTCACATGACAAGGTGCATGGCAGTGTCTGATGGTCTCTCTTCTCTTCTATGTTTCATTGATTTCAGCTTCTTGCTTATGTGACTTTAGTGCTGAATTTCATCCACTTATAAGGACTCCAGTAATAGGAGTAGACCCATTCTGGTTGAGGTGGATTACATCTTAACTGAAGTACCCTCATCAAAAGTCCTCCAACAAAAGGTTCACATTCACAGGAATGGATTAAATTGAAGAATATGTTTTTCTGGGGTACACACATGTTCTCACCTCATATACACTCTTCCCCCAAAGGGAAAAAATTGTTAATTTCTACTTTTTCAATAGTATAAGCTTTAAAGCAGTCTCAAAACTCATTTGATCTATTTCTTAACTTTTCTTTCTATCTCTCCTGTTTCTTTTTTATGAATTCCATCCATTATTTATACTGAAAGCCTTCCCCCACCTAGTTTTCTTATTTAGCTAGAAGGCAGACTTGTGTCATTATTAGAATTTAGAAGGTGTTTGGAAGAGTGCTGACTACTAGTCAAAACATCTGGTTTCATGACACTTGTCCCCAGAAATTCAGTTGTGGACAGAATTCCATCTGGTACATTACTATATTCCAAGCAATTTGCATCATTCTTTGCACATGGACTCAATAAATATTTGAAGTAATGAGGGAAGGAAGAAAGGAGTTGGATCTTGGAGAGAAATTTAATCCTTTTGATAAATTCATTCCAGTTGAGAAGAAAGAGTAATAAAAACAAATATGTAGATAAGCAAGTTATGAGTCAGTTGTGACTGTTAATAAGGAAACAAAATAAGGCAGTAAGATAGAATTAATGTACCAGGACACAGTTTAGTAGGGAAGGGATGGAGGCCTCCATTTGTTGGGTGCATATAATTTATATGTCCTTTTGTCCATTATGTCTTAAAAACAATCAAACTGTTTAAGACTCAATTCTTGATCTCTCTCCTACCATATATCAAAATTTATCCTTCATCCTTTTATGCCTGACATAGGAAATGGTTCTATCATTCAAACAATTATGGAAGCCAGAAACTATGCTGCTTACTCTCTTTCAACTACCACTCCAAGTCAATCACTGGGTCCTAATGATTTCACTTCGCAGTATCTCCCAATATTCATTTCCTTAAATCTCCATCACTACTAATAATGCACCACCATTTTAGAAATTCATCTACATTGTTAAAAAATGGTTCTTTCTGCCCATTTTGACCCTACAGTATTGATTCACCATCACAGTAATCAAAATTATATTTTCAAAGAGTCAATCTAACTGTATCAGTCTTTCCCTCCTTAAAATGTTCAGTAACTTCCCATTCCCATTCGTATAAAAAAACCTTATTTTATTCTACAAAGCACTGTTTGGTTTTCTTTCAGCTTCAGCCCTTATCCCACACCCAACCCTATCCTCCTTTCTGTTTTGTAATTTCACCTGGTTCCTTTGTTCCCATGTGTTCACCAGTACCCCTCCTATGACAAAAGATAGTTTTCTCACATTACTGGAACATGCTTCCCTCTTTCCCTCCCTTACCGTTCCTGAAGTAGTTACAATGTGTTAGGTCAATAATTCTCCATTCTTAAATCACCCCCTCAGTGAATCCTATGAAGGTCATCATTATCGGGTCAATATCAGTCATCATACCTTTGTGGAACTTATGACAGCTACAATTTTACATTTGTTTGTGTACATTCTTGATTATTTTCATCACCCTCACTAAAATGTAAGTTTTAGGTAAGCAATGTCTGTGTATAATTTTGGTCATCATCACATCTTCAGTGTTGTAGAGACTGTTGGAAGCATATTATTTTCTCAAGTTATTTTTAGTAAAATAAAATGAGAAAAAGAGAAAGGAAGAGAGGGAGAATGAAAGTAAGGGAGGTTACTAGATACATGAAGAGTGGGGTTTGCATGGGGTGGAACTATCAGCCAATACAAAGGAACTTTAAAATGGTGGTATGTAACAAGAGCTTGGTCTATTTCCAAGACTGAAAATTAGAATGCAGGAGAAAAGGGGTAGTATAGGCTGAAAGGTAAGGACAAGGACAATGAGGACTTTGAATCACTAACAATAACAATAGTTGATATCAATTAAGTGCCTACCTTGTGCAGGACTGTTCCAAGTATTTTACATCTATTAACCTATTTGATCATCATCACAACTCAGTGAGCTATTTTCTATTATTATTCCCATTTTAAAGATGAAGATAATGAGGTACAGAAAATATTGGTAGTTAGGTCAAGATGACACAGCTAGCAGGTGAATGATCTAGAAATTAAAGCCAAGCAGTCTAAAGCTGATATTCTTTTCAACAAAAGAATTTTATTGTAATAGTATATTACTTTTATATACTTTATATATAGTTTTATTGTAATAGTATAGATTAGAAACTGTATTAGGATAATATGAATTTTTCCTTGACACAATTATTTTATAGCATCAAAAAGAAGTATATGTATTTAACTAAATATCATCAAGTTCCCCTTAACAAATATGTCAGTGTTCTTGTCAGTCAAGGTCATTGTCTTCTACTTCACTGAAAAATATTAACCATCAGAAGGTGGATCTTTCAACTAACTCACTTCCATGGAAATTAAGGCGCAAATCTTTATCAGGAAGAGAAGTATGTCCATTCTCTTTGTGCAAGACATTTAGCAATCACACACATTCCTACGGTGTTTTCCCTAAACTCCGGAAGCGGGGGATGATGATGTACAGCAATCTCTAGTGCTAGCGTCAGTAGTGCTTCCTTTTTTGCTTTTCCCTTATCTACACCATTTTGTAGGAAGAGAAGATGGATATAGGCAATTATTTTCCAAGTGCCCATTTGGACTACAGTAATAAGGTTTCTAATCAGATATTTTATTAAAAATTTTGCTATTTCCATCAGAATCAATAGTTTCTTTTCCATTATGATTTCCAAACCTTTTTTTAAGGACTTTGAAAATTTTAATTTGCAGTGCCATTAGTTTACATTCCACCATTTCTCTTCTTCTTTCAAAAGTTGCTGTGCAGTGTTATGCTTCTGTTGCAAGTCTTTTTTTATATATTTCATTCATTGCCTGATTTAAATTGCTTTCCATTTACCTAAGATCTTTAGTAAAAAGCCAAAGACAAAAGGCACTGCCATGAATTTGGGGAGAGTCTTGGGGGTACTGTCCCAAAAGGAGCTTTTCTTATATTTGTCTTTCAGTCTTTCCATATAGTGAGCCAGTTGTTCTTTTTGTTTCATTTAAAATTATTAATTTTGGCCCTTTTGCTTTTCAGAGGCCTGATATTTTATTAGAAAAGTTGTAGGTTTAACAGAAATATGTAGAAAATAGAGAGTTCCCATATACCATCCTCACATACTCAGTCTTCCCTATTATTACATTGTGCATTGGTGCGGTTCTTTTGTTACAATTGTAAAAACAATGTTATTATAATTATACTGTTGACTATAGTCCATAATTTTTATTAGCTTCACAGATTGTGTTGCACAGGCCTATGGTTCCTTAAAACTTTGTTCTTGCAACTTATATACAACTTAAAAGTTTCCCTTTTAACAACATTCTAACATATAGTTCAGTGGAGTTAATTACATTTACAATGCTGAATGCTGGACTACCATAAACACCATCCATTACCAAAAGTTTTCCTTCACTTCAAACACAATCTCTGTCCTCATTAAGCATTGTCTAAAACCATCCAGGTCCCTGGTAACTTGTATTCCAGTTTCTGTCTATGAATTTCTAATTTTAGTTATTTTACATCAGTGCCACTCTACAACATTTGTCCTTTTATGTCCTTCCATGTCTGGCTTGTTTCACTCAATATGACATCTTTAAGGTTAATCAATGTTGTCTCATATATCAGAACCACATTCCCCTTTACAGCTGAATAACATTCTACTATGTATACATACCACAATTTATTTTTTAATTCATTCTTTGATGCACCCTTTAGTTGCCTCCATCTTTTGAAAATTGTGAACAAAAGACACTATGAACATCAGTGTGCAAATATCTGTTCATGTCCCTGCTTCAATTCTTTTGGATATATACCTAGAAGTGTGATTTCTGGGTCTTACTATAATCCTATAATTAACTTTCAGAGGAGCACCCAAACTTTCCCCAGCAGCTGCAATATTTTACATTTCCACCTAAAATGAAAGTGCTACTATTTCTCCACATCCTCAACACTTGCCATTTTCCATTTATTTAATAATATCCATTCTAAGGGGTGTGATGGGGATTCTCCTTGTGGTTTTGACTTGTATTTTCCTAATGGCTAATGATGCTGAGCATATTTTCATGTGCTCTTTCATCATTTATATATCTTCTTTGGAGGGATATCTATTCAAGTTTTTTGCCCATTTTTAATTTTTTTGTCTTTTTATTCTTGAGTTGTAGGACTTCCTTATTTATGCTGGATATCAAATGCCTATATGTGGTTTCCAAGTATTTCTCGTCCCTCTCTATAGTTTGTTGTTTTACTTTCATGATGACATCTTTTGAGGCACAAAAGTTAATTTATCTATTTTTTTCTTTTGTTGCACATGCTTTTGCTGCAAAACTAAGCAATCATTGTCTAACACAAGTTCCTGAAGATGTTTCCTAAGTTTTCCTCTAAGAATTTTATAGCTTTGGTTCTTATATTTAGATTTTTGATCCATTTTGAGTTAATTTTGGTATACATTTTGAGGTAAGGGTCCACCTTCATTCTTTTGCTTGTGGTGTCCAGTTTTCACATCAACTTTTGTTGAAGAGACTGTTCTTTCCTAATTAGTAGACTTTGCATTTTTGTCAAAATCAACAGGGAATGGAAGGAAGGGTTCATATATGAGCTCTCAATTTGATTCCAATGATATATGTCTCTCCTTCTGGGAATGCCATGCTCTTTTTATTATTGTTCTTTGTAATAGGTTTAAAAATTGAGAAGTGTGAGTCCTCCAAGTCCATTCTTTTTCAAGATAAATTTGGATATTAAGGGTCCCTTCTCTTTCCATATAAATTTAATAATTGGGTTTTCTATTTATGCAAAGAAGTCTGTTGGAATTTTGATTGGATTGTGTTGAATCTGTAAATTGCTTTGGGTAAAATTGGAATTGTAACAAACCTTAGTCTTCCATTCCATGAAAACAGAATGTCTTCCCATTTATTTAGGTCTTCTTTGACTATTTTTAGCCTTTTAAATCCTTGGTTAGATTTATTCCTAGATATTTTATTTTTTTTTAGTTGCTATTGCAAGTGGAATTTTTTTGTTATTAGTTCTTCCTATATCTCATTGCTTGTGTGTAGAGACACAGCTAATTTTATCATGCTGATATTGTACCCTGCCACTTTGTTAAAATAATTTAGTAGGTGTATTAACTTAGTTGCAGATTTTTTGGGATTGTCTATATAAGGAATAATGTCATCTGAAACAGGGAAAGTTTACTTCTTCCTTTCCAATCTGGATGACTTTTATTTCTTTTTCTTACCTAACTGCTCTGGCTAGAGCTTCCAATACAATGTCCCATAAAAATGGTGACAGGGAAAATTCTTGTCTTATTCCTAATCTTAGGGGAAAAGCTTTAAGTTCTTTGCCATTGGATAATATGTTAGCTGTGGGTTTTTTTCCTTTATCACGTTGAGGCAGTTTCCTTCAATTCCTAGTTTCCTGTATAGTTTTTATCAAAAAAAAAAGGTGCTAGATTTTCTCTAATGCTTTTACTGCATTAATTGGGATAATTTTTTTTCTTTCATTCTAGCAATGTGGTATATTTCATTAATTGATTTTCTGATGCTGAACTACCCTTGCATACCTGGAGTTAATCCAAATTGGTCATTATGCATAATTCCTTTAATGAGCTGTTGGATTCAGTTTGCTAATGTTTTGTTGAAGATTTTTGTATCTATATACATAAGGGGCATTATTCTGTAATTTCCTTACCTTATGGTCTCATTATCTGGCTTTATATTAAGTGATTTTGACCTCATAAACTGAGTTAGGAAGTGTACCCTCCTCTTTTAAATTTTTGGAAGGGTTTGAGCAGGATGTCTGTTAAATTTTTTGAGAAAGATTGGAAAAATTTACCATGAAGCCATCTGGACCTGAGCTTTTCTTTGTTGGGAGAGTTATTTTTGTTTGTTTGTTTGTTTCTTTGTTTCTGATTAAATGTATTTACTTGTTATTTGTCTGTTGAGACCTTTCTTTTCCATCTGAAAAACTCCCTTCTCCCTTTAGCATCACTTGTAGGGCAGATCTCATGGTAACAAATTCCCCCTTCTGTTTATCTGTTTATATTTTAATCTTTCCCTCTCTTTTGAAAAACTGTCTCATTAGATGGAAATACTTAGTTCACAAGTTTTTCTTTCTGTACTTTAAATATTTAAATATTTCATCCCACTATATTCTTGTTTACATGTTTTTTTATTAGGACTCCTTAGTATATAACATGATGCTTTTCTATTGCAATTTTCAGAACTCCCTCCTCATCTTTGACATTCAGTAGTTTGTCTTCTGTGTGCTTGGGCTTTGTTCTCTTCAAATTTATCCTGTTTGGAATTCATTGGGAGCCTTGAATGTGTATATTCTTATCTTTTGTTAAGTTTGGAAAGTTCTATGCTATTTTTTTTTTTGAATATTCCTTCTGCTCCTTTTTCTTTTTTTATCTTGTTCTTTAGGATATACCTTCATTTCCTTTTTGTTTTCTTATAATATTTTATTGCATACCGTAAATTTTAATATCTTAATGTGTTACCCTGGAATTTATTCCTGAGCTGTTTGTTTCTTACATTTGTATCCAGCTAATCATATGATAGAGATTTCCTTGATTGCCAGGAAATAACAAAGACAAATAAATGCAGAAAAATGCCGCTCATAGTATTTGTAAATTGACTCTGCATTGACTGATGATCTCCTTCAGAGTTTCATCCTCCTGTCAAGAAGATCAACTTGAGGTAAAAGTGAAGAGCAGGGTCCTGTCCATCTTTTCTGAGCATGCATCATTTCCTTGGCTGTGCTTTCTTATGTTCTTAGGAATTATCCTCTTTGTATGAATCCAAATGCCCCTCTACTCTATTAAATTGACTATCTCCCCTTTCTGGATGTTCTATTGTATTTCTTATTACAGGAAATGCTTTGCCCCAGGTAGCTTTGCCTTAATTGTTCCTTATACTGCTTTAGCTATGTGCAAGCTGCCTCTGACTACAGGGCAAATTCTGGGAGGGTGAGCCAGAGACAACTGTTCTGATTCAGTCTTTCAGGCTGCTACCTACTAAATTGTCACTGACATACGGTACACCAGTATGCACATTGGGGTTATTCCACTCCCTATAGAACAATGCCATTGATACACAAAGGGAGTGCTGGACAGCTCCACCCTGCATTAGGTGGGGTAGAGGGAGGAGCCATGAAAGTTATCATGAGCATTTCCTAACACATTTTAAGCTGTGTGCTCTTGATTCTGGACTTGCCTCATTACTGCAATCCTTTAATTGTTTTCTGGACTTTTGAGGAAAATGTCTCTGCCATTTTTTCATAGTTGGTTAATGATTCTGTTGAAGAACAGCATCCCCAATTCTGTTGAAGAATGAAATATATCTTCCTTAAATAAACAGAAATAAAATAAAACTGATAAGAAATTTTTTAGTAGTTCATAAGTATAGAATGGGTGTTAAATTGTGACCAAAATCCTCAGCATATCCAAAAAACATAAACTTTCATATACTTATACTCATAAACTAAACACAAAGTAAGTGTAAGATTTTTTAACTTTCAAAAATATAAAGAATATATGTAATTCACTGAGAAGAGGAAATCGTTCTAATTTTTCCTGACGCTCAATAGGTGTGAATGGTATGAACAGATATATACATATTCACATATGCGGATGATGAATAAATAGGAGAAAATCTGTTTCTATATAAAAAAATGAAGAATCTTCTTTAAAAATATTGATCTGTGCATTTCAGGACATACTGTTTATAAACTACTTATTGAAATTTGTTGATAACATGGGCTCTATTCTTATTCAGTTGGCTTAGATACTGTAAGAAGTGATTCATTGTAATTTTGCAGAAAGTATACCTTGAAAATACTTAGGACCTTAGAAAATTTAAATCAAGATGAGAACCAATTAAGTTTGGAGAATGTGAATTGTTATTCCAATTATTATTTCTTAATCAATTTATTACCTATACTATTTTTCAAATTTCCTAAGATTTAGATACTGATTGATACAGATTTTATTTAAATTAAACAATGACAAGAGTTTAACAGAAGGTTAGCAAAGTCTATTAAATTGCAATAAGAAACACATAGTGCAAAAAAATTGGACAGTATATACAGTAAGAGAAAAAAGGAACTATGATGGGGGCCTACACCCTTCAGGATAATTTTCAAAGATTGTTAATAGAAAGGAGAAGAATGACAATGGTTTTCATATTGGAACACTTGAGATAACTTAGAGAAATTTTCTATTTCTAAGGCATTTTTCATAGAGCATCAGATGAAGCCCTTGACACAGATTGACATCTAAATGAAAGAGTTATAGAGCAACTAAAGTAATTCAAGTCCAATAAATCACCAGGACCATATGGCCTGAATCTAAGTTTTCTGAAGGAAATAAGTGTAAAATAGCAGACATACAAGGAATAAAAAACAGTATGAAATATAGCCTTAATGGTAGCATCTGTCTTTAAAGATGGGAAGGTTACTAATTTGGTACCTAGTTAAAAAAAAGGATTGAAAAATAGGAGAAGGATAAGTCAAGAAGGCACACATCATCCACTTATATTGAGTATTCTTGGATATTTCTGCACTATTCTTTCTTTGTCTTCCCTGGATTTCTTTCATAGCCATACTTTTCTACCATCTCCCTTTCTGATCTTGGCTATTCTTCCAAACACATGCTGCTTAATAAGCCTGTAGTTGACATTCCTGCATTCTGAAATTCATTCTCACCTGTCAAAGAAAGACAGGTTTATTAGTTCTGGTATCACACTGGCTCTTGGTTAGAAAATTTGCAGTAGTTTTTAAAATAAGAGAACAAACTGGAGAATGCTGGGTTTGGGATAGATATTTGTCCATTTTGTTTTTCAGCCAGTAACTCATTCTTTTAAATGGCTTTGCATTCCAATAAGAGTTATTCAAAGAATCTATTAAATTTTAACCAAAGTGAAAATTCAAATGAATTTCTTTGTTCAATTTATATATATTAATTAATTTATAAATTAAGATACAGAAAATTATAATAATCATTAGTACACATCTCAATGAAATTTCATGACACATATACTCTAATGTTACTACAAACTAAATTATCTCAAATAATATATCAGCCCTTTAGAAGTGTCCCTTTGCCCTTTACTAATCTGTTTCCCCACAAAGGTGGCCACTCACTTGATTTATATCACTATCAATCAACATTGCATGTTCTTGTACTTCAAATACATGGAATCATTCTCATTGTTGTTTGGTTTGTTTTGATGTGAATAGTGTGCATGAGATTCCTCAATGTTGTAGTGTCCATTTATGGAGTGAGTTGTTGTATGGTACATCATGGCAACACAGGCTCAGGTGAAACAAAGACTTTTAGTAGATAGTATATTTATTACACAGCAGAGTCTGTTCAAAAGAGCAGGAGAAGAGATCTTATCATGGCCAGTGTTTCAGAAAGGCAATATGCTTGGGTCAGAAGTTCAGTTCTCAGCTCATCCCTTTCCTCTCGTGTTTACTATAAGGTGCAAGGAGAAACCAGGCCACATTTTCTACATTTAGTTTTTTTTTTAATCAAAAAATTTATTTTATAAGTGACTGGAGCTGCTGAAGGATTATATTTTTTCTTTTTGATATATATTTATTCTCCTTCATCTGAATATACCTCAATTATTTCCTTCATCTGGACATATTAGAAAACTGAAAAACTATACTTTTTTTTTTTCCTTTTTAATTTTTATTGGGATTGTTCAGATATCATACAATTATCCAAAGATCCAAAGTGTACAGTCACTTGCCCCTAGGTACCCTCATACAGCTGTGCATCCATCACCACACTTAATTTTTGTTCAATTTTTAGAAACTTTTCATTACTCCAGACAAGAAATAAAGTGAAAGATGAAAAAAACATAAAAAGAAAAGGAAACTCAAATCCTCCCCATCCATAACCAACCCCCCTCAATTGTTGACTCGTAGTGTTGGTATAGTACATTTGTTACTGTTTATGAAAGAATGTTGAAATACTACTAACTGTAGTATATAGTTTGCAATAGGTATATAGTTCTTCCCTATATGCCCCTCTATTATTAACTTCTAATTGTATTCTCATACATTTGTTCCGGTTCATGGAAGCAATTTCTAGTATTTGTACAGTTGATCCTTTCCACCTCATTCACACACCACTCAGCACTGTTAGTTATTCTCACATCTTGCTACCAACATGTCTGTTCATTTCCAAACATTTAAGTTCATCCTAGTTGAACATTCTGCTCATACTAAGCAACCGCTCCCCATTCTTAAGCCTTGTCCTATATCTTGGTACCTTATATTTCATGTCTATGAGTTTACATATTATAATTAGTTCCTATCAGTGAGACCCTGAAATATTTGTCCTTATGTGTCTGGCTTATTTCACTCAGCATATTGCCCTCAAGGTTTTGTCATCACCCATTTTTTTTTAATATGGTTTTGTTCACTCACCATACATTCCATCCTAAGTAAATAATCGATGGTTCTCTGTATGTTCATATATTTATGTGCGCACCACCTTCATCACTATCTATATAAGGGCATCTACATTTCTTCCACAAGGCAGGAGGGAGAGTCAAAGAAGGTAGAGAGGCAAAAGAAAGAGGAAAAAAAAAATGACAGCTAGGAAGCAGCAAAAGGAAAAATAACCTTAAATCAAAGTAGAATAAAGAATCAGACAATACCACCAATGACAAGTGTCTAACATGCCTCTCCTATCCCCCCCACCCTTATCTGCATTTACCTTGGTATATCACCTTTGTTGCATTAAAGGAGGCATAATACAATGATCCTATTAGTTACAGTCTCTAGTTTATGTTGATTGCATCCCTCCCCCAATGCCTCCCCATTTTTAACACCTTGCAAGGTTGACATTTGCTTGTTCTCCTGCATAAAAGGACATATTTGTACATTTTGTCCCAATTGTTGAACACTCTAGATTTCACCAAGTTACACAGTCCCAGTCTTTACCTTTCCTCCTTTCTTCTGGTGTCCCACATGCTCCCAACCTTCCTCTCTCAACCATATTCATAGTTACCTTTGTTCAGTGCACTTACATTGTTGTGCTACCATCTCCCAAAATTGTGTTCCAAACCACACACTCCTGTCTTCTATCACTCTGTAGTGCTCCCTTTAGTATTTCCTGTAGGGCGGGTGTCTTGTTCACAAAGCCTTTCATTGTCTGTTTGTCAGAAAATATTTTGAGCTCTCCCTCATATTTGAAGGACAGCTTTGCTGGATATAGGATTCTTGGTTGGCAGTTTTTCTCTTTCAGTATCTTAAATATATCATGCTACTTCCTTCTTGTCTCCCTGGTTTCTGCCGAGAGAGCCGCACATAGGCTTATTAAGCTTCCTTTGTATGTAATAGATCACTTATCTCTTGCTGCTTTCAGGATTCTCTCTTTGTCCTTGACATTTGATAATCTGATTGTTAAGTATCTTGGCGTAGGCCTATTCAGATCTCTTCTGTTTGGAGTTTCCTTGGTTACCCAAATCAGGTTTTCTCAGACCAGAATAGGCTCAGGTCCCAGAGGGAAGAAATATTCAGTATCTGATTTCCCTTTGGGTGTGTCTTAGAAAATTGCTCCACCCTGTGATGCCTCAGGTCACTGTGCTTTTCTGCCCAGCAGGTGATGCCTGTTAGCCTATAATTCTTGACTGGTGTGAGGAGGTATGGCCGTGTTCCCCCAGGCTCTGGGGTCTGGTTCTGAATGGAAAGGGCCCCACCCCTTTTCCACTTAGAGAAGATAGACCCCCTAGGGGGAGTACATTAACATTTCAGTGGTCTCTCTCTCTGCTTGTGCTATCTCCACCCTTCTCTGAGTCACAGTCCTGGAAACTGAGAATGACTGGAGCTTTCTCCACTGAGCTGAAAAAGAAACAGATAGTCCCCTTCAGACCTAGTCCAAGGTGACCCTCTGGCCCTCCAAGGGTCACCCAAAACCTCTGTCTGTTTTTTGGGGATTCGTACCTGTAGTGAGCAGTTCACACTCGCTACTTAGAACCCCAGTTGGAGCTCAGCTGAGCTATATTCACTTGCTGGGAGAGAGCTTCTCTCTGGCAACACGAGGCTTTGCAGCTTGGCCTATGAGGGAGGGGGTCTTGTGACTTGGATCCACAGGTTTTACTTACAGATTTTATGCTGTGATCTTGGGCATTCCTCTCAATTCAGGTTGGTGTATGATGAGTGGATGGTCTCATTTGTCCTCCTGCAGTTATTCTGGAGCATTTACTAGTTGTTTCTGTTTTTTTTTTAGTTGTTCCAGGGGGGACTACTTAGCTTCCACTCCTCTCCATGCTACCATCTTGCCCCTTCCTCCACATTTAGTTTTGAAATCTCCTCAGCTAAATATCCAAGCTCATCACTTTCTAATTCTGCGTTCCATCCAACATCAGTACTCAATTGTGCCAAATTCTCTGCTACTTTAGAACAAGGATCACCTTTCTTCCAGTTGACAATGACAAATTCATTATTTCTGTCTAAGGCCTCATTGGAAGTAACTTTACTGTGCATATTTCTACCAATAGTCTCTTTGAAGCAATCCAGGTTGTGTGTGTGTGTGTGTGTGTGTGTGTGTGTGTGTGTGTGTGTGAGTTTGTCAAGAACCTCACAAATCTTCCAGAACCTTCCCCTTATCCATTTATAAAGCCGTCCCAGTATTTTTGATAGTTGTGATCTCAGCACCCCACTCTTCAGGTACTAAAATCTTTTTTGGTTTGCTAAAGCTGCTGCAATGCAATATACCTGAAATGGGTTGGCTTTCACAATGGAGGTTTAATAACTTACAAGCTTACAGTTCTGAGGCCATGATTATGTACAAATAAAGGCATCAACTAGTGATGCTTTCTCCCTGAAAACCTGCTATTGGTGATCCTCAACTCCTCTGTCACATGACCAGGCATATGGTGATGTCTGTCGGTCTCGCCTTCTCTTCCGGTCTTTGTTGCTTTCCGCTTCTTGCTTCCTCTGTATTTCTCTGGCTTACTCTCTCATTTGAATGCTTTTCTCTTTGTTTTTCATCTTTTTATGAAGGACTTACTAAAAGGATTAAGACCACCTAGGCCAGGCCTAGGCTGAAAAGACCTAATCAAAATGTCCCACCTACAATAGATCTACAGCCACAGGAATGGATTAGCTTTAAGAACATGATCTTTTCAGGGGTATACAACCGCCAAACCATCACAACTATTTATAGAAAGTGTCATTTTCTTCCCATCGAATATCAGTGCCATCTTTGTGGTAAGTCAAACTTATCTGAAATTTTGATAATACTTCATTATTCTATTGCTTATCTTTTACTATCTAAAGGAGTTCAAGGTCATAACCTATAACCTCTTGTTGGTCCACAGGTGTCTTCAAGCTATTATACTGGTTTTCCCATAGATTACCCAGGAAAACAAAATGCACACGTAAACATGGATTCACACACAGAAAGAGAAAACATATTGCATTAGAAAAGCGTCTGCTGGCTTATATCAACTATGTGAAATGAAAGTAACAATCTGCTATCCATACTACTTTTAGACTGACCTCTTTAAAGCATGCATCAGATAATGATAGTCCTCTACTTGAACTTCTTTAGTGGCTTTTCATTACATTTAGTGGCCTCACACTTCATCATGACCTTTTAGTCCCTTCATATATTACTTATCTTGCCGCTTCTTTCACATCATAGTTTTTCAAAATGAAAAAACAATTATTTTTCTTCTCTCCATACACACTTCTCTTTCTACCATGAAAAAAGTCATATGCTGACTTTCAGTTTCATTTTTAGAGATCTCAAATATGCTAACTTCTCTTTTTTATCATTGATTATATTCAAATTTAAAGATTCTTTCTTAAAGATCTATACAGAGAAACCTTTAAAAGTCCACTTTCCATGGAGAAGATATAAACGCTGTAGTAGAAAGATCTTTTAACAGAATGAACAAGATTAAATTTGCCTTAATTTTCTCATCTATAAAACCAGATTATTTGGACCTCCTCTCTGCAGTCAGTAAATATTCTAACCCTATGATTCTGTGCATTTAAAATGAATAACAATCTCCTTTCTGATGTTATTTGTGACTACGTTAAACTCTTACTCTGGATCAATAGAAACAATATTTATGGCATCAAACATCATTGGCATGGAGAAGGCTGGCATTGCTCAAGAAATGGCTACTGTTCCTGATTTGGATACAAAGATCCAATCTAGAACAAATGTAGATGTTCCCTTTACTACAATTCCAACAGTGTGTTCAAAGTCAGTGACAAAAGGGACATATTTTCTGCAGCAGTAACAGCTTCACTGTTAGTGACTGGAATGTATTTGTCAGGTCTGTACTGATTTCTATGCAGACAGGGGAACTGAGGACCCTCTGGCAAAGACAGAAGATATAATCAGCCAGAAAGTAAGAAATATTTACAGGATTGTATGGGGAAAAACAGAAAAGGTGAGCTGAATCCTTCCTTGTGAAGGACTTGAAACCGATAGTGAGGGAAAAGCAGCGTAAGTGACTTCTAATAAGCATGGAAAAAAAAAAAAAAAAACTTCTCTGCCAATATCCTAAATCTGATGAACAGTAACTACACAGGAAATCAGTAAACAGACTGTCTTCAGTCTGTAATAAAGAAAACTCAGCTAGGGCAAATCATTTAGAGAGAATGGTTCTTTCTTTCCTTCTTTCTTTCTTTCTTTCTTTCTTTCTTTTTTTCTTTCTTTCTTTCAACAAAGAGTTAAGCTTTCTGAGTAACAGCAGTACTAACTGGAAAACTCCTTTTAATGGGATACTTTTGAAATTCATCTTATCAGATAATAGTCATGTTATCAGGAAACTCAAAGGCATTTTGTCCCTTTTAAGTCATGAACTTTGGATACTACCCTTTGCTTGAGTAGTTTTTACTAGTAAGTTATCAAATGCCTGGGTAAGAGAAGTGTAGCATTACTAATTCATTTTGATTATCTTGTGCATGCTGAACAAATTCTCTAGTGATCTTGATTAAAAGGATTAATATAGCTCCAGTTACCATTCAGACAGAAAACTCCAAATTGAGCTTGTTTTACTAAGAACCAAAAGTCTACTAACCTTCGGTAATTTGGCCAATGTCTCTTTTTAGGCAATGGAATCCCTTTTGTTGAACTCAAGGTTAAGGGAAGGAAGAGTTTATTATTTGCTAAATATTAGATATCATGAGTGAGTCTCATGTAGGAAATCCCTGGAATGTATAAATATTTATTAATAAATTTGTTTTAAAAATGTTATTAAGAAGTGCTGGTTCTGAAAAGTGAATGGTTCTGAAAAGTGAATATTTCTAAAAAGAAAAGGGAAAAAACTTGCAATAATCCAAAAATATATGTGTTTTAAACTTGTTTTGACTTTTCCTTTAATCTACAGTTGGAAGAATCAAATATCTTTAAACTGGACATTGTGAAAAGTTAAGGATGCCTATGTTAAAAACTCTCTTTCTCTAAACATTTACTTTATTCTCTCCAAATGTGCCCCTTTATGTGACATATTCTCTTGTTATCAGCAAGAGGCTGTATAATGTAGTAGAATGAGCATTATCCTGGACTTATGTCCTTGGTGCATTATTATGCAAAATAGATTACCTGTAATCCTCCATTTCTTTATCAGTAGACATGAGAACGCTAATCTTGCAAGTAGGAGATACTGTGTTCTTGCAAAGGTTTGGTATGATGGAAGTCAAAAATAAGTAATCAATAAATGGAACATTTTTTTGTCTCTCTGTCTCTCTCTCTTTTTTTTATTCCCTAATACAGTAACAGTGGATTTTGTAAAAGTCAGAAAGTGTTTATTAGAATGAGGAATGAATAAAAAATCTGCATGGAAGAAGGGATAAATATATAAATTGATGTCACAGCTCTAAAGTTATAAAGATTATCTAGCCTCAAACCCAAGTTGTAGATGAGGGCATAGGAAGAAGGAATGGTTTTTAACAGTACCATATTGGGTATTAAGGGTACAAATAGAATTGGAACATGGTCTGACAATGATTCAATCAATCAGAGCTTAGTCTGCTTGTTTCTGATTACCCATCTGTTAATTTAATAAATATTTATTGAACTCTAAAATGTGCACAAAAGTGAATCCTTGATACACAGTGATAAACAGGACCACCTTGCCCTGCTCTAATGGAGGTTATCATCTAGTGGAGGAGGTGGGGAGTAAAAGAACAATCACCAACACAATGGGATAAGCTTTAAAAATGTAAAGGGCTTAAAACTGTATTACATTGGGCTCCTGTAACAAAAACAAAACAAATTTTTTTTAAAAATTTCTCTTACATAACAGAGTAAAGATAATGCCACTAGGTAGATGGAGAAACTCTTTAGTTCAAAATCATTCAAAGATCCAGGTTCTTTCAAGTGTTGTGTCCTTTATTTTGACATTGTCCCTATATACAGGGTTAAACTCACTTATCTCCATTTTCCAGTCCAGCCTGTAAGAAGGGGGAAAAGAAGTTCAGCACAAACAACTTGGACTTTAAGATGATGATCTGGAAGTTGCACACATCACTTCTGTTTATTAGCCATTGCCTCAAACTACATACCCGAAACCAGCTGCTTTGGGAAATTAGGAAATCTGAGTGGCCATAAAACCAACTAAAACAAGGAGATTCTGCTAGTTAGAGGAGAAACAAAGAGAGAGAATGAGACTGAGAGAGAAGGTGGAAAGAATGTATACTAAGGCAAATAGTTTTCTCTGACAGGTTCTCTGTACACAGTATTCAGATGGATTCCCATTGCAATTACAATAAATATAAATTCCTAGTCAGGAATTAAAAGGCTTTACATTTTCTAACCCTTCTTCATTTCTCTCCTATCTCCTGCCATGTCCACTTTGCTAATTACACCAAACCAGACTAATGTTTGTTCTATTCTTTTCTATGTCAATAACAAGTTTGTTTTTAATTTAGGGCTTTTACAGTTTGTCAATGATTATTCCTTGTCTTTAGGAAACCCTTTTCCTCATTCAGTTTTCAACTCTTTAGGGAAATTTTCTGTCACCATCCAAGTTAAATTATACCAGTTGTTATTGTTTCTATTTCTCTGCTATTTTTCTAAAAGTAATTATAACTAACTGTTAAGAAAGCTTGCAGAAGTTCATATTTCTTCCTCTATTTAATGTTTTTTAATGACTACTTTTGACATAGTCTCATTTATTTGTTTGTTTACTTAACATTAATTTTCCACCACAAAAAGTAATCTCAGTGAGAAAAGGGACTTTGTCTATATTTTTCAATACTCCTAACATGAAGCAAGCCATACATAATCATTTGTAGAAAAATAAATATGTAAAATAATGAATAAGATGCTACAAATAGAACCTGGAGACAAAAAAGCATGGAGAAACAACACTTTATCTAGGGTGAGAGGTGGAGTGTCTTGGTTTTCCAGGTTCCTAAAGCAGTTACCACAAAAGGGATTGGCTTCAAAACAGGAATTTATTGGCTGTTAGTTTCAGAGGCTAAAAGTTCAAATAAAGGTGTCAGCTAGACGGTTTGCTTCATTCCAAGATCAGGAGCACTCTGGCTGGCCAGAAATCCTTGAGTTCGTTGGCTTACCTGTCACATGGCAATTTTCTGTATTTTCTCTTCCTAGTTCTGTTGCCCTCTGGTTTCTGTCTCTGCCCCTCACTATATCTGAATTACTTTTTCTTATAAAAGATTCTAGCAATCTGGATCAAGACTGAAATTCATTCAGTTGGTTACACCTTAACTTAAAATAACATCTTCAAGAGCTTCTATCTACAATGAGTTCACACCAACAGGAATGCAGATCAAAGTTAGGAACATATCTAATTGGGTGCACAAGTCCATCTACCATAGGAGGAGAGCCTTCCTGGCACAAATGCTCAAACTGAGTAATAAAGTATAATGTTAAGAGCAGTGCATAAAGAAAGGCTGAAGAAACAACTGAAAAGGCTTAATGTAAAAAATGTCATAATATATTCAAGGATCTTAGAGAAGTGTACTGGGGCTGGATTATATACCACAAAGAAAAGATTGATAAAAGTCAACACTGAGAGGTAAGCCAGGATCAGATCATAACAAAATTATACCAAGATAACTGTCAGAGTGTAAAATAAATCCACCCTCACTCTACACATAATCATTAATTTTATATAAATCATTAAAGGATAGACAGAATTTTTTTGAAACAGAAATCTCTTTCACAAATGTAAACATTAATTCATCATAATTTGGAATTTCCATATAACATTGTTCATGGTACCTTGGTACTTCATTGTCCTGTTTCATCACCAATGGTATCCTCCAGCTGTTTGCAGCATAGAATGCTGGAACATTCCGTACCAAACTTTACAAGGGAAAAAGTTGTAAAGAACTTTTTGCCAGAGATCAGCAATAAAAGACCTGTGTATAAAATGCCCAGTGCAATATGTGAAAAAATATCTCTGGAAGTATTATACATAGAGGATCCAGAATCCTGTAATCCCCAAATTTCCATGGCAGACATTAAATTTGTTTTTTGTAAACACTAGCCTAATTGTTTAATACCTATATTGCATTAAAAATGCATACAGCTGTTCCAAAGACTGGGCTGAATTTTGTCCTTCTAAAACATCATGAGGAGAATTATTCGTAATATCTCAGCAGTGATGGAAGGTTTCTTTCAGCGATTCAAAGCCAAAGGCTTGGATTTCCACAGGAGAAGCTCACCCTTTATTCTTCTGATAGGAGAGCACCACACTGGCTTTGCACTGATCTTCTGAATGAGAAGAAATGGCTTGATACTTTATTATGCATCCACACTTTAAAATACATTTTAAAAAATTGTACGGGGCTCTTTACAAGAGAACATATTTCTAGATCATCAAAATAAGACTGAAGATCCAAATTAAAATTTACCCCAACCTCATTGTTAAAATTTAAATTATTTATTTTTTCTATTTTATTATTTGTGATTAGAGAAAGCTTACGCATTTTTACTTTTTTACTTCAAAAACAATTGCTATTATTATTTTCTTTTCAGAAATAACCCTTCTAAGAGAATTTCTAAATCACTTCAATAATGATCACATGGTGCCATCCAAAGAATGTCAAGAACAGGTTCCTTTACTGTTATTTCTTTAGGCTTCTGGACACACTGGCATCTTGTCTCTTGTAAGATTACTGCACACCTCAGCAAGGATTGCTGTGCTTGAGGACTTTGCTCACCACAGCATTTGGTTTAGGTGAAAAAGTTCTTCCCTGTTCTTCAAACCAGGATGAGCAGAACTTGTTAACAAATCCCCCACAATTCAGCAGAGATAACACAGCAATTGATAATGAAATTTAACCAAAAGTTCAGGAACAATGAAAAGGAAGGACCACATGAGGAATAACTTAAAATTACCTCTTTGGCACAACCCTCTCCTCACAGACATGATACTTCCCACAGTCTCATGGTCAAGCACTCCTCATCCAAGACTATGGACATGGCTTCAGTTTCCACACACTTTCCAGTGAAGGCCAAATTGTCTCCAAACCCAAAGCTGGGAGATTTTTCCCTACTGTCAGTCTAAGACCTCAGTTTTCTTGGCTCCTTATTGGCTCCTTTCTAGGGTCATTAAGAATAGGAGGCTCTGTTCCCTTACAGAAAATCTGGTCTTTTAGGAATAGCATCTGAACTTATGTCCTCAGGTGAACAGTCCAACATTATTTTTTCCTTGAAGTTTGAGTAATCCAGGTTTAAATAAAGCAACAAGTAGGGATCAGCCCACCAGGTCAGGTGCAGCCACACCAAGTTCAATGCAATTTCTTTATAGTTTGCTCATAAGGGACTGTTAAAATCTTGGGGTATAGAATCAACTTAACATACTCTAACATAGCAACCTTTGACAGATGATTATATTTTATCATTTCAAATAATTAACAATGTGACAAAGGAAAACCTGACCACATCAGAAATATTGAACACAAAATCATTTGATTAATTCTCCAACTTGAGTGATTCATGTGTCCCCACTAAGATTTTGAAAATAACTTCTACTTAAGAGATTTATCTTTCAATTAAGTCCTTTTCATATTTCATATTTCCCATTCCTATGGTAGGCTGTTTGAGTAAATATTATGGCAAACATCCTGCTTTTGTTCTGAATACTTTGGAAATAGAGTACATACCCTTTCACTTCAGGTGGCAATCTGGATAGTGTTAAATAAAATAAATTGGCTGCCTATGTTGGTGTTGCCATGAATGACCCCTTTTCTAAGAAGTAACATGGACTTTCTAAAGAGTTAAAGTGAGGCTTTCTTAAAAATGAAATGTACCCTGAAACAGTTGCAGTTTAAGCAACAGTTGGAAATAAGCTGGTTTGGGTCCAATGGAAATACCCATAAAATATAGACGAAAATATGTAATAACCAATCTATGGTGATTCTCCACTTTGTAAGATCCTCCTTTATAAGAAGGAAACTAATGTCAACCAATTATTGTAATTTCCCCTTTGGAAATCCCCCGAGTCTCTTTATTAACTAATGTAACTTGCTAACTATTTTGAGACTCTTACTTTGGTTTGAGTTCTCCTTGCTCCAGCAGTTTTTCTTTCAATAAAACCATTATATTGCTTATTGCTAATGACTCAGTTTGTTTTAGCAATAGCTAAGAAAAACTTAAAGAATGCTGTGTCAATGACCTGGAGGACTTTTCTTTGTTCTCAGTCTCATTTAAAACAGACTCAGCTAAATGATCATATACAAAGTATTGTAAATATCTAGAACCAATCATTTTTACATTAAAATTTTAAGCCAACATATCACATAGAAAGAATAATAACATTAGTCTGTTTCCTTTAAATCTGCAAATGAAATTTAGTGACACAATAGCAGGTATTCTTACATGAAAAGAGAAGTTTATAGACTCCTAATTGCCCTTGAAAAGTAGAGAGGGAAGTTTTATAAATTTAAATCTAGATATAGATAGATAGATAGATAGATAATAGATAGATATAGATTGATAGATAGCTATAAATGAATATGGATATAGATGTAAAATTTAAAGAAGTAATGCTCTATTAGAAATATACTTATATCAGCAGATATAAAGAATGATTTAGAAAATATATCAATATTAAAAGCAACAATTTTATGTCCCATCAAATAATGCTCAAAAATAAATAATGAATAAATAATAAATAAATCTTGTAAATTTACCAAAATTCTCAGGATTTTCTCACATGAACCAGATAATTGGCTCATAAAGATTCATGTAGGTCAAGTGCAGGTTAGGAAGAAAAATGTTGTTTTATGATTTTAAGAATTATAGCCCTCTGGTTCAAAAGTTATGAATGTAAGTTGTAGATTCAAGGGTGCTGCTTAGATGGAGTGACCATAAATATTCAAATATAACCTTGATATTTTTGAAACTGACAGAGAATACTGTTAATAATTACCCCAACATAGCAAGGACTTAGCAAGGCAAACCAAGAATACTGTATATAGATCCTCAATCATTATCCTGTACTATTCCATACAAAGTCATTTATTATCATTTTTCTTTCACTAAGTCTCATACAAACTGTGCTGCTTTAAATCTATTATGTATCCCAGAAACACCATGTTCTTTTAATCCAATTTTGTAGGGAAGACTTATTGTGTGTGAGACCTTTTTGATTAGACTGTTTCCATGGTGATATGACCCCAGCCCATTCAAGGTGGATCTTAATCTTTTACTGGAGTCCTTTAAGAGAGCTCATGGAGAAAGAGAGCTTAGAGAACCAGAGAGAGACATTTTGGAGGAAAGCTAAAATACGTAATCCAGAGTTTGCCCCCAGAAGAAGCTAAGGGAGAAGCTAAAATATGCAATCCAAAGTTTGTCCTTGGGAGAAGCTAAGGGAGAAGCTGAGACAGAAGCCCAGAGTCATCTTGGAAAAAGCCATGGAAACCAGAAACTAAACCCAGGAGAGGACAGCAGACTTCGGCTATGTGCCTTCCCCTGTGACAGAGGGAACCCCAGATGCCATCAGCCTTTCTTCAGAGAAGGTATCAGCCTGTTGATTCCTTAATTGGAACATTTTTCATGGCCTCAGAATGTAAATTTGTGAACCAATAAACCCCTATTGTAAAAGACAAACCATTTCTGATATATTGCATTCTGGCAGGTTTAACAAACCGGAACAAAAGCCATCATATTACTGTAATGTTCCCTGATTGTCTGTCATTTCACAAGTCATTATTCTTTTGCCTAGCCTAAATGTTAAATAATATCCACATGATAAACATATTATTCAACATGCAATTATTATCAACTCCTCCTTGAAGTTTGAGAGAAACCACCTGTTGCTGGAAAAGATCATACTTTTTTAGCACAAAATATATGAAAGAGTATAGTAAAAAATTTGGCTTCAGTCCAAAGAAAGGACATGTTTGAAAGAGTAATGTGTCCTGAGGATGAGGGAGGCTTCATGCTCAGAACCAAACTAGACCTCATCCTCTGTCTCTTCATTTGGCTACTTCTAATTTGTATCCATTTGCTGTGATAGAACTATAATTGTAAGTATAGCACTTTCTGAGTTCTGTGAGTCATCCTAGAAAACTCTAAAAATTGAAGGAGTCCATGAAGACCCCCAAATTTGTAGCCAGCTGTTCTGAAGTGAGGGAGATCTTGGGAATTCTAAACTTGTGGCTGGTGTCTGAATTTAGGGCAGTCTTATAGAGACTGTTCTCTCAGACTTGGCAGTTTGGCAAACTCCTAGCAAATCCTTCTTTCACTCATTAAATGTGCAATTATTAATTGCTCTTTCTTACAGCTTGGGAATTACCACTTTTTGCTGGAAAAGAAGGTCTTTTTGGAAGACTAGCACCCATTAGGCTTTCTGACAAAAAAATACATGTAAGCCAATGTACTACTGTGTTCTGTTTCTAGAACAGTAAACTGAATACATTCATGCAATAATTAGATAGTATGCTTCATTTTTAATAAATAAAAGAATTGTAAAACATTAAATTAATGAAATATGCAATAACTAAATATGTATTGAGCATGTAAAAATATTATAAGTGCCACAAACATTAAAAAAAAAAAAAAAAAAAAGCTTTAGCTCCCAAAGAAGCTATATTCCTAGGAGAAAACTTGAATGTGTATTGCATACTATAATAGCAGTAGAATGAGATGCATTACATAAACAAATAAAATTCTGAGGCATATAAAGAAATTATTTCTCCAAGTGATACCAAAAGTCATCTCTGTTGGAATATGTTATTTGACTAATATTTATTCTCCCTTCAAGTAATAGGACTGTGATTCTCTTTTGAAGAACCATCCAAATTCAACTCCAAATGGTTGGAGTAGGATTGACTATTATCTCCTCCTATCCCACCTTTTGGCATTAAAAATAAACTCATGAGTCAAATGAAAATAATCAGCAGCATTCTTTGTCATGAGCACATTTTTTTTTTTTTTTTTAAAGTGAGCACATGGCAGAAGTAAGCCAATGAGATCAAGTTCTGGCTTTTGAAAAAACAGGAACTCTTTCACTACTGAGGGTATTAGCTGACAGCTTCCTAGATCGATCAGTCTTCTGAGAGTGAAAGAAATTTAGAAATAAGAAGAGCAAAGATACTGGGACAAAGAGAGGCTTAGGTCTGTTAATAATGATTGTGTATCAGGATCCAGATTTGCCAAAGAAATCTACTATATTTTCCAGTTGCATGAAATAGTAATAAATTGCTCTTTTAGTCATTTGATTTTCCTCCCTTTATTTTCTAAGACCAGTTTTGTTTTTGCTCCCTTACAATGAATATTCCAAACTAGGCTAATACTTCATCAAAGGGGAGGTATGATGAGCTTTCAACATAGTGAGGAAACTGAACCATATTTCAGCCAAAGGGAGAATGTAAACAACAGAAATGAGTCAGGGAAACATACTTAAGGAAGGGATTTACTTTGACTACAGCATAGGGTAAAAGGGGACAGCATATTGGAAAATATAATGCACGGAGAAGTTGGAGGCAAGATTCTGCACATTCTTCAATGTCAGAACTAGAAGTTAGAATTTTATTCTGCAGGCAAAAAACTGTCATAGACTATTTTAGATAGAGTAGGAGAATGACATGATCAGCTCTGACATTCAGGGAGATTATGCTGACAACATCAGATGGAATAGTTTTAGAAAATGGAGAGGCTAGAGAAGAGTTTCAGGGTCAGGTGGCTCACACAGAGGAATAAAACACTTGTGAAGGAGCAGTACCAAAGGAAATAAAATAGAAGAGGATGAGAAAGTCTTCTGCTTAATTCAGCATTTTCCAAATTGCATGATCCTGCCATTCATTTTTTTCTTACAGTGACTTCAAATCATATTAAAATCCTCGGATAATTGATAACAGTGGTAACAGATATGTAAAAGCATTAAACAAACTGTTCACATAGTTTCTGTGCTAAGTTAGAAGGAAACAGAATGAAAAGCTATCAGAGTCTTGTCAAATTAAATAGAGATAATAATTTAATAAATATCAGATTGTAAACAGTAAAAATAATGAGTATGTGTGCTTGTGTATGTAACTTAAATTTTATGAATGATGATACCATTTGAAACTCTTTAAAAGTTCATGTAATGGTGCTGCATCTGAAATGAAAACACCTTATTGTTGAACATTTGCCTTAGGCACATAAAAAGTACTTTGAAGAATACATTGCAAATCATTTTGTTTTATTGAAATTACAATTCTCTCCATGTGGTGGTAAGCACATTTAGACATTAGTTACAATGGCACAAAAGTCCAGGTCAGAATTAGAATTTGAATTGGGCAATGGTAATGATATTAAAAACAAGTGTGCTTGGATATGAGGAACATAATAGAGGTAAAATTGATAAAATTTCAAATGACTTGCTAGCCTTTGGGACATTATCATGATAATGAATTTCTGGTGAGTGAGGACAGATTCATTCAATTGGGTATAATGGCTCTATACATGTATGATACCTGGAGTGACAAAGACGCATCTCAATAAAGGATAAAAGGCCTAGCTAATATTCCATGTGATCTAGGACTATGCAAAGAAAGAAATGTTATTATCAGGAAGGATAGACTGAAATTGAATGAGGGAGAGAGGGGAAAAATTGGGAAGAATCTAAAAGTTTTAATAACATAAAGAGAACCTGCAAGTTGCATATTATGAACCCTACAGCAACCACTAGTTACTAACAAAATACATAAGTAAATATATCTAACAAGGCTATTCAAAGATAAACTTGAATTTTCAAACATTTCCCAAATAATATAAAAGAAGTTAGGAAAGGTAGATAAAGGGAAAACTAAATAGATGTGTCAAAAAGAAAATATGCAGCAAGATGGTAGCCTTAGTTCCATTCATATCAAAATTATATTTTCTCCAGTTCCTGTTACCTAATACAACATGCAAATCTTTAAACAAAAAAATTTGCAACCATTACAGAAGGCAAGAGAAAACAGACTGAATAGACAAAGCAAGCATCTGAATGAGTATCATACAAGAGTCAACAAGCAGAGCAGATATACACTGCAAGAAATATTAGAAGGCAAGTATCTCAGTGACTAATAGAACTCAGAACTCTCAAGGTCATCAAAAACAAGGAAAGTCTGAGAAATTGTCACAGATAAGAAGAGCTTAAAAGTAGAGGATGAATCAATGTAATGGGCTATCCAGGATGGGATTCTGTAACAGAAAAATTACATTATGTATAAACTAAGGAAATCTGAATGAAGTATTGATTTTAGTTAATAAGGATGCAATACTGTTGGTTCAATAATTGAAACAAATATAGCATACTAATGTAAGATATTTGTAATTGGGGAAGCTGGACGTAAACTATACAGAAACTCTCTGTACTGTCCTCACTTTTTTTTTTTTTTTTTTTTTTGTGAATCTAAAGCTATTTTAAAATGAAAATACAATAATTATTTGTGAGGCTCCAGAACTTGGACTAACAGAGAAAGGAAGGGCCTAAGAGTAAATAAATTTAATAAGAGAATACCTAGAATGGTGAGTTCCTGTGAAGGAAGAACAGAATGCACAATTGAAGGAAAAAGATAATGGAGATAGAGTTTCAATTATAAAGATATACACTGGCCAGAAAAAGGAAAATAAAAAGGAAAAGAAATGTAAAATGATGTAACCCTGGGAAACTGCCTTTGTTTGAAGAATGATGTTGACATTCTCTTGTATTGATAGCATTTGCACGGAAAGTTGGCATTCAATCTGTTGAAAAGATGTCACTGGCTATTGTCGGAAAAGGGAGATAAAATTTAGTATCTTAGTGTTTAGACAGAATACCATTATATAATCTTTTCCATTGGCTGAATTAATCTGGTCAAGAACTCTCAAAAATGTTGATATTTAGAAAAAAATGATGCCTAAAATCATGATATCTTTAACATTCTTGAGAACTTACAATAGCTGGTACATCCACTCAGTCTCTCTGAAATTTGTTGGCTTTAGTAAGAGTTTCATTTTATATTTCAGCATTTGTTGATTGCTAATTATCTACAAAATATCTGACAGCTTTAATATGATTTGTCCAATACTGTAAACTCAGAATAATCTTTAAAAAAACAACAAAAATAGTTCTCAAGTGTGTAACAAAGCTCCCCATAAATCTTATTTGATCATCCCAATAACCCTAAAATGTATATAAACACAGTTTAAAGTTGCATTTTGTAGTTGAAGAAGCAGATTCAGATGGTTCAGTGACTTCACCATGGTGACACAGATTAAAATGTATAGAATTGGGACTCTCACTCTATGTACAGAATTAAGTGTATTGCTGCTCAAACTACTTTCCAAATTCCTTTCAGTGGGTCTTCTTGCATTGAAGAAGCTGAAAAGATAAACATAAGATTCTAAAAAGTTATCCATAACTTTGATGATACAGTTATAGATAATTAAGTGTTCATGACCGGGGACATTCAAATGGGATTTAGAATGCAGAAGTGAGACAGAGGCCATACCTTGCCAATTATTTAGTTTCTACTGGTTAGTCCAAAATGGAAATGTCTGAGTTTTCTTTTTCAATTTTTTGATAGTAAGAGCTTCCTGATCATGATTTCCTGGTTATAGCATTATCTATTCATGGATCTGGATCTAGCATTGCAGTAGCAAATTTTCAATCATACAGGTAGTTTTTTGATTGTAGAAATGTAGTAATGCTCTTGCAGTCCATTAATGCAGCATCATTCTCAAAGTCATTCTTTACTAAACATACAGTATGTTTATTCAGGGTTCTCAATGACTCTTTTGACTATTTACATCCCTTTCTTCTTGAACTAGTGCATTATTTAAGGTGTAGGCTATGTTGCTTTAAGAGCGAGACAAAAATTACAATGTCTCAAACAGATAAACATGTACTTTTATCTCTCCTAATTGTTCAGAGATGTATGAATAGTACTAGATTGAGGGGAAAAAAGAAAGGGATGTAAGAATATAAATTAATAGAATATGGAAATAATCTATGCCAGAGAGGATAGTTGACCAGAGAAAGGCCATGGAATTGGAGATACAACAGGTTGGTGTATTAGTCAGGGTTCTCTAGGGAAGCATAAATGACATAATGGGATTGTTATAAGAATTGTCTCATGCGATTCTGAGGATGGGAGTCAAATTTCACAGGGCAGGCCACACAATTGGGAATTCTGATGAAAGTTTTTAATGAATTCTCCAAGAGAAACTGGCTGGCTGAAGTAGAGATGGAAATGCTCTCTGACTGCTGAAATCATCACTACTCCTTTAAATGCCTACAACTGATTGGATGAGACTTCTCTCATTGTTTAGGGCAACTTCCTCAATGGGTTGTGGATATAATCAGCCATAGAAGCAATCAATTTATTGGTGATTTAAGTCTATGAGATATCCTCACAGTAATAATCATGCTAGTGCATGCTTGACCAAACAACTGGACACCATAAAATGGCCAAGTTGACACATGACTTCAACCATCGCAGTTGTCTTAAACAGCAGGTACTTATTGGCTCACAGTTTGGGGGCTAGGAAGCATCCAAAATTGGGGTCTCAGCAAGGCAATGCTTTGTCCCTGAAAACTGTGGTATTCTGGGATTGGCTGCCAGTAATCCTTGGTCTTTGGCTTTTCTGTAACATGGCAATGCACTTGGTGGTATATTCTCCTTTCTCTTCCAGGTTCCATTTACTTCCAACTTCTGGTCACTCCCTGTGGCTTTTCTCTCTGTGGCCTTCTCTATAAGGCCTCCAGTAACAGGATTACGATCAATCCTGATTCACTTAGGCTATACCTTATCTGAAGTAATCCTTATCCATAGGACCTATTTACAGTGGGTTCACACCTAAAGGAATTGATGAAGATTTAAAATATGTTTTTATTTTTCCTGGGTACAAAACTCCAATCCATCACAATGAATAGATAAGTTGTTTTGTTAAAATTAAAATTAATTGAAGAAGGCGTGCACAAATGGTTTCTTAAATTCAGGAGAGATAGCTGTTGCATCAATACATTAAAAAATTAACTGAATCCTTTTGGGAAGAGAAACGAAAGCACAGGTCTGGGCTTCTAGTGAGAACTGCTCTAAAGGGGGTCAAGAGCATAATGATTAATCCTGATTGTCACCAGACTAAGAGGTTTCAGTGAATTCTCCACAATCAGTTAGTATATCATCTTTTGCTTTCAAAATACTAATTAACATTTACTTTTTGCAAGATACCCTGCAAGATTCCAGGGAATAAATAGACAATGAATAAAATAGACATGGTTCCTGCTCTTATTTTCTGCCAAAAATAACTCTTAGAGTAACAAATCCCACAGACATATTATCTGTGGTGTAAATAAGTACTTTATGTGCCATGTATTTTGTTGTCAGCCTTTATCTTTCAAAGGGAATTGGTGGATCCTTTTACTCTCTACCCATTGAAACCTCAAATTATTTCAGTTGTTCTTTAGAAGCCATTCTCTAGTTACCTTATGATTAAAAAAAAATCTTCACAGTACTTTCAGAAACTAGGGAGAGCAGGTATGCCTATTTGGTAGACAAGAACTATGAGGCCAAATGGAATAAATTGAAACATTTTTTTGAAGATTATATTGAAATGCCATCCTCAGAAAAACTTCATATTATTGTAAATGCTGAGCCATCAGTTTTTCTAAATTTTGGAAAGTATTTTCTGTTTTATTTCTCATACAGGACATTCTATTGTCCTTTATGCATGCAGAAACAAACTGCCTTATTCAACAAAGAACCAGATCATGATTAAATGTGCTGTGCCTGGTAGTAACCATGGGATTCAGAGTCTTCCATGATTCTGAATCTGAACAGGCAAAGTTAATACTTAACTAATGGATAAGGGCAACAGACATTTTTTCCCCAATCTTTCTTACTAGAGTTCTCATTTTCAACTGGAAGCTCTTCACCTTTCCTCTTGAAACTATTTATTTGAGCTATCATGATACCATTCTCTCCTGGTTTTCTGATCACTTATTTTCTCAGTTCTTCACAATTCTTGTCCCTACAATTTAGTATTCATAGATTCTGCACCTCTGCTCTCATTCCTAAATATCCACACACTCTCTCGCATTCTTCTAATTACTATGTTGATGACATCACAACAATATTTATGATTTGATCTCTATCTCGAATTTCAAATCTGTCTATTGTACATTTTGTCTTAGTTTGCCAGCTACTAAAACAAACACCATACAATGATTTGATTTAAGCAATGGGTATTTATTGACTCAGAATTTTGAGTCTAAGAGTAATTCAAAATTAGGCATCGGCAAAGTGATATGTTCTTCTTGAACACAGTATTATTCTGACTGGCTACAGGCTATTCCTTGGTTCCTTGTCTTTTCTATCACATGGAAAAGCATTTGGCAGCATCTTCTTTCACTTGTGGGTTCAGTTGACTTCCAGCTTCTACTCCTAAGTTTCTTTGTTTATATTTTTATTTTTAAAAAGGTACTATTTATAGTGGATTCATACCCACAGGAAAGGATTGAGATTAATAACATGTTTTTTTGAGGGTCTCTGATTCTACCAACCACAAAATCTTAAGTTGGGTCTCTATCCCCAAGCACATCTTAGGCTCAACATCACCAAATTTGAACTAGTTTTATTTCTCCCTTCCAAACATGTAAGTTCTCCTATATTTGTCATTGTCTACAGTAAGACCACTCCCCATCTTCAGATCAGAAATCCAATCTTAACTGATTTCTTTTGTTCTCCTTCCCCTATTAGCTCCCCCTTCAAATATTTACCTTCTTCACACAACATTTCTGTCTTTGAATTCACAGTGTCTGACACCTGTGCTTAAAAATATCTGCTAACTTGTACTGAATGACTGGAACTTTTAATAACACCTGCATTGAGAATGCTCAGGTGTGACTATGATTTGTTAATGGGGTAATAAGTATCAGTGACTCACTGAAGGTGAACATGTCTGTAAATGGTTGTTTAAAATCATGTAACCCACAGAGTAGCACCACAAACCTAAATAAGTGTCAGCATGGTATACTTATAAAGTATGACACTGGTGCAGAGGGTTAACAAACAGAGTGGTATGGAAAAACTACTCATTACGTATTAAAAACTATATTTAATAAGAATATCTTACCAACTCTACACTAATACTAGGCATGAATCATTAGCAGCTGATAAGAGCTCTGTGATGTTTTCTGTTAAGATAATTGTTTAAAGTTGAGAGTGATGAGGATTGTACAACTAAGTGAAGATAATGTAAGACACTGACCATTGATCTTGGGATAGAATATATACTAAGTTAAGTTAGGAACCATTCCTTAATAAATCAAGCCCTCAAATTGAGGCTTGCTCTTGTGAAATTTAGGGTTGTAAGTAGGAGGCTGAGCCCTTCTATAATTATGCCTAAGAGACACCTCCAGGGAACCTATTTTCTTGCTCAGATGTGGCCTTTGTCTCTCTAAACCCAACTCAGCAAATAAATTCATTAACCACCTCTCACCCCCACCTCCACGAGGGACATATCTCCCAGGGGAACAAATCTTCCTGGTGACGTGGGACTTGATTCCCAGGAATGAACCTGACCCTGGCAGCAAGGGATTGTAAATGCTTACTTGACCAAAAGGGCAGAAAAAGAAAGGTAACAAGCTGAGGTCACAGTGGCTGAGAGATCCCAAATATAGTCAGAGGCTATATTGAAGGTTTCTCTTATACAAGTTCCAGCTAGACATCCCAAATGGCCACAGTATGCCATGTTCCTACCTGAGAGTCTATAAAAGATTCATTCACTAAGGAGAAAAGAAATAATAGCCAGTACATTATGCCTCATTTCACAATGCTATGTGAACTTTCCAGCAGTCTACAAATCATTCTCCAAGTTCAAATAATTTTTTCACTATTTTTGAAATGTTTTTTTCCATGTGGCCTTTTTGTTATTATTTTAGCTTTTTAAATGAAGTTTTCAATTATAGCATAATATCAAAATTAATTCATAGAGATGGAAAATTGCTTTCCAAAATGGATGACCTATTTTGGCCTTCACCTAACTCCCAACCAAGTCATTTTTTTTGACTATAACCAGATATTTTGGGGTCTTGTGAAATCAATAAAGGATAAAATTTAATATGAAAGAAAAATATTGCTTTTGTACTATTATAATAATAAATTTCATCATTCAAGTCAATTTTCATATTCTCAACATAAGAATTGTGTTAAAATATCCCTGAAGGATCAAGCAATACTTAAAATTCAGTATGATTATAAAAATTTAAACAATAGTGTAATCACTTATTTGATCTTATGATAAGTAATTGCTCTTACAATTAATGAGATAAGGCATAATTTGGTTTCACCAATCTGTATATATTTAAGATGGTCAGCCTGATTTACCCTATCCAGATATCTAACTCAACACAGTTTTATCCCATCCCTGCTATTATAGCGAATGCCATCACACTTAAGATACCATTGCACCAACTCCTTCTTATTCTATTTCTTGAATCTAACTAAGCCTTGAACTTTTTAAGGAGGAAATGTTTTTTCCATTGCTGTATTATTTTTTACATAGACTGATTTGATTTTTTTTTTTTTGTGACATCAATATTTCCCACTGCTCAATTAAGTGGAATTAAGCTATTAAAAGCAACCAAACTCTTGGAAATTCACTATTTTTTTCCCCCTTGTGTACTGCTATGAGGAAGTGATCTTGGCTAAGTGTTTCAGCTCTGCTGATTGAAATGGGGGGGTGGGAATCAGGAAGTGGTGGTCAGCACTTCTGGTCACAAAGTAAAGCTACATTCTCAATCAGATTATCGAAAGGGAAACAGACAATTTATCATCATTTGACTTTCTTTCATGTTTCATATAATACTTGGTTGAAAACACAGAATGGGAACAGATGTACTATGTATTGTATCCCTACAATCCTAGCAATATTTAAATTATAGTATTTAATGTTGTTAAGTTAGGCTGTGATGCCAATTAATGAAGATTCAAGACAGCATTGCTTACAGCAGTTTAATTTCAGAAAATATATCCTCTGTTCAAGTTAGACAGTTCTTTAAATAAACACAATAGGCAAGCAGTTCCTTACCCAATATTTTAGACAGTGTATTTTATTCCATTTACAAACTCTAAGTAAGCTTTCTTTTCCTTCACTTTTTACAACTCAGATATAACTGGATTAAAATGGTTGTGAATGCATTTAGTATTTCTAAAATACTTTTTAACACTTTTCCATAAGCAGCTACCACTGATGTTTCCATGACTACCTATATATTAAAAGGAGAAAGACAGGAATCCACTGAAAAACACATTTTTCTAACACCAGGATTTCTTATGAATTTTAATTTTTATTCATGCTTCTTCAAATAATCTTTGTTATTACATGACCTATGTGATTCATGCCATGTAATAGTTATGCAGTATTGACTACTTTATACTACATAACTAAATTGCAAAGTCCTGTTGCATTCTACTCTGTCATCACTCTCACACCTTGAAATGTAGCTATGTTCCATTTGATTACTTGTCACTTGATTACTTGCAGTTTAAGAGGAAGCTCAGAAGGTAGCACAAATAACAATCCAAGTTCCACACATTTCTAGCTCTGTGACATTATTCTGTCTATAAATTAGAAAGAATGGCATCATCTATCTCACAGGGCTATTGTAAAAAGAAAAACACAAATGGACAATCCAAGTTAAAGTCAGGCACAACATAAGTGCTCAGTAAATGGTTTCTATTACTTTAATTATCAGTTTGGGGGATATAAGTTCATAAATTATTAATTTTTACACAGATAAAAGTGTTTGTAAGGAAGCTAATGCAGCTAAAATGCTAGAAACAGAAAAACAAACAGCAAAAATAGAATGAGATCACTTGCTAATTAATGTCCACACAATATTTTGACAGCAAACTGCAATCAAAGTTATCATTCAGCTTTACAAATTAAAGCCAATTAACTACATCATAAGGCTTCTAGGCAGCCAAGCATTTATATAATTGTATCAGGGAAATCAACTGGTAATCATCAAACTATAGAAAAACTTTAAACATCAAATCAAATTTCAAAGATAATACTCCAGTTTATGGAACAATCATTGATGCCTATAAGAGGGAACTGAAATAATATATTGTGTCCCCTAAAGGGACTGAAACCAGGATTCCATAAAAATTAGGTTATATATGAATAACAAAGATAACTTAATGGCAGCCACAAAATGTTTGTTCTGAGAAGTGGGAATGCTGCTGTCAGAAAAGAAATCATAACAGTGATATGAGTGTTGTGCCAGAAGGCAGTCTGAAACTCCACTAAGTGAGGTTTCCATGCACATAGAAAAATGACAATGCATGGTGTGCCGGTTTGAGTGTATTGTGTCCCCCAAATGCCATTATCTTTGTGGTCTTGTGTGGGGCACGCGTTTTGGTGACGGTTGGATTTGCTTGGAATGTGCCCCACCCAGCTGTGGGTAATGAGATGTTCCCATGGAGGCGTGGCCCCACCCATTCAGGGTGGGCCTTGATCAGTGGAGCTATATAAATGAGCTGACTCGGGGGGGAGGAAAGAGAGTGCAGCTGGGAGTGATGTTTTGAAGAGAAGCAAGCTTGCTAGAAAGGAACGTCCTGGGAGAAAGCCGTTTTGAGGCCGGAGCTTTGGAGCAGACGCCAGCTGCCTTCCTAGCTAACAGAGGTTTTCCGGACGCCGTTGGCCGTCCTCCAGTGAAGGTACCCGATTGCTGAGGTGTTACCTTGGACGCTTTGTGGCCTTAAGACTGTAACTGTGTAGTGAAATAAACCCCCGTTTTATAAAAGCCTATCCATCTCTGGTGTTTTGCATTCTGCAGCATTGGCAAACTAGAACACATGGTGTAGAACACTTGTTGTTTTATTTTATTTACATGAAAATTCTATCTTTGGTGGATGATCCACACCCAGTACAAATACACCTTGCTTTAAATAAATATAAATTGATTGAAATTTCAGAGTGAAAGCCTAGAATATGTAATTATTGCAAATGAAATGTCTATGCATTTTTAAAAGGTGTGACTGGTAGAGTCCACTGGCAGAAAATCGGTCAATTTCAATGATGTAGGAAAGTAGACAAGGATTACTCTTTTAATATTCCACCGTATCTACCTACACAGTCATTTTCATCATTTTAAACAAAAAAAAAAACTGATTATCCTCCTTAAACATGATGATTCTAATCAATAAAAGATAAAAAGAAACCCTAAAATGAGAACTTAATGTGATGTATAGCACAGAGGTAAATTATTGGACTATTTTTGAAAGAATCAGGCATATGGGATCCCGAGTGACACGGGTTGACATTGACCAAATAATCAGTTAATTTCTGTGTTCTTAACGGCAAAATTTGTGAATAGACAAGTCATAAATAATCAATGAAAACGTATCCAGATTGATTTAAATTTGTAAAAGGACATGGATTGGAAAAGTTTGAGCTGAGTTTGAGATCTGTTTCTGTCAATTTCTAGCTTTGTGCTTGAGCAAATTGTTTTCCTTCTTGATTTTCTATTTTTTATGAAGTAGAGAAATTTATAAGGGAAAATATTTGTTGAGAAATTACTATGGGACAGAATCTGTTTTACAGACACTTTTAAATATATAGGACACATTAAAGTATAGCATCCCAAAACTTGGAGAGAAAATAGGCAGTGGGAGAATTTTGGCAATGAACAAAATTAAGAGTCAGAAAACTGAACAGCAGGAAAATTAAGTGGAAAAAACCGGGGCTGAAAATAAAGACAATTAAGTATCCAATGGAATCTGAATAATTATAATTTTCTTTAATGTTTGGGATGCCATGAAAAAATACTGCTTTCTTAACATTAACAAGTAAAATGAAAGCAGTAAAATTAAGAAAGAAAATGCCATGGAAAAACAGATTTTGTTCATTTTTTTATTGATTAGTATTAATTATTTATCATAATACTTCATAATACACCATCTAATGTCCTGAAATATGATGTATAATATTAATGATGTCTTCAATACATAAGCTTCTAAGTAGCTCAAGGCTACTAAATCTTTTAAGAGAAGTGGGATAGTTTACTTTTTTTGAGAGAGAATTTTTGGCTTAGGCATTAGTGAAATTAAAATAATTGAGCTGAAGAATATTTTAATTAAGTATCTCATACACTATTAAGCATTTCCTTATAAATTGCTCTAAGAAATTATTTTTTATATAAACAAATTATCTGATACAATATATAATATTATGGGAATTAAATTATATTAAACAAAAATGAGAGGCATCACAAAGCAGAATATCAGAAGTTACAAGAGATCTGTATAGTTAAATAGTTCTGAGAAATTTGAAATTATAAGATTTATTGTCCTTATATTATTGCCCCTTCTATTGCATGCAGTTTTGAGAGAATAAAACCTAAAGTTTATGCAAATTTACCAGAAATAGAGGCTGTATTACTATCCCTAGGTAATACAGTATATGTAATCCCAAATGCCACATTTATTTTTATCCTTTTTTCTGTACTTGGCCCTCTCTAAAATATAATATGACTGGTATCAACTATTCTCAGTCTGCTAAAAGTTTATTTATCATGAAATAGTTATGAGAATGAATGCAGAAAATTATAAGAGAATGGGTGATTTTGTAATTTTTGGAAGAAAGAGATTAATTAGATGCATTAGAAATGAAAAAGAGTATGTGAATGGAAGGTAAGTGATGGTGCATGATGGGTGCACTGTATGATGGTTAAGAAAAAATCATAAAAATGTTATATCAAAGTACTCAATATGTTACAAGAAATAGCAAAAATATTTAGATAATATCAACTAGGATGTCAGCAATTAAAATCCTTTGCAGAAAGCCAATGATGTAGGAAAGTAGACATCTCAATTGAGCAGAAGTCTCAATTTGAACTTAAAAAATATATATTGACATTATTTCCTGTCCCATTCTTGTGGAACTTACAGGAAAATAAGTAAGCCTTTCCAGAGCTGCAGGAAAAACAATATCTTGGAGGACAGCTGTTACATTTAGTACAGGCAAGTAGAAGAATGATACTCTGGTGGTAAAGCAATAAGATGCAGTAAGAGAATTAATTTCACAATTTCACAGTGGATTAAAAATTTCCAGCTGTCACAGTGCTTCAGAGTTAGAGAAATAGTGCAAGGGAAGCTTACACAAGCCTGATTGCACAGTTTATTAGAGGATGCTTAGCAGAGTGTTTCCATTTTAAGTTGTGGCCTAAAATAGCAGGAGTGATATGGCCAAAATTTGGAAATATGTGCTATGACTAGCAAAAATGTCAGGTCATACTTAAGATGCCTCATGAATATGACAGTCATTGGCTTTTTCAGCAGTTGGAATCCTCTTTTCAGAAGCAGGAGAAGCAACCCCAGAGGGAAGGAGTATATGAGTGATCGCTTTGTCAAAGGCTGCTGAGAGCATTAAATGAGATGACAAATATGTAAGTGCTTGATGAATCAGAGCAAAACAGTTATCCAGAGAAGACAGCATGATGCATTAGAAAGAGCATGAGTTCTGTAGTCACAGTGAGGATGTGGGTACTCACCCAATACTTAGGAGTCCTGGAAAGGTTACTTAATGTCACTGAAATTCAGTTACATATTTCTAAAATGTGGCCAAAAACTCGTTGTTTCTGAGGCAATTATATAAAGAAACACAGTAGGTTCTCAGTGAGTGCCAGTGCCTACTCTTCATGCCAATGGAACTCTTCAGTGGCTTCCCATAGTCTCTTTGAGCAGAACAGCTCCTCTCCTTGTCAGCATAGCCAACTCCCATTCTGTGTCCTTTAAAACTAAATTAAAGCATCACCCTTGGTGAACAGATTTTCCATTATGTCTCTATACTATCATAAAATTTTGTCCTGTAAGCCATTGTGAGACTTATCACACTCTAATGCGATTATTTGCTTACACATGCCTCATGCTAATTGGTGAAATACTTGAGAATATAGAACATACATCATACATACTCAAAATTTACAGTTCCCAGTAAATTATCTTGGAAATAGTATATTCCTAAAAATACTTATTAAATAAATTGAGTGAACCAGGTAATTAAAAGTCTCTTTCATTTTTGTATAAAGGCACAGTGGCAGACTTCTAGAGACCAAATCAAATCAGCACAGAAACTCAGTACACATTAAGTGATCTGAATAAATGTGTTTAGCTTATGAAAAAAGCCAAATTGAACAGTGTTGAAACTACTATTGGGCTCAATCGATGTTTTTAAATCATATCATGGCAAGATTAATTGACTGTGAACTTTCAAGGGAAGAGGACAACTAAAAACCTATGATTTGTGACTTATTTATTTATTTTAAGGCGTTTATTTTAAACTATTTATGGCATTTATTTTAAACCATTTTAAGACAATAAAAATACAAATGTTTTAACAAAATGATACATCTATTATTATGAGGATTTTTGAAAAAAAATATAATTGGCCTTGTAGTGACTTATTTAGGATGAATAAAGCAATTAATCCCATAAGCACAGTGAGATTCATGATTGAGTAAAATAATGTAGATGCAATACCTGCCCTAGCTACATGGTTTCTATTTTTTTAAATGTCCAGTCCAGTTTCACAAAAAGAATCACTTCTCTAAGAGTTATGTTTTATTCATTCAATGGTGTCCCAAAACCATAGTGATTAGGTATACTTAATTGCATTTGTCCACTTAAAAACAGCATGTGCAATTGAGCAATTGACAGGAGGTCTTTATTTATTTTAGGTTATCTTAGCACAATGTTTGTAGATGTTGTGTGAGGATGAGTTGTATTTAAGTACAAGATTTAGGTGAATTTTTATGTACTCCCTGAGGCTCTGTCTTTTATCCAAACTGTAATGAAAAGGGAATGGTTTCAAAAATATCTGTGTTTTAAGCTCACAATGTTTGACTCAGTGGTAAATTAAAGAAAATTGATGAATGAATAACTCTGAAGTGAGTTGGAGGAATAAAGCTTTCTCAGCAAGAAGTTAGAAATATAGTGATTTTTGCTTCTTAAAGCAGCCCAGTTATCTGAATGTGGCCTTGCTTTTCTAGAATGGTGATAAAGTTTTCCCTGGAATTTCCAGACAATCATGAAATTTGGTGAAGAACAAATATTCTGGATTTCTCACAGCACCCACATTCAAAATAACCATACTCAATAAAATGAGCCAACATAATATTTGTGGGTTTAGGGAAACAACCAACCATCATGGTAACAATTATGACATTTGTTTTTAGTTTTCATGGGTAATATTTGTTATACAATCTTTTGAGCTAAGCCTTTTTCAGGTAGTATAGCTTCAATTGTGGTTCTGTTAACTGATAAAAATACAGTATAGTCCTCTGGGAAAATTCTGAAAAATACTATCAAATGTTACGCTTTAAGTTATAGAAAATACTTCGCTAAAATCAAGTAAAAATTCAGTATCTACAGGGATGTGATTATCTCTGGAAGTTCATTTTCAGCAGAAAACAACAATTCAGTGTTACTGCTTGGCAAATATTCTATGTCCTTTTCCATATCACAGCCTCCATTCTAGTTAGGTTGGGGCTATTTCTATTTTGGGCAAACGGACCAGGCGTACAAGTGGTGTGTGTCCCTACCTGGCAGAGACACTTTTGGAAGCTTGGTGTTTCATCCATTCTTTTTGATTATTGCTTTCACATGGTATAGGTCACATATTGAGACTGCACATTACAAAATGGAGGGGGTCCAGGCCTCCTAAGTCCCTGAATGGATAACTATCATCAAATCACACCTAATTTTTTTTTTTGAGAAATATATAATTCTTTAATATGTTATGTTTTAAGTCACCAAGTTGTTAAGCCTTTTGTTGTTATTGTTGAAGTAGGTCAGTTTATTTACCCCCACTAATGCACATAGAAACAACCAAGGTTGAATGGAATAATGAAAGATGAGATCATATACCCAGTATTTTGTAGAGCTACTTCATGAACATCTGTCTTCTGAATTTAAATCCCATGATTTTTCTCTCTATTCTTGAAACAGTAATAAATTGAGAAAAGAAAATATGTCTATATTTTTAATCTTTGGAGAGACTAATGATGCAAGAAAGCTGAGATAACTGACGAAGAAGAAAAGACCCAGGAAATTTAGTAAGGGGTAGAAAGGGAAGAACAGTTAAAGGGATTAGCTTTTGAAACAGGCGCGACTTTTTTTTTTTTTAACCTGCAAATATAAATACATATTTCAATCAAGTTTATAAATATATATATATATATATATATATATATATATATATATATATATATAGAGAGAGAGAGAGAGAGAGAGAGAGAGAGAGAGAGATGTTACCAACAGTTAACTAAAGATTTTTGGGGAAAAAAAAAAAAAGATTATTTAGCAGCGTTTAGGGACATGGAGAGGTGACTGATTTCAGTAAGTATACAGTTCTCTTGGAAAGAATAAATTAATTTTCATAATATTTCCCAGCAATACTCAGCATTACTTTAAAAAAACAAAACAAACAAACAAACAAACAAAAACCAAAACAAATGGTGAAATATATTCAGAGTTGGGGAATTTTAAAGTAGTTGTAACAGAACATTAAAAAAAGAAAACAAAAATGAAACTGTTAAACTTGCATTAAGAAAATAGTAACAAACATTCTGGAATATGTCAGCTCTCAGGGCCACAAGATAACAAATAGAAAGGTTTATATTTTTGTTGTAGATTGCAAAAATACTGAAGAAACTGGTATCATTTCTAGATAGTCTGTAAGGTACCCTGTGAACTTAATAAGGTAAACACTACCCATATATATATTTTTCACTCTTGTATATGCAATCATAAAGATGACTTTATACCTGAGATCTAATATAAATTTTCTAAAATTAATCAATTCCATGGACTTGATAATCCAAATAGTACAGATACATGATAATCCATTATAGTAATAGAGTCAAGTTTATTTAAATATGCAAGAATAAACAACACTTAGATTGGGAAAGGTGCAAAGTTATGATAATGTTTACAATCAAGGAATAATATAGTGAAGAAAAAATATTTTACTAATTTGTTTCTAAATGTGGGGGCAATATTATAATGAATCATGGCAATATTAATAGCTTATGTATCTCTACAGGAGAGCAAATCAATCGCCATTCATCTGATCTAGTTGATTGTTTTCATTTCTTAGCAAAACTTCTTTCCATGTGAAACAGATGAATTTAATCTTTAAGACAGTTCTATAGTTGATATACCTATGTAGGTATACTTAAGTCATTCTAGTATTATAAATTAAACATATTAACTCTTGTGCTACTAAAACAGTAATTATAAATAAGTAACATGAAACTGTTTTGGATTATTTATAAAGAATATTAAGAAGGAAGTTTAAGTCTGTCTCTACATGACTATTGACAACTAATTTTAGCATGAGATTGAAACATGCTTGTTCATACATATTTATATGGTGATAAAACAGCAGTAAAACCTAAAAAATAGTAGAATGTGAAGGAGGCATGTTTAATTAGATGATGGCTTAGTATGTTATCACTGATACTTGTGTAATATTCAATCACCTAGAAGAACTAATAATGAAACTCCATCATGTCAAAACATGCACCTGAAGTCAGATATTTTCTCTATGATAAAAATTTGCACCCAGACTTAGAGTCCTCCCGGGAAGTTATGGTAGAAATCTAAGTGCTTGAACAAATATGGTGTTTCATTAGCTTCAAGTATCCCCATAGTATGTTTGAATAATCCATGTAACCATCACAGTTCAGTATATCAGTGAAAATTTTATGGCTCAATTTGGAACAATTCCAGTATTCCTGAGATGCTTATGAAGGATGCTGAAGTGTTTTGTGGGCAGGTAGACAAAATAGTAGGGTATTTCTAGCACTTTTAGGAGTTTCTGGAGCCTTGGGTCCTTGTGATGTCATTTATTTGATGCCTTTTTATCTAAGTTCAGGAATATTTTTTTAAATGCTTATACAGAAAAGAAGTGGCTACTTATTCAAAAGCTCTTGCCCTACATCTGGACAAGTCTGTAAGAAAGACAGCTCACCCACTCCATTGCTGCCAGCAAGTTCAAACTATGCAAACCTCACTTGGTTCCACCCCTAAGAAAACAAATCTCAAGTCAGTCTATCCTCACTGCTCTCTCAAGCCATTTTCAGAAGCTTTCCTCCCTCTCCCTAGAAAGCTTCATTCTGTGAGTAATAAACATTTTCATACTCTCTTGCATGTGTGGTGTCATCAGTCTGGACATCAGAAACAAATTTTTGCATGTGGGGGGGCATCTGTCACAAAGTGACAGGCTGACTACAACAATAAATTAATGAATAATAAATGAAGGAATATCACAAAAAGAAAAAGGTGCCAACCAAAATAATTCACCCATTTTCAGGAAATATAGGAAGAAATATGCTAAACCATAACACAGGGAAGTAAATCCAAAAGGTAGTAAACTTGACAAGAAAAATCATCTGGCTTTTTCAACAAAAACAAAATAAATTGCAAAAGAAAAAAAAAAGTTGCAGGGGAATCCATAGGATTAAAGCTGATTTTGAGACATAATAACTAATCCGAAAATTTGGACCAAAAGTAAGACAGAACAAATTAAGAAATATGAATATTAATACTAACATATTATTGTTTGTGTATTTTGGGGAAAGGCAGCAATGCCATTGAATTTATTACTTTTTAAATGGAGTCTTATAGATATATACCAGCCACTTTATGGTTAAAATGATGTAATATTTGAAATTTATTTCAAAATAATCTAGAAAGGGTGGTGGTGGTATAGGAGAAAGTAAATTGTTCATGAGTTGATAAGTTTTGAAGTTTTATAAGGAGTACATAATGTTTTGTTTTGTTTTTTGTCATAAAAAGGGCAAGCGTAAATTCCTATTCAAAGAATTGGTCCTTTTGTGTTGAGTGTCACAATTCAAAAGATAAAAAAGAACATGATATATATTTTCTTGAAAATAATTTTGATTGTAATTATGTATCATTGATTAATATGAATTGAACTTACATGAAAGGAATGAGCAAAGAAGTTATCTGGTTTACACGTAGACAGTTTTTGTTGTTAAGTGCTTGTGTTCCTGATATTTGGATATCTTTTTGGAAAGTTTCAAGAGCAAATGATAAGGTTATAAAATCCATTAAAATTTACTTGTAAGATATATATATATATGAAAATATAAAAGAAATTTATAGCATTTTAGAAAAAGGAAAGAATTTTAATGAAAACTCACTTGTATGTACCTATCTTTCACACTTTGTATACTTTATTTCCCGATTCAATTCCCACTAGATTGAATGCTTTCTTGGGATGCTTTCTTCGGAAAAATGAGTGACTCAACAACATGTTTACTTTGAAAACATTTAAATTTGTTTTTAATATATATGTATCATATAAATCCAACTTTTGAAAAACGCTTTATGTGCCCTGGAATAAATAGCAGAGCAATAAAATCAGTTTCTTAAACATCCAAGTTTTTTATGGTATTAAAGGGACAGGAGATATTCCCAAAAGTCTGTTTTAAAGAAATGAAACAAAATGCCTAGCAACAGAGGCCACATTTTCCCTTTCTGCAGCTAATATTTCATTTCAGGATATGTAAGAATTTAAGTCAGAAAAATGCAGTGTCTAATTCCTGATAGATGCTTTATAACATGACAACCAATTTCTCTTAGCTAGTCTACCAAAAGTGTGTATTTTGGTCTTTATGATGTTATAATAACATTTATGGCCATGGTATGCAACAAAAATGCATTATGGTTATGTGATCTTAAAGACCTTAATGATGTTACATAATGATAAAATAGCAGTTTAAATAATGATGAGAATTCGAATGGAAGACTTCTCAATACACAGAAAAATAGATGTTAAGTTTGGAAGATATGAATTTCTGATGTTCTGATTATTTTAGTTCTCCCAACTGAGATTATTCTCTTTTTTAAAAAAAAAATTAATGACATTTAATCATACGAGGTATGGATTTGCATGTATTGAGAGAGACAGACAAAGAAAGAGACGAGAGAGAGAGAGACAGGGAGGGAGAAACAGGGAAGGAGAGAGAACGATCGAGTATTTTATATTCCAGTTTTGGAGTTTGCCTTGATATCAATATTGGTCAGGTATTGCAGGATATTCCTTTTTCCAGGATATTCAATAAGTTTTTCTCTGGTTTTAAGGAAAATCAAACTTTCAAATATTTTAGAGAACTATTTTAACTATTTATGCAACTATACTTTTACTAATTCTTCATGACTTTATGGGCAAAAAAAAAGGATTTCTCCCATTCCATCTTTGGACAAAATCATAATTCTTCAGGAATGCTCATTGTTGAGGTAAATTTTAATAAGTAGTTCTGAAAATAAATATGAATGTCCAAAAAAAATTCATACCAAGTTTTGGCAACATTTTTATTGGGTGTATTCTGTAAAAAAAATCATTATTGTGCATTATTATTATATTGGTTCTAAATACTTACTTCAGAAATTTAAAAAAATATATATAAAAAAGTATAACTTGCTCTTGAACCCAATATAGACATATTCTTTATAATGATCAGCTTCTGAAATAGTGATTCTAGAATCAATTAGATCAATCTTTATAATGTTTAATTTTTAACTCTTCATTACGAATTATTGACCACTAAACAGCTGTTTAATAGGAAAACAGTATTCAATTAATCACAACTTTTGAGGCAAAGCTTCATGATTGAATAGGATATTTTTCTGTGACCACTCTGTGCCGGTTTGAATGTATTATGTCCCCCAGAAAAAGCCATATTCTTTGATGCAATCTTGTGGGGCAGACAGAATAGTGGGGATTAAGTTGGAACATTTGAATTAGGTTGTTTGCATGGAGATGCGCCCCACCCAACTGTAGATGATAACTGATGGGATATTTCCATGGAGGCGTGGCCCCACCCATTCAGGGTGGGCCTTGATCAGTGGAGCCATATAAACGGGCTGACTCAAAGAGATGGAACTCAGTGCAGCTGTGAGTGACGTTTTGAAGAGGAGCAAGCTTGCTAGAGAGGAGCGTCCTGGGAGAAAGCCATTTTGAAACCAGAACTTTGGAGCAGATGCCAGCCACGTGCCTTCCCAGCTAACAGAGGTTTTCCGGACGCCATTGGCCATCCTCCGGTGAAGGTACCCGATTACTGATGTGTTATCTCGGACACTTTATGGCCTTAAGACTGTAACTGTGTAGCTAAATAAACCCCCTTTTTATAAAAGCCAATACATCTCTGGTGTTTTGCATTCCGCAGCATTAGCAAACTAAAACACACTCTAATTTGATCACAAATTTGATCAAACATAGCATAGAATTGAGGTTGCAGAATGATAAAATGTTCCCTATTGAGAGAGTAACATCAATGTATAATGAAGTGCTGATGATCTAATAATACAAGTAGGTACTCTTCAATGTTGTCTGGGTATAGCTATCTTGTTTTTTACATATTAGTCAAACTATCTGGGCAGTAATTTTAGGGGGCTACTGGTTGGTTCTTTTTGAAGAGTCTTAAAAAGAATATGATCTTTCTGCAGCTATTTATTTTTGTTTCCTCTTTGTTATCCTGGTATTTTTTTTTTCTGGTATTTTTGTGAAAATAAAATGGCGAAGAATAAAGAAAATATTTTCAGCAGACTAGAAATGGTTTGAACATACGATGTATTTCCATTTTACTTGCCAGTGCCAAAAGTTGTAGTGAGCAAAATCTTTTTGGGATAAATCATATTAACAGTTCCTGAAATGGAGATGGTTAACAGTTAATTTCAGGTTGTCAGTGTGTTTACTTCTGGGAATGAAATAAAAAGATCATGTTGCCTAAGATTCCCAATGTGATGCACGATCATAAGTGCACTCTCATTGGCACTTATAATATCTCATCTGATATTAGCCTTCTTCGGCTTCTTATTTGATTGGGTAAATTCCAACTAAATATAAAGTGTCATCCTTATTATTCTGAATGCCAAAAGCTCCCTAGCATGTTATAAAATAAATAGCTAATGTATGAAAACTGTAAATGGTAAACTGGTGATAGTCTTTTTTTAAAAAATTAATCAAGGTAAAGTCAAATAATTAGGGTAGAAAAACAATAGGAAAAGCAAAAAATAGGAAGAAAAATAAAAGTGATGTTGTTGCATAAGATTAGAAACATAGAGGATGTCTATAAAGCACATGGAATTGGTCATTGAGATCCTTGATTAGCTTTGCTCAATTGCCTGGGTGGTTGAGCAGAGAAATTTGATTGCTGAGTGGGTTACCCAATCCAGTTGCTACAAAGCCCTAATAACCAGGCCAATCATTTACAGCCCAGTTATTTTGATTACCCCAGTGACTCAAATCACCCATTTCATAAACTTATTCAGTGTTCAGATTTCAACCTGTAAGTGGTTGAGGTGATCAGACATATAGAAGTGATCACAGAACTTGAGTTTAGAATCTAAAATTGATACAGGAAAGGGAAAGAATGCTGCTCCTAATATCTCAGAACTGATATAAAGGATAAAATTTTCTCCTATACTATAAAAGTTCTCAGTACTGTTCTTATTTCTAAATTCGAATCTTAACCACCTCCTTGAATCTTTTGTTAGGTGACCAAACATCAGATTTCTAAGAGAAGTCAGGGAAAAATCAGTTAATAAATTAAGACTGCATTATTCATGATAGTTGAGTGGCATTATTTAACTGATTATAATTATACAACAAATTAGGTATTTGTTTAATTGGAATTTTCCCAGAGAAACATTTCACAATTTTTTTTGCAAACCTGGTTAACTCTAAACTTCAATTGTCTCTAAATATTGTAGGTACCACCACTTCCTTTTTCCCCAAGGAAGCTTAAGCTTTTAACACATTTTTCTGAATAAATATACAGGACAAGAAGGATATTATCCACAAACTCTGATTCTTTAGATTGCAGAAACACAAACCAAATGTGTATATTTTTAACAATGTTCAAAAAGTCAAATTATACATGTAACCTGCATTTATTCAAACCCATTGTTAAACTGATATATCTTTCTTCCCCTAGTCCTGATTTTGGCAGCTCTTCCCACATAGCAGCAAACCCCTGGATACAGGCATTTTGTCAGTTACGCTGATATCCACTAGTTAGTACTCTAGCTAGACATTTTCTCAAGAAAATTTTGCTAAGTGACTTCACCTTAAAGACTACTAAATATATACATCTGGTAATGTTAAAAGTTATAAGAAACATTCTCTGTTGAAAAACTTCCAGGGTATTTAATCATCATTCTGGGTTTTGTGTTTAATATCAAGAATAATTGTTTTATTTATGTGGCTTTGGTTCAAAAGTTAGCCAAGAAACTGAAGCATAAGAAATAAGATAAGAAATCTTGCTTTTTGTTAAAAAGGAAAGAAAGATGCTATGCCTACCCTTGGAGAGCCTTAATCCATTTCTATGGGCCAAATGATAAGAACCAACTTGTGGTAGCAGGCAAGCACAAAGTTTGCTTTCCCAACATTTTCTTCCTTTTGTGAGAATAGGGGAAAAAAAAAAAAAGCAACAAAAAAAAACCAAAAAAACCTTACAGACTGCAGTCCCAGAATTCAGCAAGCCTACAGGGACCGAGTAAGGGAAATAGAAGTCCAGACAATATAGAACAGTAGTGAATGCAGAGAACCCTAGGCTATCGGTTTCCTTTTAGTAAAACCTCAATGTTCTGGCTCTCTGTCTTGACAGATGATTCTTACTGAATGTTACAGTTAATTTATGGGAGGCACTCCTAAAACATTAGGAAATATTTTAGCTTATAGACCTTCTGTCATTATCTCAGGTCCTATATAGAGGAAACCTAATTTAAATGAACTTACCATATATTAATCTTCATCCATGACTGCTGCAATTTGGGTTCCTCAAGAAGCAGAATTTATCTAGGACTGTTTTCAGAAATAATGTCTGAGGGGTAAGAAAAGGAAGCAAAATTGAAATGAGAGACAAGTTGGCCTGGAGTTACACCAATATCTCAGAATACCCCAGAGAAGTCTAACCCAGGGTAGCCCTTCAGAGTTATTTTCAGTGAGGAAAATGGGATAAGCCTATATACTCTCACATAGATAAGTCATTTGAAGCAGCCTATCCAAAGAATAGAGCATGCTCTTAGGCAGTGACTCTATGTAGACAAAGCCAATTTCCACAGAGGACTGCTGCTGAAAGTTCATAGTCAAAACCACTCCAACAGCTAGGAGACTATTCCTTTAGTACAGAAAATGGAATCAGGTTTAGCAACATAGTGTTCTCTGTAGACAACAAAATGAATACTCAGATGCACAAAGTTCATTTATCTCTAGAATGGAGATGAAATTTTTGTAATCTAGCATAGGTGATAAAGGTGTGTGCTACAGGATATGTGTGTGTGGCATGTGGTAGGTAACTGAGAAAAAATATTTGATTAATTTAAACCAATTTCTATTCCATCAATTTTGAAATTAACCACAAATTCTATTCAGAATCCCAGAAATGAAGGTAACTCAAAATTTTTTGAAAATATTTTTAAATATTCAAAGAAACATCCATATCCCTGATTCAGTGAGAAAAAAAAAAAAGAATGTTTAAATATAAATTAATAAAGATAGCGCTCACTTTTTTTTTAAAAGTTATTATTATTGTTAAATAACTTAGTTATCACAACACAAAAAAAACGTTTAAGTGAAAAGCATTTCAACATCCACAATACAGACTAAAGAACTTTCTCTTAGTATATATATATATTTTTTAGACAGAATTCTTTATTTGATATTTTTAGGAGATAATGCATTCACATGACTCAAACATCAAAAAGCATGAACCAAAAGTTCATGGGACAAAAATTTTGTCTCAACAGGAAACAGTCACCATTTGATAGTTTTTCTTTAAGGCAGATAATTTTATGCATCTACAAGCCAATTCATGTGTATATTGCTTTCTCTTCTTTTTGATACATATGGGTATATATTACGCATTCTACTCTCTGTTCTTCGCTTTTCTTATTTAACATGCCTTGGGGAACATTCCATATCAACATCTAAAGAGCTTCCTCATCTGTTTTACAGTTTTAGGGTACTACACTATATGAATTAACCATATTTTGTTTAGCTGCGATGTACATTTAGATTGTATCCAGTATTTTGCCATTACCAGCAATGCTGCAATAAATATGTTTATAAAAGGGTCATTTTACATGTTCTGAGAAGTAAGTCAAGACTACATATGTATTTATGATTTTACTAGATAGTGGCAAATTGCTGCCCAGAATGGTTGAAACTACTTTTGGACTCTTGCCAGTCTAATAAGTGAAAAGCAGTATCTCACGTAGTTTTCATTTGCATTTATCTTAATTTTTATCCCATTGTTTTTTTTTGATTGTTCATATACCACACAATTATCCAGAGATCCAAAGTGTACAATCAATTGCCCCCGGTACCATCTTATAGCTGTGCATCTGTCACCACAGTTAATTTTTTTTCGATTTTTAGAACATTTTCATTACTCCAGAAAAGAAATAAAGCCAAAAAAAAAAAAAAAGAAAACTCAAATCCTCCCATATTCTTAACCACCTAACCACCCCCTCTCCATTGTTGACTCATAGTGTTGCTATAGTACATTTGTTACTGCTGATGAAAGAGTGTTAAAATACTACTAACTGTAGTATATAGTTTGCAATAGGTATTTTTTTTCCCTATATGGCCCTCTATTATTAACTTCTAGTTGTAGTTTCATACATTTGTTCTGGTTCATGAAAGAGATTTCTAATATTTGTACAGTTAATCATGGACACTGCCCACCACAAAGTCCACTGTTTTATACATTCCCAACTTTTAACCTCCAACTTCCCTTCTGGTGACTTACACGACTCCAAGCTTACCCCCTCCACCACATTCACACACCATTCAGCACTGTTAGCTATTCTCACAACATGCTACCCTCACCTCTGTTCACCCCCAAATATTTAAGTTCAACTTAGCCGAACATTCTGCACACAATAAGCAACCGCTTCCCATTCTTCAGCCCCATTCCACATCCTGATAACTTATATTTCATGTCTATGAGTTTACACATTACAACCAGTTCACATCAGTGAGACCCTGCAATATCTGTCCTTATGTGTCTGGTTTATTTCACTCAGTATATTGCCCTCAAGGTTTATTCATCAACCCATTTTTTTTTTTAAGATGGCCTTGTTCACACACTATCCATTCCATCCTAAGTAAACAAGTGATGGTTCCCTGTATAGTCACATATTTATGTGTTCACCACCCTCACCACTATCGATATAAGGACATCTCCATTTCTTCCCCAAAGCAGGAGGAAAAGTCAAAGAAGGTAGAAAGGCAAAAGAAAAAGAAAAAGAAAGGGAAAAAAAAGATGACAGCTAGGAAGCAGCAAAAGGAAAGATAACCTTAAACTAAAGTAGAATAAAGAGTCAGACAACATTACCAATGCCAAGAGTCCCATACCCCTCCTTTATGCCCCCCTTTTATATGCATTTAGGCTTGGTATACTGCCTTTGTTACATTAAAGGAAGCATAATATGTTTCTGTTAATTGTAGTCTCTAGTTTACATTGATTGTATTTTTCCCCCAATACCTCTCTATTTTTAACAACTTGCAAGATTGACCTTTGTTTGTTCTACCTCATGAAAAAACATATTTGTACCTTTTATCACAATTGTTGAGTACTCTAGGTTTCACTGAGTTATACAGTCTGTTTTTATCTTTCCTCTTTCCATCTGGTGTCCCACATGCTCCTAACCTTCCTCTTTCAACTATATTCATAGTTATCTTTGTTCAGTGTATTTACATTGCTGTGTTACCATCACCCAAAATTGTGTTCCAAACCTCTCACTGCTGTCTTTTCTTATCTGTCTGTAGTGCTCCCTTTAGTATTTCCTGTAGCACAGATATCTTGTTCACAAACTCTGTCATTGTCTGTTTGTCAGAGAATATTTTGAACTTTCCCTCATATTTGAAGAACAGTTTGGCAGATATAGGATTCTTGGATGGCAGTTTTTCTCTTTCAGTATCTTAAATATATCACACCATTTCTTCTTGCCTTCACAGTTTCTGCTGAGAAATCCACACATAGTCTTATTAAGCTTCCTTTGTATGTGATGGATTGCTTTTCTCTTGCTGCTCTCAGGATTTTCTCTTTGTCTTTGATGTTTGATAATCTGATTGTTAAGTATCTTGGTGTAGGCCTATTTAGATCTATTCTGTTTGGGTTACACTGTGATTCTTAGATCTGTAATTTTATGTCTTTCATAAGAGATGGGAAATTTTTATTATTTCGTCTATTATTGCTTCTGCCCCTTTTCCCTTCTCTTCTCCTTCTGGGACACCAGTGATACATACATTCCTGCATTTCATGTTGTCATTCAATTCCCAGAGACATTGCTCATATTTTTTCATTCTTTTCTCTGTCCTTTTGTGTGTAGGCTTTCAGTTGTCTTGTTCTCCAGTTCCTATTTTCTTCTGCCTCTTGGGACCTGCTGTTGTATGTTTCCATTGTATCTCTCATCTCATTTATTGTGCCTTTCATTTCCATATATTCTGCTAATTGTTTTTTCAAACTTTTTATTTCTGCCTTATGTATGCCCAGTGTTTTCCATATAGCCTTTATCTATTCTGTTATATCTTCCCTAACCTTTTTGAATTGATTTAGCATTAGTTGTTTCAATTCCTGTCTCTCAGTTGAAGTGTAAATTTGTTCCTTTGACTGGACCATAACCTTGTTTTTCTTAGTTTTCTGTTGTCCAGGTATCTGGTTTCCTTGGTTACCCCAATCAGGTTTTCCCAGACCAGAACAGGCTTAGGGCCCAGAAGGAAGAATTATTCAGTATCCGGTTTCCCTCATGGTGTGTCTTAGGGGATTGAAACACCCTGTGTCACTTGTTTTGAGCACATAATTTGTGTTGTTTTGATCTAGGGATATTGGCTGGTGCTTTATATGTATTAACTTAGTGGTCACCATACTTTAACTGCTTTTTTCTTTTCCATTTAATAAAAATTTTATTTTGAAAGGAAATAGTTTTCTCTCTTGTTCTCACATCAAATGTATAATAAAGTTGAACAATAATACAATAATCTTTGTGTTTCAGTTACCCAATTTCAACAATGACCAATGCATGCCAGTCATATTTCACCAGAATCCTAACCTATTCCTCTTCTGCCCCCAGATTATACTGAAGCAAATTCCAGTCATTATATTATCTAATATGTAATAGTTTTAGTATGTAGCTCCAAAAGAGGACTCTTTAAAATACACATAACCACAATACCATGCACATCTAGAAGCTTAACAATAATTCCTTAATATCACTCAATGTTTACTCAGTGTTCAAATTTCCCTGATCTTCTTTTAATATTTGTTCATTGTTGGCTTGCTTGAATTGGTGTCCCAATTTTGTGGGTAATTCTTTTTTTTCCTTATAATTTTTTAATTAAATTCAGTTTTATTGAAATATATTCACATACCACATAATCATCCATGGTGTAAATCAACTGTTCATAGCACCACCACACAGTTATGCATTCATCACCACAATCTATTTCCAAACATTTTCCTTACATCAGAAAGAATCAGAATAAGAATAAAAAATAAAAGTAAAAAAGAACACCCAAATCATCCCCCCATCCCACCCTATTTTTTATTTAGTTTTTGTCCCCATTTTTTACTCATCCATCCATACACTAACTAGATAAAGGGAGTGTGATCCACAAGGTTCTCATAATCACACAGTCACCCCTTGTATTCTACATTGTTATACAGTTATCTTTAGGAATCCAGACTACTGGGTTGAAGTTTGACAGCTTCAGGTATTCACTTCTAGCTACTCCAACACATTAAAACCCAAGAGTTGTTATCCATATAGTGCATAAGAAGGACCACCAGAGTGACCTCTCAACTCCATTTGAAATCTCTCAGCTGCTGAAACATCCCTCTCTCCATGTTTTCTCCAACACTTTTACTCCTATATATATTTTTCTTACAATTTTATAGAATTATAGTCACATACCATACATTTATCCACAGTGTACAGTCATTCATAAAGTTGTACATTTATCACCACAATCAACACTTGAACATATAGATTACTAAAAAAAAGTTGTTTCTTTTAAGTGAATAATTAAAAAGATGATAAAAAGAAAAATAACATGTCATACAGTACAATATAATAGTAAGGACAGAAAATAACACCACTACCAAGAATCCCATATCCCTCCCCTATATCCCCTTCTCATACACACTTAGCATTGGTATATTGCCTTTGTTACATTTAATGGAAGCATATTACAATGTTACTGTTGACCATAGACTCCAGTTTGCTTTGATTATGTTTTTTTTCCCAAATACCATCCCTTTTTTAACACTCTGCATGTTTGACATTCATTTGCTCTCCCACACACAAAAACATTTTTATATTTGTACATTTAGTAACAGTCATTGGCCACTCTAGTTTTTGCCAGGTTATACAGTCCCAGTCTTTATCCACCTATCTTTACCTCTGGTGTCATAAACTCTCCTATCCCACCTCTTTCAGCTTTACTCACAGACATCTTTGTTCACTTTACTTACATACTGTGCTACCATCACACAGTATTATGATATCTATTTCTGTATCTATACAATCAATCCTGCTGAACATTCTGTAGTCCTTCAGCATCAAATACCTGATCTCTACCATCTTTCTATCTGCTGGTAGCCTGTGTTGTCAGCTTTTAACGCTCAAAGTTTGTTCATTAATGTTTGTTCATATTAGTGAGACCATACAATATCTGTCCTTTTGATTCTGGCTAACTTCACTCAATATAATGTCCTCAAGGTTCATCCATGTTATTATATGATCCATGTCTTTGTTCTGTCTTACAGCTGTGTAATATTCCATCATGTGTATATACCACAGTTTCTTTATCCACTCATCCATTGATAGACGTTTGGGCTGTTTCCATCTCTTGGTAATCATGAATAATGCTGCAATAAACATCTGTTTACAAATGTCCATTTGTGTCTGAAGTTTCAGTTCCTCTGAGTATATACATAGCAATGGTATATCTGGGTCATATGGCAAATCTATGCTTAGCTTCCTGAGGAATCTCCATACTGTCTTCCATAGTGGTTGCACCATTCTACATTCCCACCAGCAATGAATAAGTGTGCCTCTTTCTCCACATCTTCTCCAGCACTTGTAATTTTCTGTATTTTGGATAATGGCCATTCTGGTAGGTGTGAGATGATATCTCATTGTGGTTTTGATTTGCATTCCCTAATAGCCAGTGAAGTTGAGCATTTTTTTCGTATGTTTTTGAGCCATTTGTATTTTCTCCTCAGAAAAGTGTCTGTCCTTGTCTTTTGCCTATTTTTTAATTGGGTTGTTTGTCTTTCTGTTGTTGAGTTGTAGGATCCCTTTATATATTCAAGATATTAAACCCTTATCTGATATGTGGTTTCCAAATATCATCTCCGATTGCATAGATTGCCTTTTTACTTTTCTGACAAAGTCCTTTGATGTACAAAAGTGTTTAATTTTGAGGAGTTCCCATTTGTCTATTTGTTCTTTGGTTGCTTGTGCCTTGGGTGTGAGGTCTAGGAAACCACTTCCTATCACAAGATCTTTAAGATATTGCCCTCCATTTTCTTCTGAGAGTCTTATGGTCTTGGTGCTAATGTTTAGGTCTTGGATCCATTTTTAGTTAATTCTTTTATAAGGTGTGAGATAGGTGTCTTCTTTCATTCTTTTGGAAATGGATATTCAGTTCTCCAAACACCATTTATTAAACAGACTGCTCTGTCCCAGTTGCTTTGGCTTGACTGTCTTATTAAAGACCAATTGTCCATAGATGTGAGGGTCTACTTCTGAACACTCAGTTTGATTCCATTGGTCAGTATATCTGTCCTTATGCCAGTACCATGCTGTTTTGAGCACTGTAGCTTTGTAATATGTTTCAAAGTCAGGTAGTGTGAGACCTCCCACTTTGTTCCTCTTAAGATATTTTTGGCTATTTAGGGAAATTGGTTATTGGTTTTTCTATTTCTGTAAAATAAGTTGTCAGGATTTTAATTGGTATTGCATTGAATCTATAAATCAGTTTAGGTAAAATTGCCGTCTTAACTATATTTTGTCTTCCAATCCATGAAAATAGTATGTTCTTCCATTTTTTTAGGTCCTGTTCAATTTCTTTTAGCAATTTCTTATAGTTTTCTGTGTAAAGGTCTTTTGTGTCTTCAGTTAAGTTTATTCCTAAATACTTGATTCCTGTGGTTGCTATTATAATTGGAATTTTTTTCTTGATTTCCTTCTCTTGTTGCACATTACTTGAGTATAGGAACACTACAGATTTTTGCATGTTGATATTGTAGCCTGCCACTTTGCTGTATTCATTGCCTAGTTCTAGTTGCTTTGCTGTAGATTTTTCTGGATTTTTTATACATAGAATCATGTCATCTGCAAATAGTGAAAGTTTTACTACTTCTTCTCCAATTTGGATGCCTTTTATTTCTTTTCCTTCCCTAATTCCCTAGCTAGCACTTCCAGCACAATGTTGAATAACAACAGTGACAGTGGGCATCCCTGTCTTATTCTTGATCTTAGAGGGAAAGTTTGCAGTCTCTCCCCATTGAGTATGATGTTAGCTGTGGGTTTTCATATATCACCTTTATCATATTGAAAACGTTCCCTTCTATTCCTATCCTTTGAAATGCTTTCATAAAGAAAGGATGTTGAATTTTGTCAAATGCCTTTTCTGCATTGATTGAGATGATCATGTGGTTCTTCTGGTTTGATTTATTGATGTGGTATATTAAGTTAACTGATTTTCTTGTGTTGAACCAACCTTGCATACCAGGAATAAATCCCACCTGGTCATGGTGTATACTTCTTTTAATGTGCTGCTGGATTTGATTTGTGAGCATTTTATTGAGGATATTTGCATGTATACTTATTAAAGAGGTTGGTCTATAATTTTCTTTTTTTTGTAGTATCTTTGTCTGATTTTGGTATTAGGGTGATGTTAGCTTCATAGAATGAGTTAGATAGATTTCCCTCTTCTTTGATTTTTATGAAGAGTTTGAGCAGGATTGGTACTAACTCTTTCTTGAATGCTTGGTAGAATTCACATGTGAAGCCATCTGGTCCTGGGCTTTTCCTTTTTGGTAGCTTTTTGATGACTGACTCAATCTCTTTACTTGTGATTGATTTGTTGAGGTCATATATTTCTTCTTGAGTCAATGTTGGTTGTTTATGCTTTTCTAGGAATTTGTCCATTTTGTCTAAGTTGTCTAGTCTATTAGCATATAGTTGCTCATGGTATCTTCTCATTATCTCCTCAATTTCTGCAGGGTCAGTAGTTATGTTTCCTTTCCCATTTCTGATTGCATTTATTTGCGTCAACTCTCTCTCTCTCTCTCTCTCTCTTTTTTTTTTTTTTTTTTTTTTTTTAGCCTAGCCAGCAGTCCATCAATTTCATTGGTTTTCTCAAAGAACCAACTTCTGGTTTTGTTGATTCTCTCTATTGTTTTCCTGTTCTCAATTTCATTTATTTCTGCTCTAATCTTTGTTATTTCTTCCCTTCTGTTTGTTTTGCGGTTAGTTTGCTGTTCTTTCTCTAATTCCTGCAGGTAAATAGTTAATTCTTCAATTTTTGCTCTTTCTTCTCTTTTAATAAAGACATTTATGGCAAAAAATTTTCCTCTCAGCACGGCCTTTGCTGCATCCCATAAGTTTAGATATGTTGCATTTTCATTGTCATTTGCCTCAAGGTATTTACTAACTTCTCTTGTAATTTCTTCCTTTACTCACTGGTGTTCTAAGAGGGTATTTTTTAGCCTCCATATGTTTGTGATTTTTATGACCTTCTGCCTTTTATTTATTTCCAACTTCATTCCATTATGGTCTGAGAAGGTGTTTTATATAATAACAATATTTTTAAATTTTTTGTGACTTGCTTTGTGACCCAACATGTGGTCTATCCTAGAGAATGTTCCATGAGCACTTGAGAAAAAAGTGTATCCTGCTGTTGTTGGATGTAGGATTGTATAAATGTCTGTCAAGTCTAGTTAATTTATCATACAATTCAACATCTCTATTTCTTTATTGATCCTCTTTCTAGAAGTTCTATCCATTGATGAGATCTATCCATTGAGGAAAAGCTGCAAAACACTTTTCAATAAATAAACTTGAAAATATGTATAATCTTAGAAACATAAAGGGTATAAAAAGCTGCACCTGTCTGCAGAAGTAAAAGGAATCCAGTGTCTTGCAAACTGCTCTTCTGCTCACAAGCAGAAGTGGCATTGTTATTTTCTAAGCACTCGAAGAATGACAGAAAGCCCTGTTAAATCCATCTAAAATTTACTTCAAATTCATATGCCTTTCTTATCTCTATGTGATGGTATGAAGCTTTGTGGACCCCAGAAGATAATGTTCTTAAAGCTAATCCATTTTTGTGGGTGTAACTCTACTGTGGGTGGGACCTTTTAATTAGGTTATTTCAGTTGATACATGCCCCAGGTGGGTCTCAATCATCTTACTGAAGTCCTTCATAAGAGGATGAAACAGGGAGAAACACACAGAAGCTGAGAGAAAGCCATAGAAAACAGGAAACCACTGAAGCCAAAGCTGGAAGCAATTATACCCAGAAGAGAAGGGAGAGACCAGCAGGTGCTGCCATGCACCTTGCCATCTGACAGAGGAGTCCAGATATTGTCTGATGATACTTTGATTTGGACATTTTCATGGCTTCAGAACTGTAAGCTTGTAAGCTAATAAATCCTCATTGATAAAAGCCAGTCCATTTCTGCTATATTGCATTTCAGCAGCTTCAGCAAACCAAAACACTCCACTACTCCCACAAGACCACCATTGTCTCCCTGAGCATATTTAAAAGTCTCCCAACTGGTCATCCTTTTTCCAGTCTTAACACCCTAAATCTGGTTTCCATAACTCACCCATGTGAACCTTTTAAAAATAGAAAGCATATAATTTTTTCACCTGGTTTTGATCATTTCTAAATTCCTGACTCCTGGAACAGGGTTTACCATCTGCTGTTCTTTTCCCTACAATACATGTATTAGGACAAGGGAACAAAGTGCTTTCTTAATTCAGAGATCAAGAACCACATGTTTCATTACCCTGAGCATTCTATTATCCAAGAGCATTAAGCATTAAGAAAAACACCAAGGTGTTGTCCAGATATAATGTCAATTGTAAAGATAAAAAAAAAAAGTTATACCCTTAAAACTGTTTTGGTAAATCATTATTTATTCCAATGATTATATATGAGATAAACATTCTTAAGGCAGTAAATCATTGGTACCCCGCTGTTAACCATACAACAAGCCACAGCCTTGTGAGCTCAGGCTACAACATTTGTGGTAAATGAAAAAAAAAATGTTCCTCACATCGTTTTAAAAAGAAGTTAAACACAAGGTGGAAATATAACAATGAGGAGTTCTATTGTTTAGCCAAAATACATTTTGATTAATTTAAAGAATTGCCTGTGTATCAATCTCAAGAAACCCTGATTCTATTTTTTCCTCTTCTACTTAATGGAGCCTCCTAACCCCTTCTATTCAAATACTATTTTGATAATTTAGACTGGTGTTAATTTGATATATTTAAGGACATTTTCCTTATTATTTCTTAGATTACTGTTTCATATAGTAGAAAAATTTATCATATACACTCTGGCATAGGCAAAAGAGCATTGGAAACAAACCAGGAAACTAAGGTTGTATTCCTGGCTCTACATTTAATAGCTGCTAAATAACCCCAAATCATAACATAAAATATTTTAAAATAATTTTAAGCTTACAAAAATGTTGCAAGTATAGTTTAAAGAATTATTCCCAAATTCCCAGTTTCTCAATTTTAGCATCATGTCAAACACAAAATTCCTCTCTCATTCTCTGTTTCTCTCTCCAGATGCATATATTCTGTCTCTTTATACCATGATTTCATTACCTATTTCTTAAGAACAGTGTTATTCTCTATTAAATTAATAAGATTTAACATTGAGATAAGACACTTTTATCTACAGTTAATATTTCAATTTTATCAATAATGCCATTTTTCCTTCTACAGGACCCATTCAGTATCATGTATTGCATTTAGCCATGTCTCTTTGGTATCCTTTAATCTTGGACTGTTTCTCAGCACCTGCTATTGCTGCTGATGTTGTTATTTTTCTTTCATATCATGGATATTTTAAAAAATTACCACCCAGTTATTTTAGAAAATGACTCTCAATTTTGATTTCTTTGTTTCCTCATGGGTTGATTCAGGTTATGCACGTTGGAGTGAAATAATACATATCTGACATTCTATCTTTCTTAGGATTTGAGATCTAAGAGATATGTTATGCATTTGCCTTTTATTGGTAACATTAATTTTGATTACTTGGTTAAGGTTTTGTCTAGTTTCTTCTCTTTATAGTTAATATCTCTCTTTTGTAATTAATAAGCATTTTGTGTGATAATACTTTGAAACTATATAAAATTGTTTCCCTCATTATTCATTTATCCAGCCACTAAGTATCCATTGATGATTCTTGACTAAATTAATTTTAATTTGATGGTTGTCAGATAGTTATTTTCCAAGTTACCCTTTTATTTTCGATTAAGTGTAATACTGTAGGGAAGACATGCTCTTCCTTCTTTCTTATCCTTGCATCTATCTATCTATCTAATCATCTATCTCTACCATCATCTATCATCATTATAAAATGAATGATGAATAATGAATTCTTATTATTTTATTCAATGTATTAAGCTTATCAGTGTCCTTATTTATTTTATCATTCAAATATTCCCAGAATTGAACAATGTGGGACCTTTTAAGCTAGTTCCTATAACATTTTACAATGTCCCATAATTCTTTTTATATTTTCTTAATTTTAGCTCAACAGATGCTCCAAGATCATCTTATACTATATCAAACCCATCCCTGGAATCATGCATTTCAGAGAGGGTTTGTTTTTTATAGTAGGAATGATATTGAGAATCTAAGATATGGATGTGAGATGTGTTCATTACTCTAGGATATAGTTTTTTTAGGTTTTCTCATAGAAATCATGAGATTTTACTGATTTCTCTAATATCAATCCAGCCATCCAATACCACAAGGTTACTGCTTCCTCTACCTTTTTCTGTATTTATATATATTTTTTCTTGTACAGTGTGGAGCCCTGGCTTCATCAGTAACAATATGTTGACTTATTTGCTCTGCTCTATCCTACAATGCAAACTCATAATGTCAAAATAGATATATCCTTATCACCACACTAAAGATACCTACTTCAGTTCTTTTTTGCATTTTGTTTAAACTGAAGATATATAGTCCAAGTAATGTCAAACTCATTTTATTTTCATTATTATTAATGAAAGTCCAGGCTTTATTATGTAAGTTTTTACCTACTGTGATTTTTCTGTTCTGGGAGCACTGTTGCTAGGTTGTATATTAAGACTATGTTTAGCTTTGTAAGAAACTGCCAAACTGCCTTCCAAAGCAATTGTGTAATTTTGCATTCTTATCAGTGACAATTCAGAGTTTCTATTGCCTTATGTCTTCCAGAGCAAATGCTATTGTCGGTTTTCAGATTTTAACCATTCTATTAGGTATGTAATAGTTTCTCATTGGTAAATTTGCAATTCTCTATGGCAAATGATATTGAAGATCTTTGCATATGCTTATTTTCCATTTGTGTATCTTCTTTGTGAGATGTCTATTCAGATAGTTATGCAGTTTTAATTAGGTTGTCTGATTTCTTCTTGAGACTTAAAAGTTCTTTTTCGTAATTTGGATATACATCCTTCATTAGATGTATTTTGCAAATATTTTCTCCCATTCTGTGGCTTATTTTTTTATTTTTTAACAATGTGTTTCATGGGGTAGAAATGTATGGCTTAAATAAATTTCAAATTATTATCATTATTTTTTCTTTTTTAGATCATGCTTTTGGTGTTGTATCTGAAATTTATTGTCAGACAAAGGTTACATAGATTTCCTCAAAAGTTTTCTTCTAAATGTTTTATAGTTTTGTGTTTCACATTTAGGTTTATGATCTATTTTGAGTTAATTTTTGTGAAAACTGTAATGCATGGGTTTAGGTTCCTATTTTTGTATATGAAATTCCAACTGTTCATTTCTTGAAAAAACTGTTTATTTTTCCATTGAATTGACTTTGCGTCTTTATCAAAAATCAGTTCCTTTTATATATATACCTATTCTTTCACCAATATTATGCTGGTAAAAAGAAACTTTTTGGTAATATGAGAACAGCCATCATATTCACATTGATTAGGGAGTGATAAGGTAGGACGGCCAAATCCTTAAGTATAGATTCTGTTTTCAAGAAGTCTATTTAAAAAGAGAAAGATAAAAATACTCTGTATCTAGAGGGGCAAAGTGATCCACAAAGGTTCTTATATTAGGAGAAGCTTATGAAATTGGTCACTTAGAGAAAGGCATCAGGAGTCATTGAGAGGCTGAGGTTGTAACTAAAGGCTCCCTGGCTAGTCTGGGAAAGTGCATCTCTTCCACTGAGATGAAAGAAAAGTGAAAGCAACGGCTGTGGATAGACACTGAAAATTAGTGGTCAATGTTTGGCAGTTAAAAAAGTTTAAACCTAATGACCTTTACCTTTTCCATGAGGTATGACAAAGCTTTGTTAAATGGGAATGGGCAGACAGAATCGTGGTGGGTATCCTTTGAAAATAAAGATTCAAATGCTTTAATCATGTCTCTTTAATTAAACTATAAGCTGTGAAGAAAGTAACAGTGGCATGCTTTCTTGTGTCTCTTACCATTACCCCACTAAGCACACAGAAGCACTAATAAAGGTAGTTGATATAATTCCTTTATCATTGCAATCATTTAGAAAATGAAGACCATATTTCAGTGCTGTTCATTCATATATTTGACAAAACAGAGGTTTACAGAAATCATAGTGGAATGATACTTAAACATTATCTAAGCTACCAAATATTCTATTTGACAGTCCAACATCCATCTGATGTGCAGTTCTATCACAGGAAGATGAAGAGTTCTGCCAAACATTAGGCTCAATTTTTCCTATTTAAAAATCAATAAAAACAAAACTTGCATTGCAGACAGTGTGATAAATGCATTTATGAAAGAAGAGATACATTCCATATTAAAATAGCAGGGGTCATCTGAAATCGATACCAATATTGATAAATAGATGAGTACATTATAAATGTGAAATGTTATCTGCTAAAGGCAATGACTATAATTAGTTTACTAAGGCTGTTTTATCTGTTTTTCATTTTGATTATGCTTTCCTATATGTTTTACCATTAAAGCAAGAATGTATTGTCTTCTATTGTAGCTTATAAAGAAAAATGTTATTTTCATCCTTCCAGAAGCAAATGGGTTACAGTAACAGCAGAAAGAAAAAGAAAAAAAAAAAAAAAAAAAAAAAGAGAGGGAGGGAACAACCAAAGCATGCATTGGCTTTCTATCAAAAGGAAATGAAAAATAAGGTAATTTCCCCCACATATATGTTTAAACCCCTTTCCTGTGTGGAGTCTTCCTAACACTCTCAACTGATATGGGGATATATCTTTTGTTTAATTTTTGAGGTATCAGAAAATGTACCCTGATTTTCTATACAATGCTTTGCTATAGCTATTCATTTTGCAGACTGAAAAAGGACCAACATTTTCTTTCCTTCTTTTTTAAGATTTTAGTTGTATCAGTTACCTTCATTGAATGTTTTGTTGGTAGCTTCCAGGTATAGCAATATTTTTTTGTTGTGTTGTTTGGTTGGTTTTTATATGTCAAGCAAAGACATTATAATGTAAATAGTTCAGAGTCATTGTTAATATTCTTAGTCAGTAGGAAGGACTGTCTATTGTAGGCCAGAATTTCTTTCTGATCTATGTTTATAAACATACTAACTTTATCCAAGACAGAAGAGAACTGGTTCTGCACAATGTTATTGAAACTTAATTGTCTCTATTAGTACACACACACACACACACACACATGCACACACACAAACACACATTATATTCTAGTCCTGAGCCAGGTATTTTATATGGAATGTTTTCTTCAGTCCTCACAAGCATATAAGATGAGTGTCTTGCCATTTCAATTTTCAGACTAACCTCAGACTTAAAGATACAATGTAATCTGCCTAAGGTTATACTATTATTAAGTAGTGGAGCTGGGGTTTTTATCTGTCTCTTTTGAACTTCGGAAATCTATGCTATATTTCATTATAAACAAACTGAGCTTACATATTGCTTTGGATAAAGTGATTATAGTCCTGGGGAGAGTTTTGTCATTAGCTTTGGTGCTGACCCATAGACAGAAGACGGGATAGACACCACCTGGTTTCCTCACACAGCAGAGAGCATGGTCGCTGTAGAACAGCTGCCACACAGTGACATAACCTCCTATTTAAAAGACACTTAATCAGTGAGTTACATTTATGTATTAACTACAGAATTGGCAATATTACATTGGACAAGGTTAGAAGATGATGGTAGACAATTGAAGTTAAAGTTAAATCATATCCAAAAGAAATTCCAAGTTCATAAACAAAATGCAGGAAAAAAAAAAAAACACCAAAATTGGAGCTATTACTTCAGCTATTAATATATTTATTTATTTATTTATTTATTTATTTATTTGTTTGTTTATTTATTCATTTATGCTGGGGAAGTCACAGACACCTGGTGGCTACCTTCCAGCCCTTACCTACCACCCCCTTCCCTTTTCTGTTGTGTGCAGATGTTTCAATATGGTTTCCATTCCTCAGCCCAAGAGAGAAGTTAAGTTTAATGGAATGGCCTGACTATAACGTGAACACAAAAAGAAGCAATTCCAGCTGTTTATTATGGTGGGAACTCTGAATAGCAAGTCCCCTCCTTCCTGGGAATATTACTTAGACCCGGGTAGTACCGACATCTATCATCTCTGACATGTCAAGAGGAGCTTACAGAACTGCAAACTACTGATCATGACAAAAGCAGTTGGCTTCCCGTGGAGTCCAGCCACAATGGGATCTCTTCCCCTGCTCTTGTGGACACTTTGTATTGAGTAAGTAATAAGGTGGTCATTTGCTGAAAGTTTCCGTTGTGCCTGAGCCTGTGTTCCCATAACAAACTGTATAGCAACTTGCTCCACAATACAGAATCTTCTGTTTCTTTCTCCAGTTATTGTCTACCTACCCACAGCACACAAACAAGTTATGCCTTGAAGTGTCATATTTGTGGGAGTTAGCATGGGTCTGCTCAGTTTGGAATAGCATTTTCTTATGATTATGTTCTTAAAGGGAAAATGCTGGTGTTAGATTGCCAAAGAAGTTCTAGAGAATTTGAGTTTAAGATATAGTTACCAAAAATACCATCTAGGTTGATTTAGCCTGAAATAGTTTTTTGAGGGGAACTTTGGGCATTCACAAGTATAAAAAGTGCTGTTTTTTGTTTGTGCGTTTGTATGTTTGATTTTTAGAGTGTTAATTTAGCCTTCGATATTAGAAAAAAGAGTTATTATATATGAATTGTTTTGTAAAATAACTTTTTAAAAAATTGCCAATGGCCCATATATCTTCAAAGATTAACAATAAATAATGCCTTTATATTAACAAATTAATTGGTGATCAAATTTTGCCAATTGCTCTCATAATTGTATTTCTTTTTTTCTAGTTAGTTTAAGTCAGGTCTAAACAAGATCCAAACTTTGCATCTAGTAGATATTTTCTGATGTTTCTTTCTCTTTTTTTTTTCAAATTTTCATTTAAAAATAAATATAGATTCAAAGGAAGTTGCAAAATATGTACAGGGAGACACCATGTATTCTTCACCCAGTTTTCTCCAGTGTTAGCCTCTTGCATAAGTATAGTACAATATCAAACCAGGAATTGATGTTGGTACAATCCATAGAGCTTATTCAGATTTCACATACAATTTTTACTTGCACTCGTGTGTGTGTGTGCACGTGTGAGTATAGCTCTGTGCAACTTTATTAAATGTATAGTTTTGTATAACCACCAGTACAATCTTGATACAGAACTGTTTCATCCACCTCACACTCCCTCATTCTATTCAATAAAGGACCTTTTGTTAAGTGAATATATTTTCTATGGTTGCATTAGCAGATTTTAAGTGAAATATTATGTAAAACTTTGTGGCTGTAAGTACTGTGAATCTTTATCATGAATTTGCAAAGATAAATTATGTAAAGTAATTCTTTCCTGTATACCTGTTTTCTGTGACAATGAAAGTATGTGGCTTCATGAGATGTATTACAATATGCTAATTATGTGCAAACTCAGGTAGTTCCAAGCCCATTTTCAATCTCAACTGGTTTCATTTAAATTATCTCACCACCATCTAATGTATTTGTGAATGATGCAGTAACATAATAAATTGTATAGCTGAGATTCTCTCAGACATTTAATTCATTTCAGAAAGGTAGCCAAAGGGTAGATGGGCTGTTATTCTATTATCATGTGTCCTAGGCTTTTTCTCATTTTCATTTTGTTTTGTATCATCAATTTTTTTAGCATAGCACCCAAAAGGAGCTAGGAGAAAATTATTTCATAAAATTTCTTTTATCTTTATGATTACATCCCAAGCTGAAATGCTTTCTGTAGCATGATACAAATGCATAGTAGTCATGACTTTAATGAATGCTGTTTGTTTATGTTTTGGAGCTATTTTGAGTTCAACTGAATCCTTGACTTGGCTCCAACCATTATTTTTATCTATTTTAAAGTGATTTTATAAGAGTATTTTATCAAGGCAGATTTCATTTCTTTTAAATAAATTTCAAATTCGCGGTTGTGGGAGAATTATGTATACTCTCCTACTCTGAGCAATTCTGTTCTATACCATTTTAGATACCATTTCTAGTGGTTAAAAGTGAATAAAACAAACTCCCTAAAGTCCCTAAAGTGTTAGAAAAACTAAAACTATGATGCTCAAGTGGAATCTAAATCTGCAAGTTACATTTTTGTTTAATCGACCTATAAATTCTGACTTGTCAGGATCTAGGAGATCAGCAATCAATTCAATCAATATTTAATGGAAGGAGCTCACATTCAATTTTACATTCTCAATCTTGTGCATTTTTTTCCAGACAAATTTACTCAGAGTTGTTAATGATATAAAACATAGAGACACTTAATTGATTACCCTTTATTTTGTGATTTCCAGTAAAATAATACAAAATGCTGATTTTGAATGATAAAGGAAATTGAATTGTTCTGCTGTTGAATAAAGTCTTCTATTTTCAGATAGCAGGGCTTGCCATGCCCCCAAATATGCAATCATACAATTGTTTAAGAACTTTTGAGTTTAAAGTGCTAATGATTAATGATAGTGATTAATTTTTGTGACTTTAGCTTGCTCAGTGATGTGGCTGAATCTATTATTCTTTACTGTCAGTCATACTACCAGCTTTTCCTAAATACTTTTAGCTTTGTTGCTAATATCACACATCAATAAAGTATTTTAACTCCTCCTGTAGATTTAGATAACCTGTATAATGGTATCATAGCTTTCTGAAGAATATATAATAGCCAATGTTTTCTCTCCCTGCTTTAAGGTCTTTTTTTTCCTCCCTAATCTTTGGCTTTCTCATGTTTTGACTTCTTTTTCTTTTCCAACTTAGCCTAGCCTGCTTTCTTCTCCATTTGATTAAAATATTCTCCCATAAGTATATCATAATTTGACCTGACATTTTTTTGCCCCTTGCCTTATTAACCTTTCAATATGTTATTAAGCCCTGACTTCCCTTGTCTCAAATTCTGTCTGTAATTTACCCTTTCATCTTTTTCATCCCTCCTATGTAATGACTAATTTAAATGGTAAAACAGAAAGAAGGAAATTCAATTCTACAAGTATGTAGATCTAAGAGCCTACTTAGATTTCAGCCTGTGCTAGGTTTTGTGGGCATACAAGGAAAAGATCCTTTCCGATGTTTATTTGTACTACCATAAATAATACTGGACATCATAAGCATTCAGTGTTCATAAATTCTTTCACCAAATTATTACCTATTTTTTATACACCTGCTTTCTGCAGAAGCCTTGTCATAGGCATTTTGAAGTGATGCTATGGTGTCCTACTATAGTAGGATGGTTATGTCAGGAGAATCCAGTTGAAAGTTTGCATCTATCATGATCAAGTAAGCAATCTAAAATAACAGAAAACCTGAAAGTTAATTAATAAGTAGACTATACCAATAATTTATTCTGTGGTAGAGATTTTAAAAATACAATCTCACGTAATTCTCACAACATTCCAAGAAAGTTTCTTCCTATTATAATTTGCATTTTGGAAACTATGAGGTTCTAAGTTTATATGTCTTTTTGTGGTATACCAGATTTGGAACCATCTTTTCCTCATGTCTACATCTGTCCTCTTAAGCAATTATCATCCTATCTTAAGGTGCAGGGGAATAAATTAAGATTACCTCTCATTTAGTAGAAAATTTTCTATGACATAATACAATATACAACAATATGACTGATTTTAGTAGGGACAAATGAAAATTGGGCTTATTTTACTATTAGAACTTCCATCACATTCCAAGGTGATAGTCATTTAGCCTCTGCTTCAATCCATTCAATAGAAGAAAGCTCACTTCTTTATACCAATGATTATTTCATTGTTGGTCGGATCTGTCTGTTAATTTATTCCTTGACTCAGCATTCAGTTTTGAAGAATGTTTATGTAAAGAGCATTGCACCAGATACTAAGTGGGGCATAATGTTGTATTAAGACATGGAAAAGTTTTCAAGAGTTTACAATCTATTATGGGGTTTACTGTTTTCTATGTTGAGTCAAAATTTGCTTCCCAATCACTTCCATATGCCAGCCCTTAAAATGCTTATAAGATCAATAGATGATGAGTTGCTATGGACTTCTATGTGACAGCCCTTCAAATATATGAAAAAGCTATTCTACCTTAATTTTACTCTTCTATAAGTTAAATATTCTTGAATCACTTCAAATAAGTTAGTCCCTTACTATCCAAATTTCTCCCATTATATAGATATGATTTCTAAAGCTGTGAAATTTCAAATTAAATACAATATTCTAGGTATATGATGATTAGTACTAAATGTAATGGGAACTATATTCCCCATAATCTTAGCATTATGCTTCTATTAATGCAACTTAATAGTATATTTCATTTTTAATACTTATATAACACTCTTGCCTCATATTAATCAGCAACATATTTGTCGTATCAGTCAGCAACAAACGCAGGTATTTTCACCTGTATTGGTAAATTAAGTGACATCTGAAATGTTTGTAAAATTCCAGAACTTTCTATTTCTAATAATTATGTATCATTAGGTGGCTTTGGAACCAATAATTTGATAATTAGTGTATTAGATAATTTGAACATTGATTCTACTCCTTTAACATGACTCAGTGATTTTCAGATTTGATATGTACCACTTCAAAGACCTCATTTATATCAACATTTATACTTATAAGAATACAGAATAGTTTAGAATCATCTCCCTGTGCTGTTCAGTAGTTATAATTAAGAAATCTAGAATAAAAATATTTAGAATTGGTGGAGGTTTTTTTAGTTAAGCAATTCTTCTTGAAACATTTATCTTTATCTATTTTTACGAAAGTGCGTAACTTGTATGGGTGATGAAAGAAATGGTGTAAACTATTTTGGGGAGGTGGAATCAAGGTGTGGTTGATTTTTTATTACTTTCATGGCTTAAAACATTACATAATCAATAGCTCCCTACTTCAAAAGGAATATAATACCAAAGGGAAAACACTCTTTTCCTTCTCCTTAACCTCCACTATGTTTTATGGTTGGGTTTCAGGCACAGATGAATACCCAATACACAAATGTAAAAACTCATTTATTTACATTACTTAGTGTGTGTTTTTAGTGATTTTAGTGTAAACATTTTTTCTCAGTAATAGCTTAGCTGCCTAATGTCTGTTCACAAATTCAGCTTTAAGCTTAAATTTGTGCTAATAAAACTAAGAGAAAACATGAAAAAGAGAAACTTTCACAGTTCCCCTTGTTTTAGTGTAGGTGATTCCCATGCAATGTCTTGTTTCACCCTCTCCCAAGACAGATTTTCATTAAAGATTTTAGTAAAATTAACAAATTTAAATTATTTTTAATGAATTTTTTTCTTAAGCATGTGGTATTTACTTTGGAGTATTGGAGGAGGATGTTGAAGGTGGATAACCAACCCTGTGGCTTCCAGCTATCTCTCCTTCAGCTAGAATAAGAACAAAAGGGAAAGTTTTATGTCACCCAAAGGGCTCTTATCTGCTTGGCCCACATGCTCTTTACAAGTTCAATCTTTGTAGGACAGTACAGTTCAAGTATTGATGGTTATAGATAAGTCTCTTAAAGCCAAGCCTGCTGATGAGATAGTGGGTTTGAGAGATGGGGAGTCCAGGATTTTTCCCTTTTGTGTACCTTCCTATAGTCATTTAGTCTGGCATGTTCAATTTAACAAAGGAGCATTCTATACTTATCATTCAAATATATTTTTCTAAAACTACGGAGATGATTTTAATTTCTTTGTCATCTCTGTGAACATATTTTATTAACATATTAAATAAATGTTTACTGAGCATCATGTCTGTGGCAAACACTATGCTAGGCATTAGGTAAACCCTGGGAAACAAACAGGACATGGACCTGGACTTACTCACCTAACAATCTAGTGAAAAAAATATAAATAAGTATATAATTATGTATTTTCAGTAAGAGCTTTAAGCAGAAATAAAAGGGTACTGTGATATAACTATGGTGAGGGAACTCTTCAGTGAAGAGGTGTGAAACAGAAATGTAAATGATGAATAGGAATTAACCAGGTGAATTGTGGAGGAAAAAACATTCTTGGCATAAGGAATAGCATGTACAAAGGTTTTGAGACAAGAAAAGGTTTTGGTGTATTAGAATAACTGATTATTATTGCTATAGCTTCAAAATAATTTTAGTGGTTTAGAGATATGAAATGATTAAATTTATTGATTTGGAAAATAAAAATGTTACAACACTATTAAAATAATGTTTTATTTTCTTCATACCCAAATTTCTTTGGCATACCTAGCTATCAGATTAAATATAATGATTACATAGCTGTTCTAGTTTGCTAATGCTACTGGAATACAAAACACCAGAAATGGACTGGCTTTTATAAAAGGGGGTTTATTTGGTTACAAGGTTACAGTCTTAAGGCCATAAAGTATCCATTAACAAAGGGTACCTTCACTGGAGAAAGGCCACTGGCATCCAAAAAACCTCTGTTAGCTGGGAAGGCAAATAGTTGGTGTCTGCTTGCTCCTAGGTTGCATTTCAAAATGGCATTCTCCAAAATATCTGTCTCAGCTTCAGCTCACTATGAGCTCCTTCTGTTTGAGCTTATATAGTGCTCCAGTAAACTAATCAAGCCCCATGCTGAATGGGTGAGGCCACACCTCCATGGAAATTATCCAATGAAAGATCTCACCCTCAACTGAGTGATCATATCTCCGTGGAAACATCCAATCCAAAGTCTCCAACCCAATCAACACCAATAGGTTTCCTGACCACACAAGACTGCATCAAAGATAATGGCATTTTGGGGGACATAATACATCCAAACTAGCACAATAGCCATCATTAACTAGATTGAGCTAGATTAAAGAAAAAACTTTTCCTGTATTGGACAAGTATTTTGACAAGTTAGTGCTGATATGTTCCTCATTGTTCTTTCTTTTTTCTACCCCAGTCTCATGTTTTGTATGGAGCAGGTGAACTTGTTTTGTTTAAGTTCCCAGCAGGAGTTTCCATAAAGCTTCCAGAAAGCATTTAGCCAAAAATTGCCCGTTAAGCAGTTGATTACCTCACTTTCTTCTTTTAGTGATGGTAGTTTTCATCAGCTCCTTTATTCAAATATGACAGCTGCTCTTTATGACTATTCCTAATGTCCCTCACTAGATCTCCCTCTTATCCATGAGAGTTCCCAGCAGCTGTCAGTGGCATCTCTCCCTGGGGTCACAGATTTTAGAATCTCCTACCAGAAGTTCTTCAACAGTTCCTCCTGAGAGTCGCAACAGGGTCCCTGTAACAGCCTCTAATGACAGCTCTCTGTTGCATGATTCTTTAAAAACATCCACTGGAAGGATTGTCTTCAAATTGCTTCATGCTTGCATTATGAACACAGATTTCTCAGTCATCAGCTATTTCTCTTTTCACAGAGCCTTTGAAAAATTTCCGTTCTGACATTTCTTGATATGTGAAATAGAGTACTGGGGAAACAATAGAAAATTATCTTACCTCTCATACAATGCCACTGAAAATCCAAAATTTGTTTAACCACTTAAAGTTAAAATCCAGATTCACCAAGGTGTACTAAACAGTTTTAATGGAGCACTGCAAAACTACCGTTGCAAAATTGTAACTCAAATTTCTCTCTTTTCTTTAAAATAAAACCCCCAAACAGTTTGTAGTTTATATTGGCAAAAACTTAGGAAGAGCTGACTTTGTGGTTTGCCTTTTGTGAATTTTCAATGTGAATAAGGAAAAACAGAATAAAATATAAAGTGATGGTAGGTCATCTAGAAGATACACCTAGGAGTTGCACAATTTCACTTATATGATTTCAATTTCTAGGCTCTGAGGGTATTTCAGATACAGTGATTATAAGCCTGATTTTCCTAGTGTCTATGAAAATGTTCCTTTTAAGCAAGTTTGAAAGCTGCATTAACTCTTTCAATGGAATAATTTCCTCAGTGGTAGTCTGGTGACCTGAAAGACAATATAGTTTCCACATACATCTCACTTTCTTCAATTTGAAGGCATAAGCCCAATCAGTCTTTTAGCTGCTACAGAATGTACTTATGGAAAAGTGCTCCAGATGTTTTCCAGTTTATTGCAAAATTGTGAAAGGTCCAAGATCCAAATTTGTGAAAGTTACAAGATCCATGTGCGTATTATGTAGCATGCTTATTTCTTGAAAGGAAACAAGATACACTTTATAAAAATCTGATTTCCAGTGAAAATCCTAGAAATATCTCACATTATGATAAAATGTAAACTTCTTAACAGGTTGAGAGAACATTTGTCTAGTTTGTTAAGGACAGTTGGTTTATTGACTTTATTATGACAGCATTATCATTAATCGTGCCCCTCTTTACACTCAATCTGTGTCCTTATTTGGATGAAAAATTATGAAACCATCATTATAAATGTAGCATAAAAGATGTGGTAAGTTGGCTTTGCTTTGTCTAACACTTCAGGTTCACCTCCTACCACTCCACTCTTGTGAGTCAGTAACCCAAGGAAACTGAACTAAGATGAATTCCTTGTTAATACCTGAATGGAAGATGTTCTTTCAGCTTAGTGCTTTTGCTAATTATGCTCTTTCTCAATGGACCACCCTCCCCACAATCTCATTTTTACATGGATCTAGTTAGTTCTTTAAGGAGATTCCTTTCCTTCTGTTTTTTTACTGTAAGTTTCTGTCTATTCTTCTGGCTACTGTGACACCTCCGATGGATTCCCATTGCCCATATGCATATGTATGCCTGTTTGCTTAACTTTTTATCCAGGACACAGTGAATTTTCTGAAGGCAAGGGCATTTTGCAACCTTGTATGCTACAATCCCATTTTTACTTGGCATACAATGAAATATCATCAAAGTTTGAACATAAAAATAAGAATGAAAGGAAGACTGGATGATCACTTATTTTCAAATTTATAACTTTATTATAAGAATAGTGAAAGTGATAATCTCATTATAATTTATTTCTCCAAAATAAATATGCTTTTCATCAGAATATAACAAATCCTGGTTCATATCACTTATATAAGCCCAATACATAAATACCTGAATTCATGTTATGCATTAGCTATTTCAAGACATTACTGCTTTTACACAAAGTATTTTTTAAACAAACTCCCCTATTGCACTTCAATAATTTAGTTTTCAAAATGTTGTCTTATGTGCTACCTATTGTCAAAACATATCCTCCTTAAAATATTGTATGTATCTTCAGAGATAAGGATGCATCCAAATAAATGTCAACACTACTTTTATCCATAGAGCCCACAACTCTGACCATTCATTTGTGTTCAAATAAAAAATGATTTTTAGAGAATGTCTACATGGCTAGCAGCAGAGAATTTCTGAGAATCATTACAACTATAAGTTTGACGCAAGTCAATCAATGCATTTCATCTATCCCCAGGAAAGCATGATGAGCAACTTGCTGGGAGTATTAGTCATTCCATTTACACCTGCCTCTACACAGAATTTCTGTATGCTGCCTCAGAGGAAAGTTTAAACAATTATAAATTTTGGTAAGATCTCAGATTGTTTCCTACCCTGCATGTAGTCTCATTCAGTATTTTCAGAAATTCAAGACTTCAAAGCAGCAACAATTAAATGTGAGCTTCAGAGAACCTGTGAGGTACCAGATACTATATATATTATGTTTTCCATACACGTCATATGCTATATACATATAGATATAAAATGTCATTAAAATTCTGCAAGTTGGATATGCCACCCCTTTTTATGAAGGAGGAAAACAAAGCTTAGTAACAATAAAATATTTGGTCAAAGGCAGAATTAAGAAAAAAAATCTGAAATTGGATTCAAAATTTGTCTATCTTTAGTGATGTGTATTGTATTTTTGCTACTATGCAGCATTTTCTCTCCTGCTCTTTAATCATAATCTTTTAATGAAGTGTAAACAACATATTCAAAATAAGTCTTATTCTTAGGTATAGGGAAAATCTAGAAATATTTTAAAAATAGAAACTATAACATATTTAAAATCATATTTTTAGGCATTAATTATTTTACTTACCCTGAAACATGAAGACTATTTGAAAAATCTTCTAATATCACTTTAATGTGAATCAAAAGAGCCTGAACAAATAACGTCTATATATATTTGTTCAACATTACTTAGACATATCCTGAACAATTAATTAGAAATTATGTGCTCACACGTTATCTCACTTTAGAGAAACACTAAGCCAAATTGAGAACTAGAAAAGTTTTAGAATTTACTCCAAAGTACCAAGTTAATTTTCTGTTCTGGGTGGAAAACAAAGCCATAGTTTAGGTTTACCCATGTGTCCCAGTGTGCTAAAGTTGCCAAATGCAAAATACCGGAAATGGATTGGCTTTTACAATGGGGGTTATTAGTTCAAAAATTTACAATTCTAAGGCCATGAAAATATCCCAATTAAGGCATGAATAGGATGATACTTTTACTGAAGAAAAGCTGATGATGTCTGGGGTTTCTCTGTCAAATGGGAAGGCTGCTGGGCCTCTCCCAGGGTTAGCTTCTGGTTTCTGTTGCTTTTTCCAAAATGTTTCTGGTCTTCTGTCTTAGCTTCTCTCTCTCTCTCAGCTTCTGTGCATCCTTGTTTGTTTCTCCCAGGGTGTTTCTCTCTGAGTGTTTGGGGGTCCTCTCTTACCTTCTCTGGGGCAAACTCTGGATTTCATTTCTTAGCTTCTCTCCTGGTTCTGGTTTCTATGGCTATCTCCAAAATGTCACTGGGTGTTTTCTCTCTCTAAGCATCTCTCTTAGCTTCTCTGAGTTTCTGTCTCTGTGAGGTCTCTTAAGGACTCCCGTAAATTAATTAAGGCCCACTTTGAATGTGTGGGGTAGCATCACCATGGAAATAATCTAATCAAAAGGTTCCACCCACAATTGGGTGGGTTACATCTCCATGGAAACAGCCTAATCAAAAGATCACACCCACAATAAGTCTGACTCCACAACATTAGGTTAAAAGAACTTGGCTTTATAGTTGTGCATAATAGTTTCAAACCAGCACACCATGGTAAGTGATGGATTTTTAAAATATCTTCATTCTTAGCAGAATATTTCATTTCTGTCTTTATTTTCTCATTTTTCCCCATTTGCTTTCTTAACCTACTTTTCATTTGTTTTCATTGTGAAATAATCTCAAAAGTATAAAAAGTTGAATACTGTTCAATTTTTTTTTCTTTCTGAGTGATTTGAGAATAAATTTCTAACCTGATGCTGTTTTGCCCCCATTCCCCACACCCAATACCCATTTCTTCAAAATGTGTTTCCTAAAACAAGGAAGACTTCATGTGGGAGACTATGTAGTCACAATTTACCCATAAAAATCATAAAATTATCATTTGTTCTTTACTAATTCTTAATCCCAAAATCCCATTCAAGTCCATCAAATTGCACCAATGTTAGCTTTTATAACAGAAGTCCAGTTCAAAATCATGTGTTGCATTTAGCTTCGTTTAAACTACATTAATCTGAAACTGTTGTTTAGAAGTTCCCTTACTTTAATGGTCTTGACATTTTTGAAGATTGCAGGCCAATTATTTGGTAAACTGCCCCTTAATTTGGGTGACTACGATGCTTCCCCGTTGTTAGATTCAGATTATGCATCCTTGGCAGGAAGGTGTTTCTAATTTTATCCTATCAGTTATTGCTGCTATGATTTTCCAGTACAGATGATATTCATGTAGCACTTTGTTAAGTTTTTATCTCTTGGGCTTCTCCTCTTTCCCCCCTTGGGGTACTCTTTTCCCCCTTATAGTCGAAAAACATTTTGTGAAAAAGTATTTTGAAACTATGTAAATATCTTGTTCTTTATCAATTTTCAGTTTATTCACTTTTTTATATCAGTATTCAAGAGTTTATATGTAATTGGTTACTATTAATTATATAGTTAATGCTATATTAATTAATGCTCTGGGGTTTCTATATTTTGACAGTGTTCCCTTCATGTTGATTTGTTTCCTTTTGACATGACTCCATCACTATTGGAGCACCTCCTTACTCTACCCGTTGAAAAGATGTTCTCAGTTTATTTTGCCCTTTCTCTGCACCAGAAGCGAAATCAGGTACTTCTCCAAGGAGTCCCGGCTCCTCTTAGTGGAGAATTTTATTTAGAAACCAAGGTTTGAGCATTAGATATGCTCATTCCTTTTGAGGTACCACTGCTCCCAGGCACTCACGGGAAATATTACCAGGGAATAGAGATATCTATCTGTATCTACATCTACACCTATATCTCTATCTACTGTCTACTGCTCTCTCTATGTATGTATTTTCTACGTCTCTTTCTATCTCTCTATTTCTGTCTCTATCTATCATGTCTCCCTCCCTTTCTCTCTCCCTCTGTCTCTCTCTCTCTAATATATCTGTTAAAAAACAAGAGTCACACCGATAACTCCAATTCTAGTCCAACACCACAGGGATAATTCTAGTTTTCTTTCATTCTTTATTTGTAATTTCATTTTTCATCTGGGAATGGATATATTACCTTCAATATTAGTTACATATTTGATCAATATGCAACCCTTCTACCATATTCTTGGCTGCTACTTCTCTGGCTCAGATACCCTCCAGTCCCCAGCTGTGCTCCAAAATGCCCCCAGCTGTACTCCAAAATGCTATACCAACCTGCCTTCCTACACAGATGCTCCCCTCACAGTACTCATTTTCTGACATTTCACATTTAGTTGACACCATGTGAATGCCTTCACTTGAGTGCTGTATCTCTGCACTGGGCTGCCCCACCCATACATCTCATCATACATCTCAGTCCTCCAACACCTTGTACTGGACACTCTTCTTAAGTCAGTTCCCTTTTTACTCTGTCTGGGTCTAGTGCCAACTCCGCAGGCCAACCTACCTCCTTCCATGGGTTCTGATGCCTTGCACTAAGCAGCAGTCTTATGTGGATATCCTTTTAAACCTTCAGTGGATTCTGACGCTGAACACCAGACTGAGCCTATGTGGAGGCCCTTCTCAGTCTGTCATTTCCCCACTCCGTGAATGCCTTCCTCACCCTGCTCAGACGCTGACATTCTACAGGAGGTCAACCTCCCAACCTTGTGGATACCCTTCCCACCTTGCTTCAGTTCTGGCACCTGCTCTGACCCATCTCACTATTTAGATTCCCTCTTAGTCTCCAAGAAGTCAAGCCAGTTGCCTCTCATGCAGTGTCCTCCTCAATTCAATTGAGCCACACTGGCCTACTTCCCTGTGTAGTCATCCTCCTTATTCCTTTCAGGCTCCTACACCATCTGCTGGTCCATACAGCTCCTGTAGCCCCCCTCCCCAACTCGTTCAGGATCATACTGCTTATGCCAGGCAGACATCTTACGTCAATGTGCTTTTATGATGCTCAGGCTCTGACATCTTCACTGATCCGCCTTCCCTGTGGAAGCCTCCCACACTTGACTTGTGCTCTGATATCTCAGGCCATGTAAACACCTGTCATGCAAATATCTTCTTCAGTCTTCCTGAGATCCAACACCCAACTCTGGACCACCATTGCTCCCCATACCCCCAGGGGTTTATGCCTACCTTATTCATTCCCATCCATTACTTTTGGATTAAGTTGTTGGGAAGGAAGGGAAAGGAAAAAAAAAGAAAAGGAAGGGAAGGGAAGGGAAAGGAAGTGAAGGAAAAGGAAAGGATAAGAGAGGAACACTCAATTCTAATTCAAATTTTTATCTTGCAAAAATAAAACAAAATTATTAAACTTATAAGATGCCTCAAATGCTGTTTTTAAATTATGCATGGATAAAATAAAGAGAACAAACCACTTAGTTTTAAATGGGCTATGAACACAAATGTCTTACCATACTGCTCAATCATTTGGGTCAGAAAAACATATTTACCAGTATGATGCCTCATGAATTTATGGTTCCAAAAATGATTCGGATTTAACTAAGTTTCTTTTGAATAAAGGCCAGTTTTCCATTTAAATTTCTTCAAAATTTAACCTCAAATTTCCCAAGAAAAGGCAAGTTGAACATTCACTTTGTGGTATTTACTCTTATGATCTGCAAGAACTTCTCCAATTTAAGAGCAAAGAGCAGTGATAAGCAGAATGAAATGATCAGTGATAAACAAAATTATCCTGAACATTTTCAACAGCATCTCTTTTAAAGAGCTATTGGATCAAATGCTAATTTTTAAAAATTAACTTTGCATTTTCTCTACTTACAGACAGAATGGGGGCCTATTAAGTGTCATTCTGTAATGGAAATGAAAAAGGTCATAACCAAATTGAGATAAGGCTTTTACCCATTAGTGTGCAGATAGCAACAGCACCTGCTCCATCACTATATGAATCAGCATGAGAAATTTCCACTAGACTGAAATGCCAACAGATTCCAATTCAACATGTTGAGAACCAGCCACAAGTTTTATGTATTTTTTGGACTATTACCACAGAACATTCAGGAAACTAACTGAGCAAGCATCCCTAAGAATTCCATTTGTGAAGGCAATACTGTCCCATCTTAAGTCCTTCAATTTCTCTCTTTTTCTCTGGTATATTCCGTATCCTTCCTTTCTCCTCTCCTTCTTGCAAGTTCTGTTTGTCTTTCTCCCATTTTCACTTCTTCCCATTACCATATAAACATGCACCAATATATTTTCTTCGAAACAAAATGTTCTGTGAAAATCAAACCAGTCTAAAAATTATTTGCTAAAAATAACAGCTGTCAGTTATTTAACTCATGAGTCTGAAATTCAGGAAGTTCTCAGAGAAGAAAGCTTAATCATAGGGTGCTATGGTGTTTCATCTGGGATGGTTTCCCTGGGGGCTAGATGATCTAGTTCCTAGATGGCTCCCTGATGAAGCTGGAAACTTGGTGCTTGCTGTCAGTTGGTGTGCTGTTTTGAAGCTGTTATGTACCCCAGAAAAGGCCATGCTCTTTTAGTCCATTTCTGTGAGGGCAGACCTGTTGTGGGTGGGACCTTTTGATTATGTTGTTTCAGTTGATGTGACCCACCCAGTTTAAGACGGGTTTTAATCATTTACTGGAGTCCTTTATGAGGATAAAAGATAGGAAAAGCCCAGAAAACTCAGAGGGAGAAACACCCAGAGAAGCTTATAGAAAAGCCAACAGAGGAGCTGAGAGAGCCACTGAAACCAGAAGCTGAAAACAATGAGACCTGGGGGTGAAGATGCAGCAGACGCTGGCGATATGCCTTGCTATCTGACAGAGGAATCCTGGATGCCAGCAGCCTGTCATCAGAGTCCAGGTATCATTCTGCTGATGCCATAATTGGGATATTTTCAAAGCCTTAGAACTGCAAGTGGAGTGCTGTGATTTTCAAATATCAAAAGTACTAGAACAGCTTTATAAATGGGTAAGGGGAAGATTTTGGAAGAATTGTGAGATGCTTGATAGAAAAGCCTAGATTTTCTTGAAGAGACTGTTGGTAGAAATATGGATGCTAAAGGTACTTCCAATGAGGCATTCGACAGAAATGATAAATGTCTCATTACAAATTGTAGGAAAGGTGATCCTTGTTTTAAAGTGGCAGAGAATTTGGCAAATTTGAGTCCTGATATTTGATAAGAATTAGAAAATGATGAGCATTTATATTTAGCTGAGGAAATTTCCAGACTAAATGTGGAAAATGCATCCTAGGTTCTCCTTGTAGCTAATAATAAAATGTGAGAGGAAATGGATAAGATAAGAACTGAACTCTTGGGTACAAGGAATCCAAAAATGGATGCTTTAGAAAATTCTGGGCTTCCAGAAAGTGAATCCCAAAGAACAGTGCCCCACATGAGGATTTAACAGAACATAGAACCAACCAGTCATTCAGTACAAGTCAGGATTAGAGATGGAGTTGTCCAAAAAGGATTTGTGGAAAGTCCTAGTGTCTGACAGTTCTGACAGTTGGGATCCCTGTGTGCTGCATGGAAAACCTATGAGTTTTTTACAAGATTTGTATGACTGGAACCACTGCCAGCCTGGACTAAAAGGGACAGAAAAGGGACAGATTAAAAGAAAAATAACTTCAAAGGCAGAACCATGGAAACTGAGGTTTGGAGCTAAGAAAACTTGGGCCATGAGAACAGACCCACCCATGAATGTGGGAAGGGCGAGTTTGCCCTGGAGTTTGCAGAGGGTGGGCCTTCCTCCATGTTGTTCAGGAAGAGCATAGTTGCCCCAAGTTTCAGAGACAGTGGAGCACATTCCCTGGGGATTGGGGAGAGCCTGGCCACCATCCTACTTTTATAAAGCGATGGGGCCTGTGGCCTAGGGATGACAGAGTCCAGCAGCCACCCAGGTGCTTGAGGAGGGTGGGGCCAAGAACATGGCGGTCTCCCCAATGCTTGGAGATATTGGAGCACTCACCTCAGTCTTTGAGTTTTTGGTAGTTTTGATGTCTCTTTTCCTTTAAATATAGATGTTTTAATTATTTAACACTCATTTGTCTTGGAATTTAAATGTATACTCTCACACTGTATGCTTTCATTCCAAGTCTCATGACTAGTTCAGAAGATATTTCAAATTTTGCCACTATAGCTATAGACTGTCTATCAAACTTGAAATTCATATTTACACTCTCACACTGAGATTCTCCCTTTCCTCCTTTCCAACTTCCCCCCAAGATTCTGCATTTCTTTTATTCTTACAGTCTCTGTCACTTAATGGCATTGCAATTTACCAATATCTTAAGCCAGAATTTATCCAACTCTTTTTCTCATAACCAATAAGTCAGTAAGATCTCATGACCTTAAAAATGTTTCTAAAGTCTGCCTCTCCTTTATCTTTTACTTCTGTGGCCTGTCCAATTGGCTCCTTCTTGTCATTTGGAAAACCTCCTATCTGATCACTTTGTTTCTACTATCTTTCCTTAGAAATCTACTACACACTACAATTACTCCTAAAACAACACTCATTTGTTTTGCCTCTAATTTTTTTTCAATGCAGCTCATAAAAAGACTTTGTATTATATTGATATGTTATCAGTGTTATTCCATCTTGCATTTCCAGTGGCTCTTCCAAGTCCTGTTAGACATTTAACCAAATTGAGTTGTTGTAGACAACTGGTTTCTTACCTCTCCTCCAATTCTCATACATCAATGAATACTAAAGAACATTTTCTTTATTTACTAGGAATAGTTGCATGCCTCTGCATGGCTTTGGTAATGATTCTGTTATAACATTTTTTAGACTCTTGTGCATCAAAGTCTTAATATGAATTTCTCCTCATTAGGATTATTATTAATTCATTTTATTCATCCTTTTAAGCATCTATCATGAGGGTATTGGTCATCTCTGATGCTCAATATATATTGAGTTAAAATGTGATTATATTATTCATAAAATAGATTACTTGATATTTCAGAAAATGGTAGAGGTCAAATGGATAGTCATATAAAAATATTCACTCTTATAAAATAAACAAAAGAAAATTAAGAAAGATTGGAGATCTAAATATAAGAGGTAAAATAAGGCTTATAGAAGAAAGCATTGGGGGAAATCTGTGTGCTTGTAAATAGGCAAAGATATCTTACAAGATGAAAAAACCACTACCAACAAGAATTTTTACTAAATGATAAATTGAACCATGCAAAGATACCATAAAGAAAGTGAAATGTCTAACAATATAAGGGGAATTGGCATTTATAATACAGGCAATAGACAAAACATTCTGTGCTGAATATATAAAGAACTACAAGTCCACTTACAAATAGAACATGCAGTCCGATTGAAGAATAGGCAAAATACTTGGATAGGTATTTCACAGAACAGGATATCCTAAGGGGGTAACATACTTAATATCATCACTCATCATGGAAATTCTCCTAAAACAATATGGCTAAAAATACCAAGTTTTAATGAGGTGGAGTGAAAAACTCTCACATAGCCAGTACTGCTGAAAGGCATGTAAAATGGTCAGCTACTTTGAAAAAATTTTGGCTGGATTCACAAAAATCTGACCTTATGCAAACCCTTTGATACAGAAATTTTATCCCTAGACATATGTAGAACAGAAATGCATGCAAAATGTCACCAAAAGACAAGCACAAGAATGTTTACAGCCTTGTATTCATAATTATCCCCAAATTTGAGAAAATCCAAATGTCCATCAGCAATAGATTAGATAAATAAATTGTAGTATAATCATACAATTTAATAGCATTCACCAATGGAAATGAGCAGAGTACAGCTATATAAAAAACAGATGACTTTTAAAAACAAAATGAGAATAGAAGAAGCCAAACAGAAAGAATTCATATTGTGTGATTTCATTGGTTATAAAATTTAAAAAGAAAACTACCCTTTTGTTATATCTCTGGAGGGTGGTTTATTTGGGGGAGGGGCTGTGACTCAAAAGTGGCATGGAGGATTGTCCAGGATGCTAATAATATCATGTTTGTTCTGTCTGGTATTTTGTTTTGGATTTTGCAGGGTGTTTTTCCTTTCCCTTTGTTGTTTGTTTTTTTAATCTGATACTGGCTACATGGTACATTATCAGGGCTCTCTAGAGAAATAAAACCAACAGAACATATATGTAAATATTATGAGACCGTTATAAGAATCGTCTCCCCTGACTGTGGGGATGGGCAAGCCTAAATTCCACAGGACAGGCCACAAGATGGGAAATTTGATAAAGGTTTTCCATGAATTCCCCAGGACATGTGGTCTGGCTGAAGTATGGATGGAAATTCTCTCTTCTGACTACTCAAATCATCAGTTCTCCATTTAAGGCTTGCAACTCATTGGATAAGACTTCTTTCATTGTTGAAGGCAATCTCCTCAGTTGAATATTGATGTAATCCGTTTTAGATGCAATCTACTTACTGATGAGTACAGAAAATGTCCTCAGAGTAAAATCAACCAGTGCTTTTTTGACCTGACATCTTGACACCAAAACCTAGACAAGTTGATATATGAACTTAACCATCACACATGAATAAATTAAAGTTTTGGAAATTATTCAATCTTTACCCTTATGCTTTGTTTGCTTTCAATTCAGTGTGTATATTATAGTTCAATACATGTTTAAATATTCTATAAGAAAAAAGTGGAAACTTACTTGCAAAAAATTGTCTTAAGAATATAAACAGATACTGGTATGCAGAAACACTTCTGTAATTATAGTAACAATTTTAACTACATGTATGATTTGGAATACTGAGGAGTTCCAGAATTGGAATGCCATTCTAAATATTTCAGATGTATTTGCAAAAACCTATGACATTTGCAACCTCAAAGAGAATGAGGTTGTTAGCCTTCAAATAATTGTTTCTGTATTCAAAGTCTAAAAAAGAAATTGAGACTTGAGATATTAATGGCAATGTCAGTCAATGATGTAAAAATGTATAATATGCTCCGGTAACTTTATGTATTACCTTTATGCCTAATTTTATAAATCTCTTGGATCCTTAGCAACATTCTCTACTGACTGTAGAGTCCTGGAATTTGTCTATTTAATAATCAGAAAAATCCTATGTCATTTTCCTGAGGAAATAATCAGCAAGAGGTTGTTCATTTATCTACTGTTTTTTTGTTTTGTTTTGTTTTGTTTCCTACTTAGATTTGACAAGTAGTAATAGAATGGTATAATCATATTTGCATTTTTAAATGGATGCATTGCAGGAATCTAGGCAAAACAAAGAAAGTTATTAGAGTTTGAAAAACTTTTTTTTAATTAAAATTGATGCACTTAATTGATGGGTTTCTTAAGTAATCAGAGGGAAAGTTGAAGGGAAAAATAGAGATTAAGAAAAGTAGTAAATGAGAACGTCCATGTTATCATTTGCTGCTAGCTTAGAGATTAAAGGTGAAGGATATATAAACAGAAAATAATGATGACACTAATAAAAATAGTTTTATACTCTAATGAATAAAAATATTATAACATAATTGATAAAGTTTGGATTATTTAATAAATTAGGAACTGGATGTACCACTTTGGTGAATAAACTGCTCTGTCCAAAATGTAAATATGTACATAATATAAACAATGCAAAGTTTTGTAGGCCATGTCTTTCCTATTGATAATTCAAAAAAGAAGATAAAAGAAAGGGAAAAGTACTGCATTACTTCTACAGAACTAACCTTTGTGTCTATATGGTGACTGGAAAAATAGCTGTCTTTTGAGTAGCTGAACTGACAAATTGAACTCACCGTTAAAGTATGGCCTCTGATGAAAATAGTGCTAATTAGTTGAAAGAAATACATTTTCCTTCCCATTCACCCTTAAGAGGATAAAAACAATGCATCCCTAGAGAGATAGATCACATGGGTATATTAGATATAGATAAATAGATAGATATGAATAGATATAAATATATACTGATAAAATATAGGAAGCACACTGATATGCATGTTCAGATAAGGGTATCTAAACCATCTTTTGTTTTCTAGAATGAATTCATTATTTTTTAAAAATTGAATATGTGTTAATATTTGGTACAAATATTTAGAATGCACTGAATATTCAGCAAGTGTAATATCGACATTGAATAAAATCATCTAGTTTTCTGAACATTGATTGAAACTCGTTATTTTCCTAAATTCTCTGTTAAATTAGATGTCTAAAGTATATGTGAAGCCATGGAAAAATATCAAAATATAGGATAGAAGAACTGGGATATGACTAGGATGACTCAAAGTAAGCTACACCTCTGAGTAGACCACTTCTTTTAACAAAAGCAAATCATTCACTTACACAATTCTATATAGATATCTGAATAAGAAGACAAGATCATTAGACTACTCAGTCTCTTAATTATTTGCCAGACTATTAGGTGGCACTTATCTCTTTAGTACTTTGGTTTGTATTTCTCCAAAAAATATTAATTTGAGTATATATTTCTTTATTTCTTAGCTTGAACTTCTAGGAATTCTCTAGTTATATCCATTATAATTTTTTTTTTTTGCTTTTTATCTTTTTCTTGAAAATTTATTACCTTTTCTATACATTACAGATAGTAACTTTTTCTGTATCTGTTACACATTAACATTTTTCTACTCAATCATATGGCTTTTGACTTTGCTGCTATATATCTTGATATATTTTTTATTTTACATAGTTGTATAGTTTTATTTTATATAGTTGTTAATTTATATATTCAGACTTCAGAATATTAGATTACTTCAACAAATGTAATTCCCAAAATTTTATTTATAGAATTTTATTTTATTTTATTTTTATATATTTAATGCTCATTAATTTTATGTTATAAATGGGCATGCATTTTTGTTATGCCAGATAAACACTGTGCCAGCCAAATTATTCAAAAATCCATCCTCTTCTCACTGAACTGAAATACTTCTCTCCTTCTCTCTCTTTCTGTCTCTCTTTTTCTTTGTGTTCTTGTGTGTGTGTGCATATGTGTGTATGTAAAATATTCTGAGAAATTTTTCTTAATTCTCTAATCTCAAGGATATGTTATATGTTTGATTACTCTTTAGATACGCCATCTAAATTAAAATGACATGCCTTTGAAATTCACTGCCTCTATTTTCCTTACTCTTTTGTGGCTATCCTTGATCACAACTTTTCCATAAAAACATCAAAGTTATCTAATCCAAGTGTAAAAACCTCATAAACATAACTGTAAGACCATCTCATTCTGGTGTTCTTTCAAAGGTAGATTTTAATCTGTCTTTTGAAATCACTCTATAGGGGTGGGTCTAGAGTTTTCCACTTCTTTCAGCAATGCCATTTATTATCATTTTGTTAGGAAACTATCCTTCTGTTAGTTGCCCAAATATTTTGTCATGATGTATACTTTGGCATGATACCCAGTTCCCTTAATCAAGAGCAACAACCCCACCACCCCCACCCTACTTAGAACAGCTTACAGATATTTTCCTCATTGTAAAGTGCCTTCAGACACAAATAGCTGTCCTGTCCAAAATTGTGTTCCATTGCAGCAGATGATCAGCGGCAAATAACTGGCTAAAGCAGGGAAACCAAGACCCCCCCTACTTGCCTAAATTTTCACAACTGAGAAATACCCTCTCAGGTCCACAGTTCCACATAGGATTGGCTACACCTCAGCTGCAATCGCATCATGGTTCAACTGCTTCTACTTCTTTCCCAGCTCTCCTTCCCATGCATGTATTAGCCAAGAACACTCCTTGAAAAACCTCCTATGCAAAATTCTCCATTTCACAGTCTTGTGTCCAAAGACTGGGCTGGTCCTTAGAAATAGAATCTGAAAACAATAAGTATTTTAGAGATGGGTCACTAACTGGCCATCTGGCAATAAGGAACATCTTTCTGTTGGAGGGCAGAGTATGAATCACATCTAGCAGTTAAAGCTTTTCTCAGTGGTGAATTTTGATGGGATATCACTGTGAAGGATATAAAATATTACCATGTCTTGATAGGCATAGGAGAAATGAAAACTATACAGAAAATTGGATAGTGTGCTTGTTGCCAAGCACCATAAATTAATAGAAAAGAGAAAATGACAGGAAGAAGGAAATTAATCAAAATTCAAGACAAAAGGTGAAAGCTCAAGTACTGTCCTGCAGAAAGGAGTGCTAAACTCAGGACTAAAAGTAACAGAGCTCCAGAGATGGTGGAATTTTCAGTCCCAGAAGGTCTCTGATGCAAAAAGTAGTAACTAATAATAAAGTAATGAAGCCCTTAGACTTGGGATAGGAGATATATGGGTAGACCCAATAGAGCACCTTGAACTAACAGATTCCTCAGTAATATCAGAAGCCTACAGATAAGGCTCATTTCCTTTTCTTAGAATATATTAGAACCCCTATGCTTGAAGTTTATATATAGAGGAAACAAATGAGGTGGAGGCCCTACAAGACAATGCTTGTTCACATCCTGACACCTACTTCTACTTTCCTTCCTGGAAACATCTTCAACCTCTGGCAATCAGAACAGTAAGAAGGATCAAATTTCTGTACTCCCCAACTACTGCTGTGTTGGGCTTGCTAAGCAGGACTACATTTTGAATGCTATGAGATGGTTGCAAGATCTACTATGCACCAGTAGAAGAAGTGAAATTTATATGGGACTAGGTACTGAACATGCTGTAACAAAGGGGAAGACAGAAATAAAGTTAGGTAATGTAAAACTTATCAGTATGAGAACACTGTCCCATGAAACAGGATATTATGCTTTGTCAAGGATCTGGGAAACATTATTTGAAAATAGAAGAGATGGATCTTGGAAGGTTAGTAAAAGAGTGGGTTCATGCAAAGTGGAGTAGAAATATCAGAAATGCTGTTGAAAATAGTGGATAAATGGATCAAAAGTTTTAAAGAGGTGAGTATGCTTGCAGATACACTCTGCAAAACTTGGAAAGCTACCAGCTGTCGAAGGTCTATAATAGAGACAAGTTTATCTGTTTAGCAAAATGATAAGGGATGCACTAGTTGAAAGGTGCTGACATCATTGAGAAACTCAGGTAATGACTGCTCTCTGTAGGTCATGGCTGACAGTAGAGAATGCTGTTACAGAACTGGACTTCCTGATAAGAGTGCAATGATAAGATCCCTAAAGAACAGAGGTCAGGTGGCAGAACTTACCAATCAGAAGCAAAATGGGTACAGATATTATATTAAGCATTCATATCAGAAAGTTACGAACAGGGCTGCAGAAAGTCATGCAGATGATTGAAAGAACAAGAAGCAAGACAAAAGTATTATTTACTTCGTTTTATAAAAAAAAAAAAAAAAAATGATGGCTAATCAGGAAGTTTAGAGCTCCAGTGAAAAATCACTGTCCTTTGCCAAGTTTTTTCCATCTAAGATATGTCTCAGATAATGAACCCTTTGAGGAAGGTCCCTTGCAATACCATGTCAAGTGCATCCAGAAGTAATTGCTCTCATCTTTGCACAAAGGTATCTATAGACCTTTATTCAGGGAATCATGCACTGGGGGAAAAGAAAATGTTCAGATCTTCCAGGAATTATTGGGAACACATTCTGAACTGACATTGTTACCTAGGACTCTAAGTGCCATTTTGACTCTCCTGTTAGTGTAAGAGCATATGTGTGCTGGATAATTAATAGATTCTGGAGCCAGATCAGAGTTAAGTTCACTGGGTCTACATACCTATCTTCTTATTTCCTCACTTGCTGAGTATATAGTAAAAATAGACATACTTAGTACCTTATGTGACCTTAACATTAGTTTCTGCAACTGAAGGGCAATAGCTGTAGCGCCCATCCCACCACCACTACCATTGCCCCTCTACCTAAGATAGTAATTCAAAAACAATAACGCAATTGGGGAGAAACGGTAAGTAACAGTGCCACCCTCTAAGATGCAATGAGGTCTCCCTTATTATATTAATTCACCAGTCAAGCTCATAAAAACAGAAGAACTCATGGCAAATGACATGGGCTACTTCAAACCTAACCCAGCAATGACCCTAAATGCAGCTGCTGGATAAGAAATGGTATTCTTTTAGAGCAGTTTAACACCGATTTTGACACATGGTATGTTGAATCTTCTCTGGTAAATGCAATCTTTCCATTCCTAAGAGAAGGAAGAAAAGTTAATATTTACATATGATAGACAAAAAAATGCATCTACAGTCTTGGTGTGAAAAAATATTCTCAAATATCCAAAGGGACTTGAGCTATAATGTACATTCCACAAAGTATCACATTGTTCTAGTTTTATCAGTGGTTTCATGTGAATCAGATACATGAACAAGGATTGGCAAGTATACTGGAAGCCTTGGAAAGACACATGCTTGAAAGGTGAGAAATAAACCTTTTGGAAATACAGAGACACTTCCCATTAGGGCATGCTTTGATATTCCTTCCAAAGTATAAGGTATTTGTTCCTTCCACTTCTAAGAAAGAAGGATATTAGGTAAAGAACCATTTCAGGTTCAGGGGGCAGGATATTTTACACTTGAGAACACAGCTCTGACCTACTTACTGGATGAACAGAAAGGCTACCAGATTTGAGTGGAGCCTACAGAAGAAAAGGTTTATACCACAGGTCCATACTGCAGTGCAAGCAGGCCTGACTTTTGGACTTTACTACCTATTAGATTTCATGATATTAAATGTAACTATTGTGGGGAAAGATGCCCAATAGGAGAATCATAAGCTTACGGTTATATGTGAATTTATAAAACCAAATTATTGACTGAAATTCTCAGTTTCTCTATAATTAGTATTTATTAGATCTGCACCAGTGTGGTAGTTTAAATGATGTATACCAGAAACATTTGTTCATAATCAATCCATTCCTGTAGTGTGAACCCATTGTAACTAGGACCTATTGAAGACTTTAATCTTAGTTAGGTCATGGCCAACTGAAACAGGATGGTTCTTTATGTAGATTACTGGAAGCCCTTTATAAAGCAGAAGAAATTCAGCAATAGTGAAAAAAAATCCATATGGAAGAGCAGAAGCTGGAAGTCAATGGAAGCCAGAGGAGAAAGGAGACGATGCAGAAATGTGCATTTCCAAGTGACAGAAAAGCCGAATACCCAAGGATTCATGTAGCCAGCCCCTGAGTGCCAGTGTTTGGGGAGAAAGCGTTGCATTGTTGATGCCTTAATTTTGGACTTCTCCCAACCTCAAAACTGTGAGCCAATAATGTATGGTATTTGTTTTAACAGATAGGAAGCTAAGGCAACCAGTCATCGAATGTTATACAGCAAAGTAGTTGTATTTTATTCTACATTATCCTTGATTTCTGAATGATTTGGTTTTATATTTTTTGCTGTCATGTCACTTGATACAGGCAATTTTAAAACTATTGTTTATTTTTCTTTATTGTGTTTTAGAGAGTGTGTGTGTGTGTGATTTTATGTCAGACACAGTTGAATTAAATACTAAATGACTAAAGGGGCAACATGTAAAAGTTATTATAGAAAGGCAGCTACTTTGAAGTCATCATATTTCTCAAATCACTATTATGTCTGTCAGTAATTATTCAAAATTAGTATAAATAATGCATAATTTTTGAAAAATATATTTGTATTTTTCTCCTAATTAACGTTTTAATCCTTCAACTTTACATTTTCCCTCTATTCATGTACTTCAAGTTTCTGATAAGAGTTTAGTTTCATAACCTTGAAATGTGCAAAATTGAATGTAATTAAATTTATATTTCCAAGTCATGCTAGAAAACTGGGACAAAAATTTCCCAGAAAGAATTTTCAAATAAAGAAAGCATTGAAGAAGTATAATTTAATATTAGTCAAAAGGGTGACAAGTCTAAACATAAGCATAATTTCCTAGCTTGTTAATATTTTTTATGATTTCTATTTTTATGTAGAGTAAAATCTTGAAAATGATCCCCCATTTCTATCTCATTCCATTTTCACTTATTTCTATGTTCAATATAATTATATAAGAATTTGACCATTTATTTATTTGAAAAATCAATATTAAAAAATATTAAATGATTCTAAAGTTTAAAGGATATATTATGACATGAATACTATTCGTTTTGTAAGTGTTGGAATAGTGAAGTTAATTTTACCTATACTTCAAAAGCATTAGAAAAGAGCCTACTTGTTACCATTAGCAGGATACCCATTATACTTGCAATTAAATAGGATAATTAGTATTTTAACATTATGCTAGGTTTAGTTAATGGAGTATTCTCTTATTTAAGCATAATATTTATTATAAAAGTAATATGAACTAATTGGGGAAATGGTAAAGAAAATAAACCAACTAGAAAAAATTACTCAGAATTCATGGATCACCTTAATAAATATTTCTGTATATTTCTTTCCAGTCTTTTTACTTCATGTAAACTATATATTTTTCTATAAATTTTAGATTCTACTTTAAATGATGTTTCACATCCTTTTTTCCCTAAACATTAGACCATGAACATCCTCTAAAGTCTTTAAATGTCATTTGAAAATGTAATTTTAGCCAGTTGAATAATATTATTTTAAACTTTGAACATAAACTGTTTCCATATTGGTATTGATGTCACCTACTTAGACATTTTAAAATTTTATTTGGTATTCTGGACATATTTTATAGTCATATATTTTATATCTAAATCTTTTCATGTGATAAATTCATAAATGTGGAATAAATTGACCAAAGGTGAAACAGATAAAGTTGCTTTGGTCATAAAGCAAAACATGCTGCAACTTTCCTAGACAGTAATGCAATTATCTTCCAAAATAGATAGTTCAAACATATGCAGTTTTCAGGTATAATACTGTCATAATTTCTTTTCTGTTTTTCTGTATTATATGTCCTCTGCCTTCACACTCCACTGGCTTTAGTCTCAGTAAGACTTCTCTGGTGGTTTTAGGAAGGCTTCCAGCAACAAATGAGGCAACATGTTTTCTTGTTCATGCCCAAGAGAAGAGAAGACTTCAACTGATTTGGAATGAGTCATATTTTCATTCATGGACCAATGAGATTTACCATAGTTACTCATGGTTAACTATGAGCACAGAAACATGAAAAGGGCTGAATTAAAATGGTAAATTTTGCATCTACCTATACCTCCACCCAGAACACTCTTTCCCAAAGCTGTCCAATTGTTCCCTCTTTTTTATTACTAAGGTATGGATTCAATTGTTGCCTCATTAAAATGGGTATTTCTGAGTGCCTTATCTAAAACTTCCTCTCTAGATGTCCCATCACCACATTTCATATAATATTCATTTTCAAGGACTTGATGGCACAAAAATATATACACTTATTACTACTTAAATTCTTTTATTTATTACTATATGTGCATATTTATTACCTATTTCCTTCATTAGAATGCAAGCACTGTTTATTTCCCCTACCAGAATCTCAGGAGCTTAAAAACATGAGTGCTTTATTACTGAATTCCCTATATCTAACATGTAAAATATGTTCTAAAAATATTTTCAGAAAAAAAAAAAAACTAAATAAGAAGGAAGGAGGGCAAGAAGGAAAAAAGGAGAGAAGGAAAGATGGAAGGAAGGAAGGAGGGAGGGAAGGAGAGAGGGAAGGAGTTAGAAGGAAAATGAAGGAAGGGTGAATGTATGAGTAAAGTTTGGATTACATATGAAGCCAATACTACTGATCCAGTTCTCCTGTAACTGACCATGTAGGTACCTATAATAATTATCTATTGGAGAATAACAGATTACTCCAAACTTAATGGCTGAAGGCAATAAACATTTATACTGTAAAGCAGTTTCTGAAAGTCAGGAGTGTGCTATAAGCCTAGCTGGGTGTTTTTGGCTCAAGATCTCTCATGTTTTGTAGTCATGTGACTACTGTGATCTCAGAGCTTGACCGGGACTTGAGGAATTGCTTCCAAGCTTAATCACATTTCGATTGGCAAACGCCTCAGTTCCTTAACTGGTGGACTTAGCAAATGGATCTCCATCCACCCACCCAAATGTGTAACCAAAGAAAGAGACAGATTAAGCAGTCAAAAGAGAAGACAAAGAGATTTTTAAAACCTAATTTCAGGAGTGTCATACCCTCACATTTGCCAAATTCTGACAGGAAGACAGGATGTCCTACATAACCTTATAACAAAGGAATACATAAAGGTGTGAATATCAAGAGATAAGAATCATTGGGGGTGATCTTGAAGGCTGAATAACACAGATTGCTCTCTACCCACTAATGATGTATATCCTTCCCAGTAAACCCTTTTAAGGCCCCTAATAGGGTAATCCCGTATTAATGTCAACTCAAAGTCCAGAATCTTGCCATATAAATTACGTTTATGGCGTTAAGTCTCTTAATTCCAGTTCCTTGCAATCTGTAGAAACAGTAAACAAATGCACACACACATACACACAAACACACGGACAAACACACACACACATACCCTATACAAATAATGATAAAATAGGCCAGGGATAACTACCAGAAACACTGCAAACCAAAAAAGGGAGAAAATGTGAGGTTGACAGGAGTCAGTTTTCTTAGGAGTTTTAAAACCCAGACCAGAAAATACTGGAAATTCCTTTATTAAGACAGTTTTCCCTTATCCAGGAGTTATCCTCCACGGCCTGTAGTTCTACCCTCTGATTCATGCTTATTTCATGAAAAGTGGTTCATGTATACATTGAAGAGTATTCTCACTTGCTGATAGAATTTTAAGGATGCAACAGTCCCTTTTGTACTCTCCCTCTCCCTTTCAGTTCTAGCTGACAGTGTTTCTGAAGACACAATTCTTTTAAAAACTTGGCAGATCTCTGGTGAATCTTAGTGGTATTAACTGCATTAGACAAAAAATAAAACATACAAAAATATCTGTGATATAAGATCTTCTCTAACTTTGGCTTCTTTTGAGACAGCTGAGGGACAAGAAACATTCTTACATGTTTAAGAAGATACAGTGTTTAAGGAGATCTCTGAACCACACTAAGGTACTACCTTTGATTTTTCTGAGATTTTTGTCTGTTTCAATGCTCTAAGGCACTACCTTTGATTTTTCTGAGGATTTTATGGTTACACCCTTACCTCATCTTTAAACCTTTCTTTTGTGATACTGTCCTAGCTAGACATGATATTTGATTTTAAATAATTTGTTATGTTTAGCATCACTTGCCATCTGTAAAGACTGGGAATTTTCAAAATCATCAAGTCCAGTCTCCTTTTTGTTTAACAGTCTTTCCCTCAATTTTAGCTGTCTCATCTAACACTTTTAAGAAACAGCAAGAAACCAGGCTGCAACTTGAACAAACTTTTCTTCAATGAATATGTGCATTTTATTGTTTTCTAAAATTATATTAATTTCTGAAGGCAGTATATTAACAAGGTAGTTAAAGTTATAAAAGTTATCAGGGAAAAGTAAGCATCTAGTATATCACTATTTGAAATCCACCCACTGCCAACTCTTGAACTATCTTCCATTACCCACGAACTTCTTTTATGTATGTCCAGAGACATTCTATATTTATCTAAGCAAATACACAGGTATAGGCTTTCATTAATTTCAGTAGAATTGTTAACATTCTATGTGCCCTGTTCTGTATTTTGCTTTTTCTCATTTAACCACGTGTCCTGGGGAACCTTTTATATCAGCATGTAAAAAGGCTCACATTCTTCCTTAACAGTTGAATAGAATTTTATGGAGGGGTGTGCCATAATTTAATTTAACTAGTCCCCTGTAGATAGACATTTAGGATGCTTCCAGTTTTTGCCAGTCCAAACAATGCTGCAATAAATAATCTTCTATACACATTACTTAGCAAAAGGCCAAATGTGTCTGAAGGACATATTACTAGAAATAAAACTGTTGAGTTGTTAGGTAATTACCTATTTTTAAAATATTTTATTTGTTTAGATTTTCACTTTGAAATAAGTCCAGATTTATACAACATTGCAAAAATAGTACAAAGAATTCCCATATTCACTTCATCCAGGGTCCCCAAATGTTAATATCTTAAATAAGCATAGAACAATTAAGAAGAACAAGAAATAAATATGTTATTATTACTGAATCTAAATAACTTATTCAAATATAGCCAATTATCCAACTAATGTCCTGGTCCAGGATACATCTAGGATCACACACACAGCAATTAACAGTCACATCTTCTTAATCTCTTTAACCTGGAAGAGTTTCTCAGTCTTTCACTTTTTCATTTATTCTTTTTGTTACTAGAAAAGTTGTAGGTTTACAGAAAAATCATGCAGAAAATAGAGTTCCCATATATACCCCAACACCCACAGTTTTCCCTATTAATAGCATTTTGCCTTTGTGAGGCACCTTCTTACAATTTATGAATCAATATTACTATAATTATACTATAAACTAGTCCATCACTTACATTATTTTTCATGTACATTTATGATTTTTTAAAAGAATTTTAAAAAATTATTTCCATGATTTTTAAAAAATTGTTTATTAAAGCAACAAAGATACAACCTAAAATTTCCTACATAACCGTATTCAAATATATAAGTGGTGTTAATTAAATTCACAATGGTGTGCTACTGCTAGCAGAGCTCCCTTTTGCTGAGAAAGATATTATCGAAGCTCCGTTCTAGGCTCCCCATCTCATTGCGAGGTCGCAAGAAGGAATTCAAGGATGAGACAGGTAGGGATAAGCAGGTGAGAAAAGCTTATTGAGGAAAGTGAAAGTACACGTTCTAAGGGATGAGCGTGGGGCGTACTCAAGAGACACACCACCTGTGGTTTGGCACAAGGGCTTTTTATCAAATAAAGAAAAAAGGGAGGTGTGGTTTGAAACACTGGTACATTTGGCACATTGTGATTGGTGTGTAATCATTCAAATTAAGTAGTATAAGTAGGCTATTGCGATTGGTTGTCTACACATTCTTGTGATTTGTTAAAAACTTGCAACCGAGGGTTTGTAAGTAAGCTATTGAAATAGGCTGAATAAACATTCAAACCAAGGGTTTTTAACAGGTTATTTTGATTGGTCCATACTCCTGTGGTTGTACAATGTATCTTACTTTGTTCAACCTGCTCAGGTTTCAGGAGCCTGATTGTTCTCACCAGATCCCCCCACACACACTTCCCTACGCTGAGTCCAAAAGAGCCTCTTGGCTTGCAAGAAGTTTTCACCATGTCTAACCTGCCACACTACTATCACTGTCACCAAATTCTATTACAAAAATTTTCCATAGCTCCAAACAGAAACTCTGTACCCATTAACCATTACCTTCTCATTCCCTACCCCTATCCCAACTCCTGATAAACCAAATTCTAGTTTCTGTCTACATATCTGTTTATTATAATTATTTCATAAAACAACAATGCAAAAAACACCTTCACATTCTTTGTAAATTTGGCTCTGCCTTGGATGGTGCTCTGCTTCAGAATTGAGCCCTCCTCTCAAGAAGATTAGCCTGAAAGGAAAGTGAAATACAGGGTCCTCTCTGTGTTTTCTGAGCCTGTATCTTTCTCTGGATTTGTGCTTGCTCATGGCCTTAGGAATGAGTTTCCCTGTTTACAAGAATTTGAATGCCCTCTCTACTCCTTGTGAAATAAACTTCCTCCCAATTCTGGATGCTTTATTGTATGATCTAAAGCATGTAAGTCTTTGCCCCAGACCACTTGGATTTAATTGTTTCTTATACTGCTTTAGCTATCTGCTAGATTCTTCTTCCTACAGGTCAAGTTCTTTAAGTGTGAGCCAGAGACAACTGTCATGGTTCATTGTTTCAGGCTGACACCTGATAGATTGGTTGTGACATAACTGAACAGCAGTATACACACAGGGCTTACTCTTTCTCTCCAGAATAGGACCAGGGACCCACAATGGGAGTTAAGATTGGCTCCACACTGCACCAGAAGGGGTTTGTGGAGGAATCAGGAAGGGCATCACAAGGTTCTCCTACCATTTTTAAAGCTGTTTTTTTTTTTTTTTTTTGATTCAGCACTTGCCCAGTGACTGCAAACTATTAACAGTTTTTTGGGGTTCTGAGGAAGATTTCTCTGGCAATTTTTGCTAATTGTTCAAAGATTCTGTGGGGGAGTAACACTCAGGAGTGTCTAACACCACTGTCTTGGTTGTTTAGACTCTCTTAATATTTTGCTTTGACATCTCCTTAGTAAGATCACCTGGTTTTTAAAGCCCATTTTCTCCTTACACATTACTGAAAACATTAGTGCTGCTAAACTTTCTCCCACTGCATAAAAATCAACCTACTTCCCTAGTTTCTAATAAGATTTTCCTCACTTTTCTGAAAGCCCTCACCAGCAACTCTATCAAAGACTATGAGGCTTCTGGTAGTAATTTTTTCAAGGTATGTTAACGTTCAATTTATACTATCTTCATACTCACTGTTCAGTTCCAAAGCCACACTCACATTTTAAATTTGTGTGATGGCAGTACCCCCACTCTGGATACCTAAATCTGTATTAGTTATCTGTTTCTGCGTAAGAAATACAAACATTCAATGAATTAAAACAACAAACACTGATAATTTCACAGTATTTGTGGGTTAGGAATCCAGGCACAATTTGTTTGGGTTCCTTTTACTAAGGACACTGGTGAAGTTGCATTCAGACTCTTGCCTAGGGTTTCATTCCTGTCTGAAAGTTTGACTGAGTGTATAAACTTTAAAAATTCACTCATGGTTTTGTTTTTTGTTTTGTTTTGTTTCTTCAGTATTGTCACTTTACACGTAGACCTCTCCACAGGGATGAATAAAAACATGGAACCTGAGGTCTCACAGGGTGAATGATTTGAGAGAGGAGAACACCCAAGGCAGAAGCAACCATCTTTTTATAAACTAATTTCAGCATGACATACCATAACTTCTGCTATATTATATTGATTAGAAGTGACACAGTCAGCCCAGCCTACAGTCAATGGAAGGGTATTATACCAGGCATAAAAAACAGAAGGTGAGCATCATTGTGAGCAGTCTTAGAGGTTGCCTACCACAGGACCTATCTAGCAAAGCCATGGTCCAAGAGGAGCCACAAATAAGACATCCATAAATCCACTGAGTATCCCCTTCCTGGGACAAGAGTTAGAAGAATGAGGAGCTGGAGACTTAGAACAAAACAAAACAAAACAACTCTTTTTTATTTTATTTTTTATTTTTTTTTACCTTTTTTGCCTGTGCATATCATAGGAAGATTTCTTCTTTCTTTCAAGTATCTGCTATGGTAGCACCTTTATTTGCATGAAGAAATGAAACTAAGCTAGGGATAATTGTTGAATTTAGCCAGGAAAGTTATCTAAAATTCCAGGGAAGTCAAATAGAGAGATGGCCTTTGGAACTTGTGGTTGTGTTAGCATTTAATAGTTGAGTTTCTGTTGCAAATGCCATTTATTTAGCATCACTTATGAATTTTTCTATTGGATATTCAATAAGCTGCAATATTGCCAAAATGTATTCCATACCTGTTAGGATCCAAAGGATTTAAACTAAAATTTAAAAGGTAAATCTTTGGCTTTTTTCACTCTAGCAACACTATCTTTCTTATTTAACACATAATCTGTGACATTCCATCCCTTTTCTATGTTGATTCCTCAGCCTGAAACTCTCTGCACTCATCCACACTCATAACTATGCCTTTCCTGTACACAAACTTTATATAGATGATCTTTCCAATTTAACCTCTGTCCATTCTTTAGTCTTTTTCTTAAATGTTATTTCCCCATCATCTTAATATGTGGGAATATTACCAAAAATCCCTCTAAAGTCTCTTTTAATGACCCACTCAAAAGGCTTTAATTTTTTTTTTTTTTTTTTTTGGATGAGTTCATAAAGGTTTGTGAGTTGACAATTTAGAATCTCATATCACCCTGAAGCATTTGGTTATATAATTCAAATTCCCATTCTGATTGCTCGCATATTTCCTCAAATTAGCAAAAGTGATCATACTGTCTTTTATTTGCAATGTTAGAAATACAAAAATATCATGTTTTAAATTATCTCAGTATCTATGAATGACATTTGTGGAAAGTGTGGGCAAACATTACTTCACTGTTAATTAGCATTCAAATAAGGTAGTGACTCAAATACTTGCATATACTATGCATAAATTGAATGCAATGTGATTTCAGCAATACAATGAACTAAATAACTATATTTCCCAATTAAACATAAATCAAGACAAAAAATCTGTATTTACTGATGTACTTACTAAACTCATCAGGCCAAAGTGTTTTAATAGACATTTCTTTTAGTAGTGCATGGTAGAGATAAATTGGAAGCATGAAAATATATAAATTTTTTTTCTCCAAATGTTCTGAGAATTTAAGAACTGTGACCAGATAGAAATATTTACCAATGAACCTGTATATGAAGATGTTGTAAAATTTCTGCTTATGTTGTTACAATACCTAAGTAGCAGAAATGCCTTCTCATCAGGAAAACTATTATTCATCCAGTATAGAAAGATAAAATGTGAGAAGGCCATGCTGCCCAGAGATATTGATGAAAATTTGACTGATTGTGAAAATAAATGACCTACTCTGACTAAATGAACTTCAATTTGTACATTTGTCCATTTACAGTATTGGAAAGTATGTCAGGATGTTGTTTATATATCCACAGTGATTGTAATCTGATGATTTACTACAATTAAGCATAGTGACCATAGGAGTTGAAAATGTGTAAATCAGAAGTGATATGGGCTGGAAAATGAAGAATTCAGTCACAAGTAATATGGAAGTGAGGAATATAATTATTTTCAAAGTCTAAACATTGTGAGTTCTATGGATAGAGAGCAGGAAAAAAAAGGCAGGGAAGATTCTGAGTTATTGAAAATTCTGTCAAAATATACAAATAAACTTAAATAAACAATATTTTTTTAAGTGCCTAATATAGTCATATGCCAAGCAATATTGAATTTTGTCATGGGTGGTCATCTGCCATTCTTTAGTGACATGGGACTTATTAGAATAAGATAATGATACTCTGTGTTACTTTTGAAACAATATGAATTTTTTTCTCATAGTAATATCTTAGAATATCTCAAATAATAACTTATAACACTTTTGAGTCTTGGAAAGCAGATTAAAATATGTCCTAGTTTGCTAATGCTGGAGAATGCAAAACACCAGAGATGGATAGGCTTTTATAAAACGGGGGTTTATTTCACTACACAGTTACAGTCTTAAGGCCACAAAGCGTCCAAGGTAACACCTCAGCAATCGGGTACCTTCACCGGAGGATGGCCAATGGCGTCCGGAAAACCTCTGCTAGCTAGGAAGGCAGCTGGCTTCTGCTCCAAAGCTCCGGCCTCAAAACGGCTTTCTCCCAGGACGTTCCTTTCTAGCAAGCTTGCTTCTCTTCAAAACATCACTCCCAGCTGCACTCTCTTTTTCCCCCCGAGTCAGCTCATTTATGTAGCTCCACCGATCAAGGCCCACCCCGAATGGGTGGGGCCACGCCTCCATGAGAACATCTCATCAGAATCATTGTCCACAGCTGGGTGGGGCACACTCCAAGCAAATCTAACCAGCACCAAAACTTCTGCCCCACACAAGACTACAAAGATAATGGCATTTGGGGGACACAATACACTCAAACCGGCACATTCCACCCCCTGGAACCCAAAATGGCATTATCTTTCCAAATACAAAATACATTCATTTCATCACAACATCACAAAAACTTAAATCATTTCAGTAACAAAAGTTAAGTACAAAATCCCATCAAAATCAGTTTAGGCTTGGTCAGTTCTAAGGCATAATTCCCCTCTAGCTGTGGATCTGTGAACCTAGAACAAGTTATGTGCTTCCAATATACAAAGGAGAGACATTCATAGGATGAACATTTCCATTGCCATAAGGAGAAACAGTAAGGAAAACAGGGTTAACAGGAGCAAAACAATTCCTAAAACCTGCAGGACAAACTCCATTAGATTTCAAAGTCTGAGAGTCATTAACAAAACAACGTTGCATCCTTGGGGCTTGAGAGAGCGGGAGTCTAACCCTTCCCAAGGGCCTTTTCGGCAGCCCGTTCCTCTCCAAACACTTAGGTGAGTGCTCCAACATTTCCACACATTGGGGAGACCACCTTCTCGGCCCCACCCTCTTCAAACATCGGGGCAGCTCCCGGATTCCCTTCCATCTCCGGGTCACACGCTCAACCCCTTCAGAACAGTGTGGTGGCAGCCAGGCTCTCCCCAATTCCCTGGAAATGTGCTCCACCCTCTTTGGGACCTGAGGTGGCAAAACTCTTCCAGAGCTTCGAGGCGGAAAGCCCGCCCTCGACCTCCAGGGCAAACTCACCCTTTCCATGCATGTGGGCTGCTCCGCTCTCCCAGCCCTAAACCTCTTGACTCCAGACCTCAACCTCCATGGCTCTGTCTTTGAAGAGATTTTTCCTTTAATTTTTTCCTTGTCTGTCTCCTCCAGTCCAGACCGGCAATGGGTCCGTCTATAAAGATCTTGCAAAAATTCTGTTGGCTTTGCATGAAGCATGCAGGGGTCAAAGCCATCAGACAATAGGACTTTCCACAAATCCTTTCTGCTTAACTCCTTTTCCAATCTTGGCTTGTACTGAAATGGCGGCTGGGTTCCATGTTTGGTTCCATCCTCACGTTGGGCTGTAGCTTCTGGGATTCCACCCCCTGGAAGCCTGTAATTTTCCAAACCATCAGTTTCTGGTTTCTTGGAACCGAAGAGTTCAGTTCTAAGTTTATCTCTCTCTGCTTGCATTTTACTATAAGCTGCAAGGAGAAGCCAGGATATATCCTCCACAGGTAGTCTGGAGATCTCCTCAGCTAAGTATTCCAGTTTGTCACTTTTAAATTCTTCCTTCCATCTGACACCAGGACTCAATTTTGCCAAATTCTGTGCCACTTTAAAACAAGGATCGCCTTTCTTGCAGTTTACAACAACACATTCACCATTTCTGTTCAAGGCCTCATCAGAAGTATCTTTAGAGTCCATATTTCCACAAACAGTCTCTTTAAAGCAGTTTAGGCCTTTTCTATCAAGCTCCTCACAATTCCTCCAGAGTCTTCCCCTTATCCATTTAAAAAGCCGTTCCAGCATGTTTGGTATTTGCAAACTCAGCAGCAAAAGCACCCCACTCCTGGTACCAAAATCTGTCCTAGTTTGCTAATGCTGGAGAATGCAAAACACCAGAGATGGATAGGCTTTTATAAAACGGGGGTTTATTTCACTACACAGTTACAGTCTTAAGGCCACAAAGCGTCCAAGGTAACACCTCAGCAATCGGGTACCTTCACCGGAGGATGGCCAATGGCGTCCGGAAAACCTCTGCTAGCTAGGAAGGCAGCTGGCTTCTGCTCCAAAGCTCCGGCCTCAAAACGGCTTTCTCCCAGGACGTTCCTTTCTAGCAAGCTTGCTTCTCTTCAAAACATCACTCCCAGCTGCACTCTCTTTTTCCCCCCGAGTCAGCTCATTTATGTAGCTCCACCGATCAAGGCCCACCCCGAATGGGTGGGGCCACGCCTCCATGAGAACATCTCATCAGAATCATTGTCCACAGCTGGGTGGGGCACACTCCAAGCAAATCTAACCAGCACCAAAACTTCTGCCCCACACAAGACTACAAAGATAATGGCATTTGGGGGACACAATACACTCAAACCGGCACAAAATAAGTAGACACATTGTGATAAACTTGATAGCTTTTTTTATTCCTTACAAATATTTATAGCCCCCAGTGCAGTGAACTGACCCATGCTTGTCAAGACCTGATAATTATTAAGGAAATTAAATATGATAGAATGGAACTACTGGAAGTAGCAAGAATGGAACTATTGTGATGAAGCAAGCAGTATCAGGTTAAGTCATCAGCAACCCATTATCTTTTTGGAAGAATACTAGAAAGAATTGGTTCATACCATGATATCAGTTAAAATTGGAGGATTTGGTAGAAAGGCCACACACTTCAAGTGGTGCAGGCCCTGTCAGAATGATAGCTAAGGTATGCAGAGGAAACTACACAGTCAGTGTTTTAAATATTCATGAGATCAAAACTATGAATAATGAAATGACATGGATAACAAAATTTTTTTTACAGGTTTCAAACTTTTAATTTTGTATTTAGCTATGTATTTGCTTTTAAATTCACTGTACAACTACATCTTTTCATTGGATAATGTGAATTTAGATTTAAATAGAGTTTTGAAATATTTAATGCATTTTTGACAAAAATACCATAACCTTCTTCTTCCATGTGACTTTTCCAAATCTTTACTTTTCACAACTAGTTTGTTGTTGAAAAAGATCCTATACTGTAGTTTATATATTTATAATTATCCCAGGTGAATAGATTATTTGGGTAATTCCATTTTAATTATAAAAATAAAGCTAAAAAAAAAAAAGCTTTAATTTTCCTTAACTCTTTCTTCCCTGAGTGAACTTTTAAAGAATTGTTCTACTCTTTCTTTATTAGAATATTTTAGGTTTTAAAGTCCAAAAATTCTTGAAAATACAGTTATATGTATATGCACTTTACATTGTTAAGTCATATGTTAGACCAAGAACAAGTAAAATAATGTTAATATTGAAAGTTCAACCTGTGATAGTTGTGAACATATATGAGCCAGGTACACAAGTCATTCTCATCTCTCAGTAAATAAGTGATCAATCACTTGCTTCTGTAGCATCCCAAAGGTTTAGAAACTTGATCATAAGCAATATGTTGATGATATTATAGAGGAATCACCTCTAAAGTAAATAAAAGATTGTGAGGTTGAGTGTAGAGTCAGGGTTTTAATTGGGATGATATAAGAGGAAATCGTTGAGGAAGAAAGTAAGAGATGAAATGAAAGCTGTTCTTGGAGTTGCTTAAATTCTGCAAAGCTCTGTGTTACATATGCCAGTGTCCTAATTGTGCTTAAGTAAAAGCAGCTTGATTTAATGGATTAAGGGATATATTTGGATGGCCCATGAAGCATGTTACATGTTAACTGAATTTCCACAGTTAGTTTCTATTATATTCACCAAAAACACTTTTCTTCTTTTAACATACTGTTGGCATACAAAATATACACTTCCAGTTAGCTGCTAATTTTGTGGCTCATTATAGTGGGACTATTTTTCCAATTTCAATGTGCTTCAAGGAATATTGATATTAGTCAAGGGCATAAACATAAATGTGTGCATTTATCTATAAGTTGGGTTACTACCTTAATTAAAAAGAAGAACAATTGAAAGACAATTGAATCAGATATTTCTTCATATTTTCCCTGATTCTAAATGGGTAAAATATGTAATCTGGTATAAAAACACAAATTATTGTTTGATGAAAAAGTGGTATTTTTATAGAAGAGCCATATAGTGCTCTGACAGAGAAAGCCATTGAACAAAGTGAAATTTATACAGGGGGAAATAAAATTAAAATTAAGAAATTGGAGTATTTAGAGATTAATAAGGGCATAAAACACATTTAGACTAAAGGCACGATATTACTTCTATTTCAATCAATTCAAGTAAAGAATGTGTGAACAATTTGAATCTAAATGAGAAATGGGTTAAATTTTATCCAAACTTTGAAGAAAAGTTGAATTTATTGGCAATTTAAGAAGATATTTTTAAAGAAAGCATCAACTTGTCAAACTGGAGTGTTGTGGCAATGTCTTAGTCTCCAGACTGCTATGATAAACACAGTAGGTTGGCTTAAACAATGGAAATGTATTCTCTTATGGTTTTGGAAGCTGGAAGTCTTGCTACCTCCCAGGGTTGGTAGGATTATTGCTGGCTGGTAATCCTTGAGTTACTTGGTTTTCCCATAACCTAGCAAACGTCCTCTCCTTTGTCTTCTGTGTTCCCACTGATTTCCAGCTTCTAGCACTTCTGTAGGGCTTTCTCTCCTATGTCAGAAATTCTGATGTTTGTAAGGACCCTGAAATCCAGATAAAGACCTGACCTCACTAAGTTGGGCCACACCTTAACTTAAAATAGCATCTTCAAGAGGTTCTATTTACAATGGATTCATGCCAAGAAGAAATTAGGTTAAGACTAAGAACGTGTTTTCTCTTTTTTACAGAAAAGTAAAAATTTATATTCACACAAAAACCTATGAATAGTTAGAAGTGGGACAAGATGGTAGCATCGAGTATTGTGGAATTTAGTTAGTCCTCTAGAATAACTAGCAAATAGCCAGGAACAACTAGTAAATAATCTGAAACAAATGTTAGGGGGACTTCTGTGACTGCACAATATCATACACCAGTCTAGAATGGGTGAAAACACTGAGATCGCAGCATTGAACTGTAAGCAAACTCCCCAAACTGTAGAGTTGGTGCCCATCCTCCACCAGCATGGTAAGGTCAGTTGAAACACTTTCCTGTGGAAAAACAAGCAGTCTATGCCAGGAGCAAGAGAATGTAGCTCAACAAACTCCAATTGCAGTTTTAATTAACAAATTTGGACTACTGAATACAAGCTACATGCACAGATAAACCCAGAGCAAACAGGAAAGGAATCTGGAGGTTTCTCCTGGCAGAGGGCAGGCAGAGCTGATGGAAAAATAACACATAAATAAAAACAGAAGCTTTTGGAGTTGGCTAAGCTCAGAATACTGGAAAAGGGCTAAGACCCCAGAAAAGGGACACACAGAACCAGTTACCAACACTGGTTTTTGCCTGGTGAATAGGAGGGCTGGGGACTAGCTCTGAAAAAGAGGATTTTCTCTTTTTCCCTTTTTTTTCCTCTTTGTAAGCAGCTCATTAGAGAAGCCTCAGGCATTTTCAATTGTCAGTAGTGACCCAGGCAAGGGTGGAATTAATATAGAGAGTCAAAAGAAAAACACAAGTATAGGGGATAATTCCCTAAAGGGCTTATCTTCCCTAAGAAGAGGGTGCTGTGGGGTCTAGTTCAAGTGGCTGCCCTCCCTTAAAGAACTAAGAAACCAGGGCCTGGGGTAGGGTGGAAAAAGAAACTGCTTAAGTTTGGTTTCTGACACCCTCAAACCCTGGCCAGGATACCACACTTCTTTACTCCAGTGGGGAGCTCTGGGCTGACAAACACCACCTGCTTGGCAGGATAGGAAAAGCACAGAATGCAGAGGCAACACAGGAAAGTCTGACCATCTACTGGGAAACCTGATATTGATTACAACCTCCTCCTGAGAACTAGGCACATCTGGTCTTAGAAAATCTGGGGTAATCAAGGAAACCAGATGCCTAGACAACAAAAGATTATGAATCACACTAGGAAAAATGAAGATATGGCCCAGGCAAAGGAACAAACTGATATTTCAAATGCGATACAAGAGTTGAAACAACTAATTAAAGATCTTGAAATAAATATGCTAAATGAGTTCAAAAATCAAATCAACGAGTTGAGGGAAGATATGGCAAAAGAAATGAGGGAAGTAAATAAGAAACTGGGCAAACATAGTAAGAACTCAAAAGTTTGTAAAATAATTGGCAGAGTTTAAGGAAATGAAAGGCACAGTAGAAGAAATGAAAAACACAATGGAGACATACAACAGCAGATTTGAAGAGGCAGAAGAAAGGATTCATGAACTGGAGGAAACGACATCTGAAGTCCTACACACAAAATCACAGATAGGGAAAAGAACAGAAAAATATGAACAAGGTCTCAGGAAATTGAATGACAAGATGAAGCACATGAATATATGTGTCATGGGTTTCCAAGAAGGAGAAGGTAAGGGAAAAGGGGCAGAAAAAATAATGAAGGAAATAATCACTGAAAATTTCCCATCTCTTATCAAAGGTATAAAACTACAGATCCAAGAAATACAGCATACCCCAAACAGAATAGATCAAATTATGCAAACTCCAAGACACTTAATAATCACATTATCAAATGTCAAAGACAAAGAGAAAATTCTGAAAGCAGCAAGAGAAAAGTGATCCATCACATACAAAAGAATCTTGATAATGCAGATTTCTCATAGAAACCATTCAGGCAAGAAGGCAGTGGTATGGTATATTTAAGATACTGTAAGAGAAAACTGTCAACCAAGAACTCTATATCCAGCAAAACTTCCCATCAAAACTGAGGGAGAGTTGACAGTGATATTCATTTGTTCTCCCACATTTAAAAACACTCCTATTTAATGTACAAGTATAGGAATGTTTTTAAATGTGGGAGAACAAATTAATGTCAACATTGCAAGGTGTTGAAATTGGGTGGTAAAGGGGAAAATGCAATCGGTGCAAACTAGAGTGTATAGTTAATAATAACATGGTAAGATATTTCCATTAATTGTAACAAAGACAAAATACCAAAGCTAAATGTCTATAGTAGGGGATATAAGGGAGTGATATGGGATTCTTGTTGGTATTATTGTTGTCTGACCTTTTCATCGTATTTTATTTTATTTTTATTTTTCTATTATACATTTATTCTTTATTTTTCTCCCCTTTTCCTCTTTCTTTGTGGAAGAAATAGAAATGTCCTCATGTAGATTGTGATGGTGAATGCATAATTATGTGATTATACTGGGAATCTTGGATTGTTGACTTTGGATAGATTGTATGATGTATGAATAAAACTGTTTACAAAATAAATAGAGGGAAACAAGTGCTGCAGAAAATGTGGAAGGAGGGATGTACCTATTCCCTGTTGGTAGGGAATTAGAATGGTGCAGCCCAGCTGTAGGGCAGTGTGGTAGTTCCACAGGAAACTGACTCTGGTGTTGCCATATGGTTCTGCAACCCTGTTATTGAGTATATACTTGGAAGAACTGAGAGAAAGGACATGAGTGGACATTGCACACTGGTGTTTATGGCAGCAGTATTCACAGTTCACAATGGAAGGAGGTGGCCTAAGGGTATATCAACTGATAAATGGAATGGTGAACTGTGCTGTATACATACACTGGAAGAAATGAAACAAGAAGAAATGAAGTTGTGAGGTATGCAACTAGTTGACTGGACCTTGAAGACAGTATGCTAAGTGAAATAAACCAGAATTGAAAAGACAAACATTATAATGCCTCATGAATATGGACTAACTCTAATGTGCAAAAACTGAGAATTGAATCTGAAAGCATAGGTTATTAGGGGAAGTCTCATGGTATAGGTTCATAAATGGTAAGCTCTTACAGCAGTCACATCTATTCATGAATTGTAATGGTTATCCCTAAATTTTGAGACAATGAACTTTTTACGTATAACCTGGTCAGTCCCTGGATCTTCAGGTACCTGCTGACACCTGAGACTCAGAGCCAGATTTCAGCAGCTATGGATAGCAGCATTACCCCATACAGTAAATGTTAAGGATGCTGAAAAAGAGATCAGACTTCAATTAGAGAATAAAATGGACTTGATTAGAACTAAGATAAACCAGACTAAATGGAAAAGGATAATATTGACTGTGTTTTACAGCCTCAACTTCTGTGTGAGATCAAAGGAAAAATGTTTATTTGGTGAAAAATCTATATTCTCTGTAGCACACTATATAATTTATTTTGTGTTGTCAGTTTATTCAAATACCTTAATTACATGCAACCTTGAATAGGGGGAGAGATCTGGTTGGTTTGTACAGGTTAGCATGAATCCCTGAAACATCCCAGAGTAATTTGTGCAGAAAATAAAAAGTATTTGCAACCACCCCCTCCACTGCCTTGAGGGCCTGGGGGAAAATGTGGAAATATTAAATTTCCCCACCTGGGGAATTCCTGATATTCTCACAAGCATTGGAGACTGCCACTGTAGTAGGCCAAGCTCTCAATCTTGGGACTTGCCCTTATGAAGCTTTTTACTGCAAAGGAGTTGCAAGGCCTACTTATAATTGTGCCTCAGAGTCACCCCCATTGAACCTCTTTTGTTGCTTTGATGTGGCCTGTCTCTCTCTCTAAGCCCTCTCAGCAGGTAAATTCACTGTTCTCCCCTCCTATGTGGGGCATGATTCCCAGGGGTGTAAATCTCCCTGGCCAAGCATGACATGACACCTGGTGATGAACCTGGACCTTGCACTGTGGGATTGAGAAAGCCTTCCTTACCAAAAGGGGGAAGAGAAATGAAACAAAATAAAGTTTCAGTGGCTGAGAGATTTCAAAAAGGGTCAAGAGGTCATTCTGGAAGTTACTCCTATGCATTATATAGATATCCCTTTTTAGTTTTTTTTTTTTTTTTTTTTTTTCCTATTAGAATAGCTAGAAGGAAACACCTGAAACTGCTGAACTGCTATCTAGTATCCTTGATTCTTGAAGATGATCTTATAACTATATAGCTTGTATGGTGTGAATGTGTGATTGTGAAAACCTTGTGGCTCACACCCCCTTAATCCAGTGTATGTACAAATGATTAGAAATATGAGAGACAAATAGTAAATGAATAATGGGGGGGGTAAGATGTTTTGGGTGTTCTCTTTTACTTTTATTTTTATTCTTATTTTTAGTTTTAGTTTTTGGAGTAATGAAAATGTTTAAAAAATTGATTGTGATGATGAATGTACAACTATATGATGATACTGTGAACTGATTGTACATTTTGGATGATTGTATGGTATGTGAATATATCTCAATAAAATTGTATTAAAAAACCTATGAATGTTTATGGCATTTTTATTTGTAAAAGTAAAAAACTAGAAACAGTCCAGAAGACCTTCAACAAGTGAACAGTTAAACAAATATGGTATAGCCATATCATGTAACACTCTTCAGCAATATAAAGTAACAAACTATTGTTAAACACAACAACTTGGCTGAGTAATAAAAATCCATGCAAAAGAAATATATGTATCATATACTGTGTGATTCTTGAAAAGACAAAGTTATAGAATTGGAGAACAGGTTAGTGGTGAAGGTGGGAGAGAAATGGGTGTAGCCATGAAAGAGAAACATTAGGAATTTTTTGTGATAATGTAAATGGCATTTTGGCTTTATCCATGTTGATATCCTGAGTGTGATATTGTACTATAGTTGTGCAAGTTGCTATTACTGGGGAAAGTTGGTAAAGGACACATGGGATCTCTGTGTTATTTATTAAAACTCCACATGAATCTACAACTATTTCAAATAAAATGTTGAATCAAAACAATTTCCTAAATGCTAAGCCCAGAAGGTGACAGCATCTTGATTGCAGCCACTCGTTGGGATTCATCTGAGCAAAATAACCACACAAAGAAATATTATATGACTGTACTCACTTAGGCACACTAACTCTACCCCTTGTAAAGTTCAGACTCTTATTTCTTGTTTTTTCCATTTAACTGCATTCTAACTTGTCTCCATACTTTCTAACTCCAATCAAATTCATCTTCTTCATAATTGGCAAAGTAATATTTTAAAAATGCACATCTGATGGTGTTAATCCCTTGCTTAAATTCACTCAGTCCTCCCCAATTATCTACAGGAAACAATCTTCATCTGTCTCTAGGAAATATCCCATTTCCTTTTCCTCAGTATAAAGTGACAATTTTCCACTGTACTTCCTATAGTCTGTTAAAATTATCAGTGCAATGACTTCTCAGCACAATCCATTTTTTTAATACAGGGACATGTATGTATACCCAATACACAGGATAATACATATAATATAAAAGAATTTTAAGAACTTATTGACTAGTGGTATGTTCTAGTTTGCTAATACTGCCTTTTTGCAAAACACCAGAAATGGATTGGCTTTTATAAAGGGGGTTTATTTGGTTACAAAGTTACAGTCTTAAGGCCATAAAGAGTCCAAGGTAAGTCATCAACAATCAGGTACCTTCACTGGAGGATGGCCAATGGTGTCCAGAAAACCTCTGTTAGCTGGGAAGGCACATGGCTGGCATCTCCTCCAGAGTTCTGGTTTCAAAATGGCTTCCTCCCAGGACGTTCCTCTCTAGGCTGCAGTTCCTCAAAAATGTCACTCTTCATTGCTCTTGTGGTGTTTGTCCTCTCTTAGCTTTAAGCAAGAGTCTGCTTTTAACGGCCATCTTCAAACTGTCATCTGCAGCTCCTCTCTCAGCTTCTTTGCATTCTTCAAAGTGTCCCACTTGACTGTAGCAAGTTCGCTTCTTCTGTCTGAGCTTGTATAGTGCTTTAGTAAACTAATCAAGGCCCATGCTGAATGGGTGGGGCCACACCTCCACAGAAGCTATCCAATCAGAGTCATCACCCACAGTTGGATGGGGCGCATCTCCATGGAAACACTTAAAGAATTACAATCTAATCAACACTGATAGGTCTGCCCACACAAGATTACATCAAAGAAAATGGCATTTTGAGTAACATAATATATTCAAACTGGCACATTCCATCCCCTGGACCCCAAAACGACATGACCTTTCCATACACAAAATACATTCATCCCATAACAATATCACAGAAACTTAAATCATTTCAGTAACAATAGTTAAGTACAAGATCCCATCAAAATCAGTTACAGGCATGGACTGTCCAAAAGCATAATTCCCCTCTAGCTGTGGACCTGTGAAATTCAGAACAAATTATGTACTTCCAATATACAAAGGATGGACAGTCATAGGATAAACATTCCCAATGCCATAAGGAGAAACTGGAAGGAAAACAGGGTTAAGAGGACCAAAACAGTTCCTAAAACCTGCAGGACAAACTCCATTAGATTTCAAAGTCTGAGAGTCATTAACAGAACAATGTTGTATCCTTGGGGCTTGAGAGAGCAGGAGTCTAACCCTTCCCAAGGGCCTATGTGGCAGCCCTTTTCTCTCCAAATGCTGGCATGAGTGCTCCAACATATCCACACATTGGGGAGACAACCTTCTTGACCCCACCCTCCTCAAACATTGGGGCAGCACCCGGATTCTCTTCCGTCTCCGGGGCACACACTCAACCCCTTCAGAACAGAGGAGTGGCAGCCAGGCTCTCCCCAGTGCCCTGGGAATGTGCTCCGCCCTCTTTGAGGCCTGAGGTGGCACCATCTTTCCTGAACATCAAAGTGGAAGGCTCACCCTTGACCTCTGGGGCAAACTCACCCTTTCCATGTGTGTGGGCCATTCTGCTCTCCCAGCCTGAGACCTCTTGACTCCAGACCTCAACTTCCATGGCTCTGTCTTTGAAGAAATTTTTCCTTCAATTTGTTTCTTGTCTGTCTCCTCCAGTCCTGACCAGCAGCAGCTCTGTCTGTAAAGAGCTCGCAAAAATGCTGTTGACTTTGCATGAAGCACATGGGGGTCAAAGCCGTGAGACAATAGGACTCTCCACATATCCTTTCTGCTTAACTTCTCCAATTTTGCCTTGTACTGGAATGGCAGTTGGATTCCATGTTTGGTCACATCCTCACATTGGGTCGTAGCTTCTGGGATTCTACCCCTGGAAGCCCGGAATTTTCCAAACCATCAGTTTCTAGCTTCTTTGAACTCAAGAATTCAGTTCCAAGTTTATCTCTCTCTGCTCGCATTTTACTATAAGCTGCAAGGAGAAACCATGCTATATCCACACCTTTTAGTTTGGAAATTTCATCAGCCGAGTATGCCAGCTCATCATTTTCAACTTCTGCCTTCCATCTGACACCAGGACTCAATTTTGCCAAGTTCTCTGCCAATTTAAAACAAGGATCGCCTTTCTTCCAGTTGGCAATGACACATTCATCATTTCTGTTCAAGGCCTCTTCAGAAGTATCCCTAGAGTCCATATTTCTACAAACAGTCTCTTAAAAGCAGTCTAGGCCTTTTCTGTCAAGCTCCTCACAATTCTTCCAGAATCTTTCCCTTATCCACTTAAAAAGCCATTCCAACACATTTGGTAGTTGCAAACTCAGCAGCACCAGCACCCCACTTTACTCATACCAAAATCTGTTCTAGTTTGCTAATGCTGCTGGAATGCAAAACACCAGAGATGGATTGGCTTTTATAAAAGGGGGTTTATTTGGTTACACAGTTACAGTCTTAAGGCCATAGAGTGTCCAAGGTAACACATCAGCAATTGGGTACCTTCACTGGAGGATGGCCAATGGTGTCCAGAAAACCTCTGTTAGCTGGGAAGGCACACGGCTGGCATCTGCTCCAAAGTTCTGGTTTCAAAATGGCTTTCTCCCAGGACGTTCCTCTCTAGGCTGCAGTTCCTCAAAAATGTTACTCTTAGCTGCATTTGGTATATTTGTTGTCTCTCAGCTTCTCTGGAGCAAGAGTCTGCTTTCAACAGCCATCTTCAAACTATCTCTCATCTGCAGCTCCTGTGCTTTCTTCAAAGTGTCCCTCTTGGCTGTAGCTCCTCTTCAAAAGTTTACTCGCAGCTGCACTGAGTTCCTTCTGTTTGTCAGCCCATTTATATGGCTCCACTGATCAAAGCCCATCCTGAATGGGTAGGGCCACACATCCATGGAAATTATCTCATCAAGTTATCACCCACAGTTGGGTGGGTCACATTCCATGGAAACACTCAAAGAATTACAATCTAATTAACACTGATAGGTGTGCCCACACAAGATTACATCAGAGATAATGGCATTTGGGGGGCATAATACATTCAAACCAGCACATTGTATTTAATGGTATAGTGATAACTAGTGTAAATGTAATGTTAACTTCAATTCCAAAAGTTTAAATAGATCTCCAATCACCAAGAAAAATAGATTTTATGTCACATCATTTTCACAGCATGCAGTATCATCCATGGCTGTGGTACTTAATTTAAAACCTTTGCACACATGCTCAATTCTGGCGGTAATTTAAGTATTATCTGAAGTGACATGAAACTCTGAAAGGAGGTTTTGAACTTCAGAAATTTTGTGTCCCCTAAGGGACATGAGAATCAGAAAGGAAACGGCTACATTTCCCTGGACTCTTTTAAACTCTGCCAATTTAAGTGTCTCATAAATATCGGCTTCTCAATATACTTTCAGTCAATATGTGTTGAATCTTTGAGTATTTGTACTGGGATTTTCACTGGATCTTCATTTTATCTTGTGCACCTTAACTTGAAATATATTTGGAATTCCAAAGAAATTATATCATCTGTATTATTCTTTTTCCTATCTCACAAGAAAAATGTATCTTCCAGTTCTAACAGCCATAGATTGAACAGATATCAGTACTATAAAAAGTAGCAAAATGGTGAAATACAGCAAATCACCAATTTAAGAAGATATGGCCAATGGAAATAGAGTAATCATCCTTTTTCAGAAAACCTATTGATTAATGCTATTGCTACTTTCATCTTTCAGTGCCACTTTCATCTTTCATATTATTCCACTAACTTTTTGCAAGGTTTGCCTTTATGATTCTAAGTAATTTTTACTGATGTTTTATTTATTCTAAGTGCAAATTTCAAAGAACTTTCCCCTTGATTGTCAGGAGCAATCTGTTGGAAGCACTTCCTTTTAGGACTAAGATCTGTATAACAGCAGAGTTTAGGATGATGGAGACAGGAAGAAAAAATGTATGGTGTGCTTTATGGCCAGAATATAGTCTGTTTTGATGAACACCCTTTGTTAGCATGAAAAGAAAGTGCATTTTACTATTGTGGGATGAAATATTCTATAAATGTCAATTCTGATCCAGTTGATTGTCATGCTTTTCAGCTCAACTATATCCTTACTCATTTTCTATCCAGTATCTGGCTCTTTTAGCAATTTTACTATGAGTATTTTGAAAAAAAAATTAAAAAGTCAATTGCCCGTGTTTGTACAGATCTGCTTCTGGATGTTTTGTTCTGTTCCACTGATATATGCATCTGACCATACTATACTATCTTAGTTAACCCACCTCTACTGTAAGTCTTAAAATTGGGTAGAATATAATACTAGTGATAAATAGGAGGGAGGAGTTAAGGGTATGTGATGTTTGGGGTCTTCTTTTTTCTTTTTATTTCTTTTTCTGGAGTAATACAAATGTTCTAAAAATGATCATGGTGTTGCATATCCAAATATGTGATGATACTGTGAATCATTTATTGAAAACTTTGGATGGATTGTATGGTACGTAAATTTAGCTCAAAAAAACAACACTAAAAGATGATCCTAATATTTTTGATTTCTGTTTTTTATAAATGTGGATTAGGTCAAATTTGTTAGTTATATGGTTCAAACATTATCCTTATTGATATTTATTTTTGTGGTTGTATCATCATGGATAACAGTAGGGGGAGGTACCCAATATGATTGTGAACTTGACTAGTTCTCCCTGATATGCTTTATTGATGCATTTTATTTCTATGCTATTAGCTGCATACAAATTTTGAATTTTTATATCTTTTAATGGTTTAGCAGTCATATTTTTATGAAATATTCATCTTCATCTGTAATAGTTGACATTGAATGATAATATTTTAGCCAGATAGATTATTTTTCATTCGTGTTTTCATGGTTTATCTATTGTACCATTTAACTTTTGTGTTTATCAATCATTACATTTAAGATATGTCTAATTAAAAATACATACATAGATTTTGATTTTCAATCTAATCTGATTACCATTTTTCTATTTGTATGATATATTTCACTGGTATTCAATGCAATTAAAGAGATACATTAAGTTACAGAAATGAATTACATCCAACATCCAACTGTAGGTTTTCTACTTGTCTGATAACTCTGATTCTTTTTCTCATTTTTTCATTCTCAGGTTAATCAAAGGCATCTTTCTACCATGTGCTGCTTTGGATGTATTGTGTCCCCGAAAACATCATGTTCTTTCATGCAATTTTGTAGTGGCAGATGTATTAGTGTTAGTTAAGTTGGAGCCTTTGGATTAGGTTGTTTCCATGGAGATGTGACCCACCCACCTATAGGTGATAACTCTGATTAGATAATTACCATAGAGGTATGGCCCCACCCGTTCAGCATGGGCCTTGATTAGTTTACCAGAGCTCAGACAGGAGCTCATTTCTAGCTGCAATTTACAGAGGCATTTTGAAGATGGCCATTGAAAGTAGAGTTTTGCTGATGCTTTGGAGGTACTAGCCCAGAGTTTGCCCAGAGAAGCAGACACAGAGATATTTTGAAGCATGCTGTTTGAAACATATCCTGGGAGCAAGCAGATGCCAGTCACATTCCTTCCCAGCTAATAGAGGTTTTCCAAACACCATTAGCCATCCTATATAAAAACCAATCCATTTCTGGTGTTTTGCAAAACACCAGCATTAGCAAACTGGAACAGATTTTGGTACCAGAGAAGTGGGGAGCTGCTGCAAATACCAAACATGTTGGAATGGCTTTTTTAAATGGATACGGGGAAGATTCTAGAAGAATTGTGAGGAGCTTGATAGAAAAGGCCTAAACTATTTTGAAGAGACTGTGGAAATATGGACTCCAAAGATACTTCTGATGAGGGCTTGAGCAGAATTGATGAATGTGCTGTTGTTGCAAACTGGAAGAAAGGTGTTCCTTGTTTTAAGGAGGCAGATAATTTGACAAAATTGATTCCTGGTGCTGGATGGAAGGCAGAATTTGAAAATGATGACCTGGGATACTTAGCTGAAGAAATTTTGATGCTAAATATTGAGAGTGTGGCCTAGCTTCTCCTTGCAGTTTATAGTAAAATGTGAGCAAAGAGAGATAAACTGAAAAATGAAATCTTAGGTACAAAGAAACCAAAAATTGATGGTTTGGAACATCCTGGGCTTCCAGAAAGTGAAACCCCAAAGGCTACTGCCCCATATGACAACTTAACCAAACATGGAAACTGACTGCCATTTCAGTACAAGCCAGGATTGGAGATGGAGTTATCTAGAAAGAATTTGTGGAAAGTCCTATTGTCTGATGGTTTTGGCCCCTATAAACTGCATGCCAAGCATACAGAATTTTTGTGAAATCTGTATAAATGGATGTATTGTGTCCCCGAAAACACCATGTTCTTTCATGCAATTTTGTAGTGGCAGATGTATTAGTGTTGGTTAAGTTGGAGCCTTTGGATTAGGTTGTTTCCATGGAGATGTGACCCACCAACCTATAGGTGATAACTCTGATTAGATAATTTCCATAGAGGTATGGCCCACCCATTCAGCATGGGCCTTGATTAGTTTACCAGAGCTCAGACAGGAGCTCATTTCTAGCTGGTCTAGACTGGGGGAGACAGAAAAGAAACTAATTGAAGGAAAAATTTCTTCAAAGACAGAGCCATGGAGATTGAGGTCTGGAGTCAGGAGTTCTTGGGCTGGGAGAGTGGAGCAGCCCATGCATGTGGAAAGGATGAGTTTGCCACAGAGGCAGAGTGCAGGCCTTCTGCCTGGGTGCTCAGGAAGATTGCTGCCACCCCAGGCCCCAAAGAGGGTGGAGAACATTCCTCAGGGATTGGGGAAAGCCTGGATTCCACCTCACTGTTCAGAGAGGGGAGAGCCTTTGCCCCAAAGAGGCAGAATCCAGGTGGCACCCCGAAGTTTGAGGAGGGTGGAACTGAGAAGAAAGTGGTCTCCTCAATGTGTGGATATGTTGGAGAATTCACCCCAGTGTTGAGAGAGAAAAGGGTTGCCGTGAAAGCCCTTGGAAAGGGTTGGACTGATGCTCTCTCAAGCCCCAAGGATAGAATGACATTCTAAAAATGACTCTCAGACTTGGAAATCTAATGAAGTTTGCCCTGTGGGTCTCAGGAACTGTTTTGGTCCCTTAAATCCTGTTTTCCTTACTGTTTCTCCTTATGGCAATGGGAATGTCTATCCTATGGCTATCCCTCCTTTGTATATTGGAAGCAGATAACTTGTGCTAAGTTTCACAGGTCCACAGACAGAGGGGATTTTTACTTTAGGATAGACCACACCTGTAACTGATTTTGATGGGATCTTGTACTTACCTATTGATACTGAAATGATTTAAGTTTTTGTGATATCGTGATGGGATTAATGTATTTTGTCCATGGAAAGGACATGTCATTTTGGGATCCAGGGGGTAGAATGTGCTGCTTTGGACATACTGTGTCTCCCAAAATACCATGTTCTTTCATGCAATTTTGTAGCAGCAGATATATTAGTGTTGGTTAAGTTGTGACCTTTGGATTAGGTTGTTTCCATGGAGATGTGAACCACCCAACTGTAGGTGATAACTCTGATTAGATAATTTCCATATGGTCCTGCCCATTCAGCATGGGTCTTGATTAGTTTACTAGAGCTCTATAAAAGCTCAGACAGAAGGAGCTCACTGCATCTGCAACTTACAGAGAACTTTAAGATGGCCATTGAAAGCAGTTTTGCTGATGCTTTGGAGGTACTAGCCCAGAATTTGCTCTGAGAAGCTGATACAGAGACATTTTGGAGAATGCCATTTTGAAACACAACCTGGGAGCAAGCAGATGCCAGCCACATGCCTTCCCAGCTAACAGAGGTTTTCTGCATGCCATTGGCCATCCTCCAGCGAAGGTATCCCATTGTTAATGCCTTACCTTGTACACTTTATGGCCTTAAGACTGTAATTTTATAGCCAACTAAACCCCCTTTAAAAAAGCCAATCCATTTCTGGTGTTTTGCAAGATGGCAGCATTAGCAAACTTGAACACACCCCAATAGCATATTCATTTTTCTTCTTTTACTGTTCTTTCAGTGACTACTCTAGATATTACTGTGAGCATGACTGACTTGTTGGACTTTTATTTTGTTTCATGATGATTAGCAATGAGTGATTTAAATTTTTCCTGCTCAAAAATGTCATTACTTCAGCTTCATTTCTGTGGGATACTTTCATAGTATAGCATCTGGCTTAATCTTATTTACTTTCAGTATTTGAAGGATATAATTCAATGATCATGTAGATTACATGTTTTATTTTTCTGTTGATAATTCAATAGGAATATCCTTCTTATTGCTCATTTGATGGTCATATTTTTTGTTCTTTATTAATGAAATTGTGGGATTACAGAACAATCATGTATAAAATACAGGATATCCATACACCACCCCATCACCAACACCTTGTGCTGATGTGGAACATTTATAACAATTTATGGTAACACATTTATTTAATGGTTTTATTAACTGAAGTCTATGATTTAACTTAGGGGTCAACATTTGTGTATTGTAGTTCCATAGATTTTTAAAAACTTATATTCTGTTATCATATATAAAATATATTTTCCCTTTTAAAAATATTCAAATATATGCTCCAGTACTGATAATTGTGTTCACAATGTTGTGCAACAATCACCACCATCCATTACCAAAATAGTATTATTCCAAATAGGAATCCTGTATATATTAGGCTTTAACTTCTCATTCCTTATCTCTACCTCATCCTGTGGTAAATTACATTCTAGATTCTGAATCTATAAGTTTGCTTTTTCTAATTGCTTCCATGAGATCATATAATATTTTTCCTTTAGGGTCTGGTTTATTTCACTCAAAAGATTTCTTCAAGCTTCAGCCATGCTGTTGCATGTATCAAGACTTCATTTCTTTTCACAGGTGAATAATATTCCATTGTATGTATAAACTACATTTTATTGACCCATTCATTGGTTTATGGACATTTGGGTTGCTTCCAACTTTGGCAATTTTGACTAATGCTGCTGAACATAGGGTAGTGGGATTGTTGGGTCACATGGTAGTTCTATACGATGTGAGCAGCCACCTTCCGGATTTGGCCTAGTAGACAAGCTGCAGCCTGCCCTTGAGTTCCCCCCGCCCATCGAGTGGTGCCAAGATGGCGCCCACATCCTGCTTCCGGCTTCTGATGTATGTAACCACCCGCTGTATTCACCAATCATGCTTGTGTGCGTGGCGTTAGCCCATTGGATACACGCAAGGTTTATAAGAAAGTTCCCGGGCAAAGCTCGGGGAGACAGCCCACAAGGAGCCGTACCTGACGGCCGCATCGAGGTTGTTCTCCCCCGAGGTGTCTCGCCCCGGGTGGAACCTGTAAAGATGATGATTGCCTAGTCCCATTAAAAGTTTATCTGCTTTACCACCGCGAGTCCTGAGTGATCACAAGTGCTCCGGGTAAGACGTTGTCCGCACCCTCTCTCCCCTTATCTCTCTGGTCCCCATCGCCGGCCGACCGAGGACTCGAGGCGGGGCGGAGAAGCGCCGGACAAGTGGTGGCCCGTACGGGGAACTTCGAACCCGCAACCTCATTTGCGTTCCCCTCGCCCCGACGGAGACGTGCTCCCGGGATCCGTGGTTTGACCTCCGCGACTGATCACCGCGAGAAGGTAAGCACCCCCTTTCCATACGAGGACTAGGGCCCGTGGGCGTTCAGGTAGCCCCGGGGACTCGGAAGAGCTCTCCGAGTGATTACAAGACAGTGCCGGCTGCAAGCATGGGGCAGTCCGGGAGTTCACCCCTACTAACCCCCTTAAAGACCCTTTTGAAACAGTGGGGTATCTCAGTTAAGAGAAGCTCTCTCCAGCGATTTTTTGATGATGTGGCCACTTTTGCCCCCTGGTTTCCTTGTTCTGGCAGCCTTAATCTGCCCTCTTGGATGAAACTTGGTCGTGATATAGACCGAGCGCGCCAAACGGGTGTCTGTTTGGACCCGATTCTAGTCCTTATATGGGAGACTGTTCGTGCAGTACTTGAGTTAGAATCAGCCACAGGCCTAACTACGCCTACCGCCTTGTTGCAGGCGCGACATGCACTCCAAGAGGCTCAGTCTGTTTCATCTGCGGAGGGCTCCCATAAGGGCAAGCCGCCGGAGTCGAGTGCTAGTTCTGATAATTCTGACTCAGAATCTGAAAGTGAGGCAGATGAAGGGCCGGAAGCGCCTCCGCTGATTGACCTAGAGGGGCCTCCTGTCTCACCCACGCGGCCCTCCGCCCCACCAGCAACGGCTGCTGCGCCTCAGAGGATGCACCTGCATCCGGTGGATGGTTTCAGCGGTTCCGTAAAGGGCCCTTATAGAGGGCTCCCTCTGGCGGACATGCCGAGTACATACCCTAACCTTCCCGCGCGATGCCCAGAATCCCCACCCGACTACGCGGACCCTCCGCACCCTTCACCCAATAGGAGGCATTTTTGGAGGTGGAGCCCTTTTACCACATTCAGACCTTTTGGCGTTCTTGGCGGCTACCGACCGCTGCTCAATGAACCCGAACCAGCCTCCGAGATGTTCCCAGTCATTATCAATCAGCAAGCTCGTAATCATGAACCCTATGATTACAAGCTCTTGAAGGAGCTGAGGCAAGCCGTCCATCAGTACGGCCCTAACGCCCCTTACACCCTGAATATGGTTGAAAACCTCTCCGCCCTAAATCATACACCTGCAGATATCCTTCAGCTGGCTCGCTCTTGCTTGCCTCCTGGCAGGTTTATCGATTGGAAGGCGTGGTTTGAGGAGTTAGCTGAGGAACAAGCCGCAAGAAACGCTGTGGCAAGGCACGGCGGGTGGAATGCGGATATGCTTTTAGGGAAAGGTGCTCACGCCCAGAATCAGACAGGATACCCCCAGGAGGTTTATGCCCAAATTTTTCGCTGTTTCATAGGGGCTTGGAAAAAATTGACAGGGGAAGGAGAGGCGCAGGCTTCGCTTAGCGGCATACACCAGGGTCCCACAGAACCTTTTGTAGATTTTGTAGCGAAAATGCAGACTGCGGCTGAGAGGATTTTCTCAGATCCAATGGTTGCAGAAACTGTGGTTAAGCAGATGATTTTTGAGCAATGCAATAAGGAGTGCAAGGTTATCCTGGCACAGAATAAGGGAAAGAGCTTGACAGAGTGGGTTCGGCTTTGCAGGGACGCTGGCAGCCCGTTAACTAATGCGGGGCTGGCTGCTATGTTAGCCAGCTCCTTACAAGTAAACACAAAGGACCCCAGAGCTTTAGAGGTAAAGCCAAAAAGATGCTATGGCTGTGGCCAGTCTGGGCATTTTAAGAGAGACTGCCCCAATAAAGATCAACCGCTTGCCGTTCAGCACCTCCGCGGGCCACGTGCAGTCACTAGGCTGTGTGGCCGCTGCCACAAGGGGCCTCACCGCGCCGAGGACTGTAAGTCAGTCTTCAATGCGCAAGGAGTACGCCTTTCTGGTCGTCCTGAGCAAGATTCAAAAAACGGGCAGGGGGGGTCCACCCTTGCGGTGGGCCCCCAAACACACCAACGGACGATGCGGCCCCCATCCAGACCCGCGCATCTCCCGGATCAGCAGGATTGGACCTCCGTGCCACCTCCGGGCTCGTGCTAACCCCAGCTATGGGAGTCCAATTGGTGGGGACCTCTTTCAGGGGGCCCCTTCCAGTAGGAACCGTGGGGCTTATATTAGGGAGAGCATCCATAGCGTTAAGAGGATTAACAATTGTGCCAGGTGTTGTAGACTCAGATTTCACGGGTAATGTCCAGGTTATGGTGCAGTCTCTGCAGGGCACTCTGGTCATTGCAGAGGGCGATAGGTTGGCACAGCTTCTGCTCTTGCCCAGCCTGCATTCAGTCTTTCCAAGCAAGCCAGGACAGAGGGGGAATAAAAGATTTGGGTCCTCCGGAGAAGTTTTTGAGGGTCTTCAGATGTCCCTAGAGTCTCGACCCATGCTGACTCTTAAAGTACAAGGCCGAGCCTTCCTAGGTCTGTTAGATACTGGAGCCGATAGGTCGATTATAAGACAGCAAGATTGGCCCCCCGCTTGGCCAACGAACCAAGCGGAAGACACCATCAGAGGGATCGGCCAAATCTCAGCGCCCATGGTGAGCGCCATTACTCTCCATTGGGAGGATGAGGAAGGGCATCAAGGCAGTTTTCAGCCTTATGTGCTGGCCCTGCCTGTTTCGTTATGGGGAAGAGATATTCTAGCTCAAATGGACGTGACTTTAACCACTGGTTACTCTCCAACTTCTAAACAGTTGCTGAATAGAATGGGATATGTCCCGGGCAGGGGGCTGGGAGCCTCCTTGCAAGGGCGCGTGAAGCCCATTCAGGCTGACTCTAACCCCGGTAGACAAGGCCTGGGTTTTTCCTAGGGGCCACTGAGGGTGCATACCCGCCTACACCTATAAAGTTAACATGGAAAGTTAAGGCTCCAGTCTGGGTACCTCAGTGGCCCTTACCTCAGGAAAAACTTTCAGCATTGCATGCTTTGGTGTCAGATCAGTTGGAGAGGGGGCACATCGTCCCTTCCACGTCACCCTGGAACACCCCTATCTTCGTCATCAAAAAGAAATCAGGTGCGTGGAGGCTTTTACATGATTTGAGGGCCATAAATAGTTGCATGGAGCCTCTAGGACCTGTCCAGATGGGGTTGCCCCTTCTCTCAACTCTGCCGGAGCGGTGGCCTGTTGTTGTCATAGACATTAGAGATTGCTTCTTTTCTATCCCACTTCACCCTGAGGATGCCTCAAAATTTGCTTTAAGACAGACAACGGCCCGGCTTACGTTAGCAAAGCTTTTCAAAAGTTTTGTGATGTTATGGAAGTTAACCTAAAACACGGCATCCCATACAACCCTCAGGGGCAGGGTGTCATCGAGAGAGCGCATAGGACCATTAAAGAACTATTGCAAAAGCAAAAGGAGGGAATAGGTCATGGTCTGTCCCCCAGGGCCCAATTGTCTGCCGCCCTATTTACATACAATTATTTAAATGAAAACGCATCAACCATGACGCCTGCCCTACAACATACCACCCCAGGTCCTCCGCATAGAGGCCTGGTCCGTTGGAGGGATGTTCTGTTGGGGCAATGGAAAGGTCCTGACCCAGTGCTCAGCTGGGCCAGAGGCTCTGTTTGTGTCTTTCCCCAGGAACCAGGACGCCAACCAGTGTGGGTACCGGAGAGATTGGTGAGAACCGTGCAGTCGCCTGAGAACAACAAAGAACTGCAGCCTGACGGGTCGTTAAACCCCCAACGTGACCTGTTGGATCCAGTCCTCAACTCGCGTGATGAGCGGTCAAATGATGTCGACGGTGTCGACCACTCCCCAGCAGACCGGGAAGAGGGCCAGGAATATTGACCTTTTTTCCCTCCTGGTTCTCTTGGCCTAATCTGACCAACTGGGTTCTTCTTGCTGTGGGGTTATTAGTAGGTTTGATCATTGTTAAGAGTTTGCTGGAGCGTTTGTTTCAAAGACAACAGCAATTACGTGTTACCGCCATGATGGCCATGTCCTCTGCCTGTAACCCTCCTGATAACTATAGTCCCTCTGCCCAGCACCCATCCCAACCACTCGAAGCTGGGCATTCGGGGGTAAGGTTCGCAGCTAAGTATATGAAAAAATCTCGTATATAAACATTCGGTACCAGTGGCCCTAATTTTTGTCTCAGGTGGACCTCTTACGCAGAGTCCTAGTTGTGGCCAGACGGGACCCTTGGCGTTTGCACAGAGGCTCCTAGTGACGCCCTCGGCACTGGCTACCTTCTCCTAATCCTCCTGTCCCCCAGTTGCGAGACTGAGTACTGCAAGGAGGGCCACGTGGTTTCCGGCTCACGGGTTCTCCGGTCTCTATATGAAGTGAGCATTCTGGTCGGTGCCAGAGGTCCCACCTTGGTATGGCCGGGACCTAGTCCAGACTCCCCAAAGCACCAAAAAATACGCTGTGGGCCATCTTGGTCCACGGGAGCACATTCATCACTGGAGACACTGGGGCATAAAAAACAAAAAAGGGGGAGATGTGAGCAGCCACCTTCCGGATTTGGCCTAGTAGACAAGCTGCAGCCTGCCCTTGAGTTCCCCCCGCCCATCGAGTGGTGCCAAGATGGCGCCCACATCCTGCTTCCGGCTTCTGATGTATGTAACCACCCGCTGTATTCACCAATCATGCTTGTGTGCGTGGCGTTAGCCCATTGGATACACGCAAGGTTTATAAGAAAGTTCCCGGGCAAAGCTCGGGGAGACAGCCCACAAGGAGCCGTACCTGACGGCCGCATCGAGGTTGTTCTCCCCCGAGGTGTCTCGCCCCGGGTGGAACCTGTAAAGATGATGATTGCCTAGTCCCATTAAAAGTTTATCTGCTTTACCACCGCGAGTCCTGAGTGATCACAAGTGCTCCGGGTAAGACGTTGTCCGCACCCTCTCTCCCCTTATCTCTCTGGTCCCCATCGCCGGCCGACCGAGGACTCGAGGCGGGGCGGAGAAGCGCCGGACATTAACTTTCTGAGGAACCACCAGACTTCCCTCCAGAGTAGCTGCATCATTTAATATTGCTACCAGCAATGAATGAGTGTTCCCATTTCTGAGCTTTCTCTCCAACTCTTGTAATTTTCTGTGTTTTTTGGTTTGTTTGTTTGTTTGTTTTCTTTAAATAGTAGTCATTCTAGTGGGTGTGAAATGGTGTCTTGTGGTTTTGGTTTGATTTCCCTGACAGCTAATGATATTGAGCATCTTTTAATTGGTTTTCTGTATCCTTATGTATTTTCTTTGGTGAAATGTCTATTTAGGTCTTTTGCCCATATTATAATTGGGTTGTCTGTCTATTTGTTGTTAAATTGAAGAATTCATTTATATATACTGGATATTAAACCTTTGTTGGATACATGGTTTCCAAATATTTTCTCCCATTGTGTAGGTTTCCATTTTACTTTCATGATAAAGTCCTTCAAGGAGCAAAAGCTTTAAATTTTGATGAGGTTCCATTTATGTATTTTTTATTTTGTTGCTTGGTCTTTGGGTGTAAAGTCTAAGAAAGTGTTACTTAACAAAATGTTCTGAAGATGCTTCCATATGTTTGGGGAGTTTGATAGTTCTAACTCTTATTATTGAGGTCTTGATCCATTTAGAGTTGATTTTTTGTATATGGTGTGAAGTAGCAATCCTCCTTTTTTTTGGCAAATGGAGATCCATGTTGCCCAGGGCCACTTGTTGAAGAGATTATAGTTAAGTGTTGTTTGCAACCCTGTCAAAATTCAGTTGGCCATAAATATTCAAGCCAAAATTCAGTTTGCTTCATTTCTGAACTCTCAATTCAATTTCATTGATCTATTGTCTGTCCTTGTGCCAGTACCATGTTTTGTGTTTTCTGTGGCTTTGTAATAAATTTTAAGATCAGAAAGTGTGAGTCCTTCAACTCCATACTTCTTTTATAAGGTGGCTTCAGTTATTCAAGATCCCTTTCCCTTCCATATAAATTTGATGATTGGCTTTTCAATTTTGATGTGCCAGTTTGAATGTATTATGTCCCCAAACGCCATTATCTTTTATGTAATCTTGTATGGGCAGATGTTATCAGGGTTGATTAGACTGTAATTCTTTGAGTGTTTCTTTGGAATGTGTCCCACCCAGCTGTGGGTGATGACTCTGATTGGATAATTTCCATGGAGTTGTTGCTCCGCCCATTCAGGGTGGGTTTAAGTTGATCAGTGGAGCCATATAAATGAGCTGACATAACAGAAGGGACTCAGTGCAGCTGTGAGTGACGTTTTGAAGAGGAGCAAGCTTGCTAGAGAGGAACATCCTCGGAGAAAGCCATTTTGAAACCAGAACTCTAGAGCAGACGCCAGCCACGTGCCTTCCCAGCTAACAGAGGTTTTCCGGATGCCATTGGCCATCCTCCAGTGAAGGTACCCGATTACTGATGTGTTACCTTGGACACTTTATGGCCTTAAGACTGTAACTGTGTAGCCAAATAAACCCCCTTTTTATAAAAGCCAATCCATCTCTGGTGTTTTGCATTCTGCAGCATTAGCAAACTAGAACATTTGGCAAAGAAGATTTTTGGAGTTTTGATTGGGATTGCACTGAATCTATAAATTGCTTTGGATAGTATCTTAATGATATTTAGTCTTTCTGTCTATGAATATGCATGCAATGTATTTCTATTTATTTATTTCCTCTTTGATTTCTAGTATCAATGTTTTGTAGTTTTCTGTGTGCAGTTCCTTTACAGCCTTGTTTAGATTTATGCCTTTATATTTGGTTATTTTAATTTTTACTGTGAATGGAATTTTTTCTTGATTTCTTCCAACTGTTCATTGTTGTGTATGATATTTTGGTGTTGATCTTGTATGACATCACTTTCCTGAATTCACTTATTATCTTTAAGAACTTGGTTGTGGATCTTTCAGGATTTTCTGTACATAGGATCATATCATCTGCAAATAGGGAAAGTTTTACTGCTCACTTTCCAACTTGGATGCTTTCATTTCCTTGCCTTGCCTTAATTGCTCTGGCAAGAACTACCAGTCCAATATGAAAGAGGAGTGGTATCACTGGCCATCCTTTTATTGCTCCTGATCTTAAAGAGATTGCTTTCAGTCTTTCACCATTATATAAAATGTCAACTGTGGGGTTTTCGTGTGTGTCCTTTATCATGTTTGTATGTTTTCTTTTATACTTGGTTTCTAAGTTTTATTTTTCAAGAAAGGTGAAATTTGTCAAATGTTTTTTTGCCTCAGTTGGGATGATTATGTTTTTTGTTGTTGTTGTTTGTTCCTTCTTTCTGTTATTGTGGTATATTACATGCATTGGTTTTCTTATGTTCAACCAACCTTGCATAACAGATATAATTCCAACTTGATCATGGAGTATAATTATTTTAAGTTACAGTTGGATTCTGTTTGCTAGTATTTTATGGAGGATTTTTGCATGTATAGTTATAAGAGATATTGATTAACAGTTTTCTTATCTTATGGTATATTTATATGTCTTTGTTATGAGGGTGGCATTAACCCCATAGAATGATTTAGCGAGTGTCCCTTGCTTCAAATTTTTGGAAAACATTGAGCAGAATTGGAGTTAAGTCTTCTTGGAATGTATGTTAGGATTCCCTGTGAAGCCATCTGGTTCTGGACTTTTCTTTGTTGTGATATTTTTGATGAGTGATTAAATCTCTTTACTAGTAATTAGTTTGTGGAGATCTTCTATTTCTTCTTGAGTCAATATAGGTAGTTTGTCTGTTTCTAAGAATGTCCATTTCACCTCAGTTGTCCAATTTATTGGTGCACAGTTGGTCAAAGTAATTTCTTATTGTCCTTGTGATTTCATTGGGTTCAGTAGTAATGTCCCCTTTTCTTTTCTGGTTTTAGTTATTTATATCCTCTCTCTTATTCTCTTTGTCAATCTAGTTAAAGGTTTGTCAATTGTATTGATCTTTATGAAGTACCAACTTTTGGTATCATTGATTCGCTCTTTTGTTTGCTTCTTTGTTTCTATTTCATTTTACCTGCTCTTATCTTTGTTATTTCTATCCTTTTGCTTATTTTGGGTTTAGATTGCTTTTATTTATCTAGTTCTTTCAGTTTTGAGGTTAGGTCTCTGATTTCAATGGTTTCTTATTTTTTAGTGTAAGAATTTAAAGCTACAAAATTCCCCTATGCACTGTATTCACTGCATCCCATAATTTTAAAATGTTGTGTGTTCATTTTCATTTCCCTCAAGATATTTCCTAATTCTGTTTCTGATTTCCTCTTTACCCATTGGTTGTTTAAGAATATGTTGTTTAATTTCCACATATCTGAGAATTTTCCATTCCTACCTCTAGCATTGATTTCTAGCTTCATTCAGTGGTCAGAGAATATGCATTGTATAGTTTCAATATTTTTGTATATAGAGAGACTTGTTTAGTCACCCAAAATATTTCTATCCTAGAAAATTATCCATTTTCATGTGAGAAGAATGTGTATGGTGTTTTTGTTGGGTGAAATATCATATATATGTATGTTAGATACAGTTGGTTAAGTGTATCATTCAAATCCTGTATTTCCTTATTGATCCCCTGACTAGATGTTCTATCTGCTTTTGAGAGTGATGTATTAAAATCCCCTGCTGTTAATGTAGAGTCATCAATTTTTTCTTCAGATGCCAGTATTTGCTTCATACATTTTGGGGTGCTCTCTCTCTCTCCATATATATATATATATTTACATCTTCCTGGTGAATTTTCCCCTTTATCAGTATATAAGTCCTATATATAGCCATCATAATTCTTTTGATCCTAAAGTCAATTTGTCCAATAGGAGTATAGCCACCCAAGTTCTCTTTTATTTACCACTTGCATGGTATATAGTTTTTCCATTCTTTCACTTTCAAAACTTGTATTTTTTAATTTAAGGTGAGTGGTGGGCAGAAAGCATATAGTAGGGTAATGCTTTTATATCCATTCTTCCAATATCTGCCTCTTGACTCGAGAGTTTAATCATTGATATTTAAATTCACTACTGATAATGCAGAAATTTCTTCAGCTATTTTGATATATAGCCTTTGTAAGACATATCCATTTTGTCCCTCATTTCCATTAATGCCTATTTTCATATTTATTTGCTTTTTTGTGTTGTACCATGTTGAATGCCATCTCATTTCTATATGGATATATGTTCATCTATTTTCCATGTGGTTATAATGAGGTTAAAATTTAACAACCTAAAATGTGTAACATTAATATTTGTTCTGATACCAACTTAACTTCAATAGTTTGCACATATAATTTTCCTATACCCTCTATGCCCCTGCCAGGTTTTGTACTTGTTGCCAGTTGTATCTTTATACCTTATATGTCTGAAAGCACAGATTTATCATTGCTTTTTAATGCATTTGCATTTAACAGCTGTAGGAAGTAATAACTGGAGTTACATTCCAAACAATACAATAATACTGACATTTATAATTACCCAAATGACTACCTGACCAGAGTTCTTTATTTCTTTGTGCCAGTTTGAAACACTGTTTAGTGTCCTTTGCTTTCAGTCTAAAGAATTTCCCTTTAGCATTGCTTATAGGGCAGTTGTAGTGGTAATGAACTCCCTCAGTTTTGTTTAGCTGAGAATATCTTAATCTCTCCCTCGTTTTTGAAAGAAAGTCTCACAGGATATAAAATTCTTGGCTTGAAGTTGTTTTCTTTCAGCACTTTTACTATTTCAACATACTGCCTTTTTCTCAGCATAGTATCTGTTAGAAATCAGCACTTAGTCTTATTGGGACCCCTTTTATGTAAGATATTGTTTCTCTGACAGATTTTTGAACTCTCTCCTTGTTCTTTACATTTGATAGTGTGATAAATATATGACATGGTGTATTTTTCCTTCATATTTATCCTGAATCGGTGTTCTCTGGGCTTCTTGGATGTGCATATTCATGTCTTTTTCTAAATTTGGGAATTTTCTGTCATTATTTCTTTGGTTATTCCTTCTCTCCATTTCTTTATTCTCCTTCTAGGACTCTCATGATGCATATATTGGTGCACTTAATGGTGTCCCAGAGGTATCTTAGGCTATTTTCATTTTTATTTTTTTATTAACCTTATTTATCAGAAAAATTTCCAAACAAAACAAGGCAAAAGAATAAGAAAAACAAATACCATAAAATAATTTCATTGCTTCTAATATGCTCCTACCATACTACAAGAAAATTAATGAACCATAGTCATTCCTGAGCATTCCCATATCATCAAGATTATCCCCAATATCATATCCATTCTTATTAGATTGTCATTCCCCCTTCACTAGCTGCTATCTCTAGGTCCCCTATATTCTAGAACATAGGGCATCTGTTTTACATTTTTCACAGAATTCACATTAGTGGTAGCATACAATATCTGTCCTTTTGTAACTGACTGATTTCACTCAACATTGTGCCCTCAAGGTTTATCCATGTTGTCATATGCTTCACAACATCATTCCTTCTTACTGTTGCATAGTATTCTATCATATGTATGTAGCATATTTTGTTTATCCACTCATCTGACGTAGGATATTTAGGTTGTTTCAATCACTTGGAAATTGTGAACAATGCCACTATGAACATTAGAGTACAAATATCTATTCATGTCACTGCTTTCAGGTCCTCTGGGTTAATACTGAAAAGTGAAATTGCTGGATCTTAGGACAACTCAATACCTTGTTTTCTGAGGAACCACCAAACTGTCTTCCAAACTGTCATAAGATTTTGCTTTCCAAATATTTTCTCCCATTGAGTTGGCTGTTTCTTCACCTTTTTGACAAATTCCTTTGAGGTACAGGAGATTTTAAGTCTGAGGAGTCCACATTTATCTATTTTTTCTTTCATTGCTTGTGCTTTAGGTGTAAGGTTCAAGAAGCAACCTCCTAATACTAGGTCTTGAAAATGTTTCCCTACATTATCTTCTAGGAGTTTTATGGTGCAGTCTCTAATATTGAGATCTTTGATCCAAACTGAATTATTTTTTTGTATAGGATGTATAGATAGGGGTCCTCTTTCATCCTTTAGATATAGATATCCAATTCTCCCAGTCCCATTTTTGAAGAGGCTGTATGTCCCAATTCAGTGGATTTGGGGACCTTATCAAAAATCAGTTGACCATAGATCTGGGGGTCTATTTCCAAATTCTCCATTCAATTCCATTGATTAATATGTCTATCTTTGTGCCAATACCATGCTGTTTTGACTATTGTGACTTTATAGTAGGCTTCAAAGTCAGGTAATATAAGTCCTCCCACTTCATTTTTTTTTTTTTTTTAGAATATTTTCAGTAATATGAGGCATCTTTTCCTGCCAAATTTGATAACTAGCTTTTCCAAATCTGCAAAGTAGATTGTTGGAATTTTGATGGAAATTGCATTAAATCCGTAGATCAGTTTGGCTAGAATTGACATCTTAACTACAGTTAGCTTTCCTATCCATGAACACAGAATATTTCTGTTTCTTTAGGTCACCCCCTATATCTTTTAGTAGAGTTATATAATTTTCTTTTTAGAGGTCTTTTACATCCTTGGTTAAGTTTATTCCTAGATACTTAACTGTTTTAATTGCTATTGAGAATGGAAACTTTTTCTTGAGTGTCCCTTCAGTTATGTCATTTCTACTTATAGAAACATTACTGACTTGTGTGCATTAATCTCATATCCCACCACTTTGCTGAATTTGTTTATTAGCTCAAATAGGTATGTCATTGATTTATTAGGGTTTTCCAAGTATAAGATCATATCATCTCCAAATAATGAGAGTTTTGCTTCTTCCTTTCCAGTCTGGATGCTTTTATTTCTTTTTGTTGCTGAATTGCTCTGGCTAGAACTTCTAGCACAATGTGGAATTATAGTGGTGACAATGGGCATCCTTGTCTCATTCCTGTTCTTAGAGGGAAATCTTTCAGTCTCTCACCCTTGAGTACTATACTTGCTGTGAGTTTTTCATATATGCCCTTTATCATATTGAGGAAGTTTTCTTCAATTCCTAACTTTTGAAGTGTTTTTATCATAAAAGGATGCTGAAATTTTTTAATGCTTTTTCAGCATCTGTTTTCATTTTTAATAGTTTGTTTTTTTCTTTCTCCTTCTTAGCCTGACTCATTTCGGGTATCTTGTCTTCAAACTCACTGATTCTTTCTCCTGCCAGCTCCAATCTGTTCATTAAACCCTCCTGGACATTTTAAATTTCAGCTATTGTGTTCTTTAACTTCAGTAGTTCTGTTTAGTTCCTTTTTAAAATTTCTATCTTTTTACTAGGACTCATATTGGTCATTTATTGTTTTCCTAATATTCTCTAGATAGTTCTCTGTATTTTCCTTCAACTCCTTAATCATTTTTAAGATCATTTTCTTAAAGGCTTTATTGGGTATGTATACATTCTTATCTTCCTTGTTGATATCTTCTGAATTTTTATCATCTTCATTTGGATAGGACATCACTTATTGTTTCTTTGTTTTTCTTGTACTCTTGTTGCTCACTGTACATTTTAATATTTTAAAATGTTCATTCTGGGATTTTCTTCCTAAGACATATTTTTCTTGGTTTTGTATCCAGTTGGTGAGAAAACAGAGGTTTTCTTCAGCCTTTCCATCAGGAAGTTCTGTCCAAGGCAAATTCAGAGTGTAGGTTTTTCTCTGCCTTTCTGGTCCTCTCTCTTGTCCTGGGTTTTTGTCTGTTAGTTATCTTGGAGTTCCCCTATATCCAGGAGTTTTGTTTTCCTTTCAGTTCTCTAGGAGACAGACCTTTCTCTTCTTGGTGTTTGAAGCCATCTGTTCTTTGTCCCAGACTGTCCACCTCTGTAGTATTTTACACTCCTTTCATTGTCTGAAGCTGATTTTCCCTGTAGGGCATATTCTAGATGAAAGTCTCACTAGGGAGAACTTTCCCAAGTCTGTCTCTTCCAACCACAACAGTACCAGGGATCCACAAAAGGAGTGCGGATTGACTCCAAAGTCACTTAGGGAGGGAACCAGGAAAGTACCAGTAGTTTCTCCATAGCTAAACTTTCCTGGATGGCCCAGCAGATGCTGCCCTTCAATTAACTGTTCCCTGCAGGCCTGAATAGGTGCAGTGTTTTTAAGTTTCCATCACCACTTCTGCTGACTTGGGAAGGTTGAAACAATGGCCACAACTGCCTTTGTCTGGGTGGGTTGAAACAATGGCTGCTGCTACCTTTGTGGGTGGGTTGAAACAATGATCATGTTCATTGATTAGTCATGACCATCTCTGGTCTTGGAGAAGAGGATTCTTGTATCCCTTTTTGTTACCAGTGAGCTAGCCAGGGGCTGGATCCTGTGGCAGCCTGTCATGAGAATGGGGGATGGGTGCAGGTAGCAGTCTTGCAGAGACAATTTGCTGTTCTTTACCATAATTTATCAGTCTCTTCCCCTTGCTCTTTGCTGGATGCCATACATTGCTCTTCTGGTCTCCTGAGTTTCAAAATAGTTGTTTTAGACAATTCTTCCCTGTTTAATAGCTGTTTTGATGGAAATACTGAGTCCTGGAGCTCCCTATTTTGCCATTTTTTCACAATCCTTAGTCATGTATTTTTAATCTCTTGCTACACTTATTTTTTTTTTTTGATATTCATCATATCTTTTACTATAATATGCCTATATATTATTATTGTTATAATTTTATTTCTTTGATTTGTAGTTCTTTTCTGAATCTGTAGACTGATATCTTGTTTCCATTTTATATATTTTCAGTCATCGTATTCACTTATTGTTGCCATTTCATTCTTTTTCTATTGCTCCTGAGAGTCTAATTGCACATATGTTCAACTGTTTCTCCAATTGCCATATATCACTTCCATGCATTTTATTTCCTGTGTTTTTTGCTCTCTATAGTGGAGTCTGCATTTCTTTTACTGATATGTTTTCCAATTCATTAGTTATCTCTTTGAAAGAGAGATGTAAGGAGACGGTTTTAGTCAGGCTATGTAATAGGGAACACACTCATATATGAGGAACATGTCAAAGAAAAAGAGAGGACCTCAGGATTTTTGGAAGCAGGCTAACAAGATGGTCATCAGTGAGTCTTATGGTAATTATTAGGTAGGATAGAGGTTGGTCTTGTATGAGTCAGTGAGGAAATGTGGAGTTATGTCTTGGAATGTGGGAGAGCAGGTTGATCCTCTGTTGTTAGCCTTTTCTTGGAACATAAGAGTATAGGAAGATTTCTCAATCCTCACTGCTTTCTAAGAACACAAGGTTTAGATAAATTCAGTACTGTCCTCTCTTTAGTTGTGTGAATCTACTTGATAAACTCATGTATTAAGTTCTTAATTTTAGTTATTTGTGTCTCAGTCCTTGTGTACCTGTTTTATTTTTAAGTTGATTTCATTTCCCTACTGAAACAGTACATTTTATAATTTATTTTCCTGTACGTGCTAAACACAGTAACTTCAAAGTTTAAGTATAATATTTACAACATCTATGTTATAAATTGGTATGCTTCTATTGTCTAAATTTTACCCTTTTGTTGCTACTTTTTTTAAAAATTTTTATTGCTTTTAGAAAAAAAGTTGTTTAGGCTCTTCACGATGTTGTCATCCCCTAGAGAGATTCCCTACCCTCTGTCAGGTAAACAGAGTAGAGAGAATAATCTCCATCCCAATGGGGACCTGATTCAAGGATGGTTTGTAGTCTTTGTATGTCACAGTGTATCTTCAGTTTGTTCTATTCTTTCAAGGTGTTCCAACAGAAAACCCATAGTTTTTATTATGGTTCCTCTTCCTTGATAAATCCTTATTTCCCACTTTTGTATCTCTGGAACTACAAGACTCTTAAAATTTTCTCTCTGATTTTTATTTAATTTTTCCTTGGTTCCATATCTCTTCCTTCCTTGAACCTCTTGCATTGTGGGGATCTTGCTCCTAATGTCCTGGCTTCTTTGTTAATTTTATGATGTCTTGGAAACAACTTTTTAAAAGTAAGTGTTCTGACTTTTCTAGTTATTCTTGGCAGAGGCACTATAGCCAGAAGAAATATGTTTCCACTTATTTTTGCAACCTTCTGTTTTCCTTAAAGTTAATCAAAATTGTTTATAAAATTTCAGAGATACATTGACCTGCAAATCATTTTAGTAGCAGTGGCAAGTAACCCTGTCCCTTGATGTTAGTACTTAAACATATTTGTTAAAATTTCAAGTCATATTCAACTTTGAAAATATAATCTGCAGAATCATAGTAAGATGATATTTTAAGCAAGCCAACTGGCCTGAAAACAACAATGTCTTTTTATAGTGTGTAGTTGTTTTTCTTGGGTTATTACTGCTTCCACCCATGAGTGAAACTATTATGTGTTTTGAATAATTAAAAAAGATCTGTTGCTTGTTGATTTTGGATTTGTTTTCCTGACATATTGAATTAAATATTCAGTTCATGAATGACATATGGCATTTCTTCACTGAAACATGGCAAATATGGCTTTTTCCTGGCACATAGATCTTGTTTTCAACCAATTTTTTAAGCTGTGCAGGATGAATGAATTCAAGAATAGATTTTTTCAAAACTTATAAATCATATACATTCAATGATTGTCTTCCGATACAAAGTAAATCTAGACTTGTGGATAATAAATATTAATGAAGATGAAAACTGTTCAAGAATTCTAAACTTAGTAGCCATATTTTGGATAACTACTTCATTCCAACTTTCTTCTGCCTTTGTTCGTTTAATACTGTCCAATTTACATCATTTTTCATAGTATCTGACTTAAAATATTTTATCACCTCCTGTCAGTAAAACCTGACATATTAAAAATGCATACCACCATGGTATAAATAGAATTGTTAGCTAATCAAATCATATGCAATGGATATATTAAGTAAATAGTATTTTGTGTTTTATTGCTAATTCTTATTCTTAGATAATTTAGGAAGAAGTTTTATCTTGAACCACTAGCTGCATTTCCCCATATTTAAGCACCTCATCAAAAAAATCACAGAAAAATGTAAGAAAAATCAGTAGAATCATTTTCTATGTAATTTTATGTAACTAGGTGGTAACTGGTAAGAATAACATAATTTACAAGACTGTTCCTGCTTTTAGCATTTTGGGGTATAATTCCATGAGATTATCATGATGGGAAATGCAAGAATATTTATGAAGATAGGGCAGTGATATATATCTTTGAAGGCAAGGATGTTGGTTTATAGGCTTTCTTCATATCTTTACCATGTATTCTTATGATCTGTGCATACCTGAAACTCAAAATACGTGCTTCATATTTGTTAATTAATGGTATTTCATGAGTTTTCCTTAAAACTTAGCTGTAATTGGGAGACAAAAAAGGTAAGTGCCCTCCACATGCTTTAGATTAGAAAGGAAATAATTTTTCTGCTTCCTTGGTCTCTATTCTTACTAATTTGCTCAATAGAATGTCACACCCAATGTGACACTGTTTTGTGTCAATTTTGCCAAACTACATTTCTCAGAATTCCCTTATCCATATGGTTCTGGATAACATTGACTATATGTGAGATTTGGAAGTGGTAATTGAAGGATTGACAATTTTATTTAAGATTCTGAAGGTTGAAATAGGGTCAGGACTTTGTAGTGCATGTTAATTATCACTGATATGCTAGGTCATCTACTGTTGCTGAGAACAGCACACTCTCAGTTTCTTTAGCTACTGATGGATCTCATGCTTCAGCTTCTCTATTTTGTGCTTGGGCAAATGTGTATCTCTTTAGTGAAGGGTATTCAGAGTATAACATCATTCACATCACTTCAATTGGAGGCAATGAGTGACAGACATGTGTTCCACTTTTTTCTTATTGGATCCATTTCATACCCTTGTGTTTATTCCATTTATTCCCATGGACTCCAACTTGTCCTCATTCTTTCCAAATTCGTATTATTCCTTTCCATAAGCTGACTCTGATGCAGAAGCAACAGACTTACAAAGACTGCTTTACTAATTCTGACAGTTGTTTAAGGTCTAGACCCTATAGCATAATTCTGTATCAGTCATTGTGGTTCCCGTACTCTGATCCAACTGTAAATGATAATGAATTTGGCAATGCAAGAGTTTCTAGGGGACCAGAATCTTAAGAGTCAGTTCTCTGAATTGGTTTTGGGTTGTACAAAAGTGCTTATTTGATCTGATTAGTTTTAAATATGTTAAGGACCATGTTTCCAGTAGAAATGGGGTAGTCCCTGGCATGTAGTGATAACACAGACACTTAAGTATCATCTGTAGATATCTGTAATCAAGTGCTATAGAAGGCAACTCTTTAGGTTACTATGTAGTTGCTCTCACAGAACTCAGTAGTGAAAATGTGGTACAGTTGGGTTGATCGGTTATTTCTAAATATTCTAGAGAACTTGGAGAAAGAAAATAATGAGCTTAATGCTTTAAAGTGTCTGCCAAATTCTGTGCCCATGTGAGGGATGAGAAGGTTTCTATAACTTCCTAAATGAAACTCTTATCTCTTCTAGCTATAATGCTCAGATTTCTGAAAATTAAACCCAAGACTAATCCCACAGTTGGGTAAATTAAAATATAAATTAAATTTCTAACTTCATGAGTGTCTTTTGTTAAAGTTAAGTCATTTCTCGGGAAGTTAACAACCCTGAAAACTGGTATGATCCTTATGTGAAGATTCTACTGATGCTGGAGATTTTGAACTCATAAATTATCCTGAGGTGTTTTTCCGTAAAAATGATCTGGTAATGGATGGTGGTGAGGGTACAACAGCACTTTGAAAATGTGATTAATCCCATTAACTGGTATGCTTAGGGGTGACTGATGTGGGAAAGTTTAAGTTGAATACATTTTTCCAAAATTAAAAAAAAGAAGAAAGAGACATTGACAATTAACTGCAATGCAACATCCTGGACATGGTCAAGTAATGGAGTTGAAAAGGCTCAAAAGGACATCATTGAAACATATGAAAAATTGGAATATAGACTGCAAGCTTTACATCAGTGTCAAATTTCTTGAACTTAATAACTGCACTGAAGGTAGTTATATAACTGAATAAACTTGTTCTTAGGAAATAAACATGGGTGTATTAAGTGTTTAAGAAGCGTGATATATACAACCTACTCTCAAATGTTCAGAAAATTAATAGATAATATTTGTAGATAGTTGGATAGAGAGATAGTTAGGTTAGTAAATGGATATATAGGATGATACAGCTAAATATGGCAGAATGTTAAAATTGGTGTACCTGTGTATCTGGGAGTGTGGGGTATGTTGAAGTTCCCTGTATGGAGCTTGTATTATTTTTGCAACTTTCCTTTATGTTTTAGATTATTTCAAATTAAAAAATTAAAACAAAGTGGATTTTCCCCACTTCCCAAAGAGTATGTTAGTCTTCTCCTGCCTGAATAAGCTCTAATGGCCTCCTCTGAAGTATTTGACTTTTAGGCAACTGGTGATACTATACAATATCTACTGCATCACCTCTCAGTGCTTCTGAACATATAATCAGATTCAAGTTTTGGCAGGCCATATCAGTAAACTCAAAAGTCTGACACATGATTATGTGCAATATGCATCAAAGAATTTTAAGATATTTTTGTTAATTTTTATCAGCAGGAATTAGGGAGACATGTCAGGGAATGATCCTTTACAGTTTTGGAACAGAGTGGAAGGAACATAATGTTGCATTGGGTTGAATTATTTTACAGGAGTGCAATGAACAGAGATTAGCATGGAGGAATGCAAATGGTTTCAATGCTTTGCTAGCATGACTAAAAGTTAGATCCAAATATAGCCTACACCAGTGGAGTTGAAAAGTTAGAACTTCCTTGGTATAATGTACTGGAAGGTATCTGAAGGCTTAGGAAGTATGCAATGCTAGAATGTTAGAATGCTTTTGCCTTATGAGACTTGCTCTCTAAAACCCTAACTGCATACTAAGTGCATCCATTGGGAGGCTATAGAGGACTCTCCTTTCATCATGACTGCAAGAAATACTTACATGAAAGATGCTACAAAATTCTTAATAATTCTTTGGTGGCTATTTTTTGTAGTCTAGCAGCTGGAGAAACTGCAGGCTGTACTTAGAAGGTTGATGCAGAGCCAGGTGCTATTTCATTTCACACATATTGCTGCTTATCTACTGGCTCACTTTGTAATCTTGGGGCAGCAGCCAGTCCTGTAGCTCCTCCAGTTTCAGCTGATTCTTCTCAATCAGCTTCTCCAAATCTCCATGTATATGTTACTACATGGTGAGGGGCACCAGATTCTCTGGCAGATTACCTGCATTATTGAAGTAGGAGATAGGGGGAGACAGATGTAGATTCCAGTTAGAACGCATGTGTTCCAATATGCCCTCAGGGGTTCTAGTTTTTCCTATATCTCTTTCATTTCATGTCCATCTTTTTTTCCCAATTGTTAGCCTTGCTGACTTCAGGCCCTACCACAGGCACTGCAACTGTCTTACATAATGCTTTAACTTGCTTCCACAATTTATATGGTTTAATTTCCATTAAAATTATTTTACCTTATGCCAGTCATAGTGGCTTTGATTTGCCCACAAACCCTAACTGCTCTACCAATCTATAAATCTGAAAGACAGGGATTATACAAGAAGTTCCTTCAATGTCATTATATTAAATTTTAATACTAACTACTATGCTTAAGATAATGTAATACTTTCTTTATATATCTGTGAATGTAGTCAATTAGCATCTTATTGAAGACCCTTGTCTCTGATAGGACAAATCTGAAAATAAACCAGAATGAGAATTGTAATGAAGAATGGTTTGCTGCTTCTTTAAGAAAAACATGGCTAATGAAAAACTTTGATTACTTTTAGTCTAATGGGCAGTGACATTAAGACGTTATCTATAGAGGTCTAGTTGTCTATTTTATGGATCAGTAAGTATATATGAGAAGTGAAATGTTTGGAAAAGCACTTCATGAAAATATAGACAGGACTTTCCAACTCTGTAAAGTGCAGTGAAAGAGCAGCCAGAAATAAAATCAGAGATACATTTGTAAATAGCTTATTGATGATTGGTTGCCTTCTTCTTCCCATGTTCGTGTTGCAAATGATAGACTAAAGTTTCTACTTTTCTTGGCAGTAGGGGAGGGGATGGATGAAGAGGGATAGATGTGGATTGGCAAGCAAGACTGGTTGTGGAAATGGCAGGAAATCTCTTATCAGGACACAAGGATATCAAGTACAGAACCCTGTTTCCCCAATATTCACTCAACCAATTCTCCATGGACAGACTAATAAAGTTAGTGCCAACTAATTAGGAACTCCTAGAATGGGTTTCGACAGCTTGGAAGTTCTATTTACTCTCAGGACCCAGAATTTTCCCCATTGATATTGAAATCATATTGTGTCACTACCACCAGATGTTGCCAAACAACAAAGACCAGGATAGATTTGCATTCCTCAGCCATTCTTCTTGCTATTCAACTCAGGGAGCTACCTTCAGAGACTCATCCAGGTCAACTAACTAAATTCCCGATAATTTGAGCTATGCTTTTCACATTATGACTGCATGTTTTTTGTTTGTTTGTTTGTTTTTTGGAATTTTATTTATCTCCTCCCTTGGGCACAACAGCTACAATCCTACAATCCTGGGTTACCAAAGGGCTTGAATGTTTAATATTTTCAGTCAATAGAAGAAAGATCAAAATTCACTGTGATGGTCACAACTTTCTCTGACCTCTAGTGGATTCCAGTGGCTTTTTCTCATCCCATCTTATTCCTCTCCCTGGAAATAGGAGAATATTTAGATATATGAAAGTAAAAATGGGCTCCAAGGGCATCACTACTTACTCAACAAATACTGCAATAAGTGGTTACTGAACCTACTTTAGGTTTATTGACCACCAAAGACTTTAGCTGGGAAGATAAGAAGGTTTAATTGTAAACCATGCTAATCTTTTTGTAATCATTACATAGGATTTCACATTTTAAATTACTAAATTGAGACAATGTTTGAAAAAAGTGACTCTAAGACTTTCTTCTCCCTAAGAATCACCAAATATAATGGAATATCTCTGAGATTTCAGGCAAGAACAGTGAAAAATAAGTCACCCTGAGTAGAAATTTGATAATACTCCCCAAGCCATGCTTACTTAAAACCCTGGTTAAATGTTAAAAGTATTTCCATGAAAAAATAAGTGCTCATAAATGTTTATAAAGTGTCCCCAAAACTCCAGATATGTATGCTCTTAGTCAAACGGTAGCAATCCTGGGATGAATGAATATGGATATTTTAAAATAATCTTTACAACTCCTTACATTTACCTATAGCAATCCAGTGTTTTCAAAAACAGACTCTAGAAACCAAGACTCTAGGCTTGAATATTATCTCTACAATTTTGTGAAATGTTTCAATTTACCTAACCTCTCAGTGTCTCCATTTACACATCTGCATATTTTGGATAATAATAATGATTTCTATAAGGTAGTTGTGAAGACTTCATAAGTTAATAGACTTAAAAACTGAAAACAGTGTCTGGCACATATTAAACCCTATATGTAATAATTCTTTTGTTTTATCTGAGTTTTTATGTTTTTTTGTTTTAAATCTGTAATAAAAGCTTTTAAGTTTGTATTAGGGTTATAGGGAAGCATGAGTTAACACAACTATCTTGCTATGTCTAATTCTCACTGTATTTCTATTGCTCAAATATGCAAAAGACTCTTCGTAAAACTGTTTGGTTACTATACAATAGCTCATCCTCAGAACTGGCTACAGTCTTGTTTAAATCAACCAACTGCTTTTGCAGGTGATGTGATGCCAAATACGTTATATTACCTAAGAATTTGTTTTTTCCCAACTGATTTATCTAGAGGAAAAAGTTGTTTTGACATTACATAAAGTAAAAATGAGACAATTATATAATTCAAAATGCTAGAGCTAAGACAAACTGCTTCTGTATGAAAAGATAACAGCAACTTGAAAGAAGATGGCTTATACTTCATCATATTTAACATGAAAGATTATATGGGGAAATTAAGATATAAGTTGTTCAACTTTTAATTCCAATAGGAATAAAATTACTATTTACCAATAGGGATAAAATTAGAGCAGAAAAAGGAAAAGTATTTAAATTCAGAAGAAATTGAAAAATAATTCCTTTTTAATTTTTGCTTCTGTGAATTTAGACTACTCTTCTACCTGCTTAATATTGGTTGCTATTGGAAATAAATATGAAATAAGAACAAGAATATGAATAATTTAAAAATACATAGAAAATTATAGTCATAGATTAGTGTATTTCTAGATATGGTTGTGACTATTCCTTTATAGTCAATTAAGTGAAATCCATAAAAGTACATTAAAAAGGTAAATTCACTGAAATTGGGAATTAACAAAAAAGCATAATTAATTAATCGTCTATTGAGTCCTTATCATATGCATATCATTAGGCTGGACATGAAGCATTAAGGAAATAAAGAATTAAACACTCTTAGAAGAATGTTTACTTTTAGACTAAAAATTAGAAAATTAAGCATTCCTGTGTGTGTGTTTATGTGTATGTGTGTGAACATGATCCTGTACACTCCAGCTAGGAATATGTTGTTTAAAATTCCATTTCTATTAAAAAAAACATTATACATTCCACTTATAATGTTTTGCATGAAATCACATTTATTCATTAGAAAGCGCAAATGCGTAATGTCCAAAGGATCAGTCAGCTGGGTTTGTAGGAGGGTAGAAACCCTCTTTCTCATACTCTCTGGAAAATTATAGTGTGAATTTTCCTCCCTCCACATTATTTTTGTTAATAAATAGTTATTTTTAATATACTTCCTTCATTTCTTTCTGAAGAAAGAACATTTTAAGTGATATGAAAATTGAAATTGAAAATATTACAAAATGTAATACAAAGATTCTAACCCACATTATATAAATTTCATTAAATAAAACAAGGAGAACAGAAGTCAATTAAACATAATGACATTGCTGCCTTAAGATGAAATGAATTCCTGACATTAATCTTTATTACCAAGGCTGATAGTAAATTATCAATTCCAAGGACTCTTTTTATTGGACATCATTACTCAGATTTACCAGGTTCCTCTGTAGAAGATGTTATCAAATAACTAGTTTAACTTCAGTGTTGTAAATAATTGGGACAGGACAGTTTTCAGCCAAGGTAGTATAAAAAATAAATAGAGCACACAGGAATGTCTGATAAGGTAATGTGTCCATAAAATCTATCAACTTTCCTGAGGCAGTGAAAAATTTCTATTGTCAGCAAGATATTCTCTATTATGTCCATATATGGACATAATATTACTTTAAGAAAGAATTGATCAAAACACATATCTGAGGTATGCTTTCTTAATAGTGGAATTAAAGCTAACAGAATTGAAATATTTTTGAAATAATAGTGATAAAATGGACAACTCGATAGGAGGTGAATAGAAAAGAATGTATTACTTTCTCCTCTTAATCATAAAAAGAGATTTCAACTTTTTGGAAAATTCGTCTTTCAAAAAAGTTTACAGTTGAAATGAGTTCTGGTAACAATATACCCTCTTGCAATCACATTTCTCTCTTCCACAACATGAGAAAGACTGGACCTGAATTTTTTCCTAAACCTACAGAAACATCATCTTTAGAATAAAGACATAAATATGTGCATCAATTGAAAATGTGTTGCAATCAAAACCAAATTGACCCAAGGAGAGAGAACAGTTCAATTCAAAAAATCAAATAAAAACGAATTATTCTTGATGAGATTAATTTTAACAGTCATTATTTTAAGGCAGTTTTATTGATTATCAGATCAGTAAGAATATGTAGTTAATTCACACAAACTAAAACACTCATAGACATAAATAACTGATCAAGATCTAATTCATTATTGAGATTCCATTTCTCTAGCAATCTCTGCCAGATCTCGAGTCAACTGTAATTTGCCCTCCTCTGAATTCTGGAAACACTTTTTAGTCTCTCCCATTCACTTATCAGTTAATCATGGATGGCAGAATGGCATTTATTTAAATTATACCACAGTAATTTAATTTGCCTGTGTGCTTTGTTTTACCTATTATATACTAAACTTTCAGGTGGCAAGGACCTATCTCCTACTTGTTCTATTAGTGTACCATGCCATGTATTTGGTTGCTTGTAAAAGCTCTCTAACTTTGTATTGTACATGCATGCTAGTTTTTGTTGTCTTTTTCTTTTTTTTTCTGTTTTTCTTCAAAGAATCCTAGAAAGTATAATGTGTAATTAAATGCTAACTCAGTAATCTCAATAACTAGTAAACTTAATTTCTTCAGGAAAAAAAAACAAACTCTGCCAATACATGTTATGTGTAAAAATGTTATTGGCCCAAATTTTTAAGAAAACTTGCTCAGGATATTTTACTATTTTTCAGTTTAGTATCTCCTTTGAGTCCTTATAAATTCTGGGGATGCAGCTCTGATGCAGATGTCATCTCCTCCAGGACACCTTCATTAGTCCTCTTTTCTTTTTCCCAGCCTGGGCTAAATGTCCTTCATATATACTCCCACAGTTTTTGCTGTGTGTTTCCTAACAGCACATATCATTATGAATGTGCATTCCCTTACCTCTGGTAATGCTAGGTTGTGACTATTTTTCAGTCAATACCTTCACTTCATTCTGTCCATGGCATGAATTATGGTATCTGGTACAACAGGGACTATGCCCCTCCTAAAATGTCAGCTCTTTGAGATTAGGGATTTAATGTATTCATCTGTCTATATAAGTGCATATGTACCTGCACCCTATACAGTGTTTGATAATTACAATTTCATCAAATGCATGCAGGTCTTTTGTTATAATATTTATATATTTCATGGTGTTTAATACAATAACCCATTGTAAGATCCAACAATACATAACAAATAGTGAACTGATGAGTATCTGAGGAAATCCAATGTACAGCAAAATGAGAAGTAAGACAAAGATTAAGGAGGGGTAAAACTATCAACAATATTACTGAAGATGCTGAGGTATTAGTGACTGGAGCTTATTCTATGAGTAAACAACTGTCTCATGCTGAATCCTAAAATTTCTTAGATTTACCCACAGAATTATAGGGAATCTTAGACCAAGGAAGCCTCCCATTTTGTGTGTGGGAAGGGTTGAGGAGGGGATGTTGGAAGGAGCTGTCCTGGAAGGAGCAGAGTCTTGTCCAGGAGCACAGAAGTTTTGCTCTCTGTAGACAAACTGGCTCCACAAGAAAGGTATAGAAGGAGGTAAGTTGAACACGAGCAAATTATTCTCCCAATGTTACCAATCAGTCAAGTTTTACCACCTCTTCTAATGCAGAATGAGTGGAGGGGTAGAAAGGGATCACATCAATTGAAATTTCTGCACATGAGGAGGCACCAGAAGAAGGGAAGAGGCACGTTTCAGGCATATGGAATGAAGATAAAAAGTAAGCAAATTATTATCAGATCCCTACTTCAAGAGGAAGCATACTTAAAGAGTCTGCAATTCCTCCATCTTTTTTTTTCTCTTGCTAGTTTGTAAACAAGTAGCAATTCAAAACAGAAGCATAACGAAGAAACAAAACATCAAGCAAGTTCACAACTTACTGTAGCAAAGATCAGAAGGTTAGAAAACATAGAATAAACTAAGAGTAATGTTTCAAATCTAATGCACAGTGGCTGTAATACTGATGCCAATTTTTTATGTGTACTGCTAGCAGGTATTCCTGTTACATTTAAAAGCACTGAGTATTTTCCATATGTAATTTAAAGTTTATAAACCATTAGTTCATTTTCATTCAGTTCACTCATTCCTTACACGTACCTGTTGTCTCCTGACCTTTTTTTTTCACTTCCATGATTACCTCATCTGTCTTTCCATCTAGTCGCAAATCAGTTATGCTTTGACCTTCAATATTCTTCTCTGAAATATATAACCCTACAGAGCATTCCTCTTCTCGATTCTAGTTTTACCTTGAGGTGGATGCACAGAATCATATGTAATACATTTTGAACCAAGTTTCCTCCACATATTTTTTGCTGCTCTGTAAATGTTATAGTGCTCTATTTACAGGAAGAAGAAAATTTTATGAGTTCTCTTTAGTTTGTATTCCAAAGCAGTAACAGAAACCATGCATTTGCTCCATTTGCTCACAAATAAGCAATTTATGGCTTGAATGAACTCTTTTAGTGATTACAGTTTTCAGCAGGCAGACACAGTATTTAATATCTTAAAAAATAGACACACCTCTAGTAAATTTAGGGAGTCATGTGAGAGCATTCATGTTGCAAAGGGACATCTTTTCATCTAACAAGAAAAAAATTCTGTACAGAATAATGGACCAGCTGTCATGGTGTTATTCCCTGTAGTGGTGTCTTTCTGTCTCATGCAGGTGGCTTCCTGCATTCTACTCAAGCAATTGGAAGTCTGAAGTATGTAATGATGGTATCGCTGGAGAACCCTTTGAGATTCCTGTAAGAAAAGCTTTAAACACAAAACCTCCCTATAGTGTTTAAACATAGAGTAATCCTTAACTGTTGGGGATTAAATAATGTTACTCCAAAAGACATGCTCAATCCTTACTCTGAGTCTGTCGATGTGAGCTGTTTTGCAAATAAGGCCTCTGAAGATGCTATTATTAAAGAATGGACTCATTAGTTCACAAGACCTCCCAGCTTTCAGAACATTAAAAAAAAATGTCTCTCAGTTTCAGCCTCCTTCTGACATAACATTCGTTACATTTAATGGCGTGGCAGAGGAAAGGGATATTATCGGGAGAGTCTGGATAAATCTATTTTCCAGATGCTTTACTTGTTTTGTTTGTCCTCAGAGAGATTCTCTTATTTTATCCTTGCCAACTTTCTAAGCATCTTACAATCTTTACCATGAGCTCATAAGTCCTCAAGATTGGCATGTGGGTTCCTCTTTATGGACAGAGGAGTATTAAAAAATAGAGGCAAGTAAAAAAAGATAAAAGACATTACAGGTCAAGGGTGGGGAGGTGGGTGCTTTTAGAATGAGGAATTCAAGGAAAATAAGGCTGCCTAACTAAAAGGCAGAATGACAAGAAGATGAAATAGCATGCATCCCCACCTCAATTCCTTATGTGATGACTCCAGAATATTACTCTAATTTCTATGATAACTACCATGTCATTCATAATTTGATGGCAACAACAAAGAAGCAAGATCCATCACTCCTTTTCAGGCATTTTGTTAATAACTGGGAATTTACCAACAATAATTCTTGATACCACGTTTTAAGGAACTACTGCTTACGATTATGCAAACAGATATAGAATAAATAAAGAAAAATGGAATAATCAAGACTTATTTATAAAGTTCAAGGTAAGCACAAAAGCTATAGTTCTTGACTGCATATCTTAGCCTTCCAGTATCTCTCCTGCTTGATATTATTAACTCTTAATATGGCTAATTTGGAAGCCCTGGGACTCATAATATGATCATTGTTGAGAGCATGGAGACATTGTGCAAGGATCTCTACTGTGGTCATTTCTGGGTATCTGAGAAAGCTTATGGCATGGATAAAAGTAAAGTCCTAATATATCTAATGCTGAACAAAAAATATAACTTAATTAGCTGTTCAAGAGCCTGTTGAGATGACTCAGCAAACCTAGGAATTCAGAAAGAAGGGAAACTGTGATATAAAGAATGGAGCAAGGATTCATATATTCCTTTCCGAATGACTCATGAAAACCTCTTTACTTGGTCATTGACTGTAAATTTAGAACTCAAGAAGTGGTGCCAGATACCCTTGATCTACTACTAATGAAGTACATCTATTCATATGACTTGAATTCTTACCTCCTGCAGAAATAACTTCATGCCATTCAGTGGCTTTGTATTTTACCTTGATGTCCTGGCGCCTTCTAACATCAAAGTTATAATCTTTTCCACAATCTTGGTTCCGGGTCTGACATCCTCATTACTAGTTACTCAGCCTAAAAAATGGTAGACTGATTCTTGCTTCTTCACTACCCATATATACAATAAGACAGTCATCTCTCCATGCATATACCTATGACTTATTTTTGCTTTCTCATTGTCAGCCTTCTGTTATCATATGTCTACTGTGTTGCCTTAGTTCTGACTCCAGCTGTCCCCTTCTAATTGTTCTAACATCATTCTTTTAAAATAAGCTTTTTCAATTTAAGAATAATTTTAGCATCTAACATAATTTTAACACCGTTTTCTTTAAAACATTGCTTTGCTCATGTCAGTTTTGACTCAAATTCTTTCAATACATCACCAAAATCTTTTATCTGAAACACTGTGCTTTTTTAAAGTCTGTTCCCTATTTACCTTTCTAATCTCTCCCTCTGTTATGCTGCCCAATATTTTATTGCAACCAAATTGATATTCATACTGGGAACCAGTTTGAACTTGCCTCCATGGCTTTAATCACAATGTTCTTCTGGGAAATTCTCTATTATTTTTTTTTTTTTCTTTCCTTACCTGCTATCTCTTTTTCTAGTAGAGCAGATAAAATTCATTAGTGACCTTTTTTAGACCATCAGAATCTTTGGAGTTCTCTTCTTTTCTTTCACATACACTTAGCATAGGCACACTTACATTGTTCATAATTTTTTACATTGTTGATGCACATAATCTGTCTTTTTCAACTCTGATTTTGAGGGAAGGAGCCATTCTCTCTCAAAATTTGGATTGCTATGGCTAAACCACTTTTTTCACAATTTTTAGTTTATAAAATTATCCTAACAGTACAGATGACTGTAGTGATAATGAAACCAGAACAGACAATGAAATATCTGGAGAGTATTTTCTCTTCCTGTGAGAGAAGTTTTAATTTGGATTATATATATCTTTTAAGGCAAATGTTAAACACTGCCCTGCATGTAAGAAAGCCTAGTGTATTCATCCCAGTTCCTATTCTGAAATTTGGTTAACTCACAAATAGTTAAATACTGCCAATTCTAAATTGTAGATAATAACACTATGATTTCCTGGTAGTTTACAAATATGTGAGGGCTAATGAGAAGAAATTTGTAATGTTTTATATACACATTTTTCAAAAGATATCACATTCTAGATATATTTAAAATAAATCATATATATATTTTCAAAACCAATGACACTAAGATAAAACATATGTAAACTATCAGCATATTAGTTAATATGTTATTTCTCATTTTATAATTTAAAAATATAAATTAATTCACAGGTCTTATATTAGAGTTTACATTTTATGTAAAAAATCTTTGTTAAAAAATGCTGCAATATACTACTGCAAATCAAATTCAGATTTTCTCATTCATTTTGACATGAATCTCAACAGTAAATGCAATATCTGTAGGTGGCATATCATATGAACAAACTGAAGAATAAATGTGAAAGATCTAATGATGAGCTGTAATATTTAATACAGATATGAGATACATACCTGAAAAGGACTAATTTAATTTCCTCTATGGTTGTAGATAACAGTGGGAAAAAAATATGAATTGTATTTCATAATTCAACTCTCCAAAATTTAATGATTGGTTTACTGCTTGACATTGCAGGAGCCTAAAGCAATCAGTGTAGCCTTAGGACTGGACTTGTCAACACTGATAAAGTAGAACTGAATCAAGACATTCTTATCAGTAGATTATGTGAGAACTTTCTGTAGTGCTCCTTCCTGACCTCTTTCATAACTTTCTTCTGGAATGTAGCTTTTACCAAACTGGTCTTCATTCTCAGAATTGAACCTCTTTCATAAATTTGGCTCATTGCTGGATGCCATTTAATTCTTAAAATTTTTTCCATCCTCCAATTCAGGATTCTTCCAGGTCTTCTGATTGTACATATCAGAAAAATGACTAGTTATATGTTGTCTTCATTTCCTAGGGCTGTAACAAAGCACAGCAAACAGAAATTTGTTGCTCACAGTACTGCAGGCTAGAAGTCTGAAATTAAGGTGACAACAGGGTCTTGATCCATCTGATGTCTATAGGGAAAAATCTATTTCATGCCTCTTACCTGACTTCTGGTAGTAACTGTCAATTGTTGACATTTCTTGGCTGGTGGCAGCATAATTCTGTCTGTCTCTGTCAAAAGGCTTTCTCTTCCCTCTGTCTGTTTCTCTGTGTTCAAGTTTCTTGTAGTAACAGCAGTCATTTTGGATTAAGGGCCCACCCTACTCCAGTGTAAACTCATGTAAGTTGCCAAATTCCACTTACAACAACCCTATTTCAAAACAAGGTGAAATTTTGAGGTACTGGGATTAAAACTTCGACATATATTTTGAAGAGACACATGTCAATCCACAAAATATATTATGATGAAACTGGAAAGTCATGCAACTTTTCAGATTAAAGTCACAATCTCCATCTCCAAGGCTCACGTAATCTAGTGGGGAATCCAACAGATAACTGCAATAGAACATGAAAAAGGATATGGGTACTCTTAGTACATATCAGAGGATCACCTTTTACAATATGTGTATGTACATATGTACATGTATACACATAATATTCAAGGTTGAAGTCAGGGTCAAACATTAAAAACTGTAATGGTTTCTAATAATTATAACTAATTGTATGTAATATTTATTTGACACTATGTGCCAAGCAGTATTCAAATAATTAACATGGATTAATTTATGAGAGAGTTAAAGGATATCTGTATTCAGCTACTAGGAGCCAGAGTCAGGTCCTAACTTAGTGTAACTCCTGAGAACATGTTCTTAATATTATACTACTTTAGAATAATTAAACTGTCCAATAAAATTTTGATTTTTCCCAAAATTAAACATTGTGATTCCTAATAGACACACATACATCAAAAAAATCCTTTTCATTGGGTTGGGAAGGAGAAGTTGGATTCAGTCATTGTTTATGACCCTCAATTTTCAGTGATTAACCAAATATTGTTCTTAACTCCAAGAAAATTTCATTCAACTTTGAGGGATAACAGACAAAAAAGTTTATAAATAGATGCAATTAGAATTTAGAAAAAATGAAAAGATAGTTTAATGAGAAAGTATAAAGTAGAGGATAGGTTACTTTAAATTAATGATCAGAAATTGTATCTCTGAAAAATTAGGTCTTGGCCAAGTCCTGAAAATTGAAGTCATTCAGTCAAGTCAATAGCCACATTAAAAGCCTTCTGGATATGTGGCATGAAAACTCAGAAGTTAAAAACCCAAAGTAGGATTCTCTTGTATTTTTACTCAACAAAATTTTACAGTATTTCAATATAGGGGGCCTCAATATATTTGTGGGTATATTAAACAATTTTTTCACTGTTTGTCTTCCATTCACCTACTAGCTAACTTAAGATGTTACTATTAATTAATCTTCTATCCAAGTATTTTAGGTAAACTATATCAAAGGAGAAATTAACTCAGGTAGAAAAGGACCAATTATCACCTAAGCATGGGGAAATAAATTGTATATTTATTTTGGGAAACCTAATTGCATTTTTTCATTGGGAAAATGATAGTTTTATCATGCTATGCGGAAGCATAATATTATTGTCTTTAGTTGGAAGTATCTTTAAAAGATATGGTAATAAATGACAGTTTGTCAAGAGGTAGACAGTATTGGCTTTGTTCTTTGTCAACATAAGTGTTCTAGTTTACTAATGCTGCGGAATGCAAAACACCAGAGATGGATTGGCTTTTATAAAAGGGGGTTTATTTGGTTACACAGCTACAGTCTTAAGGCCCTTAAAGTGTCCAAGGTAACACATCAGCAATCGGGTACCTTCACTGAAGGATGGCCAACGGTGTCCAGAAAACCTCTGTTAGCTGGGAAGGCATGTGGCTGGCGTGTGCTCCAAAGTTCTGGTTTCAAAATGGCTTTCTCCCAGGACATTCCTCTCTAGGCTGCAGTTCCTCAAAATTGTCACTCTTAGTTGCACTTGGGGTATTTGTCCTCTCTTAGCTTCTCCAGAGCAAGAGTCTGCTTTCAATTGCCGTCTTCAAACTGTCTCTCATCTGCAGCTACTGTGCATTCTTCAAAGTGTCCCTCTTGGTTGTAGCTCCTCTTCAAAATGTCAATGACAACTGCACTGAGTTCCTTCTGCTTATGTCAGCTCATTTATATGGCTCCACTGATCAACTTAGACCCACCCCAAATGGGTGGAGCAACATCTCCATGGAAATTATCCAATCAGAGTCAATACCCACAGCTGCGTGGGGTGCATTCCAAAGAAACACTCAAAGAAATCTAATCAAAACCGATAAGGTCTGCCCACACAAGATTACATCAAAGATAATGGCATATGGGGGACACAATATATATTCAAACTGGCACAGTGGAGCAGAGACCACTATGTTCTGAAGATTGATGTACAGTGCCAGAAGCTTTTGCAGCTTATGCATGTTGTGAGTAATCTACTGGCTTACTTTGTTGGATTGGAACAACTGGGTCTGGAAATCTTTTAGTTCTTGAATTACCTTTGACATCTCCTCAGATTCCTGGGGCAAGTACAGCCTATGGTGAAATGTCCAGTTTTTATAGCAGATCACTCACTCCATTAATGTTGTGAGTAGTGACATGTCTGTTCTGGTTATTCTTCCTGGGTGTGGGGTGCCATTAATGCCTAGTTTTCCCAGAATGCTCATTCTGTGGATGCATAAAAACTCAGGTAGAACACCAGATGCAGAAGCAGTTGTCATATATATGATTCTTTGTCAGCTCTCACAAGCACAAGAAGTATAATTCTTGTAACAAATCTGCTATTCAGTACCCTATTAGGCTTCTCTGATCTATCCCTCTCTGACAATGAAAGTATTCCCTCATCTTACCAATTTGGAGAGAGTTTGTATAAAATTAATATGTTTTCCTTAAATGATTAATAGAATTTACCAGTGATACCATCTAGGACTGGAATATTATTCATTGTATAAATTTTAGTTCACAAATTCAATTTCTTTAATAAACATAGAGATAGTCATATTTTTATATCTTCATGGTAAGTTGTGCTTTTCAAAGAATATGCCCATTTCATTTGTGCTATGGAATTTATTATTTATATGGCCTTATTTGCTCTTAAATATATGTATAATCTGAAATTTTATCCTCTTTTTTATTCCCAGCATTGGCAACTTATGATTTCTCTATTTTTTCCTAAATTAATCCTTGTTAGGAGTTTACTAATCTTATTAATTTTTTCAAGTCACCAACATTTGCCTTTGTCATTTTTCTTTATTTTATGTGAGTTTTCTATCAATCAGTATCTTCTTTCATTTAATCATTTATTCTGCTTATTTTGCATTTGCACATCATATCTTTTCCTAGCTTTTAAAGGGGAGAACTTAGATCATTTCATTTTTAATATAATCATAATTTGAAGCTAAAACATTTCCTCTGAGCCCTTTTTTAGTTGTATCTTGTATTTTGATCTGTTTCATTTTTATTACCATTATTATTGGCTTCAAACTAATTCAGAATTTCTGTTGTGCTTGGGAAATTGTCCCCAGGAAGAGGGTTGGGGAAATCATGGGGCTTATCTCAAAGATTTTCTTCTATCAGGAATCACCATCTTGCTCTGCCAGTTATCCAAAGCCTGAAAATCAGGCTTCATGCATTTTGTTCAAGGTTACAACTGTTTATGAAAGGAGGACTAACTAGTTTGCTACCAGTTATCCCAGCATATGAGGCAGCAATAATCTCCTGTGGCCCAACTTTGATGAATGGCTATTAATTGTGCAGAAAAAAAATTAATTCATAGAACAATTTGAAAAGATGTAAGATGCATTTTTGACAATGTAAAAGAATGAAGAAGTTGTGAAATTTTTACAAGTTTACAGTTTTCAGACTTATAAGGAATAAAATATTTTTCTATTGATATGGAAAATAGAAAAATGTATCTGAACTCATTTTTTGTACAAATTCATATCTCTGGATTGAATATTGTCAGGGTTGTATATGTTCTTAAAATATATATCATCTTTAGATAATTATCATCTATTTTTTGCAAAGTATAACTGACTATGCATATGTAACCAGATGTGTATGCATTTGGGTAGTTTGTTTTTAACCTCATTTGAGCATAGTCTATTCTAACTGACTTCCAATAATCCACTCTATATTTATATTTTTATTTACCAAATAATCATTGAATGTTGTGAATATTGAAGACAATACTGTCCTCTCTTTCTCCTTATGAAGTACTGTTCTGCTTTCATTAATAAAATATCATGCATTTGAAACATGCTTTCATTTAGTAGTTCTGGATGAAGAAGAATAACAAGACAGCAAATCATGATTTGTATTATTTTTATTTCCCTTTAAAGCCCTTTAGGATATTAATAGTTATTTAAGATTATTCTTCATTTATAAATAAACTTTTTAAAAATTCTACATTCCAAGTAAAGTAGTTTAGCACATAGAATATAAGGCCAAAAATGCAAAATGCCGAAATTTTCTTCTAAAATTTTATACTAGGTATATAAGCCCCCTAAGTTCAAATTCAGTAAGAGTGATTCTAAATATCATATGCTGTCTCAGTGTGAGAAGGTCTGAGTTCTAGTTTTGGGTCTAAATGTTTGATTATAAGCAATCTCATTGAGGTTCACATTCCTTCTTTTTAAAATGAGTGTGATGGTTTGGAGGCTGTATGGACCCACAAAATCATGTTCTTAAATTTAATCCATTCCTGGGGGTATAAACTTGTTGGTGGGAGCTTTTGATTGGGTTATTTCAGTTGAGGCATGCCCCAGGTGGGTCTTAATCCTCGTTCAGGAGTTTTTCATAAGAGGATGAAATTCAGAGAAAGACACACAGAGAAAAAGGCACAGAAACAGAGAGAGAAAGCTGCAGAAGCCAGAAATTGAAAGCAATGAAACCTGTAAACGAAGGCAGAGACCAGAAGACACCACCATGTGCCTTGTCATCTGACAGAGGAGTCCAGGATCACTGGCATCTGGTCTTCAGGACGAAGGTATCATTTTGATGATGCCTTGATTTGTACATTTCCATGGCCTTAGAACACAAAGCCTGTAAGCTAATAAATCCCAATTCTTAAAAGCCAGCCTGGTTCTGGTATATTGCATTTCAGCAGCCTAGCAGATAAAACAGTGGATATGATATTTTTTGTTCATGCATTTATTAGTTTCTTGTGACTGCTGTAAGAAATTACCAAAATTGAGGGCTTAAAATAAATGAATTCTCTCATAGTTCTGGAGTCCAGAAGTCCAAATCAAGGTCTACCTCTGGCACCTCCAGGGGAGAATCTCTCCTTGTCTCTTCTTATTTCTAGTGGCTCCAGGAATTCTTTGGCTTGTGGCAGCATACCTGCAAGCTCTGCCTGAGTCCTTGTTGGCATTGTTCTCAAATCTCCCTCTACCTTTCTCTTATAATGACACCTGCCATTGGATTTTGGGCCCACCCTAAATCCGGGAAATTTCATCTCAAAATCCTTGACTAATTACAAAGACTCTTTTTCCAAATAAGGTCACATTCACAGGTTCTGGGTGGACATTTATCTTGGGGAACACAATTGAACCCACTACAATGCCAGAGAGGTAATTCATATTAATGTATTTTAGAGATATAAAACCACAATACATCATCCATGAAAGGTATTGCATTCAGTACTTTGGGAATTTGACCAGATGATCAAAAAGATCCCCTAAATTCTGAGAATACTTTACATAATTTTCTCTTTCCATATTTCCCTCTCCTTCTCTCCCTCCTTTGATTACAGTTTTTATATTAGAATACCTGGAAATCTGATTCCACAGAAACCTTTTCTCGAGTTGTGTTTGGCTTAAGTTAATACTGTGGGTAATGGGACTTTCATGGATATCAGCACATTCAAGACTCTTAATAAGCAGTAACTATTCTTTTGCTTATCATTACTGGGCTTCTGAATTCAGAAGGCTCTCTAAAGATTGCAGACACAGGGTGTCATTCAAACCCCTGTAATAAGCTACACGATAATGCAATAATAATAGTTGTTTCAGTCCCTTACTTTTTCTAACAGTATCCTCACCATTATTATTATATCATAGTATTATTAGGAGATATGTGAACTATCCTTTGTTGAGTTAATTTGAATTACTAAAAAGGCTATGAAAATTTCATAGACCCTAATACATCATGGGAGAAGTTTATTCACAGAAAGTCGGTGTGTGGCTGTTGGCATAAAGAAATATATTAAAAATATAATTTGCAAATACAAATAAGTGATGAACTAAAATATAGAATAACTTTAAAACTGAGAAATAGTCAGTTTTGCTCAGGTCTCATAACAAAATATGCATTTGGTAACTGAACTTAAATTTTAGTTATTATATATCCTGCTGAAAAAAAATGACTAAGAACATTTGTTCCTAATTTTTAAAATGAAATATGTACATGACAGCTTTGAGACATTGAATAAAATTGGAATATGGACTGAACATTAGAAAATATTATGAAATTATTGTCAGTTTTCTTAGGAGTAGTTATGTTGGTGAATTTTTTTAGATGATGCATGCTGAAAAATTAAAGGGTGAATTATATTGTCTATAAGCAACTTTCAAAATGATTCAGATATATTTGTACAAATATATATATTTGTGTGTTTTTGTATAAATCAACTATGAAAAATGCTAATATATTTTTATTATAAGTAAAGGGTAAATGAACATTGGTTGTACTTTTCTGGGCAATTTTCTGTATATTCTAATCTTTTCATAAAATATCGAGAAATGTACTATAAAAATAAATCTAAAATGTCAACATTACTTCTAATAATTAATAATAATTATGATCATTACTGCCTAGAACAGTGCCTGGTGCACAGTAAGTAGTGCTCCATAAGTATTTGATGAACAAAATTAATTACTGACTTAATTAAATAGTATCTGTAGTTCTTTCATGTGGCTGGTGAATAAGTAAGAAAGGAATTAAAACATGTTTCACCATCAGAATAGTTATATCATGGTATAGCTAATGTTTAAAAAGTACAAGCATATTTTAATATACATATAAAATTATGGATATTTATTTATTATTTCTTAAACATTTTAGTATTGGTTATCTTTAAAGTTACTTTATTTCCATTATACCATTTGATCCTTGCCAACCATCTTTAAGAGGTTAAGATTTGCTTCTTACGCTTGAAGGTACTAAAGAACCATAGAGGTTAACTTGTCCTAATGCTGCATAGCTAAGTGGCAGATCTAAGACTTGAAGGAAACAGTTTTATTCTGATAGTATTGTTCTTTTTATCACATCATGCTGCCTTTTTTCTAATATCTGTATTTATAATACCTGTATATGTTAAGAACCAGGCAAATTCAGCTCTCAAAGGATAGTCGACTTGAAAATTAAAGAAAAAATCTCAATTCTTATTTACTCCTGACAGGTGAAATTGTTTGAGTATTTCAAATACTAACTGTTTTTTTAGTTGTGGTTCCTATGCTGTACAAGTGACTGTCAGTAAAGTCTCAGTTACTTTATCCATTTATGTCATTTGACTGACAGCATTGAATTTTCTAAAGCTTAGAAACACTACATCACTGTAAGTGGTCCTCTCATTTCACTTTACTTGTAGTCTCCATCTGCTGCTCTAGATGATGGCAGTTAGAGGATATTTTTGTTCTTTTATATGTAATTTTTACTTTTCTATCCATTGAGGCTATTTTATGGAAATTAACAACATTTACCCTTGTAAGTGAACAATCAGCAATATGATGAAGCATTTTAAATCAGGACTGAAAAATAATGTGATTCTTCTAAAAGGATTATATACATATAGTACTACATAGTGTAGATTAGAGAATGGTAACTACAAGAAAAAATAGTATAGAGCATCTTAAAGATATAAGGGTCTCCCTCCATCAAGTCAGCATAATTTATTGATTTATATGATTATCAAATTATTGTATCCAGGTATTATATTTTCTTTGTGGGCATTTAGTTGACTATATTTTATAGAATAATGAATAAATTCATTGTCCATTGGCACATTTTCAATTAGATGGCAACTTCAGATAAAACATTTTTCATAAGATAAATGTCATCAGCTTTCGATACTCATAATTCTAAAAGGATAACACCTGAGGTGTGTCTGTTCAACATTAGAGTGGTTAGACTCAGTCAAAAGTCTAAAGGGTATTTAAATACCCTAGTCCAACACTTCAAAGGGCACCTAAGGGAGCTCTGGCAAATTGAATTATCAATGAGATGAGTCACAGAACTATAGATGCAAATACGGGTATATATTTCTCCTTTTGCGATTGCCCAAATTTCATGTTGTAATAAGCGGTATAAAATTAGATGACTGTTATAGAATGTCATTGAAATGATTTAAGAGTTACATAAATAAAATACAATAATACATACATCATACAACTCCCACTTCCTAACATATACTGTGTTATGCAGTAGAAACATGCATACATTTTCACATAACAAATTACTAATGTAGTTTATAAGGTATGAGGACCCAGTGTTTCAGATAATTGTCATTATGAGCTCCCACTGACCCTTAAATCAAATAGGATTCCTGCTATTTAATACTGTTTAATGTGTATATCTTCATAGAACTTATCAACAACTTATATTCATTAATTACTTTTTATTTTTAAATGCATATTTTTATCTCCTTAGACCATATGTCCTTGTGCATTGGGACAGTTAATGGATTATGCACACATTCCAATGTTTAGCAAAGAACTTACAATAAAATGAGAGCTCGGTGAAAATTTGTAGGATGAATGAATGAATATAAATCTCAGCCAGAAAGAAAAAGAGAAAAAAATAATTCTAGTGACAATCACTAAAATAGTGAATGCTTTCTGACATAATTATTATTAATTATTAATAAATGAATTATTAAAAATAAATGAATTTCTCTTAGTTTCATAAAAATGGTCAAAAAGTAATTGATCTTTTAGCAACTGAACATTCTCTGTATCAGAGGTTGGCAAAATAAACTCCACTGCCTATTTTTGTATGTAAAATTTTATTGGAAAACCTTGTTGCCCATTTCTTTTCATATTGTCTATGGCTGCTTTCAAACTATGATGGCAAAGCTGAAAATTTGTGCCAGAAACTATCTGGCCTTCAATGCATACGTGTTTGTTATCCAGCCTTTCATATGAAAAGTTTGCCAAGCCCTGCTCTATATGCTAGCTACATGATGAAATAATATGTAAAAACAAGTAATTCTAAATTTTGTGAAATTATTTGAGGTTCTTTCTAAGAGCTGTGATTTGTTTACTATTGCCAATAGGTTTTATGGAATAGATGTATCTCAATGCACTTTTCTCTACATTAAAAAGTTTAATATCACAGCAATGACATATATGTATATATTTTATCCATGTTTATTGAGATGTTCGCATACCATGCAGTCATACAAAACAAAGCGCACATTCAGTTTACAGTACCATTATATAGTTGTGCATTCATCGCCAAAATTAATTTTTGACATTTTCATTACCACACACACAAAAATAATAAAAATAAAAATTAAAGTGAAAAAGAACAATTAAAGTAAAAAAGAACACTGGGTGCCTTTTTCTCCTTTTTTTTTTTTTTTTCTTCCCCCTTTTTCTACTTATCCATCCATAAACGAGACAAAGGGGAGTGTGGTCCATATGGCTTTCCCAATCACATTGTCACCCCTCATAAGCTACATTTTAATACAATCATCTTCAAGATTCACAGGTTCTGGGTTGTAGTTTGATAGTTTCAGGTATTTATTACTAGCTATTCCAATTCATTAGAACCTATAAAGGGTTGTCTATATTATACATAAGAGTGCCCACCAGAGTGACCTCTCAGCTCCTTTTAGAATCTCTCTGCCACTGAAGCTTACTTATATCATTTCCTTTCACATCCCCCTTTTGGTCAAGAAAATTTTCTCCATCCCACGATGCTGGGTCTAGATTCCTCCACAGGAGTCATATTCCACATTGTCAGGGGGATTCACTCCCCTGGGTGTCAGATCCCACATAGGGGTGAAGGCAGTGATTTCACCTGCCAAGTTGGCTTAGCTAGAGAGAGAGGGCCACATCTGAGCAACAAAGAGGCATTTGGGAGGAGACACTTAGGCACAATTGTAGGGAGGCCTAGCCTCTCCTTTTCAGAAACAGTCTTCCCAAGGGCAAGTCCTGTGGTAGAGGGCTCAGCCTATCAAACCACCAGTCCCCTATGTCTGTGAGCACATCAGCAACCATTGAGGTGGGGAAGCCCAACACCCCTGCATTCTCCACCAGCTCCTCAAGGGGGCGCTGCATGTTTTTTTCATTGTTCTTTTTTTTTTCAATTAACTCTTTTTTTTAAAATCAGCTATATCAAAAAAAATTTTTTTAAACATACAATAAAAGAAAAAAAACATTTCAAACAAACCATAACAAGAGAGTCCAACATGTTCCTACTCTACCCCAAGAAAATAATATAGTATAGCAACATTTCTGTGAACTCGTCCCCACACACCCGCCAGAAATTAACAAACCATAGTCATTCCTGGGCATTCCCAAAACATTAGACTCACCCACAATAGCTTATCTCTTCTTATTGGGTTATTGCTTCCCCTTCGCCAATTGCTCTCTATTGCGATCCCCTATATTCTACATTATAAACCATCTAGTTTAGGAGTGTGTTGTTTAACCTCCAGGTGTTTGTGAATTTTCTAAGTCTCTGATGGTTGTTGACTTCTAATTGTATTCCATTGTGGTCAGAGAGTGTACTTCGAATAATGTCAATTTTTTAAATTTATTGAGGCTTGTTTTACGTCCCAGCATTTGGTCTATTCTGGAGAAAGTTCTGTGATCACTAGAGAAGAATGTGTATACTGGTGATTTGGGATGTAATGTTCTATATATGTCTGTTAAATCAAATTCATTTATCAGATTGTTTAGGTTTTCAATTTCCTTATTGGTCTTCTGTCTGGTTGATCTATCTATAGGAGAGAGTGATATGTTGAAGTCTCCCACAATTACTGTGGAAACATCCATTGCTTCCTTTAGTTTTGCCAGTGTTTCTCTCATGTATTTTGTGGCACCATCATTTGGTGCATAAATGTTTATGATTGTTATTTTTTGTTGTTGAATTCCCCTTTTATTAGTATGTAGTGGCCTTCTTTGTCTCTCATAACATCCTTGCATTTAAAGTCTATTTTATCAGAGATTAATATTGCTACTCCTGCTTTCTTTTAGCTTTGGCTTGCATGAAATATTTTTTTCCATCCTTTCACTTTCAGTTTCTTTGTGTCCCTGTGTCTAAGATGATTCTCTTGTATGCAACATACTGATGGTTCATTTTTTTTGATCCATTCTGCCAATCTATATCTTTTAATTGGGGAGTTTAATCCATTTATATTCAACATTGTTACTGTGAAGGCATTTCTTGAATCAGCCATCCTATCCTTTGGTTTATGTTTGTCAGACATATTTCTTCCCTCTCTCTCTTATTGTCCTTTAATGAACCAATATTGAATCTCTTTGGTAATGAACCTTTCTCCATATCTTTCTCTCCTTTCTTTATTTCTCTGTCAGCAGGGCTCCCTTTAGTATCTGAAGTAGGGCAGGTCTTTATTAGCGAAATCTCTCAGCATTTATTTGTCTGTGAAAAACTTATGTTCCCCTCAAATTTGAAGAAGAGTTTTGCTGGATAAAGTATTCCTGGTCAGAAATTTTTCTGTCTCAGAATTTTAAATACGTCATGCCACTGCCTTCTCACCTCCACGGTGTCTGCTGAGTAATCAGTACTTAGTCTTATGTTGTTTCCTTTGTATGTAGTGAATTGCTTTTCTCTTGCCACTTTCAGAATTTGCTCCTTCTACTCAGTATTTGACAGTCTGATTAGAATATGTCTTGGAGTGAGTTTATTTGGATTTATTCTATTTGGAGTTTGCTGAGCATTTATGCTTTGTGTATTTGTATTGTGTAGAAGGTTTGGGAAATTTTCCCCAACAATTTCATTGAATACTCTTCTAGACCTTTACCCTTCTCTTTCCCTTCAGGGACACCAATGAGTCTTATATTCAGACTTTTTATTTTATCTATCATATCTCTGAAATCCATTTCATTTTTTTTTCATTTTTTCCCCATTCTTTCTATTGTTCTTTCATTTTCTATTATGTGGCCCTTGAGGTTGCTGATTCATTGTTCAGCTACCTCTTGTCTTGTTCTATGAGTATCAAGAATCTTTTTAATTTGGTCAACAGTTTCTTTTATTTCAATAACATCATCTATTTTTTTTTATTTACTCTTGCAATTTCTTCTTTATGCTCTTCTAGAGTCTTCATGTCCTTTACATACGATGCCATGCTCTTCTTCATGTCCTTAATATCCTGTGCCATGTTCTCATTGTTTGTCTTTAGTTCTTTGATTAATTGCTCCAAGTACTGTGTCTCCTCTCAACTTCTGATTTGGGTGTTTGGGTTTGGGTTATCCATATCATCTGTTTTTTTCATATGCTTTAAAATTTTCTGTTGTTTTTGGCCTCTTGGCATTTGCTTTACTTGATAGGGTTCTTTTAGGATATGTAGGATTATTCAAAGCCTAGTATCTAATTTTTCAGATCTATAGCTGGTGGAGTACACTTTCTCTAACTAACCAGCAGATGGCATCCGTGAGTCACTTATTCCCCTGAAGTCAGTTCTCCCCAAATTTGTCTTTGTGGTGTGTGGGGGTCTGATTCTTGCGGGGTCCAATTGGTGCACCAAGTTTGGGTGCTTTGTTGGTATTTTCCACCCTGAATGTGGTGCGTGTGTCTCAGCAGTTAGGGAGGGAGGGCAGCTTTAATAATCAAACCTCCCAGGTGTTCCTGGAGATTTAAGGCTGTTGCAAGAGTCTAAACCTTCATTTCAGTCTCACCACAGATTGTCTATGCTGCTGACCCACAAGTCCTTGATACTGGCGTATGTTCTCTGGGATTTCTGAGTGGGTACGTCTTCCAAGCCATGCCCTTCTAGTGCCTCTGCTGAGGGAAGGTTTTGCTACATCACAAGTGTGTGCCATCCCTCAAAGGAAGTTCTGGGCTGCTGGGCTATGTAGGTGCATTCCCAGCCTGCTCTAAGGGTGGCTGTATGCGGCACATTAATTTCCCCCTTTTCACATAGCTCCGCCTTCTCAGCTGTGGGACAGTTAGCTGTGGATGCGTGAAAGGCTATTGTCCACGTCTGATATTGTGGTGAGTGTGTGTGTTGCTGGAAACACTTCCTCTTGCACTGGGTTTTTTGCCACAGCTCTGGGCTGTGGCTTCAATGCTGGGCAGGAGTGTTCCCAGCCTGCTGGGAAGATGGCTGCAAGGGGTGTGGTTATTTTCCCCTTTTGGCTCACCTCTGCCTGCCTCGCTCTGAGACAATTAGCAGCGGGTGTGCAAAAGGCTATCTTCCATGCCAGATATTGTGGCATTCGCACAGCCCATTCTTGCCACACTTCACTATTTGGTTCTTGCTGCTGTATTTGCAGCAGTTTTGGGGTTTTTTAAAAAAGAACTAGTCCACCTCCAAATGCCAACCCATGTTTTCCCCACACTGTAGCATGACTGCCGGGCATTTTGCAGGCTTACTCACTCATTTCAGAACACAGACTCCTGGTTTCACCAAATGAACAGTCCCTGTGGATTTAGCAGACCTTGTCTAGCTGGTACATCACTGGAACTGATGTTCTGGGTCACTTTCTGGCTTTTATCTAGTATTTTCCATAGAGGTATTTTTTTGCCCTGTCTCTCCTAGCTGCCATCTTAGATTCTCCACAATGATGTATTAAAACATTGAATCATTTTTAAGAAAAGAGAGAGAAAGAGTAGACATAAATATAACCAAACCATTCAGTAAAGCAACATAACCAAACCATTCAGTAAAGCAACATCTTAGCTCCTCATGATACAAAATTAAGGTATTGGACATATAATCTCATGAAATATCCATCCTCCCATTTACTTTTTACATGAGTATATATTCAGACATTTAGATAGGACTATATAAAATCACAATAAATAAAATAAAAACTAATATTTTGACTATATATCTTGAAATATATTTTAAAATTACTATGAAAAAAATGACAATTGCATGATATAAAGTTCATTATAATAATAGTGATAATTGTTATATATCAAGATATGTAGTAAATACAACCAGAAGTATGCATTTATGATGTATTTCCTTAATTGAGTATTGGATAAATAAAAATACGTAGAATGCATTAAAATTAATCAAACCTACAGGATATCCTCATAACTGAAGTGAAGGGGAAAAAAACTTATCTACACTATTTATGTAAGATTTAGGTATGCTAGGAGACAAGAATGGAAAAAGTCACAGGACAATGGATAATTCTTTCATTGGCTTATTGTGTTGTGTTTTTTTTTTTCTTGCAATAGTTTTGTTCTTTTACTACTGGTTATTTTTTTTTCAGCATGAATTAAAATGTGCCACTTTATATTAGAGTCTTTTAAAAGTAATCTGAAAGCAAATAAAGTGCACACAAAACAATTCCTATAGTTGTGCTTCACAAATTACCTATATTTGAATTATTTAAAGATCCTAGCCATAATATAACAGAAATGCATAGAATTTTGGAGCTGGAGGAAGAGATCACTTCATTTATATTACAGAGAAACAAACTGAAGCATAGATACGGTTAGTGACCTTCCTGAAAGAGCATTAATTTATTAGCTAAAATTGAACTATACCTGAATTTTCCTATAACCCAGTCAGGAACCAAACATCATTGGCTATTAGTCTCATATTACAAAATATATGTAGTGGCAGAGAAGTATTTTAAGAGTCCTTAGTTATTTAATGATATCAATAAAGGAGAAGCAAGATTTTTGGTCTCTAATTTTAATAGAAGAATATAGATATATAATTGGCTTTATGCAAATTGGAAAAAATAAGCACAGAAGACTACTTATTAGAAGCAAAAATGATACTATGTGGTTTCTTTATTTCTATTTCTGTATATGACTTTCAACTTTGGGTTTTGGGAAGGCACATAATTTTCAGTATCTCATTTCTTCTTCTACAAAACAGAGAAAAATATCCTTACCCTCAAAGGAGTGTATTAAAGAGCAGGCAGTCATATATTGCACAAGGCTACCAAAAATGAATCACTTTGAAATGCCTTTAAACTTGTATTAAATTCTTATAGGACATCAACACTAAATCCTATTAGAGTAAGTGAAATGAAGAATTGAAGAAACTGAAAAGATAAAAAATTAAAATCATATTACATTTTTAAAATAATCATATTTACTTTTGTTTTTTGATATACTCTGCTAATGGAGGGTATATTTAAATTCTAAAATATTGTTTTTTTTATGTTCTATGTATGAATTTATTCCTAATATTCCCTGTTCCAAAACCAATTTGAGTTTGCAAGAATATACATACATACAAATAAAATAAAATAAATGCAACATTGTGAAGAAAGTGAGGTAAAGGAAAATAAGGAAAGAAAAGTAATATGTAGTCAGAAGTGAGATTAGAACAAAAATATGCTTACTAGTAAAAACCATTTGGTGGTTTCTCAAAAAGTTAAACATAAAATTAATATTTGATGCGGCAATTCCACTGCCAGGTATATAACCAAAGTAATTGAAAATAGGTACTCAAACATGTACATGCACATACATGTTCACGGTGGCACTATTCACAATAGTGAAAAGACGGAAAACAACCCAAATGCCCAACAATGGATAAACAAATTGTGGTATATACATACAGTGGAATATTATTTATCATAAAAAGGAATGGAGTACTGATATATGCTACAAGGTAGATGAACCTCAAAAAATATGCTAAGTGAAAAAAGCCAGACACAAAAGGTCACATAGTATATGATCCATATACATGAAATGCCCAAAATAGATAAATCCATAGAGCCAGATTTAGGCTTGGGGGTTGCCATGGCCTGCAGAGTGAGTAGAATGGGGAGAAAATGCTTAATGGTAAGAAGGCTTAATTTGGAATGACAGAAATATTTTGGAACTAGAAATACATGGTGGTTGAACAGTATTGTGAAGGTACTGTCACAATTGATCACCATAAAATAGTTAAATTTATGTTATGTGAATCTCACCTCAATAAATTAATTTTCTAAAAAAGACAAAAAAAGAGAGTAGTTGAAGGATCTAAGATGGCGGAATAGAGAGGAGTGGAAGCTAGTTAGTCCCCCTGGAACAACTAATAAAAAACCAGGAACAACTACTAAATAATCCAGAATAACTGCAGGGGGACAAACGTGACTGCCCACTCATCATACACCAACCTGAATTGAGAGGAATACCTGAGATAACAGCATAAAATCTGTAAGTATAAACTGCATATCCAAGCCGGGAGACACCTCCCCCCACAGCCTGAGCTGCAAAGCCTCGTGGTGCTAGAGAGAAGCTCCCTCCCAGCAAGTGAATATAGCTCAGCTGAGCTCCAACTGGAGTTTTAATTAGTGAGTGTGAACTGCTCACTATGAACTATAAATTCCCAACAAGCAGACAGAGGCTTTTGGTGATGACTGACCTTGGAGAGCTGGAGGGTCACTGTGGGCTAGCCCTGAAGGGGACTTTTGGTCCCTGTTTCGGCACAGTGGAGAAAGCCTCAGCCATTTTCAGTTCCCAGTGCTCTGACCCAGACAAGGGTGGAGATAGCACAGGCAGAGAGAGACCATTGAAATGCTAATGACCTCTCCCTAGGTGGTCTATCTTCTCCAAGAGAAAAGGGGTGGGGCCCAGCTCTACTGCCTGCCTTCCATTCAGAACCAGACCCCAGAGCCTGGGGGAAAATAGCCACGAGCCACACCTCCTTACACCAGTCTGGAACTACAGGCTGATAGGCACCACCTGCTGGGCAGAAAAGCACAGTGACCTGAAGCATCACAGGGTGTACCAATTTTCTAAGACACACCCTCAGGGAAACCAAATACTGAAAATTTCTTCCTTCTGGAACCCAAGCCCATTCTGGTCTGGGAAAACCTGATTGGGGTAACCAAGGAAACCATGCCTAGACAACAGAAAACTGCAACCTGCACTAAGAAAAATGAAATTATGGCCCAGTCAAAGGAACAAACTTACACTTCAACTGAGATACAGAAATTGAAGCAACTAACAATAAGTCAATTCAAAAAGTTTAGGGAAGATATGGCAAAAGAGCTGAACCATATAATGGAAACACTGGATGTACATAAGGTAGAAATTGAAAGTTCAAAAAACCAACTACTAGAATCTATGGAAATGAAAGGCACAACACAAGAGATGAAAGACACAATGGAAACATACAACAGCAGATCTCAAGAGGCAGAGGAAAACACTCAGGAACTGGAGAACAATGCACCTGAATGCCTACACACAAAAGAACATATAGAGAAAATAATGGAAAAATATGAGCAATGTCTCTGGGAACTTAAGGACAAAATGAAAAGCAAGAATGCACGTGTCATTGGTGTCCCAGAAGAAGAAGAGAAGCAAAAAGGGCAGAAGAAATAATAGAGGAAATAATCAAGGAAAATTTCCCATCTCTTGTGAAAGACATAAAATTACAGATCCAAGAAGCACAGCATACCCCAAACAGAATAGATCTGAATAGGCTTACGCCAAGACACTTAATAATCAGATTATCAAATGTCAAAGATAAAGAGATGATCCTGAAAGCAGCAAGAGAAAAGCAATCCATCACATACAAAGGAAGCTTGATAAGACCATGTGTGGATTTCTCAATAGAAACCATGGAGGCAAGAAGGCAGTGGAGTGATATATTTAAGATACTGAAAGAGAAAAATCACCAAGTATCCTATATCCGGCAAAACTGTCCTTCAAATATGAGGGATAGCTTAAAATATTCTCTGACAAACAGACAATGACAGAGTTTGTGAACAAGATACCTGCTCTACAGGAAACACTAAAGGAAGCACTGCAGTCAGAAAGGAAAAGACAGGAGTGAGAGGTTTGGAAAACAATTTTGGGAGACAATAGTGTGGCAATGTAAGTACACTGAAAAAAGATGACTGTGAATATGATTGAAAGAGGAAGGCTGGGACCATATGGGACATCAGAACAAAAGACAAACAATACAGACAGGGACTGTGTAACTCAGGGAAACCTAGGGTACTCACCGATTGTAATAAAAGGTACAAATATGTTTTTACATGAGGTAGAACAAATGAATGTCAACATTTCAAGTTGTTAAAAATAGGGTGGGATTGGGGGGAAAGTATAATCAATTAAAACTAGAGACTATAATTAACAGAAACATTGTATTATGCTTCCTTTAATACAAACAAAGGCAATACACCAAAGCTAAATGCTTATGCGGGTGGGGGGGAATAGGGGAAGGGTATGGGACTCCTGGCATTGATGAGGTTGTCTGACTATTCTACTTGAGGTTAATGCTATCTTTCCTTTTGTCGCTTTCTGGCTATCAAATTTTTTGTTGGTTTGTTTGTTTTTTCTCTCTCTCTCTTTTCTTTCTCTTTTGCCTCTCTGCCTTCTTTGACTCTTCCTCCATGTTTGTGGAAGAAATGAGGATGTCCTTATATATATAGTGGCGATGGTGCTGAATACATAAATACGTGACTATACAGGGAACCAACGATTGTTTACTTAGGACAGAATGTATGGTGTGTGAACAAAACCATCTTAAAAGAAATGGGTTGATGAAGAAAGCTTGAGGGCACTATGTTGAGTGAAATACGACAGACACATAAGGGCGCATATTGTAGGGTCTCACTGATATGAACTAATTCTATTATGTAAACTCAAAGATATGTAGTATAAGTTACCAGGGTATAGAATGAGGCTAAAGAATGGGAGCAGTTAGTTATTATGAGCAGAATGTTCAACTAGGGCGAACTTAAACATTTGGAAATGGACAAGAGTTGTGGTAGCATGTTGTGAGAATAACTAACAGTGCTGAAAGGTGTGTGAAGGTGGTGGAAAGGGTAAGCTTAGGGTCACGCATGTCACCAGAAGGAAAGTTTGGAGGTTAAAAGATGGGAATGCATAAAACAGTGAATCTTGTAGTGGACAATGTCCATGATTAACTATAAAGATATTGGAAATCTCTCTCACAAACTAGAACACATGTATGACACTATAACTAGAAGTTAATAATAGAGATGCATATAGGGAAAAATCTATACGTATTGCAGACTATATACTACAGTTAGTAGTATTTTAACATTCTTTCATCAACAGTAACAAATGTGCTATACCAAAACTATGAATCAATAATGGATGGGGGCATGGTTAGGGGTATGGGAGGATCTGAGTTTCCTTTTTTTTTTTTTTTTTTTTTTTGTCTTTATTTCTTTTCTGGAGTAATGAAAATGTTCTAAAAATTGAAAAAAATTATTTGTGTTGATGGATGCACAGCTGTACGGTGGTACCATGGGAAATTGATTGTACACCATGGATCTTTGGATAGTTGCATGGTCTGTGAACAATCTCAATTAAAAAAAAAAAAAAACATGTGTATAAAGAGAATAATGGACCTGAGTTCACTAATAGTCAAGGCAAAGAGGGAAATGGTTCAGTTACAAAATCCATAATATTTACAAAGTAAACATAAGCAGTTGATGAGAAGTATAATTATTCCTGATATGGACACCAGAATTACTCTCTCATGTTTCTTTAAGCAGTAAAAAATGTAGTGGAAATAATATCCTCAAAAGGCATGCTTAAATATATATATCAAGTAGCCCAAAGTGTTAATTCTTATGCTTCTCCTCGTTATGTACCAATGGCTTAAGGAAGTTGGCAAATAAGTAGACCAGATTCTGATCTTTTAAAAAGCTGGATTTATCCATGGAGAGATTTTAGAATATTCAGAATAACAGATATTTAATTCAGGAAATTGGTAGGTTCACTTATTTGGAATAATTTCTATTGAAAAAGCAATAGTAAACTTGATATTGCACTCTGGAAAGATTCCTGAAGTTCAGAAAATATCAATTTCCAGTAAATATTATTGCCATGTGTCTTAACAGTTAGCTAAACTGAAGAAGATTCCAGCATTCTCTTATACAATTTAACTGTTGAATGAGGCCCTTTGACTGAATAGAAGGTCACACCATCTTCTCCAAGGAGTAAATAGATGAAATAGCCACAGGCAATGCTAACATTCTTCCAAGTTTTTATTTTTTTTATTTTTTTCTAAGTAAAAAACTTTCATATTGGACTTTTTAAAAATAGATGACAATAAATGCCCAACTTCACACAAAAATAGTATGTGTAAATCACATCAAGCGCATCTCTCTCGGAAGAATGAAACTTTCTCATTTACCACACAAGGGAATAGGGTTAAATATCCATGCCTGGTTACAGCTAAAATTATTGTATAGCATTTATTGGTGATAATTTATTGAAAAGTAAATCATGTTTTCCAATGAAGTTTTGAATATTAAACTTCTGAGTAATCTATTATATAAAGCCACATTATTGCTAGTAAGAAGCATGTTTCTCCCTCTCTTTTTCACTCACTCGTTTGAATAGCAGAGAATGGATTCCAAGTGAAATGTAATTGTTAAAGAAAAATATAAAAGTGGCAAAGTTAGAACACATTCTTATTTTATTCAACTTGGAGTTATGAAGTAATTTTTCTAAAAATGATTTCCCCATCTCTTTCCATCTTTACCCTCATTCATATGTACTCATTTATTCTAGAGACATACTGAACTGCTTATAGTCCTCCCAATATTCAGTGATCGCTATTTCATCTCATGCTAGTCCTTTAAGTGTGCTGTTTCTCTATCTGAAACAATCTTGACCCTAATTTATTTAGTTCTTACCCATTGTTTAGAATTTAGTGAAAAAAAATAACTTTTCATAAAAATCTTTTCTCAGTCCTGCTTTCCCAACACCTTTGTTTATGTGATAAATATCCTCAACATGCTGCCATAACACTCTGAAAATAATATTTTCATGGCATCCATAACAACTTGCAATTGTATCTGCAATTGGCTGTCTTCAGCCAATGAACTATTAGCTCTTCAGGGCTTAGAACACACTTCAATAATGTTTTATTCCCAATACCTAAAATAAGCTCAAATCACAAGTGCTCAATAATTATTTGTTAAATACGTGAATTAAATATTTGTTAAATTTAAAATTTACCCTATACTGTTCTTGATGATTGTCCTTGGGTATGTTCCAGGAATCATGGGTCATTCTAAGGAGGAATATGTTTAAATGAAGTATTCATAATAGTGCTGCTATAATATTTCAGCGGCTTAGTACATTAAAAGATTGTTTCTCACTCTTGCGGTATTAAAACTGGGTGTCGCTGACTGGCAAGCAGCTTCATCTGTGGTAGAGTTTCTCTACATTGGCACTATAAACATTTTTGGCCAAGATAATTTTTTTGTTGTCAGGGGCTGTACCAAGCTCCTTGGCTCTTATATTTATGCTGTCTTCTATTCATGGCTTCCAAGTTCTCCATGCTCATAGGCATCAAGATATAAAAGGAAAAGGCATGAAGGAAAAAATATGAGAGAATTCCATGGCCCATGCATGGAAATGGTACAACTTCCTTCTGCTTACAATACATAAAATAGAATGCAGTCACATCAACACACCCGATTGCAACAGATGTTGGGGAAGTGTAACATTACTGTTTGGATGTATCTACTCAATATTTTCTGGAAAGTGACACATCTAGATGAGGCATATGATAAGTTCTTAACATGGAATATGAGCATAAATGATGTGTCATTTCTAGACTGAAACATTTCAGATGTAAGTGTGTCTTCTTCACATATTCTTTTGCCAAGCAATATGAAGAAAAAACACTCCCAGGCTCTAGGGCTTGGCCATATAAGCTAAGACCCTGACATCTTCTGTAGAAAGTTAGCTCTCTAGCACTCACAGTGAACTGTTATGCAAAACAGAAATTAATTTTTATTGTGCTAAGCCAGGGCTATTTTAAAACTTGCTTGTTATACCAGGTAGAAGTAACCTAATACTCTATGTCTGTTTCAAGATTGTTCACCAGTGTCTTCTTACCTTGACATTTTACCTCATGTTAACATCACTGTGTTGATTCATTTGCTTTTTGTTAGACTTCTCTCAAACAGATTCAACCTAGGAAATATAGAGATTTTACAATCTTTGAGCTCCATGTATTATTCAATATTTTTATTTTCCCGTGAAATTTTATTTTGACTGGCTAAAGAAGTGTTTTTTCTTCTAAGTCTATGAATGCCATTTCAGTGTTTTACAACCCCCAGGACTATTATTGGGAAGTCCAAAAACACATAACTGTGGTGTTTTTTACGTGTTATTGCCACATAGAAGCTAGAAAGATTTTCTTCTATATCTTTGTAGATCAAAAAGTTTCTCATCAACCCAACTTGAAAATCACTAAGGCCTGTCATTATCTCTATAATATTTCCTTCTACTATATTTTGGTTTTGGCCTCTCAACTATCTGCACTTTATTCTCTTTGGGGAACACCCAGTTTTTCACACATTAATATTTATGAATTTATCTACTGATCCCCTCTTGTTTCATTTATGATTGTAGTCTATTTTTATTTTTGTTTATTCCTTTAAGATTTTTCTTACACTTGATCATACTGGCTGCCAACACCTTACTAACTTTGACTATCCTCTTTAATTTGTCTGCACATTTTTAAAAATATTAAATCTCAAAAGTTTTCTTTCTTTTGCTTAATTTGACGCCCTTTAATACAATACCTTTTCTTATTATTATTCACATTTTTCATCTATCTCATTCAGAATTTTATTACTTTGGGTTCATGTGTTAATTGTTCAACCTGATCTGCTTCTCTCCAGCTGCCAAGTCCACTTAGGTGGATTGCTAATTTACTTTGCCAGCTCAGTGCATCTTGTTGAGACATTCTAAAGCCTGGTTATTTGCACATTCTAAAATGGATACTATATATCTTAAAAGGACTTTACAATATTTGGGTGAAACAAAATAGTCTATTTTTGTAACTAACATCAACAGAGGTAGAGCATTTTATGCTCCTGTAGTAGTCTTTCTTAATTTTCAAATATCATCAAACAAGACTGACTTTGTTGAATTAATCCTGAAATTTAGGGGTAATTAAGCAACTGAGTCAATGCAACAGGCTTTCATTTGAACAATTTGTGACCAGTATGACTGAAAAATGTTGCATCTACTCCTTTAAAAATAAAAGTTACAACAATATTTTACTCTCAATGAATGATTTTAAAGTAATACACTAGTACCTGAAAACATTAGCATTAAACCCTCAAAATTCTGAGAATTACTATATTCTAAACTTTATGTTCAAGGAAATAAATGAATCAATAAATTGCACTATACATTTAAAACTTCCAGTCACTGAGGAATTTTATTGAAAGTATCACAACCCACAAAAATAATTTATATCATATTATAACATAGAGAAAAGTTGCCTACTTATTTTTAGGATTCCCGATTTTGCAAGGATACTTATTGCTGAAATTTCTTCAGTATTAAGTGGAAAAACAAATTATTCAAAATAAATACAGAGCCAATGCTGATATTTGAAATACCTTAATTATTGGGGAGTGGACTCAGAGAATAAAATATGTCTCTCCAAAAAGTGTTTACTGTAATTGTTCCCCTGATTTGAAAGCTAAAATGTTCATGTGAGTGAAGCAGATGTATAAAAAAAATTATGCTACTTAACCACATAATGTATTTCATATATTTAAAAAATCTTCAATGTTATAAAAGCTTCATTTTGTAAGTTCAAGTCTCTGTGCACACCTATTTTCAAACTCCTTGATAAAAAGCAGTGAGTGACTCTGAATGAAAGCTAAATGTGTGCTAAGTAGATTCCATTATAGAGAACATAATTACCATATACAGAGCCTTGCCCAATTAATAATGCAGGAAAACTAAATGGCAGGGCTGCTTTGAAAGGTAGTCATAGTTTTAATGACTGCATGCAAGAGGTTTCATAAATCTCTACCAAATAAAAGACTAGCTCCTGTAAGAAAGTGGCATTAAAGTTAGGAAGTGCAGGCAGAACTGATCAAAAATGGATTGAACCAGAACATTCATATATATCCCCTTTTAATACTTTTTTTCTGGTATTTCAGAGAGATACCTATTACTTTATGTGACCTGTAACTCATAGAAGTGCAGACCAAAATTTCATTTCACATTTAGGATATCTTCTCTCTCTCACATTCACACACATATATACATGCAAACACAAACACACACACACACATGTATAAACACACATACATATATATAAATGTACAAATATATCTCACACATACATACACAGAAAAGTATATATATGCATAATCATAAATTTCACAATATTTATTCTTTTGCATTTTATAAACAGAATGATATTTGAATGATACCTGAAGTCTTCTTGAACAATTACCATTTTCATTTTCCATATTCAGAGAATAATGACAGGCATATATATAATCCCTACTCTTGAAATAAATATAAGCATTCAAATTCTGGAAAAAAATTATGTGCATGAATTTATAAATGCAGATGTCTGGTAATTAAGGTGCGGTAATTGCCTTATAATTAACTCTCCATTGATAATACGAAGATAATTACTTTTTATCACAAATAGCACAGCAATTTTTTTATGGATAATGTGTCTTTAGATTTCCTGAATGGACTTCTCTACCAGTCAGAATTCAGTGAAGGAAATAAAAACCACTCTAGGCATTTTAAGTATGAAGAAATTTCATACAAGGAATTACGTGCTTATCAAAGCATTTCCAGGACTGAAGAGACAGTTTCTAAACTGGGTCTCCTGGAATAACTTCCAGACTTACACAGAATTGATCCACTCAGAGAGCAAATGCCTCTGAGGCCATTACTGAAAAATATGCCAGAAGCAAGAAAACTCTGCCTTTGCAAAACCTTTTCTCAGGTTCCCAAACTGAGAACACAGACAATCTTTTGGGGCACCTGCCATATCTGCTAAGACTAAGACTAACAAAAAAATTGCTGAAATTTCTTTTGCAGAGAAAAGCTCTTAGATATCTAATTAGCCTCATATTATTTTTTATACATGTATGATTAAAAGGAACACATTCTAATGTAGCCTTCTGAATTATTTGAAAGTTTTCATCCTATTTGTTCTTTTTTATCATTGCTGATTAGATGCAGTTTAGATCAATATAACTGGAATACTCAAAAAGATACTTTACTTAATAGTAATTACATGTGAAAAGCAATGTTTTATTCATTAAATAATTTTATTAACCAAGGTAAGCTTGTTTATATGCTGTGAGAATTTTCAGAAAATTCTGAACACCTCCATTACTACTTTTAACATTCAGCAACAGAGTAAGCCTAACACTTTGACAAATTATTTGCTACCTATAATACAGAATGTTACTGTTGTAAAATATTTAGAAACATATGCCTATTATCTGTGTCAGTGTTGTTGTGTCTATATGAGGACATTGTGTTAGATTAAAACAAAACAAACCAAACTAACCTGAAGGTTACTTCAATTTGCAAGAAATGAATGCAAGAGTTATAAGAAGCAGTTTAGAGGTTATTTTCCCTGGGATAAAGAAGAAAAGACTGTACTATTGAGAAAAAGTTAACATGGGAATGTGAAGGTAGAGATTGAACAGGGATGTATTAAACTCTGCTTTGTATATGTAAATTGATAAAATACAGATATGTGACAGAAAATCAAATTACGTACGGATACACATGCACAATGTGTAATTCTCAAAGGAGTGGAAGCATACATGCATAATTCACATTTCTGTCAAAACAAATTAAGAGAAGTACCATTGCTCTGAGTGGAGTTTCCACATGTCTTACCAGCTATGGGGCACCTTTAACTGTGTTAACTTACATTTCTCTGGCTCTTTTCTTCCTTGGCCTACGTAGAACATGTAGGTGCTCTCTCCACCTAAATATTTCTGATATCTCAGGATGTCTCACATGTGGAACTAGCACAATGGCCTCTTTTGACTGCTACTGCCACTTGTGTTGGACTCTGTTACTCCAGCACTCATTGAGGTTGGAGTCACTGGAGAAAATCCTACAGAAGGCACTGGTGCCTCGTGAGCTTGCTGTCAGTTTCCCTGGACACTTCACATTCACCATCTCCCAGATCACTCCATCCATGTACTAGAAATATCCATAAGCTCTTTAGTGGCACAAAATGACAGAGAGTCTTACTATTTCAGTGTTGGTGTCTGTTTAAAAGCAACCAAAACCTTGCGTTTTGGGTCCCGAAGTGCAGTGTTTTGGTGAGACACTTTCTTTTGCTTAGAACTCTCTCTTTTTCTTGGACTTAGAGGGGAGAATTCTAGATTATTGATCTCCTTTTGAAACCTTAATGACTATTCCCTCTGTTTACCAAGGTGTTGCTATTGAGACACCACTTTTTTTCTGCCTGGGGCTTTCTTCCCCTCCAGTGAGTTTTTCTCACTAAGCCTCAGACATCCATGCAATTAGAAGTCTTTATAGGCTTCCCCACCAACACATCAAATAGGCATAAATATTCCAGAAAAAATACAGCTTGGACTTAAGCTAAAAACTGCATATATTCATAGCACACATCACCTTTAATATGAGAACTGTTAACGAACACTAAAACTGAAGGAAAACACAGAGATACAAGAAAATGAGTAAGACTTGCTGATCTGAAGCTATGACAATAGAGCCATCAAACATCAAGTTAATCTGGCTAATCCAGGGCAAACATAAAGATCATCTCCTTCTTTCTCAATATTTGGGAAAGATGACTACCTACAAAGATGTTCTAGGATATTTTGGGTGTATCTGTGTCTGTATGAGGAAGGGAACTCACTCTTCCTTCCTCTGGATGTCATCCATCCCTTATTTTCTGAATATTCTGTATTCTGCAGATATTTGTGGACAAATTCCCAAAATAGCTCTATGGTGAAGGAATTGTGTGCAATTCAGTTTATCTGTTTGAAGAATTTTTGTAATGATGCTTTAATTCCCATTTGACAATATGTGTAGCTTCTCTGCTGGAGGAAATGGCTTGTTCATTTAAAGTGAATACAATTCCCTTATCCATGAACTTAAAAAGAAAGGGAAATAAACAGGACTAATATTCTATCCTTGTAGTAGGGTAATATGTTCTTAAAGTAACTGAAAAAGTGACTAGCTGATTTACATTAATATTTGACATCAAATTTATACATAGCCCGTGGTTCAAAAGTAAATTATATTTTGGGTAAGGAATAGTGATTATTCTAAATAAGCCAGAATCTAATATAATATATATCTGGTAGGGTATCTTAAAACGAGTTTTAGGCAATTATGTTCTTTCCCTTTACAAATGTTGTTTTCAACATTTTTATCATGTCATTTTAGCATGTTCTGTTCATAGGTTAGACCAGAAACATTGTTAAACCTGAAATGTAGTTAAATTGTTTATACTTTTATTTAAAACTAACAGGATACATAATGTTTACCTTATAGTTTTGTAACATCCTATCATATCTCCTATGATATATTTTAATTTAATTGTACTCTAAAGCTTTAAAAAGGCAAGTGTAATTGGTGTAGAAACAGGAAGTAGATGAAAATGGAAGGGTCATATGAGTCATTCTGGCCACAATCTTCCATCTTAACAAAGATAAATTCTTCAGTAATTGGTGAAATTCATTTGTCACTATGTCTAATTTCAATATGAATTAATTTTTATATTTTATGTGGAGATTTTATCAAGGATGAGGAATATGTCTACCTTAACAGAGGTTCCCCCAAGATTTTGAAGTAGGAGGCTGAGGAAAAATAATAGAATACCTGTATAAACCTGTGCCAGTTTGAATGTATTTTATCCCCCAAACACCATTATCTTTAATGTAATCTTGTGTGGGCAGATGGGCAGACCTATCAGTGTTAATTAGATTGTAATTCTTTGAGTGTTTCCATGGAGATGAGTCCCACCCAACTGTGGGTGATGTCTCTGATTGGATAATTTCCATGGAGGTGTTGGCCCGCCCATTGGTTGGGTCTGAATTAAATTACTGGAGCACTATATAAGATCAGACAAAAGGATTGAGCTTGCTATAGCCAAGAGGGACACTTTGAAGAAAGCCCAGGAGCTGCAGATGAGTTTGAAGATGGCCATTGAAAGCAACTCTTGCTCCAGAGAAGCTAAGAGAGGACAAATATCCCAAATGCAACTAAGAGTGACATTTTTGAGCAACTGCAGCCTAGAGAGGAACATCTTGGGAGAAAGCCATTTTGAAACCAGAACTTTGGAGCAGATGCCAGCCACGTGCCTTCCCAGCTAACAGAGGTTTTCCGGACACCATGGGCCATCCTCCAGTGAAGGTACCTGATTGTTGATGTGTTACCTTGGACACTTTATGGCCTTAAGACTGTAACTGTGTAACCAAATAAACCCCCTTTATAAAAGCCAGTCTATTTCTGATGTTTTACATTCTGGCAGCATTAGCAAACTAGAACAAAACCAAAAAAATATGATTAGAAGTTTAAACATACAAGTTCATGTGTTCTGTATGTATATAAGGCAAAGTTTTCCATCATGAGCGATGCTCTAATGCATATGTCTACTTCTCTCATGATTCCAAAAGATAAAGGGAAGTGTTATTTTTCTTATAGTTGTTTATATGAACAATACGCTCCTTTTTTATTCATTACCTTATTTATTTATTCTGGTACAATATTCTGAGTTTTGTTAGCTACCTTATGGGTTAACCTCTTTCCATTGTGCTATTATCCACCCTGTTTGAGAATCACTGAAATAGAGATTCAACAGAGCATAGTTGCAAAAGATATTGCCTTAATTTGCCTGTGAGGCTATAACATAGTACAACAGACAAGTTGGTTTAACTAATAGAAATTTATGATCCCATGATTTTGGAGGCTAGAAGTCTAAAGGTGTCAGCAGGGCCTTGCCCTTTTTTAAAGGGGAGAGTCCATTCCACAGGATGTGGGTATGATGAGAAGCAGCAATACATGGGCCTCCTTGGCTGGTGGTCACATAACTCAGTCTCTGTCTCCTCCACCATATGGCTGTCTCTGTCTTTGCCTCTCTGTGTCCAAATTTCCTCTCCATATAAGGATCCTAGTCACACTGGATGACAGCTCACTCTAGTCAAGTTTGATCTCATCCTAACTAATAACATCTTCACATATCCTTTTTATGGATAAGGTCACATTCTCAGGAGCTGGGGTTAGGGCTTGATCATGTCTTTTGGGGGACATAAGGCAATTGATAACAGGTAGGTAAGTGGACAGATACAAAGTCATCGCAAATCTAACATCCCTTTCAAGTTGCTGTGACTTTAGCTAACAAAACGTTTGGGGAATCTAAGAAATATATACTGGCTGTATCTTTTCACCTATATATTTTTCAGGCAGTTTATTTCAATGAAAGATAGCAATTTCATAAGTAGAACATTTAGTCATTCTTACTAAAAGCAAACCAGATGTGAGAAAGATAGTATTCTTAACAAAATCAGAAAAACAATCACAGTTCAGCCAAATAACTAGGAATCCTCATTCAAACAACTAAAAATAATTACTCATTTCTGAACATTGGGATTTTACTTGAGATTTATTCATGATCTTCACTTATTTCCTTTTAATAACTGCTTTCTGGCCTCCATTGTTTCTGATGATAAGTCAGCTGTTTTTCTTGCTGAGGTTCACTTGTATGAGATGACTCATGAATGAATTATTTTTCCATTTATGTTTGCAAGATTTTCTCTTTGTCTATTGCCTTCTACACTCTATGAAGTGACAAGCAGTGACTTTCTGAGTGTATCTTATTTAGAGTTAATTGAACTTTTCTCAGATATGTAGATCAGTGATTTCATCAAATTTGAGAAGTTTTTGGCCATAGTATCATCATATATATTCTTCTGCCCCACCCTTTCTTTCTCCTCTTCTTCTGGAATTCCCATGATAGGCAAACCGGTTTGGTGGTGTCTCGAAAGTCTCTGAACCTCTGTTCATTTTTTTTTTGTTCTTTTTATTTTTTGTTCTTCAGGTTGTATAAGTTTGATTTCAATCTTTTTTAATTTATTAAGATTTGATTTGTGGCCTAATATATGGCCTATCCTGGATACTGATCAATCTACAATTGAGAAAAACATGTATTCTGCTGTTGTTCAGTGGAATGTTCTGTATAGGTCTGTTTAGTGCAATTAACATATAGTATTCTCAAATCTTCAGTTTCCTTGCTTATTTTCTATTAGATAATCTATTAGTTTTTTAAGGTAATATATTGAGATCTCCAACTGTTATTGTAGAACAATCTATTTCTCCCTTCAATTCTGTCAATTTTTGCTTCATATATGAATTTTGGGGCACCTCTGTTAGGTACATATTTATTTATAATTTCTATATCTTCTCACTGTATTGAAACTTTAATCAATACATAATGACCTTCATTGCCTCTTGTAAACTTTTGTGACTCAAAGTATATGTTGTCTGACAATAATATAGACAAACCAGCCCAACTTTTGTGATTATTTTCATAGAATATCTTTTTCCATTTTTGAACTTTCATTCACTTTGTGTCTTTGTATCTGAAGAGAGATTCTTGTGGGCAGCATATAGATGGATCTTGTTTTTCATATCCAATCTGCCAATATTTGCCTTTTAATGGAGGAATTTAATCCATTTTCACTTAAGGTTATAACTGATAAGAAAGGGTTTACTTATGCTATTTTGCTATTTATTTTCCATATATCTTGTAAGATTTTTTTCCTTAGTTGTTCCATTACTGCCATTCTTGTATTTAGCTGATTTTTTTGTAGTTTACCATTTTAATACTCTTCTTCCCTTTTTTTCTATCTATTTTTAGTTATTTCCTTAGCAATTCAATTAATATCTGAAACTCATAACAACCTGGCTTGAATAATAAAAACAGTTTCAGTAATACAAATGCTCTACTATACATTTATTTCTCTTCTTCTTTATAGTATAATTTTCTCAGATTGCATCTTTATTTATTGTAACACCATTCACATTGATTTTAATTATTTTTCATATTTGACTTTAAAGTCATACAGAAGGCAAAAAGCAGTTACAACCCAAAAGGACATGAATAAAGGGTTTTATATGTATCTATGTAATTACCTTCACCAATATGTTTTATTTCTTCTTATGAATTTGAGTTACTGTCTGGTGTCCTTTTATTTTAGCCTGAAGGATTCAGAATTTTAGAGCATGTCTTCTGATAATGAAATCCTTCAGCAGCATTTATTTATCTGTAAATATCTGAATTTCTCTCTCATTCCTGGAGGATAATTTTTCCAGATAGAGAAATTTTGTTTGACAGTTTTTTATTAAGTTCTTTTAATGTGTCATTCCATTGCCTTCTAGTTTCCATTATTTCTGATGAGCTATCTGTGGTTAACCTTTTAGAGGATTAATTGTATATGACAATTTGCTTCCCTCTTGCTGCTTTCAAAGTTCTGTCTTTGATTTGGATTTTGAAAATTTTACTATATGCATCCTGTTATGGATTTTGTCAATCCTGCTTGGAGTTAGTTGAGCTTATGGGATGTGTACAGGTATGCCTCTGGGATGGATTCAGTTCCAGACAACCACCATAAAGCAAGTATCACAATTAAGTGAGTCTCATGAATTTTTTGCTTTCCCAGTGCATTTAAAAGATATGTTTACACTATACTATACTCTATTAAATGTGCATTAGCATTATTTCTTTAAAAAGCAATGTGCATAACTTAATTAAAAAATACTTTATTGCTAAAAAGTTCTCACCATCATCTGAGCCTTCAGTAAGTCATAATTTTTTTGGCTGGTGAAGGATATAACCTTGAGATTTCTGACTGCGGACTGATGAGGCTGGTGGCTGCTGAAAGTTGGGGTGGTTGTGGCAATTTTTTAAACTAAGATGGCAGTAAAATTGGCCACATTTATTGAGTCTTCCTTTTGTAAGAGACATCTCTGTAGCATGCAATGTTGTTTGATAACATTTTACCGCTAGGAAAACTTTCTTCAAAATTAGAGTTAATCCTATCAAACCCTGTCACTGCTTTATCAACTAAGTTGATGTAATTATCCTAACTCCTTTGTTGTCATTTTAACAATGTTCACAGTATCTTCAATAGAAGTAGATTCCATCTCAAGAAGCCACATGCCTTGTTCATCCAAAAGAAGCAACTCCTCATGAGTTTTATATTTCAGCAACTCAGTCACAATTTCAGCCTCCAATTCTACCTCTAGTTCTCTTGCATTTTCCAGCACATCTACATTGACCTCCTCCATGGAATTCTAGAACCTTTCAAAGTTATCCATGGGGGTTGGAATCAACTTCTTCCAGAATCCTGTTAATGTTGATATTTTTACCTCCTCCTCTGAATTATGAATGTTCTTCATGACATCAAGAAGGGTGAATCCTTTCCAGAAAGATTTCAGTTGACTTTGCTCAGATCCATCTCAAGAATCACTTATCTTTGGCAGCTATAACCTTATGAAATGTATTTCTTAAATCATAAAACTTTAAAGTCAAAATTATTCTTTGATCTATGGGCTAAAGAATGGATGCTGTGTTAGTATGCGTGAAAACAAAATTAATCTTGTTGCAAATCTCCATCAGACTCTTGGGTGACCAAGTGCATTGTTAATGAGCAGTAATATTTTGAAAGGAATTTTTTTTTTCTGAGCAGTAGGTCTCAACAATGGGCTTAAAATATTTAATAAACAGATGTGCTTTGTTGTTCCATTTATAGAACCCAAGCAGAGTAGATTTAGCATAATTCTTAAAAGCCCTAGGATTTGGGGAATGGTAAATGAGTGTTGACTTCACCATCTGCATTAGCCCCTAACAAGAAAGTCAGCCTGTCCTTTGAAGCTTCGAATAAAGGCACTGGCTTCTCCTCTCTAGATGTGAAAGTCTTAGATGACATTTTACAGTATAAGGCTGTTTCATCTATATTGAAAATCTGTTGTTTAGTGCAACCACCTTCATCTGTTTCTTAGTAGATCTTCTGGATAACCTGCTACAATGTCTACATCAGCCCTTCTGCTTCACTATGAACTTAGATGTTATGGAGATGGCTTCTTTCCTTAAACCTCATGAACAAACCCCTGCTAGCTTCAAATTTTTCTTCTGCAGCTTCCTCATATTTTTCAGTCTCCATAGACTTTCACAGAATTGAAAAGTGTTAGAGCCTTGTTCTGGAATAGACTTTGGCTTAAGATAATGTTGTGGTTGGTTTCATCTTCTATCCAGACCATTAAAACTTTCTCCGTATCAGCAATAAGACTGTTGCACTTTCTTATCATTCATGTATTCACTGGAGTAGCATTTTAATTTCTTTCAATAACTTTTCCTTTGCCTTCAAAATATGACTGTTCAGTGCAAGAAGCCTAGCTTTCAGTCCATCTTGGCTTTCAACAAGCCTTCCTCACTAAACTTAATCATTTCAAGCTTTCGATTTAAAGTGAGAGATATGTGATTCTTCCTTTCACTTTAAGAATTAGAGGCCACTGTAGAGTTAATAATTGGCTTAATGTCAATATTGTTGCCTCTCACGGAATAGAGAACCCTGAGGACAAGGAGCAAAATGTAGGAACAGCTGATGATTTGAGCAGTCAGCACACACATTTATTAAGTAGGTTTACCATCTTATATTGGCATGGTTCATGGCACCCCTAAATAATTACAATACAACATCAAAAATTACAAATCACCAATCATCACAAAATGTACAAGAATATTGAAAACATTTTAAATATCACAAGAATTAGCAAAATGTGACACAGAGACACAAAGTGAGCACCTGTTGTTGGAGAATGGTACCAATAAACTTGCCTATGCAGGGTTGCCACAGATCTTCAATCGGTAATAAAAGCAATAAAGCAAAAACAAAATAAAGAAGAAAACACTAAAATGAAGTATGTATGAATATTCATGCCTTTCATCAAATTTGGGAGGTTTTTGCCTTTATTTCTTTCAATATTTTTCTACTCCTGTCTATCCTCTTTTGTCTTTCTGGGATACTACAATGCATATGTTGGTATGCTTGATGGTGTTCCACAGGCCAATCTGCCTGTGTTCATTTTTCTTCATTATTTTCCATTGTTTCTTCTCCTCACATTGGATAATTTCAAATATCTTATTTTCAAGTTCCATGATCCTTTCTTCTGCCTGCTCAAATCTGCTGTGGAGTCTCTCTATTAGTTTTCCACTTCAATAATTGTATTTTCCAGCTCCAGAATTTCTGTTTTGCTTTATTGTAATTTCTATCTATTTATTTATTTTCCTGTTATTCTTTAGTTATTTGTCCATGGTTCCATCACTGAATATATTTAAGACAGTTGATTTGACATCTTTGACAAATAGTTCCATGCATTAAATTCCTCAGGAAGGGTTCCTTTCAAATTCTCTTTTTTTTTTTTTTCCTCAGAATGGGGTACAATTTCCTGTCTCTTCATGTGTTTTGCAAATTTCTTCTGAGAACTGGACATTCTAATTACTATGTTGTATTAACTCTGGAAACACAACTCTCCTCCTTTTTTGTGATTGCTGGTTTTCTTCTGATTGAGTATTGGAGCCATCTTGTGTGACTATTCCAAACTTTTGTTGTTACCAAACAAGGAAAAGAAAAATAAAGAAGAAAGCACTATCTCTTTAAGGCCCCTTTGCCATTTCTGCCTGTGGGAATTGAAACAATGACCATTCACCATGCCAGGCCCCTGGCAATCAAAAGAAGTAATTGTCCATCAAATCACCCACCCATGGTTTTGGAGGGCATATTTCTTATTGCTCACTCTGGCACAAGTAAGCCACACTAGGAGTGAAAAAGGGTCTTCTGTTCCCACAGTTGTCTGCCATGTCATTGAAGAATAGAGGATAATAGCTGTTTCACAGAAGGTGAAATTCACTGATACATACAGAAATTTACCAACCTCTTCACCAGTATTCCCTTGATGCTGTAAGTATACTATTAGACTACAGAACTCCAAAACAGTTGGTCCAGACCATTCTGCCAGATCAATAGTTACTTTGGCAGAGGGATCAATTCCTGGAGCTTTCTACTCTACTATCTTACATTCCACAATCTTCCCATAATTTTCCCACAATTTCCCCAACAGTGATATGATTTAAATAGTTGCATAGTATTACATTGAATGAATTAGTAATAGTTTATTCAACCATTCCCTTCTATTGGAGATTTGTTATTTTCCAAATTTTTATGCATATAAATATCACTACAAACAATGCTCTTTCATTAAAAATAATTGTATCCAATTATTTCATGGTCATTTTAACTGAAGAAACCTTTTTGCTGTACAATGTTTTCAGATGACTTTTTGAGACTTTCTTTAGAGGCAATCCTATATATAAATACCAATACCCATATCTGCCTCTTCCTGATATTTATATCTCATTTATTATTCCAGTATTATTCAGTTGGCTATGTCTTCTAAAGCAAAACAGTGTGTAATGGTTATAGCAGTCATTCTTGTTTTGTTTCTGAATTTATTGGAAATGATCAAATGCTGTTTCATTAATTAGATTTATTAATTAAACTTTCCTTATAATATAAAAGTCATGCTTTTATTCTTAAGTTAAGGAACATTGTTATGAAGAATGCCATGTCTTTTCCAAGATTTTTAAACATAGAAATATTTTCTCTCCCTTTTGCTCTTAAATATGATGTAAAAATTGAAATACTATAATTTATATTAAAATATTCTAGTTCACTTGTCATTTTCTTTTAATTTATGGACATGCTTTACTTATGAATATCCATATGTGTGCATATGTGTGTGCATGCAGATGTATGTGAAATAGTGTGTGATGGCTGACATTTTTCAAATTTGATATTACTTATATATTACTATATAAAATGAATAGTCTCTCAATGTGAGGAGCTTCTTTAACTCTTTAACAATACTTCAACTGCTTTAAAACTGTCTTTTCCTGATTTTTTAAATTCAGTTTTATTGATACATATTCACATACCCTACAATCATCCACAGTGCATAATGAATTGTTCAAAGTACCATCATATATATACTTGTGCATTCATCACCACAATCAACTTTGAACATTTTCATTACTCTAAAAAAAAAAAAAGAATAAAAACACAAGTAAAAAAGAACTTCGAAAACATCCCATACCCCCCATTCCCCTTATTCATTTAATTTTTGTCCCCATTTTTCTACTCATCTGTTCATACCCTGGATAAAGGGAATATGAGCTATAAGTTTTTCAGATTCACACAGTCACACATTGTAAGCTATATAGTTATACAATCTTGTTCAATAATCAAGACTACTGGGTTGCAGTTCAAGAGTTTCAGGTATTTACTTCTATCTATTCCAGAACACTAAAAACTATAAAGGTGTATATATATATGTATGTATATGGCATAAGAATAACTTCCAGAATGATCTCTCGACTCCATTTGAAATCTCTCAGTCACTGAAACTTTATTTTGTTTCATTTCTCTTCCCTCTATTGGTCAAGGTTTTTTCAATCCCACAATGCCAGGTCCAGACTCAACTCCAGGAGTCATGTTCCATGTTGCTAGGGAGATTTACATGTGTCTCAGGTAGGGGGGAGAGCAGTGAGTTTACCTGCTGAGTGGGTTTAGAGAGAGGGGCCACATATGAGCAACAAAAAATATTCTCTGGGGGAGTCTCTTACGCACAATTATAAGTAGGCTTAGCCTCCCCTTTGCAGTAACAAGTTTAATAAGGGTAAGCCCTGAGATTGAGGGCTCAGCCTTCTAAACTGGTAGTTCTCAGTGCTTGTAAAGTTTAATATTTCAACCTTTTCCCCCTGTCCCTCAGGGGGGCTTTGCAAATGCATTTTTATCCTCTGCCCAAATTACTTTAGGATGTATTAGAGTTTCACATTAACCTGTACAAACCAACTAGATATAACTCCTTATTCAAAGTTCCATGTAATTATGGTGTTTGAGTAAACTGACCACACATGTTAAATTTTCTGGTGTGCCATGAAAAATATTGATTTCACATCAAATTGACACATCTTCCTTTGGTCTCACACAAAATTTTAAAACACAGTCAATATCATCTTTTACCCTTTAGTCTGACCTGCCTTGATCCTAACCAGATCCACTTCATTCGTATCTCTAATTGAAATCTGAGCTCTTTTCAGCTTTTTTAACAGTTGCTTTATGGATAATACTGACATTCATACCTGCCAAACTCTAGCTCTGAGTCTTGGATGTCACATAGATACTTGAAGTTCTAGGGCCAGACCAGATTATATAAAAAGAACTCAGAATCTCAGAATTTAGGGATAACCATTACAATTTAGGAATAAATGTTATTGCTGTAACAGCTTACAATCTAGGGACTTTTACAATAAGCCTTTCCCTGATAACCTGTGCCCTAAGATTCAATTCTCAGAGTTTGCAAATTATAGTTAGTCCATATTAGTGAGGCAGTAGAATGCTTGTCTTTTTGGTTCTGGCTTATTTCACTCAAAATGTCCTGGAGACCCATCCACTTAGTTGAATGTCTCACAACTTCATTCCTTCTTGCAGCCCTCAATATTCAATTGTATGCATACATCACAGTTCACCATTCTTTTCTTCAGTTGATGTACCATAAGGCCACCTCCATCCATTGCAAATTGTGAATACTGCCACCATAAACACCAGTGTGCAAATGTCCACTCATATCCCTGCTCTCAATTCTTTCAAGTATATAACCAATATTGAGGTTGCAGGACCATATGGCAACCCCATACTTAGCTTCTTGTGGAACCACCACACTGCCCTCCAGATGAGTTGTACCATTCTACTTCCCCACCAGCAGTGATTAAGTACATCCCTCTCTCCACATTTTCTCCTGCATTTGTATTCCTCTGTTAATTTTCCCCTGCAATTTTATAGAGACATATTCACATACCATACAATCATCCACAAGGTACAACCAATGATTCACAGTATCATCATATATTTGTGCACATATCACCACAATCAAATGTTTAACACATTCATTACTACAAAATATTAAAATATGAATAATAAAAAGGATAAAATAAAAAATAAAAATTAAATTAAATAAATTTAAAGGTCAAACAATACACCACCACTAAGATTCCTATACCACTTTCTTACTTCCCTTATATCCCCCTCTTATAGACATTTAACTTTGGTATATTGCCTTTGTTACAATTAATGGAAACATATTACAATGTCGCTGCTAACTATATACTCTAGTTTTCTTTGATTATATTTTCCCCAATACCATCCCATACTCAACAACTTGAAAAGTGACGGTCATTTGTTTTCCCCCATCAAAAACATTTTTATATTTGTACATGTAATCACCATCATTGACCACTCTAGATTTCACTAAGATCTAGAGTCCCAGTCTTTATCTTCTATCTTTCCTTCTCAGTGCCATACATGTCCCTGGCTTTCCTCTTTCAACTTTACTCACAGTCATCTTTGTTCAGTGTACTTACAATATTGTGCTACTATCACACAGTATTGTGATATCCATTTCTGTATCTGTAAAATCAATCCTGTTAAACATTCTGTACTCCTTCAGCATCAAATGCCCGATCTATACCCTTTCTATCTCCTGATAAACTGTGTTCTCAGCTTTAACTCTCAGAGTTTGCTCATTAATGTTATTTCATTTTAGTGAGAACATACAGTATTTGTCCTTGTGTTTTTGGCTACTTTCACTCAACATAATGTTCTCAAGGTTCATCCATGTTGTATTTCTGTCACTTTATTCTGTCTTATAGCTGCATAATATTCCATCATATGTATATCCCACAGTTTATTTATCCTCTCATCTGTTGATGGACATTTGGGTTGTTCCCATCTTTTGGCAATTGTGAATAAGGATGCTATAAACATTGGCTTATAAATTTCCATTTGTGTCATAGCTTTCAGTTCCTCTGAGTATATACTTAGCAATTGAATTGCTGGATCATATGGCAATTCTATTCTTAGTGTCCTGAAGAATAACCATACTGCCTTCCAGAGTGACTGCACCATTCTACGTTCCCACCAACAGTAAGTGTGGCTCTTTCTCCCCATCTTCTCCAGCAGTTGTAATTTTCTGGGTTTTTTGTTTTGTTTTGTTTTGTTTTTGTGTGTGTGTAATGGCCATTCTATTAGGTGTGTGATGATATCTCATTGTGGTTTTCATTTGCATTTCCTTAATAGTCACCGAAGTTGAGCATCTTTTAATATGTTTTTGAACCATTTGTATTTACTCATCAGAGAATTGTCTACTCATGTATTTTGACCTTTTTTTTAATTGGGTTGTTTGTCTTTTTGTTGTTGAGTTGTAGGATCTCTTTATATATTCTGGATAGTAAACCCTTATCTGATATATGGTTTCCAATTATTGTCTCCCAATGCATAGGGTGCCATTTTACTTTTCTGACAAAGTCCTTTGATGTACAAAAGTGTTTAATTTCTTCTTTCATTGCTTGTGCTTTGGGTGTAAAGTCTAGGAAACCACCTCCTATCACAAGATCTTTAAGATATTTCCCAATTTTTTTCTAAAAGTTTTATGATCTTAGCTCTAATGTTTAGGTCTTTGATACATTTCCAGTTCATTTTTGTATAAGTTGTGAGATAGGAGTCCTCTTTCATTCTTTTGGATATGGATATCCAGGTCTCCAAACACCATTTATTGAAGAGCCTGTTCTGTCCCAGTTGGGATAGCTTAACTGCCTTATCAAAGATCAATTGTCCATAGATGAGATGATCTATTTCTGAACTCTCAATTCAATTCCATTGGTAACTATATGTGTCTTTATGCCAGTACCATGCTGTTTTGACCACTATAGCTTTGTAATAGGCTTCAAGGTCAGGTATTGCAAGACCTCCCACCTCATCCCTCTTTCTTAAGATATTTTTGGCTATTCAAGGCAACTTGCCCTTTCAAATAAATTTGGTTATTGATTTTTCTATTTCTGCAAAGTAATTTGTTGGAATTTTGATTGCTATTGCATTGAATGTATAAATCAATTTAGGTAGAATTGATATCCTAGCTATATTTAGCCTTCCAATCCATGAACACAGTATGTTCTTCCATTTTTTAAGTCCTGTTTGATTTATTTTAGCAATTTCTTGTAGTTTTCTGTGTATAGGTCTTTTGTGGCCTTGATTAAGTTTATTTCTAGAAACTTGATGCTTTGGCTTGCTATTTTAAATGGAATTTTTTTCTTGATTTCCTCCTCATGTTGCTCATTACTGGTGTATATGGACACTACTGATTTTCACGTGTTGATCTTGCAGCCTGCCACTTTGCTGTTTTCCTTGATTAGTTCTGGTAGATTTAGTGTAGATTTTTCTATAGAATTATGTCATCTGCAAACAGTGGAAGTTTTACTTCTTCGTCTCCACTTTGGATGCCTTTTATTTTTGTTTCTTGCCTAATTGCTCTAGCTAGAACTTCAAGCACAATTTTGAATATCACTGGTGACAGTGGGCATCTTATCTTGTTCCTGACCTTAGAGGGAAAGCTTTAGTCTTTCCCCATTGAGTATGGTGTTATCTGTGGGTTTTTCATATATTGCCTGTTTCATTTGAGAAAGGTCCCTTCTATTTCTATCCTTTTGACTGTTTTCATCATGAAAGAATGTTGAATTTTATCAAATGCCCTTTTTTTTATTGATCTAGATGATCATGTGGTTTTTCTGTTTTGATTTATTGATGTGGTGTATTACAATAATTGATTCTCTTGTGTTGAACCAGCCTTGCATACCTGGAATAAATACCAACTGATCATGGTGTATAATTCTTTTAATGTGCTGCTGGATTCAATTTGTAAGTATATTATTAAGGATTTTTGCATCTATATTCATTAAGGAGATTGATCTATAATTTTCTTTTCTTGTAGTATCTTTGTCTGGCTTTGATATTATGGTGGTGTTGGCTTCAAAGAATGAATTAGGTAGCTTTCCCTCTTCTCCAATTATTTTGAAGAGTTTGAGCAGGATTGTTGCTTATTCTTTCTTGAATTCTTCGTAGAATTCACATGTGAAGCCATCTGATCATGGATTTTTCTTTTTTGGGAGCTCTCTGATCACTGATTCAGTCCCATTACTTGTTATTGATTTGTTGGGGTCATCTATTTCTTCTTGGGTCAATGACGGTTGCCCATGCTTTTCTAGGAAGTCATCCATTTCATCTAGGTTTTCTAGTTTCTTAGCATATAGTTGCTCATAGTATCCTCTCATTATCCCCCTTATAGCTGCAGGTCCAATGATTATGTGTCCCCTTTACAATTTCTGATACTGCTTATTTGCATCATCATCATCTCTCTCTCTCTGTATATATATACATATACATATACATATACATATACATATACATATATATATTAGTCTAGCTAAGGATCTACTGGTTTTGTTGATTCTCTATTGTTTTTGTGTTCCGAAGTTTGTTTTTTCTGCCCTCACCTTTGTTATTTCTTTCCTTCTGTTTGCTTTGGGGTAGTTTGCTCTTCTTTCTCTATTTCATCCAGGTAAGCAGTTAATTCCTTGATTTTTGCTCTTTCTTCTTTTTTAATACAGGTATTCAGAGCAATACATTTCCCTCTCAGCATAACCTTTGCTGCATCCCATAAGTTTTGATATGTTGTCTTAATTGTCATTTGCCTTGAGATATTTACTAATTTCTCTTGTAGTTTCCTTCTTGACCCAGTGGTTGTTTAAGTGTGTGTTGCTCAACTTCCATATATTTGTGAATTTTCTAGCCTTCTGCCTGCTATTTATTTCCAACTTCATTCCATTATAATCTGAAAAAGTGTTTTCTATAATATCAATATTTTTAAATTTATTGAGACTTGCTTTGTAATCAACATATGATCTATCCTGGAGATTGTTCCATGTGCACTTGAGAAAAATGTGTATCCTGCTGTTGTGGGATGTGGGGTTCTATAAACATCTAAATCTATTTCATTTATCATAGAGATCAACATCTCTGTTTCCTTATTGATTCTTTGTCTATATGTTCTATCCACTGATGAGAACAGTGTATTGAAGTCTCCAACTACTATTGTAGAGGTGTCTTCTTTCTTCAGTGTTATCACTGTTTGCCTCATGTATTTTCAGGTGCTCTTTGTTGTATAAATATTTATGATTGCTAGTCTTCTTGAGGAATTGTTCCTTTTATTAGTGTAGAGTTACCTTCTAAATTTGAAATTCTAATTTGTTTGGTATTAGTATAGCTACCCCTGCTCTTTCCTGGTTGTTGTCTGCAAGAAATATCTTTTTCCAACCTTTTACTTTCATCTTATTTTTGTCCTTGTGTCTTAGATGATCTCTTGTAGACAGCATAAGGTTGGGCCCTGTTTTTATTCCATTTTACCAGTCTATGTCTTTTGATTGGGGAGTTTAATCAATTAACATTCAATGTTATTACTGTAAAGGCAGTACTGTCTTCCACCATTTTGTCTTTTGGATTTTATATGTCATACTTTATTTTTTTCTCTCTTTCCTTTTATCCTTCTTGATAGTCTTAATTTCTAGACTCTTCTCTATACCTTTCTCTCTTGTCTTTTCCTATCAACCTCTAGCACTCACTTTAGTATTTCTTGTACAGGAGGTTTCTTGTTCACAAACTCTCTCAGTGTCCATTTTTCAGAAAATATTTTAAATTCTCCCTCATTTTTGAAGGATTGTTTTGCCAAATATAGAATACTTGGCTGGCAGTTTTTCCCTTTAACCTTCCTAATTATAGCATACCATTGCCTTCTCACCTCCACGGTTTCTGCTGAGAAACCTGCACATTATCTTATCAAGCTTTCCTTGTATGTTGTGGCTCACTTTTCTCTTCTACTTTCAGGATTCTTTCTTTACCTTTTACATTTTAAATCTGATTAGTAATTTTCTTGTGGTAGGTCTATTCAGGTCTATTCTGTTTGGTGTAAGCTGTGCTTCTTGGATCTGTAATTTTATGTCTTTCATAAGGGATGAGAAATTTTCAATGATTATTACCACCATTATTATTTCTGCCCCTTTTCCCTTCTCTTCTCCTTCTGGGATACCCATAGCATGTATATTCATGCACTTCATGCTGTCATTTGATTCCCTGAGACCTTGCTCATATTTTTCCATTCTTTTACCTTTCTGTTCCTTTGTGTGTAGGATTTCAGATGTTTTGTCTTCTAGTTCACTTATCCTTTCTTTTGCCTCATGAAATCTGGTGTCGTAAGTGTCCACTGTGTTTTTCATCTCTTCTATTGTGACTTTCATTACCATAAGTTCTGCCATTTGTTTTTTCAAACTGTTGAGTTCCTCTTTATAGTCATCCAGTGTCTTCTTTATATCTTTCATCCCTTTTGCCATATCTTTCCTCAGCTCATTGATTTGATTTTTGAATTGATTTAGCATATTTGTTTGGAAACCTTTAATTAGTTGTTTCAACTCCTGTATTTCATTTGAAGTGTTAGTTTGTTCTTTTGATTGGGCCATTTCTTCATTTTTCCTAGTGTAACTCATAATCTTTTGTTGATATCTAGGCATTGGTTTCCTTGATTATTTTATTCTAGAGGTCATTTTCACTCCTTTACTTTGGGTTTTCCTGTTCATTGGCCCAGTTCCATATTTGTTCTTTGGCATTCAGTTCAACTTATACTCAACATTTAACATAGGTTCTGTTTAACTTATCAGAGCTTTTTAGCCCTTGTGTTTCTGGTTCTTGCCTTGCTTCTATGCCTCTCTCACTGGCCAGTTGCCAGATTAGTTCTGCCTCCCAATATTCCCCTATAACCAGGCAGCCTGAGTGTTGGGGGGGTAGGCACTGGGCAAGTTCTCTGTGTCTGGGTAAAACAAGTCTGGTTCCCAGTGATATTACATTTTTTCCAGCCAGCAAGCCCTGGGATTTTTTTTAGAGCACTGCTTTAACTGTTGGTTCATCCATATTTCTCAACTCAAACAGGGCTTTTTTCCCTGGCAGGGTGTGTTGACCAATTCCACTGGGCCTGGAATAAGGTCCACAGAGGTTCTGAGAAGTCCTAGAATTCCCTTACTCTTTCTGGTTGTCAAACAGATGGTGCTATTTGGTGACTTAAGTGTCCTCAGAAGGTTTTTACCTTCTGGATCTGAGGCTGTGTCTGACCAGGTGAGGCTGAATTACTTCTTGGAGCTCAGCTATATCTGACTGGGGTGGGGTGGGGATGAATTAACTGTTTTAGCCTGGCTGTGTCAAGCTGGGCAGGGCTGAAGTACCTCTTATATCCCAGGTGAATCTGATTGGGTGGGGCTAAATTACTCTTAGCTCAGTCTAGCTAGGTTGGGCTCAATTATCTCTTGGAGCCCAGCTGAGTCTGGTTGGGTGGTGCTGAATTGCCTCCTGGTGCCCCTGTCTGACTGGACATGGCTGAAGCTGCAAGTTTCCTGCACCTTCACTTTGCTGAGTAAAGTCGGACTCAATGTAAAGCTATGTCCCCTACTCCCGCTGTGGCAGTAGACTCCCCCAGCACCATAGTTTTAGCCATCCCTAGGCAAGTATTGGGCCACCAGCTACTATATTCCTCAAGGGTTGGGGAAGAGCTTTCAGATTCAGGGCTAGAAAGGGCCTCTGCCCACTTTTTCTCAGACTCTTTGTCCCTCATTAATCCGGGCCTTGAAATGTCCTCCCATATACCCCAGATATCCAAACAATGGGGATCTGTCTCACTGCTATGAGCAATATCTTAGTCTATGTCCCTGGTGGGAGGAGAGAGGAAACCTAACTGCTGGTTCTGTGTTGATTCCGTGTTACACATGACCAAGTGATGGGGAGGGGAGAGGACCCACTGGTCTGGAATGGATTTCTCCCAACTTGTATCATTCTTCTTTATTTCAGCATCTGTAGGGTCCTTTTCCCATCCATACCCTCCTCCAGAGTTTTGAACAAGTCAAGGTTATCTCCATTTTTTGCTGAATATCTGGGGAAGTTTTTGGCAGCTGTTTACATCACCATGTTGATGACATCACCTCTTTTCCCTGAATTAAAAAAAAAAAATTCTCAGACTTCCATCTCAATTTCTTCCATGAGAGGTTAGTTAATTTTAATTGGATGTTCTTATGAAAGCATGCATTTTAAATATTATAATTCTCTAGCATTAAGTTGTAGCTTATAATTTTCTAAAAATAAAACATATTTTAGTCAGAAATTATTTTCATGTTATTTATGCTGTGTTTTTGTGTTTACTATAATCATTCCAAATTTTTGTAAATTTTATTGGTGTCTTCAAAGTACAAGCCCATAGTTTATCTTGCAATGCTACTCATTTTTTGTTTCTGAAATTATATTTCTACATTGAAAGTTATTTCTCTTACTTTTCATTCATTTTTATTCTTCATAATTATGAGAATTGTGATGATGATACTTCATACAATAAATCCAAAGCTCTCATATTCACTTAATATTCCAGTGCCTATTGAGCACTTGTATAGCATACAGGAAGAACTTAATAAATATTAAATTGCTTATATAATTCAGTTTTAAGAATATGTGTTGGAAAAGTCATGAAGAGAATATTGGAAACCAATCTGGAAGAGGAGTGGAAGAGGTCTGTGAAAGACATTTCAATGCTTAAAATGTATTCTGTTGAAAATCATTATATTTTATTGTTTATTGTTAACAATTATATTGCTAGACAAAAACCTATTTTGAAAGCCAGAAGTAAATAAGCAATATTTTTAAACTTCAAAATTTGAAAGAATAATTTTATTTTTTTTTCCTTAATCTATTTCCTCTGATCCTGCTCCAGGATTTAGTGAACATAATTGAATTTTAGACCCAGTTAATTACTTTTATATTCTGTGTATTCTCATTGAATACTCCTTTTAGTTTGTATTTTGTTTGTAACCATAGTAAAGAAAAGGCTTTTAAACACTTTTACTTTATTGATCTTTATTAACCTACTTCATTCCTACTATTTAGTTATTGATTTTAATTAACCCTTGTTTATCAAGATTGTTTCTTCAAATTTCTTTTGGCTTTTTAAAGGTTGATATTCTATCTGAATCCTTTCATGCCATATATATATATATATATATATATATATATATATATATATATATATATGTATTTTTTTCTCGCCAAAAGAAACCAATTCCATATCATGTGTAAAATTCCGAGATCACAATTTTTGCCTTTAAAAGTGTGTATATTTTTCAGCAATGCTTTCAAAAGAAGCCATTGTGGTACGGAAAATTTGGTACAGAATATTTTTAAGCCAGTCTCACTTTTCCTGTAAATTTTTCAAGTATCATGTGTCTATGTGTGGTTGAGGAGATTGTTATATAGGTATAAGATTACATAAGAGGTGTTGTGGAAGATTAATGGGTGGGAAGCAGATATGTCATGCTCTAGTCCAGTTTTACTAAAGCTCAATATAAGGTAAATTAAAAATCATTCCAGCTAAAACAAAGTTATACCAGATGTTCTTAGTTTGTGTGGTGAGCCAAACTTTAAGATGGTTCCCATCATTTCCAATCCTTAGTCTTCATGCCTTTGTTTAACTCCAGCTCTCAGTCCTCTTTCCTGTTACATCTTGTTTAAAGTAGAACTTTACCGATTATAGCTATATATATATATATATAGGAGTGCTGTGGATAAAAGATCTATGCAGCTTCTCCTACTTGGCTTCTCTTGCAAATGAGAGAAGTGTCACGTCATCTGATTCCCATCACAAATGATAGGAACGTCTTCTGTTTGTCCTTGATTTCTGTTGCAAATGATAGGAATGTCTTGCAATGTTTGTATTTGATTCCTGTCGCAAATGCTAGGAACATCCTACCTTTTCACAATCCAGCTCTCAGTACATTTAACTCCCAAGGCCAGGCTTATCCATTATCAGCATGCCTGCTGATTTTTGTTTCTTACAAGTTCAGCACATCCTACCTCCCTTCCTGCCTCCTTTCTTGGCTTCCCAATCAGCCTTGATTGCCAGCATGTCTTCCTACCCTGAAAATCTCAATAAAAGCTGAGATAAGCATTGCTCAGGGAGAACACTCTCCCTTGGGCTGTTCTCACTCTTGCAACTTGTGATTCAGTCTCAAATTATTTTCCGTGTCACCGTGAGTCCGGCTGGTCCAGCTCATATGTATATATGTGCAAACTACTCTATGCTCAGCTACTAGAGATTTCCAGCATCCCTCTACCCTACCCATTGTGTACTATGTGGTTCTATATCTACTGGGATAAAATGCATCAATGTTAGTACATATTCTACTGTGATACTGCTATTTTATGGAAACTGATGTCTCAACAAATACAACCTGGCAGGCTGTAAAATAAATAACAACTAATTGGGAAAGTTGCTTAATTTTCTGGATGACTTCCCATAGACATTTCTGAAACATGAGACATCTATATGGGTAAAATCAAAGTCTCCTCTTTTACTTCTAAATAGGAATGCTCACTTGCTTTATATTTATGGGTCACCTATTAATTTTACCTTTTATTCCAATATTTTAATCTCATGTTCATTTGAAAATTTTCTAGAAGTGACAGTATTTTTTAAACAATTTTTTATTAATTCATTCAAAAACAATTATTTTGTCAGTACCATATGCCAATAATTTTATATTTTAAGAAATGAGATACAGAGATAAAATATCAGTACAATATACTGTACACTCAGATGGTAGAGGTATTCAGATCAAAGAATCCATATCAGACTCGGAGTCAGTGAAGATTTCCTGAAGAATCAGTGAAAGGGGATGAAATTTCAAGGATGGGTAGAATGCAATTTTATTTGTATACTTAAGAATGAGGTTCAGAGTCCTGGAGACTGAGTAATAATAACTAGTTAAAAGGAACACTATGTCCAAAAGCCTAGATATGTGAGATAACGGAAGATAATCAAACATGTTACTGCAATTAAAGGGCACATGTGGTAAGACTAGAAATACATAGGACCATATTATAAAATCTAGGTATTTCTAGGTGATGCACACTGGGACATGACAGTGCACCTCCCTTTTTATAAGATTAATATAGCTCTAAAATGATCAGAGGATTTTATCTGTGTTTTATAAATCAGTAAAAAATAACAAGCTACCATTGATAAATGTAGTCAAGTTTAACCATTATCCAGAAACAAGGCAAAAAGGAAGAGGCAACTTCTTTGCAACTGATTTTTATTTTTATTTCAAAACTAGAGAAGTTTTTTCCCATGCTCTTATGTGCATGAATATTAGGTAAGAAACTAGGTGTTAGAACGTATGAAGTAGAAATATAGACATCAGAGTGTTATAAACATCAATGGTATCCGTATATTATTTTTTGAAATACCTCACATCCTATAAAGCTAACATACAATATAGTACTATTTAAAGAATATTAGCAAAATATATACCTTAGACTCACCTTCTGTTTCGTAAACAATACTGTATGTAATCATTAAAGTTACTGTGTACCACTTCCAATTTATTTTGTTAATAAATTTCCATTACTTTGTTATTTCATGATATTATTGAAAATAGACTTTGTTACATTCATTTTCCAAATGTTTTCTCTTCATACAAGGCATAAAATTGAGGTTTGCCCATTGATATTCTATCCTTCAACCTTGCTACCTTTACTTTGTTAAGTAAGCTTTTTATTTGAGAAAATTGTCAATTCATATACAGTTTTAAGAAATAATTCACAGTGGCCCAATATATCTTTTACCCAGTATTCTCATTGATATCATCTCTCAAAACTATAGTACCATATCACAACCAAGATATTGACATTGAACACAATCAAGATACAGAACATTCCATCATGACAAGGTGTCTTTCTAAGCTACATCCACTTCCTTCTCCCCACACTGCCCTGTTCCTTAACACCTAGCAACCTCTAATTGCTTCACCATTTCCATAATTTTGTCACTTCAAGAATGCTACATTAGTGGGATCATATAAAATGGAACATATGGGGATTTTTTTTTTTTTTTTACTTAGCATAACTCCCTGGAGATTCACATTTGTCAGACTTTTTCAATTGTATGATCTTTTCAAACAACTGACTTTTTGTTTTGTTAATGCTATTGCTTATTGTTTTGTTTTGTTTTGTTTTCTATTTCATTTATTTCTGCTCTAATATTTCTTATTTATTTCCTTCTGTTTGCTTTGTGCTTAGTTTGCTGTTTGCTTTTCTAATTCCTACAGAGGTGCAGTTAAGCTCTCAAGATTAAATCAAGTTAAATCTCTTGATTTTAACTCCTTCTACTTTTTCATTCGTTAGCATTAAGTGCTACAAATTTCCCTCTCAGAACTTCTTTTGCTGCATCCCACAAATTTTGTTCTGTGTTCTCATTCATATTTGTCTCAAAGTATTTACTGATTCCCCTTGCAATTTCTTCTTTGACACACTGATTTCATTTGAGTCTGTTATTTAGCATTGATATTTTTGTGGATTTTCCAGTTCTCTGCCTGTTACTGATTTGCACCTTCATTCTTTTATGGCCATGGAAGATGCTATGTATAATTACAGTCTTTTTAAATTTAACAATACTTGCTTTGTGACACAACTTATGGTCTATCTGGGGAAAGATTCATGTGAACTTGAGAATGTATATCCTGATGTTTTGTTTTGTAATGTTCTACATATATCCATGAGGTATAGTTCATTTATTATATGATTCAAGGTATTTTTTTCCTTATTTGTCTTCTGTGTCTATGTTTTATCTATTAATGAGAGTGGTTTATTGAAGACTCCTACTATTTTTGTAGAGATGTCCATTGATTTAGTTCTATATCCATACTTTCTTTCATATCCTTGAATTGATTTAGGACATTTGTTCAAATTTCTTTGATTAGTTTTTCCAAATTCTGCATCTCCTATGACATTTCCATTTGTCCCCTTGACTGAACTGTATATCCCTATTTCTTAGTATGGTATAATTTTTTGCTGATGTATAGATAACCGATTATCTGGATGCACTAACATGAATGTCAGATTCTCCTTCTTGTCTAGGGTTTTATTGTTAATTAGCTTTGTGTTAAGACTCTTTTTTCATGCTTAGTCCAACTTATTCTGGACCTTTTGAGTAGCCCATGTTTATTCAGATTTTTCTCAGTTCTTCATCTGATTCTTGCCCTGAATCTGTGGTACATTTTTTAAGATTGCAATTTTTGTGCAACTATATCACCTCCAGGAGAAATCTGCCATTCTTCAGTACTTTCTCCAGGAGTTTTGATATGTTCTGTTTGGCTTTGTGCAGAATTTTCTCCCTAGTTCCTATGATTTGTTTAAATTTGGTCCCTCAGTCTGTGCCTCCTTTTCCTTATATGTTTCAGTTGTGGGACCCATTTTGTTTTACAGCAGCTCAATTTTCACCCCTTGTATTTTTTTTTAATTTAAGTTTATTGAAATTGTTCATATACCATACAGTTATCCAAAGATCCAAAGTACATAATCAGTTGCCCACAGTACCATAATACAGCAATGCATCCATCACAATTACTTTTTTTTCAATTTTTAGAATATTTTCATTACTCCAGAAAAGAAATAAAGACCAAAAAAAAAAAAAAAACCTCAAATCTTCCCATACCCCTAACCACCCATTCTCCATTATTGCCTCATAGTATTGGTATAGTACATTTATTACTATTGCTGAAAGAATGTTAAAATACTAATAAATGTAGTACATAGTTTGCAATAGGTATATTTTTCCCTATATACCTCTCTATTATTAACTTCTAGTTATAGTGCCATACAATTGTGTTGTTCATGAAAGAGATTTCTAATACTTGTACAGTTATTCACAGAGATTGTCCACCACAAGATTCACTGCTTTATACATTCCCATCTTTAAACCTCCAACTTTCCTTCTGGTGAAATACATGACTCTAAGCTTTCTCTTTTGACCACATTCACATACCATTCAGCACTGTTAATTATTCTCACAATAACATGTTACCATCACCTCTGTCCATTTCCAAACACTTAAGTTCAACTTAGTTGAACATTCTGTTCATAATAAGCAAATGCTTCCCATTCTTTAACCTTGTTCTACATCCTGGTAACATATTTCATGTCTTTGAGTTTATATATTATAATTAGTTCGTATCAGTGAGACCATGCAATATATGTCCTTATGTGTCTGACTTATTTCACTCAATGTAGTGCCCTCAAGGTTTCTTTATCAGTCTGTTTTTTTTTAAAGATGGTTTCATTCACCCTGCATATTTCTTGTCCTAAGTAAACAATCAGTGGTTCCCTGTATAGTCATATATTTATATATTCAACACCATCACCACTATCTATATAAGGGCATCTCCATTTCTTCCACAAAGAAGGTAGAGAGACAAAAGAAAAAGAAATAAATAAAAACATGAAAACTAAAAAGCAACAAAAGAAATGATAGAGTTAACCTAAAGTAGAATAAAGAGTCAGACAACATCACCAATGCCAAGAGTCCCATGATCCTCCCTTATGTCCCCCTTGTAAAGGTATTTAGCTGGGTATATTGCCTTTGTTACATTAAAGAAGCATAATACAATGTTTCTGTTAACTAGTGTGTCTAGCTTGCATTGATTGTATTTTTTCTTCAGTACCATGCTATTTTTAACACTTCGCAAGGTTGACATTCATTTGTTCTTCCTCATGTAATACCATATTTGTACATCTTATCACAATTGTTGAGCATTCTATGTTTCACTGAGTTATACAGTCCCAGTCTTTATCTTTCCTCTTTCCTTCTGATGCCCCACATGCTTCTAAACTTCCTCTTTCAACCATACTCACAGTCATCTTTGATCAGTGTACTTATATTGCTGTGCTACCATCACCCAAAACTGTGTTCCAAACCTCTCAATCCTGTCTTTTCCTATCTGTCTGTAGTGCTCTCTTTAGTATTTCCTGTAGCACAGGTATCTTGTTCACAAACTCTGTCATTGTCTGTTTGTCAGAGAATATTTTAAACTCTCTCTTATATTTGAAGGACAGTTTTGCTGGATATAGGATTCTTGGTTGGCAGTTTTTCTCTTTCATTATCTTAAATGTATCACCCCACTTCCTTCTTGCCTCCATGGTTTTGACTGAAAAATCTGCACATAGCCTTATCAAGCTTCCTTTGTATGTGATCAATCACTTTTCTCTTGCTGCTTTCAGAATTCTCTCTTTGTCTTTGATATTTGATAATGTGATTATTAAGTGTCTTGGTGTAGGTCTATTCAGATCTATTCTGTTTGGGGTATGCTGCACTTCTTGGATCTGTAATATTATGTCTTTCATAAGAGATGGGAAATTTTCATTTATTATTTCCTCTATTATTGCTTCTGCCCCTTTTCCCTTCTCTTCTCCTTCTGGGACACCCATGACATGTATATTCATGCATTTAATGTTGTCATTCAATTCTTGGAGACATTGCTCATATTTTTTCATTCTTTTCCCTATCTGTTCTTTTGTGTGTAGGATTTCAGGTGTCTTGTTCTCCAGTTCCTGAGCATTGTCTTCTGCCTCTTAAGATCTGCTGCTATATGTCTCCATTGTGGTTTTCATCTCTTGTGTTGTGCCTTTCATTTCCATGGATTCTGCCAGTTGTTTTTCAAACTTTCTCTTTCCACCTTATGTTTGCCCAGTGTTTTCTTTATAGCCTTTGTCTCTTTTGTTATATATTCCCTGATTTGGTTTTTTATTGGATTTAGCATATCTCTTTTAAAATCTTAAATAGATTATTTCATTAAAGTAAAACTATATCTCAACTGTATCTTGATTGAGGTGTAAGTTTCTTCCTTTGACTGGGTCATATCTTCATTTTTCCTAGTATACATTGTAGTTTCTGTTGTGTAGACGTCTGGTTTCCTTGGTTACCCCAATCAGATTTTCCCAGACCAGAACAGGTTCAGATCACAGAATGGGATTATATTCAGGGTGAATCTTAGGAGAGTGGCAGACTTCTCTGTGAGGTCTCCAGTTGCTGTACTTTTCCTAAGTTGCCCAGCAGGTGGTGCCTGTCAGCCTGTTGCTCCTGGCTGATGTAAAGAGTTGTGTCTCCTTTAGTGTCTGTTTTGACTGTTTTCCCCAGGCCCTGGATCTGGTTCTGAAGGGAAATCTGGGTCCCACCTTCTTATTCTTAGGGAAGATACACCCACTAGGGAGTTATCATCTGCATTTGAATAGTCTCCCTGACTCTGTTATCTCCACCTCTGGGTCACAGCACTGCAAATTGAAAATGGCTGTGGCTCTCTCCTCTGAGTCCCTGAGGTTGAGAGAGAGAGAAAGGGACTGAAAGCCCCATTTTAGAGCTAGCACATGGTCTCCTAGTTTCACTCATCAGCCAGAAATAACACCTGGTCTTCTGGGGTCCCCCTCCAGGGACAGACAGATTAGTCTTCTGGTTCTTTAAGGTCAGTCATCACTAAAAGATTGTCTTTGCTTATTGGGGGTTTGTAGCTTGTAGTCAGGAGTCCACATTTGTTAATTAAAACCTCAATTGGAGCTTGTTTGATCTATATTCACTTTCTGGGAGAGTGCTGCTCCCTACCACAGGAAGGTTGTGCAGCTAAGCCTGCCATGGGGGGAAGGGGCTCCTGGCACTGGTCCACAGCTTTTACTTACAGATTTTATGCTGTGATTGCAGGCATTCCTCCCAATCTAGGTTGGTGTATGATGTGTGGACAGTCATGGTTGTCCTCCAGCAGTTATTCCAAATTATTTACTAGTTGTTCCTGTTTATTCATTAGGTGTTCCAGGGAACTAACTAAATTCCGCTCCACTCTATGCCACCATCTTGCCCCATTTCACCCCTTGTTTTTATCTGTGAGGCTTTTCTGCTTCAAACATTTTCTCTGCATCATGTTCTTTGTTCTAACTTTGTGACATTCGGATTAGATTCATTTCTCATATCCTCAGTGTATCTTTAGTTTACCATCCTTTTAGTTGTCTATCCCAAATGTTGTATGTTACCTTCTGGATACATTTTTTAATTTTGTCCTTTTGTTTCCCATCTCCTCTCCAGTTTTATCTACTCTTCTCTTTAATTCATGCATTCTATTTCTAATTTTATTTATTATAAGTTTCAGTTTTATAACTTGTATTTAACTGTTTCAAAACTGAATTTTCATTTCTTAATAATACATCTGTTTTAACCATATATTTGGTACCTTTCTCATACTTATTTAAATGCATGAAACATATCTAATGACTTAAAATAGCAATCACTTTATTATATCTCAATTTTCTGTGGGTAGATTGTGCTTAGCCACAGAATTGGGGCTCAAGATGCAGTCATCTATAGATTCAACTGAGGAAAAGCATCCAAGCTATTTCACTCACACATCTGGCAGTTGATACTTCCTGCCATCTGGGAACTCATCTGGGGCAGTAAACCAAAACAATTACATGTGCCCTCTCTATATCTCATGGTACCATGTTTTCTATGCTTATGGTGAGTGGCCTCTGAGAGAGCATATTCCTAAATCAGGTGTTCTAAGACCCTGAATGAAAATTTTAATGAAATTAAATTAATACTTGTCCCTGGCAATAACTGAATATGTCCATATTCATTTACTCCTTTTGTGAACAAAATGGATACTTACTCAATTGAAGATGAAAGGATGACAGTAATTTGAACAAAACAGGACTGTTCAATGAAACTAATATGTAATTAAGCTCTCAACATTCTGTATTCAAGGGAAAAATTTTGTAGATTCTATTTGTGTTTACATAAGGATGATTATTTTATTTTTATTATGGAAAAGCCATAATTGTCAAGATTACTGCTAGCAAGAATCATATTCTTTACATCTATTGTAGTTCTGATAATGCCTAGAAGATACTATCTTTCTGGGTCACTGATTGGCTAATGCTTGAATAGGAGGTTTTGACCATTGCCAGATCAAATGTAGCCAACAGTAAACCTTCCTTCATGTTTTAATAAAGAGTCTGTGTGACAGGAAAAAAAATCTATTTTGATTCTAAAGGAATGGTAAACATGATTAAAAATAATTTAGCAGTGAAATATTATGCTTTAGCTCTGCATAGCTTTCAAATTAAAATCAATTAGAACAGTCAAAAGTTACACAAATATAGGCTAGTTAGCCATTTTGGAAATATAATGTAGTCTTAGACAGAACTATGATAAGTGGTGCCTTCATAGTTATACTCTGAATTTGGCTTAACAGTTTTTGATAGCTGTTACATAGGTCAGATTTTATTTGTAATATAAAAGGTAATAAAATTAATCCCCTCAATTTTATTATATAATTTCCAAATGGCCGCCTGCCATTTTGGCTAAACAATATTTTCTTTTTAGAGAAAGTGTGGTTTATTTGGTTAGGCAGAATAAACTTTGAATTTATATTTTTGAAAACAATACCATTAAGAAAGGAAAAAAGTATAAAAGAAAGAACATTGAATTACCAATAGACTAAAGTTTTGTTACTAGCTGAGTCACTAAAGTCTTTTGGATCCTGGGGAATTTATTTACTTATTCAGTAGCCAATTAACTCACAAAATGCATCAATAAAGTTTTAGAAACAAAGCTATTATGTAAGTGAAAAATTTTTTCAGTGACATTTTTCAATTCCAGTGTACAGTAATTATTTATAAATGCTTGAAAACTTTTTCAATTTTCATTTTTCTGATATTTGTGTATCAGGATGTTTTAAAATTTTAAATAAAACTTTGCCATATCTGATTCTTCTACAGTCACAAACACATAGTCATCCAGTTAATATTTGCCTTATTGTTACATTTGAAATTACATAAATTTGTCCAGTTATCTTTATTAAAATTATGAAACAATGAGTTTCTGCATTATACATCTAGGTCTCCTATTGTATCAACAATTAAGTGTAATCCTAACAATTAAATATACGCTCAAGCCTTATGTAGTACCATCAATATAAAACTGCTGTCCTAATTCTAGCATGTGCAATTGAAAATTTTCTGATACAAGTGACACATGGGTCTTAAAGTGGCAATTCTTAGCTTTTATAATTCACCTCTTCGTTGATGCCAATAACAATATACTATGGGAATAACAGTGTACCCATAGTAACTAATAATTTTTATTTCTGTATTTCAATATCAGAAATTCTTAAAAATATTTTAAACATTTTAATTTTATTGAATTAATTATTAGGGAAACAGAAAAACAAAAAGAGTATTTCACATTGTTCATTCTTTATAATTGTACTATAAATCATTTTATTTGGCTTTGAAATGTATTATTATTTTTATCTGAAAGAAAGTGTCCTGTCTATGATATTATCCTTTTCTCAGATACTCTTGGAATATGCACCAGCTGTGAAGGAGAACAAATTAGAAAATGATTGTAATTAAAAATAAAACTGTTCATAATAATTTTTCCCTTTTAAGAGTTAAGTTGTACATGCCTTAATATGATACAAAGAGCCCCTGTCTTACACATATCCCCTGAAACTTTTTTTCTCTCAGATTGAAAACAACTGAATCAGAAGTAGAGAAGTCTCTTCAACTGTAATGTTTTTATTCAAGTTATAGTTTTCATGGCTACTGGCTTAGTTGAATTTTTTTAAGTATTAGCATACCCCAAATTAAAAGGATATGTATTTTTTCAGAACAATGAAGATGTTGGAATAGGAGAGTAAAGTGATTTTATTTTCTACTTGGCTTTATGAACTCTCTAACTTCCTAAAGGAGACATATCAGTTGCTAACTGTGTGCACTATAATGTCTGTGTTTGATTATTTATATGGATTCTAAGACTTAAAATCAATGTTCTTCCCAAAAGGAAACTGATCTACGGGTGCACGAGGAATTGCTTTAGTGAAATAATTTCCTCATCTTCATTGAAATAGCATTTAAAATAAGCTAAATATAAAGTGAATATGTCCAAATGAATATGATTTTGGAAGATCATTTGATGAGTTTTTATCAGACACAGAACCTGGTGGAATATGGATGGGTATGTGGACACTAAATATATAGGGAAGAGGATCAGTGTGAAACTGCATCATATATCTTACTATATTTTTCTATTTTAAAACAGGTGAAAGTAAAACTAGTTTTTAAAGAAAATCATGAATAAATAAATGACTAGGAAACATATCTTCAAATATAGTCTCCAGAATTTTATTGTTTCCAACATGCATTCCATTCCACTTTATGCTTTTGAAATAATAAGGAACGCAAATAATTTGACTATCTTAACTCAGGAAAAAATTGAAATGAGTTGAAAATCTCATTAAAAATCTTCATTGGTTCTTGTGTTTTTATATATTTTAAATATTTCTTTAAAAATGTTAACTTGTTAGCCCTTACCAAAGTATCTGGGTTCCAGATAAATTACTTTTCTTCTTTCAGGTTGTGAAATATAACTTCTCTTGACATATATGATTATGCATTTGAAATACACATAAATGTGAACTTAATTTGGAAGTTTGTAACTTTTGCTGTGTGTTTTGTTAAGTCTAACTTGCACATGTCCACTTAAATAGTAATATACAGGTGATTAATATCCAAGGATGTATATTTTTTTATATGCCCACATACACTGATACACACTCACACACCGTATTCAGATACTAGTCAAGGTTTAGAGATATTAGCTTGGTTCATATGTTCAGAGCATGTTTTCATCCACATTTAATAGAATAAACAAATGGATAAAATGTTACTTCAGTTTATTAATTTAACACCTCTTGAAAATTTTGAGAAATTCCATTTGACTGTTTACATTAATGCCTCCCTTCTAACTACAGGTTTTTGTATAAAAATAAATGTCCTCAATGTATTTACACTTTGATAAGTTCTTGATAACTCATCAAGTCACTTTGAAAGAAAACATATTTTACAAACTATGTATATGAATATATACATAGATATGGACAGTAAAATAAACTCTTTTTCATGTAAGATATATTTTTAAAATATTTAAAGCATGGAGCATAAAATTTTATTCTAACAATTAAATTCATTTAAAAATTTAGTTTTAAAAAATAAATAATAGAACATGTAACAGAGAAGTACATAAATGGTGTTCCAACCTGGATTAGCCCTAAGACCAACCTGGATTAGCCCTAAGACCAAAGACCATGCCTGGAAGAGTTACTCATGAATTTAATTAGGGCCTTACAAAACAAGAGAAGACTCTTTCTGATGGTGGCAGTTCTGCAAAGTGGACTCAGCATTTTGTGCAAAAAGAGAGAGAGGAGTGCTGGGGCAGTGCTTATAAAGATTTGTGACAATGGAGTTTCCTGTGAGATTTGGTTACACCAGGATCTTGTGAGATTTTGTTACAACAGGGTCTCATGAGATTTGGTGACAACAAAGTCTCATGAGTTTTGGTTACTAACAGTGATTAGAGGAGGGTGGTTTTCATGCTCCCCCCCACCCCTTGGAGGATGTTCTGGTTTGCTAAATCTGCTGTTATGCAAAATACCAGAAAGGGATTGGCTTCTATAAAAGGGATTTATTAGGTTACAAATAACCTAAGTTCTAAAGCCATAAAGGTGTCCAAACCAAAGCATCAACAAGAGGATACCTTCAATGAGGAAAAGCCAATGGTGTCCAGGACACCTGTGTCAGCTAGGAAGGCATGTGGCCAATGTCTGCTTGGTCCATTGCTCCTGGGTTCTGATTTCTAAATGGCTTTCTCCAAAATGTCTCTGGGCTTCTTTCTTTCTTAGCTTTTCTCTCTCAGCTTCTGTGCATCTTTGCTTGTTCTCCCAGGGAATTTCTCTCTAAGCATCTGAGAGTCCTCTCTTAGCTTCTCCAAGAAAAACTCTGGGCTTCATTTCTTAGCTTAGAACCTCCAAATATTTTTCTGTCTGCATCTGCAACAGTCTGGGTCTGTATCAGCTCTTAGCTTCTCTTGGGGGCAAACTCTGGATTACATATCTTTGCTTCTCTCCAAGATGTCTCCCTCAGTTTCTCTGAGCTCCTTCTCTCCATGAGCTCTCTTAAAGTACTCCAGGAAACTAATCAAGACCCACCCTAAATGGGTGGGGTCACACATCCATGGAAATATTCAATCAAAATATTCCACCCCACAAGATTGGATTAAAAGATCATGACTCTTCTGGGGTCCATAACAGCTTTAAACCAGCACAAGGGGTAAAGGGATCTTTTGCCTTGTCATGTTGTTGGCTGCATGTATCTCATAATGGAGGAGAGGATGGAGCCACAGGCCCTGGATCCTTATACTATATTAAACCCCTTTTTGTTAGTATTTCAAAATATATTTAAAAATTACTATTAGCATTATCTTAAACTGTAACCAAGATAGATATACACATAGAAAGATAGACAGATATAGATAGATAGATACAGATATAAAATATTATCTTATCTAGTTAGTTTTTAGAATGACATTTTCTGACACTTGTAGTACAGGACAAGAGTATGAATCTCTTCATATTTCTTGATTTAAAGCTTTATATTAGTACAGATAAATAAAAATGCAGGCATTTCATTATAAAAGAAGTGACTCATATGCAAAAGAAGAAATATTTTATGTAGACCAGATTTTAATGAAATATGAAATAATTTGCTTAAAGTATGTTCTGCCTGAAGTGACAGTGCTCATGCAAGAATAGGAAAAAACAGAAAAAGAAATGAGTGATATAAAAGCTGTGGACAAATATATATCAGCAATTAGTGCATATCTCAATATTAGCAAAGGCTGTTTAGAAGATGGTATCAGCAATTTCTGAAAGAACATTTAATAATCCAATAGAATATTACACTCTTTCAGACATCATCTTTAATTTGCAAATGTTCAGTGTTATTTCTTATTATATAGGCAGTAAACAGCAGAATTAACTATTTTACACTTAAAAGTGCTAGTTGTTGAAATTTCATATTTCAAATGAAACCAAATAATTTTAATTGATAAAATAATTCCCTAAAGATTTCCAAAGTGTAATAATCTTGTTATATCTGGTTTATTGTTTATACAATGGGCAAATTGTATTTAGTAATATTACCATGCTTACAACTTCAGGTTCAGTACCATTGACTGATTTTAAAATTGATGTTGAACTCAACAAGTATTACAAAATAAATGTTGTTTTGAAAACTCTGAAGTGTTAGCAATGGGTAATAAATATTTTAAGACAAGCATTTGTTTGTACAATGAGGTTTTCAACTGATTAAAGTATTATTTAACATTTTTCAAATTGAACACTAATCAAATAAGAAATATGTTTTTTTATACTTTATTACTATTTCATACTTCAGAAAAGAAATTTCCTATACAGTCTTTCAATCAAACTTCTAAATCAAATCTTTTGAGTAGTTTATCCCAGTTACTTTGGCTAAGACACAAATTATCAAATTATCCCCAAACTAAGCAGTGCATAATGACCATTTATTGTGTTCAAAACTTTACAAGTCAGGAATTTAGACAATTGTCTCTCTTCCATGATTTCTGGAGATTTAACTGGACAAACTGAAGTCTACTGGCTGAGCTGGAATCATATGAATCCTCTTTCCCTCACAGGGCTAGTGGTTGATAATAGCTATCAGCTGGTGATCTTAGTTATATTCACATGGAATTCTCAATGAGGTGTCACTTTGGCTAGTTTGGGCTTCTTCATGACATGATGACTAGGTTCTAAAGAAAGTGTCCAAAAGAGACATGGATAGCCCAGTGGAAACTCTATTGCCTTTTTGGACTAGCCTCAAGTCACACAGCTTCACTTTTGCCACAATTAACTCTCTCCCATATGCATAGCATATTCACCTCTCCCCAGAGTATACCCAAAGTCTCATCATATTAGGATATCTTGGGCTTAGAATGGAGGTCAAGAATCTTGTCATTTAAATTAGTCTGGGTGTGGATAAGGCTCATTTAGTATAGTTTGTATCAGAAGACCTATGAACTGATAGATAAGTTATCTGTCCCTTCCAGACTCAATACTGAATCATGGGTCAGACATAGGTTACCTACTACAGTCTTTTCTTCTCCACATGGGGAAAGTATGAAGCACACAGGAGTCACTAATCCATAGCAATTCTGAAATGCATCTAGATTATGTTGCCAGTTTCTTGATTAGGAATCAGTCCTCCTGCTTGAGAATGATTCATACATATGGTTCTTAGCTTTATTCTCTGAGGTCTTGATTCTGTTAACCAAGTCATCCTTCCTTTTCCCTAAAGAGTAGCTTGTGTTTGCAAGTAAGTTATTTTTCCCTTATTCCTTATTTTCCTTTTGTTCTGGTTTGCTAATGCTGTCAGAATGCAAAACGCTAGAGATGTATTGGCTTTAATAAAAGAGGGTTTATTTGATTACACAGTTATGGTCCTAAGGCCACAAAGTGTCCAAGGTAACACATTAGCAATCAGGTGCCTTCACTGGAGGATGGCCAATGGTGTCCAGAAAACCTCTGTTAGCTGGGAAGGCACATGGCTAGTGTCTGCTCCAAAGTTCTGGGTTCAAAATGGCTTTCTACCAGGAAGTTCCTCTCTAGGCTGCAGTTCCTCAAAAATGTCACTCTCAGTTGCTCATGGGGCATTTGTCCTCTCTTAGCTTCTCTGGAGCAAAAGTCTGCTTTTAATGGCCATCTTCAAACTGTTTCTCATCTGCAGCTACTCTCTCAGCTACTGTGCATTGTTCAAAGTGTCCCTCTTGGATGTAACAAGCTCAATCCTTCTGTCTGAGCTTATATAGTGGTCCAGTAAACTAATCAAGGCCCACACTGAATGGACAAGGCCATGACTACATGAAAATTATCCAATCAAAGTTATTACCTACAGTTGGGCAGGTTGCATCTCCATGTAATCACTCAAAGAATTACAATCTAATCAACACTTATACTTCTGCCCACACAAGATTACATCAAAGATAATGACATTTTGGGGGACATAATACATTCAAACTGGCACACCTTTGAAGTTTTGGGGCCCAGAGATCCATTTTCATTTGCAGTATCTCTAATATAAGTATTTTTAAATCCATTTGAAGTTCTTATGAAGTGATTTATACACATTAGAAAAAAGACCTACACCCACAAATCTCATCAATTTAAACCCCTTTCTACTTTGTGCAACCTCTACTGCTTGCCTGGGAATTCAACTTTTGATTTTGATTTACTTAAGGCATCTTCAAGTCATGCCTTTGAGATCCTTAAAGGGTCTTTTGTCTGAGTGAATGGTAGTCTGAGTAACCACCTTATGATCTCCCTTTGGAATCTTAACAAAGCCTGCAATAATTCTACCTTGAACTTAGTCTCTGCACTGAAATCTTTTCTTATTTTAAAGTATTGAAGACACAGGGAATGGGAAAATGTTTCAACATTTTCAAAGCTATAAAGTCCTTGTTACTTTGTGTTTAACAGGTCTTTCTTTAACTGATACCATTCCTCTCATATTGTACTGTAATGAGCAAGAAGAAGCCAGGCAGCACCATCAACTCTCTGCTTCTTTTCTTCTTGGTTAGCTAATTAAGTTCATTTGGTATATTACCATCCAAAATACTATAGTCAACAGTATTGCTAGACTTTCAGCTGCTAAACAAAAGAACCATTTTTCTTCAATTTTCAATAACATCACCCTCACTTTCATTTAGGACTTCACTAATAGTCTCCCTAAGGGGCATTGGACTTCACCTAAAAGTCTCTTCAAGTCCTGTCTTATTTTTGCCCATTGCCTAGTCCCAGTTACTGATGTATTTTCAGTTTTTTGTTATGGCACAGCTCATTCTGGAAACCAAAATATGTTTCAGATTCTCTGGCTGCATAACAAATTACTGTATTACCCCAAAACTTAGTAATATTAAAGAACATTTTTCTCTAAATAATTCTGTGGAACAGAAAATAAGACAATGCACAACAGAAATAGTTTATCTCTGGTCTGTAATATATGGGCCTTAGAAAGAAAAATTCAAAGCTGGGTGGTAAAATTGTCTGTAGTATTGTTCACTCACACAGCTGATAGTAGGTACTGGATATAAGTTAGAGTTCCTGGTTCCTTTCTGTGTAGACTGTATATGGACTAGTTTGGGCTTACTTCCAGCTGGAAACTGGGTTGCAAGGCCAAGATGGCTAGAGAGAGAATGGGACAGATGAAACCTTACCACTTCAAATGATGTAACATTTCTACTGCATTATCTTCATTGAAACACTCACAAGTCCTACCCAAACTGAATGGAAGAATAAATAAGCTCTAATTCTTATTGGGAAATTGAAATGTTTAAGAAAACCATGCAGGGCTAAAAATATTTCCGTGGCTTATTTTTTAAATAACCTTTTTTGACAGCGTAAGGTAACATAGTAAAAAACATGTATTAAAAATAAAATCTATTACTGTTTACAAAGAATTGTTTGTAAATATAAGCATTTTATTGGTATGTTGTGACTAATACATTGTTCAGAAGGAAATTGGATAGAGAGATCTATGACTGAAATTTTCATCACTAATTCCTGATATTAGTTATACATGCACCAGCCAACTTTATTGTTGTCAAAGAATGATGTTAAATGATAATCAAATCATAGTTTAACTCACAATGTTATGGGGAATAATTGTGCCTTTTTACATGTGGGAGAGTTAATAAGATATTATTTCAACTAGAAATCATTCCTTTGTTAAATATTTGACAACCACTGCTATATCAGAGAAAAGGGGACTAAGATAATTGTATCTAAAACAATGAAATTTTCAATTCTAGTCTTAATATGCTTTATATTAACCACTGTCAAGAAAATTTTTTAGTATCAATGTTAAGCAACCAGGAGACTTAGCATACTTAGCATATATCAAAATAGGGAAAAAGATATGCTGTTATGTTTGGAGATATATTTTGAATCAAAACTTTGTCACTATGACTTAAAATCCATAAATTATTATAGATTTAGGGAGAATAAAAAGTGACCAACAAAAGAAGCATGTCAAGATATTATCTAACAAATAAAATGGTGCATTCTAAAGACAAATTGAATGGATTATAAGAGGTGTCAGTGCATTAGCAACAGGATAGTCTCTAAAATCATTGCTTCATAAGTTCCCAGTAGTATATTATCACATACCAATAGTGTAGGTTTATTAAGGAGTATAGCAGCTGGATTCTCTATTCTTTTCCTCCCAACATTAAGAAAAAACATGAGAAGGCGGGGCAAGATGGCGGAGTGGTGAGGAGCAGAATTTTGTCTTTCCCCTAGAGCAGCTGGCAATTACCCAAGAACTATATGAAACAGTGTTCTCGGGGTCTCCAGTAACCAGTCACACATTGGACACAAGTTTGGAATTGGAGGAAAAGCTGAGATCACAGTGAACATTGTAAGTTCCCCGGACCAGGGGTCTGGCGCCCCTCCCCACCCAGACCTCACAGACTGTCTTGCTGCCGGCTCCCTGAAAGGGGGGGGGCGGGAAAAAACAAACAACAGCAATCTGCTGAGGGCAAGAAGGGAGGCTCAACCAAGCCTCAACTGCAGAATTAATTAACAAATTAATTAACTAACTTTGGGAGCTGGGGTGCTAAAGAAGGGCTGGGCTCCAAGAAGTGGGGGCAGATAAAAGCGGGCACCCATTCCCAGACTCCAAAAAAGCCATTTTTTTCCCCTACATTTTGTCCCTTCTGGCTTCTCACTGATCCCTTATCTTTTTGCATTTCAGTAGCCCCCAGCAGGGGTGGAACCGAAGCCTTTGGAGAGTAATTATCAGACAGTAGCTGAAAGCATATCTTTAAATGCTCTATTCTGACACTGACAAAACTTCCAGGCTGGGGAAAAACTTTTAAAAGAGACTCTTTTTTTTTTTTTTTCCTTTTTTCTTTTTCTTGATTTCTTTTCTATTTTTTTTTTTTAATCTAAAAGTAATATATGTGGTTATTTTCTATCAGAAAGCCCAGGTTGAGGGACTAGGCTGGGCTTGGGGGAGACAGAGTACCCACAGTGTCTTTGAATTCGGTATTCACTACTGAAGGCCTCCACCCCAGTCTTTAATTGGCAACTCAGGCTGACCAAGGAATCTACCTGGAGAGGCCCCAAAGAGGAGAGGGGAGAAGGGAATAGTGCCCCTGAGAGACAACTGGAGTTCTGAGGATTGGGAGAGTGGAGGGAGGTCCAGCTCAACTGGCAGTCCTCCTTCTGGGAACTCAGACTCCAGGGGCTGGAATTCAGATTCCAGCTTCAGTCAGCCATGCCCCCGACAGGATCAGAGCCACCAGGAGAACTAAAGTCTCCACACCTCCTCACACTGGTGGGGGAGCTGTGGGCTGGCCAGTGCCACCTGCTGGACAAGAGAGGAAAAGGACCAATTCTAAAGGCCTCATAGGAGGGTCTCATTCTCAGGAAAACTCCATACCCTCCCAATGAGACCTGGGCCTCACTAGACTGGGAAAATCTGACTAGGGTCGACCATATCTGAGGAGACCCACTCACAAAAAGGTTACATAGAGGCAGAGCAAAAAACAGAAAAAACAAGAGGGGAAAAATTCTGATCAACTAAATAGAACCTAAGTTAGAGGTCTAGAATAAGTTGAACTGAATAACAGAGGCCAGAGAACAAAGCCAACCAACAAGAAAACCACTAGGCAAAAGACAGAAAACAAGCTCCAAAATAAACTAATCAAGAAAATCAGATGCCTAGACAACTTAAGATAACAAGCCATACCAGGAAACATGAAAACATGGACCAGCCAAAGGAACAAACTAATAGCTCAGCTGAGACACAGGAGTGGAGGCAACTAATGCTAAATAAATTTGATGAAATGAAGGAAGATATAGCAAAAGAGCTGAAGGATATAAAGAAGACACTGGCTGACCATAAAGAATTCATAAACTTAAAAAAACAAATGGCAGAACTCATGGAAATGAAGGCAACAATGGAGGAGATGAAAAACACAATGGAGGGACACAACAGTAGATTTGAACAGACAGAAGACAGGATCAGTGAACTGGAAGACAGGTCATTCAAATTCATACACACAAAAAAACAGATGGTGAAAAAAAATGGAAAAATATGAGCAGGGTCTTAGGGAGCTGAGTGACAACATGAATCGCACAAATATACGTGTTATGGGTATCCCAGAAGGAGAAGAGAGGGGAAAAGGGGCAGAAAGAGTAATATAAGACATATTCACTGAAAATTTCCCAACTCTTTATAAAAGAGAGAAAATTAGAGATTCAAGAAGTACAACGTACCCCAAATAGAATAGATCCCAATAGAGCTACTCTAAGACACTTACTGGTCAGATTGTCCAATGTCAAAGACAAAGAGAGGATACTGAAAGCAGCAAGAGAAAAGCAATCCATCACATACAAGCGAATGTCAATAAGACTATGTACAGATTTCACTGCAGAAACCATGGAGGCAAGAAGACAGTGGCATGATATATTTAAGATACTGAAAGAGAAAAACTGCCAACCAAGAATTCTATATCCAGCAAAACTTTCCTTCAAAAATGAGGGAGAGATTAAAACATTTTCAGACAAACAGACACTGAGAGAGTTTGTGAATAAGAGACTGGCACTACAAGAAATACTAAAGGGAGTGCTACAGGCTGATAGGAAAAGACAGGAGAGAGAGAGTTGGAGAAGAGTGCAGAAATGAAGATTATCAGGAAAGGTAAAAGGAGAGGAAAAAATCAGATATGACATATAAATTCCAAAAAACAAAATGGTAGTAGAAAGTACTGCCATTACAGTAATAACACTAAATGTAAATGGATTCAACTCCCCAATAAAAAGTCACAGACTGGCAGAATGGATAAAAAACAGGACCAATCTATATGCTGTCTGCAGGAAACTCACTTTAGACACAAGGACAAACATAGACTGAAAGTGAAAGTTTGGAAAAAGATATTTCATGCAAGCAACAACCAGAAAAAAGTGGGAGTAGCTATATTAATATCAGACAAGTTAGACTTCAAAAGTGAAACAATTAAAAGAGACAAAGAAGGACACTATGTATTAATAAAAGGGTCAATTTATCAAGAAAACATAACAGTCATAAATATTTATGCACCAAGCCAGAATGCCCCAAAATTCATGAGGCAAACACTGCGATCACTGAAAGGAGAAATAGAAAATCAGTGGATAAAGGAAGAAATTACAAGAGAAATTAGTAAATACGTCGAGGCAAATGACAATGAAAACACAACTTATCAAAACTTATGGGATGCAGCAAAGATGGTGCTGAGAGGGAAATTTATTGCCCTAAATGCCTATATTAAAAGAGAAGAGAGAGCAAAAATTGAAGAGTTAACTGCTCACCTGGAGGAATTAGAGAAAGAACAGCAAACTAACCCCAAAGCAAGCAGAAGGAAAGAAATAATAAAGATTAGAGCAGAAATAAATGCAATTGAGAACAGGAAAACAATAGAGAGAATCAACAAAACCAGAAGTTGGTTCTTTGAGAAAATCAATAAAATTGATGGACCACTGGCTAGGCTAACAAAAAAAAAAAAAAAAAAAAAAAAAAAGAGAGAGAGCAGATGCAAATAAATGCAATCAGAAATGGGAAAGGAAATATAACTACCAACCCTGCAGAAATTAAGGAGATAATGAAAAGATACTATGAGCAACTATATGCTAATAAACTAGACAACTTAGATGGAATGGACAACTTCCTAGAAAAGCATAAGCAACCAACATTAACTCAAGAAGAAATAGATGACCTCAACAAACCAATCACAAGTAAAGAGATTGAGTCAGTCTCAAAAAGCTCCCAAAAAGGAAAAGCCCTGGACCAGGTGGTTTCACATGTGAATTCTACCAAGCATTCAAGAATGAATTAGTACCAATCCTGCTCAATCTCTTCAAAAAAATTGAAGAAGAGCGAAAGCTACCTAACTCTTTCTATGAAGCCATCATCAGCCTAATACCAAAACCAGGCAAAGATACTACAAAAATGAAAATTATAGACCAATTTCTTTAATGAATATAGACACAAAAATCCTCAACAAAATACTAGCAAAGCAAATCCAGCAGCACATTAAAAGAATTATACACCACAACCAGGTGGGATTTATTCCAGGTATGCAAGGCTGGTTCAACGCAAGAAAATCAATTAATGTAATACACCACATCAATAAATCAAAGCAGAAGAACCACATGTTCATCTCGATTGATGCAGAAAAGGCATTTGACAAAATTCAACATCCTTTCCTGATGAAAACACTTCAAAGGATAGGAATAGAAGGGAACTTTTTCAATATGATAAAGGCAATATATGAAAAACCCACAGCTAACATCACACTCAATGGGGAGAGACTGAAAGCTTTTTCTCTAAGATCAGGAACAAGACAGGCATGCCCACTATCACCATTGTTATTCAACATTGTGCTAGAAGTTCTAGCTAGAAGAATTAGGCAAGAAATAGAAATGAAAGGCTTCCAAATTGGAGAGGAAGAAGTAAAACTTTCACTATTTGCAGATGACATGATTCTAAATGTAGGAAATCCAGAAAAATCTACAGCAAAGCTACTAGAACTAGTCAATGAATACAGCAAAGTAGCGGGCTACAAGATCAACACGCAAAAATCTGTAGTGTTCCTATACACAAGTAATGTGCAGCAAGAGAAGGAAATCAAGAAAAAAATTCCATTTACAATAGCAACCAAAAGAATCAAGTATTTAGGAATAAACTTAACCAAGGACACAAAAGACCTTTACATAGAAAACTATAAGAAACTGCTAAAAGAAATTGAACAGGACCTGAAAAAAATGTAAGAACATACCATGTTCATGGATTGGAAGACTAAATAGAGTTAAGATGGCAATTTTACCTAAACTGATTTACAGATTCAATGCAATACCAATTCAAATCCCAACAACTTACTTTACAGAAATACAAAAACCAATAACTAAATTTATTTGGAAGGGTAAGGTGCCCTGAATAGCCAAAAATTTCTTGAGAAAGAGGAATGAAGTGGGAGGTCTCACACTACCTGACTTTGAAGCATATTACAAAGCTACAGTGCTCAAAACAGCATGGTACTGTCATAAGGACAGATATACTGATCAATGGAATCTAATTGAGTGTTCAGAAGTAGACCCTTACATCTATGGACAACTGATCTTTGATAAGGCAGTGAAGCTGAAGCAACTGGGAAAGAGCAGCCTGTTTAATAAATTGTGTTTGGAGAACTGGATATCCATTTCCAAAAGAATGAAAGAGGATGTCTATCTCACACCTTATACCAAAATTAACTCAAAGTGGATCAAAGACCTAAACATTAGCACCAAGACCATAAAACTCTTAGAAAAAAATGTAGGGCAATATCTTAAAGATCTTGTGAAAGGAGGTGGTTTCTTAGACCTCACACCCAAGGCACGAGCAACCAAAGAACAAATAGACAAATGGGATCTCCTCAAAATTAAACACTTTTGTACATCAAAGGACTTTGTCAAAAAAGTAAAAAGGCAACCTACACAATGGGAGATGATATTTGGAAACCACATATCAGATAAGGGTTTAATATCCCTAATATATAAAGGAATCCTGCATCTCAATAACAGAAAGACAAACAATCCAATTAAAAAATGGGCAAAAGACATGAACAGACATTTTTCTGAAGAGGAAGTACAAATGGCTCAAAAGCATATGAAAAAATGCTCAACTTCACTGGCTATTAAGGAAATGCAAATCAAAACCACAATGAGATATCATCTCACACCTACCAGAATGGCCATTATCCAAAAAAACAGAAAATGACAAGTGCTGGAGAAGATGTGGAGAAAGAGGCACACTTATTCATTGTTGGTGGGAATGTAGAATGGTGCAACCACTCTGGAAGACAGTATGGAGGTTCCTCAGGAAGCTGAATATAGATTTGCCATATGACCCAGCTATTCCATTCTGGGTATATACTCAGAGGAACTGAAACTTAAGACACAAACAGACATTTGTAAACCAATGTTTATTGCAGCATTATTCACAATTGCCAAGAGATGGAAATAGCCCAAATGTCCATCAAAGGACAAGTGGATAAACAAACTGTGGTATATACACATGATGGAATATTATACAGCTGTAAGACAGAACAAAGACATGGATCATGTAATAATGTGGATGAACCTTGAGGACATTATGTTGAGTGAAGTTAGCCAGAAACAAAAGGACAGATTCTGTATGGTCTCACTAATATGAACAGACATTAATGAACAAACTTTGGGAGTTAAAAGCTGACAACACAGGTGACCAGGAGATAGAAAGTGGGCAGAGATCAGCCATTTGATACTGAAGGACTACAGAATGCTTAGGATTGATTGCATAGATCCAGAAATAGATAGCATAATACTGTGTGATGGTAGCACGGTATTGTAAGTACACTGAACAAAGACGTCTGTGAGTAAAGCTGAAAGAGGTGGGGTGGAGAATGTATGACACCAGAGGTAAAGATAGATGATAAAGACCGGGACTGTATAACATGGCAAAAACTGGAGTGGCCAATGACTGTTACTAAATATATAAATATAAAAATGTTTTTGCATGTGGGAAAGCAAATGAATGTCAACCATGTAGAAATTTGAAAAAGGGATGGTATTCAGGAAAAAACATAATCAAAGCAAACTGGAGTCTATGGTCAACAGTAACATTGTAATATACCTCCATTAAATGTAACAAAGGCAATGTGCCAATGCTAAATGTATATGAGAGGAGGATATAGGGAAGTAATATGGGATTCTTGGTAGTGGTGTTATTTGCTGTCCTTAGTAGTATATTGTATTGTATGACATGTTATTTTTCTTTTTATCATTTTTTCTTATTGCTAAAAAAAAAAAACAATTTTTCTTGTAGTAATCAGTATGTTCAAGTGCTGATTGTGGTGATAAATATACAACTTTATGATGATACCATGAACAACTGATTGTACACTGTGGATAAATGTATGGTATGTGAACATAACTCTATAAAATTGTAGGAAAATATATATATAGGAGTAAAATGGTTGGAGAAAACATGGTGAGAGGGATGATGCCTCACCAACATGGACTAACTACAATGTGTAAACTCAGAATTGAATCTTAGAACATAGCCTAACATGGACACAATAATTGTAATAGTCCCTAGATTGTAAGATCTTACAGCAGTTAACTCTATCCCTGAATTGTAAGGCCTATCTCTAAACTTTGAGATGTTGATCCCCTAGTGTATAACCTGATTGGTCTCTGGAACAATGCATATCTCTGAAACACCTGAAACTCAGAGCTAGAGCTCAGCAGATATGAATGTCAGTATTAGTGCATACAGCCACTGTCAAAAAAAAAAAAAAAACAAAAAAGGCTGGAAAAGAGCCCAGACTTCAATTAGTGATATGAATGAAGCAGGTCTGGTTAAGACCAGGGCAAGCCAGGCCAAAGGGTAAAGGTTGAAACTGATTGTGTTTTAAAACTTCAACTTTCATATGAGACCAAGGGAATAGATATCTATTTGGTACAGGATCTAAATTTTCTAAATGGTACAACTCTACAGTCGATTTGTTCAAACACCACAATTGCATGGAACTTTGAATAGGAAGTGAGATACGGTAGGTTTTTATAGGTTGGAGTGAAATAGTGACACATCCCAGAGTAATTTGGGCAGATAATAAAAAATATATTTACAGCCTCCCCCTCCCCAGCCCTGAGGATCTGGGGGAAGATGCGGATGTGTTGGACATCCTCACCTGGACTGGTGTTGATGTTATCACAAACATTGGGACTGGCGGTTTGATGTGCTGAGCCCTCGAGCATGGGACTTGCCCTTATGAAGCTCATTACCGCAAAGGAGAGTCTAAACTTGTATGTAATGGTGTCTAAGAGTCTCTCCCTGAGTACCTCTTTGTTGCTCAGATGTGGCCCTTTCTCTCTCTAACAGAGCCATCTCGACAGGGGAACTCGCTGCCCTCCCCCCTACGTGGGACCCAACTCCCAGGGGTGTAAATCTCCCTGGCAACACAGAGTATGACTCCGGGGATGAATTTGGACCTGGCATCGTGGGACTGAGAGTATCTTCTTGACCAAAAGGGGGATGCAAAATGAGACGAAATAGTTTCAGTGGCTGAGAGATTCCAAATGGAGTCGAGAGGTCACTCTGGTGGACATTCTTATGCACTATATAGATAACACCTCTTAGGCTTTAATGTATTGGAATAGCTAGAAGTAAATACCTGAAACTACCAAACTCCAACCCAGCAGTCTGGACTCCTGAAGACAATTATATAATAATGTAGATTACAAGGGGTGACCATGTGATTGTGAAGACCTTGTGGATCACAGCCCCTTTATCTAGTGTATGGATGAGTGGAGGAATGGGGATAAAAACTAAAGGACAAATGGGGTGGGATGGGCGGATGCTTTGGGTGTTCTTTTTTCACTTTTATTTTTTATTCTTATTCTGGTTCTTTCTGATGTAAGGAAAATGTTCAGAGATAGATTGTGGTGATGAACGCATAACTATGTTATCATGCTGTGGACAGTGGATTGTATATCATGGATGATTGTATGGTGTGTGAATGTATTTCAATAAAACTGAATCTAATAAAAAAAAAAATGAGAAATGTTTTGATCATTGGAGTAAAAGTACTTCTCCTGAATGCTGATAATCATTGAAAGAACTATGTCTAAGGGAAAATTTTAATGTCAGATCCTACAAATTCAGGATTTGCAGTAATATGTTGTTGTTAACTTGACCACCTGTAAAAGAACCATTGAATCATTTGTAAAAAATCAATAGCCTATTGAGCAACTAAGAAATATAAATGTGATTAGTAAATGTATAGTTATCAATTAATTTATACCTTCATGAAACAAAAGTTTCTTGGTCTCTCTTCTAGCACTGAAGTGGTGCTTGGGACACAACTGTGAATAAGACTGTGATCGTGCATTGATATAATGAAAACTTAGTGAAAAATGGAGATTTCCAACCACTTCAGCAGCTTTTATCTGCACATATGTAATCATTGTAACAATTACAACAAATTCTTATCTACACTTCTTATTGTGTAATTCAAAACACTAGGCAATCTCTTTCTTTGTTTCCTATTTTAACACTTGTTAAACTCCCCTGCAAATGTACATTATAATCTTTCCATTTTTATGTGACCTAAATTTATATTTCATTATTTTTTCTATGAAATTTACTTTTATTTACTTCAAAATAACAAAGTTGAAAGACTTTATAGTAGAATGTAGTAGAATAAGTGTAGAATTTCTTAACCTTGACTTTACTGATATTTTGGGCCAGATAATTCATGGTGCAAGAGGATGTCTTTCATATTATAGAATGTTTAGCCACATCTGTGCCACTGCCAACTAGATGCCAATATTACCTGTCCCCACATTATGACAATGAAAAATGTCTGCAGGCATTGCCAAATGTCCCCTGGAGGAAAATCACTCTGGGTTGAGAATCACTGATCTATAGTCAATAAATTTACTTTAAAGAAAAATGCAAGTGTTGCTTTTGTGTTTGATAAAATCAAACTCATAAATTCAAGGAGAGATATATTTTTCCATCAAATATTTTTCATCCATTAAAGCTCTTGAAAGGAGGTATATATAATATGAATGTGTAATTAACAAATTTCATGTTGCATTACTTGGTATATGACTGCAAGCATAATATAAACAAGAGTTAACAATCAAATTGGGCTTTATTGGGGTAATTTTCTGTATTCATAAGAAATTGACAGACAAGAAATTTAAATAGGTTTTTATAAAGTTAATTATCTTCTAGTGTCATCATCAAAACCTTGTAGATGATAGGGAAACAAATGATAAATTTGGCTTGTTCTAATTTACCTCCCTTAATGAAATTCCATAGTGCTTAATTTATTGATGGGCCACCAGATAAGGGAAAAGAAAAAGGAACATCTTAACTGCCTACATAAGTTTATTGTTCAGGTTCATTTTATCCTTAAAATAAACCTCTGAATTGGCTTTCCCTATGTTATTTTAATATAAGGAAACTAACGGTTGGGGATGTTCAGTAACTTTTTCATGGGCATATATATGTAACTGGCAATTTAAGCATTTAAACCCAAATTCTATTCACCCCAAGGAAAATTACCCTTCCACGGCTCTACAGTACTTCTCTTTTTTCTACATAAAGAAAAGTGGAGACTAAAACAAGTTTAACCATGTTGGACTTGTGACAGCTTAAACACATGAATTTTCAAATATATGGGATATGTCACAGTCTCTTGCTCCTCCATTCACCACTCTTCTCTTCTTTACTGCTAGAATCCACTGTCACATTGGTCTACCATAAATACAATATTTAGCCTTACTGGGGCTAGTTGTCATCATTTAACATAACTAAGTTTAGAGAAAGGGATATATGTGAAAGTGACGTGGTCAAATTCAAAGTAACCTTCTGAAAGAAAAAGTTGCTGATGCAACATACTCTTTTCTTTGCTGTTGGGAGGGAAACAGCAATGACTGGAAGAATCTTAGAAACCATGAATTAAGGACAGCAGATTTTCCTATCAGCAATGAATTGTGTACATTTGGGTTGTAATTGTGAGTGTGAAATATTTAATGTAACTTATATTTTACTTCTTTGTTACAACACCTCAACCAGTATCCTAATCAACAGAGGGGGCATTAACAAAGGAGAAATAAAGTACCACAGCTAGTTTTTAAAATACTTCCTTTTTAAAAAAAATGTATATTTCTGAGAAGTTGTGGGTTTACGGAACAATCATGCAGAAAATACAGGATTCCCATACACCAATCTACCACCAACACCTTGCAATGGTATGGAACATTTGTTATAATTGATGATAGCATATTTTTATGATTGTACTATTAATTAAAGTTAATGGTTTAACTTAGGGTTACCTGTTTGTGTAGTGTAGTTCCATTGATTTTTTAAAATTTATTCTGTTACCATATGTTCAATCTTACATTTCCCCTTTTACTGTTCTTCAGATATGTATTTTGGTGCTGTTAATTGTATTCACAATGTTGTGCTACTATCACCACCATCCATTATCAAAACATTTCCATAATTCCAAATAGGAACCCTGTATTTTTTAAGCATTTTTTTCCCATTGCACGTCCTCACCCTGTCTTTTATTAAACTACATTCTAGATTCTGACTCTTTGAGCTTACTTACTCAAATAATTTCAAATCAGTGAGATCATGCAATACTTGTCCCTTTGTGTCTGGGTTATTTCACTCAACATATCTTCAAGGTTCATCCATATTGTCACACATATCAGGATATCATTCCTTTTAATGGCTGAATATTCCATTGTATATATATACCATGATATTTATTCATTCATTGATTGATGGACACTTGGGTTGCTTCCATGTTGAAAAAGAAGAATGAAGATGGAGGATTCACTCTTCCTGATCTTAAAACTTATTACAAAGCCAGGGTAATGAAAACAGAATAGTACTGGCACAAGAACAGGCAAATAGACCAATGGAATCAAAATGAGAGCTTGGAAATCAATCCTCACATTTATGGCCAACTGATTTTTGGCAAGGTGGCAAAGACTACACAATTAGAAATGAAGAGTCTCTTCAAGAAATGGTGCTAGGAAATATGGATCTTCATTGGAAAAAAAAGAAAAAAAAAAGAAAAAAGAGGAGACTTACCTCACACCAAATACAAAAATCATCAGAAAATGGATCAAAGACCTCAATATAAGAGTTAGAACTATTGAATTCCCAGAAGAAGACATAGGAAAGCATCTTCGGGAACTTTGGCATGATCTCTGTTTTGATTTACTAATGCTGCCGTTATGCAAAAAAAAAAAAAAAAAAAAAAAAACAGAGATGGATTGGCTTTTATAAAGGGGATTTATTAGGTTACAAATTTAGAGTCTATGGCCATGAAAGCATCCAAACTAAGGAATCAACAAGCAGATATCTTCACTGAAGAAAGGCTGATGGCGTCCAGAACACCTTTGTCAGCTGGGAAGGCATGTGGCTGGCATCTGCTGGTCCTTTGCTCCCAGGTTCTGGTTTCAAAATGGCTTTCTCCAAAATGTCTCTGGGCTTCTTTCTTTTTTAGCTTTTCTCTCTCAGCTTCTGTGCATCTTCGCTTGTTCTCCCAGGGTGTTTCTCTCTAAGCATCTGGGAGTCCTCTCTTGCTTCTTCAAGGCAAACTCTGGATTACATATCTTAGCTTCTTTCCAAAACGTTTCTCTTGTTTCTCTGAAATCCTTCTCTCTGTGAGCTCTCTTAAGGGACTCCAGTGATCTAATTAAGACATACCCTGAATGGGAAGGGCCCACACCTCCATGGAAATAACCTAGTCAAAAGGTCTAATCACAGTTGGGTGAGTCATAGCTCCTTGGAAACACTCAATCAAAAGTTTCCACCCAACAAGATTGGATTAAAGGATCATGGCTTTTCTGGGATCCATAACAGTTTCAAACCAACACATTCTGCCCACTAGACCTCAGAAAGACATGTTATTTTCAAATTGAAAAATACATTCAGTCCACCACAATACACGTAAGTACAAAATTTTATCAAAATCAGTTACAGGCATGGTTTGTCCTAAGTCAACATTCTCTTCTGACCGTGGACCTGTGGAACTCAGAACAAGTTATCTGCTGCCAACATTCAAAGGTGGAACAGTCATGGGATAAATGTTCCCCTTGCCATAGGGAGAAACTGAAAAGAAAACAGGTTCACAGGACCAAAAAAATTCCTGAAAACTGCAGAGGAAACTCTATCAGATTTCAAAATCTGAGAGTCGTATATAGAATGATGTTTTATCCTCAAGGCTTGAGAGCATGGGAGTCACACCCTTTCCAAGGGCTTACTCAGTAGCCCTTTTCTCAGCAAACACTGGAGTAATTACTACAACTTATCTATGTATTGGGAAGACCACCTTGTTCTTGGCTTCACCCTCCTCAAGCACTGGAGTGGCACCCAGACTCTCTGCCATTTCTGCAGCACACACTCAATGTCTTCAAAACAGTGCATTGGTAGCCAGGCTATCCCCAATCTCCTGGGAATGTGCTCCACCCTCTCTGATGCCTGGGTGGCACACTCTTCCCAAGCATCGAGGTGGAAGGTCCACCATCTGCCTCCAGGACGAACTCATCCTTTCCATGTGCAAAATGTCTGAGATTCCTGGTCTGAGATTCCTTGGCTCCAGACCTTAACTCCCATGGTTCTGCCTTTGAAGTCACCTTCCCTTCATTTTGTCCCCTTTCTGTCCCTGTCCAGATTGTAGTGGCTCTGTTTATACCAATCTCACAAAAAAAGTGTTGGTTTGGCTGCAGAATATATGGGTAAAAACCATCAGACAATAGGACTTTCCAAAAATCCTCCCTGGATAACTCTATCTCCAATCCTGGCTTGTACTGAAATGGCTGGCTGGTTCCAGGTTTTGTTAAATCTTCAAGTCACACTGTCCTTTGGGGTCATACTTTCTAGAAACTCAGCATTCTTCAGACAGTCAATTTCCAGTTTCTTTGTACCCAAGAGTTCTGTTCTCAGCTTATCTCTTTCCTCTCACGTTTTACTATAAGCTGCAAGAAGAAGTCAGGCTGCATTTTCCATATTTAGCTTGGAAATCTCTTCATCTAAATATTCCAGTTTGTTGCTTTCAAATTCTGCCTTCCATCCAACACCAGGACTCAATTTTGCTAAATTATCTGCCACTTAAAAACAAGGATCACCTTTCTTTCAGTTTGCAATGACACATTCATCATGTCTGTTTAAGTCCTCATCAGAAGTATCTTTAGAGTCCATATATCCACCAACAGTCTTTTGAAGCAATATAGGCCTTTCTATCCAGCTCCTCACATTTCTTCCGGAATATTCCCCTTACCCATTTAAAAAGCCATTCCAGCATGTTTGGTATTTGCAAACTCAGCAGCACCCCACTTCTCTGGACAAAGGAAAAAAAAAAAAAAAAAACCAAGATTGGATTAAAAGCTCATGGCTCTTCTGGGGTCCATAACAGTTTCAAACAGGCATAGTTTCTTAGACTTTACACCCAAAGTCCAAGCAACAAAAGGAAAAATTGGTAATTGGGACCTCATTAAAATTAAAAAAAAAAAAATACTTTTGTACCTCGAAGGACTTTGTCATGAAAATAAGACAACAACCTACACAATGGGAGAAAATATTTGAAAACCACATATCTGATAAACATTTAATATGTAGAATAAATAAATCCTTCAACTTAACAACAAAAACACAAACAACCTTATTTAAAACTGGGCAAGAGACTTGAATAGACATTTCTCCAAAGAAGATATACAAATGGCCAGAAAGCACATGAAAAGATGCCTAACATCATTAGCCATCAGGGAAATGCAAACCAAAACCACAATGAGATACCATTTCATGTCCACTAGAATGACTGCTATTAGAAAAATGGAAAAAAAATTAGAACAACCAAAAACAAGTGTTGGAGACAATGTGGAGAAGTAAGAATACTCATTCATTACTGGCGGCAATAGAAAATGGTGCAGCTGCTGTGGAACACAGTTTGGTGGTTCCACAGAAAAGTAAGTATAGACATATGACCCAGAAATCCCACAACTAGGTACATATCCAAAAGAATTGAAAGCAGGGATTTGAACACTTATCTGCACACTGATGTTCATAGCAGCATTATTTGCAATTACCAAAAGATGGATGCAACACACCTAGGTTTTATATGCAGATATTAAATACAAATTTCAATTTACTAGTGCAAATATTAGGATATCTGGAACATCAATTTATTTTTTGATGTGCTAACCAATTTATTGCTCTGGCCTTATTCCATATTTGAAAAATAAATGTTAATACCTTAATTGTTGGACTTTAAAAATAGTATGAAAGACATTCACCATCTTCCACATCATAGTAATTGGTACTAGACTCATCCTTTCTCCAAAAATATCTATAAAACTTGGAAAAATAGGAGACAAACATTTTTAGGAACTGAACAACCAATATTGCAGGGCTTTGATCATTGAGTTAAACCAGAAAATCATCCCATAATTATCTTAGCTTTTCTTATTCGGCAAAATTTTCTGTGAAGCAGAGATGTGCAACCCATGCAGAGATCAGAGTTGCAAGCTACCCAAAAGGCTGTGCTCTGTGGATCAAGGTACTTGAGGAGAGGGAGTTGTCCACCTGGCACATCCAAAAGTCAATATGGATGTTCACCATGAGTCTTGACACATGCGGATGGTGAAATGCCAGTGAGGCCTACCTGAAATTAGGATGAGATTAAGTTGTCACAATGAAGATTTTGCAGCAATAGGCTATTTTAGAGTTCAAGTCTAGCCAAAGTGGGGAGACCTCACTGAGTACTTTGGGATTCAGTTGAGACTCCAGATAAACTGTGCATTGGAAGTTAGGACCATGCCCTACATTCTAAACTGAAATAGACATACCAAATAGAGTAAAAACAAGTCCAAAGGCCAGAGTTAACTACAAATAATTTAACCAACTATCGAAAAGAAAAATACTGTTTAGCTAAAAAAGATAAAGACTTCCTATCATATGTCATCTGTACTAGCTAGCATAAAATCAATTTTCATGACACATGAAAATAAGAAAGAAGAAAAACAATATAACCCATAGTCAAGAAAAAACAATTCAATAGAAACTGATCCCAAGGTAAACCAGATGCTCTAATTATGAAACAAAGAATTTATAGCAGCCATTGTAAATATGTTCAAGGACTTTAAGGAAAATGTGATCATAGTGAATGAACAGGTAAATAATGTCTGTAGAAAAAGAACTAAATGTAAGTGTCAAATAAAATCTATGTCATGTATGAAACATTTACTGGGTGGTTTAATAGGAGTTTGGAGATGGCAGAAACTTCAGCTTATTGAAGATATCAATAGAAGTGATCTAATATAAAATGTAAAAAGGAAACAAAAGAAGACAACTTTTTTTTTAATGTGAACAAAATGTCAATATCCTGTGGGATAATGTCATTTGGTTTAACATGTACATAATTAAGAGTTTAAGATTATGAAAAGGGAGAAGAAACAGAACAAATATTTGGAAACATATGGATGAAAATTTTCCAAATTTGAACAAAATATATTACTTAAAGATACAAGAAAATGAAAGAACAGGAAAATGAATATAAAGAAAACCACATTTTAGCATTCCATAGTAAAATTGCTGAAAATCAGAAATAAAGAGCACCAGGGAAATTTATATGTGTCTGATATCTCATCAGAAACAATGTTGCATAGCAGACAATGGAACAAAATATTTGAAGTGTGAAAAGATTAAAAAATACTGATTATAGCAAAAGAACATCACAGGGTATGAAATAAAAATCATTAAGTGAAATCTAAATTAAAATATTTTTATATTTAAAAAATTAGACAATGTGCAATCAGTACACTTGCACTACAAGAAATACTTAAGGACTTTACTCAAACTAATGAAAATGATGCCAGATGAAAATAAGAACTATGGATTTTAAAGGTGAGCACTGGAAATGGTAAATATTTGGATAAATATATAGGAAAATATAAAATCCAATGCATATTTTATTTTTCTCTTAGTACCTTAAATATAATAGGTTAAAGCCAAAATTGTAGCTATTTATTTGGGGCTTATATGCTAGGTAGATATACATAAAAATAATAACTCAAAGATTAGGAAGTTAAAATTATAATGATGTGGTAATAATATTTACTCAAATTTGAATGTGATAGTTAAGGAGATATAGTGTAATCCCTAAAGCAATGAGAAAAAAGTAATACAAAGATGTATAGCCAAGGGCCAATACAAGAATCAAAATCTAAGAGTTAAAAACAAGTGATTGGAGGTGGGGCAAGATGGCAGACTGGTGAGCTGTATGTTTTAGTTACTCCTCCAGGAAAGTAGGTAAAAAGCCAGGAACTGCGTGGACTGGACACCACAGAGCAATCTGTCTTTGGGCATACTTCATACAACACCCATGAAAACGTGGAACTGCTGAGATCAGCGAAATCTGTAAGTTTTTGCGGCCAGGGGACCCGCGCCCCTCCCTGCAAGGCTCAGTCCCGGGGGAGGAGGGGCTGTCAGCTCCAGGAAGGAGAAGGGAGAATTGCAGTGGCTGCTCTTATCGGAAACTCATTCTACTGATTCAAACTCCAACCATAGATAGACTGAGACCAGACACCAGAGACTCTGAGAGCAGCCAGCCCAGCAGAGAGGAGACAGGCATAGAAAAAAAACAACACGAAAAACTCCAAAATAAAAGCAGAGGATTTTTGGAGTTCTGGTGAACACAGAAAGGGGAAGGGCGGAGATCAGGCCTTGAGGCGCATATGCAAATCCCGAAGCAAGGCTGATCTCTCTGCCCTGTGCACCTTTCCTTAATGGCCCTGGTTGCTTTGTCTATTAGCATTTCAATAACCCATTAGATCTCTGAGGAGGGCCGTTTTTTGTTTTTTTTTTTTTTTTTAAATCCTTTTTGCTTTTTCTAAAACAATTACTCTAAGAAGCTCAATACAGAAAGCTTCAAAGAATTGAAATTTGGGCACGTCAAGTCAAGAGCAGAACTAAGAGAGCTCTGAGACAAAAGGCAATAATCCAGTGGCTGAGAAAATTCACTAAACAACACAACTTCCCAAGAAAAGGGGGGTGTCCGCTCACAGCCACCATCCTGGTAGACAGGAAACACTCCTGCCCATCACCAGCCCCATAGCCCAGAGCTGCCCCAGACAACCCAGTGTGACGGAAGTGCTTCAAATAACAGGCACACACCACAAAACTGGGCGTGGACATTAGCCTTCCCTGCAACCTCAGCTGAATGTCCCAGAGCTGGGAAGGGGGAGCAGTGTGAATTAACAGAGCCCCATTCAGCCATCATTTGAGCAGACTGGGAGCCTCCCAACACAGCCCAGCAGCCCAGAACTGCCCTGGGGGGACGGCACTCACTTGTGACATAGCACAGTCATCCCTCAACAGAGGACCCGGGGTGCACAGCCTGGAAGAGGGGCCCACTTGCAAGTCTCAGGAGCCATACGCCAATACCAAAGACTTGTGGGTCAGTGGCAGAGACAAACTGTGGCAGGACTGAACTGAAGGATTAGACTATTGCAGTAGCTTTAAAACTCTAGGATCATCAGGGAGATTTGATTGTTAGGGCCACCCCCCCTCCCCGACTGCCCAGAAACATGCCCCACATACAGGGCAGGCAACACCAACTACACACGCAAGCTTGGTACACCAATTGGGCCCCACAAGACTCACTCCCCCACTCACCAAAAAGGCTAAGCAGGGGAGATCTGGCTTGTGGAGAACAGGTGGCTCGTGGACGCCACCTGCTGGTTAGTTAGAGAAAGTCTACTCCACGAAGCTGTAGATCTGATAAATTAGAGATAAGGACTTCAACTAGTCTACAAACCCTAAAAGAACCCTATCAAGTTCAGCAAATGCCACGAGGCCAAAAACAACAGAAAATTATAAAGCATATGAAAAAACCAGACGATATGGATAACCCAAGCCCAAGCACCCAAATCAAAAGACCAGAAGAGACACACCTAGAGCAGCTACTCAAAGAACTAAAGATGAACAATGAGACCCTAGTACGGGATATGAAGGAAATCAAGAAGACCCTAGAAGAGCATAAAGAAGACATTGCAAGACTAAATAAAAAAAATGGATGATCTTATGGAAATTAAAGAAACTGTTGACCAAATTAAAAAGATTCTGGACACTCATAGTACAAGACTAGAGGAAGTTGAACAACGAATCAGTGACCTGGAAGATGACAGAATGGAAAATGAAAGCATAAAAGAAAGAATGGGGAAAAAAATTGAAAAACTCGAAATGGACCTCAGGGATATGATAGATAATATGAAACGTCCGAATATAAGACTCATTGGTGTCCCAGAAGGGGAAGAAAAGGGTAAAGGTCTAGGAAGAGTATTCAAAGAAATTGTTGGGGAAAACTTCCCAAATCTTCTAAACAACATAAATACACAAATCATAAATGCTCAGCGAACTCCAAATAGAATAAATCCAAAAAAACCCACTCTGAGACATATACTGATCACACTGTCAAACATAGAAGAGAAGGAGCAAGTTCTGAAAGCAGCAAGAGAAAAGCAATTCACCACATACAAAGGAAACAGCATAAGACTAAGTAGTGACTACTCAGCAGCCACCATGGAGGCGAGAAGGCAGTGGCACGATATATTTAAAATTCTGAGTGAGAGGAATTTCCAGCCAAGAATACTTTATCCAGCAAAGCTCTCCTTCAAATTTGAGGGAGAGCTTAAATTTTTCACAGACAAACAAATGCTGAGAGAATTTGCTAACAAGAGACCTGCCCTACTGGAGATACTAAAGGGAGCCCTACAGACAGAGAAACAAAGACAGGACAGAGAGACTTGGAGAAAGGTTCAGTACTAAAGAGATTCGGTATGGGTACAATAAAGGATATTAATAGAGAGAGGGAAAAATATGGCAAACATAATCCAAAGGATAAGATGGCCGATTCAAGACATGCCTTCACGGTTTTAACGTTGAATGTAAATGGATTAAACTCCCCAATTAAAAGATATAGATTCGCAGAATGGATCAAAAAAAATGAACCATCAATATGTTGCATACAAGAGACTCATCTTAGACACAGGGACACAAAGAAACTGAAAGTGAAAGGATGGAAAAAAATATTTCATGCAAGCCACAGCCAAAAGAAAGCAGGTGTAGCAATATTAATCTCAGATAAAATAGACTTCAAATGCAGGGATGTTTTGAGAGACAAAGAAGGCCACTACATACTAATAAAAGGGGCAATTCAGCAAGAAGAAATAACAATCGTAAATGTCTATGCACCCAATCAAGGTGGCACAAAGTACATGAGAGAAACATTGGCAAAACTAAAGGAAGCAATTGATGTTTCCACAATAATTGTGGGAGACTTCAACACATCACTCTCTCCTATAGATAGATCAACCAGACAGAAGACCAATAAGGAAATTGAAAACCTAAACAATCTGATAAATGAATTAGATTTAACAGACATCTACAGGACATTACATCCCAAATCACCAGGATACACATACTTTTCTAGTGCTCACGGAACTTTCTCCAGAATAGATCATATGCTGGGACATAAAACAAGCCTCAATAAATTTAAAAAGATTGAAATTATTCAAAGCACATTCTCTGACCACAATGGAATACAATTAGAAGTCAATAACCATCAGAGACTTAGAAAATTCACAAATACCTGGAGGTTAAACAACACACTCCTAAACAATCAGTGGGTTAAAGAAGAAATAGCAAGAGAAATTGCTAAATATATATAGACGAATGAAAATGAGAACACAACATACCAAAACCTATGGGATGCAGCAAAAGCAGTGCTAAGGGGGAAATTTATAGCACTAAACGCAGATATTAAAAAGGAAGAAAGAGCCAAAATCAAAGAACTAATGGATCAACTGAAGAAGCTAGAAAATGAACAGCAAACCAATCCTAAACCAAGTAGAAGAAAAGAAATAACAAGGATTAAAGCAGAAATAAATGACATAGAGAACAAAAAAACAATAGAAAGGATAAATATCACCAAAAGTTGGTTCTTTGAGAAGATCAACAAGATTGACAAGCCCCTAGCTAGACTGACAAAATCAAAAAGAGAGAAGACCCATATAAACAAAATAATGAATGAAAAAGGTGACATAACTGCAGATCCTGAAGAAATTAAAAAAATTATAAGAGGATATTATGAACAACTGTATGGCAACAAACTGGATAATGTAGAAGAAATGGACAATTTCCTGGAAACATATGAACAACCTAGACTGACCAGAGAAGAAATAGAAGACCTCAACCAACCCATCACAAGCAAAGAGATCCAATCAGTCATCAAAAATCTTCCCACAAATAAATGCCCAGGGCCAGATGGCTTCACAGGGGAATTCTACCAAACTTTCCAGAAAGAACTGACACCAATCTTACTCAAACTCTTTCAAAACATTGAAAAAAATGGAACACTACCTAACTCATTTTATGAAGCTAACATCAATCTAATACCAAAACCAGGCAAAGATGCTACAAAAAAGGAAAACTACCGGCCAATCTCCCTTATGAATATAGATGCAAAAATCCTCAACAAAATACTTGCAAATCGAATCCAAAGACACATTAAAAAAATCATACACCATGACCAAGTGGGGTTCATTCCAGGCATGCAAGGATGGTTCAACATAAGAAAAACAATCAATGTATTACAACACATTAAAAACTCGAAAGGGAAAAATCAATTGATCATCTCAATAGATGCTGAAAAAGCATTTGACAAAATCCAACATCCCTTTTTGATAAAAACACTTCAAAAGGTAGGAATTGAAGGAAACTTCCTCAACATAATAAAGAGCATATATGAAAAACCCACAGCCAGCATAGTACTCAATGGTGAGAGACTGAAAGCCTTCCCTCTAAGATCAGGAACAAGACAAGGATGCCCGCTGTCACCACTGTTATTCAACATTGTGCTGGAAGTGCTAGCCAGGGCAATCCGGCAAGACAAAGAAATAAAAGGCATCCAAATTGGAAAAGAAGAAGTAAAACTGTCATTGTTTGCAGATGATATGATCTTATATCTAGAAAACCCTGAGAAATCAACGATACACCTACTAGAGCTAATAAACAAATTTAGCAAAGTAGCGGGATACAAGATTAATGCACATAAGTCAGTAATGTTTCTATATGCTAGAAATGAACAAACTGAAGAGACACTCAAGAAAAAGATACCATTTTCAATAGCAACTAAAAAAATCAAGTACCTAGGAATAAACTTAACCAAAGATGTAAAAGACCTATACAAAGAAAACTACATAACTCTACTAAAAGAAATAGAAGGGGACCTTAAAAGATGGAAAAATATTCCATGTTCATGGATAGGAAGGCTAAATGTCATTAAGATGTCAATTCTACCCAAACTCATCTACAGATTCAATGCAATCCCAATCAAAATTCCAACAACCTACTTTGCAGACTTGGAAAAGCTAGTTATCAAATTTATTTGGAAAGGGAAGATGCCTCGAATTGCTAAAGACACTCTAAAAAAGAAAAACGAAGTGGGAGGACTTACACTCCCTGACTTTGAAGCCTATTATAAAGCCACAGTTGCCAAAACAGCATGGTACTGGCACAAAGATAGACATATAGATCAATGGAATCGAATTGAGAATTCAGAGATAGACCCTCAGATCTATGGCCGACTGATCTTTGATAAGGCCCCCAAAGTCACCGAACTGAGCCATAATGGTCTTTTCAACAAATGGGGCTGGGAGAGTTGGATATCCATATCCAAAAGAATGAAAGAGGACCCCTACCTCACCCGCTACACAAAAATTAACTCAAAATGGACCAAAGATCTCAATATAAAAGAAAGTACCATAAAACTCCTAGAAGATAATGTAGGAAAACATCTTCAAGACCTTGTATTAGGAGGCCACTTCCTAGACTTTACACCGAAAGCACAAGCAACAAAAGAGAAAATAGATAAATGGGAAATCCTCAAGCTTAGAAGTTTCTGCACCTCAAAGGAATTTCTCAAAAAGGTAAAGAGGCAGCCAACTCAATGGGAAAAAATTTTTGGAAACCATGTATCTTACAAAAGACTGATATCTTGCATATACAAAGAAATCCTACAACTCAATGACAATAGTACAGACAGCCCAATTATAAAATGGGCAAAAGATATGAAAAGACAGTTCTCTGAAGAGGAAATACAAATGGCCAAGAAACACATGAAAAAATGTTCAGCTTCACTAGCTATTAGAGAGATGCAAATTAAGACCACAATGAGATACCATCTAACACCGGTTAGAATGGCTGCCATTAAACAAACAGGAAACTACAAATGCTGGAGGGGATGTGGAGAAATTGGAACTCTTATTCATTGTTGGTGGGACTGTATAATGGTTCAGCCACTCTGGAAGTCAGTCTGGCAGTTCCTTAGAAAACTAGATATAGAGCTACCATTCGATCCAGCGATTGCACTTCTCGGTATATACCCGGAAGATCGGAAAGCAGTGACACGAACAGATATCTGCACGCCAATGTTCATAGCAGCATTATTCACAATTGCCAAGAGATGGAAACAACCCAAATGTCCTTCAACAGATGAGTGGATAAATAAAATGTGGTATATACACACGATGGAATACTACGCGGCAGTAAGAAGGAACGATCTGGTGAAACATATGACAACATGGATGAACCTTGAAGACATAATGCTGAGCGAAATAAGCCAGGCACAAAAAGAGAAATATTATATGCTACCACTAATGTGAACTTTGAAAAATGTAAAACAAATGGTTTATAATGTAGAATGTAGGGGAACTAGCAGTAGAGAGCAATTAAGGAAGGGGGAACAATAATCCAAGAAGAACAGATAAGCTATTTAACGTTCTGGGGATGCCCAGAAATGACTATGGTCTGTTAATTTCTGATGGATGTAGTAGGAACAAGTTCACTGAAATGTTGCTTTATTATGTAACTTTCTTGGGGTAAAGTAGGAACATGTTGGAAGTTAAGCAGTTATCTTAGGTTAATTGTCTTTTTCTTACTCCCTTGCTATGGTCTCTTTGAAATGTTCTTTTATTGTATGTTTGTTTTCTTTTTAACTTTTTTTTTCATACAGTTGATTTGAAAAAAGAAGGGAAAGTTAAAAAAAAAAAAAAAAAAGAAAAAAGACAAACAAGGAAAAAAAAAAAAAAGATGTAGTGCCCCCTTGAGGAGCCTGTGGAGAATGCAGGGGTATTCGCCTACCCCACCTCCATGGTTGCTAACATGACCACAGACATAGGGGACTGGTGGTTTGATGGGTTGAGCCCTCTACCATAAGTTTTACCCTTGGGAAGACGGTTGCTGCAAAGGAGAGGCTAGGCCTCCCTGTATTTGTGCCTAAGAGTCTCCTCCTGAATGCCTCTTTGTTGCTCAGATGTGGCCCTCTCTCTCTGGCTAAGCCAACTTGAAAGGTGAAATCACTGCCCTCCCCCCTACGTGGGATCAGACACCCAGGGAAGTGAATCTCGCTGGCAACGTGGAATATGACTCCCGGGGAGGAATGTAGACCCGGCATCGTGGGATGGAGAACATCTTCTTGACCAAAAGGGGGATGTGAAAGGAAATGAAATAAGCTTCAGTGGCACAGAGATTCCAAAACGAGCCGAGAGATCACTCTGGTGGGCACTCTTACGCACACTTTAGACAACCTTTTTTAGGTTCTAAAGAATTGGGGTAGCTGGTGGTGGATACCTGAAACTATTAAACTACAACCCAGAACCCATGAATCTCGAAGACAGTTGTATCAAAATGTAGCTTATGAGGGGTGACAGTGGGATTGGGAATGCCATAAGGACCAAACTCCACTTTGTCTAGTTTATGGATGGATGTGTAGAAAAGTAGGGGAAGCAAACAAACAGACAAAGGTACCTAGTGTTCTTTTTTACTTCAATTGCTCTTTTTCACTCTAATTATTAATCTTGTTATTTTTGTGTGTGTGCTAATGAAGGTGTCGGATTGATTTAGGTGATGAATGTACAACTATGTAACGGTACTGTAAACAATCGAAAGTACAATTTGTTTTGTATGACTGCGTGGTATGTGAATATATCTCAATAAAATGATGATTAAAAAAAAAAAAAAAAAAAAAAAAAAACAAGTGATTACCCTCCCACTAAAAACCCTGCAAAAAAGAATAGGGAAAAAAAGCCCACAAAGAGAAAATATTTAGGAAAATGATTGATGTAATTAAATTGTATCAATAATTTCACTAAGTGTATATGAAATAAATTAAAAGGCACAGATTTATGAGTTGAAAAAAGACAAAACCTATGCTTCATAGCTCTTCCTTAGTAATATACTTTAAATATATATAAAGAAATGATAGGTCAAAAGCAAAAGACTGGAAATAGAAGTGCTATGCAAACTTTCAGAATAAGAAAGCTGGAATGACTATATTAAAAGCAGGCAAAATATCCTTGAAGAGAAGGAGTATTTACCAGAGCTTAAGGATAATATTTTGTAATGCTAGGATAACATCATAGAGACATATCAATGATAAATAAACAGATTATATCTCTAAGAATAAAATAATTATCCATGAATTTACACTCTCATGCAAACACACACACACACACACACACACACACACACACACACACACACACACAATGAATGAGGAAAGAAGGAAAGCTTTTCTGATAGTAGAATGTCAAATAATAAATGTAGAAAAAATATTGACGATAGAAAATTCTCATTGGATGATAAAAATAGCAAAAGGAAATTTGATGAGGAATATGATAATTACATAGTCTCAAACTATCTCCCCATGGTTTACTTATCATTTACAAAGAGAAAAATATTATGTTTACAGTGAAAATTCCTATCATTTATTACTTTCTGCATATTATCATTTGATATCACCAGTACTGGGGATTATTAACGTACATTCTGATATGGTGCGCTGAAAAGCACATGACATCTATTTTGCGGTATCACTGCCAAAAATGCAGAACCAGAACCTAACCATGAATAAATATCAGACAGATGGAAGAACATTCTACAAATAACTGTTCTGTAGTTCGCAGTAGACTGCTGAAATGTAGTCTGTAAAGTCCACAAAAGAAAAATAAAGAATAAAATACTGTTCCAGAATAAGAAGATGAAAAACAAATGGTAGCCAAATGCAGTGTGTTGTCCTGGAGTGGTACTGGCCATGGATGAAAGTAATATATAAAATCTACAAAAGATATAATTTTCTAATTTTGATATTATAGTGTATTTATGCAAGGGAATTTGCCTTTTCTTAGAAAATGCACGCTGAAGATTATAGTGGTAAAGGAAAAAAATCTCCAACTTACTCTTAGCACACAATTTGTTTCTGTAGGACAAAATTAGAACAAAATAACAAAGTTACAAAATAGTATGAAAACACTGAAATACAACATGTATTGGATCCCTTTCAGTTCTTAAGTTAAAGTCTTATATTTATATACCCAGAATGTACTTGATTTCAGCCAAGTCTGCAGGCATAATCAAAATAGATTAACAATGGTTTTACTACTTAAAGTGCTATCTATTCATAAGCTATTTTGGTCTCCTTGAATGAGTTTAAAAGATATATGTATTTGCATTTTCATTCTTTCTATTACTTGAATCTTTATGTTAACAATCCAGAAACAGTTATGCTATTAAGCCAGAGAAATCTAATCTATTGACATCTAATATTTTTCATTTAACACCTTAGTTACAGAAATTATATTTAAATAATTTAATTTTTAATTTAAGTGATGTCTTCAATTTTTAGTTTTTTTAAATATTTTCCTCCTTTATTTGGATGACCAACAGAAAGTGTGAAATAGTGCATCGTGTTGTTTTAAGTCATTAGGTTTTGCAGTTGTGCAGAAATAGATTATAAACTTATTAGCTGTCTGGCTTTGGATTGCTCCTGATCCTCCCACTGTGTCAGTTTTAGTGATATAGTAATAGTTCCTGCAACATGTATTATGGTGACTAACCAGAAGCAACGCTAGCAAGTTACTAGTGGATGTTATTAAATAAAGTCAGTATATGTGGTTTTCCAAAGACTAGTGCCATAGTGTCTGAGTTCAAGTCCAGCTTTGTCACTTCTTAGCAAGTTACTAAGCCTCTCTTTGTGTCAGTTTCTTCATCTGTATAATGCAAAAAGTAATTAATATCTACCTCATGGGGTTATTATGTGATTTAAATCAGTTAATGCTTGTGGAAGCTTTAGAACATTACAGGGAACATGGTGTGCATTTCTTACATTAAATAATGACAATATTTCATCAATCACATGCTAACATCTGTTATTTTTGTAGCTGTTTCTTAATCTTTGGCTGGCTCGACCAAATATATAAATGGTACTTCAGCAGAATCCATATTACTTTAGAGTAATCTATCCAAGGGTAGTCCTTTTAAATTAACATAAATCAGTAGTGTAGTCTCTTGGGACTTTTAGACAACTGTATTGTAATAGTTATGGATGATTGTGACTTTCATCCCTGGCTAGCCATCTTGCTCTTTCCTGTGTGGCTTGTATGCATTAATGAAGAAAGCTGCCATAATGGAGATGTGGTAAGGAACTGAGGGCAGACCAGCCCCACAAGCCAACTTCTATGGAGCTTGGAAGCAGATCCTTGCCCAGTTAAGCTTTGAGATGAGTAAGGCCCAAGAGACACAAGAATTATGATTTGTGAGAAACACTGAATTAGAGAATCCAGTAAAACTATGCCCAAATGTCTGGCCACCAGCAAGTATATATGTATGTTGTTTTAAGTTATTAAGTTTTGGGGTAGTTTTTTCCATAGAAATAGATAACAAATACACAGAAATATTTAATTATAAAGCAACTAAAGTGTCATATTAGTATGCACTTGACTAGTTTAAAATAAAATATATTCACTAGGCTAATTAATATGTGTATTGTTTGGTTTCAATAGGCCAAGAGACTTTTGAAAAATGTATCTTCTCAGCAGAACACTATTCCAAGTAATTTCAAATTGTTTTGATTCCTATTTCTTTAGAGAAACTCCTCTCACATACCCCAGAATGAAAGAGTTAAATTTTAGTTTTAAAATACCACTTTTATCATCTGTATAATCAAAGCTTTAGCTGAGGAACTCTATGAGTTATTAACTTGAATCTTTATTACTCAAGAATATTCGTTGAACTAGAGTTTTCTAAACATATAATCTAATACCTAGAATTAATAAGTTGATCTTTCTAAAGATATAAGGATCCTTTGGGGCTGGATCAGTTCTGAACATAATAGATGTTGCTGGACTGCTTACTATTACTGGATTTCTGTCTTTGGGGTAATTGAAGGTTATAGTGTATTATTAGATGGATCATAGATATAGGAAGGGCTACCTTGCTTGTTACTTCAATTCACATAGATCAGTTTTATAAAAATTATTCCAAGGAAGGAAGTTTGAACATGTGGAGCCCACAATGGGTGTATTTAATTTCTTATTTTTTAAATTGTTCTCAAATTTTTTCATCCTTTTTCCCCCTTTATATTCCTGCCATTAGGAGCAATTAATCTTCTAAAGTTTCTCTAGTTCTGTCTCAACAAAATGATTTGTTTTATCATTTTACCATTTTGTTGACCTAACGTATTTCCTGTAAGATATCCCAAATATCTTACATATCTTACATATCCCTAATATCTTTTTTTTTTTTTTGGGGGGGGGACTCTTCTTTGATGTTAAAACTGTTATTTTAGTATAAAAACACATTTACCCTAATCTTTTCTAGACGGGAATTAAAATTATGCTTATGAATTCAATTAAATTTTATTACTTCATTGTTGCATATTTCAAAGTGAGTTTCAAGTTCTTTATTTTGAATTTCTTCTTTAAAATATTAAGACAAAGAATCTGAATTAAAAATTTTAATCTGATTATAAAACTCACACTATGCAGAAGTGCAGATTTTAAAAAATATTTTAATATACATTCTGAAATTTTACTCTGAAGCCATTTACTTACTAGGCTGTACCATAAAAAGTAGTGTGTATGTGCATGCACAAACATGTGTTGTGTGATGAAAACTGAATGAGTTGTTTTGCTAGTTCTCTGGTATAAATGCATATTCCATAAACACTTGGAGCAGCCTTTATTGCCGAGAGAGACAACAAAGAAGTTTTTAACTGAATATATGACTTTCTTAAATCTTACTCCACATAACCTTTCAATCTTAATTACTATGCAAAGAACATATATGTAATATGTTTTGCACTTTTAACACCAATATCTCATGCATCAATAAATGCTACTTGGAAAATACTAATTTACTTTTTGTCTAGAGTTAGGTGAGCAGCATATAAGTTTTAACATTTCTCTGTCCTCTTCAGTATTATTCAGTATAATTCATCATAATGCCATCTTCAAGTATATTCTAAGAATAGAAAGGAGCTACTGACACTTTTCTAGTTAAATGAAGTAAATGAGGTTCAGCAAAGACTGTTCAGCCTTAGCTCAAGTCTACTTCTCCACAAGAATGTGGTTATCTCAGGAAAGAATTGATTATCATATATAGATATAATGATAATAAGGACTGCCTGACTTTTCATTCCTGGAAAGCAGCATTTGAAGCTGTTAACTTTAATTAATGCAACATTTAGAACCAATTAATGCTTTTGTTTTTTGTTCTATGTTTTTTGAACAAAACAGTATTTTACTTATAAATAAGGGAATTAACATTTTGGAATTCAAATAGTCTTCATCTAACTTCAGAATACTGTGTTCAATTTTTAATAACGATTACCTAGATTTAACATTTTAAAACATTTCAAAGTGTAAACAAGGCCTCAAGAGAGAGAAGGAATAAGTTAGTAGAGTTATGAAAAATCAGACTGAAGTAATAAACAAATCCCTGGTGATATGGATTGAGTCATGTCCCCCACATTGTCCATGGTTCTGTCCAGGTAAATAAGGTCTCTTGAAGATATTACCTTTATTAAGGTGTGGGCCAACTATATCATAAAATTTTGTAATCAAAAAAAGGAAAAAAAAAAAAAAAAAGAGAGAAAATCCCAGAAAACTAATCAATACATTTTCTGCAAATAACTTTTAATGACATTTCCTCTAATTTCTTTTTAAATCTGCTTACCGTTACATGAATCAAGCATGCATCTGCTAATTAGTGACAGGATGTTGATTAAATATGGTTCTGAACCTTTATCTCAACACTCTTTCAACATCTCTTCTCAGTCTTTGCTTTTCCGTCACTTCTGACATGTACTTTATATTTGTGTTTCAGTTGCAATTAGTTACTATTTAAAAAAAAAAATGATTAGCCTTTTAAGTTTCCTGCAATTCTAAAATCCTTTAGTTTCAATATCCAAAGTTATCTGTGCTGATATTTACTAAATATTGGGAAGAAAATGTACATAATTGTACCTCACTTGCCTGGAAGAAACAATGGGAACATTTATGAGATAACGATTGCAAAAAATTGGGGATGCATAAATATTCAATTAATTCTATTCGCTGTAGGTATTATTCATTTTGTGTTCATTTTTTTATTCATCAAGTGGTTTTTAAATTTAAAAGAGTATAGTAGATTAAATTAAAATTCAGAAATGTTCGCTCCCTTCCTTGCCTCCATAGAAGTGTACCTCCCCGGCCCATTACTTTTTGCTCAGCAACATGACTTGCTTTGGTCAATGGGATATTAACACATGTGATGCAAGCAAAACTTAGCCTGTTCTTATGCACTGGAACATTTTCAATTCTGTCTTGGCAATGGGAAAAGGTCCCCCTTTTTAGGGGGCCCGGAAAGTACTCATATGGAACAGACCTGAGCCCAAATCACCGTGAGGACACAAGACCTACAACAGCTGACCCCAGGTGACCTGCAGATGCATAATAGCAGCTTTAAGTCACCAAATTTTGAAGTGTTATTCTATGCAGCATTATTGAGGACATGATTGAGTAATACAGAAAGCATGTTTCTATCAATAAAACAAAAAGTTGATTACAATCAAGGTAGCACTCTTCAATAGTTTCCAATAGAATATTTAAGAATTCAGCATTCTTGTTGAAATATAATTTTAAATATTATCATATACTTCCTGTGGCAGAAACAACAGAAGGTAATACCTAAAAGCTAACATTTTTCTAGGACTTGGGTGGAGGCACAGCAATAATCTTTGATCATTTTATTTAATATCCAAAAACAAAAACAAAACACCAAAACCCAGGGTTAGGTATGAGGACTACCATATTTTATAGATGTTCAGTGATTCTGACCATGTCATAAAGCTATTTTAGCTATTTATAGTAGAGTTGGAATTTGAACCCAGGAAATCTGTCTCTGTTGACTGGATTCTTAACTATTATGAAATATTTCCTATAGGGCTTTGTGTAACAATCCAAATATCACAGAGTACATATCACTTGAACCTGATTTTATAAGATCAATTGGTACTTTAATATATAAGATTTCATATATAAAGATGTCTTCTCCACATTATACATACTAAATAGCATGCTTTGGTTATATATCCTACCATATCTGAAGAATCTTAAATACTTTAAAAATATCTCCCATTTATTCCTAAGTAGGAAAAATATTTATAATTGTACTCTCTAATTCTTGCCATGGTTCTCTGCATCTCAACACAAAAGCAAACAGAACTGATGGAGAATTGCCAGACTAAACAGCTTTCTTTAAGCCAATTGTGTTACAAGCATTTTTGCTTTAATGCTAATATAAAATAGATAACAATTTAGTAAAAATATCAGTTTTTTGTAACCTCCATATTTCACAGGTGGCCCATTCAGGAGTGACTGATGGAGAAAAAAGATGTGGGTAATTAATGAGAGTTATCAGAACACGGAAATTGCTTTCAGGAAATCTGGGTGCTAAAAGACTCCTAACATTTTAGAAGATCTTTGTAACTGGGTCTAAAAGAACCCAGAATCTTCTCAGATCAGTAGACAACATTCTGGGAAACTCTGAAAGATAATAATCTTTTTGTATTTTTTAATTCTCTCGCATGTCCAAGGTCAGGTAAACAGAAGACAAAGTTTCTAGAGAACTTGAAGAGTTTATCACAACCTAGATAGAGATCCCAAAATATGAAAATTATAATTTGGTTTTATATAAATAGCTAATGAAGCATTAGCCAATCACAGGGCATGCCTGAAATCAAAGTTGGTGCTAAAAGCAGCCAAATCAAATTAGTTTTCCTAACAGAACAAAATTGTACAAAGTGGAAGAACTTCATTTATTTTCATTGACCAGTAGTGTTCACCATAATCTGAAATCAAATAATGGGTTGGTCCTTTAACATTAAGGCACCATCTAGTTGAATGAATTGAATGATTTTCAGTTTCCCCTCTCTTTCCACATGTATTATAGGAACTCATGATACTTTCTATGCTACAGCTATAAAGGATACATAACAGAGTGGCCTCTCAGCAATGGTTGCTTTCCAAAAGTATTCAAATAAGTTGGATGCTTTGGGGTCGCTTCCATTCTTCCTTACAGAACATGGTCTAGCACCTCTGAATGAAAGGACGTTAGCCATGGTTATTTGAGTACTCATTAGATACTTTCCATAGAGATATTGAACCTAGTTGTTAACTTTAATATTGGTCAGTTGGCTATTTTCCAAGATCATTTAGGATTAGTATCCTATTAAGTTTAAATGACTATTGATTTCAAACTCCTATAGTCAATAAGACTTTTCAAATTAATGATTCCAAAGTAGTTTGAGTACACATAGTAGGTATATAACTAAGGATATGGTAAGACTGAAAAGGATATGTGACAGCAAAATTGATAAGGTTCAGCATTTGATTTTAAAGGACTAAATATCAAATGTTTTACATGGTATTTAATTGTAGTAGTTATTACCACATTATTGAACATCTACCCTTTTACTTGCTCATTTGGCTCTCTTCAAATACTTACACATTAAACTGCTGGACACTGTAACATTTGTGATAATGTAAAAGGAAAAGAAAACACCGTGTATTCTTTTTTCTGTGTGCATAGTAACCAAGATACTAATAAGGTGCTTGGAACTTCTCCAAAACATACAGCATATCATTAGAGCCAACAATAGCTAAAATATATCTAAAAGGTGCATTTTCTGCTGGGCAGTTGACATTCTCTCAAGCTGGCAGAAGCCCTGCCTCTGTGGATCTTGAGTCAACAGCTGCAGCTGTGTGTCACAGACATCAAAAATCCTCTCTTCTCTTCCTTTCAGATGAACTCCTGCAAATCCGTGTATATTCATAGGCTGTAATGCACTTTTTATTCTCTTTTCCATTCCTTGTCTCTGGGATTTTTCTTTTTAATATATAAGAGGAACAGCATGACCCCATCTTAAAAATTGAAATATTCACTGATCTATGGTTATTCCTATAATATCACTAGTGTTGGTGAGTAATTCAAATTAAATGGTTTCATATATAGTCCAAGTTTAAAAGGACTTCATTTACTTTCTTTCAATGGTTTTTTCCTGCACCATTCTCACCCTGCATTATTCATATGTAACCTCACAAATTGCTTCAATTTCAAGCAGTGCTGATATAAATCATAGGTCCATTTTCTCTGAAGGACTTCAGCATTAGGCTCCACAACTTATTTTAAAATGAAAATTGTGTTCAATTAAAGTGATTTGTTTGCTTAAAAATTAAATATCTTCTAGTGATATCTGCAAGGAGAGAAGACTGAAGTTAGAGTCCAGAGTGCTGAATAATTTTAGAAGGAAAAGGTTTTCTATCTCACTCTCTGTTTCCTCATATCTAGCATTTACTGCCATTTATTTTCAGATAGGTCATATTCCTAAAGATATAAATATTAGCTATCAAAGCTTTCTTTCCAAAATTGTTTTTGTGTTTTGACTTTTGAATATTTCCTTTGTAAACAAATTAAAAACACTTTGTGTTCTCTACATTCCAGGTTCTTCACTGAAGAAGGCAAAAAGAGACAATTAATGAACATGTAAATGCAAACAAACTGGGAAGAAACTGAGGAAAAAAAGATTCAAAGTAGTGAGTGTGACTAATAAATAACAGTTTAGGAGCAACATCACTGAAAATGGCAGAATAGGGAATCCCACTCTCTCTCTCTCCCCAAATCAACTAATAAACAGGCAAAAACTGTCAGAAACATCTTTTGAAGGACCCTGGAACACAGTCAAAAACTTGCAACAACCAGAGAAAATCTTGGAGAAGAAGAAAAATGTTGCTTTGTTCTAAGACAGTGCTAAGGCATTTTAATCTGTGCCTATATCCCCGATATTCTGAATCAGCAGGACCATGAGCATGGCAGGCCACGCTTCTGGTGCAGATTGCTAGAGCGAGAGGGAGGAATACAGACCTTATTCTCAGAGTTGTGGTTGTGGGTTTCAACCTGTCTGGTATTTCCTTCACAGACCAACAAAGGCTTTCCTTTGTTTTATTTGACTGGAATATTGCCAGTACTAGGGTGTCTTCCCAAGGAGCTTTTGCTGAAAGCATTTCAAGACACAGGGACTGGTTGAAGGAGACTGGTAAAAGGACTAACACATGGAACAAGGAATACATAGACTGAAAAGCCTGGGAAGGAAGAGATTAGGAAAAGACATTATGTGAGATTTACATGGAAAAATTAAATGAATGACAGCAATGTCATATGAGATGGGAGAGAGGAGATGGGAATGATGGCACTCATGTGATGCAGTATGGTATTATTCGAAGGAGGACTTGGACTACTTAAGATGTGTATGGCAAACTCTGGAGGAACTGCTAAATATTTTTAATAGAAGAATAATTGCTATGTTCAGAGAGGAGAGAAAATGGAATTATATCACATACTAAATTAAAACTAGAAGGAATAAAAAAAGAAAAATAATAAAATAACCAGTGCAACAGATGGAATACAGTTACAAACTTGGCCATGATAGATATTAATTCAACTCTATCAATAATACATTTAAATGTGAATGGCATAAATATACCTATTAAAAGACAGATATTTGCAAAGTGTATAAAAATGAAGACATGACTCTATTTTGTCTGTAAGAAAACTGCTTTAATTATAAAGATTCAAATAGATTAAATGTAAAGGAATAGAGAATGATGCACCATGCTAACATTAACACAAATTAACCTGGAGCAGCTATATTAATTTCAGACAAACCAGACTTTTAGAATAAGGAGGTTTATCAAGAATAAAGAGGGACACTAATAATGAAGACATTAATTCTCCAAAAAAGATGCAACAGTCCTAAACCCATATACACCTACAACAGTATCAAATTATTTGAGGTTCAAACTTCAAGGAGAAACAAAAAAATTCACTATTACAGATGGAGACATCAATACCTTTCTATCAATAATTTCCAGAGCAAGCAGGGAGAAATCAATAAGGGTTCAGTTGAAATGAACTACACTATCTGTCAATCACCATGAATTTTTAATCCAGCAATTCCTCCAAAATTTACTCCTTGCTTTTCTAAATATACATTGTAATTTATCAGAAGATTCATGTGACCTCATTCCATTAACACATTACTTATTTGTACTTCCAGATTCTTATTTATTAAACTTATGAAATGATTTATTTATTTTTAAATCATTCTGAAAGCTGATATCTTGTTCTAATTTCTCTTTATTGCTTTCTAAATCTTGTACTTTTCAGTTTAATTTCACTATTCTTTGCATGTTTTGCAAGAAGTCATATACAAGTAATATTAATTTCAAAGAATAAGTGAAAAGTACATTTTGGAAGAACTTTAAAATCTGAAATTTGATTATTTGTCTCCACTCTTGAAATAAAGTATGGTTACCTGTGCATTCTAGGTTCAAAATCATTCATCACAACTTGAGAAACATTGTTCTATTGTCTTTTAGCATCTAGTATTGTTGATGATGTTTGATTCATGCTATTTTCTATATCTTTCAACTTCTATTAATTGTTAGGATTTTCTTTTGCTTTTTATAGCATTCACATTTTAATTGAACATGTTTAATTTTTTTCTTACTTAGTACTCCCAAGAGACTCTCAAAGTAAAGCATAGAAACTTTATTTATGCCAACAAATTGTTTTCTGTTATTGATTTAATTATATACTATCTCTCATTGTCTCTATTCAGTCCTTTTTGAACTTTTATTACTTTGGACTGCATTCATCTCATTTTCACCTGATGATAGTTTCCTTTCATATTGTCTGTCTTTTTGTTTACTTTTGCTTTGACATTTGCATGAAATCCTAATACACATTTCAAATCTTAGCCAAACCCTTTTGACTGAATCATCTAATTACTGACTTTTAAAATTTCAGCAGTAATACTTTTTATTGTTCAAAAAATTTAATGTCATCTGATTCCTTCCCCCCACCCCCAATAGCTGTTAAATTTATTTACTTGGTCAATAACGGTCCTGTCAAAAAATTAGTCAGCCACTATTCAGACATTTATAATGAAATACTAATTTTAGGTATCATGACACCTTAATAAAGAGCAAGAGCTTACACCAACAAAAAATAAACCATTGATATTGCCAGCAAATATAAAATGAATGCAGTTACAACAGACAGGACAGCAGGAATTCTTTATACATTTATATTTGACACCTGACCATATTTTCAGTTACCATAATATCTCTTATCCAGATTTAAAAAAAAAAATAGCATGCTGATTTCTATAACAAAGCTTTTTTTTTAGTTCAAAAATCATACAATGGCCAACAAGTCACAGCAGTGCAATAGGTAAAGGATAAAACACCACATCAAACAGGTGCTGAAAATAAATACTAACTGGAAGGTGGTGAGGATAGAGCACTCTTGGGAGTCTCTTTCATCACCTTGGGGTGTGGGGTTCCTTTCACAGGCATGAGTTCCTGAGCCATCACCTGGCTGCCGTTTATCCTGACAGAGTTCCGGGCATCACCGCTGCTTCAGGACCCGGCCTGTTGAAAGCCTCAGATAATCTACAGCCATTTCTGAAGCCAGAAAACTGTGTGGGGCGATCCTACCTATCATTAAAAGAAAAAGCAGTATTTATTTTCATTGTTCACTCTTGTCAGTTGGGGAGCCCATCAGCAGGTTCACTGAAATGATGCAGATAAGAGCATATGCATGGCTTATTCGGGCAGAGAGACGTTTACATGCAACCTGAGTGAGCAATGTAAGCCATTCAGCTTTTACTGAAGGGTCAGTCAGGTTTCTGGGCTGAGAAACAGAAACAGATTCTTTGTGTGGACAGATTAGGTCAAGGCCGCTACCTTTGACCAACTCAAGGGAAAAATACCTGCTGATCACTGGCAGCCTGGAACCTAAAGGGTAGGTGCAATGCCCCTGGCTACCCTGCACGTTCAATGGAGCTGTCTCTGACCGCAGCTGGGAGGCCACCGAGACTTAGGTGTGTAGACTGTGGTTGAGAGCCTAGAACGGAACTGACAACGTGGGCCAAGGTGACTCCCAGTAAGGGCCTTTCTGGTCAGTTAGAAATCTAAGGCGGCTTCCATTACGTAATATGCACTGAAAAGGTATAAAGGCACAAGCGAGAGTGATTAGTTAAGCAGAAGTCCTGACGGAGAGACAATCAGACAGTCGGTCAACCCACAAGGCAGGTATACAGTATGTAACTTTTGTTGTTTCCCCCCTTGAATGAGACAAAGAGATCCTGATTCTGCTGTGATAAAAAAGTGAAGAAAGACGATTTTTGGTTTAAAAAGAAGCCACTCGAGGGTTAAAGTAGTTATTTTATGTTAAAGAAAATTAATCTCTAATAAGCTGACATTGTATAGAAAACTCATCTGTCCCCTCCAAAGCCCCAAAATGCTTGCAATGCTCTGCCCCCATGTAACCTGAGCCAGGCGGATGGAAGTCTTTAGTGTGAGACAAAACAGAGTCTCTGAGAATAAAAGACATTTTACATAATGTAGATCTCAAGAGAGTTGTGCACATAGGTTCTCAGTGCAGGTCTTTTTAAGTCTGGAGGATTCTGAGACGATCCCACACGGCTTCTCAGATTGGCGTTTCCTTCCTGTCTGCTTGGAGATGACTTGACTTGCTCCTTGACTAACTTTCGCTGCCCTATAGCTGCTTTTGTCTCTAGGACATTGTCGTTTGGTGGCAGAACCACACCCCCACGTTTTTCTAGCTCTTCTTTTTCCAGCGCCTGCTGCTCAGACTTGGCTCACTGCATCTGGTGCAGCCGAAGCTGTAGGTGCAGCTGGATGATAGCCACTCGCTCTTTATGAATTGCTTGATTCAAACGACTGTTCTTTATTTCCAGCTCTTCATTCTGTCTCTGTAAATCTTCCAGAATAATCTGCAGCTCCTCTTCATTTTCACTCTCACTTTCACTTTTAGAGGAATATTCCTCAGTTTCACATCGACCGTGTTGCTGGTGACTGAATCTTGGTGATCTCATTGAGCAGATGTTCCCATGTCTTCTTTTTCTGAAGCGATCTGCAGGAGCAGTTTCTGCTCGATGGCTAGGAGCTCCTCCTCCTCAGTCAGGCTCTCATTCTCTTGGACAAGGAGAATATTTATAGCTTCATTTTCACTCATTTCTTCTCTGGAAACATCCTCTTTTGCAAGACTGGCTATCTCTTGTGAAATCTTGGTTTCACACTCTTTTAGCTTCCTCCGTTTTCTTTTAAGGCTGGTTAAAATTCTTTGTACTTCCCATAATCTTTCTTCTTTAGGTAAATCATTTACCCCACCCTGCAAATCTCAATGAGAACAATTCAAGAGAAACTACTGTCTTTTGATCTCCTCCTTGATGCTCTCCTGGGTGCTGGGTAGCTCCAGCATCACAGCCATCTTAGATCAGTGAAGAGGCTTTGTCACCTGCTTTAGAAGCACATTTTCAAGAAGCTGTTGCACATATGTGAAAAACATATAGGACACGATTGCTAATCTGCACAGTGGGGCTGAACTCTATAGAAATGTTCTACATGTTTCTGTTTGTTTGTTGTTTGTTTGTTTGTTTGTTTTTTACCATTTCCAGCTCCTTGGAGATGACATGGTCCGTATGCACCATTAGCCAGAATAAGAGGACATGGCCGCACTCTGGAAGCTCCTTCCGCAGGCACTGGATCTCCTGCACCTTCTTGCCCTGGGTCTTCTCCTACACACCTCTTCAAACCCTGGCATCAGCTGTTGGGTGAGCAAATTCTCTGGAAGTTCTGGCAGATCTGCTTCAGCAAACTGGCTATACAGTATTTGACTTCTTTTTATATTTTTCTTCTTTGTGCTTTTCATCTTTATGTTTTTCTTCTTTGACTTTCTCTTTTATTTTAAAATCCTTCTCCTTCTTTTTAGAAAAGCTGGGGATTTTCAGCTTCATCTCCAGAACTATCTTCCTGAACAGCATAGCCTTCGTTTTAGTTTGTTTGTTTCGTTTTGTTTGTTTGTTTGTTTCTTAAGTTTTCCTTTTTTCTTCCCGTGGTCTTTCTCATCATCAGACATTAGCTAGGAGGCCCACGGAGGCTGTCATGAGGAGGTGACTGCACGCCCGTCGGTACAATCCAGGGAACTTCATCCGGCTGATCTCTTCCGAGCTGGGGGTCCGGGTCAGACCACTGCCCGGCTCCACCCTGTGGTGCTCACTGGGACTGTTGATGGCAGGCAGGAAGCACTCGGTCACTCTGACTCCCTGGTGAGGAGGAGAAGTTGCTTTTCGTTACCTGCCCATCACACCTGGGCCCGCAGCGGCGCCACCTCCCAGACAGCAGCCTGAGCGGCCGCGCTGCCTCCAAGCGTCACGCAGGGATCACAGCCGTGGTAGCCGCTTCCTGCGCTGCACCCCGGGCGAGCCTCAGGAGCCGGGTTCCCATTTCCCCCATTACCACCCGCCCAACCGCCGCCTCGTCTGATTGCTTTTTGGGTAGCATTCTGTTTTTATTTTGTAAATGTATTATCTTCTCATAGCTCTCTAGAATATTTTACGGACCTCATCTCTTCACTGCATTGTCAAAACTCCCTATGCTATTTTTCATCCTCTTTGTTTTCCTTGGTGATCTGCTTTCATTTCGTTGGTTTTCCTCAAATTCGTGGTGATCTTTTTTTGTGTGTATGCATATTTAACTTAATAAGAGCAATAGATTGGGACTTTTTTTTTCCCTCTAAAGTTGTGTAGATCTGTTTCTCCTCTAGATAACGTCTCTGGATACGGACATTCTGAAAATTAGCAGGGCACGCCAACCTGTAGACGTCCCTCTAGGAAGTCTTACTCTTAGGGAGCAGTAAGGCAGTGAGACTGGATTGGTTAACGCATTTGTCAAGGTAATCATCAGCTCTAGGTGAGGCCGAATATTACATTTTCTCCTTCTCTTTCTTCTCTTCTTCTTCTCCGCCTCCTCCTTCTGTCCCTTCCCCTTTTGTTAATCAACTCGTTTTCACTCATTTTTTGAGAGGCGCATTAAACGCATCTTGCAACTCTTATCTTGAACAAGAAGTCTCCTCCATTTTATTTTAAGAAGTTTATCTAGGTTACTTAAAAGAAAAGGTGAAGGCATTTTGCATGTTTGCCTCACAATTTTATAGAGGAAGTTCTTGTGGGCAAGCCCCTTAGACTCTAAAATTGAGTCATGTGTTATATAGGATAATGTCTGTGTATTCAACTGATTATGGTATTATAAAAGCAGCGGCTATACTGTACACAATATGACATCTCATAATGTTACAACCATAGCATGCCAACTCCATCTTTTAGGGTAGTGATCATTTTTGTCAATTATGGTTATACATCTTGCTTCTGAATCTGACGGTATTCACTAGGATTAACCTTTATCAACTAATCCATTTTATATATTATAAAATAAATGTATACATTTTATCTGATTTAATTCTTAAAACAATCACAAGCAACAGTATTCCTATTTTGCAGAGGATGACTGATAACATTGGCCTACATGAAACCACAGTTCATGTCTTACCAGCATAGCGCTTTATTTCCCCTTTGTGTTTGTGACTTAGCAACACAGCCAAAAACATTCATGACAACTGGTGGAAGGTGTTAATGGGTTAACCTAAATAAATGCTATAGGATTTGAGGAAAATTTTTAAGTGACTAAATGAAAACTGTCCATGAGATCACTTTGTGAAAACCAAGACAAAAGTCATCTCTTTTTATTAAGAGTGGACCTTCAAGCTATGTAGATAATTTCATTTTTTTTTTTTTTTTTTTTTTTTTTTTGAGAAGGTTTAATTCATTGACAGAATATCACATTGTTTTTGTCTATGGTATTATCTTGATTTAATATTGTAAATTCCCTATTACAAGAGATTTTCGAAGGGCTTGCATGATAACTACACAACTTCCGAAAGATGTTATTGAAAGATTCCAAGCATTATAAAGATTGTTAGATTAAATTATTTAGAAAATTTCTTCTAGTAAACCTTCTGAAATTTTTTTTTCTTTTTTCTTTGTTTTATCTTGTCCAGATGATTTTGAGGTTTGAGTATCCCAAAGGCCAGAGTTTAGTTATGGAAACCAGATGTCTAGAATGGGTCTTGGGAAGCAAATACACTTGCTGAGATAACAGAATATGTAGAAAACAAAACAACAACAACAAAAAACTGTGATCTGGAATTGACAGGAAGGAGCCAGAACAAGCAGCCTCTCTCTTTTTCTATGTATTTCTACCATTCAGTTCTTTATTCACTTTGTATAATGACCATGTTCTTTCACAACTTCCTAGTGATTCTGTGCCTGAAATACTTATTTTCCCCCAATTTTCTGCCAGCTGTTTCCTACTCATCTCTGCTTTCTTTACATTTCTTCATGATACTTCCTTTGACCCATAATCAATTTGTATTTTTTCTTCACAGAACTTTTGATGATTTTAATAATAGAGTGATTTTTGGGAGGATTTGTTTTGGAGGGAGATGTTTCTTCTGCATTAAAGTTTTACCCCCGGAAAGGAAAGTTACACACACACACAATATACACATATATATGTAGATATATTTATATGCATATTATTCATATAGGTATATACAAATATATTGAATACATCAGAAGGCTCTAGCAATGAAAAGAGATCAGAAGAGGTGCACAATATTCACCATTAAATCAGTTGACGAGTGTATAGTCATTTAGCTGCCCAGTAAGCAGATGAGCCAGAGAATCAGGGAAAACAGATTTCATAGAAAAGCAAAGCCAATTTTAACCCATATCCAAAAACAGTAAAGCTTTAAAAGAAAAATTGCTGAAAATGCTATAGATCTGATCTCTATAGTTACACTGCTCATTATTTAGATGTTTACTTTACAAAAGGGGAATACTTTAATATAAAGCAAAAACAGAAAAAAACGAAATATTATTTGTCCCAGGTGAAACTTATTTGGTAGAGAAAATACCATACAACACTACCAGGAAAGCAAACAGGGTTAAAACTATCCCATCTGTGAGGAAAAGTGAGGAAAATCCACTATGGGCTAGAATCCTGAGTCCATGTAGCATATATGTGGGTACTAGCAAAGTTCCTATGGGGCAAGGAGCGCAGGGAAAGCAGGGAACACAGAAGTTGTACATGAGAAAGAAAAAGATAGCATTTTATTTTCTGGTTGAAAACAAAGACCATGAAATTAGTAATTTATGTTACATTCAACTGAGTCCAGAGATTATTCTTTTTATAATACACATAGCTTAGTTTTACAACCCATTTGGTAATTTTAGGAATAAATATTGGAAGTGCTTTAAATTTTTAATTAAGTAAAACATAATGGCATTTCCTTTAATTGCACTACAAAACAGTAATTGAAATTTTGAAAAAGAGAAAGGAGAATCATTGAGGCACACTATTTTAGTACTTGATTTTTAGTATTGTTTACATATGTTAGTATTGACAAAACTATACCAAAATTACATAACAGAGAAGGGAAAAATTGTCTCTCCTTTAATATGTTTTCATGGGATTTATATATTCCTATTTTTTTATGGATTTTAAGGCCTATTCTCTTTTTTCATAGAATAAACAAAACATGACATTTAAAATTACAGTTCTTTCCTTCCTCTCATTATCCAACTGTGAAAATATGTGTTTGCTTGTCTTATCCATATAATGTGGGATGGGAAAACTTTGTTTAATATATAGTGATTATATAGTAAAACATTCTGTCTTCATTTAAACAAAAGAGTAACATTGCCAAGTCATTTCCCAAAGACAGACAAAGTCATTAAATTAGAAACAGCTGGGGCAGACATATAATCACAATAAGTCTCCACTAGAAAAGGAGAAGAGAAATGGGAGAAAAGATTAGTCCAGATAAGTGTTTGGTCCAAAGCTGAAAAGGAATTCCAGAAAGGGATAGTTTACTTTTAAATATGGAAGAGACATTTGCAGTTTAAAAAAAAAGGAAGAAAGAAAAAGTGTAAGTCCAAGTGCATTTCAAGGCAGATCCTTCATAGGTAATAGTAAAATTGTTTATAAATTTTATTTTAGCACTGGAATTTTGCTTACTTTTTTTCTGAGAGGGAAGTTATGACAGAGAGATTTTAAGCTTACAAAAATTTGAAAGAAACATAAAAATATGTTTATAACATGAAATAGTTTATTTACATTCACTTTTGTTCTTTGCCCTGTTTTATATTAGGACATTTATAAAAATTTAAAGTGAAGGCATTACTTTCCATTTTTTATATATTATAAATATAAACTTATACTTTTTTATATAATGCTAGTAAGCATAAAGTAGTATATACTTTGGGTGTTAATTTTTTCATACCAAAAGGAGTTAATGTTTAAACTAAATTTTATCCCATTATATCATGATCTAACACTACTACTAATCACATGATAACAGAAACTGGCTGGTAATGGAATTTGTGCACAAGTCATTCTTTGATATGCACTTTAGGACCTCAATCTTTGAAAGGAACAGCAGTTTTATCAACTCTTTGAGAGTCTTCTAACTCTTAACAATATCTGTTTTCTGCAGATTGATGTATATTCTTTGTTTTCTCAGATATTAATTGCATACTTAGGAAGTGCCAGGTGCTGTGCTGTATCTATGTTTCTCATTGTTCTTCAACTGTAGCACTTAGTTCATATAAGAGAGGCTGATTTTTTCTATATGTAATGTGACAGCGTAGATGGATATATCAAAGAGCATTAATATTAGAAAAGGGTAACAATAATAGTTAACTGTTTTGGTTAAGTGCTTACTATGTCTCAGGCATGATTTTAAGTACTTATCATCTATTAAAGTATTTAATTCTCACAATATCCATGTGACATAATTGAAACACAGAAAAATTAAACATGCCTACTTAAAAATTAGCAGAAATGAGATTTAAACTTAGTTTTGTTTCTTGGGATCACAAACTCTGTTATTTTCTACTCATTCCCCAGAAACTGGTCAAAACTACTTTGAATTTAACACCAATCCACTGCAATGGGTCTATAGTTGCTCCAATGCAAATATAGATTAAGAACAGAACAAATCGTGCCCCTTCATTATGACATATTTCACTACTAAGATCTGACTTTACTATTTAGAATCTTAAAAATGGTGAGGTAAATTGAAAAGATAACTTATATCATGTAAGTAGGACACATTCTATTTCTTCTATCACATTTCTAATGTTAAGAAATAAGTAGAGAAAATGTGAAACCAAATTTATTAACTCACCTCCAGTGAAGCAGTTCATGATGGGAAAGGCATAATTTTTTAAGTACTTGAAAGAAGCATGGTGGTCAAGGTGGTAATGCTAATTAGGGATTGGAAACAAACACTTGGATGGGACAAAATGAGTGCATGTGTCTGTGTATGGTTAATTAAAGCAGGTCTCATATCCAGTCACAGTCTGATATACTGAATTAACTTGAGTTCATCATCCTTCATCAATTTCAACTGGTTAGATCTAGGTGTGATGAAATATAATATTCATTTTTTATGTCATCTAAGCAAGTGGTGCTGTAAGTGGAAAATTTTCTTTTATACTCTCATAGCATTGCAGAGAACTGACATAACATTAATGTTGAAGTGAAAGTCTTTTATTGCTAGAATGTTTAAATGACAAATGTTCATTTATACAAGCAAATCATTTTACTTCTATGTCTTCCTGAGAAAACAAGACTGTGGGGTCTTTGCTCAGATTGCATGGTTGTATATTTTGTCTCAAATCTTATTAATTCATTATTCCTTCAATCATTCTTCCACTCAACACTTTAATAAACATGGTGTTAGAGAACTGGTAGAATCAGAATGCATTTTTTTTTTTTTTTTTTTTTTTTTTACCTTCTAATTTTATTAATTTATTTTTTCAACCTGGGAGAATAAAGGCATATGAAAAACCTTCCCGGTCTTCACAGAATGCATCCTTCAGGAAGGGAGGCAGAAAAGAAAATTATCATTCCGAAGCTATTGTGGTATTAAAACATATACAGAATGAGAATAAAATGGAATGCAGAGGAAGAACATTAAATTGGGCATGGACAAGGGAGCTGTCAGAAAAAGCGTCTTGACTTTTGTAACTAAAGCCTGAGATAAGTGTTGGTTTATAAGTTGGAGGTAGATGAAGAAGGTAGGAAAAGGAAAGAGTGTGTAAAAAGACAAAACCCATTAATTGAGGGTAATAATTTAGTATTTATCCTATCATTCCTATAGTTGATACAAGATTTTTTCCTTAATAGAGTGATTTTTTCAATAAATGCTGATGGAATGATGGAAGTAGAAAGTCACAATTTTGCAATCACTAACAAAATAATGGATCTAGCATTAGTAGCTGCAGAAATTATTAGGCAGAAGGGTATAAAAGAAAGATCAAGCTGCCCATGCTCAAACATATTGGTCAAACATCAATAAAAGAGGAAACTAGACATTTTGTGCTTCGCGATGTTGTTTAAAGAAAGCACACAGCATCATCATGAAAAATTTTTGTAAAAAAAGGAACTTTCATCTAATCAAGCTCTGGATCTTGTTACCATTTTACATGAAATACAGTGAATTGAGGAAAAGGCATATATGTAAGTGTCAACAAAATTCAAGATGTGGAAAATTCTAATGGACAAATAAACTAGGTTCTTCAACAAAAAAAATAAGAATAGAATATGGGGGTAGGAAGACATTAGTAAATTAAGAAGGACCTATGAGACACAACAAAATGCAATGTTTGAAAATTTTATGAATATTGATTAAACAAACAACTGCAAAAAAAAGAGATGATCAGGGAAATGTGGACATGTATATTTGATAATAATTATCACTAATATTTTAGGTATGAAAATGATATTATTCCATTAAAAAATCCTTATCATTTAGAAATACACACTGAAGTATTTATAGATGATATACAATCTGGACTTTGCTTAAAATATTTCAATGGGGAGTGAGAAGTCAGGGTTGAGATGAAAAAAGACATGTAGAAAATTTTTTGAAACTGGATGATCAGTACATGGGTGTTTATGAGAATTTTCATAATAAAGAATTAAAGAAATGAAGGCACAGAGATAAAGGTTAGATAATAAAGTCTAGGCACAAGTGGTTTGTTTGAAGAAAGAAAGCAACAAGCAGCAGGATTTAAAATTAGAGGTGGAAGCAAGCAACTATATATTCATTCTATAATATTTAAATACTTGCAGTGTGTCGGGCATTAGAGAAATCAAAATAAGCAAAACATCATACTTTGGGATTGACTCTCATCCCCTACCTGGATTTGAGTTCCAGCTCCATTATTTTTATGTATGTGCTTGGTGCTTGAGAAAAATCACTTTATCTGTCTACACTTCAGTTTTGTAATTTGTAAAATAGAACAACAATAGTAGTTCAAAGGTATAGTGTCTTACAGGGTTGTCCTGAGAAGGTAATCAGATAATTCAAATAAAGATCTTACAAAAGTATTGTCCAGAAGTTAATTACAGTATCAAAAATGATCTATTACTATTATTGCTTTATTGTTATTAAAAGTTAACTGACATCACAGAATTTATGGTGTAAGGAGCAACAGAGGAGTTCTCTGGCAATTTTAATAGAACAGGAAGGTTCCTCTGAGAACAATAAAATAATAAAAAGTAAACATACAGTGTATTCTCATTATCTATTCCTTTTCAGAATCCTCATAGTTATGAGGTTGAAGAGATTAACAAATTTTGCCGTAACATAAAAATACCCACTAAGGAATTGACAGTCTAAAAAATTGGTCATTAGTGAAATTCCCTCTGTCCCTTGCTGGCCACTTACACATTACTTAGTATCGCTGCTCCCCTGCTCACGTTCATTATTGATAAGTCTGTTCAATTACTGTAGAGTTCTGTAAACATTTGTCAATGCAATGCAAATACAATGCAAATTAATTAAAAAGGGAAAGTGCATATCTTGCAAGAATCACATTTTCACTAGGTCAGTAAAATTAGGTTCACAGACTATTGCAGTCACATAAAAGCCATTGCCAAATTAAGACCTCACAAGGTTAAGAAGTTTACAAAAGAAGAAGGAAATATTAGGAGAATTATGGCATGCAAGGTGCTTTAAAGAAAAAGAGAATGTTTTAGAAATCAAGAATTAAAGTAACCTTTTAGGAAAGTGTATGAAAACTATATATTTTAATAAAAACACTATGATCTTGTGAAACTCAACTTGTGATAAAGGATATCATTTCACACTATTATAAGTTGTCAGAAAAATTATATGCAAAAAAGCAAAATTTTTAAAATCCATAAATTCTAAGAATTAGAATAAATTGGCCATTATATATTGTCTTGTTAAAATATAAAATAAAAGAAGCTACTTTTTATTTCTTAGGTTTAGCTCAATGTAAATTAACAGTAAGACTCCCATTCCTTTACTTCATCATCACTGCCACTCTTTTCTTTGAAACTTTTGTTCCAGTTTTAAGTGGATTTACTTTAAATGTCTTATCCTATAATAACGATCCTTGCATAATAAGGACTGCCTGTATGTGTCTGTTCCAGGTGCTATAATAGATATGAGGTCACGTGAGAAGAAACTTGACCCATTTTTGGAGGGTCAGACACAGCTTCTCATAGGATTATTGGATGTTATGTTAAAGACTGTAATCTTTATTGTGAAAGTAGGGTAGCCATGAAGATTTTTAAGGATGGCCATTAAATAATCAGATTTGTTTTATGGAAAGAGCATTTATATGATACATTACTTGTTCCTGTTTCTCAGCCCACCACCAGTCATTGTTGCAGCAAACAGCTTCAAGCTGGTATAATTTAAAGTAAACTTGCTTCAGTTTCACTCCATCATTTGCTTTCTGCACCAGGGTCTTCAGGAGGTCATGCCTTTGGAAACCTACCAAACCACTCAGTGCTGATGCATGAACATACCTCAATGTGCTAGGGAGTAAACACTCCATGAGTTAGTGCTTGACCAAACATTTAATCAATTGTTTGATTAAACTCAAGGAGTGATGGAAACTATTGTACCCAAATAGCCTCAGAGATCATGGAGATGCTTTGGGCACATCATGACGAACAGGATCTGGTGCTTTGATGAAAAGATTATAAATTGACTCTGAATATGTTAATTTTATGGTCATAGTGTGTTACCTTTGTGAAAATGTCTAGAGGTATTTGGGTAAGTGATTTGGAAATCAGCAAAGTTCTTGATTAGAAAGACCTGGTTAGGAGATATCAACATACTTAATTGTTGGAACCCCTTGTGGAGCTGCTTATGTAGATGAGATCAACCAGAAAATCTTTAAATTAAGATTAGCATAGAGTCAGGGATCAAAGTCTGTAGAATAAAATCTGGAGGGAAGTGGAAGAAGAGCCAAACAATAGATTGGGATGAAATTACAAGGTGTTACATGTAGCTCCAATAAATTTAAACTGGATATTGTAAAGAGGGTCCAGAAAATGCAAAGAGATTACAGACCTAAAGTAAAAAACTTTAGAGGATGAAAGATTAAGAATACTGAAAAATTTTAACTCATACTACAGATGATTTAAATTGGTTTGCCTATAAAAAATATGCTTAAATCATATTTGAGCATATTAGATATTAGATAAGTTTGTCAGCAACACTGATTGGTGAAATTCTTTATCTGATAATTCCATTGCGAGACAGATTTACATCCCTACCTTAAATATGGTTTATTATATAGTTGATTTTGTTCTCTTTTTGGTGGGGTTTGGAAGGGCACTGTGAGAATAAATCGTGAATTATGGGTAATGACCATGAGAAAGCCCCAGAATAATAATCATGATTATAATCCTAGAGCAACCAACCTTCATTGATGACATGTTTGAATTCCACTTGGAATTCACTAGAACAAGTATTTTAATTAATCCTGAGCAAGACAATGGAAAAACCACCTTTGCTGTTAGACAACAGTTGTTCTGTAAGAAAATTACCATTACAAAAGGTGTCTTTGTAATTGAACTATATAATGTTATTTCAATCACTGTACCTGCTTGAGCATATTTTTTCAAATATGAATACTGCATTGTTTTAAAATTCTAAACATATCATACATATTTATTGAATATTTTGATAGCACCTACTTGAAAAAAATATTATTGAAGTCTACAAAGAAGAGCAAAATAAGTAAAGGTTTTGATTATTTATTTTTGTCATGATGAATTCTCATTTTTAAAGCACCGTTTGTTTGTTCAGCATAAAAATATGTTAAATATTTTATGGTAACATTACTGCTTTTTTTTTTTTAATGTAACATTTGATGCTAATACTAATAGTGTAATTGCTTAAAACCACTTTGTGGTTTTATATCTTTTAGCTTCATGGTTGGGTCCTATCCAGGAAGATATTTATCATTCACAAAAGTAACTCAGAATTTCCAATATTTAAATATCTATCATCCTATATCCTTTCTCTGGAAAAACATGAAGCTAAACATTCAGATTTGTGTCACTTCTTTATCTTATCCATATGTACTTCTTATTTATAAATATAGTGCAACTGTTATTTCTAGCATGTTCTAGTAAGTCTCATGTTTATTCTATATACTGAATTTCATCAAATATATCTAAAATACACTATTTAGTGTTTTACATTTCATGAATATAGTCCCTGGTTTCTATTTAACATCAAACTTTCAATGATTTTGTAAAATTAGGTGTGAATTTGTCTTGAAAATTTGAAGAATAAAGTTTGCTTACCTCTAGAAGGATATTAGTCTTACACTTCTTTATATCTTTGGTAACCAGCACAGTGCTTTGAACATATCAGATAACTTTCAATTTTCTACTAAATGAATAAAGAAACTTTGATTTGAGAGAAATTCAGATTGTGTAACAGGGCTCAGTAAGCATCAATGCTAAATATTCAGTCAATAACATGTTGTATAATTAAATATGTACATATTTATAACATACAACCCCATATGTCCATATTTTCCAACCTCCAAACTGCCTCTGACTTTATCTTTATTATTTATATAGTCAAGATCAACAATGGAAAATTTCACAAAACACTAAAATGGGCTTTTAGCTCTTTTTCATTGTCTGAATGTTGTTGCTCCAGGATGTCCATGATGACTTGGTGCTGTCAGGTTGGAAACAGACTCTGAAAACCAAAGTGCAGAATAAGTTTATTGAGCTAAGTGGCAAGCATGGGAGCAGAACTAAAAGAAAATTACTGCTCAAAGAAAAGTGTGGGGAAACAGTTTATATACCTGCTTAGAACAAAGAAAGGGTGTGGGAGAAGGGGGAGGGGAAGGCAAGGAGGACATGAACTATGTGAGTTGTCTGGGGCGGGGCATCCTTGGGTACCATAAATCTGCAAAAGCTGCCCAGCCAGAATGTGTAGGAAGGGGCTTATTTGATGAAGAGAAGCAGACTTGCCAGTATCAGCATAACCTGTTTATAAGAGTTCCTCCTTTCCCATGGAGGCAGGGGTCTCAACTAGCATTGCAAAGGATTGTTGGTATGTCAGCATGCCTCAGTTGCTTTTTGTTTCTTCTCTGTAGTTCCCTGAGTAAAAATGGAAATTTAAACAAATGAAGATGATTAGTGAAGTTATTTACTATTCCAACTTCACAGTATCCTCCAGTGTCTCCCTGAAGGGTTACCCTTCCTAGAGAGCAGCCCTTGCTCTAGGGTTCCCTCTGCCTCCCTAGACAAAACTGCCTCATTTTATTTTGATTAAACTCAGGGATTTGAACTGTCTCAATATAGTAAATCTGAGAAACTAATCTATGCTAATGGTAAATGTAATCTTTCCCTTTCAGGAACAGATGTTTTAACAGGTGCTTTCTAGAATCAATAGTTTAACCCCAAAGTGCTTCTGATTGTAGTTCACAATCAATATTATAAAAGTGATTCAGGATTGATGTAATAATAGCAAGGGAATTCCCTATAAACCAAAAACAGTTAATACATGATGGCTATCTTTAAATATTTTTTAAAAAACTGGCAGAAAAAAATATGTATTTATCTTAAATTGCTACAAAGGAATATAATCATAGATCCTGAATATATTTATAGGTAAAATCTATGTTCAATGCCATCATGTGTTTTATTTTAAGTAGATGGTGTCATTTGCCTTTTCAAATATTGTCAAATAAATATTTTATTAGCGACCAGATTATCTCATTTGTGGTGGTCATATTGGAGGTAGGAGAAAAGATAAATGATAGTAAAAATTTGGACTAGGTGACTTCCAAGGTTTTAAATTTCCTTTAGCGTCTAAAATTATCTCAATGGGTGGGGTCTGCTACACTTTTACAGGGTGATCTGAGTTCATATCTGAGTAACACCAATATGTCAGTAAAAAACATTTCTACATTTGGCAGGCAATTCTTCAAAGAACAAAGTCAATCTCATTGTATGGCGTTTTCTCATCTTTGACATTGTGTATTCATAAAAGGTATTCTATTCTGTTTCTGTTCAAAACAACCTCCCTGCTTTCTGCAGGACAAAAGTTTGTCTTTCTGTCACTATTTTTCTTTATTCTGCAGTAGTGTTAAGTTTCATTATGCTATGTTGTCATCCTAAATCAGGTTGTTGTAAATTATATTTAAACTGATTTCTTACAGTTTGCCTTAAATTCTTTCACATGTTTAGCTTAAGCCTATCCCTTTAATGTTTATTTCCCAGGATTTCATTCAGGATCTTCTCTTACGCTATGAATTTTCCAAGGAAGATGACTTCAATTATCTGTGTTTTCAGTGCAGTATTCTTTGCTCATGTTTAGAAATTTACAATGACGTTTCCATAGTTCATATTTTAATCTCAAAATCAATATATTTTAAGCTGAACTCTTCTTTCTTTTCATTTCCATTCCTTTTTCTAAAATGTTCTTTATTCTAATGACTGACACTTTCCCCAACTCCAGAGCCCAAATCAAACTTGTTGATTTTAGATTAGGTTCTTCCAGTATAAATAAAAATAAAAACCTGGTGTTAGGAGTCAAAATACCTGAGCATGTATCTTCTACAACCATTTACAGATTAGGATAACTTGGAAATGTTAAGTACTCTGAGTCTGTTTCCTCATGTGTACTAGTGTATTAATATAGCTTTTATAGATTTTTTGAGGGTTGAAGAAAACAATTCATGTAATGTGCATACATATTATTACCATTTAAATAATTTCTTATATATATTATTTGACTAATCTTTTTTATTTAATCAGTTTCAAATTTATAGAACTCATTTTGTTAATGTCTATGTTTGAATTTATGTTCATTGCCTTTGCCTTAGTATTTTTCTAACACATACAATATTTGATACTGAGGCTTCCTAAATTTATTACAGTCCCCTCCCCTCCAAATACTGGCCAGATTATCTTTCCAAAATACATGTCCATTGTCATCTCTCTGTTAAAATTCCATCAGTGTCTACTTCTCACTTCTAGAATAAATTCCAAACTCCTTATGGTGGCATCAGTAGGCCACTGGCAATCTGACTTCTGCCCAAATGTTTATTACTACTTTTTTACCTCACCACATCAAACCACTTGTAATTAAATATGCTAGACTTTTTCACATCTCAATAGTTTGCACATAGTATTCATTTTTTTCTGGTATTCTCTTTGGCTTACTTTCTCTCCTAAAAGTCTTTGTTACCTTCCAAAACGTATTTGTTTGTCATCAAGCTGGGTGAGGTTCCACTTCTCTGTGCCCCCACAAATTTGTGTGAAAATGTCTTCCATTGTATTTATAACATGTTCAGGTAATTGTTTGTTATTTGGTTGTTCCCCCATCAGACCGGGAAGATATTAGTGGCAAGGATCGTTTGGTCTCAGTGTGCATCCCAGTGCCTATCACTTCCTTAGTAAAGGCTCAATAAATGTTTGGCCAAGGGATTTTGCATTCATTTCTACACTTTTTCAATGCAGCATTACTGATTTATTAGGAAAAACACTTCACTGCTGGACTATTCTCTGAGATACATAGAACTGCTATTTTTTTACTCCATTGAGCTCCTTGATCTTAATAGTTTAGTCCATGGGTGGTACTGTGATAAAACTGCTAATTAAAAAAAAAAACAAAAAACTGCATATGAACCAGAAGCTGGTAAGGCTTTTTCCACTACATGTGGACATCATAGACTCTCTGTTGAGAATCCCCTTCCCTAAAGATGTGCTAGTTCTCTTGATCCTGTTACCAATGTCTCTGTCACTTCTTTTAACAGTATACTTTAAAGCTGCAGATATTCTCATAGTTTACACTTCTTTTTAAATTTTCACAGTTGAGACTGTTATGTGTCTGTAATATTTCGAGCTACATGTTTTTTTGCTCGCAGTATTACAAAGTGTCTAAATAGTGGCCCACAATTTTCTGAATTCTTGTGAGTAGATACAGAAAATTATAAGCAGAAAAATGTCACACATATATTCTCTCATTATATTTCCAAGCCAGAAATTTTAAACATAGCACTGTAAATCTGTTCTATTGGTAAATCCAATAGAAAAAATTAGACTGTAAATCTGGCATAAAAGCAGAAGGCAATTAAAGTTCCAAACTCCAACAGCACTTTTATTCTTCAAGATTTTCCTTAAAAAGTCAAGAATATACCCCTGTATTCTACTAAGTATAACAGTTAATATAGTATTTCCACTTATTCAAAGCAAGATAAAATTATTTAAGTAATTAGTATGATGAATTTTAATTTTCAAAATATTATTAAAATAATTTATTTTAAATCAATTTCATTTATCTCTTTTTACACTTGAAATCATTAGGGTAAGGGCTTTGGTTGTTTTGAATTTTTTTTTTTTTTTTTTTTAAATAATTACAGGATTTTACTTTTCACTCTCTGGGGAAAATTTTTTATTCCCTACATTCCTTTGTCAAATAATTTCTACTCCTTAGGTTAGCAAAATTAATCCTAACATCAGAGAAGAAGACCACTTACTTATTGTTTGTTAAAATTTGTCGATCATTCTTTGTTTCTGAAGAGGAAAATGGAGTGTTTAAATACCTTTTGATCACTAAAACACACTTCCACATTGAACATAATAATAAATAGTAAGGGAGTTTTCTTAACAACAATAAACATACATAATTTTTTGAGAAAGGAATGGCCTTCTGTATTAGAAGAATATGAAATTTAGGCCATAAACAAAAAAATGAAAATATTGTAAGGCTAAAAGAGACTATACTTGAATTAAGATATTGTTTAGTTTGCTTTAGATATTTGTAATTTTATTTTTAATTTTATAATCCCATGTGCTTATAATCTCCTGTGTTTAGCAGATAGAATAGTTAGAATACTTAGTGGTTCTCCCATAATGCTCCTTATAAAAGTATCATTGTGCTAAGATACAGGTCTTGGAGAGGTTGAACCAAATATAACTGTATTATCTGAATTTTTAAAATATTCATTTTATTTCTTATGATTTACTGTATAATTCCTTCTTCCCAAATAAAATGAGAGCTGAGCTCGATTTGTTCTTTTACCAGCTATGTGTCCACATACAGAAAGTTTCTGTTCTCATGGAGCTTAGAGTAAAAGAAACATGTATCAATCAAATGATAATGCAAAACAATGTAAAATTGCAACATCTACTGGAATTTTGAATAGCAGGTCTGATACACTGCTATGAGAACCAGGGCATCTGATTTATTCTGAGATGTAAGGCTCTTCCTAGAAGATTAGAAATTTAAACTGATATCTGAAGGATGATTAGGGAGAACAACAATTCGTAGTGATAGTCTTGCAGAACATGAAAGAAAAGGAATTTAATATGGAGTAAAATATCAAAAAATTATTGTTTAGCAATTATCTTCTCTGTTAAATACAATTTATAAAAAATAAACAAAATGGTGTGAAATATCTAAAAAGACAAAAATTAATATCAACTCTGTAAAAGACATAGGGATTTCAATTTCAATTAGATTTTTTCCATAGAAAATATGAGTGTTTTATACTGCTCATATAGGGTAAAAAAATATACTTTTTTTATATTTTAAATTAAATTTAGTTAGATTGAATTATTCTTTATACTCATTTCAAACATGTCTTCTCCTTGAACACTAGTTACATCTTTTTTATCTTGACTGAAGTACAGATGTAGCATATAATATCTGTTTATCCATATTAAATATTTAGTTTTGTTCCCAAAGATTCCTTCTTGTAAGATTTTGTTCTACAAGAAAATCATTAGTAATTATCTGTTTAACATAAAAGTTAATACTTTTCTCTACTTCTATCCGCCAGTCTCTGAAAAAGTATTTGATTTTTTTTTTTATCTAGTAATATTTGTCAAAAATAAAGTACATTTGCCTATAAGAGAATTCACAGTTTGGAATTTCCTGCCAAAACTCATTGAAAAAGACAGAAATACAATTAAAGTTTTCACAACTCATCCAGTCAAACATATCATGTAGCTGAGTTAGAAATTATTTTAAATTATATTCCTGTTAGTATTCAGAAAGTCATTATGTTACTATGGGTATTATAAAGATTTTAATTAACTACAGAATATATATAGTTTAATCACAATTTAGATATGTCCTAGTGTTATTTCAATACTTAAATTTCTTATCAAATCGTTGTACTATGCTGTCCTTCACACCTAATTTGTGTCTGGGTAAAAGCATAATATACAAGATCTGTCTGAATATTATTGCTTGAGAGTTCATAAAATAGATGAAATTATACCCACCCTTATCACCGGGCTAAATGGGATGATGAGGTAACTTATGCTTGGTTCACAACAAATATTTAGATCTGAAGCACTGATGATATGAACCTTAGATACATGGCTAGAAGTAATTTTAATGTGCTCCCACATAGTCAATGATATTCTATTGATTACTACAGCAAAAATAAAGTCTAGTTACTGCAAGTCTGCACGTTGAACTTGTTTTTCTAACCCACGATATCATTACTTGTTTCAGTTACATAAAACAATTCTAATATAAATACTTTACTTAAATCAATAATTGTGCATGTGTGTGACTGGAAACATGAGGTCATTCTTTTTTTTTTTTCATTCACCAAATTTTTATCTAGTACCTATGTACTTGGCATTCTGCTATGCTTAAAGCAATTCTCTTCTCTGTAATATCCCTACTTTCTAAGCATATAAGTAATTAATATGCCTGATTATATTTCAGCAAACCATAGAGGGTGTTCAGTAAACAGAAACTCCAAATATCAACTTCTCATACTAAATTTTAAAAAAAATGATATATATAGCTGTCCATATTTATTTGGTGCACACTATGAGCAGTGTATCATGCTGGGAATTAAATAATCTATACCTACTTATATTTGAATTATATTTAAGTCAGTGATGAAGAGATGCTGACCTTGTACATGAATATGATAGTATGTAAGTTTATGTCAGATATTAAAAGGTCAATATTCTTACTTGAAATGAAGTATGACAAGTATATTTAAAACAGTAAAAAGCTATTTTTGAGTACAACAAAATGTGCATAAATGTACTTCAGAAATAAATATTCTATCATTTATTTTGTTATCAATTTGATTTTTCAAAATCTAAGTTACCAGAGACAGTTTGGAATTTAATTAGCAATTCTTTGACTCCATAGAATTAAAATGCTGTTTATTTGAATCTTTGAAAGAATTGTTTACTATTGCAACAGCATTTAATAATTCTGTTTAGTGCATCATCATTTTGCCTAGTCATAAGTCCCCTTTTTGCGTGAACAGCCCAGCTTGCCCTGCCCTGGGCATAACTGCAACTAGTAAGGCCTGCACCTCCATATGGGTTGGATGATAGGAGCCACCCTTAGAGTCTATGAAGGCCCCTGGACTTTTCCTCCAAACAGCTCTTGCTGTTTCTTCTCTTAGTGACGCTTTGTCCTTTCCTGCCCCTTAATTTACTGGCAAAACCTATATCTCTATGTGTTTTGGAAGATAAAAAGCTGCCCTCATTTTTTTCAAAGGGCCCCTGCTACTCCTGCTTTTCAAACAGTATAGTTTTAAACTCCCAGTCCCCAGTATCAGTGAGAAAGGAACTGGGTCACAGTAAAGGGGAAACTCAGGGACCCACATGGGCTTCTCCTTTTCCCCTTCCCCTCCTCCATGGACCCTCACAGTGGCCTAGGTTAGGTAAGCCCCAGTCTCCTCTGCCACCCTATTCTCCCCTCTCCCCCTGCAGGGCCTTCGCTCTGACAAAGATGTCCTTTCATGCATTCTTGGCTGGCTAGGTATTTGTGCTTGCACATTGTTACCCAAAGAACTTCCACATAACATCCCAAACAGCTATTTAATAAACGATAGTTTTTTTAAAAAAAGCTATATGGCAATTGTTGAGTTGTGGTTTCTCTTGATTTTTCCTTGTAGTATTACAAACATTAAAAATTTTGTTGTAAAAGAACAGGATGTTTTGGAATTTAGACAACATGGGTTTATATTTAGTCTTCAAAATTTCCAGTATGACCCTGGAGATGTTACTTAATCATCTCTTGCTCATTTTCTTCTTCTTCAAAATTGGGATTAGAATTAGAATTAATAAAACTTATTGAGCACTGTATGTGTTTCCTATTGTTGCTATAACAAATTACAGGGACTTAAAACAACACAATTTTGTAATCTTACAATCCTGGAGGTCAGAAGTCTGAAATGGATCTCAATGGGTTAAAATCAAGATGTTAGAAGGGCTGTTTTCTTTCTGGAGGCTCTAAGGGAGAATCTGTTTCCTTGTTTTTCCTGTTTCATGACCTCTTCCATTTTTTAAGCCATAAATGTTGGATTGAATTCACACATCTCATCCCTCCATCCTTGCTACCATCATCACATTTCCTTCTGTAAGTCTGATTCTTCTGCTTCCAACTTCCATATATAAAGGACCATTACAATTATATTGGGTCCACCTGGATACTCTAGGATAATCTGTTTATCTTCTTATTAAAAACCTTATTTCCATCTGCCATCTTAATTCCCCCTGGCAGGTAACATAAAATAGTCACAGTTTCCTGGCATTATATGGACATCTTTGGGAGGCCTTCAGTATGCCTGCCACAAGTATGTCCTATGTGCCAGGCATTATTCTATATCGTTTTTTATGAATTAATGTTTTTCATCTTCACAAGAACCTTATGCACTTGGGGCCAGTCATCTCCATTTCCAGACTGATAAAGTGAGCAATAACATTATAACAGTTACCTTTAGAATAAACACATCTACTAAACAGGGATGTTGTCAGGATTAACTCATGCAAAAGTCTTAAACAGTGTTAAGCACTCAGGGCATTTTAATTGTTATTATTGTATTATCTTGACCTTTATCATTTTTATTCCATGGTCCTTAGAACACTCTTCCCAAATGAAAATAGTCTGCTGAATTAAAATATTGTCACTTCCACTGAAATACAGCAGATTAAACTACATATTTACAGTCTCTCTCCTGAAACCATCTAAAATGACAGTAAAATGGATTTTTTATTTAAAAAAAGCATAAACACATAAAATATACAAGAATAAATAAAATGAGGTAGAGATGGCAATTATACAACTTTACAACTGGAAATCAAATAAGTCATGAGTGACTTAGAAAAGCATTGCAAATTAGACCATAATCCAGAAACAGAGGAGTTTTACATGAAAGATGATTTACACCCCAGAATCTTAAAAAGACCCAAGAATGGACACAGTGGGTTCTTTTGAAAGTGTAGCTATGGTTGAGGCAGGAAAAAAAAAAAATTAGGTATTTCTTTTAAAAATGCACAATGTGTAGTTAAAATCCTAGAACATTTTTTAATTGGCAATTTACTCTCTGGAGATATGGAACCAGAATTTAGACACCAGGTTATTAGGCATGTTGGTGCCTTACCCAGGGAAGTCCTTTTCCTAATGGGAGCACTCATTGCACAGCAACTGTGACTAATGGTTTATGCCAATGACCTTCCCTAGGGAATTTCCCTTGGCCTGCCCAGAAATGCCTGGGAGGTACATCACTACAACCACCCCAAGGATAGAAGGCAATACATGACTCATACAGAGATACAGAATCAATTCATGGTGAGATTTTCATTCCAGATCATTGCCAGCTCTCTCCTGTGAATCAGGCCTAGGCTATCTTTTATCTGAGAACTTCCTCTTCCCTATTCTGCTTCCTTCACTTCAATTTAAGTTTCTCCTGAAGAGTACCTTCCACAATAAGTCATCAGCATCTGCACCTGCCTCTCAGGTTCTGCCTCTATCACATCTGATTTAGGATTATGGGGCACTCTACTGAACAAATAAATTAGCATGGAATAGAATTCCATAAACTCAAAACTGAGACCCTATGTCCATTCTCCCACTCTGCTCTAAGGATGCTGGTTGTACAGTTTCAAACATTGTTTAGCAGATTAGAAGATTTCTTTCTAGGAAAAGTGACGTTTCCAAGACTGACATATATTGAGAGCTGAGACAGCCTTAAAGAAGGACAAAACTGCATCACGTTAGGGTCAAGTCCACTAGTTAAAATATATTACCTGCTCCTGAGATTTCAATAAAAATTTATTACCTGTCCCCTACTTGGCAACCATGAATTATCATGTTTTCAGAAAACTTTGTGCATAAAAATTTCAAGATGTAGGTAATGTACTTCCAAAGAAATAAAGACAAGGCAGGAAGAAATAGAAAAGTAAAAGCTACAGTAATTAATATCTTCAGAGAGATAAAAGAAGATAGTGCTTCCATGGCACAAGAAAAGAAACATTTAAAATAAAAATTTTGGATTAAAAAGAGCAGTCCCAACCTAAAATTTAATAAAAGTTGTATTCCTTCAGGTAAAGCTAACTAATATAATAAAATAATTAATGAACAATTATAAAAAATGATATACATTTATTTATTACTCTTTTAATGTTTCAAACAGATGTTTCCAATAAACAACACTATTTCATACCTTAAATTAACAAATAGGTAGAAGATCATAATGTGTTAAGTGCTGTAAAGAAGCTAAACACAGACAGGGTTTTATTTCAATAGACTTATCATTTTCTCTGAAGAGGAAATATTTGAGCAAATGTGAAGAGAGAAGAATAGTGATTCAATAAAGATAAAAGCAAACATTAATATATTTGAATAACAAAATAGTAGAATAATATATGTATACATATATATGTATATATACAGCTATTTTGAAAAAATATAAATCTGATAATTAGCTCACCTAATAAAGAAAAACACATAAAATAAGATGTAGTAAGATGAAAATAACTACATATTTCACGAAGAAGAAAGTCTTCATAAAACAGGAATATCTAACAAAAGTTTTGTCATTTATTTTTATCTTTTCAAAGAATCATAAGTAACTAATTACTGAACAACACAAAAACAAATTTAGAAATGTGGATCAAATGGATAACCTTCCAGGAAAATAAAATTTAGCAAAGTCACCTGCAAAACAGTAAGAAAACCTATGTAATCCAATTATAATAGACAAAGCTATAACAGACAAAGGTATAAAATATTTACCAGCCCAGGTCAGTTCTAAGAAAAAATACTGAAAAGAAAATAATATTTTAATTCTATTTAATTCCAGAGGTTATAAAAAGAAGAAAGTCTTCATGAAACAGGAATATCTAACAAAAGTTTTGTCATTTATTTTTATCTTTTCAAAGAATCAGCTGTTGGTTTTGTTAATTCTCTACATCATTTTTGTTTCTCTATTTTATTTGTCTCTGCTCTAAATTTTGTTCTTTCCTTCCTTCTGCTTGCTTTCTGCTTAGTTAGCTCTTCTTTATCTAGATCCTCTAGTTGTGAGGTTAGGTCTCTGATTTGAGATCTTTTTTTTAAAAAGAGCTTGATTTGAATTCTTTTTTGATGTAAGCATTTAGCACTATATGTTTTCCTCTCAGCACTGCATTTGCTGCATTGCATAAGTTTTTGTATGTTGTGTTTTCTTTTTCATTTGTCTCAAGTTATTTCCTAATTTTCCTTGTGAGTTTTTTGATTTATTGATTTTGTGTTTTATAATTTCCACATTAATTTTCTAATACTCCCTCAGTTTTTGATTCCTAGCCTCATTCCTTTGTGGTTGGAGAAAATACATTGTGTAATTTCAATGTTTTTAAACATATTGATATTTGTTTTGTGAAATTATATAAATGGTCTATCCTGGAGAATGATTCATACATATTCTGCTGTTGTTGAATGATGTGATATATCCATATAGATCTATATATATAGATATATACATGTTAGGTCTAGTTGGTTTTTAGCATCATTCGCATCTTTAATTTCCTTATCAATCTTCTGTCTAGATGTTCTATACATTTTTCAAAGGGGTGCGCTTAAATCTCCTATTATTATTGTAGAACTGTCTGTTTCTCCCTTCAAATCTGTGGATATTTGTTTAACATATTTTGGGGCTCTGCCATTAGGTGAATATATATTTATATATGTTATGGAGGTTTTTTTTTGTTGAATTGACCACTTTATATTTAAATAGTTTCCTTCTTTGTCCCTTGTAACAGTTTTTGACTTAAAGACTATGTCATCTGATACTAGTATAGCTAACTGAGCTCCCTTTTTTAACTATTTGCTTGGAGTGTTTTTCCATCCTTTTATTTTTGACCTACTTCTGTCTTTGGATTTAAGATGAGTTATTGTAAACAGAAAATATTTGGATCATGCTTTTATTCATTCTGCCTATTTTATCTATTCAGCCTATTGATCTGTCTTTTGATGGAACAGTTTAATCTATTTACATTTAAAGTAACTACTGATAATGCAGGTCTCTTCTGTCTTTTGATATTTGGTCTTTGTAAGGCTTATACCTATTTTGCCCCTCAATTCTTCTGTTAATGCCTACTTTCATACTTATTCATTTTTTTGTAGTGTGCCATTTTTAATCCCTTCCTATCGCCTTCTCTCTATATTTTTAAAATATTTTCCTTGTGGTTAACTTGGAGTTTAAATTTTAAACCCTAAATGTATAACAATAGTTTGCTTTGATACCAACTTAACTTTAATAGCATACATATACACTATTCCTACGGGCCCCTGTTCCCTTCTATTTGTTGTTCTTTTTACAAATTATGTTAATACATTGTATATCTAAAACCATTGCTTTTTCATTACTTTGTACGCATTTGAATTTTAGAACCTGTAAGAAGTAAAAATGTAGTATCACAAACCAAGTACTGTAATATACAACAGTACTGGCATTTATAATTACCCACATGTTTGGCTTTAAGTCACTTCAATCCACTGTCTAGTGTCCTTTCCTTTCAGTCTGAAGAGCTCCCTTTAGAATTGCCTATGGGTCAGTTCTACTGGTGACGAACTCCCTCAGCTTTTATTTATTTGGGAATACCTTAATCTCTCCCTCATTTTGGAAAGATGGATTCTCTTTCACCACTTAAATTATTTAAGCCCATGGCATTCTCGCCTCCATGGTTTCTAATGAGAAAATGGCAATTAATCTGATTGGGGATTCCTTGTACATAGTATGCTGCTTTTTTCTTGGGGCTTTCAGAATACCCCCACCCCCTTATGCTTTGCATTGGAAGTTTGTCTTCTATGTGTCTTGGCATGGTTCTCTTCAAGTTTATCCTGTTTGGGGCTTATTGGGTTTCTTGAATGTATATATTCAGGTCTTTCATTAAATTTGGGAAGTTTTCTGTCATTATTTCTTTGAATATGCCTTCTACCCCTGTCTCTTTTTCTTCTCCTTCTGAGTCTTCCATAACATACATATTGGTATACATTATGGTGTCTCACAGGCCTTTTAGGCTCTGTTCACTTGTTTGATTCTTATTTTCTTTTTGTTCCTCAGCTTGACTCATTTCAATTGTCTTGTCTTCCAGTTCACTGATTCCTTCTATTGCTAGCTCTAATCTGCTATTGAAACCCTCTCGGAGATTTTTTTTTTTTTATTTCAGTTATTTTGGTCTTTCAACACCAGTATTTTTGTTTAGTTCCTTTTGAAAATTTCTATAGCTTTACTGAGAGTCTCATAAGTTTCATTCATCATTTTTCTGATATCCTTTAATTCTTTCATAGCATTTTTGTTTCTCTTTTTGAACACATCAAAGGTCATATTTAAAAGTGCTTGCCTGGTATGTCCAAAGTTTCTGAATTTTAACTCACTCCTTTGTGTGGGTCATCATTTCCCAATTCTTTGTGATTTTTTTAATAATCTTCTATTTCATACTGTACATTTCAATATTTTAATGCATTAACACTGGGATTTTGTCCCAGAGCTGTCTGTTCCTTAATTTTGCATACAACTAGTGATCTGAGAATGATTACTTTGAATGCAAGGAAAAAACAAAAATAAACAAACCAATGCAATCTTTGCTAATTAACTCTTCTTTGGTTAATGCTCTCCTTCAGAGTTTAGCCCTTTTATCAAGTTGATTAGCCTGGAGTCCTCTCTGTCTTTCCCATCCTGCTTTTTGTCATAGGCTTGTGTTACTTATGGCCTTAGAAATTACATGAATCTGAATGCCTCCTCTACTCTCTATGAAATAGACACACATGCCCCCTCCTGGGTACTCTATTTTATGTCTTAAAGCAGGTAATCCTTTGTCCCAGACCACTTGACTTGTTTCTTGTACTGCTTTAGTATCTGTAAGCTGCTTCTGCCTTCAGGGCAAGTCCTGGGAGGGCAAGCAAGAGAGCAGTGTCATGCCTCAGAATTTCAGGCTGTCAACACATAGATTGTGATAGATTTGCACCAACATAAAGGGACTCTGGTATATGCGTAGGGGTACATTCTCCAGAACAGGGTGAGGAACCCACAAACCCTGCACCAGATGGGATAGGTAAGCAATACTTTTTCCTTTCCACATTTACTTTAAATACCTACCCTGATTCTTTGAGTTGCTGAGGAAAGCGGCAGCCTTGTGGAACAGTAAATATATGCCTGAAAATTTTTTCTAAAAATTTAAAATAAAGTCCAATTTTAAAAAAGGAAATCAAGAATTTTTTGAAAATGGTGAATTATAAATCAGCATTTTAGAAACAAATATTTTATTTTTCTTGACTAGAAAACATGAGAAGAAAATCAAATGTCAGGTAAGCACATGATACAATAATAAATTTATTCATAGTCAGAGAAATGAAAATGAAAACAAAATTACATAATCTTTTTGTTTATAAAATATAATTTTTTAACACAATAATACTAATTTGTATAATTGTCAAAAAACTCTAGTAGTTGATACCAAATGCATATTTTAGTGATTAGATTAAAAAGGAAAATGGATCAAACGACTTGAATGTGTAAAGTCTTTGGATCAAGATTTTCTCAGTATTGACTGGATAAAGTGCACATGAAATGTTCTGTATGTGCATATGTGTATATGTGTATTTGTGTGTATGAAGCACATAAAATTCACTATATGTTGGTCAATATTCCATATGCTTTCCAACTGTCAACTTACTGAATCCTTGTAATTAATTACTGTCATCAATTCCATTTTACCTATTAGAAAATTCTGTCCCTATAAGCACAGAGACTTTACAGCTAGTTAGTTGGTATAGCAAGAATTCAGGCTGTCTGGCTACAAATATCTGTGTTCTTAATCATTATGATAGGCTGTCACAATTTAATATAAGGATTTCTACCTTATCATCATTTATTATGGCAAAATAAAAACAACAACTACTCAAAGGTATGAATCTCCATTAGGTTAGATTAAAAGAAATGAAGGTGCAACCCTACAACTATGCTGTGAGACACCATATTGTTTTTATATGGGAAACAAATACATGGACTATCATTAGATGAAAAAGTAGAATCAAATATATATATTTATGCAAATTTTATACAATATATATTAATATAGACATGGGCAAATGAGTGAAATAAAATGAGATAAAATTTAATCAGCACTTAATTCTAAGAGAGAATTTGAGATTCTGTTTCTCTTTATATTCATCTTTATTATGCAAATTATTTCAACAAATAGGTATTGCAATTATAGTGAAATAATTTAAAACATTTTAGAACTTACATGAATTATATTGCCTGCTAAAAATTGTCTGACATTAAATTACTGAAATGGATAAACTTATCCAAGTCCATACTTCTAAAAGAAATTAAGTTGGTATTTAAACACAGAATTAGGAAGTCCAAATACATTTTGTTGATGTTTCAGATCAAATTTTCATTTTAACTTTGTCTGTTTTGTGACAATTATGGATCCTGCATGTAGAGATCATTGCTGATATTTGGGGGACAAGGCAATATTTGTCAGGAACTTGCAGATCTTACCAATAGCCAACACTGCATCCCTCCTGGAGAAAACCTAGCAAAAAGAGTGAATATTGATATGAAGTAGAAGGTGTTATCAAAACACCAAAGTTTAACACTTTTCTTTGCCAGTTTTCTATAGCCCTTTCTTAATATGTCTGCATGTTGTAAATAGCACTGTCATTTTGCTCTTGAAAAATAATTTCCCTTTTTAGCATACTGTCTTAAAATAAGTAATATTTGATAGCCTCAGTATGAAATTTACAAAATGACCTCATTACATCAGCTTTGTTTCATGATTTAGGCCTAATTTCTAGAACTTATTTGAAAACCAAAAAAATAAGGATATATTCAGCCTTATTTTCTATGGAATGTGTTTTATTAATTCCGTTTTTTAATATTTTTTTGACCTCTGATCTTGATTAGTAAGGATTCTTATTTGGGAAATTTTAATTTCATTTGCAGTACTTGTTACTTTCTTGCAGATTGTTTAATAGATTACCACATGAGAACAACAACATATGTGTCATTATACTGGCTCATCACTAACCTCCTCCACAGGGTACTTAAAACTGAGTCAAATATGCTCATGCTATGTAAGCTAAAATTAGCAGTAGGATTTCATTTTTGTGACTACCAAAAACAAAAATAGGGAATCAACTGAAAAACACACCCTCTGTGTAAAACAAGTAATCACAAGGAAGTGCTAATGCTGGTAAGAAAAATATAGCTCTTTGTTAACAATACATTAAAAGTCACCATCACTGATATTTATTTAGCAGTACAATGTGCTAAGAGCTACACAAAGGAAAGAGGATTTTTCTATTTATTTTCTTGCTTTGGGTGTTCTTTTTATTGTTATTTGAGAAAAAGGTTTCTCCCTTTAGAATTTTCGATTTGAAAATTTAGTCTACTTTGATGAGAGAAAAAGAAAAAGACCTTAAAATTCCTAACCTTATTTACATGCTTCTCTGAGTACTTTTTTTCCTCAACTGCCGTATCAAACAGATTTCTTTTTGAGGATCAAATTACAAAATTTCTATAAAAGTCCTGTGTAAGTTGTAGCATTAGGTGCTTATATGCCATTGAACTGTGTTTACTTGCCAACTAGATTTAGAAAGCTTTATGTTTTCAAATACAAAATCACTAGACTAAACTGTAATGAAATTAAATCTCCCTAAATATATTAAAGACTTTAGTATTGTCACTAACAGAGGATGCTCCCTAAGAGGAAGGTCAGCTACATTTCTTGGTCCTAACTTCCATAAAATTTACTTTTCCCTCAGTGTCACTCACTGAATACTGATGCTATCCTGCTGGCCAAAGGGAAATAAACCCCTTATCCATTCTTTTCCATGCCTGGAAAGAAATAAATAAATTTGTGAATGAATGAATGAATGAATGAAAGTTCCTTAAAACATAAACAAACTGAGTTGTATCTGGGTTAGACAAAATGTTTTCTGGGTAAAAGTTGATGATAAGAAAAGGTAAACAGTCCCTAATAATGGTTTAAATCAAGCAAGTATGTCTTTCACATTTTAGTTATTTGTATTATTTTGCCATTGTGGTAGTACTGTTCTAGTTTCAAACCCCATTGCACAGGAGGGATACCATTTCAGCACCCATATCTAAGTAAGCACTACCACAACTACTCAAATTCAAATCTTGAAGAAAGAGGCAAGGGTGGATGGGAGTGGTGAGAAGAGAGAGAGGGAAGACATTCTGCTTATGAAGGACCCAATCCTTGTGCTGTGATATCATGTCTGAGAATGCCTCTATCTGTGGTGTACTCTAGGGTTAACTTCAGCCTTACATAACTCCTCCCTGTGTGGCTGTGCTTCTATTCATTTAGAATCTTTATAAAACTTCTTTGAACTCTCTCCAATGCTTTATAGTGTGAATTATATTTCCTAGACTATTCATTCAGCTCAAATGAATTCAGCCATCTTTTTGCAATGAGAATTGAAAAAGTAAAAGTCTCAAGTAACTGGATCTTTAAAAATGAAAATTTGAAGTGGTACCAGTCCCCTGACTCCCCTTCTTTGAATATCAACCTAAAATGAAAATGAATTATCCATGTTGTACTAACTCATTATCTTTCCTCATGCTACCCAGCTTTTCCTGTCTAATTTATAGAATTGGTGAGTCACCTAAATTTATGATTCACGCTTAAATTACGTAGTAAAAATAATAATAGACACTAGAGTTGAAATTAGACTTTTCATCATGATGTGATCCAGTTCTCCTACATAAAAACAGCTTCTGGAATTCAAAGCAAAAATGGAGGTAAATCTTCATAATTTTTCAGCATCTTTTCATCTCTATGATGCTTAGACCAGTAACAGTCAATCTTTCTAAATGCCAGAATTAGTTAACTATATTTCTCAAATTTCATTTAATTATTGTCACTATTTAGATTTATGTTCCTAAACTTTCTCCCTGTGATTTACTTTATGAGAAATTTTGTACTCAATGACATATATTGTGATCACTGTACTTTGTCTCCAGGTGACAGCATTCTGAGACTATTTGGCTAATCCTTCTTCATTCAGACTAGAACTTGCCTTATCTATCAAAGGTGAACCTTCTCTAAATTGCATCAGGTATGACAGCCTCCCAACAATTCCTCTCAGTGACTCATAGCTTCTGTCAAAAGTTTGTTTTGACCTTCCCCACTTCGATCCAAGTATTTTCTCCACCAGTATGTATCCGTATCTGTATCTGTATCTGTACAGTACATTTGAAAGAACAGTGTATACTTGGCTATCTCTTGTCCACATTATGATTTCTATTGATTCCATATTCAGGAAGATGGCCTACAAGTTAATTATTCTTTTACAATTAGCTAAGCTTTATTTTTGGATTATAGATATTTCAAAGCATTATCTTACCATGTTTAAGAACATAAAAATCAAAGAATATATTGTATATTCTATCTCAAAGAAATAATAGTAGGCTTGTAAAGCTTTTTCTATATGTGTCATTAGTGCTGCTTCCACTACCAAACTTTTTCCTTGAAGTTTATTTGTGAGCTTTGTTAATTGAGAAAATCTACTTTCTTGCTTTTGGATTAATTACCTTTTTCAAGAAAGTTAAACATATAAACAGAGGAAGAATAGGTGGAGTCCTTCTCACCTCACTGAATTTCTGTAAGATGTTAAAGGAAAGATGGTACTTCTAAGGATTTTTAGTCATGTAAAAATAGAGAATCAGTATCCCAGTTTCTGTTTCTGTGGACATGTAGAAAGAAAATGCAGAGGGGTCCAATTTATAATTGGCCACATTTCATTGCTTTTCTATGATGAAAAAATATATCTTGCCTTTATTCTCTGTTTACTGATGTATGCATTGGGCTAAAAACACTTTATTATGGCTGTAGAGACACTGCTTACCACTAGGGGCTGCGTTAGGATGTGGACTTTTTTGTTGTTGCTCCTTCTTAACTTCTGCTTTTCAAAAAATAACACTCCAGTAGGAGGGAGAAAATAAAAGATAAAAACTTTTAAACTCTACTGGACTTATTTTTTCACTATTGGGTTTCTCTATTTTTGTTTGCTTATTTGTTTTCTTGTCTGTTTTTGTTTAAGACTGGATGTCTTGGACAATGGGTGGGTGATTATTAGAAAAAGAAATCTAAGACAATTCATGGATTCTATTTCAGTTTATACACTTACCTGCTGATTTCTTATGAAATTATAGGCCTCATTTTATAAAGAGGGAAAAGAAAAATAATGACTGCATAGGGGCATGAACATAGGTTGAGTTACCTGGGCTTTTAAAATGAAGAACATATTTTAAAGTGTGTGTATATGTACTTTTGGGTCAAGGGAAAGAATGTGTTTTGTTTCCTTTCCAAGAGATCAATAATCATACTAAAAATATTGTATTTATTATTTCATTTTACCTGAGGAATGTGGATTATTTTCTGAATATTAATGGTTATACTTAATTTTCAAAAAGAAACAATAGATTTTGAAAAATGAAAGATACTCCATTTCATTTACATTGTTTTTATGCTATGCCAAAGTATTAAAGCACCCAGTGAACAGAATCACTGTTTTAGATTATTTCTAATTGGAAGAACAAGTGCCATGGTAGGGTTGGTTGTGGGGAATGAAGCCAGTCTTCTTATTACAGGTAGCTCTCAACTATGAATCTTAGATATACTCCAGTAATTCAAAGATATCTATTAATTATTAATATTAATTCAATCTCAGTCTTAAAGGGACTCAAAAAGTCATAATCATAGTACTCTGTGGGTAACTATTCTTATTCATTTACTCTTAACTTTTCAGTAATATAAAATGTGATTATGGGATTTAAAAACTATCATATTGGGTCAAATGATTAATTGTTTCTGTATTTGTTTATAATTATAGTATCAGTTACTTAAAACAATGCATGCTAGGTAAAATTAGCCAATCTTGAGGAATTTGGAAAAATTACTTATACAGTCCTGGGTCTTAAAAGAATCTAGTAAGACAATAGGTGTGTGCTTCTCTCCAAATGTTATGACAAAAGGTTTTTGCTCTTTGCCTATGGTGGGTTGCTGGTGGTGGTAGGAGAAGTGTGGTTTACACTGTACATGGGGGAAGAAACATGTATTTCAATGATTTATATAAAGCAAATCTTCCAATAATAATTTTAATGAAACTCAGGTCCAGTTGAATAATAGCAGCAATGAAGTGAACTCAGCCTTCCCTTAACTTTTCCAGCTCAATGAGGTGTTAATATAATGGTCAATGGACCATGGCCATATTAGACAGAAGCAACTTCTTTCTTTAGTTCTTCTTTTTAAAATAGGAACATTTTGCAATGCATTTACATGTAAGGTCTTGCTATGTCAAATTTTAATTTAATGAAATCAGTATTTCATTCACAGGATACAATGAAATTGTAATCTTGAACAGAAGGTGAAGTGATATTTCAAATACCAAACTTCAGAAACTAGCATTTTGACTCTAATGGAAACAAATTACTCCATTTTCTCCCTTTCATTGGGCCTTCTAAAATTTTACTTTTCATTTCAAATCAACCAGGAGACAATTTAGATGCAAAATATTTCTAAATTGTCAAAAAATATGATTTTGCTCCACTAGACTTTGTTAGATCAATATATCAAAAAGAAACATTAGACTATAAAAATAATAGGCACAATGAAAGTTTTTCTTGGTGTAGTCAGTAAAATTAGCTAAATACTTACAATGGACAGTATTTATAATTCAAACTAAAAATAATTTGCTTAATGAAAATGTAAACCTTTTTTACTCATGAAAATGAAGCTAATGAACTAAAGCTTTCAGATTTAGTAAACTGGTTAAGCATTTCATCCACAAATACACAGAAAACACTCACTGCCAATTATCAAAGTGCTTTTTTGTTTATAGATTCCAGGTCACTATGTCCAAAATCAAACTTAAAATTTTTCTTCTCAAATTGCTCATCCTCTTATATTCCCATTTTGAATGAACTATGCTACCATTTATTCAATCCTTCAGATCACAAATTCGGGAGACCCCTAGACCTCCTTCCCCTCTACCTACCACATCATATGGGTCACTGAATCCTGTTGATTATACCACCTTAGTATCTCTCCTTCCTAACTACTAAAATTACTTATGTCAGGTTCTCATCATCTCCCACCTGAACTATCTGTGCCCCTTATCAATGGCCTTTATCCTGTGAGCCCATCTTCAACAGTATAGCACACAAAAAAATTGCTCTAAAATGAAAATATGAGCCTGTTATTCCTATTTTTTAAAATCTCCTTAGTACATCCCACTGCTTAAGAATAAAATCTGATCTCATTAAAATACCATAAGATGTATTCCAAAAATTCTCTTTTGCCTATTTTCTTCTAAATATAGTCTACATTTCCATCAAGACACAAACTCTGTAGTTTCCTTAACTGTCTAATATATTTCTAGTTTGGCACATGCTGTTCTGCCTCCTTAAATTCTCTTCTTTCCCCACCCCACCCCAAACTCCCTCTGTTGCCATCTGGAAAAATTCTACTCCTCTTTCATAAAGTGTCTCTTCTTTGAGCAGATACCTTATGCATTCAAGTTGATGACTTTTTGATTTGTAACAATGTTCTATTTTGGAAATACCTGCAAAATTGCACTTATCACATTGTATTCCAATTATTACTTATGTCACGATCTCCATTGACTGTGTGCCCTTGAGAACAGTGTTCCATATTTATCTTTAATCTCCAACTTTATCTACAGTGTCTGAAGCATGTTATGACTCAATAAATGTTTGTCAAATTTAATTGACATAAAATGAATCAAAGTACATGCATTTATCTAAGGCTCTACCACTTAAACAAAATTTTGTGTTGCTATGAATCATACCCAGGAGTTATATAAGCTTTGAGAGGTCTATCGTCTAGGTAATGCAGCTAGTACAACTAACTAAAAAGAGATTACATAGATTTTAAAGAGTATTAAGAGAAGAGTTGATTTCTTAAGTTTTGAAATTATATAAAATCAATAATGACAATCAGAACTTATATTAGATTTATTTGTGATTTTGAAGTCTCAAACTCTCAGCCATGTTTTCCCTTCTTGTTAAACGCGTAACGTTATTTGCTTTCCTCATAGGAATCGTGTGTTGATTAATTAGTCAGTTTTAAAAGTACTTTGAAGTGAAGAGTAGCTTAAAGTGTTACTTAACAAAAGTGACACTTATCTTAATGTGGGGTTGACTGCTTCTAATGTTTTATTTCTCTTTATGTTCCCTCCATGGATTGAAGTGAACTTATGAATCATCAAAATTCACAGTAGCTGATGGAAACTGGCCAGAAAGTTGAGATATTCTAATGAAAAATCATTTATATTGAAAAAATTCAGAATACAGGGGGAATAGCACAACTTGCTTCTGTGATGTTGTGTATGTAATATAAATAGAAATCCTTTTAAAAGATATTTTGAAAAAGATTTTGGTAACTTCCAAGCTAGACATTTCATTTTAATGGAAAATATGAAACATGCTAACTAAAAAAAGTCATCCACAAGGTATTCAAGTATGTCTTCAATTGGTGAAGGACAACTGAATTTTCTTCATGATCTTATATATATATTTGTAAATATATGTAAAACATTTTTATCATATGAGCATGTGTTTTATCCATGTGTTCTGAATCTGTTTTTGGGTGGCTATACACTAGTTAATTAGTAGCTCTTATGATCAAAAAATAATTAGACTAAGTCTTACGATTACGTTAAAAGTAAAATTTGTTTAATATTATGAAAACAATTAAACAAAAATTTAGCATTTTCACCAATAGTTTATACTGACTTCTAATATATGATCATAGAAATACACATATATGAATACCTACTATGTATAAAATACATATAAAACCATATGTATAGGTTAATATATACATAAATCACAAAGAAGTTGGAGCTCTTGACTTCAAGGAACTTACAATATACTGAATGAAACCTAAATATAAATAATGAGTTAACATTCACATGTCTTAAAAATAGGCATATGAATAATGATCTTTTAAAAAATCATTATGTACTAGAGAAATTTTAATAGTGATACATACACAGTAGAAGGAATAAGCAAACATAGAAGATTCCGTGAGTATTAGAAGATACGAGTAGTGGAAGAAACACAAAGTAGCAGATTTAGAAAGGGTGTGAATAATGAATGACTGAGTCACTGGAATATGGGGCAATGGACAACAACTTTAGCAGGGATATCAAATTGACCAGGTTATAAGACTGACAGTTTTGACTTGAAGTATTTTTCTACCTAAAACAGGCTTGAGCACTATTCTACTTCTATAGGAAGCCTTCCAGAGAAGTTGCTGAAATGGTTTCCTGTGCTTGCTTTCTACTGAAACCTAAAAATGTCTATTAATGGGCACAAAGGACACATCTACCATTCTTTGGAACTCCTGAAAACAATTTATATAGCTGCTAAACTGGGTGAGAAATCAGAAAAGTTTATTTTTTTTATTTTATGATAGAATTTTCTGCAGGTGATCGTAATCTTGAAAGTGATTTTATAACTTTATAAATAGTATCTAATTTCTCAAAGGTGTATGAAATCTTTAATAAATTGTACATCATTGTAATTGAGGTAGAGTTGAGACAGTAGAATGATACAGTTTTAAGTTTACAGTTTGATATTTTGACATAAACCTCTATGTAATTGCCACCATAATTAAGATAATAAAAAATAGTTATATTACAAAAATGTTCCCTTATGTTCCCTTGGAGATAAGTCCCACCCAAATGGTCCTAGACAACTACATATCCTTTGGTTTTGTTACATTAATTTTGTCGTTCTAGAATTTCATATATAGAGAGTCATAATATGTACTCTTTGTAACAGACTTATTTCACTAAAAGAAATATCTTTTGGGATTTCAGTCATGTTTTTCTCTGCATTAGGACTTTGTGCTTTCATATTCCTGCATAGTATTCCATCATATGATTACACCATAGTTTATTTATTCTGTTACCTACTGATGGACATTAGTTCTGTTTCCAGTTTGAAGCTATTACTAATTAAGCCTCTATCAGCATTGGCATAAAAGTGTTTAAGTAAACATAATATTTCATTTGCCTTATATAAATACCTAGGGGTGAAATTACTGGGTTGTTTAAATGGATAGGAGCCTGACAAACAGTTTGGAGGAGGAGAAAAGTAATTGTAAAATAAGAAGAGAACATCCTTAATAATAGAGAAATATTCCTCAGGGGCAAAGATTTTTTCAGAGCCCTTTCTCACTGTGTAAGGCCATTTTTCCAATTCAAAATAGCTCAAGACTTCCTGCCTCAAGTATGGAACTCTTAAACTCAACAATAAAATACACACACATATATACACACACACACATTAAAAATGGGCAATAGATCTCAGCATTTCAGCAAAGAAAATGTACAGATGGAAAATATTCATGTGAAAAGATGCTTAGTATTATTTTTCATTAAGGAAATGCAAATTAAAACAGTGTGATAGGACTATAGTCCTACTATAATACCAATCTCAGGCTAAATGGTAGAGATGCAGAGACCGTCATTCTTTCCTGCTGGTAATTCAAGTTGGTACAGCCACTTTGGAAGACAGCTTGACAACTTCTTACTCTCAAAAGATAAATTTAGCTTTCCATACAATCCAGCAAATTTACTCCTACTTGTATACCTGTATTAGTTATGGATCTCTAGGGAAACAGAATCAACAAGAGATATCTATAAACATACAATATTATAAAAGTGTCTCACTTAACTGTGAATATGCACAAGTCCAAATTCCATAGGGCAGGCAGCAAACTGGAAATGCCAATGAAGGTGTTCAATGAACTCCTCAGGCAGTGAACTGGCAATTCCGATGAAGATGCTCAATGAACTCCTCAGGAAACCCTCAGGAAATGCTTTGCTGGCTAGCCAAAGAAGAAGTGAAGGTCTTCAAACTTTCTTGCTTAAAAGTCTTCAATTGATTGGATTAAATCCATCTGATTGAATTCTCTCATTGCGGACAACACACCTTTCACTGATGTAATCAGTCACTGCTGCAGTTAACTAGTGATATAATAAACCAGCCTTCTGGTTTATTAACCAGCCACAAATGTCCATGTAGTAACGGTTTGGCCAGTCTTGCTTGACCAGACACCTGGACACCATCACCTAGCCAAGTTGACACATGAACCTAACTGTCACAGTCCACCCCTTGTCAATTTGGCAGTTATACACATCACCTTAAACCATATTTTATCTCTAAGCACAGAACAATAACAGACATATATTTCACCTAATGATATTCAGCTATCCTGCACACAATCATAAATGCACCAAATCTCTCCAGAATAAGGTGTAAGTCCTTAGGAGACATTAACTCTTAAACTTGATATCCTTTAACTTAAATACTGCAAAATGAACAATACAGCTTATGCCATATGTTAAGGGGATAAGATAGAGAAGAAAACAAAGATATTTGCTTTTACAGACAAATAAAAACATACTCATAACACAACAAGGAGGAAATATTCATATCATCATAGTCCTCGTTTCTGTAACTGGTCACGTGGCCGTAGTTCATATTTATCACTACCTTCTTCCACCACCCATTCCATGTTCCCTTTACTCTCAGCAAGCCCTTCAGCTGGCCGTGGTTCTTTGCCTGGTGGGGACCCAAACCTTCATTCCTGAAGTTTCTTGCTATTGGTAGTCCTGCCTGGATTGGGTTGTTGCAGTTTTCCATTGACTTAAGTCACAGGGCATGGTAGTGCTAAGAGACACCCTAGGGGATCTCCTGTATTCCAGGAAAACTCTTATTTACCTCCATTGTGTAGTTGCAGTGCTATTTCCCCTTGATAGTCAGGATCAATCACCCAGCCAGTACAGTAATCCCCTTCCTTGCCTGTTGATTCAGATGCATGAGAAGCCCAAAGTGGCCAGGTGGCAGTCTTAACTTCCAATTCAATTGAATTATTGTTGTGTTTCCTGGTGGAAACACTCCTCCTTTTGGAACTAAGACCTGCAGACCAGCAGAGCTTAAGATTTCAGGGACAGACAGCAAAATTTTTCCTAGTGGATGACTAGGAGTGATAGTGAGTGATGCCACTTCTTTTTCCGCCCCTTGATTCCTGGACCCATGAATCCTGGCTATGGGAGAAACAGCACCATAAAGTGGATGCTGATTCAGAGCATACACAACCTCCTGGAGAACACTGCCCCAGCGCTGCAAGGTATTGTGACCTAGTTGGCACTGTGAGTCTTCAAAAGTCCATTCCACTGTTCTATCAATCCAGCTGCCTGTGGATGATGGGGAACATGGTAAGACTAGAGCATTCCATAAGCACGTGCCCATTCCCTCACTTCATTTGCTATGAAGTGGGTTCTGTGGTCAAAAGCAATGCTCAGTTGAATAGCATGATGGCAGATAATGCATTCCATAAGTCCATAAGCCCAGGGATGGTAGTTTTGGTAGAAGTATTGCATGCAGGGAAGGCAAACTCATACACAGAGTATGTGTCTATTCCAGTGAGAACAAATTGCTGTTCCTTCCCTGGTGGAAGTGGTACAATGTAATCAACCTGCCACCAGATAGCAGGCTTATCACCTCAGGAAATGGTGCCCATATCAGGGCCTGACTGAGGATCTCTGCTGCTGGCAGTTTAGGCACTCAGGTCAGCCTTGGTGAGTGGAAGTCCATGTTGATAGCCCATGCATAACCTCCATCCATACCACCATGACCACTTTGTTCAAGAGCCCATTGGGCAATGACAGGAATGGCTGAGGAAAGAGGCTGATTGGTATCCAGCATAAAATTGGAAGCTACCAAGTTTTCCTTAAAGAGTTGAATGGATAAACTGTGGTGTGTCTATACAATGCAATATTATTTAGTGGTGAAAAATGATCTATCAAGACACAAAAAACATGAATGTACCTTAAGTGCCTATTGCAAAGTGAAAAAAAAAAAAGTCAGTTTGAAAATGCTGTGTTTTGTATGACTTCAATTACATGACATTCTGGAAAAGGAAAAAATAGACAGTCAGTGAAAATAGCTGTGATTACTAGGGATTGGTGGTGTTGCATAGGTGAAATGGATATTTTTAGGCATGTGTGTGAGTCTATTATGTATGATACTGTAAGGGTAGATGTATTTTGTAATGCATTTGTCAAAACTCATAGAACTTCATAGCATGAAGAGTGAATCTTTAAAAAAACAGATTTATTGAAGTATAACTTACATATTCACCTATTTAAAGTGTACAATTCAATGGGCTTTTGTATATCACAGATATGCACAGCCATCATCAATTTCAGAACATTTTTATCACCACAAAGAAAAACCCTATACATTTAGCTATCATCCTCATTACTCCCAACTCTGAGCAACCATTAATTTACTTTCTGTTTCTAAAGAGTCACCTATTCTGGACATTTCATATAAATGGAATCACACAATATGGATCTTATGTGAATGCCTTCTTTCACTTAGCATGATATTTTCAAGGTTCATCCATGTTGTCTTGTGTATCAGTACTTCATTCCTTTTTATGGCTGAATAATATTCCAGTGTATGGATATACCACACTTATTTTACCCATTCACCTGCTGATAGACATTAAGGTTGTTTCCAACTTTTGGCTATCGTGAATAGTGATGCTATGATCTTTGGTGGGGATCTGAGTTCCTGTTTTCAAGTATTTTGGGTGTATATGTAGGAGTGAAATTGCTAGACCATGCTGGTTTATGTTTAACTTTTTGAGGAACCACCAAAATGTTTTGCATAACAGCTGCACCATTTTATATTCCCTACCCACAATGCAAAAGGTCTCCAATTTCTCCATTTCCAGGTCCTGGGTGACCAGTAAACCTTTCAATCTAAATACTATTGTTCTTGTACTCTGAGAAATTCTCTTTCTCTCTTTCTCTCTCTTTTTAAAATAATTTCCTTACTTTCATTACCTTTATGAAATTTTTATTAATGGAAGTTTGGACTCCCTGATTGATTTCTTTCTTTTTTGTGTTTCTATTTTTTTTGGATATTTCTTCCATTTTTACCTTCATAGCTTTCTATTGATTTAATGTCAGCACTATTTTTAATTTCAAGAGCTCATGTTCTTTGTTATTCTTTCATGGTTTATTGTTTTTTAATTAATTTTTTATTAGAGAAGTTGTGGGTTTGTGGAACAATCATGCATAAAACACAGGATTCCCATACACCACCCTAACACCAACACTTGCATTGGTGTGGAAAATCTGTTACAATTGATGATAACCTTTTTTTGCAATTTTATTCTTTAACAGTGGTTACATTATTACAGTTGATGAAGTATTATTAAAGTAGTACTATAACTATTGTCCATAGTTTATGTAGGGGTATTCTTTCCCATATATCTGACCTATTTATTTTATGCTTATCTTTATTTTGTTACTCATCTACTTATACATTGGATAAAGGAAGTATCAGTCATAAGGATTTTACAATCACATGGTCACATGATAAAAGCCTTATAGTTATACAATCATTGTCAAAGATTGAGACTAAAGGATTACAGTTCAACACTTTCAGGTATTTCTTTCTGGCTATTCTGATACACTAGAAAATAAAAAGAAATATCTATATAATGAATCAGTAGTCATAATCATTTGTTAAAGCCTAATTTCTCAGTTATACCTTCTCCATCTTATTTGATCATTCTTTCAATCTTCAGGGATATCTGGGCACTGACCATTTTAACTTCTTCATGCTGGATAAGGGTATCAACATTATGGGGTAGAGGAATAAAATTGATTGATGTTCTTGGAAAAACTGGAACTTCTGGGTTTCAGGGCTAATCTGGCATAGGAACAGTATGGAGGCCTTAAGTTTCTGAAAAAACAAACTTAATAAGTCAAACTTTATAATAATAGAGTCTTAGATATAGCCCAGGGTATTCTTTGGGGTTTTTAGGAATACCATTGATTGGGGCTTGGCATACGGTGGCAATTTGCAATATGTGACTTAATCTTGCATAAGAGTAAACTCCAGAATGACCTCTTAACTCTATTTCAAATATCTTAGCCACTGAAACTTTATTTTGTTTCATTTTTCCCACTTTTGGTGAAGAAGGTATTCTCAATCCCATGATATCAGGATCAGGTTCATCCCTGGGAGTCATGCCCCACATTGCCAGGGAGACTTCACTCTTTGAAATCATGCCCCATGGAGTTCAGAGGGTAGTGAGTTTATTTGCAGAGTTTACTTAGATAAGCCACATCTGAGCAACAAAAGAGGCTCTCTTGGAGTGACTCAGGCATAATTATAAGCAGGATTAGCTTTTTCATTGCAGAAATAAGTTTCCTAAGGGCAAACCTCAAGATTGAGGGCTTGGCTTATTAAATTGGGATTCTCTAATGCTTGAGAGACTATCAGGAATTCCCCAGGTGGGGAAGTTTAATACTCCACATTTTTCCCCAGTCCCTTAAGGGGACTGAGTGAAACTTTATTTATGCAATTTAAAAAAATCAGTTAGGAGGTTGGGCAACCCCTAATAGAATGCAGTATCATGAAACAATCTAACTGTATTTCTACTAAAAATATATGCAACAAACTCACTGAAGAAAATGGGAGTCAGGGTGGAAGGTAGTGACTTAAATCACTTTAAAAACAAGTTGAGTCTGTAAAATAAAAGGTAAATAAATAAATAAATAAAATAAATCAGTTAATAAATTCTGTACTCTGTTTGATACAGTTTTTCTCCATAGGGGTACAGGTTAACAATTCTGATGCCACTATAAATTTATACTGGAATTGAACAATTAAATAAGTGACTAAAAAAATGGTAGAATTGGGTTTCTAACTATTGGAATACAATAGTGACAGAGGCAAAGGGAAGATGCTAGAAAGACCCATGTGGCAATGGATTAATGTTGGAGACTTCAATATGAATTTATTTTTAGCACAACATGAATATGGATGGTTGTATCTTATACAAGATGAGCTGGAATATCTTAACATATCAGAAAGTAAGATAGTGCACACAAAAACTAAGACAAATACAAAAGCCAGATATTGATGGTAGCAGCCAAGGGACACAGAAACCGAAGAGTTCTCAATGGCCAAAACTGGATCAATTTGAGCAACAAAATTAAATGATACTGTATTATAACCAAAAGTTATAATTAAATAAATATATAAATAAATTAGGTAGAAGAAACAAATATTGTTGCCAAAAAAACCTTCCAAATTATTTATCTATCTATGCTATGCTTGGTAGGGGAAGCATAAATTTCCACTCTGTAGGTGTGGGCTATGCACAGTGACTTCCATTCAAAGAATATAGTATGGCAGTGCATGGGTCCAGGGGAAAAGTGACTTGAGTGGAGAAACGTGACATACACTACCTTATCCAGGTGATCAATGTCAATATCAACAGTGATAAGTCATGTTAAGAGTAGGGACTGTTGACATAATGGCATTTTACCTTTATGGTCTTCTTCTCAAAAATACAATACTCCAGTCTAATCATAAGAATATTAGACCAATCTCACTGAGGGGAATCCTACTATATACCTGTCTAGTACTATTCAAAACTGCCAGGACCTTCAAAAAGAATGAAAGTCTCAAAAATTATCACAGGCACAAAGACTAAGGAGACATAACAAAATGTGGCATGTTATCTGATATCCTGAATAGAATCCTGGAACAGAAAAACACAACAAATAAAAATTAAGGAAATGTGAGTGAAGTATGAACTTTGGCTAATAACAATATATCAATGTCTGTTCATTGATTGTAACAAGTGTAACATGCATAATATATCAGTAAAAGTGGAAATTGGATGAAGGACATATGGGGACTCTATAACATCTTCAAATTTTTTGTGTAAATCTAAAACTCTTCCAAAAAAAAAAAAAGTCTATTTTAAATATTTCACAGCTGTATTGTAATTCTATTGAGTTAAATCAACGCGTCAGAGCAAAATGACTACCAGCAATATATTTATATTACTTATACAATTAACTGTCCTTTCCATTTCTGCAATACATTTCAACTCTTCCCTGCATAAAGTGGGATAGTAGGAAGTCCTTTTCAGTTGAATTCACTTATTTTTTTAGTTCCAAAAATGATTTTTTATTTTTCTTTTTTAACTTTGTATTGTAGTAACCTATATAAAGCAAAAAATATCACATTTTATCCACATTCAAATATAAAGTGTTACATTATGTGTCAATTAAACACTTTGCTTAAAAAAGAATTTTACTCAGCTCACTGATATTATTGATATTTCGAAAACATAAACATAATTTTCTACTTTGAAAAGCAAAGGCTTTCAGAAACATCAAAATAAGCAAAAGAAAATTAATGGAAACCAATATCTTCCCTTTCTGCTACCTATTATTATGCTTCACACTACCATAAAATGTAGTGGTTGTGTAAACAATGATCTAATGTTTGTTGTGATTCTGTTGAATTGGCTGAGTGGTGAACTGGTGGTTTGACTTAAACGGAACACACAAGACAGCCCCATGACCTCTCCTTTTGTGCTGGTTTGAAACTGTTATGGACCTCGAAAGAGCCATGATATTTAACCAATTTTTTTGGGTGGAACTTTTGATTGAGCATTTCCGTGGAGATGTGACTCAAACCACTGTGGGCAAAACCTTTGATTAAATTATTTCTATGGAGGTTTGGACCCTGCCCTTTCAGGATGAGTCTTGATTAGTTCATTGCAGTATGTCAGAGAGAAGCTAAGTTCCAACACAGACCCAGATGCTTGCTGACACTTAGAGATGTTTGGAGATATGGACAGAAGGATGTTTGGAGATACTAAGCTAAGAGATGAAGCCCTGAGTTTGCCCCAGAGAAGCTAAGAGAGGACCCCCAGACACAGAGAGAAAAGCCCTGGGAGAAAGAAGCAAGGACACACAGGAGCTGAGACAGAGCAACCAAGACAGATACTCAGAGACATTTTGAAGAAAGCCATTTTGAAACACAATGCAAGAGCAAAGGACCTGCTGACTTCAGCCACATGCCTTCCCAGCTGACAGAGGTGTTCTGGACACCATCAACAGTTCTTTAGTGAAGGTATCCTCTTGTTGATGCCTTTGTGTGGACACTTTTATGGCCTTAGGACTATAAATTTGTAACTTAATAAATCCCCTTTATAAAAGCCAATCCATTTCTGGTATTTTGCATAATGGCAGCACTGGCAAACTGGAACAGCTTTCTTACATGGTAATACCTGGGCAGTGTTAAAGATGGCAAATGTAGGAGATCCTAAGAACCCCTTGAGGCTCTAGAATTCACACACATCAGTTCAATCACATTGATCAAAGAGAATCACAAGGCCAGCTCTCTGGATGGGAGGATTAGCAATGTCACATTGCAAAAAATACAGTTCATATTGGAATGGGACACATCTGTGGCCATTAAACAATTTGCCACACATATACACATTAGTATCAAGTGTATTGTCTGACACATGAACAAAAGGATTTCTGTGAGACAGGATTGTTTATCATAGTTGTCATCGTTTTCATAATCAATAACATCATTATAATCTCCATAATCAATGCTGTGTGTTATGTGACTTTTCTACTTGCAGGACATTCTTCTAAGCATTTCTTAATTAACTCACTTGAGCATAACAAGCATTCTGTGCTTTCTCAATTTTAAACCCATTATAGCATATGTGTTAGGAAATCTGTTTTATTTTATTAATTTATTTATGACTTTATTCATACATGTATATATGTAAGTATTGAGGTTTCTACCTTATACTGGAGACATGTTTGAGGGTAATTTAATCTCTTTGAGCTTTGATACTTTAAACTAACAAAATAAGATGGTTGCAATAAAAATTTCATGCTAACTTCTGGTTTTGTATAGATATGAGTACTTCGTTATTGGCCAAGTGTCATAGATCACATATGCAAATATGTACATATATTAATCAATGTTTTTATTTTCACAAAATTTTCCTTTATTGTTCTCATTATTGAGACATATTTAAAATGATTTTTTCTCATGAAATGTTGCATAACATTAGTTTGGAAATTGGGAGAATGTGAGCAGAAAGCCAAAAGGGTGCATATCTACTATTTTTATGTTTAAAAAGTGTTTCTAAATCAAATAACCTTTCACAGTGAATCATAAGTCAATAGTGCAATTATAAATATTGTAAAATTATAAAAATGTGCTTTCATCAATTGTAACACAACCATAGTGACAGAGGTGTTCTGGACACCATCAACAGTTCTTCAGTGAAGGTATCCTCTTGTGTTAATTGTAGGATGGTATATGGGAAGCATATATTTTATGCATGCTTTTATTGTAAACCTACAACTTCTCTAATAAAAACAAAAAAAAATAAATGATTGAAAAACACAAACACACAAAAAGAAAAAAAAAACCTTGTGGAAAATTAGGAAGGCTATTCTCACTGTTAGAACTTTAATCTGTTCAAAACTTCTATCTTCTTCACGCTAACTTCTCTACCCATTTCCCTTTATGTTTTAGTGTATTAATCTAAAGTGTATTATTTTGGATAATACCTGTTGTAACAGTCACATAATAAGTGAATTGTTGTTTACCTAATATTTTTAATGGGCTCAGATATTTAACTCAAAAATATCTTGAAAGAAATGTTGTTTTGTAGACTACTACCAATTAGATATTCTGCAAGTTTTTCACATATTCTTTATTCTACCAAGAATCTTGTAAGGTAAACAATTAGAAGAATTAACTGAGGGTCAGAGAATTTATGTGACTTTACCAGAACCACATGACTAACCAGGATTGCAGCTCAAGTTCTCTGACTCAAAATGACCATGTTATTTACAACAAAGATTAAGCATTTTATATTAATTTTTAAAACAAATGTTTAAAAATGCATCTCAAGCAATTGCTATCATGTATTTCATCTCTAATTGTAACCTCTTAAAAAATTTAAGTAGCATCTTCTAGGAATTTGGAAATATTTATATATTCCAGACATCAGGACTCCAAATCCATTAACAAGAAGAGACATAGATAACAAGTAAATATTAATGTTGTTTGTTATATCTTTCCAGTTTAAAGTTTTCATGATCAGAAATCAGAATAGGTCTTATAAAAATACTATAGTATAATGTGAAAAATAGAATACATATAATTTATGTTCCTATTTCTAACCTTTTCCAATATTAATTATGAATATTGATTAAGCATATAAACTGTCACTAGTCTTCTAGGTTATGGTGTATAATTTATGAAATATTTGTGCATGAAATAATATTGTGAGAAGCATTTTGTTAAAACCATCCAGTGTGGATGAAGTGGGGAAGAAGAGCTATGGAGTAGGGATGAAAACGGTTTGCTATGAACTGTTAAAAGTGAAGTTGGGAGATGCATCCAGTGGAGGGATCATTGCTTTATCCCTCCTTTTGTAAATGCCCTAACATTTTAAGAATAAAAGAGCAAGTGTTTAGTCTGTGCATGGCATGCCTGTTTAATGTCATCACTGGAGTTCATTAGAAAACTAATTTAATGCTATTGCTAGAACCTAAGTTATATCTACTGATTTGTGACCAGAAACTGGCATTTAACATAATCTGACAGTCATATAAAAACAAATATCCAGACTTCATTGGATATCTATAGTCCTTGCTTTCTGTCAGCTTTCACGTTCCTTCCAGTTCTCTAGTTTCTATCTCTCCCTAAAGAAAGTAACTTCTTAGTCCATGTCCTAGAGAAAAATCTGACTATACCTTCTGACTGGAACTGTCCTCTTGGTAATCTTTGACCTACATTAAACTGATCAAGTTATTCCATTCTAGGGGCAACAATGGTACATTCAGGGATTGGCACAGGACCTAATTCAAGGCAATTGTGGGAGAAGAATCATGTTTGAGCTATCAGATCCTCCCTTATAAATTAGAACTGGACACTTGCATGACTAAAACCTAGAGTTGCTGGGGAAGAAGTGCTAAACTTAGGAAAGGATCCTGATGACCCATTTGAGTATTGACTAAATCCATACCTGAAACCATATCCACCCCTGAACTCTTGCTACACGAAGCATCAAAATATTTTTTATGTGTAAGCTTTTTTGAGTAAGGAATTGTTTCCTTGCAACAGAAAATTTCCTAATTAATATGTAAACATTAAAGAAGGAATTACAAAAGCATCAATTTTCAATTAAAGGACAAGGACATCAGATTTAATTTTGAGCAAATATTGGATAAACAATTTTTTTAAATCCATAAAATTTTATACTAACTTGACTTGAATTTGCTTTTTGTCATGATCTATAGATGCATGTTTTTGACCTTTAAGCCATACATATTTGATATTTCTGTAGAATTTATTAAAAAAATTGATTTTATTTTTATTTATCTGAACAAAGAAATGATTGCACCATTGATGAAATGAGGATATCAGAAGTACTAAATGTGGAAAAATAATTGTAAAATATTTCTTAAGGTAAGCAAATTGAGAAAAGAAATTGATTTTTAGAATCTATTTTCTCTGATTTCTTAATGTTATTTCCATTCTTATTCAGTCGGTAAATAATATCATACATGGGATTTCAAAAAATGGAATAAATATTTCAGATCTTGTACAGTATAATTCATGGTTATACAGCATGTATTTTAGCATAAATAGTATGATCAAGCCCTCATTATGAAGATTTCCTTATGCCTATAATATATGGAGGGTGTTTTAGATGATATCCATTTGTCAAAATTGACACTGAATTTGCAAAAACTGTAAAACTACCTACAAAATATCTTCTTTGTCTATGAATATCTTTATATTTTATCAAGTTCTCCCTATACAAAAAATACCTTGGAAGAAGAACAAATTAAAGCAAAAGCTTGTATATTTAAGCAAAACCATATACAATACTTATATTCAAAACATATTCACAAACAAAATTGGTAACTGTTCTAGTTTGCTAATGCTGCAGAGATGGATTGGCTTTTATAAAAGGGGGTATATTTGGTTACACAGTTACAGTCTTAAGGCCATGAAGTGTCCAAGGTAATACCTTCACTGGACAACAGCCAATGGTGTCTGGAAAACCTCTGTTAGCTAGGAAGGCATGTGGCTGGTGTCTGCTCCAAGTTCTGGTTTCAAAATGGCTTTCTCCCAGACATTCCTATCTAGGCTGCAGCTGCTATTCAAAATGTCACTCTCAGTTGCTCTTGGGGCATATGTCCTCTCTTAGCTTCTCCAGAGCAAGAGTCTGCTTTCAATGGCCATCTTCAAATGGTCTCTCATCTGCAGCTCCTGTGCTTTCTTCAAAATGTCCCTCTTGGCTGTAGTTCGTCTTCAAAATGTCACTCACAGATGCATTGAGTTCCTTCTGTTTGTCAGCTCATTTATATGGCTCCACTGATCAAGGCCCACCCTGAATGGGTGGGGCCATGCCTCCATAGAAATTATCTAATCAGAGTTATCACCTACAGTTTTAGGTGGGTTTAGTCTGTGCATGGCATGCCTGTTTAATGTCATCACTGGAGTTCATTGGAATTACAGTTGGGTGGGGTGCATTTCCATGCAAACAACCTAATCCAAAGATTCCAACTTAATACCCACTAATATGAATGGCCCACAAGATTGCATCAAAGAATATGGCTTTTTCTGGGGGACATAAAACATTCAAACCAGCTCATTCCACCCCCTGGACCCCAGAAAAACATATTCTTTCTGAATACAAAATACATTCATCCCATCACAATATCACAAAAACTGAAATCATTTCAGTAATTATAAGGTCCCATCAAAATCAATTATAGGTGTGGTCAGTCCTAAGGCATAATTCTCCTTTAGCTATGGATCTGTGAACTTAGAACAAGTAATGTGCTTCCAATATACAAAGGAGGGACATTCATAGGAGAAACATTCCCATTTCCATAAGGAGAAACAGTAAGAAAAACATGGTTAACAGGACTAAAACAGTTCCTAAAACCTGCAGGACAAACTCCATTAGATTTCAAAGTCTGAGAGTCATTAACAGAATGATGTTGCATCCTTGGGGCTTGAGAGAGCAGGAGTCTAATCCATCCTAAGGGCCTCTGCAGCACTTCTTTCCTCTCCAAACACTGTTGAGTGCTCCAACATATCCACACATTGGGGAGACCACCTATTTGGCCCCACCGTCCTTGATCATCGGGGCAGCACCCGGATTATCTTCCATCTCTGGGGTGCGCACTCAACCCCTTCATAACAGTGGGGTGGTGGCCAGGCTCTCCCCATTCCCCTGGGAATGTGCTTCACCCTCCTTGGGTCCGGGGGTGGCAGAACTCTTTGGGAGCACTGAGGTGGGAGGCCCACCCTCAACCTCTGGGGCAAACTCACCCTTTCCATGCATGTGGACCACTCTGCTCTCCCAGCCCAAGACCTCTTGACACCAGACCTCAACCTCATGGCTCTATCTATGAAGAAATTTTTCCTCAATTTGTTCCTTGTCTGTCCCCTCCAGCTCAGACTGGCAGTGGCTGCATCTATACAGATCTCACAAAAATTCTACTGGCTTTGCATGAAGCATACAGAGGTCAAAGCCATCGGACAATAGGACTTTCCACAAATCCTTTCTGGATAACTTTATCTCCAATCTTGGCTTGTGCTGAAATGGCAGCTGGGTTACTTGTTTAGTTAAATCCTCATGTTGGGTTATAGCCTCTGGGGATCCACCCCCTGGAAGCCTAGAATTTTCCAAATCATCAGTTTCTGGTTTCTTTGAATCCAAGAGTTCAGTTCTAAGTTTATCTCTGTCCTGTTGCATTTTGCTATAAATTGCAAGTAGAAGCCAGTCTACTTCTTCTAAATTTTGCTTGGAGATCTCATCAGCTAAATATTCCAGGTTATTGCTTTCAAATTCTTCCTTCCATCTGACACCAGGACTCAATTTTGCCAAATTCTCTGCCACTTTAAAACAAGGATTGCTTCTCTTCCAGTTCGCAACAACACATTCATCATTTCTGTTCAAGGCCTCATCAGAAGTATCTTTAGAGTCCATATTTCCACAAACAGTCTCTTTAAAGCAGTTTTGGCCTTTTCTATCAAGCTCCTCACAATTCTTCCAGAATCTTCCCCTTATCCATTTAAAAAGCTGTTCCAACATGTTTGGTATTTGCAAACTCAGCAGCACCAGCACCCCACTTCCAGTACCAAAATCTGTTCTAGTTCGCTAATGCTGCTGGAATGCAAAACACCAGAGATGGATTGGCTTTTATAAAAGGGGGGTTATTTGGTTACACAGTTACAGTCTTAAGGCCATAAAGTGTACAAGGTAACATATCAGCAATTGGGTACTTGCACTGGAGGACAATGGTGTCTGGAAAACCTCTATTAGCTAGGAAGGCATGTGGCTGGCATCTGCTCCAAGTTTTGGTTTCAAAATGGCTTTCTCCAGGATATTCCTATCTAGGCTGCAGCTGCTATTCAAAATGTCATTCTCGGTTGCTCTTGGGGCATTTGTCCTCTCTTAGATTCTCCAGAGCAAGAGTCTGTTTTCAATGGCCATCTTCAAAATGTCTCTCATGTGCAACTCCTGTGCTTTCTTCAAAGTGTCCTTCTTGGCTGTAGCTCCTCTTCAAAATGTCACTCTCAGCTGCACTGAGTTCCTTCTGTTTGCCAGCTCATTTATATGGCGCCACTGATCAAGGCCCACCCTGAATGGGTGGGACCATGCCTCCATGGAAATTATCTCATCAGAGTTGTTACCTACAGTTGGGTGGGGTGCATTTCCATGCAAACAACCTAATCCAAATGTTCCAACTTAATCCCCACTAATATATCTGCCCCACAGGATTGCATCAAAGAATATGGCTTTTTCTGGGGGACATAATACATTCAAACCAGCACAGTAATGGAAATTAAAATTATTTTAACTTAACTTTTGGGAAATAATTTTACTTTTTAATGTAGTGCTTTATGCATGTGGTCTCTTTTGATCAGTCATTTGCAAGGTTCTGTGTAATGTTTGCAAATAATTAAAAATAACAATTTCATTTAAAATCAGCTAAAATAGATAATGGGATGAAAGAAATTCACAGAGCATGTCATGAAATAAAATAAAAACTCTGAATTTTTAAGACATATCAAAATCTTCTTTGGAATACCTTTCTGATTAATAGTGTAGAAATACAGTATTTAACTACTTATACCAATTGTCTTTATATTAAGACCAATTCAGATTTGTCATTGGTCCAGTTTGCTAATGCTGCCAGTATGCAAAATACCAGAAATGGATTGGCTTTTATAGAGAGGGTTTATTTGGTTACTAATTTACCATCTGAAGGCCATGGAAATATACAAATTAAGGCATCAACACAAGTATACCTTCATCGAAGGACAGTCAATGGCATCCAAAAAAGCCTCTGTTAGTTGAGAAGGCACATGGCTGGTGTCTGCTTGCTCCCAGGCTACATTTCACAATGGCATCCTCCAAAATGTCAGTGTCAGCTTTCAACAGCCATCTTCAAAATGTGTCTCACAGGTGCAGTAGTGAGCTACTTCTGTCTGAGATCTTACAGGGCCCCAGTAAACTAATTGAGACCCATGCTGAATGGGTGGGGCCACACCTCCATGGAAATAATCTAATTAAAGATATTACCCACAGTTGGGTTGGTCACATCTCCATGGAAACAACCTAATCCAAAGTTTCTAACCTAATCAACACTAGTACATCTGCCCCCACAAGATTGCATTAAAGAGCATGATGTTTTGGGGGACATAATACATGCAAAGTAGCACATTGTTAATTTTCAATGAATTCTGTTATGGAAATTGTTGGCCTCCCATTCTTTCAATAAATTTCTTAAAAAGCTAACTTAATGATATGTTACAATGAAAGTTTAAAGATTGAATTAGTTCAATACCAACAAAAAATATTATTTAAAAGTTAATTTGGTAGTTTCAATGGGAAAACTAAACATCCCAATAAAATGTAGACGAGTTTTCCTGATCATTTTCCAAAATGAGATTCAAAAATATGATGATTGCAGTTTTCCTACTTTCTTGTTACCACATTGTTTCTCTTGAAAATTGGAATAGGATAAATACTGTCTCCCAAGTAGTATTTTAAAATAAACTATATGATGATGCTTGCATTCTTCTGATGTAATTGAATAATTCGACTGATTGTAAATATATGTGTATATATTTGTGAATATGTATGGTATGTATAAATGTATGTATGCATGTACAAAATATATATATATTTATATGTATATATTATGTATATAAATTTTAGGTGGAAAATACAGGTTATAGAGAAATCATATATTTTGTTGTTAAATTTATTCATCTATGTGAATCTAGAAAAGTGTCTTAATTAAATTCCCAGATGTTTACAAGATTTTGGGAAATGTATATAGCCATGAGCAAGCCCAACTTTTATATTCAATTATTCCTTTATATTTTGAGTATAAACTTAAAGTCAGTAAAATTCACTCTCCGCTTATTTTAAACTGTAAAGGTATGATTTAAAACAATGTGTATGTGTGAGAGTGTGTATATGAGAGAGACAGCACAAGGTTAATTGATTTTCATGTAATCAAAATTTGAATGCTTCCCCATGTAAATTCTCTGACATGAAAACATTCAACCCTGTAAAATTCAATTCATTTCATTGTTTTTATGTAATCATATGCCACTTCATTTCTTCATTTCTTCCTAATTGCTATAGTAATTGTTTTCAATATTATATTTACATTAAGTGAGGATTTGTTTATGGTTGGATAGTTAATGCCAGTTTGAATTTGAAATTAATTGTATGACAATTGATCTTCTCAAGTTTTCAAGACTGCTTACTTTTCTACATCCACATATTAGCTTTGATTAAATAAAAGGTAACCAGGAGGCATAACCAATCTAAAAGCAGCTAGATCAATAAAGACCAATAGGCTTGTTTCACTAAACAAAATGGGATTTCATGCACAGTGGACCCATTAATTCATTTCCCATAGAAGACCTTCTGGCCTATTATCTTTTGAATTCTGTACAAGCATAATCTTTTTTACACATATGGGTGTTCATGTAAACAATTCTAAGTACAAATCAATGCTTTCAATGCTCAATAATTTCCTATATGTTTTGCTATTATATATTGCAAATATGGAGATGTATTTTTAAAACATTCTCATAATTTATTTTCATTCCTGTCAGTTTTCAAAATCCCTGTAAATTATAGATTTAATCATGAATACCAAGTGATATTAATATAGACAGATCATTAAAAATTAAAAAAATCATAAAGTAGTATTATGAATGAATTTGTATACTAATACCATGTAACATGATCAGCCAATGACAGAAAAAATAAAGTAACAGCTATAATTCTAAAATGATTAAACAGTATTACCGTTAATCCTGCAGGGAAAGTAATATAAAAATTTAAAAGTACTGCTTAAGAAACTATCATAACATTCAATATATTTCTTAGTTATAGATATTCATCAATCACTACAAAGAGAAGTCCAAATGATTTTAATTTTCTATCCATTTTCACAGTGTCTAGAGGAGAGGAAGTGGTCAGAAATAATGTGGTCAGCACAGGGAACACAGACCCAGAGCTCATGGATTAGAAAAACCCAAAATGTGGAAAATGAAAATCAGCTACAATCTGTTTCTTCTGTCCTTCCTTCCTTCTCCTTTTCCTCCTTCCTTTCTTCCTTCCTATTCATCATTTAAGATATCTTCTGAATATCTACTCTCAGCTAAGGGCTTGGAATAAAACGGCAGTCAAGATGTGTATGATACCTACCCCACGGAGAGGGTATTTTAGCCATGCCTTAGATAAGTCAATGAGCAAGAAGCATGCCATCTTTGGTTGAGTGTTATGTCCAAGGTAGTATAAATAATAAGAAAATCTATGCAGGTGGTTTAATTTAGGTGTTTGAGACTAGAGAACACTTCTTGAAAGAATAATAGGCAAAAAAGAGACTTAAATAACCTGGTGAATGTGGGAAATATTGTTCCAGGCAGAGAAAAGAGTAAGAGTAAGTCATGAATTTAGGGAATAAATCTGTTAATATCAGAGACTTTAAAATATGCATTATAATGCTATTAAAGCTTTAATTATACTTTTAGCCTGAACACACTCCCACTTTATAAACATGCCTCTGACATTTTTAATCACTGTATAATAATGATAGCATTAATAATAATGGTAGTAATAATAATAATAGAGCTAGCAATAATAATAATAATAATAATAATAATAGAGCAGTGGTTCACATTAATTGAATTCTTAATATGTCCCCAGAATTGTTCTATGTGCTTAATTTAATATGAAAACTTTTGACATGTGTATATTATCTCATTTTGTAGATGAAACTAGGCCTAAAAATATTAAATTGATTGGTTCATGGTCACATACCCAGGAAATGGTAAAGATAGAGAAAAATAAACTATGGGTTCTCTCTGTTCCAAAGTTCTCTTAATAATTCAGCTAGACAGACTGTTTATTGGAAATGTTGTAATTTCATCTAGTCAATTTCATATAGTTGACATTCTGTTGAATTTTTCCCCAGAATATCAACAGTGCTATCTGGAGATTTCATATATATGCATTCCTTTGTGTATCATTTATTATTTGAGGGTAAATTTCTAGAAGTGTAAGTGCCCTCTCAAATTCTTTGGATTAATATTAATAAATTATGTACCAGTGTTACTTAAGTTAAATGTCTTTTTGTCAAATACCTTGTGAATCACACTCCCTTTGTCTATCATATGGATGGATGAGTAGAAAAATGGGGACAAAAAGTAAACAAAAAATAGGGTGGGATGGGGGGCTGATTTGGGTGTTTTTTTTACTTTTTTTTTATTCTTATTCTGATCCTTTGTGATGTAAGGAAAATGTTCAGAAATGGATTTTGGTGGTGAATGCATAGCTATGTGATGGTTCTGTGAACAGTTGAATTAAATAAAATAAAAAATAAATTAGATGGCTAAATATGTCTGTTTACTTTTAAAGTTTGTTACATTTATATCTGTAATTGTGGATGCACATAGAGTATACATGTGTGCATGTGTGTGTATGTGAATGTATATATAAGTCCACACAGATTTCATGCCTTAGATAAGTCAATGAACAAGAAGACTGTTCATTTGGGGACTGCATTGTTATATACATTACCTATTAGATTAATATTTTGTTATTTTTATTTTAGACATATTGCATTTTTGTAAGGTATTTTACACATTTATTTTCAATTTTACCTGATTTTCAGTTACAACTATAATTGCAAAAAGTAATTGCATGAAGACATGGAAAATCAGATTAAAGAATTTTCTCGTAAAAAATAGAGAAGAAAAACGAAATCTTAAAAATATAAAAGCTAATAAATATAAAATATAGAACTAGAAGCATCAGTCACTGGATATTAATAGAAGAGAAAAATTAAAATGAGGAGGCTGAGCTATTTAACAATAAAGGACATATATTTTAAAAATATAAATTAAATCAGTTAGAAAACAAACTTTTTTTCAAATATGAGAAATTGAGAAAATCTCATGTCTCAAAACATCATACTGTAATGTAAAAAAGAAAAAAAAATAATAGTATTAGAGCTATCAGAGACAAAAAACAGATCATTACTGAAAAACAAGTATCAGGTCACATCAAATTTCTCAATTGCAACCCTAGATGAAACCTACAATAAATTGTTGCAAAAAGTACCGACCATTAAGAATTTTAAATTCATCCAGTCACATTAGCATTCAATTGAATTGACAACAACAAAAAATATCTCAGAAATATAAGGCCTCAGGACATGTGCCAAAGACCTACTTAAAAAAAAAAAATCTTTTGAATGAAAAACTCAAATAAGAAAAGATAGAAATCTAGATTATTCTGTAGGATAGATACAGGATTAGTTGTCTTAAAAAATCAAAAGAAAAACAATACCAAAATTTTAAAAAAGAAAAAGAAATTAAAAAGTATAGCTATAATCTGAGAAATAAAATTCTAAACAGTAGCAACACGATGAGGTTGGATTGGTGCATGATATATGGACTAGGTATTGCATGGAAAGTCAGGGATTTGCAGTCATACAGACATAAATTTATTTCTCTCCTGCCACTGGCTTTGTTACCCTGAGTAAGCTAAATGGGGATTCAATGGGAAGAAGCTCACCCTTCTCTGTCTGATACTCAGTTCCAGTCCACTGTTGCTTTGATGGAAAAAGCCAGATTTTTCACTTTTTCAGCAGTGTTGAAAATTCATGTTTGTGTGCATTTGTGTGTTCACATAGAAGCTCTTTATTTTTTCATCTGGACAACTAGTGTATTTTATTCACACTGGGTAGACAAAATAAAACACACCAGTGGCCTAGGTCCAACAATTTGCAAGTTCTACTCTAAGATTGCTTCTTACATCCGATCATGTCACCAAGAAGCAGAACGTGAGGGATGTAATCATAAATATTATTCAATTAAGCAATATTATTACTTCCTTTCTACACCTGCACAAATGCTTTGGTAAGTTAGTACCTTCTCTGAACTTGGGTGAAATCTTGGAATTGTGTCAACTTTTCCTGTCATTCTCTAATGAAAGCAGTATAGTCAATTTAGTCTCTAGAAATGTACAGTCCTATTAAAAACAGTCAGCATTGTAGATTTTACATAAAGTTTAATATTTTTGCCTCCCCTCTTTTGGCCTTGTCACTAAGCTGCCTCTGGAATTGCCATGTCATAGATGGTTTGCAAAAACGGCTACAGTATTTTCCATCCCTGTTTAGCAATTTAAATTGCTTTGGACAATAGGACAATATCAAATGTTATGTAGGCATATATTTAAAAGTGTTTGTGCTTTGGGGCTTTGCTGGGGAAGTCATGGACACACCAGTGGGCATTTACCCAGCCCTTGCCCTACCTTCCCTCCTTTTCTATGTTAGGTCTAATAGAATGGTCTGCCTATATAATAAACCCAGAAACTAGGAACAAGCTGTCCCAGCTGCTTATCAGGGCATGAACTCTTCAGTGGCAGGAACCCCTCCACCTGGCGGTACAAACACAGCCTTCAAGCAACACAGATTTGTCTCTTCTTTTCAATGCAAAGTGGGGCATGAAGAGCTACCACCCACTGACCCTGAGCTGGGCAGTTGGCCTCCCTGGGAAACCAGCCATGGAGAAAACTTTTGCCCTGCTCTTTTGTACACTTCGTGCCCTTTAGGTAATAAAGTAGTCATTTGCTAAAAGTTTCTTTTGTGCCTGAGCTTGTGTTTCCATGGTGCACCATTTGGCAACTCACTCCACAGCTTGCTGCTTACTGCTTTTGGGAACACTGTGACCATCTCCAAGTGAACGTGCTAGGGCTAGCCTGCTGGATGATGAGAGATAAGCAGCTTTATGATGTTGGACAGTTTCTCTGCTTGCATTGATTGCTTAATACTTCCACCCCATTCCCATTTCATTCATTTTTCTGCATCTGGAAGTATATATCCACGTTCTTTCTGTGAGGCCGCTTTAGCCTCTGACACTGTTTTCTTGACTAGAATCTTTTTCAAATAATCCTAAACTAACAATCCAATTGTAGGTTCCAGGAACTCATGCACCTACAACCAAGTGCATTTAAGAATGCAGTTACTATCCCAATGTGGTAAATGTCTGGTAGATTAAAGCTACTTTCTGTCGTCTATCCCCTGGAGGATCTTTTTATAGTTGACAGTTAAAAAAAAATCAATACGTACCCAAATTCCAGAGGATGTGTATAACTTCTAAAAGTACTTTATTGAAAGGAAAGAAGACCCACCCTCAAGATGGGTGAAAGGGACTTAAATAAGTGAAAACTCTCAAAATAAATCCTGTCTCTATTTCCTACTCCCCACTTTACTTATTTTCAACCACATTGTATCTGCATATGAGTATGTGGCTAAGAGTTGTAAAATCCCTCTGAGACATGTTGTTTTTCATCCTTAGAAGATCAAGCCACTCAATTTGGAATTAGGAGAGAATTGTCACTTTTTATCATGGGATTCACATAACCTTGAGCAAATGCCATATTTTAAAATTCTGTTATATCCTGAATGTTTTTCCAACAAATTTGGAAAAGCTCATCTATTTTTTGTTTAAACATATTGTACCAATCATTTCCCTCAAATCCAAATACTCCCAAAGAATCAACACGCATGTACTTGCCATTGCCTGATGCACAGTTCACAAGTATCATTTTAAGCTTTCCTATACGTCTCGCTATAACCTTTTTGGAAAGTTTGACATAATAAACTTTTAAAACACAGCTACCTGTTAAATTATAATTTGAAAACACAATTTTTTTTGTGTATTTGTTATATTTCACAATAAGGAAATAACTGAAACTATAGTACTGTAACTCATAACATTTTTGGAAATTGCCTATATAACTACTTGTTAAATCAGGTAGGTATTACTTTTTTGCATATATGTTATATTTCATGATAAGGAAATAACTGAAACTGTGGAACTGTAAACCATAGTAGTCTTTGAAATTTTCGCTCTAACTGCTCGTTAAATTGTACTTGGAAAGTTATCACTTCTATGTATGTACGTTATATTCTACAATAAAAAATATGATTTAGAAAACTGCTACAGTGTTTACAAGTTAAAGAACATTAAGTTATGTCTGAGATTATAAACTATAACTATAAATAAAGTACACTTATAAGCCCATGCAACATCACCCTGAATGTATTATCTCCTCTTGGAGATAATATATTGAAGGAGAAAATGCTTAGCTGTGGGGATCAGGAAAGCCTGTATTATATTCCAGTTCTGCCAGTCATTAGCTGTGTCGGTATAGCTGTGTTAGTATAGCTGAACTGTGTAGCTTTTTCTGCATTTTCTCAACTGTGTAGCATCCATCATATCTCTTATATGGACTTATTAATATTAAAAATAACATATAAATTACATTACACAGTTTTCCATTACCTCTGTTACTAGTTGGTAGAATATGGGATATAAATGTTGTAGCTTCCCAATTCAAACTTAGAAGCAAGATTCTCTGAGTTCCACAAAAGCAGTTCCTTCCAGGAGGGATGGTATAGTCCCTCCAGGGCAGAAAATGCATACAATAGAGATGCTATCTAAGTCCTTACAATGAGGTCCCTGGGTAACTTGTAGTGATGATCCCAAGAGAGTAGGCTTTTAAATACCAAGCGCTGGGGGCTTGACAAAGCATACCTGTCCTGTGAACTCCATATCAAAGCAATAATCTTAGCATCATCATCATGAACACCTACAACAGCTGTATATGAGAATAAGCAATAAAAACCCCATCAGGATTAAATATCTCACTGACCTCTTTGCCATTGTATTGCTATTCTCCATATTATAGAATGTACTATCCACAGAAGGTGTTCAGCATAAGACACTTTCTTAAACCTCCATTTCACAGATGTTCTATGAGAATATTTCTGTCTCACCTCAAAACACTTGATAAACATAGTTTACAACTACACTGGTGTTTCACTTTCCTGACTTCTAAAGCAAATATGCAATGGGTTGACTCAAACAATGGGAATTTATCGACTCATGGTTTTGAGACCAAGAGAAGTCCCAAATCAAGGTATCATCAAGGTGATACTTTCCCCCAGAAGACTGGAGCATTCTGGGGCTGGTGTCAGTGATCCCTGTTCCTTGGCTTTTCTGTCACATGATAGTGCACATAGCAGCCTCTCCTGGATCCTCTCTTCTCTTCTGAGTTCCACTGACTTTCAGTTTCTGATTGCTCCCTTTGATTTTCTCTCTTGTCTTCATTCTCTACAAGTGCTTCAGGAACAAGATTAAGATACATTCTCGGTGAGTTGGACTGCACTCTAACAGAAGTAACCTCATCAAAAGGTCCTATTTACAAGTGGTTCATACCACTTGTAAATAGTTCAGACCATGTTTCTCAGACCATGTTTTTCAAGGGTACATAGCTTAAAACTGCTACAGCTGGTAAAGTAATGACTATAAAAGTTGGGATTTTAAGTAAATTGAAATTGGGAACAGAAAGAACAAATTTCATTTTGTGAGGTTTTTCTTTGATACTAAGTCAGGTATATGTGATCTTGTTTATCAGGGGATTGCAGCTGTTAGTTTGAAAATGAGTTTCAGGATAAATGGATAGGTTTATTAGTCGTAAATCTGTTAAACTTTTATTCATTTTAGGATGACTAGGTGCTCTAGCAGCTCATGAGAAAATAATTTTAGTTGGATAAATATATGAAACCTAGTGCAACAACCTGCATACATAAAAAATAATTAAATTTAAGCCAGAACAAGTGCTATAGCAGATAAATCAATGCAGGAACAGCACTTAATTCATGAGACAAATGGCTGTGGTCAACAAAGCCAAACAGTGTAGAAAGCTACCATAGTAAGAACAGGGATACAATTCCCCTGCCATATACCCATAGAAGCAGCAAACCAGTTAAAAAGAAAGAACTTTAAAGAACTTTAAAGAACCTAGAATAAATTGGGCAGTTAAATATTTAGATAGATGAGAGTCTTTAATTTTGATGCCAACCTCATTTGAATTTCACTTTAATGAAATTGATAGTTCTACAGAGAACAGTAACTAAGAATTAATTCCTTAGATACACCTTGGTTTGTTGTGTTCTGAATTGTGATGGTATTTTGCTATATTGCATGTTATTAATCTCTCAGCCAAAAAGAATCTTGGACCAAAACATTCTACTGAATAATTATAATTAATGATAAGATAAGAATAGTAATAGAATCTAAATAATATTTAGGATCTGAGTTTTAATAAAGAAAAATAGTAAACAAATAAATGAGAAAAGTGCTGTATCATTTTTAGTTATATACATAACAAGCTTGTATTTCTAGGTTTCCTTAAACTGTGTCATTTGTACATTTTCAATGTTTAAGACAGATATTCAGTGACAAATTTTAAAGTACATATAACTCATATAATATTCCATATAGTAAGCTACTATGCTTGTAAGATTTATGGTTGTAGAACTTTGGGTACTTTTTAAGCCACAATTTGATTTTCAATAACAATGTATAATTATTGGTTATTTTAAATTATTTTCTTTTGTATTTTATATGAACAAATAGTTCATGTGGTAAAGAGTTAGTAGGAGAACCTTTGTTTTTTATGTCATTTTTAATTTTTATTTTGTTAATATGTTATGCTTTAAGTATCACACTATAATACTGATGGCTACTGATGAGCTTGCAGTATCAAATTTTGAACAGCCATAATTCACATTTCAACATCTTATGATATTGTTTTCAATAAAATTGATGACTAATAGCTCCCTTATTAACAATTAGATTTGCAGCAGTACAGTGAAGATTTGATTCCCCCTATTAATAGATCATAAGTACAGTGACCAAACAGTTTATCATTCAAGCCAGAATATTCTTGAGAGTGAAAAATGGAGCACTAGGAATAACAAACCAAAAATATCCAAGGCAAATGAGGATGGTCTACCCCCAAAGGGTAGAGAATATCTGTAAAAACAATAATACTGGGTAAATTTTCTGGAACAGAAATACAAATGAGGAGACAAAAAGAAAGGGAGACAAAGATCAATAAGATCATATATATATATATGTTCTCTAAGATTCTTTCCTGCAGAAGTTAAAGTATCTTTTTCTATGCTTTCTGAAACATTATTAATATAGCTATCATTAGTTACCTAATCTGGAAATTAATTAAAGACATTTCTAATAGTAGGGGAAATTTCTTTAGTATCCTAAATCAAAAATAGAACTGGCTAGAACTTATCAACATTGTGAAGGAAATTCATACATTTGCTCATTAAGGGAACCCAATTTCTTCAATGAAACAGACTGTACTTTTCAAAAAAATTTCAAAATATTCTGATTAATGTTGTTGAAATCACATGCCTTAAAAGTGACATCAAAAAAGTAATTTCAGAACACACAGCTGTAGTAAGATTTGTCTATAGTGTCAATAAATCTTTTCTTTGATAATACATTTAAATATTCCTTAATTTACATCTAAGCAATATAACCATTATAAAATCCATAAAGCAATCAAGTGACGAAAATATACTCCATGGTTCTCAACATATAAACGAAACTTCTGGTTTCAGCTCTGAAATGAAAAAAAGTTGGAAGTCATCATTCCCACCCTTACAAGAAGAGAAAGCTAGACAAAGTCAAAACCAATGACTTTGCTTATTCACATAAGAGAACTGAGGTCCTAGAGAAAACCATCATCCAGAAATGTGGAGATACAGGCAAATCCTATAGAAGAACAAGTATAAAAGTTACAAAGGACTTCTTAGTAGAAACCATGTCATAGAACAAAACATTTAAAGTGTTAAAGAAAAATAAAGAGAAAAACAGCCTAGAATTCTATACCCAGTAAAATAATCCATCAAAAGTGAAAAATACAGATTTTCTCAAATGTAAATTGAGGGAATTCATTGCCAGCAGACTTGCCCTGGAGAAAAAAAAATGTAAAAAGGTTATTTTATTTTTCCTGAGAGGAGAATAATATTAGTCAGAGACTTTGAATCAAAAACACAATAGTTTGTTTGAAGTTATAACTGTAACAATATATGGATAAGTGAAACAAATGTCAGCAATATCATAAGTGATGGGAGGGAGAAATTGGGACAACTTTGATATATGGTACCTGCACATATGTGAAGCAGCATAGTGTTATCTGAAGGTGGGTTTAGGTTAGTTAACATAGTATACTGAAAACTCAAGTGTAACTCTATGTCCTTATATTTGATAACTTAGATAAAATGAGCTAATTATTGGAAAGAAAAAATCTAACAATACTCATGCAAAAGGAAAGAGATATTCTGAACAGGCCTTTATCTATAAAAGGGATCAATAATTAGTGACCTTTCAAAAAGAAAGCACCAGATGATTTAACTGGCAAATTATATGACATATTTAAGATACATTGCCAATCCTCCACAGTGTCTGCTAGAAATTAGAAGCAGAGGAAATACTTTCTTATTCTATGCCAGACCAGTATTATCCTAATACCAAAACCAGTTAAAGATATTATAAGAAAAGAAAACTACTGTTCAATACATCTTATGAAAATAGATGCAAATCCTCAACAGAATATTAACAAAAAAACCCAACAATGTATACAAAGAATTCTATACCATGAATATGTAGGATTTATTTCATGATGCAAGGCTCATTCAAAATTGAAAAACTTATCAATGTAATCCATCACCTCAAAATCTTAGAGTTGAATAATCAATTGACTATATCAACTGTTGCAGAAAAGCATTTGATATAAATACAATGCCCATTCATGATAAAAACTCTCAGCACACTGAGAATACAAGACAAATGTTCTCCTTAAGGTAAAGATGACCTATCTCCCCACTTCTAGTCAACATCATACTGGAAGTCTTGACTAGTGCAATAAGACAAGAGAAGGATATTAAATATATACAGATTGGGAAGGAAGAAATAAAGTTGTGCTTGTTTTCAGATTGCATGGCTGTTTATGTAGAAAATTCCAAAGCATCTCAAAAATACTTCTGGAACTAACAAGCAAATATATCAAGGTCACAGTATAAAAGTTATATATAAAAGCCAATTTCTTTCCTATGTAACAGTGATTAAGAACTGGAATTAAATATATATTAAAAATACCATTTACAATAGAAATGATAAAAAAGAAATGAAATAGTTATAAATATAACAAAACATATTCAGGTTCTCTATATGCTGAAAATTATAAAACTTTGATGAAAGGAATCGAAGAAGTAGTAAACAAATGGAGAGAGTCCATGTTCACAGAATGGAAGAGTCTATATTGTCAAGATATTCTTCCAAAACTGATCTATAGATTAAATGTAATCCCAATCAAAATCCAAGCAAGAAATTTTGTAGATATTGACAAATTTATTCTAAAGTTTATGTGAAAGGCAAAAGACAGAGAATAGCCCACATAATACTGAAGAAAAAGTTTGAGGACTCAATTTTAAATGTTTGCTTTGACTTTCGCTGTGCCATTTTGCAAAATGTTTGTATGTATGCACTCTCAAGTACATATTGATGATAGCATATTGATAATGGATGGGAATGTGGAAAAACTGATAATGTCAAATGTAGGGATTTTTTCCTCAAACACCAAGACTTCATCTGTTTATGTAGTGTTCATTTCAGAATATGTAAAGAAACCTGTCCCTACCTAAGAGACATGCATATAAGTATGTTTTGAATACTATGAAGCTTTCATGTATAAATACATTTGATTACTTTTATTAAATACAATATAAATGAGAAACACTTTAAGTTCATAATATAATCTATCTTTAGTGGAATTGACATCAACATGTTTGAAAAAGAAGAGATAGTAATGTTGTTAGCTTCTTATTTTTACTAATTTAAAACTCAATGCTTGGCAAAACCATGATTTTCCTCATTTGAGAAAAAGCAGACATCTGAGTTGAAAATGAAAACATAAATATGTGAGAGAGGGAAAGTATTTTTATTCTCCCTATTTATTTCTTTTCCTTTTTTATCTCTCCCTTTGTATTAACTGCATGTTTTTCTTTCCTGGGAATCAGAGACTGGCAGTTTACTCAAACGTGAATTATCTTAACACAAGCCTTTGGTTTATATGTTTTGAAAAATTCATTGAGGAAAAGTCATTAAAAAATACTGCAACTTTTTTATTCTTTGGATAAAAGAGCTACTTGGGACATTAGCATCCTGTCCTCCCTTCAAAAATGCAGTTGATTTGAACCTTAGCAGTAAATGACATTTTGATCTTGTTATTAAAGATTCTGGCAGGTTACTTCTTTGTATCAGGTTCTGTCACTGGATGACGTGTTCTTGTCTAGGGAGGAAAATACCTGCCAAGAACAGACAAGACTTAACCTGATATCAGCATTGTGGAAAAGTCAACATTTATTCTGCAGTTCACTGCAAAACTAAGTACAATGAATGGCAAAGCTAAGAGTGGTAGCAGAGGACAAGTATTGGAGGGGAAAAGAGGGCTGGATTCCTGAAATAAACCTATTCATTTTATCTTCCCTTAAAACTCTAATGGATAGTTATTTTATCAAGAGTTTTACAAAGTTATAGATTCAACTGGCCACTCTTGCCAATATATTCTGCTATATATAGTAATATAATCAGCCAAGAAAATTGCAATTAAACATTTATTAAACATATGTGAAAAGAAAAAAAAAAGACGCAAATGGTGAGCCAATTTTGGTCAATGTGACATTGGCAAGAACTTGTAATTTTGGATTTTAAGTCAAATCTTGGGGCTATGGCCAAGAGGGACACTTCGAAGAATGCACAGGGGCTGAGACTGGAGCTGCAACTTACAGAGCAACATTTTGGAGATAGCCTTTGAAAGCAGACTTTTGGTCTGGAGAAGCTAAGAGAGGACAAATGCCCCAAGAGCAACTAAGAGTGACATTTTTGAAGAGCCTAGAGAGGAACATCCTGGGAGAAAGCCCTTTTGAAACCAGAACTCTGGAGCAGTCACCAGCCATGTGTCTTACCAGCTAACAGAGGGTTTCCAGACACCATTGGCTACCCTCCAGTGAAGACGGAGCCACTGTGTGTTTGGACTGGAGGAGACAGACAAGGAACAAATTGAAGGAAAAATTTCTTCAAAGACAGAGCCATGGAGGTTGAGGTCTGGAATCAAGAAGTCACTGGCTAGGAGAGCAGAGTGGCCCATATGCATGAAAAAGGTTGAGTTTGACCTGGAGGTGGAGGGTGGGCCTTCCACCTGGATGTTCAGGAAGAGTGCTGTGATCACAGGCCTCAGAGATGCTGGAAAACATTCCCAGGGATTGGGGAGACCCTGGCTGCCACCTCACTGTTCTGAGGGGGTTTAGCATGTGCCCCAGAGATGGAAGAGAATCTGGGGCTACCTTGATGTTTGAGGAGGGTGGGCCAAGAAGGTGGTCTCCGCAATGTGTGAATATGTTGCACCACTCATCCCAGTGTTTGGAGAGAAAAGGGCTGCCACAAAGGCCCTTAGGAAGGGTTAGACTCCTGCTCTTTCAAGCCCCAAGGATAAACCATCATTCTCTAAATGACTCTTAGACTTTGAAATCTAATGGAGTTTGCCCTGTGGGTTTTAGGAACTGTTTTGGTCCTGTTACCCCTGTTTTCCTTTTAGTTTCTCCTTATGGCAATGGGAATGTTTATCCTATGACTGTCCCTCCTTTGTATACTGGCAGTACATAACTTGTTCTAAGTTTCACAGGTCCATAGCTAGAAGGGGAATTTTGCTTTAGGACAAAACCACACCTATAACTGATTTTGCTGGGATCTTATTTTTACTGAAATGATTTAATGTTTTCTGATATTGTGATGGAATGAATGTATTTGTATATGGAAAGATCATGTCATTTTGGAGTCCAGGGGGTGGAATGCGCCAGATTGAATGTATTATGTCCCCCAAAACACCATTATCTTTGGTGTAATCTTGTGTGGGCTGACATACTAGTGTTGATTAGATTGTAATTCTTTGACTGAGTGTTTCCATGGAGACGTGGCCCACCCAACTGTAGGTGATAACTCTGAGTAGATAATTTCCATGGAGGCATGGCCCCACTCATTCAACATAGGCCTTGATTAGTTTACTAGAGCACTATATAAGCTCAGACAGAAGGAACGAGCTTGCTACAGCCAAGAGGGACACTTTGAAGAATGCACAGTGGCTGTGAGAGGAGCTGCAGCTTACAGAGCAACATTTTGGAGATGGCCTTTGAAAGCAGACTTTTGGTCCACAGAAGCTAAGAGAGGACAAATGTCCCAAGAGCAACTAAGAGTGACATTTCTGAAGAGCCTAGAGAGGAAAGTCCTGGGAAAAGCCCTTTTGAAACCAGAACTCTGGAGCAGTCACCAGCCATGTGCCTTCCCAGCTAACAGAGGTTTTTCCAGATGCCATTTGACATCCTCTGGTGAAGCTAATTCATTGAAAACAGGAAGTTTCTCTCTTTCTACAAGAAGTAGATGGAGAAGCAAAGGATATGATGCCCCTGAACAATAGCATCTGGAAAGAACACTGGAAATATTTAAAATATACATTTGCCTAACTTTTATATTCAGAAGTTGTACAGAGCTCTCCTGATCTTCAGAGCCCCTGAACAGTTGATTTGCCCAGTTTCTGATTACTTGATTCTTTTGAGAGAAAAGTAGGTTCTGCAGCTCTCTTCCTATTTCTCCATTTTCCTAGAAGTACCAACATTTCTTTTTTTGGGAGTGTAGTTTTGTTGAGATAATATTCAGGGCATACAGTTGATGGTGCACAGTGTCATTGTGTGGTTGTGCATTCATCACCATGATTGATTTTTGAACATATTCATCACTAAAAATAAAAATAAAAAATAGAAATAAGTACACAATACATCCCATGCCCCTTAAAAAAAAAAGTCAAATCTTGGGGCTTCAGTTTTCATCTATGACCCTATATTTGCAATTCACGTCACACTTATCAGGGTAATAGAATTGCTGTGCAGTGGACTGCAAGATACATATACAGCTGTTGGGTTCATTCTGAGACAATTACAAAGGCAATGTAATTCCAGTTAACCTTTATGAATTCTCTAATAGAATTATTTTGTTAAATACAGTAGCAATGGATCTCTGGTAGCAGGGATAATATACAAGGGAAAGGGTTTTCCCTCCTTCTTGAAATAGCTGAAAGAATTAGGCAAAACATATGACAATGTATGATATTTTCCCCTGAGAGATGGGATACCAATGGAGTTTACCCAACAATTAACCAAACTATTGGCTGGATAAAATTCCCAAGCCATGGCATAGATGGGTAAATAAGGCATATCCTGTTCATTTCTTTGGGCTGAGGTGACTGAATTGGGGTCTGCAAAAAAAAGTAATGGAAAGAAGAAATCTACACTGAAACAGAACTCTGGAGATTTATAGAGATTCCCCCTGGGGTATTCAGTTGAGAATTGATCAGTATATAAATGTAAAGAAACTACCCAAAGTTAGAGAAAGACCTACCCAAAAGGTTTAAAGGAGTTCACACAATACCAGGGATGGTACCTGTTTGAAAGCAAGAGTGAAAAACTTCATAATTCATGAGCATTGGTTAGAGCCCTAATAAGGGTCTTGCTTTATAGAGGAAAATTGTTCCTAAACACTGTTCACAACCTGCCTTAAGAACAAGTCTTAAAAACAAGATCTGAAAGGATAATTTTTTTTTCAAGTAACTTAACTGCATTGTAAATAACATTCACAGACATTTTTAGAAATATAAAAATATGCAGCAACTAAAATGTCAAAATTTACAATGACTTCATATTGTTAAGGTGACATATTCCTAAAATTTATCTACAGATTCAATGCAATACCTAACAAAATTCAACTGAACTCTTTTCCATAGAAAGTGACAAAGTTATTCTAAAATTCATGTTGAAGCAGAAGTATAGCCAAAGAAGCATTGAGCAAATAAGAACAAAAAGTTGGAGTACTCACACTTCCCAATTTCAAAACTTACTAGAAAACTGTAGCAATAAAGACAGTGTGAAACAGGAATAAGTATAGACATATAAATCAATGTATTATAATTAAAAGTACAGAAATAAATCTTTACCGTTATGGCCAGGTGATTGTCATCAGGGGTGTCAACAATAATATTTCCAAAAAATGGTGCTAGAATAACTGGACATCCACATGTAAAAGAATGAAATTGTACTCCTACTTAACACCATGCATAAAAAATAACTCAAAATATAGCATATTCTAAATGTAAAAGCTAAAATTATAAACTCTGAGAAGAAAACATGGAAGTAAATCTTTGTGACCTTGGGCTAGGCTAATTTGATTTTGTAAAATATAACAACAAAAGCACATGTCAGAAAAGAAGAAAAAAGATGAATTGGATTTCAAAATGAAAACTTTTGGTGCTAAAAAGGAGAGCATAAAGGAGTAGACTTAATATCCAGCATTTACACATTGATATAAATTCACATGTGGCACGTGTGGCATTGTTGAGCTATGAATTGGTAGAGACTACTCCAAACCACAAATTTTCAATTAATTTACAATGATATGGAAATTTAGTGTCCCTGAGTGACCCCCAGAGCAGGAGTTGTTGCAGCATCTCTCATCATAACCTCCTTGGACCCAAGTCCCAGATTCTGCAACAAAGACTAGAAGACTCCATGAAACCATCCATTCAAGGCAGTGTCTTGGTGGCCTCATCTCCCTTCAGAGCTTGAAATTCTATTCTAGGATTTACATAGACAATTTCTTCTCCATTCTTCTGTTTAAGAGAATAGTTACAAACATTGTGCTCTCTCATTTGTTGAATCTAACTCAGTATCAACCAAGCTGCCTTCTTATGAAGGGTCTAGTGCCCATTTTTACCTAAGTAATCATACTCCCCTCTTGTCTCTAACTTCCCAGAAACCTCCTTTATAAGTAACATTTTAGAGATTTTTACATACCTAACCAGTTACAGGTGAAACTGAACAATATTGGGACAGATACTCGTTAAAACATAAGCAATGACAGTACAAACCCCAGTGGTTTATTTCTCTCATGACGATTGCAAGTATCTCAGCTTCCTTTCTTGATACATTTCATCTCTTTAACCCATATTAAAAGGAATTAACTAGTTTCTAAATAATATTTTCCTTTATCTGGTTTTAACCCTTCGGATATTTTATATTGTTTTTGTTGTTGCTGTTGTTCTAGTTATGTTTTATAAACCCAAGTACAGTATTGTGGATACTGTGGTCTCTGCAAAACATCTTTAATTTCCATGGCTAGAGAAACCAATAATGCCAAAAAAAATTTGCTTCACAAAATGGAATTATATTATGCATATCATTGTGTGTGTGTGTGTGTGTGTGTGTGTATCTGTCTGTGAGAGTGTGTGCTTCCAGTGGAAACAAATGGAGGCAGCATATTCTTAATAGACTCCAAGTTTTCCAACAAGTGGAATACAGACTGGTTTAATTAGAATGGTATCTTTAATTGCATTCCTAAATTTTAGAAAATGTCATTGTGATATAAGGGTAAGAGAAGGAATTTGTGCTCCCTCCTGACACAGCCATTCAGAAATTTATTTAGTCACTCTGAGTTTCAGTTGCTTTTTCTATAAAACAGAAACTCCCTTCAGTAGAGAAACTCTCTTCTTTTTTGAATATTACAGATAATGAATATGTAGACTTCCTGACCAAAGATGCTCAACAACTTGTAGCTATTAAATACCATTTTTAATTCAAATCTCATATCACAACTCAACACACACCATACCAATAAAGAATTTTAAAAACGCCTTAAAATAAACAGATATGGTCACTAGAATCACAAATTTTACCAGATTTGCCTTAAGACTTGATACCTATGGGAATTCAATTAAAATTCAAATAGCTTTATGAACTTAAAAGGCAGATATAATTATGAGGAAGATAAATGTGGGCCAAAGAAATAGTTCAATAATTAAACCACCAGGTAATGTTTTACAAAAAGACCACAATACTGACATGCAAGTAGATTTTTCATGTAATTCATCATCTTAATAATGAAGAGGCTTCTGTTTAAATGCAGTGTTCAGGAGAGAATCTTGGAATTTGAAACTGTACCACATCACAAATATAGGAGTTTAAATAACAAGACTATTAAAAAAATTTAGTAGATACATTGACCTTTATTTTAGTAACTGATATTAGGTGGTTCAAGATGTTACACGTGTGAAAGTTCAATCCATTTTCAATGAGAAGTAAAACAATAGTATTTGCCTAAACCTTGTACAGACACTTGGAAGAACTTTCTGACTGAGATGATATGGAGACATGAGAGGTGGGTTTCAAATAAGATTGCGGATTCTCATCCCTTAAGGATAAATGTTAGATACTGTCTTCTTGAGATTACTTCACTGCAGAGCTAGGATTAAGGTAGGGAGATGAATGAAGAAGGCATTAAAGTTTCATTCCAGTGTCTGTAACTCAATGAGTTTCTTGAATTCACCATTTTCACCTTGTAACAGATTCAGCAATGCAGCAAAATTACTAGGCAACCCAATTTCTAAGGGTTGTAGCAATGTCATAGATAATTAAATAGAAACTAGGGTTTTGCCCTGGTTTCAATAAATTAGCCAGCTGGACCACCAGGAACATCTCCCTGTGCAGTTATAGAGATCTAGCAGTGTGTTAATGAAAGCCTCAAGGAGGTCCCACAAACTATCAGCCATTTTCTACAGGAGATATCACTCCAGGCAATTTCAAAATATATATTTAGTGTTCTTGTTTCAATAAAAAGAAGAGTATAAGAGTATATGGTACATACATGTATGTGTATATATGAATGTTAAGTGGCCTAGAATACTTTAGAAATTACTGGGAAATGATGGAAAATGGCAAACACCCCTCCTACACAGCTTTGATAATCTAAAACTCACCAGCTGTCAATACTTAATACTCAAAAGGAAAATCCATTTTCTATTTAATTAAAGCACAAGCTGGTCTGTTCTATTTAGAAAAGCCATAGTAAAATAAATATTCTTCTCCCAACTCCATTTTTTGTACCCACTATTTTAATACCTCACACTTCTAACATTTAGCTTGCTAATACTGTTAACATTGAAATTAGTCTAACAAAAATAGTGAGAATTTTAAAAATAATGAATATAAATTATATACAATTAAATTTAATTTGAGAACTAAAGACAATAAAAATATTCAACACTTTTGAAAATTTCTATTAGCTTAAAGAAGTCTATAGAATCAAGCAAGATGAAGTATAAAGTTCTGCACATTATACTTTTTTTCATCAGCTAAGTAAGGATTATGTTTTTCTCATTTACTCATTCAAATCAATAATGTTAATTGCCACAGATAGCTAAATATCATTATATTTTCCCAATTTTTGGAAACAAGAACAAAGATGACAATAATAATAATATCAGATTGTATTAGGGCTATTTCTTACTCCACCTGTTAATGAGAAAAGTGCTCTAATGATAAGATACTCTCTCCAGGGAGCTACCCTTGACTATAACTTTCAATGGTAATTTTGCCTCTTCTCAGTTTTAAAATTGAACATATTCACTAGTACGTCTTTTATTTTTCAAATCTAAACATTACAAACCTTAAATGCTTTAATAAAGGTTAAAATGATATACTCATTTTCAAACTAAACTTGAAGGATATTCCTATTACAAAATTATCTTTAAGTGTGGATCTCCATTTTTTACCAGTATATGTTATAATATTACATAAAAACAGCTATATTGGCCAAAATAGAGCCTTACTACAAACTGCTCCTATGATGTTGTGACACTTATGTCTGTAAAAAATCAAAAACAAAAAACAAAAATCCTAAATTGCAACATAAACTTATAACATAATGTAGATTTTAAGAAAAGAATAAATATTTTACTGACGTGTTGCTCTAGACAATGAACATATTATTCTTTACAACTTAATAGTAAAGAAGCTTTTATATATAAATATTCAAACAAAGGGGCAGGGAGACAAATATTATAGAGATATAAATATTATAGAGAGATAAATATTAATATAATGTTAATAAGTTACCTCCTGTGGTGGGATAATATGTCCAATTTTATTTGACTTTATATAACTTTCAATATTTTAAAAATTTTCTATAAGTTTATTGCTTTTATAATGATAAATATAGAGTTAATTTTAAAAACTTGTCTCATGATTAGATAAAAGAGCCTATGTCCTTAAACATAAAGACATTAATATATTTGAGGCAGGAGGAGAAATAAAACAGCTTTACACCAATTAAATCTCTGCATGTTTAATTAATAGCATTGAAAAAAATGCATAGCTATGATATGCCTTATAAATATCACATTTATCACTAATTCCTGCTAGTTTCTATCCTTATATGTATATAGACTTATTTAATTTTTAATTTAATAGACTCTTGTAATTTTTTTAATTGACAACAAATCGTTTGGGATAATTTCAGTTTGACTCCTTCAGTAAATTCCTTAATTTAACTTAATCTTCCCTCTATCCTTTCTGAGGGAGGTCTAAGCAAATGCAATACAATGAGATTAGTACCACACAAGCTTCTACAAGGTGCAGAAAAATCCCAGAGGAAGAAAGGGGGGATTAATTTTTTTGCTTGAGGAAAATGAAAAGTAAAGTCATGCAAATTTCTTCAGATGAAGTAATTCTAAGGTTTGAAGAACGTATAGTTCTCCAGGGCCCCATGTCAGAAAAACTAGACTAGTTAGTTTATCTTTGATTCCTCCTTGACTGTCATCCACCTGTTCCCACATTGAACAAACCATTGTGTTTGTTTATTTTGCTTCCAAATATGTTCTCCAATCTCTGGCCTAAAGTGGAGTGACTCACTCCTAACTGGTATCCCTCCATTTAGCCTCTCTGCCCAGTGTCCCATCCTCCCTATCTCATAAGAGTTAATTTCTTAAAAAATAATAATACTAACCATTCCATACGCGACTTATAAATGCAACAGGGCACACTGTTATTTATATAATTGTGGTAGATTGAATCATATACCCCAACTAAAGACATGTTCTTAATCTTAAATCATGTTTTAATAGTTGAAAATTTATTTACAAATAGGACATTTTGAAGATGTTATTATTTGTTACGGTGTGGCTAAATTGAATCAGGATAAATTTTAATCCTTATTACTGAAGGACTTGCACAGGGAATTTGGACCCAGTCAGTCAGTAGAAACCAGAAATCAGTAGAAGCAAGAAGACTTAGAAGCCAGAAGCCAGAGAAAGCAAAAGGAGAAGAGAATGAAGCAGATTGCCATGTGATGAAAGCAGAATGTTACTGACTTGGGAAAAGCATGGCCTTGCCAACATCTTGATTTTTTACTTCTAGCCTCCAAACTGTGAGCCAATAAATTCTTGTTGTTTAAGCCTACCCATTGTGTGACATTTGTCATAGCATCTCTAGCAATACATAAAGCCTCTCAAGCCCTTTCAAACATAATCTGCAATATACTCCACCAACTCTCAAGTAACAAACTCTGCTCCACCAACATACAACTACCCATAATATACCCGATGTTTCTTTTATCAGTTCCTATAGCCTAGCTGTCCATTGCTTCTCTTCCTTGGTTCATGCTTACCCTTTACATATATTGCCTCAATAATGCCAACACATTTTCTAATTCCAGCTTTCATTCCATCTTACCTCAGAGACTTTCTTCAATATTATCACTCCTTTCCCATTCTAATGAAAGTAACAGCTCTTTCATTTGCACTCCACAGTCTTTCATAAAAACTTTCATTATAAAATTCAATGCACCTTTTCTCAGTTAAGTTTTACAGGTAGATATTTTCTCCACTATGATATGATCTCCTTCATGGTGAGGATTATGTCTTGTCTTATTCTGGAGCATTAACATCAAGCTTGTAAAAGAAAGAATAAAAGAATATTCTGATATCTCAAACATCTAAACAGTTCTTTCATTAAGAATCATATCTAAGATTTAAAACTATCATATTCATCTTTTATTTCGTAACGAGTGTTGGACAAGGTAATTCTCTTTCTGTAATTCTGCATGCTAAATGCACACAAACAAACAACAGCAGGCAAACTGATTTTTTTTCCACTCATAAATGCTGTTTCTTCCTCAACATAATTTCACTTACTATTAGATAGCTCACTCCTGAATATCCTTCAATAAATGTATTCTAGGGTAGAATAAACTTAAAATGGAATTCACCCATTTTTTTTAATTGGCAATATTTAAAAGACCTGACAGACATAGAGTTTTAAATACTTCTGCTGCACATAAAATATATCTAATAGTTCCTTTTTTCTCAAAGTTAGTATCTCCACCTCACTCTTATTAGACAATAAAACAGAAGAAAAATACAAAATATTTAACTTTTATAAGTGAGAAATAATTATTGTGTGGATTTCTGGAATGCTTTGCAAGCACCTACTTTTATCTGAGGAATATTTTTAAAAGATAAGAGAGTTAAACATAATCATTTTTAGAGTTGGTTGGTTTTCATGTTTAGAAAAACTGGACTTACACATTTTCAGAAAAAGTCTCCTTTTTGTTATCACACTTGAACTCATTTTATTTCCTCTTTTCACTATGTCAACAAGATAAAAGCTTGGTTTTTCTCCATTTTAAGAGAGACTATTTTTACCATGGATAATGGAAAAAAACAGCAGAATCATAGAAATTCAAATTTTCTATGTGGGAAGTCTTTTATAAGGAAATAACATCTGTTTGAGGTTCTTTTTTTGGAAATTAAACATGAAGATGATTATTTAAAAACTGGCATGGAAATTGCTGATACACGTCCTCAAGATCCTTATTTCCATAGTAACATAAAGGAAAAAATGTCTAGACTGCAATGAAGTTACTGGATTAGAAATGATTGAAAGGAAGTTGGGCAGTAGGATCAACAAAAAATAAACAGAATGACGTAAGGAAACCTGGGGATCTATTTGTGCAAGTCAGTGGGATTTTTCTATTTTTCTTCTGACAAAGTCTGCACTATCCTTTATATTGGCAAAATAATTGTTTTCACTCCATTACAAAAATTCTTTTAAGATCAACATGGAAACATTGATAATTAACTGATGTGTCCCCATCTTGGAGTCAAACTAAGCAAGGGAAATAAAAGTTATTCTCTACCTTATCTCTTCCAGTTAATATCCCCAGAACTTTTGTTCATATTGAGTTTTTCCATTGGTTCAACATGAAGGCAGGAAGAATTCTCAGGTTTCTCAAACCTACCATCTTTTGTGACTTCTTGGCTGTTAAGTATATGGAATGATGTTCAATTCTCACAACAGTGCTCAACTCAGACTTGAAGGCTGGCAGCCACACCAAGTCCCAAGAATTCTTCCACTTGAAGGAAAGTGCATCTTCCTTAGCCTCTCTATCCTGGTTGTCTAAGTCCAAGTATAAGTGTCCAAACAGGAGAAAAATTGTGTCCCAGAACTATCTTAGAATGTGTTAATGAAAGCAGTGCAGTAACAACAAAAATGAAAATGGACATTTATTGAGCACTTACTGTAAAGTAGATAATGGCCTAACTCTTAGGTCTCAAAACAGTCCAGCCTATTCCCTCAAAAGCTCCAGCAATATAATGGTTATTGTGCTTATGCTTAATTATATTCCCTTTTATTCTTCACAGGGAAGAACATATCCTAAGGGAAAAAGGTTTGACACTTGAGTATCATAGGTATCAGACTGAGGGTGCCCCATGTTAAATTGCCGGAAGCCAAGCAGTGAACTGAGAGGACGGATGTTCAGAAAAAAGAAAGTATGTTCATAAAAAAGGTAAAAGGGTGACAGAAAACACTAAAGAGATATCAGGAACCAAGCCATGGAGAATCTTGTAAGTCTTCTTTTCAACTTACACTCAGGAGCCACTGAAGTTTTTTGTAGCAAATAAAGAAATCACACTTGTTTTAAGAGAACATTTTGGCTGAAGTATGGAAAATGCTTTGGATGAAATCAAGATTGATAGAAAGAGATCAATTAGCAGATTACTGCTGGTGTCTAGGTGAAGTTAATGATGGCTTGATCTAAAGCAGAATTTCTGGACCTTGGTAGTATAGACAGGTTGGGTCAGATAATTCTTTGCTATAGGGTGTCTATCCTGGCATTGTACGATACTTAGCAAGATCCCTGGCGTGTCCTAATATATGGCACTATCACCCCCTCTCCCAGATACGATAGTCAAAAATTTCTCTAGGCGTCAAATTTCCCTGGGGACAAAACAGCCCCTGACTGAGAACAATAGACTTAAGGTGATGTTACCATTAAATGTAGGAGTTGAGGGAAAGGAATAAGCTATTTGAAAAAGAGTGAGGAAAAAAAATGTGCTTTCAATTACTACTGGGAATAATAGTGGTTTTAAAATAGGGAGGTGAAGTTCTCAGATTTTTGTGCTTGAAAATAAATGGTGAAATCTCTCTCTCTCTCTCTCTCTCTCTCTTTCCATACACACACACACAAACACACAACGCTATATATATATATACACACTATATATATATCTATATATAGACACATTGTTCTTGAATGTGCATGTATATGTGTGTTCACTCAAGTACTCAAAACAGGGAGATAATGTAATTTGATATTTGAATTTAGATGTTATTACAGAAAACCAATGAGAAATGAAGAGTGCCTCAACTAAGAACACAACAGTTGGAACAGAAGAAAAACAAAGGGAAAGGATTTGCTGACTCTGGTTGTTTGAAGCTGTATGTACCCCAGAAAAGCCATGTTCTTACATCTAATCCATTCCTGTGGGTGTGAACTCATTAAAATTAGGACCTTTTGAAGAAGTTACTTCAGTTAAAGTGTGGCCCAGGGTGAGCCTTAATTCTATCACTGGAGCCCTTTAAAAATGGAATGAAATTCAGAGAGAGAGAAAGCCACAGAAGCAAGAAGCTGAAATTCAACAGAACCCAGAAGAGAATAGAGAGGCCATGTTCCTTGACATTTGACAAAGGAGTCAAGGACCAAGGATCACTGGCAGCCATCCTCAGAACACCAGTCTTTGGGAAAAGAAGCATTGCCTTGATGACACCTTGATCTGGACTTTCTTTTAGCCTTAAAACTGTGAGCAAATAAATTTCCATTGTTTAACTTGACCCAATTCATGGTATTTGCTTGAGCAGCCCAGGAAACTAAAAGTGACCTACTGGGAAAATGAGGTGGACATATGTGTCAAGGATATGTCCACACTTTCTAATTTGAGTAACAGAATGCATTGTGTCAAAATAACTATTTTAGAGAACATGAAAAAAGGAGCATGTTTAGAGAGAGAACAATCAGGAAAAGTAAATCTTAGCCTTAAATCATTAACGATGTCCAGGAGCACAATAGAATTAGTTTCTTATTTGGAGTTTATATATGACTTTAGGAACATAATTAATAGGGCAAGTTAAAAGGAAAAAGTCACCTTTCAGATTATAAGGAAAATGAGTTTCAATTTAATGTTACGGTACAATACTTTTATTGGTAGACTTAGGTTTGTGAAGACGAGGGAAAAAATCATGTCTGGAGAAATGGAAAAGAAAAAGTTTTCAGAGTTAGAGCAGAGTAAAGGCATATAATTATTCTTGAGTTTGTAGTAGCAGAACCTATCCTCGTTACTTTACATAGGATGTGTCCGGCAAAATAAAAAATCGCCTATAAAATCCTTATTAAGATCTCCACTTCTTCTACTGCTAATGAGAGATGTAGGACTTTGTCAAAAACCTACAGTTTTGCACACCAATTCTCTATCTTCTTTGTAAATATAAAGGAATTTAAGCTTTCAAAAAAATATTAATATTATTGTTGTTATTATTACACTGGCAAGAACCATATCATCTTTCATGCAGCAGAAGAAAATTTGAAAGTTGTAGTACCTTATTCTCAAAATAGTAATTTTGTAAAATACTATTTAATCTTTAAAATATATATTCATATGCAGTCTGAGTTTTCAATGAATGCTTTGGATGAAATAAGAAATACTTGAAAATCTAGGTTTCATTATTTAAACAGGGATAAAATTTAAGCTTTAATTTTAGCATTAGGGCTCATTCTCTAATCTTGTGTTATTTTAACTTCATTCTTCTTCCAACAGAATGTTTTTGGAATAGATTTTACTTGCTTTAATATTTATGAAATAGCTATATGATATAAAATAGTCACAGGAGGTTTATCCAGTAATATTTATGGTTAACCTTTTGGCATGCAGTTTTCCATATTTATACTGATCAATAATAGTTCAAAACTAGGATCATATATGTTTTTGGAAACTTCTTTATTACCTATCTATAAGTATTGCCAATTTCCAGTAAACAGATTGAAATCATAATTTTAAATCAGTAAATTTTATTACACTATTGGATGTGCAAAATTTATTTAACCAATCCCTTTAGGATTCATGCAAAAATTGTATCTAATATTTAGATATTATGCACAGACATTATAAACATTTTAGTTTATGAATTGTAGTTTTTCAGTTAAAATCTTCCTAATTTATGGCAAGAAACTCCTGGGTTACAAGGCATTCCTGTTGTTGAAGATTTTTTTTAACGTGGGATAATGTGTTGATTTACTCCTTTACTAACTCTATATAATTTTCCCATTTTCCTATATCATTTAAAACACAGAGCTGTATTGATTTTTCAATTTGTAAAAAAAATATAGGCACTATTCTGAAACCGTTATGACTAAGTATATACATTATGTCCTACATTCAGAAAACAAAATGAAACAAAACACTTTGCACTGACAGATAAACTATAATAATTGGGTCACTTTATCTAGTTCTAGATTCCAAATTAATAATATCCTGGCCATTTCCCAGAAGTTTCTAGTTCCCTAATGAAACAACTCTATCCTGATTTTTGCATAGATCTTATCTGAAGCTGTGCCATTAACTTGGTGGGTATGATTATGATTTGAGAAAAAAAAATTTCAAATAAATAGCTAACTGTAAACCCAGTAATTGAATATTCTGCCATTTTTTTTTTTTTTTTCATTTAAATAGCTGTTGTTTGTTTGAACTTCTAAAACCTGGACTTCCTCTGCAATTCTTTGAATGCAAACTTCTTAATTTTTATAAATATTTCTTTTGTTATATTTTTATACATGATATATATTTTATATATATTTTAATATGTATTTTTGGTTTATATATATTTTATATGTTTGCCTATTTCATAAGTTAGAAAACATGATTTTTTCAGTTTAAATGTACTTTACCCATATAATTACCAGTTATTTCTACACACTGTAATAGATTAATGCCTCATTTGTAATTCTTCTTTTGCAATTACTTTGTAAATATTTTTGTCTGTATTTCCATAGAAGAGATTTTATTGATAATACGGGTTTCTTAATCATTAAATACATTGCTGTTATTACAAATGACACTAATTTTCTGTTTTTCATTTCTTTTTCTGTCAAACTATTTAAAATTATTTTGCAGTCAAATCTGTTAAACTTCTATATCATATTTTCTTGTTTTAGAAAGCCATTTTCAGCCTAAGATTAAAATTTGCATTTGCCTAACTTTAGCTCTTCTAATACATTCATGATTTTATTTTTAATATTTATATCATTAACACATTTGGATTTCAGGCTAGTGAGATCTGGGTTCAGCTCTGTCAATAACTAGTTCAAAGTATGAATAAATTAATGATCTCTCTGTGTCTCAATTCCTCAGCTTTAAAAGGAGTTTGAGAGTACCTTCCCCATTGGATATACTGTAGGGAATAAATTAGATAATATATATATAAATGGTGTAGCACACTTCCTCATGACAATAAATATTATATAAATGATGATGAGGAGGACTTATTAATTCCTACATAATGAGATTTTGAGGTGTAATTTACTAAAGACCTATTTAAACTTAGAAATTTAATGCTATGGGCATTCAAGAGATAGTTAATTTGATTTAAGTTATCCATTTTTAAAAATTATGGAAGTAATATAGACACTGCCCTAAAATAATTATGAATAAGCATGTATATTATCTCCCAAAGTCAGAAAACAAAATGAAACAAAGATTATAGACTCCAAACTAATTTCAATAAAAATATTTTCATTTGAAATTGGAAGAGAGTGACAAATTAACCAGTGCTCATAAATACTGGACATGCAATGATACTTTCCTGGCATGTAAACTTTGGACTTTGGAGTTTTACATCTTTGTTCTCCCACTCTTTTTAATGGAATAATACCATAAATAATGAATGGTTAACAGTCATGGCAGATAAACAAGCAAAGATAAACACAGAAATGATATAAAACAGAGTGTTTCTGTTCAATATCCTTCAAGTAGTTTCAGATTTAGATTACCTCTAGGCATCCAGGCATCAGAGCTATCACCACGAATATCTAAATTGCTTTCTCACAAGTTCTACAAAGCATTCTCCTTACCTTATCTACTCATTTTAGATGGCACCTCATTGAATCTCTCCTAGCCAATTTACTTTCTGCAAAGCTCACATTTCTCATCAATAGAGAAATTTCTTTGACTTGACTCTTTTTAACTTTAGCTCAATAGCATGGGGGCTTCCTTTAAGTTTTTCTGTCAACAGAACAGCACAGATTAACATTTATATGTCCCTTTTTACTAAATAGCAGCAGAATAAAGTGTTATGACAAGAGCATTGTAGGTATTAATTTACTCTATGGTTTATACTATTACTTGAATGCATCCCCAAAGAAAACTAATATATTTATCAAGCTTAAGTAAATTTACATAAAAATCTTAGCATGAGTTGCTTGTAAGTTGTAGAAAACAGAAGTTTTACTGAGAATAAGCCAAGAGTTCAGGATTCAAACTCATTTAGTACTCAAAGAATCTATGATAAAAGTAACATGAGAAAAAGTCTGATTTATCTAAATAAATAATTCTGAGGAAAAATGATATTGAAATTTAATTTTCTTTAAATTGTTGCTAAATAACAACTCATATAAATATCCATATTTAGTTTTGAAAAATTAGAAAAATAGAAGTCAAAAGAAATTCACCAGTATCATCACCCACAGATAAAACATATAACACACACACATACTCACACACATAAATATATTCACAAGGGTAAAGCCTACTAATTCAACTTTTTAGTCAGCTTTTTTTTTCATTTAACTTTAAATTATTAAAATGTTTTATAAGCTTTTCTTCATTTGACAAATAATTATTAAACACCCACCATTTGCCACAATATACTACTTATGTTAAAAACATAAATTTATAAAACAGTCATCACTGTTCTTTGTGGAGTTTATATTTTGATTTAGAAGATGGAAAATGAACAAATGAACAAACTATACTTGTGTTCATAGTTATAAATATGGACAGAATTACAAATGATGAAAAAGCCAAGATTAAACTATGACCATCAAGAACTAAAGAGATTGTTGTTAAACTAAGGTGGTCAAAGATACCATCCTACAGGTGCATTTAGACTGGACTTTGCAAGGCAAAACAATGACAGCCTTCATATATAAAATATGTATTAGGGTAGGTGTTACACATCAACATTCTAAGTATATGGAAGGAACATGAAGACCCTAGATGGAAAAAGCTTTCTTTGGGGAGAATTAATCCAAAAACACCATTTCAGAGTTAGTGGGAAAGGAGAAGACAGATGAAGTTGTAAAGTCAGGCAGAAATCAGATTATTCAGAGCTATTTTTTCTGGCTTTCTAATAAGTTTGAAACACATGAATCTGGGCTGGTCTTTTGACTCATTTTGCCCAACAGAACACAGCAGAAGTGATGTGCCAAATAAAAGGCCAGCTCTTAAGAGCCCTAGCACTACCATTTTCCCTCAGTAAACCAGTTGCTACATAAGAAGGTCACCTACGCTGAGAACTTCATGCCGTGAAAAGCCCAAGCTACTCACATGGAGTAGCCATATGGAGGAGCACTGAAACACCAGATATGTGACTGACATCATCTTGGATGTTCTAGCTTAGCCAGCCACCAGCTGATAGTAGCTAAGTTAGTGGCCTCAACCTGTATCATGTGAAGCAGAGCCACCCAGCCAGTCCTTGCCCAAATTCTTGGAAAGCCAAATTGTGAAAAATAATAAATCATTGTTTTACACAACTAAATTTTGGATTAGTTTATTACACAGCAATAATCAATCAATAAATATATAATGCAGTATAACATAAGAAGAGCATTAATTATAATTAAAAGAACACTAAAAGATTTGTGACATGACATATTATAATATGATTTCAAGGAGGTTATTTTTTTCATCTTTCCTAAGTAATTATAATTTGATGACATTCCCTAAATTATCAACGTTATATTGAGTCATAAATAAATTGACTTGACCATTAATTACCTGCAGTTAACTCTGTTTCCTTATTCCCGCTGGTGAGAAAATAGGTATATGTTACTGACAGTTTCATGTTACTAGGGCTCTTCTACTACTACACCCAGATGTTTTTTAACATTTGTGATTATGTTTCCAAACTGAAAATTTCAGAGCAAGTTTTGAAAAACACTTACAGAATATATTAAATCAGATGCTAGATTTTATCAGAAATACTTGATGTATATTTAATTTCCCAGATTTACAGTGGAAAAATATGTTCACATATCTAACTTGTTTCAAATACACTTAAAAGCTTTCCAATTACTAAATCAAGTACAGTTCAAGTACTCAATAGCTACGTGGAGCTACTGGATACTGGCTATTGGAATGAAAAGGGCTAATTTAAACCATGGGATTCTTGATGCATTTCCTTAGGCTCATTTTTATATTTCCATCTGAATCAATTATCTTCAAACTTTATAGAATATAGCTTTCATAAGGGGTACTTTTTAAATACATATTACCAGGTCCTACCACATCTACCTCACTCTGATTCAGTAAATCAGTGGTTGGACTAGGTAATTCTGATGCAGGTGGTCCACAAATCATATTATGAGAAAATAATAGTGATGGAAGTTAATGCCAGGGAGAACTAAAAAAACAAGTTTGCTTTAATGCTTAGAGCCCGTTTGTGCATCACATACCCTAAACCCTTTTGGCTGAGGATAATACCTCAGCCCTAACACTAAATTCATGGGAAAATTAAAAAGAAAGAAAGAAAGACAAGTAAAATAAACCAATCCTTATGTAGAAGAAATGTCCAGCAAATAAAATTGTAATGTGGATTTTTTATTTTGTATTACAGTTATTATTAAAGCACATGAAAACAATTTATTAAGTTTTTTGTCTTTAAACATTTTAAGAATATCTAGCTTCTGTGTGACAATTATTTGACAAATAGTTTCATCGTAAAATAAGAGTGTCTATGAAATGGATAAGTTCTCTTATGAGGGAAAACAATAACTGGATGAAAATATGGACCCGTATTTCTAAATTCTACTTCCTTGTCACCATCATTTAAATGACTCACAGACACCTCAATCTCAATATCTAAAACTGAACCTATGTTTACTTCCAATCATTCTGAATTCTCATTCTTATTTTCTGTTTTTGAATGGAAAAGTAAATCCACATAATTAGTAAAACAAGAATCTGGGAAATGTCCTTGATTTCTATTTCTCAGTTGCTACTTCTATTTGAACATCAAATCCTAACACTGTATCCTTAATATCTCTTCAACTCTGCCCTTTCTTTCTAGTTTCACTGTCATTGCCTTGTCATTCTCATATGACTACTTTATAAACCTTCCATGTTATCTCCCTGACTGCTAATTCACTTCTTCTCTTGTCCTTAATCTTGTTCCAATATACTTCATACTGCACTTGTCTGCATAACCTATATAAAATGCAATGCTGACCTTATTTTTGCCTCTGCATAAGTTTATGCCTCATAGTTAATTTTAAATACCCCTAGTGTAATTCACAAAGCCACTCATCACATAAACTTCACTAATCTCTCTACATAATTTTTCTATGCCTTGTATAGTATCTGCTACCTATGATGGGATTAATAAATGTTGGAAGGATAGCTGATCTATTTTTCAAGAAGCAAAGAATATGCATTTTCACACTGTCTCATTTCACTTTTGTTGGTATTTTATATATTCACTTAAAATTATCCAGGAAATTTATGTGAAAATGATAAGCAACTGATCATATTATTTGAATGAGGCAATTTATAAATCTACAAAACTATGAAAATGAACTTATTGCTATTATCTTAATATAATATGCTTAACATGAAGCAAATTTTATTAGTAGATTTCTAAAAATTTAATGTTATATTTTTAGTTATAGTGAAAGTCCAGCATAACATAGCGATCAGAGCATTGGACTGGGAGACAAACAATTTTGCTCATAACTCTTCCAATAACAGGCTATAGACCTTTTGTCAGAAAAACTAACCTTTGTAGGTCACAGCTCAAAGCTTTCTTATCTGTAAAGTGAGTTGGCTGAACTAGACAACTTTTAAGTACCTTTCCAGATGATTATGTCCAGTTCAGTATTTTTAAACAGAATAAACTTTTTTGACCCCAATGACTTTATCAATCCCACTCTTAAATATTGTTTAAGAATTTTACTGAAATCCTTTATCTAGGCTTTTCCATATGTTAAACTAAACGCCATTTTAAGCTTTTATTAACTGATATGAGATGCAGGTAAAACTGAAAAGATACATAAACAGTGGGTTGATAAATTATAGTTGCCTATTGTTAATAAAAATATAAGTGTTTAAAAATAGTATACAATGTATTTAACACCCTCAACCACCCTGTTTTTCTATATAGCATCATTTATAAAATCTTTCTATTTGGGACACTGGAAAGATTTTTAATGGATGGTGCTGATGGTAGCACAACATTGTGAATGTAGTTAACAGCATTGAATTATATATTTGAATGTAGTTAAAAGAGGAAATTTTAGTTTGCATATATGACACTAGAATAATTTTTTTTTATAAATCCGGAGAATGAACAATACAAATAGTGAATCTTAAGTTTAACCATTGACTATAGTCAATTATAAATATGTGCTTTCAACAGTTAAAAAAGTTTACCTCCCACTCCACCTGTCCAGCAAAAAGAGTTATCACTTAGCTAGATAAAAGACTAAATTATTTTCATCCAGTTATTGTTTTCCCTTGTAAGAGAACTTATCCATTTCGTAGACACTCTTATTTTATGATAAAATTATTTGTCAAATAATTGGCACACAGAAGCTAGATATTCTTAACATGTCTAAAGGCAATAAACTTAAATTTTTTTCATGTGTTTTAATAATAACTGTAATACAAAATAAGAAATCTACATTACAATTTTATTTGCTGGACATTTCTTCTACATAATATATTAAAAGCACATTTTATTTGAAACAGCAAATGCTTCACAAAAATTTGTCACCCAGACTTCATTTTAAAGGTACAATTGTACATTCCAACTTCGTCAATTTAGTATTTAAATATCCAATGGATTTTTCCCTATTAGAAAGATCACTAGAGTCTCAGAAATTATTGTGCTTATTATGAGCTAGAAAAAGAATTAGGAGGTGTTACTAGAAAATTTCTGTTAGATTCTTTTTATTATATTTTATTATATTCATATTTTTCTTATAGCAATTTAATAAGCTAAGGAAGTATTCCTCAATTATTAGATTTCACACTCTCTTTAACAAGAAATTTGCATGAAGAAAATGCAAATGAGTATTCCCAATCACTCAGCAAAAGAAACAAGAAAAGTACTTATGGCAAAAAGCTAAGTAGAGACAAATACTATCAACAAATGCATGCCATAAATATTACTGAGACAGTCAGTTCACTTCTCTGGGATTTCTCTGTGTTCACTCCCAGTACATTTTTAAGTGTCAGAGAAACAGTTCCTCAGGATAAGAAAAAATACTCAAATTCCCCAGCCAAACTTTGTATTATATAGGTTGTTAAAACTTTATCCAATAGTGTTTAGTGATTATCTGATCCTAATTTCCCAAATTTCTTCTAACTCAGTCCATAATCCGAGTTTTTTTTCTGCCTTCAAATATAAAGTACAAATATTAGGGTTGTGAAATCTGGCTACGTATTTCCTATATTGCTACTCACAGGGAGTATGGTGTGATGGAAATAAGTAGATTTTACAATCAGAATGACTCAAGCTTAAAATTTCCAAAGTTCAAAAGGTAAAGATACATATTGAAGAGAATAATTTTGAAAGTATTTGAAACTCATAGAGTACAAATTTCTGGGAGGTTCGTCAAAATGCCATAAGTTGTCAAGAGAGAACTATCTGTTGGTTTATACTGAAGTTAGAAACTCTTGTTTTCTTTACTAAGTAATCAGTGGAGGATGATTCTTTCTTGTAGTTCTGCTGCTTGCATTAGTCCTCTTGATACCAGAAGGAAAGAATTAAATGCAATCAGAAAATAATGCTAGGCTTTCCATATCAGTTTCATAGAAGTGAAACAGATAAATGAAGAAGTAAAGTCTTGCATATTCTTGTGTTTCTGTGTCATGATGATTACTGGTAGATAAAATATCACATGTAAAATGTTTTGCCTCAAGGTAAGGTATTCCTTCCAATTTGAACAAAGTAAATATTTGTCAGCAGTATATGTTATAGGATTTTATGATCTTTTTCATTTTATGATTAGTGGCAAGTAATAGTAATATTTTTCTAAAAATTGTTAGTTTTATTTTCTCGTCAGATTTTAATATTCAATTTAAACATTGAAGTTTTATAAAGTTGGAGAGAAAATTGATTTATTTAGAGTTGATTCAGAAATTGCCATAATTCAGTTAACTCTAGAATTTATATAATAATATATATCAGATTTTTGTTTCATATTATATATATAATTTTAGTGGATTTAAATAAGAAATAAACTATGTTCCTTCAAATTCACCATGTTCTACCTATTTTTTTTTTCCTATTAAAGCCTCCCCAAAATCTCATAAAAGCATTAAGTAGATGTATAGTGAGATTGATTTTTCCAACTGGTTATGAAATCATACTAAATGGCTTGATTATTGGAAGCATTGGGTTCATAAAATAATTATATTTAAATTAGGCAATAGACAACCAGTATAAGAGATAGCAGAGGTTACAAGGGAAAGGTTAAAATTGGGCAGTCATTAAATAATAATATATACATACATACATATTAAACAGTAGTCCAAACATTAGGACAACATTCAGTGTCTTAAAAGCAGTTAGAGACTGTGGTAATGAAATAGAATATCACATACGCTATGTTAGTGTAGGATGTTACTGGAATACATGGGAAAGGCATTACAGGCAAAGGTGCTCAAAGAATTCTAGAACAGAATATTTAAAATGAAACCTTAAGGTCAAGTAGGAGCTAACCAGGGGAAAGGAAAGGGAGAGGCCAATGAAAATGTTCCAGATAAATCAAGAGGTGCAGCTGAGCATGATACAGGCAAGACTATGAAATGAGGGAAATATAGAATACACACAAAGGAGATTCTAGAAAGATGAAAAATAATTTTAAGGGTCTGTGAAGACCAATGAAAGTTAGCTTAAGAAGTCTGAAATGTATTCTGAGAGAAAAGAAGGGCTACTGATGTTTTTAGGCAGGGAAATGACTGGCAATGCTATTATGACTTTATGATAGTAGGTAATAAAGAGTAATTTTTCAAAAAGTTAAAAAAATGAATCTCACACAAATGTAAAATAAACGTATATTAAGTATATATTTTTTAAAACATTAACTAAAGAGAGTAACAGTAAGGTGTCATTGGGGCATTAAAAATCATTTAGTTGTATGGTACTGCAGTCCCACCAGTGGGCCAGGACACCATCCCACTCCCTAGATTATGGTTACTGTGCTGCTTTGAAACTGGTATGTACCCCAGAAAGTCATGCTCTTTTAATCCAATCTTGTGGGTGCAGGCTTATTGTGGGTGGGCTCTTTCGGCTATGTTGTTTCCATGGAGATGTGACCCACCCAATTGTGGGTGGGAATTTTGATTAGATTATTTTCATGAAGATGTCACCCTGTTCTTTCAAGGTGGGTCTTAATTAATTTACTGGAGTCCTTAAGAGAGCTGACACAGATGCTTGGAGAAGCTGAGAGAAACATTTTGGAGAAAAGCTAAGAAATATAAGCCAGAGTTTGCCCCTGGGAGAAGCTAAGAGGAAAGTTAAGACAGAAGCCCAGAGACATTTTGGAGAAAGCCATGGAAACCAGAAGCTAAATGCAGGGGAGGACCAGCAAACTACAGCCATCTGCCTTCCTATGTGACAGAGGAACCCCAGATGCCATTGACCTTTCTTCAGAGAAGGTATTGTCCTGTTGATGCCTTAGCTGGGACATAGTCATGGCCTTAGGAATGTAAATTTGTGAACTAATAACCCCCCATTGTAACAGTCAATCCATTTATGGTATATTGCATTTCAACATATATAGCAAATCAAAATAACCATAAAGGTCAAATTGATTTACTAATAGATGAAAACTGGTAATATCTTCTAGTGAGAAAAAGTTTAACTTGTGGTTATCTTTTCTACAAGGCAGAAATCAATTGAGTCAATTATTCATATTTCTATGGTAAGAAGTTCTTTGCATTGTTATTAATATTCTATAAGTTAACTTCTACTCACATAGAATTATAAAATAGCCTAATCAATAGAAAGTCAATCAAAGAGGCATACCCTAGAGAGTCAGTTAATCCCCAGAAGTTCTGCAGGTAATGCTCACCACTCCACTGAAAGACCGCCCAGTAATCTCTTTGCTCATCTTCAAGTCTGGAAATTTTACCTGATATAAACTAAGAGATGATGGTGGTTGGGATTAAAGTGGTAATGAAAATGAAGAGAAGGAGATTGATTTGAGAAATGCTTTGGAGACAGCTATAGTAAAAATTAATAAGCCAGGATAGTTAGTGCACTGGTTTGAAACTGTTATGGACCCCTGAAAAGCCATGATCTTTTAATCCAATCTTTTTAGGTGGAAACTTTTGTTTGTTTCCTTGGAGATATGACTCACCCAACTGTGGGTGAGACCTTTGATAAAATTATTTCCATGGAGGAGAAAATTATTTCCATTCAAATGCATCTTCATTAATTTACTGGAGTACTTAAGAGAGCTCAAGAGCCAACACAGATGTTGACATTTGGAGACACTTGGAGAGGCAGACATAAGGAACTTTGGAAATGATAAGCTGAAAAATGAAGCCCAGAGTTTGCCCTGTAGAAGCTAAGAAAGAATCCCCAGATGCTTAGAGAGAAACACCCTGGGATAAAGAAGCAAGGATGCAAGGAACTGAGAGAAAGGAGCAAAGACAGAAGCCCAGAGGCATTTTGGAGAAACCCATTTTGAAACACAACCTGTGAGCAAAGGCCAGCAGACACAAGTCACATACCTTCCCAGCTGATAGCGGTTGTTCTGGACACCATTGGCAATATGTCAGTGAAGATATCCTCTTGTTGATGCCTTAGTTTGGACACTTTTATGGCCTTAGAACTGTAAATTTGTGACCTAATAAATCCCCTTTATAAAAGTCAATCCATTTCTGGTATTTTGCATAATGACAGCTCTAGCAAACCAGAACATTTAATATATTAGCATCCTACAGCTGATATAAAAAAAAAAATTGCCGTTAACTTAGTGGATTAAAACAACACAGACTAATTATCTTCCAGTTCTGTACATAAGAAGCCCAGTATGTGTCTCACAGGTCTACAATGAAAGTGTTGGAATGTTGCATTCTTTCTGGAGGATCTAGAGAAAAATCTATTGTTTCCTCCTCATTTGGGACTTGGAAGAATTTGTTTTCATGTGGTTGTAGGACTGAGAGGTCTTTGTTTCCTTGCTGACTGTTATCTAAGGGCCACCCTTACCTCCTGCAGACCTCTCTTACGTCCTTGCACATAGCTCCCTGTATATCAGACCCTAAAGTAGGGAATTGTATCTTTCTCATACTCCATCTCTGACCATGACCTGGAAAGGTCCTCTACTTTGTAAGGACTCGTGTGATTATATTGAGTCAACCTAGATAATCCAGGATGATTTCCTCATCTCAAGATTCTTAAATGTAATTACATTTGTAATATTCCTTGACAATGTAAAGTAATATATTCGCAAGTTCTGAGGATTTGGGCATGGGTGTTCTAGTTTGCTAATGCTGCCAGAATGCAAAACACCAGAGATGGATTGGCTTTTATAAAAGGGGGTTTATTTGGTTACACAGTTACAGTCTTAAGGCCATAAAGTGTCCAGGGTAACACATCAGCAATCGGGTACCTTCACTGGAGGATGGTCAGTGGCATCCAGAAAATATCAGTTAGCTGGGAAGGCACATGGCTGGCATCTGTTGCAAAGTTCCGATTTCAAAATGGCTTTCTCCCAGGACGTTTCTCTCTAGGCTGCAGTTCCTCAAAAATGTCACTCTTAGTTGCTCTTGGAGTGTTTGTCCTCTCTTAGCTTCTCTGGAGCAAGAGTCTGCTTTCAACAGCCGTCTTCAAACTGTCTCTCACCTGCAGCTCCTGTGCTTTCTTCAAAGTGTCCCTCTTGGCTGTAGCTCCTCTTCAGTTCACTCTCAGCTGCACTGAGTTTCCGCTGTTTGTCAGCTCATTTGTATGGCCCCAGTGACTCAACTTAGACCCACACCAAATGGGCGGAGCAACACCTCCATGGAAATTATCCAATCAGAGTCACCACCCACAGTTGGGTGGGGTGCATTTCCATGGAAACACTCAAAGAATTTCAATCTAATTAAGACTGATAAGTCTGCCCACACAAGATTACATCAAAGATAATGGCATTTGGGGGACATAATACATTCAAACTGGCACAGAATGTAAGGACATAATTGAGAACTGCAGACTTTCCAAAAATTACAGCAGATGCCATATTAAATGCTAAAAATTACATCAATTAATTCCTTTATATTCTATTTCTATAAGTTTCATTAACTTCCTTACTCATCTTCCTGTCTCCCTTGTATCCCATTTTAATGTACTGTCAGTATAACTACCAATAGAATTTCTATTTTGTTTTCAAATATAAAGAAATCTGTTAAAGATGTTAAAAAGTCAATCAGTTGATTGTCCATATGAACTGATATTGTCCATTTCATCTTCAGAGAATCTTACTAGTTGGAGTTGCTTGTAGGAAGCTTGATTTTCATATTTTACAATGTATTACAATAATGCGAATAACCAAGGACAACACTTACCTTGGTTCTTGGTTAACATATTTCCAGGATGCTAAATTTCAATTTTCAAATGATGAAAATATTTCTTCAGAAATGAACATTATAACTCAGAAATGCTCTAGTATATAGAGGTATGAGGGGTCATCTTTTCAAGTCTGCAATGTGAACATCTTGCAAATTTCTACATTACATAAGCATGAGTATTAGAATCAAATCAGAGGAGATAATATTTCCATTACACAAAGCCCTCACATAATAAGACATGAAATATTATGTCCAGTGCTAGACTCTAACATTAATGGAGAACAGTGATTCAAATTCTTAAAAGGGTGTAGGGAAGTATTATAAGGTTTAGCTGGAGATTAGAAGGTCTGTTTTATGGAGAACATTTCAAGAAATGAATTTGTTCCAAGAAAAATATAGTGAGTCTCTTCAATTGTGAACACAGGAAAAAAAAAGGAAATTTAAATAAAAAACTAGAAATATCTAACTAGGAAAGAGCTGTTTTGTTTAATGTTCAGAATATTTATATGTGCGAAAAATGGTAAAAAAATAAATTCTTATTAAATAAATTTCTCATATATATATATAATGAAATATTTTCCAAAATTACATCTATGAGCATTACAAAAACTGAAATAGTTTTAATTTCATAATTATATAAAAATGATAAAAGAATCAAAAGCATAATATTAGGTACACAATATCACATAATAAATATAAATATCTTCCATTATTCAAAATTTTAAGAACTTCTACAAACTGCAATGTTCTTATGAGCCAATAAATAATACATATAGATAAATAAATAAAGTAACATAAGTACTAATACAAAGCTATTTAAAAATCAAAAAGTGTAAGTCTTCTGGGCTCAATCATACTACAGCAAAAAAAAAACCCACTTAGCAAAACATGTATTTCATATTTGACCAAGATAAGTTGATTAATCTTAGTCATATGGAAACCACTAAGAAGAACTCTAGCTATGCAGGAATAAATACAAAAAAATTAACTGATGGAGAAGTTAGAGAAAATGCAGGAAATGTGCAAATTCAAAGGTTGTTTTCCATGAAATGGGATGGCTTTATACATTGAATAGATTTCTTACAAAAGAAGGAATAAATAGATAGGATTTTCAAAATGTGGGAATGTCAAAAATTCATTTTTAAAAATAACGTATTTTATATTGAAAGTAAATTAATACCAGAATCATAAGAATGATAGTAGTAAATCAATGATATAAATAATATTACAATGGTACACAGAGCTTCCTTTAAATATCCACCAAAACCTGGCTCTTATCTTTACTAGTGATTTATATGGTTAACTGACTGAAAAACATATTTTGGTACTTAATGATATTTAATGTGACTTTATTTTATTTCCAATTGTCTTGGAAATATTTGCATCTTTCGTTTATTCTTTCAAAAATGTTTTTTGAGAATATACTGCAGGACCATTACTCTTCTCGGAATTATCAAAGTAACAGTTTTAAAATATTCAAATAATACTTAAATATTTCTGTTTATTAAAAATTAAGCATTTCACTATTACATTAAGAAATACAGTGAAAGGTGGTATAATTAGAAGTCATCAAGAAAGGCCACTTTGAGGAGATGACATTTGAACAGAGGCCATGACCATTTATGTTCCTTTAGCACAAAGACTAGGCATTTAATTTGAATGAAATAAGGATATTAAAGTATATTAATTGAGTGTCTTTTTACTCAAGTTTGCATTATTAGTTTGTATTATTTACAGACCAAGATATTGCTTACATAATTTTTGCTTACTTTGCACAACACTTGGCAAATGACTAAGTAGGGTCAATACAGTTTCACTTTCTAAATATGATAGTATTGTAGTACTGAAGCATTTGTTTGTGTGTATGTGGGTTTTACTCCAAAACTAATAAAATGTAAGAGGTTGAATTTTTAGGTATGACAGATCAAACACATCCTCAGTAGTGAAAATTATGTACCATTGACATGGGTACAATTATAGACACAATGTGTGCTGGTTTGGATGTATTATAGACTTTCAAAAAGATGTAGAGTGTGTTATGAATTATGACTTCAATATCTTTCTATTAAGGGAGATAATAAGCACTGACTCATATGTCTAAAGGAATATTCCTTGTTTGGATCCTCTATGGGTATTCTGCTCTGTGTTTTTCATGTTTCTGACTTCACACAATTATATGGTCTTTGTACATGCCTTCTTAAAGATTTGTCTTTAATTATTGGAATACTGAGTATCAGTTTATTTTTATGGAAGATTTTGTTTTCCATAAATATGCTTTTCAAATTGTTGTTTGCTAGGTAATGAAAATGGTCGACTGATTATGCAGTTCTTTATTTTTTTTACTGAATATTAAATGTCTTTGTTCATTTTGGTGGCTGCATACTTTTGGTGAGAGTAGCATTTCTTATTGATGTTTACATTAAGAAAACACACTAATACTTTCTGGATGAGGAGGTTGTTTCTACTTTGAGAATAAATTGAGATGAATGCACCAAGATATTTTCTGTGAAACTACAATTTACTCTTTAGATGTAGATTAAATTAATATAATAAGCTTTCAAAAATGGTCTATATTTTTCTTGTGTTGTCATTACCTATATTAGTTTAACTTCTGTGTCAGTTTGGTTGTATTATGTCCCCCAAAACACCATGTTCTTTAATGCAGTCTTGTGGGGGAAGACATATTAGTGTTGATTATGTTGGAATCTTTGGATTAGGTTGTTTCCAGGGAGATGTGACCCACCCAACTGTGGGTAGCACCTTTGATTAGATTATTTCCATGGAGCTGTGGCCCCATCCATTCAGGGTGGGTCTTGATTGATTTACTGGAGTATTTTAAAAGAGCCACAAAGGCCCAGATGCTTCTGCAGCTTACAGAGACATTTTGGAGATGGCTGTTGAAAGCAGACTTTTGCTTACACTTTGCTCCACAGAATGCCAAGAAAGGAAAAAACACCCCAGGAGCAACATTTTGAAGAATACACAGGAGCTGAGAGAGGAGCTGGAACACAACCCAGGATCAGCAGATGCCAGCCACATGCCTTCCCAACTAAGAGAGGTTTTCCAGATGCCATTGGCCTTCCTTCGGTGAAGGTATACTTGTGTTGATGCCTTAATTTGGGCATTTTCATGGCCACCAGATGGTAAATTTGTAACCAAATAAACCCGCTTTATAAAAGCCAATCCATTTTTTTGGTATTTTGCATAATGGCAGTGTTAGCCATCCAGAACAGCTTCATAAAAGTTAAGCAATTTACTCCCTTTGTCTAATAGCTAGAGCAACTTACATAAAACAGGAATTGTCTGTTCCCTTTAAAAGTCAGTAAGGAAAACCTGTGAAAGATTTGAGACAAGAATTTTAAGATTGGAGATAAGAGGTGACATTTGATTAATTTTTCAATGTATATAATTATTATAGATCTAAACTTATTCTCATTCTTCTTGCAATAATTTTTGTATTTGATATTTTCTAAAAGTATGCCTATTTTAATACATAAAAAATATTAGCACATAAATTTTCATGATTTAATTATACCTTAAATTAATCTTTTGTCTGAAATTTCTTCTCATTTTCATTGTTTTCCAAATAATTTTTTCTTGTTTTATAATGATTAGTCTCATCCAACAGCTCTTTATTTTACCAATATTTTATTTGCAAAAAAGTTTTTAAATTTTTTCTATTTCTTCTATAACCTTGATTTCTGCCATTATTTTTTTTTTTAATTTCTAATTTCTTTAGATTTCTTTCTTTCTTTTTTTTTCCCCCCATCTTTTGACCAGAATGCTTAACTTATTTATTTTTGAGATTCTGCTTTCTGGTAGATGCATCCAAAGTAATAAATTATTCTCTAGATTCTATTTTAGCTGTTTCTTAAAAATGTAAATACATAGTATTTAAATATTTTTTTCTGTTTATAATACAGTATAAACTTGGAATACCCAAATGAAGATATATAACAATTGGAGGTTGGTCCTTACCCTCCACTCAACCCTCATACTCAAAAAGGACAGAAAAAGTTTTGATAAGAAAGAGAGGGTGAAACAGAGTAGAGAAATGGCAGGAAACTCTTCTCAGAGAGAGGAGTACTATGGATTCCCAACTCCCAGGATTTTCCCAGGAAAAACGTTCCTGATTACTTGTAAAAACAATGCCAATTCACTGGATGAGTGCTAAATACATGGGAAATAATAATCAGAAGTAGACATCAATCCCATAGATATATTAATCACCACCAGTTGGAGTCAAACTGCAAGGCAGATGTGGATAGATTTAGATCTAGAAGCTATACCTAAGAATTCTTAGAATATTATTTAGACTATATTATCCCAGAAATTTCATTAGTGTCACAAAAATGTGATCCTGCATTCCATACAAATAAATTAGAGGGCACTTAATTCAGTGTTGATTGGCCAGTTTTATTTCTACTTTTGATATTGTCATTTACACAAATAATATTAGTAATATTATTTATTTTACAGAGAAATTTGTTTTAAAATATTATTTTGCTATCTATTTCTAGTTTTAATGCATTTTGATGACGTAACTTAGTCTAAATGATGTTGATTGTGTGGGATATAGGGAAGCTTTATTTGTGGTCTAGAGTATGTGAATTTTTGTACCTTTCCTGGGGTGCTTATGCAAAACATTACTGCTCTAGATGTGACATTTATCACTAAATATCCATTCATTTAACTTAATTACTTATAATATCTGAGTAACTTTTATCATTGCTCAATTCCTCCTGAATTATATGTCCATTTATGTTTCCAAAATTTCCAACTATTTGTTGATGTATTTATTTCACCCCTTAATTCCAAGACTTGCTTCACATATGTTGAGTTTTATTATTAAGGGATGTTCATGATATTCATATTCAATTGATCTATTGCTACTTTATTAGCCCTTAAATTTTTATTATTTAATCGACTAGAAATATTTTCATCTAAGGTTAAATCATTTTGGATCTATCTCTCTATAGCTTATATTTCCCAATATATTAATATTCTTTTATTGTCAGTCTTTTCTATGCCTTTATTTTAGATATTGTTCTATGATACTACAAATGTTTGGATTTATTGTTATCAATTTAATCTCAGTGTTTGAATTACTTTGTTGATGATAACCAATTCATATTTATTTCACTTTTTGATGTATTTCTTTTAATTCCAATATTGTATTTGATGTTTATCATATTTTGTATTTTTATTTTTTACTCTCCTTTATGCCTATCTTGGATAAACATAATCATTTTCTTTCCCTGTTTTGGGTTACGTAGCTTTCACTAAATTCTATGTGCCAAATTGTAAAACAACATCAACTCTACTTTTTTAACAGGTAAGATTCTATCAGTTGACTATTGTATCCAGCAGCAAAAGGTATCAATCAGACTAAATTCTCATTTGTTTATCCCAAAACCAATTAAATCAGAATATCTGAGAATTCTGAGCCCCTGGCATCTTGAAGCCCAATTCCAAGATTTAATGACTATTTATTAATGCCAGGTAATGTTCTAATCACATTGAAAACATTAAATAATTTAAAGTTTAGTGTTTACATTAATATACAGTAATATTGTACTGGCTTGAATCTGTTATGTACCCCACAAAAGGCCATGTTTTCTTAATCCATGCCTGCAGGGGCAGACCTATTATTGGGTGGGAACTTTTGATTAGGTTGTATCCATGGATACGCGACTCATCCAATTCAAGTTGGCTCTTAATTCTTTACTGGAGTCAATTTTAAGAGAGCTCATGGAGAGAGAGAGTTTAGAAAGAAAACATCCCAGGAGAAGAAAGAAGGACCCACAGATGCTGAGAGAGAAAGTCATTGAAACCAGAGCCCAGGAGACAAGGACCAGCAGACGTCACCATGAACTTTTCCATGTGACAGAGAAACCCCAGATGCCATCAACCTTTCTTCAGAGAAGGTATCTTCTGTTGATGCCTTAACTGGGACATTTTCATGGCCTTAGAACTGTAAATTGGTGAATAAACCCCCATTGTGAAAGTGAATCCATTTCTGGTATATTGCATTCTGGAAGCTTTAGCAAACTGAAACAAATACATACTGTTAATATATACTGTTCATCATATATAATGTTATTATCAGAATGGTGAATTGACTTGCCCAAGGCCACATAGCTAGTAAAAGGAAGTACCAGCTTTTGAATTGAAATAGTCCAGTCTTTCCTTTAGGTACCTCTATCTAAAGGCACCTCTTGAAAAGACAATTTAAAGAGACCATCAAATGTTTTTTCACTCAAATTACTTGCCTCAGTATCTAATTTTATATTTATTTATAAATTATCTTTAAGTCATATTCTGACTACAAAATTCTACAAGATTTTCCATCTTGCTTCACAAGCTTTATCCAGAAACAATTAAAATGGTCTTAATGTGCACTCACTCCCTCTACATGTCCCCATTTTCTGTTTTTTTGCATCTGGATGCAAAAGAACTACCTCTGCTCAGAGTGAGGAGGTTCTATACAAGCATGGAATTGAGTTTGGAAGCTGTGGTAGGACATAAGATACAAGGATTCAAATGCTCACAATATTCCATCGGCATACTGAAGGCATTCTAAATATGGAGTCAGCTTGCCTTGTCCAATCCCAGCTACCCACTAGGTTGCATGTCCTTTAACAATATGTTTAACTTCCCTGTGCTTTGTCTTTCTCAGCTATATAGAATGGGGTTGATAATAGCACCTATCTCATAAAACTTTTTTTTAATAATTAACAAGGTGGTACACGTGAAGAAATTAGAACAGAATCTAACAATTAGTATGTAATACATTAGTATTTGCTCTGCAGTCTAAGACATAAAAGATTTGGGCATTTCTATAATAGATATTTAATAAATAACTTTTCCTGTCGAGTATCAGTGTTTGATTACAGTGTTGTGTTTTTATATGAGCATCTCCCCACCCTTATAACCATCAACACAATGTACTTCAGCATCCAAGAACTCAATAAATAATTTTGCATGTGTAAGTAAATAAATACAATCTATTTACCATTATAACTGTCCACTAATTACTTATTTCACTGTAAGATAAGTATTGCTTTGTCTTTGCCTTCCTGAGTAATTTAAAATAAAAGAAGGGAAACCTGTTACCAAATGAAAGAATGGGGCACTTTTCACAATAGGAATTTGAGTATTCAATGGAGTTTATTCCATGTTTTGGAATAGAAAAGTACTGGAACAATGGTATAATAAGGAGTAGAAATAGAACAAAACTTTCATTTACTATTTAACTTCCTTCTAACATAACATAGGTATGGTTTTCTTATTATTTTGTATAAACCTCTGGAGGGCAGCTGAACTTAAAAAAAGCATCAGCTTGATATGTTTTAAAGTGAATGCTCCTTATACAATATCAAATATTGGCAAGCTAGGACCCTGGACGATTCTTTGCAAATGTGTGGTTGTAGTGGGAGATCAACTTTATCCTGGTTGATCAGTTCCCCATTTCTTATAGGGTTATAAAGTTCATGTCTTTGTCAAGAAAACTAGCTTGAGGCAAGAGCCTAAAGGCAATTGTGTGACAATTTCAGCTTCTGAACCTACCCTTTAAGTAATTCTCTTCCATAAAGAAACTTAATTTCTTCACATTGATACTAAGTGCCATGAAAATGTGTATGTTAAAGGTTAGGCTGTAGGGAGAATGACTCATATAAAGAAACTTCATGCGGGAGATTATGATTCACAATAGATATATAAATTTTTATTGATAAAAGTAACTTTCAGAAGACATATTTCATTTCAATATTATTGGTGATGTTAGTAAATTAGAAGGAATTTTGGTGCTTTTTTATGTAATGCCTCCAATTTCTCCTGTTTTATTTTCAAATTATTTTTTATAAAATGCCCATTATATGCACCTGCGTCTTTCTACTGAATTAATCATACTAAGCTTGAGTGCTGCTAGTGCAATGCTTCTGCCCACATTTCATCCATAAGGTACATCACAACTGATATCATTCATTCATTTACTCACATGTTCATTCAGTTACTGAGCAGCTACCATGTGACAGACACTGACTGCTGGGATATAACATGGATCAAAGACACAGATGTCTCCTGTCCTATCAGGACTGAGCACAGGGACAATTTTTATTGAATAATCACATAAAAAAGGAGTATAATTATGACTGAGAAAACTCTGAAAACAAGAGAAACATGGGACTCTGGGTCATAAAATAGGTATTTCTCCTAATCCAGGAATTTAGGTACAACTTCTTTGAAGGAATAGAAGAACACCTGAATTAAAGAAGAAAAACTCTAGTCATGGTTGTTAATCACATTAATCTAAAATTGATTATGAATGTTCCGTGGTAAATATATGGAAAATTATAATTACATTTCAAATAAGCACTCACCAGCAATGATTATTTAACATAGTGTATTTTTACTCATCTATAAGATATATTCAATCTCTCTATAAATACATCTATTCTATCTACATCTATCTATATAAAACTAATGTTATAGATATCTCTGTAAAAATAAAGCAGAGCATATTAAATCCAAAGTAATTTTATTTTATTCCTTTTAAATTGTGTTTGTCACTTTCAAATATTTAGTAATGTAATTTTGTTTTATGTTTTTTAATATTATAAATGTTTTTTAATATTACAAATGTTTTATGATTTTTCAATGAGGCAATATTTAAATAATATATAAGTAAATATATATTTTCCATCTTGCTTCACAATGTGTACTCAAAACTATACATTTTAGAGCATAGAATTTTTGTTTTCTACCAGAAATTTAGAAAATCAAAATTGTTCTAACTTATGCAAGTTCATCTAACAGTCATTAAATTCTAACTTCTCCATGACAAATAATAGGAACACTGGTTTCTGGCTTTGTCAAATGTCTCCATTCAGCAGAAACTGAATCTAATTTCTTTTGTCAAACTTTTCATTTCAAAACTCCTAACACTTTTGAAAGTTCCAATCCTTTGATAGTGGAATGTCTATAAAGGTAGGACGCAAATGAAAGGCTTAGGATGTGCTTTTTTATTGTAAAAGCATAAAGCACCTGGGACTTAACCATTTTTACACAATATAACATAAATCTTATTGGATTGCTTGAGTCATCCAGTGGGATTGTAAAGACATTTTGTGCACTGGTACATAACTTCTACTGGATATTAGTTTCTATGTAATATTTCCAGATAAGATAAGCACCAAGACCAAATACTTACCCCAACTCTTCACTTCTGGAACTGACGAAAATACCAATCAAATATGTTTATATCTGAGTCATGCTAGGAACCATCGTAATCAGAAAATACTATCCAGTGCATATGTCAAATATTATGTGTGCGTTCTTAACATATGAAGACAGAATTCTGAGCTATTATTTTAGCTTCCATCAATAATGACTGACATTCATTTACATCCTTGAAGTGAAATATTTTGGTATGTTTTGCTTTTTTGCAAGTCACATAGTTCATTAGCTGTAGTAGTTAGCTATTGCTGCACAACGAACTACTCCAAGACTTGAAACAAAAAGTATTTATTACTGCCATAGATCAGTTGCTGATCTGGATTGAGTTTGGCTAATCTCAGTTGGGTTTACTTTTACATTTGACATCAGCTGGCAGTTTGAATGTAGGCTGGATGGTCTAGGACAGTCAAGTTTGTGTAATTGCTGGTTATCTGGCTGTCAGATGGTTCAGGCTAGCCCAGGTTTATTCAAATAAGAATGATGGGATTCTGAGAGATCAAGAGAAAGAGCGCAAGCCCTATGAGGGAAAAGTTTGGAACTGGTACACAATACTTTTTCTGCATTTTATTGAACAAAGCATATTAAGGATAGACCATATTCAAGAGGTGATTAAATAGATGCTAATTCCTAATGGGAGCACTTGAAGAATAACATTGCAAAAGATATGAGGTTCTTGAAGGTATTTTCAGGGCTTCTTTCTATCTTCAAAGATATAAATGATAGGTAAAGAATTGAGACCATTAAAAAAAAATAATCTACCATAATGGCTTTCAAAAATTCCACTGATGTGCTAAGTTTAGTTTTTTACAAGTCTTAGGCTATTGATAAGCTTAATCCTATGCCAACATGAGGTTTAAAATCCTACCTCTGTGTACAAAGAGTGAATGTTGGAGGAGTATAGAATAAACTACTGAACGATCTATTCCAGATGACTGCTATTCCTCTCCTGCTGCCAGCCCTCTTCTCTCAAGTGTTCATATTTGATCTGCTCCATTTCCCACACTGCTGAGACTCCACAGGCCACAGTCAATTTTGGCTACATAGGCTGTAAGAGCATAAACTTTGAATTTAGAGAGAACTGTATGTGAAAGCCAACCACTGTCCAACTGAGAGACCTAAGCAAATAATTTATCTTCTCAAATTCTGTTTCATTATGAAAAATAATAATTATAATGTGACTATCACACAGGTTTACTGTGAGAGTTCCGTGTTTTAAGTAGCATAGGAGAGTGTTTATCATTAACTGATTCCCTCTAATTCCATGGATATCTTGGTATGCACTTATTTTCATTATAGAATATCATTTCTCATAAGCAAAACAATGTCTCAAGGTTTTCAGAAAGAAATTAAAGCTTATAATTTTTAATTGTGGAAATATTTAGGATGCAGAACAAAGTAAAAAAGTAAATTCAAGTCAATATATTATACTAAGGTTTATGAGGTTCTTGAAGGTATTTTCAGGGCTTCTTTCTAGTTGTCTATATATATATACATATACACACATATATATCAAAGTTAATTATACAAAAGGAGAGTAATGAGAATAAAAAACAAAGTGAAGTCTTAAGTAGCATGCATTCTTTGAGGATATAAAAATATTTAAGGATTCAATCATAATCATTGGATATTAGATTGGTGTTATTAATATTTAATATATTTGGGGTAACCTTTAAATAATAAATAGAAAAGGGATATTGAGTTGATAAATAAAAATGAAAATAAAAGATGTAAAAAACATGGTATTGATTCACAAGAAACCAGAATACATCACTTGGTGCAACATAATTATTTAAATAGTCTCCACTTAAACTGATGAGGTTAGAACCTCCTTATTTCCACAGATATGTCTCCTTCACCAATCTCTCCAAAGGCCAGTAGGGGAGTGGACAATTTATATTCCCTTCAGTGCAAAGTATTCAATCTCAGTAATGCAATTTAGTTTTATTTCATTCCACGAAGAGGTGAGAAGCAGATTGTTGTAAAGTCACAGAGAAATGCATTTAAGATCCTTTGTAGACATATGTCTTCTATCATTTAAATAAACATACCCACAATATGATTACTCTGAAGAGTCCTGAAAAGGGAATGTGACTGCAAACATAGGATTCAGACAAGTTATATTGCTGGCTATACAGTATGGCTGCAACTTAACCCCCTACACCCTCATGAAATGACACATAAATCTATGCATGTTCACTTCCTGTCAGAATCTACAACACATTCCCCCATCCATCCAGGATGCTATAGTCCTACAGTAACTTTGACTGTTACATTCAGGGCACATTCAGGCCATTGCCTGGGATTGTCTGTTTTTGTTATCACAGGAAGCCTTTGTAAGTTTTGTCTAAGATAAGCATCACTGGTCTTTCAACTTTTCATTGCCATTGTTGACTCTTCTCTGTTAACTGTTTGTCTTGCTTCTTTATGACTTGGCTCCATAAATTCTCATAGAATTTGTTCCCCATGGCGTTGTCATTTATTTTATCACATGTACACGCACTACCTCTTGAATTCTCACCTAACCATGCCTTCACCTCTGTTTTCTAGTGAATTTTTCAGATCAAGGCTATCCAGAAATTTCTTGTCTGCTTGATCTGGATGCTTCCTGTCTGTCCAGCTGTTCCCTCTCTGTGAAAACATTTTTCCCTATGGTTGTCCTGACACAATTACATTCAATCCGTTGTAAATCAAAAGACAGTTATATACTTAATCATGTAATGCACATGAATTGCTAGGGTTTTCAAATGTATAAGTTGGTTGGGTTGGTTGGTTTGTATATTGAAGGGTGAGGCTAACATTTACTTTATAAAAATAAATAAGTCATTTCAATTTTGGTATTCCATTTATATAATAAGTTCCAATATCTAAACCACTTTATCCCTCCCTTCTTCCCCCAGCGATTGTCTTAAACTGCATTTTGAAAATAAATTCATTCTTTTGTTTAAGAATATACTTTTTATTATAAACGCCATATTCAATAAATAAAAATATGCAAATTGAAGTCAGGAAATATTCTAAATATCCCATTTTTTATACTGAAAATAGCATTGATGACATTTTGCTGTTTGCAAATAATAAAATAATGTTGTACTGCTTTTATGCTGGCATTAAAAAAGTCAAATTTTTAAAATTGAAAATAATTTAGAATTTTAAAAAGACTCTGTCAGAACCATTGCCTCTCATTTTAAAGGCAAAGATCTTCCCTTAGATAACTCTAAACACTTTTGAAGAATTAACAGTTTTATAAGATCTGTAGGAGATTTGCAGTCACCATTTCATTTCTCTAAAAGAAACCAAAATGCCACTCCGATCTCCAGCTGTTCCTCACATATGTTTTTTCCCATGGCTTTTTATTTTCTTTACCCTACACTTAAACTCCATTGCCCACAATAGTCACATAATTTGCTTCTTCACTTCATTCATTAATGTTTCAGAGAAGCTTCCATTGATTACTTTACTCATGGTAGTGGCCCCCTTCACTCTCTATTTCCTCAGTACAGTTAATTTTTATTCAAGGACATACCACTACTACACATTATACACACACACACACACACACACACACTCTCACTCAAACATAAAAATGTACGTATAGGATTATTGCCTGTACCAAAGCTAAGTTGTAAGCTCCAGTGGGGCAGAGATTCTTCCGTGGAAGATAATAAATCAAATAAGTGTATCATTAAACACACATATACACAAGCATTGTAAAAATTATTTTTGAGAGTAAAGCTCTGGATATATTCAAATAACAGAGGCCATACTATGTCCACCTTGTGCAATAGTTATTAGCAAAAACCTCACTAGACAAAGTTGTCATCTATGCCATGGTGCAGAGCTGTGCTGAGCACAGAAATGACTTGGCAAGCCAGTCAAAATGGTTTCCCACCATAAAAAGAGATTCCAAGAGAGTAGAAAGTGGATAATATTTTGTTGTTAGAGAATTTCCCAAAACTGCCATCTATTTTCAACTATTAATGGAAAAAAATCACAAAAAAAATGGTCAAATATTGAAGGAGGTAACTAAATTTTAATGAAACTAATTTATTAAAGCAAACTGTAGACCCTAAAATTATGTCGATACTTTTTGACACTACATTTGCGTTTATCTTTTTCCTAGGACATTTTGAATAGCGAATTTTCTCTCATTCTTGAAAGTAATCATCTTCTCTGAACATGCACCCCAAGTTCTAGTTCAGAAAACAGTCAGTGCTGGTATAGCAAATGCTGACAATGAGGTATGCTTTAATAGAAGGCATTCTTAAAGACTATTTGCATATTTTTGCAATTGCTTCCATTAAATTGAATTTAATGTCAATGATTCAAAAGCTAAAGATTCTATCTAAATTCTCTTTTCTCAATTCATTCTAATTGTATAGGCCAGTTTGTAGCACAAGGTGTATAATATCAATACATATTATTCTACTCACATTTAAACTGTACGAAGAAGTAAAACTATGACTCATCAGAAAATATTTAAACCATTTCTGTATTTTAGAATTCATATCTGTTGCCCCTTTCTGAATCTTGTTAAAACACCCAAAGAATATGAATTTGTTTATGGGTCTCTCACATTCTTGACCCTGAGCTACCGCTAGACAAATATTGCCCATTTAAGAATAAATATATTAAGGCATTGTGAGAGAATAGACCTCCTCTGTTCTAGGTGGAAATTGTGCATGTGATTTTTATTATAGGTTTAATAGTTTTTTTTATTATCAAGCTGTAATTATACAAGTCAGATATGTTTGTGGAGAGTTGTATGTGGGGACATCCATGACATTGAGAACATGCAGAAATGGCTATAGGTGTTAACCTAAGAGAGGAGGTTTAAATCTTTTACTGGATTCAGCAGAGTATGACCTTTATTTCTGTCTGCAAATCAACTGGTTATTCTACAGAGCACACTTTGCAGAGTCCTTGCTTAGAACAATAGGAGAAGAAATAATGCTTTACCTCAAAGGAGAAGCAGATTTTAAAATACAGATTTTAAATATTTTAAAATTTAAAATATGTTGACTGCAACATCTTTCAGGAAAACCAAATGGTACAAAGACAAATGAAAAGATTATAGATTTACAGGGATCTTCATTTAGTCCAGCAAGGCTTGAAACCAAAGATATATATATATTTAATATTTCTACCATATTGTGGGCAAGGATGATCACGGCAGCTGCATTTGGTTAATTCAGAACAGCCTAGAATCAGAGAAGGCAATCTATGTTTCTATTCCAAGATTAGCAAATGGATTGTGGAAGAACCCAGATTCACAATGGATTTTAGGAGTGGTTTTTGTGTCACATTGCATGGCACATAACACACATTGGTTCAATGTGCTGATTCCCAAAAGACAGCAAACCTAGATGTATTGAGAAGAAGGTAAGGTACAAAGTTATAAGACAGTAAGTCATTCATGCAGGTTTTTATTTAGCTGTTATGCAAATATATATTGAGCTCCTGATGTCTGTCAAATATTGCTTAATATCTACCATAGTGTTAGAAATAAAGAGGGAAGCATGACAGACAGGGTCTGTAATAGTTACATTTACAACAAACATATTTAAATAAAAATTAGGAATAAGTGGCTAATTTTTTTTTTTCATATTTCTGGGACTAAATAATTCCTCAAGGAATTTTTTGCTTTATTAACTATTTTCCTTGTTCTTGTAGTTCCCAGCAGTAAACCCTCTTAAAAATAGAAAGGATTGAGTCTCTGATTTTCAGACAGCCATTAGGGAAGGCATAGGCATCTTGTTTCTTATTCTTTAGCAGCTTGTCAGCCTAGAGGTGGGGGTCAGAGACTTTAGTACAAAAGAGAAAAGAGGCAGCTGGAAAAGGAAGACAAAATGAGGAGAATATCCAGGGCCCATAAAAAGAGAAAGAATGAAAGCTAATAATAAGAAAAAATAAGGTTGATAAGGAACCGGTCCACAGAAGATTAACCCGGAGCAAGACTAGGCTCCTCCACAGGAACACTCCATTCATAAAAATTTCTAGGATGTGGTAGTTCAATTACATTAGTAATTTTCAGGTTGCAAAGAGTTTTTAGATTGACTGCATGGAAGTCTGTATGGTAATCTGAGTTATAATTCTAGAACTTCTAATTCAAAATGACAATTATATCATCACTAACTTGTTGCTGGATTTTGAATGAATTTCAATCCCTTGGTGGTTCGTAAATTAGACATTACAGTGTTTGGCCCTCATATCCTGAGCAGGCAGCTCAAGAGAGAACACTTGAAGATTTATGTCTTTTTTGTTTAATGTACTGAATGTTACCTGTCAGCAAATCATATGCTTATAATAAGTTCAATAAAAAATGAGTAAAGGATCTTTTGGTTATCTTGAACTTTATAGTTTCCTGCTTTCTCATACATAGAGCTGAGAAATGTATATTCATGTTTGGAACCCAAAAGAAACCACAGCATATTTAAACCCAGTCACTCAGAGCACAAATAAACTTACTAACAACACATGAACAGAGAACAGAAGTTTAGAATTCCTTCATTGTGTTGCCATGCATACAAACTTCAATTTAAAAAGAAAATTATTAAGGAAAGTATGGGCTTTTGGAAGCAATCTTCCAGTAAGTCTGTAACAATGCTTAAGTACATTTGTATTTTTCTCAAATACCTACATGATGCCAGGAGTAAAAAATGCAAATGTTTATATGCTATTAAATACATGTTGCTTAATATCATGACGCTCCATCTACAATGAAAGAAGAAGGTATTTGTTAAATATATTACCATGTGTTCTAGTATTTATAATTTGGTCCCTTTTATTTTCCCTAGTTATCAAGCATGAATACATGAATTTAGACCTAGACTTCAATAAGCTGGAAATTCAAATCATGCAGATAAATCATATATAGGTTGATAAGGTCATAGTTTCGTCTGGCAAAATTTGCTACGGTTTAGTTACTGTAGTGAATCATCTATCCTACTGTAGGTGCTACAAGGCCATTACAAATTAATTTGATTAAAACAATTATTTTCATTTTATAAAGAGAAAACACTTTGAAATTGCAAAATATTAAAAAGAAGACCAACTAAGCTTTTCATGCCACAAAGTTTTATTTTCCTAAGTTTGCTTCCATTTCTTATCCTAAAAGTGTGTTGTAGTAGGAAAATAAAATAGTAAAGATAGTTATATGTAAAGATCTGAACTTCTTTTTGACGACATTCTAATAGACTGCATTACTGATGTTGGAAGAATTTTATTATGAGTAATCAAAGCAGTTGTGTTTTGCCAGAGATATTTCTAGTAATTAAATTGGACATGTAATAAACGAGGTTCATAGCTCCTTTTTTACTTCTGAATGCTCATAAGACAGAAGGCATTTAGACTTAGTAGCTACATCTTAGAAGTGTGGGGTGCCCTTTTGTGTAGATTCTGACAAGAGCCTAAGGCCACAAAGAAGGAGGGAAATCCTTTCATTCAAACATCATTCATTTATTCAACCATTCATTCATTATATATTTGTTGGAGACAACTTTGTGCTTTAGAATATTCTAATCAGAGTTTAGAAATATGTGGTGTTTAATGAGATCAGGTGATGACAAAACTAGTTATATGAACAGATTGGAAATGAAAACAGGCAAATTCAAACCAATAGAAAAAAAACAGTACAATTTTCTGGACTATGAATGTTTGAATTGAAGTATGTGGCCCAATTTTTTAAGCTGTGTTTGTTAATTTTTTTTATTTGGAATTAGGCATTAAGTATAGTTGAGTAGTTTTGATTGTTCAAACTCATAATTATTAAATGCTTTTAATTTTCTTTTACAAAGTATATTTTTCTAACATGTTACCCAAATCTAAATTCATTTAGGGAATACAGAGCACAACATACTCCGTAATTATACTGCATGATGGTATCAGAGTATTTTAAATTATTCTTACTATTTGTCTATACACAAAATTATCTATCAGATTTTAATTCTTTTAGAGTATTTGTACAATTCTTGGGTTTAATTTTCAATTAACTGCCATTTCTCACTATTCTTAAATCCCCTCCTTTAAATGGCTATTCTTCCTTCTTTTTAATTTGTTGCTTCTTTAATCCATTATGGAGTGAATGACCAAATAGTCACATATATCAGAACTGTATATAATATAAAATAAACCCAAAACAATATCCAGAAGATATCCCTTGTGAGACGTGGTTGTCAACTCTGTGCACTGAATTTGTGATATCAGATTAGCTAACCTAGAAACTTATATTTTTGTTTGGTACTTAACTGTGTTCCTAAGGGAGTACTGCTGATTCATAAATTTCAGATAGGCAGGAGTTTATAAGCAAGTTATAGAAATAAGCAAGCTTGTAATAAAAGAACATTATCATTTTAGAAGCAAATGTAAAGTGCTTAAATGATAAAAATCTATCTTAACTGGTGTGTGTGTGTGTGTGTGTGTGTGTGTGTGTGTGTGTAAAAATACACAAGTCTGTGTTTTGGATGCTCCTGGTACACTGAGCAAAAAATCATATAAATAGTCAACATATGTATCCACTGTTCCTTTAATGAAACGTTCTTTCTTCCAAGGCAGGCTTTGTTTGTTTGCTTGTTTATTAAGTCTAGCTCCAAATTCCTTTGCATAAACATTTTTAGATACCATGATCTGACCTCATATACGTATTTAACTGTGTATCTCTTTGTCTCACCCCTCCACCTCTACCTTTCACCTTATGATACTGTCACACCATTCAACCCCTCTGTCTCTACTCTGCTTCCTCTCATTTGCTGCCATTCTACCTTTGTTCACATTTTTCTCATTATCTGAATTATTTCTTGTCATTAACTGATGTTGTCTTTACCAATTTAAATCTTATTCCTCTTCTAAGGTGCAGCTCCAATATCAGCTTCTAAATGAATCATTCTAAAATAACTTTATTCAGCATTTATCTCACTCTCATTTATGGTACACAGCATATTGCTTGTATTTTTAGTATCAAATATATCACAATTTTGTTAGGATTTCAAATGTGTGTGTCCATGTCTATTTCACCTTTTGGATAATAAAATGTTTAAGGCCAAAGACCATATCTTGTTTATTTTTATAAAAAGTACCACCAAGCATAGTCCCTTGCCATAAATAGATTCTCAATAAATATTTGTGGAATTACATTGAATTGAGACAAACTGAACTAGCTCAAGGTTGCTGTGTGCTGAATTCCTCTCCTGTTCGGTATGCATTGCTCTTGAATTGAAACATTTGTCTCAGTTTTTAGCGTAGCTGAAAGCTGATGTTCTCCTAACTTAGCTCCATCTAAGTGAATTGGAGAGTGACATTTATTAATACTTGCATAGCACAAAAGCAGTTCACACTGTGCAAAACACTCTACAGATTGGAAGTGCTATTTAAAAATAAGAGGATGTATAGTGTAGTAAATTGCAGCAACTTGGCACAATCAGTATATCTCGAATTTTTCAATATTAAAATTAAAAGAAAGAAGCACCTGTTATACATCTTCTTAAACAATGGGACACAGCTTCATTTGCAAATGGTGACATTGTCTTGTTAAAAGAAAAATCTGAGAACAGTTGCTAAGGATATTGTATGCACTCATGGTGTCTATGGAAACTACGCCTGCACAAGATATGTAATGAGGAATAAAGAGATACCTGGAAGAGTGCCCAGTGTCAGAAAGACAATGAGAATATAACTTTTCAAAATTTATGAACAAGCAGGAATAGAATTTTAAAATTATACATACTTGTGCCTATGAGTATGAGTAGAAGCTTTTCATTCTGGGAAAAATAAAAAGAACAGAAAAAGAAACAAAAACCAAAACAATTTTTTTACCTTGTTTGGATTTATTGGCACATTATGAAATCTGGAAAATAAGGGCACTACTTCTAAGACTCTCATAATTGCCCCCTACCTGTGTAAGTATTATCCATAAGCTGTGCAAGAACCATCTTAAGCTCTGCAACTGCATTTATACTTTAAAGATAGGAGAACACTATTTTTGTTTTGAAATGTCAAAGTCTGGCACATTCTAGTAATTTTAGATTTCATTAATACAATTAGACTTCCATACCCTTGATCAGGCTTCTAGGAGCTTGCTTCTGCTGATATAGATGAATCTTTGTCTGAAAGAATTGGTAGCATTTACAGAACAAATAGATTTATGCCCTGCCTTTATGTAACTAATAACTTCACATATAGTGATTTTCCAGAATATCATGTTTCCACATCAGGATAAAGATAAAATAGGAGCTTTAAATTAATGAAAAGAACATAGCAAGTGGTTTCTGTATAGTAAAAATTCTGAAATAACAAATTACTCATTTGCTAGTTTAATTTAAAAAAATGGGTACCTCCTATGTGCTTCAAACTCTGTAACAGAAATCTAGTGGTGATTATAAAGAGACACAATCCCTGCCCTCTTTCAGTGTCCTGCTTGGTGAGGAAAAGAGGTCGTAATCAAATTACCAAACTTACACATGTAAAATGTGTCAAATATAATTCTTTCTAAAATGATAAGAAATCAATATTTTCATTGAAATGAGATAAATTTATGGATTATAAGTGTAGGAAAATATACTTTATGTTAATATTTTAAAAACATTAATTACTTTTCTACTCAGTTTCATTAAGCAAATATTTTAACATAGGAGCATCCATGCTGTTTCTTTAATTTTATATGTTATTGAATAAAAGAACATGACTCCTGATCACAGAGGGGCAATCATATAGCATTCTCTTTCAGGTTGCAATAATACTGTTCTCAACCCACCGAGTAATCCATTACCTTGATAACTATAGGCTACAGTAAACTTTTTTTTTTTCTGAATTGCTAGCAAGTTTTTTAGATTCAGGAATTAGTTAAGAATAGAGGGATCTTTTAAACACTGAGCCAGTTGAATGATTAAATTGACCAGAACATTGATGAATTGTAAGCAAGACGGAGAGGTTAAAAAAAAAAAAAAAATGCTACATGAAGTGGCAAAAGATTGGAGAAAATAGGAACCAAAATCCTTAGGGACCAGTTTGGACCCTGTTGAAGTCCATTAGTTTAGGAAGAACTGCTGGAGTTCAAACTGATCAATCATTTCTCACTCAACCTCAAGGGGTCAAATTCTGCCCTCAATTACACGCACCTAACTTTCATTCAAGTTGCAGGGAGTCATACACACATTCAAGAGGGCAGGATCTGGCCCTGTAAGTTGAGTGGAGAGTAAATGATGACTTTCTCCTTGCTATGCTTGGCTTGGTAAGCATAGCTAGCAGCACGGGCCTACGCTCCTAAGCAGAGTGGGAGGGTGCTGCAGAAAATACTCAGCCTTTAGTGTTATACCAGAGCCTTGGCAGCTGTTCTTCCTTTTAAGATGTGGTAATGCCAGCCTCACTCAGTATTCAAGATAGGGTTTCCTCACATATTCTTCTCCTTGGTTTATTTCCCCTTTCTCTTGCCATCTCCTTTATATTTTTTTCTTCTCTAATGAAGGATTTCTTGTCCTCCTTTTCTCACTTTCCTCTATTATTATTTTCTACCTTTTAAAATATTAAATGAGATAAAGTTCTTAGAACTTTATAAGTTGGAAACCTTGGGGTTATAAAAGATAAAAATCTCAGTGCAGGACTTCACAGATCTATATTGTGAATCTCCCCAAAAAAGGGTAACTTATGTAAGATTTATGAAGTTAATTTGGATTTGAAACGCTGCTGTTTGCATAGCACCTCACAGATATGTTCTAGAAGACACAAATTTTGGAAGACTTGTATCTAATAGAGTTTGAGTTTCAGTTATATAGCATGGATTTGCATCATTGGAAATAAAATACCTACTGCTTTGGCTTTAGAGGCCTGGATAGCTTTATTATCCCTCTCCTAATTAGGAGAGTATAGTGAATTATGTCTTTGATCAGTAGCTCCATGCAAATTACAGAACTACACTCCTCAGTTTGTTAGATATTAGCCACATCTGGTTAGTAATCACTTGTGGTTAGCCTGAATTGAGAAGCAATAAAAGTATGAATACACACCAGGTTTCTTAGCTAAAAAGAAATGTAAAATACCTCATTAATAATTTTTATACTGATCATGCAGTCTTACATGTGTCTGCAGCCTTTCCCCGGGAAGCACAAATACATCCTCTGCTCAGGACCAGGTTTGTTAGCCTGGTGGGATAAAATAGAACCCCCACAGTAAATAAGGACACTGCAGGGACTTGTCTTCCCTTTTTGTCCTGAGCATATGTGCACATTCACTACAGACAGTCTAATTCTGGTAGGCATGTTTTATGACATCCAGCTCCTACCCTGGTAGTATATCTGTCCCTGGAAGAGAGGAAGTGAGGTCCTTCCACTACAGCACACAAACACAAATGAGCAGTGCTGCATGTAGAACATCTCCTTGCATAGGGTCAGCAGCAGATTGAGACAAGCTGGCTAAGAACACATGCTCACTAGTTAAGCTGACCTTGCTTTGTCTCTTCTCTATGAGAGTAAACCTTCTTACCACCAGAACCTGTGTGAGATGTGCTTTGCTGGCAACCCAGACATCTGTATTGGAAAGGGTTGACATCTCTAGGTATCTCTCCTTCTGAGCAACAGATGACATGTTAAAATGATAATATTTTGGATATATTTGGTTAAATAATATATATCATTAAATAAACTTTACCTGTTTCCATTCATTTTTTAAAATATGGCTACAAGAAAAGTTGACATTAAATGCATAGTTTATTGGACAGTGCTGCTCTGGAACTGGCTGAAAAGCAGTAGTACCATGCGCTACACTTATTACTCCATCTTGCCTCCCCAGCATTACTGACCTATGACATTCAGAACATAGGGGCCCAGATTACTGTTTAAAACACAAGAACTGAAATTTTTCATTTTAAACTTCTAAAAAAAAAAATTAATTCCAGGTATGATTTTCAAGAACTTAACTATAATCTCTTAACTTTCAACCAAGGCCTGAATACTTTACAGTGAACACACAGTACACAAAAGGATTTAAGGGGTTTTCTCTTGCTAAAGAAGAGAAATACTGAACAGTTCCCAGTAAAGGAACAGAAGGAATACCCCTTCAGCCTAAAATAAATAAGCTAAGGGCTGTAAACAATCACAGAAAGAAGAAATATTCAACATTTTATTTTAATATAAGTTTTATAGTGGCAAGCTACAAAATTCACTTCACTGGAGTGAAACATAAAAGATCTACACAGTGAAATTTAAAATGTAGGAGTCATTTGGGGTTGAACTTTCTGTTAAACTTTATGATAAATATCATAGGCAATTTACAAAAGAAATCTCTCCTTGTTTGTTTAAGAAGAAGATAATGGGTAAATGGATAGTTAAAAGACAGACACAGACGGAAAGAAAGGTTAGGGAGAGAAGGTGATTCAAATGTAATGGGATTGTGTTATTTGCATTTGTGTATCCAAGGCAGTAGAGATTTATAATTTCATTTATAATTCTTGGTTTAAAAATATTCTATGACAGAGCCAAATATATTTTCTCACTAGTGAAGCATACACTACAGATTGTTTCACTGATTCTCCTTTAGCTAATGAATCCAGTAAAAGAGATGTTCAAAGCCACCAGTTATAGAAGAATGAAAGGGAAGTCTGATAAGAGCAGAGTACTCACTACATGGAGATAGGAAAATAGCTGATGGTCTGCCATTTAAATCAGATGTGAGAATAACCTATTTTTTCTCTATATTAAATCTTGGGGATCATTGTTCATTCTTCTGAATTGGGTTAATGTGGTAGACTAAATAATGACCCACAAAACTGTGTATGGCCTAATCCCTGGAATCTTTGAATATCATAGATGGGAAAAGGGGACTTTGCAGATAAAATCAAGTTAAGGTTCTTGATATGGGGAGATTATCCTGAATTATCCATGTGAACTCAATGATGCAGTCACAAGGGTCCTTATCAGAGGAAGGCAGAAGGGTGAGAGAGAGAAAGAGGGAGGGAGGGGGGAAGGGAGAAAGAGACAGAGACAGACAGACAGAGAGGGAGGGAGAGGGAGAGAGTGAGAGACTGTGCAATTGTGAAATTGAGATTGGAGAATGCTACACTGCTGGCTTTGAAGATGCTAATGGGAATCAGCCAAGGAATTTAGGTGGCATCTTGAAGCTAAAAAAGACACAAGGAATGCAGCCTACTGGCAACCAGAATTTAGGACTTCTGAAATCCAGATTTGTAAAATAATAAATGTTCACTTTAAGCCATTAGGTTTCTGGTAATTTGTTATTGAAGAAAAAGTAAACTAATACACAAGCACAGACATATAAACATGAAGTGGGCAATACAACTACAAAATCAAAGGGAGAAAGGGCCATGTGATGCAAGGCCAGGAGCAAAAGAATAAAGACAGTGCCCATCTCGGAAAAGGCAAGGAAATGGCTTCTTCCCTGCGGTCTTATGATAGAACCTGCCCTATTGACACTACGAGTTTAATCCAGTGAGGCTGTTTTTGGACTTCTGACCTATATAACTGTAAGATAAACAAATTTGTGTTGTTTTAAACTCCTATAATTTGTGCTTTGTTACAGCAGCTATAGGAAGATAATGCAGTCAATATGCCAACCTTATAATAGTTCTCTACAACCATCTGAGGAGTACTTCATTAAAAGGACTTGCTTTTTATGCAAATCTCACTAATAATCTAATTGAGATACTTGAGCTGTTCTTCAAACTTCTAATAGGCAGTGTCAACATAAACTACAGCACCTCTAATCATGATTCCAAGTTTCAGATAGTCCTTTTCTCAAAATATATAGCAGGAGATCTGGAAGGAGTTATTAAGGACTAAAAACAGCTTGGTTATAAAGACAGCATTGACTCAAGAATTTATGTTAATAAAGTAAATCCTGACCAACCCAGCCCCTGAATCCCTAATGAAAGATTTAGTCCCAAACAATATTAACGAAAAAAAAAAAAAAAAAAAAAAAAACCAAACTGCTATTGTTTATAATTTGAAGTTTATCCACAGATTTCTGGATAGATCCTTTTGGCCACTATATTCAAGTGAAAATCCCTCCTTTAACTACATTAGAATCTGAAGAAAAAAATAACCACAAAGAATGATAAAAATGTTAGAAATCCCCCTTTTCCTTCCCATTTTGTTGTAAAGAGCCAATTGGAGTAAAGGTAAATTTGCACCTGTGAGTTTGGAGGCAGAAATTCTAAGACAGATTAAATAAAATTTGGAGTAGAATCTACAATTTATTCATTTTATAGCCCATTCATAATCTAATCTACATGGCAGGAGCTTAAAAGTAGCTTATTAAATGAATAAATTAACAAATAAATAATTGGCCCAAGTATATTCATTGTGAAATGTACTTACCGCCAGCTATATCATGTTCAGATTACAGATAAAGGGGTTATTTTGCCTACAAAGAAAAATGAAAGGAGTACAATATATACCCATTTCCTAATCAGTGGGTCTAGTTCTTCATACATTGCAGTTTCATACCTGATTTATTCACCTTCTTAGATTTGCTCTTTGTTCTGTAGTACTCAGACCCTATCCTCTCATTCTGGGTCCAAACGAAGCACAGGGCTTTGAGGTTTAGGATCTAGCTTCCCCAGTGGTTGCTCAAAAGGATGTGTAACTGTAGGGAATTGGGCAGGAATTCATGTGTCTTGGGGTAACATTTGACCACTGTCAGAGAGAGGAGATGGCAAAGATCTAGCAAGTGAATTCCTTTCCCTTCTTTAGAGATATCCGATGGGAATAAGCAACCAGTTCATTGTTGTTTATGGTGAAGCTATGGAGATCCTAGTAATGTGCCATTTTGTATTTGTTTTCATGCTTTCCCAGCTTCACATTTTTTTTTTTCTCTCTCATCCTAATTTCCCCAGGATTACGTTCCCCTAAAGAAATTTGGCAATTTGACTTTTGCCTCAGGCTATATTTTCTAGGTATCTTTGACTAAGCGAGTTTTTAGCCTAAGGGCCAGACTGTGGGAAATAGTGTAGATTAAATGGAAGTTTGCCTATTAAAAATCTCTCTTATCAAAAAATTGACATTGTATTTTATAATTAACATTATTATTCCACTTGGCATAAGGAATCAAATATAGTGAGTCCTATAACTCATATAGAACTGGGAGGTGTCCTGAGTGGAAATGCAGTTTTACCTTAGAGCTTGATTTAGCAAATTGTAGAATAGTTCACTCTACAATTACATTAGGCCACATATAAAGAATTTTGCAATTAACATTGCAGACTAGGAATAATGTAATAATAATTTGTATAATCACGAAATCAGGGGAACATATTTTCCAGTCAATTGGCCTAAGAGAAATTCCCATATTCTCTTGAATTTCAATATCAAAATTTTAATTCAATCATGTTTCTTCTTGAGTCCAGCTTGGGCTGTTACCCAGTTGAATTTAAGAGTCACTTTTGTGAAACTTATAAACAGAAGTTTGGAATCTGATGATAATAATAACCTGGACATTACTTCTAGTAGTAATTTTGCCTCTTCTTGAGTTAAAAGACACTTATGTAGTAAATAAAATAAATAAGTTCTTCCTAAACCTAGAATTACCCTATAATTACAATAAAGATTTTTGATTAAGAGGTCTGGGATGTGAGTGAGTGCTCTCTCATCTACAGTGAGTTACCCATGTCAAACAGAAATGATTGACTCCACTCTTCAAGACTGGCTTCATGGCTACACTCTTTTTACAATTGCACATGGTCCCATTCTCACAAGGATCCCACTTTTGGTTTAATTCTCTTCTATTACCCTCTTGAACTGTTTAATACTTTTGAAGAAAGGGGCCCTACATTTTCATTTTGCACTGGGCCTCCACAAATTATGTAACCATTTCTGCACAGTTTACAAACTTGATTATGAATTTGGCTCTATTTATGAGCATGTATTTAATTTCTAGATTTGGAGGACAAGGATTATTAGGTAGTAAATAACTCAAATAATTCTGGAGATTCATACAAAATAATCAACCCGTTCTCCAAAATGGATTTTGTTGTGTCTCCTGGTTGGTGCCCTATAAAGAGGTCACTGCCTAGAAGCTCTCAGATTGGATCCCTCTGCCCTTTATATTTGACTCCTTTCTTTGTCCTCCGAAGAGCCCAATTTCCTCATATATTCCATTATTTGTTGTCTCATTACTACTGGAACATGAATTCTTTCTCCATTTAGGATTTTTTGTTTAAAATAAACAGAGATTTCCACTTTACCTCAAAAGGAAATTATATTTAAAGTATACAAGGCTTGGGTCTTTATACTCTAGGACTTACCTGGTTTCTAGGTGAGTCTTGAGAGCCTTATAGTCTCTTTCACTGAGTCTCTGGATATGTGAAATGTCTGCTTTCTTCTTTTGTATTCCTCATATTACCTCATACGTTTTCTGTTTACCTCTCTTTTCAGCTATAGCATCACTCACAAACCTTATTATTCTTATGCTATCTCTTAATTTAAGTATCAAAATGGGAACTGTTTGCCCATCTTTCAAATATAGGCCATGTGGTCCAGCCTACAGGTTGCCGGTCTATGAGTCACTGGCACATCTTAGGTAGCATAAGCCCAAATTGTAAGATCCAGGGAGAGCCAGGTAGTTAAGCAAAGGTTCTTAAGAGCTATGATTCCTCTTAGAAGTGGCTACATGTATGGTAGTAAATATATGTGACACATAAATTAAAAATCCTAACCTAGAACATGAGTCTCCAAGTCTCAATGGTACCAGCTAGAATGATGTTTATGGCTTACTAGGACCTTCCTTGGTACAAGCTCAGAGTTAAGCAGATTCATTGTTCTACCTTTCAACAGTTGTTACAATTTTTCATGCTGAGCACCTCAATCCCCTTCAGTTGTTTACCTCTTGGACACCTTTACAACAGCTATCATTTCTTTCTAGGACAAATCTGGATTCCAAATGTTGTCTCGCCAGGGTTTGGCACTTTCTCCTGCTCAGTCCCACATATGGTGTTTTTCCTATTGAGTTTAAAAATCTCAATTTACAGAAAAGGTGTCTCAAAAGTACTTTCTTCCTATAGTATCTACTGATTTAGGAATAAAATTCCAAGTATATTTTGCATTGTCTTCATATTATTTCATCACTTTGAAAACCACCTTGTCAGTTAGGTAACTAAAAATAATTTGAGGTTTATTTTATTTCATTTTTTTTTTTAATTTTTAAATACTGAGTTTTCCCTGTTATTTTAAATGAAGTACTATCTCTTGAACTTGGGGTTTATAATCCCAAATTTTCTACTTTTCACCTTATATCATGAGGTATCTAATCTAAGTTCAAGTAAAAAATGTCTATCATTGTATAGTTTTGTGGTTTACCTTAAAATATTCCTTTATATATGCTGTCTACAGGTGGTGTATTTGCTAACCCTTTCTATTCTTCATATATAACTTTTTAATAACTTTGGTTTAAGATAATTTACCTAAAAATGACTGCAAAAAACATCACTTTTAGACATCATTGATAAGTAAAAACCCATGTCTTCGATTGGTTTTCTGATATAAGAATATTTTCTGAGATCAATAATTAAAGCAAAAACCAATCAAAATAAACAAATGTGTACCTTAAAAATGTGAATGTCTTTATGAATATGAAAGTCAAGAAGAATATTCACAAAAGTTTTACAAAGGAAAAGAGCATAATTTTAAAGGAAACATGTTTAAACTAAATTTTACAGCATAAAAATTGGAAATTAAGTTAAAAATAACTTTACCTTAGCAAATTATCTCAGAGAAAAAAGACAGAAATGAAGTCAAGGTGGGAAAAAATAAAATTACACAAGAAGAATAAAAAACAACAAGCTTGTTATCTATGTCTAGGCATAAACACTGTGTTGGGTAACTTGCCTATGTTTTTCTTCTTCTAAAGGAAAAGCACCTTGGCTTCTCTCTTTAATTTCCAGTATTTGGTCATTCAGATAAAGGCACAGATGCTCACTTGCTTAAGTAATTGTATTCAAATGATTTTTATTGCCTAAAAATGATCTCACTGCCGGAATTGCTTATGCTTTACAATGTACAGCAAAAAGAATTTAAATGATAAGATAGTTGTTTCTAACTTGAATCTTGCCTGAAGAGAATAACAGGCAATGTCTGGCTTCATTACCCTTTAGGGGTTTATTGTACAATATTTATTAGTGTTTCCCTTCCCCAGTATTCATAACAATTCTTTTGTAACATTTAGTAGCTGTTTGTGGTAAATGCTCCTTCATACTTCTGGTTTCTACCACTGGTCATATGTGTAAAAGAATAGAATAAGGCCTTTGTAAAGTCTCCTGAAATTTCATTCTATTATGTCATGGGAGATATAACATAATACATACACACACACACACACACACACACACACACACACACACACATAAACACACACACATGCATATGTAGGTTGGTATGTGTATATGAATGCATGGATATGGACACTGACCTTTTCTGTTGACTTTAAAGGAAGTTTTAGAAGCTTAGTAAGACATTTTTCTTTTATACATAAGAGTCAGTTCAGTATAAATAGTAATTTAAACAGTATTGGACAATATAGAAATCACTAAATGAGGCATTCAACTTAGCTTCTATGTTCAAAAAGGTAATTAGTTTAATGACAATTGTCGAGAACTAGGAATAAGAATAACTGGGTTTTAGCTCTTACTCTTTCTAGCTGCTCAACCTTCATCTAGACACAATTTATTCAAGCCTCAATTTCCATATCCATGGAATGGGGATTATAAATTATTTTTTTCTAGTTAAAAATTATTCCTTTCTACATTTCTGTAGCTTAGAAGGGTGCTTAGAATCTAGCATGCTGGGTAGATATAACTTATTTCCTATTAAGCTGAAAGTATAGTCTTCAGTTGTGAAGCCATCTTTTCTAGGATAAAATGTGTAAGAGGACACCCTAATGCTACTATTATTTCTGAAATTACTTGTGTGATCCTGGACAGGGAGTAAGCAGTTGAAATACTTTAGGATTCAAATTCCTTACTTCTAAATAGCTTAAGTGAAGGTATTGTGTTAGATTATCTCTTAATAACCTTTTGGCACAAAATTTGTATATTTTTGCATATTTCTATGGAGCATTTCACAGTTGAACTGTATGAAATTAAACTTGTTTAATTGAAAACAAGCATGTTCACAAAACTAATCTAATTTATTTTTATGTCAAATATTCTTTTAGCATTTTGTTGACACAGGCTAGGATTCAGGCATTTGATTTAATCACATATTTTCTTTCATCTAGACTGCTTTTTTTTCAGTCCTAGGTTTTATCTTTTTTAATCGCAATTTTATTGAGATATATCCAGATACCATACAATCATCTAAAGTGTAAAATCAGTTCTCCACACTATCATCATAGAGTTGTACATTCATAACTACAATCAATTTTTGAAAATTTTAATTACTCAAAAAATAAATAAATAAATAAAAGTAAAAGTAAAAAAAGAACACCCAAACATCTCATACCCCTCCTCCACCCCTAGTATTCATTTATTCTCTTCTACATTTCTGTAGCTTTAGAAGGGTGCTTAGAATCTAGCTTGCTGGGTAGATATGCCTTGTGTCTTATATATAAATGTACTGTGGTGTATTTACACATTGAAATATTATTCAGTGATTAAAAAATAATGAGCTATTAGCAACACAAAGATATAGATGCGATTTAAATTCATACTGGTAACTGAAAGAAAGTAGTCAGAAAAAGCTGTGTACTGTTTGATTCTATATACATGATATTTTGGAAAAGGCAAAACTGTAGAGACAGTAAAGAGATCAGTGGTTGCCATTATTTCAGGGATTTCAGGGCAGAGAGGTGGAGGAGAAAGTTGAACAAGTAAAAAGCAAGGGATTATTTTAGGATGGTGTAACTAAACTTGATGGTAGATATATGACACTGTGTTTGCCAAAAACCATAGAAACTTATAGCACCAAGAGTAAACTTTAATGTATAAAAGTTAAAAAAATATATATATTTAGGAAATCAGGTTTCCCATGAAGGAATTAAAAATGTTACAATAAATCTAATTGAATTGCAATGCATGAAAAAAAAAAAAAAAAAACCTCAGAAGAAGGGGTGGAAGTAAAGTTGCTGACCTAAAAATTATGTAAATTAGTGGAATGTGTGAGACTAAAGAAAAAAAAAGAACTGCACATAAGCACTGAACTCTAATTGACAAAGTTGTTTAAAATGGGGGTACAAGTTTAAAATTCTGACACCACTCTGTGTATACTGGAATTGAACAATTAAGTAAAAGGATGACAAATGATAGGAAGCCAGGTTTCTCACCCTTGGAGAGGTAGGTTGCATATAATGATCCATGTACTATTATTTGAGTTAGATACATCAGTATGAACTCATTTTTAGTTTCATATAGATATAAATGCTGACATATGAAAGTATTTATTGATATGTGGATATTTACAGATTTGTATACAAAAATATATTTCTTTTCTTGGTCAACTGTGTGGGCCTAGAAACAATGACATGCCACTAGTAATCAGCACTTCTGACACCTATCTCTTGGTTTCTCCAATAAAAGAAGTCAGCTTTCCTGTAGAAATGGCTGACTCCAGTATTTGACCAGGAAATACATAGCATGAGGCTGGAGCAACTTGCAATCTCATAAAATAAGAAAGTGCTACAATGAATAAATAAATAAATAATAAATAAATAAATAAATAAATAAATAAATAAATAAATAAATCACAATGAATGGAGTATGTCAAAAAGACATAGGGCCCAAATAAAAGAGCTTGCAATGTCCAAAGCTGAAACATTGAGCAACAAAATATTTTAAAAATTAATATTGGGTTAGAACCCAAAGTTTAAAATAAATGATAAGGCAACACTGATATAACTAAATGATTGAATAAATGGGCAGAAGATACCAATCACCTACACAGAAAAATTCAAAATAACTCATGATATCTCCTCCCAGATGTGAAGAATAATTCCCATTATTTATGTATGAGCTGTATAATAATAATGACTTCCTTCCCAAAAGTAAAATAATGTAAGGGGGAAAGATGGCAAATAATATCACAGCTGGAAGATCAAGGTCAAAATAAGCAGTGATAAATCATGCTGATAGTATGCACCCTTGTTATGACATGATAAAATGACACCTTACCTCTGTTATCTTCCTCCCCAAAACCTATAGCCTCAATAAATTATGAGAAAAACAACAGAAAAATCCCAGTTAAGGGACATTCTACAAAATAACTAACCACTAATTGCCAAAACCTCAAAGTCATCAAAACCAAGCATGGTCTTGAAAACTGTAACAGCCAAGAGATTCCTAAGGAGACAGGAGAATAAATGTATTGTGGTATCCCTGATGCTGATCCTGGAAACTAAAAAGAACATTAGGTTAAAACTAAGGAAATATGAATAAAGAATGGACTTTAATTATTAATTATGTCAATATTGGTTCCTTTATTGTGACAAACACACTGTAGTAACAGTAACATAAGATGTCAGTAACAAGTGAAAATGGATGTTAGGCATATGGAACTTCTATATTGTTTGCATTTTTTGAAAATTTAAAATTATTATAAAGTAAAATGTTAAAAATTGGTCTATCATTCAAGTTAAAATATTTTGAATCAATAGCATGTTTTCTGTTTTCTTTTGGCAAAGAGGCTTTTATTAATGCGCTTTCTATTCTCTGTAAACTCTTTTTGTGCTAAATTTTGGGATTGACTATGCTAAATAAAATCTGCTAAATAAAATCTGCCACATAAAAATAACATTCTAGAACATATAAGACCTCAATAAATGTTTCTAGTATGAATGTGGCAATTATTTAAGGAAAAACCATTTAGGTAACTTTCTACCTACCACACATAATTAGTGGCAAATTCAGCATTCAAATTCAAACAGACTTAAACAACACTCCCAATTGTATTGATTGACTGTTTATTTGAAGTTTTACATGCAAAATTTCCAAACTAGAACAGGTGGTTGTGGTATTTTTCATCAAAATTGTCAGATTCTGTTTTAAATAATAATATAATGTTACGTAAAGAATTTCTAATTATATGCACACACATGATTACATATTTACATGAATATTATATATATAGTGCAGATATATAAATATGTATTCAAAAATCTTAAAATATAGGCAACAAACACATTTTTAATAGATGACTAAATGTGGTATATGTTAATGATGCCAGCAAATATGGAAGAGTAAGGATATTTGAAAAATTTCCCCTGCATTAATAAAATAAAAATTGTCAAAATTGTCAAAATCAGCTTTTTAAGAACTCCTAGTCAACAGGTTGCACAAACATGGGAGCATTTATTCATGAAAACCTACCATAAGAACAGCAAGTTTTGTGACATTTTAACTTGCTCTAATTCCATTCTCTACTTCCATGTCAGTAGTAGCTTTGAAAAATAACAGCCTTCAAGTACCAAAGGGGGTAAAATGAAGTTGGAGTTCTTTCAAAGCCTTTTTCCAAAATAATTTTAATTATTGGACAATGCCTGGTGGTTCTTTGGAGATCCCATTGAAAAAGCTTGCTTTATTTCACCAGTTCAGAGCTTGCTCAGTGCTACAATCTGATTCCCCGAGGGTGTTAGTTGAAAACATTTACAAGCAAGTATTTTAACTTTGTGGATGCCTGATGCAATGGATAACAGTTGGGGCAACCAATTAATCAACAACAACAACAACAACAAACTTAAAAGGAAAATCTGAGGAGTGCTATATCCGTAAGGGTTTTGAAAATATCTGGCATATTCCTGGGGATTGAGAAGGCCACACACATGGGTAGGGGTGTAAAAATGCTCAGGAAATACATGAGAAGGCTCTTACCTATGGCTGACCTTGAGGGTCTGAGAAAATAGGAAATGAAGGGTAAGCACAGTTGTAAATGGCCTGAGTGTTGAAGGTCTGTTCCAACACACACACACAGAACCTCTTGTCAAAGACAGGGAGATTTACTGGTTCCATGTATTTAAGGAAATCTCTGTCCAATCATTATTTAGCCATAATCTAACCATGTAGAGACTTCAATGGCCACACACAAAAATAATAAAGCCTTTGTATAAGTAATTCAGAAAATTAACTAAAACAAACAACAATAACTACAACAAGCAGCAAACTATGTGTGTGCGTGGAGGTGGGGAGAGGGAAGGTGGTGATTTCCAGGGTTGCAACATTATATTATTTAAAATGTGCAGATTTCAACAAAAATGAGTCATTTAAAGCAAAAAAAAAAATAAATAAAAAAAATTGCTCATACACAAGGAGAGCAGAAATCAATAAAAAACTGTCCCTAAGAAAGCATGGGAGTTGCAGTTACTGCACAAATACTTTAAACTGGCTCTTTTAAGTATGTTCACAGAGCTAGAGGAAACAATATCTAAAGTACTAAAGAAAAGTATGAGAATGCTGACTCACCATATATGAAATATCAATAAAGTGTTAGAAATTATAAAAATAATTATAATTATAAATTATAAATTCTGGTAGTTCAAAAGTATAACTGAAATGAAAAATTCCCTAGGGGAATTAGTAGCAGATTTGATCAGGCGAAGGAATCAGTAAACCTGAAGATAGGTCAATTAAGATCATCCAATTCATAACAAAATTAATGAGTAAAGATGAACAGAATCTTACAGTCCTGTGGTGTACTATTAACTGTACCAACAAAGTATAATGGCAGTACAAGAAGTAGATGAAAGAGAGAAAGGGACAGAAATAAATAATGAAGAAATAATGACCAAAAATTTCCAACATTTGAAGAAAACCATTAATCTACACATTCAAGAAGCTCAATATATTCCAAGTAGCATAAACTCAATAAACTCACACCTAGACACATCACAATCAAGCTGTTGAAAGCCAAAAATGAGGAGAATTTTGAAAGCAGCAAGAGAAAACTGAGTCATTGTATACTATGAATCCTCAATAATATTAATGGCTGATTTTTCATCAGAAACCATGAAGGGCAGAAGGCAATGAGAAAACATGTTCAAAGTTATGAAAGAAAAAAATCTACTAATCAAGAATTCTGTATCTTTAAAAACTATCCTTCAAAACCAGAGGAGAAATTAAGGTATTCCAGATAAACAAAAACTGATAGTCTATTGCCAGAAAATCTGTCCTTCAAGAAATACTAAAAGAATTCTTCCAGGGTGGAATGAAAGGACATTTGATAATAACTAGTACACAGAAAAGCACAGGTAACGTTCATGACAGACAGGAATATAAAAGAAAGTAGTAATGTTTTGTTTTGTTTGTAATTCCATTTTTTCCAATAGGAATTTAAAAACACTACATGAGACAATGATTATAAATCTAGGTTAATGACATAAAACTAAAAAGATATAACGACAATGAAAGCATAAAGGGAAGACAGAACGATACTGGGGCTAAGATTTGCATACTTTTGACATTAGATTGGTACTAATCTAAAATATATTGTTACAAATAAAGAGGTTAATGGTAACCTAAGCCAGTATGAAAAAAACTCAAAATACATATTAAAAGAAATCACAAGTGAATTAAAATGGTACTCTACATAGTATACATTTAACACAAAATAAAGCAGGAATGAAAGAACTGGGGTCCAAAATGTCATATGACCTATAGAAAAAATGGCAGTAGTACTGTGCCAGTTTGTATACATTATGCCCCCCAGAAAAAGCCATATTCTTTAATGCATTCTTGTGGGGGCAGAAGTATTAGTGTGGTTTGGGTTGGAACCTATTGGTTCAGTGTCAGTGGAGATGTGACCCACCCAATTGTAGGTGAAAACTCTGATTAGATAATATCCATGGAGGCGTGGCCCCACCCATTCAGCATGGGCCTTGTTTAGTTTACTGGAGCACTATTTAAGCTCAGACAGAAGGAACTGGAGCGAGCTGAAGCTGACAGACATTTTGAAGACGGCCGTTGGAGGCTGAGGCAGACATTTTGGAGAATGCCATTTTGAAACGCAACCTGGAAGCAAGCAGATGCCAGCCACGTGTCTTCCCAGCTAACAGAAGTTTTTCCAGACACCATTGGCCATCCTCCAGTGAAGGTACCCAATTGCTGATGTGTTACCTTGGACACTTTATGGCCTTAAGACTGTAACCGTGTAACCAAATAAACCTCCTTTTATAAAAACCAATCCATCTCTGGTGTTTTGCATTCTGGCAGCATTTGCAAAGTGGAATAATACTAACAGCACAAAAACATCAAATAAGTAAATTTTAATAAATATATAAATAATTATATTTTTGTATATACTAACAAATATGGCTAAGATAAAGTGTGATTGTGAGGCAAAATGAATGAAATAATTTTAAAAATTGATACCATATAAATTCAATTGCCTCAGTTGTGAAACCCCAAGTTCTTTAATTTGTTCTGTGATATTGTCAACATGTAATAAATATAACTGGAATATATGATTAAAATGAAGAGCAATGCTATATGCTTTCTCATGGAAATATCTACCTCTAGCGTAGAAATTAAATCACCTCCCATTGAAGTATGAAGGGGGAAGAATAGGAAGGTAGAAAATAAGGTTAAGATATTCATTCCCTGTAGCTCTTCTATTAGTGGAAAAGAAAAAATAAGGTATAATAGAGGGTTCTGTGTTCCATATTAAGGAACTTGAACTGTGTCCCATATCAGGTTGTAAATAAAAAGTTGTCTTGCCCAGTCAACTTTTACTTTCTTTTTATTGAAACTTCCAAGAAAGGACTCTTCTCTTTTGTGTTTATTTTATATTTCATTGCAATACCTATTTTTCTCTTTTTTGTTTATTTTATATTCCACTGCAATATCTATTCTTCCCTATTTTCATGCAATTTGGAATTTTCTCTCTTAGTTACCATAAAATTTTCTGATTATACTTTAGGGGGTTTAGCACAATAATCTGATCACTCATACATACTTATTCATTAATGAACACTACTAACTTTTGGTGGGTGATTTCAAATGAAGAAAATATATACTTATAGATATATAAGCTGTTAATGTTAATAGTTTTTAATAAATTCTGGTGCTTAACTCTTACTTGGAAAATGTATATTCTTTAGTGATTTTATTCTTTTTTAATACATTTTTTATTGTGAAATATAACATATATACATAACAGTGATAACTTTCAAAGTACAATTTAACAAGTAGTTAGAAAGTAAATTTCAAAGAATGTTATGGGTTACAGTTCCACAGTTTCAGTTATTTCCTTATTGTAAAAGATAACATATATACAGAAAGGTAATAACTCTCAAAGTACAATTTAATAAGTAGTTATATAGGTAATTTCAAAGAATGTTGTGGGTTACAGTTCAACAGTTTCATGTTTTTCCTCATTGTGAAATATAAGATATATACAGAAAGGTGATTACTTTCAAAGTACAATTAAATGTGTAGCTATAGAGCAAATTTCAAAGAATGTTATCAATTACATTTCCATTATTTCAGTTATTTCCTTCTAGCTAGTCTAATACCCAAGTGTCTAAAAATATTTATATAAATATTCAGTATTCATAACCCTTTGCTAAATCCTATTGTTCCAGTTTGCTAATGCTACCTTTTTGTCAAACACCATAAATGGATTGGTTTTAATAAAGGGGGGTTATTAAGTTACACAGTTACAGTCTTAATGCCATAAAGTGTCCACAGTAAGGCATCAACAAAGGGTACCTTCACTGGAGAAAGGCCTTTGGCATTTGGAAAATCTCTGTTAGCTGGGAAGGCATGTGTCTGGCATCTGATTGCTCCCAGGATGCATTTCAAAATGGAATTCTGTGAAATGTCAGTGTCAGCTTCAAATGACCTTCTTCAAAATGTCTGTCTCAGCTGTAGCTGCAAGCTCCTTCTGTCTGAGCTCTTATATAGGCCTCTAGTAAATTAATCAAGCCCATTCTAAATTGGTGGGGCCATGCCTCCATGGAAATTATCTAATCAGAATATCACCTACAGTTGGATGAGTCACATCTCCATTGAAACAACCTAATCAAAGATTCCAACTTAACAAACACTAATACATGTGCCCACACAAGATTGCAACAAAGAACACAGAGCATAACACAACCAAAATGGTGCATTCCATTCTCCGAACCCCAAAATGACATGATCTTTCCATATACAAAATACATTGATCCCATCACAATATCAAAAAAAAACTTAAAACATTTCAGTAACAACAGGTAACTACAAGATCCCATCAAAATCAGTTACAGGTGTGGTCTGTCCTAAGGCAAAATTCCTCTCTATCTGTGAATCTGTGAAACTGAGAATAAGTTATCTGCTGCCAATATACAAAGGAGGGATATTCATAGGATAACCATTCCCATTGCCATAAGGAGAAACAGAAAGGAAAACAAGGTTTAAATGACCAAAACAGTTCCTAAAACCTGCAGGGCATGCTTCGTTAGATTTCAAAGTCTGAGAGTCACATATAGAATGACATTTTATCCTTGGGGTTTGAGAGAGTGGGATTCTAGCCCTTTCCAAGGGCCTATGCAGCACCCCTTTTCTCTCCAAATGCTGGGATGAGTGCTCCAACATATCCACACATTGGGGGGACAACTTCATTCTCGGTCCCACCCTCCACAAACATCAGAATGCCACCTGGACTCTGGTTCTCTAGGACAAAGGCTGTTTCCTCTCCAAACAGTCGGGTGGCAGCCAGGCTCTACCCAATCCCTGGGGAATGTGCTCCAACCTATCTGGGGCCTGGAGTGGCAGCAGTCTTCCTGAGCACTGAGGCAGAAGGCTGACACTCTGCCTCCAGTCAAACTCACCATTTCCATGGTCATGGGCTGCTTCACTCTCCCAGCCTGAGACCTCTTGACTCTAGACCTCAATCTCCATGTCTCTGTCTTTGAAGAAATGTCTCCTTCACTTTGTTCCTTCATCCCCTCCAGTCCAGACTGGCCAGAGCTCTAGCTATACAGTTCTCTCAAAAATCTTGTTGGCTTGGCATGAAGCATGCAGGAGTCAAAACCATCAGACAATAGGACTTTCCACAAATCCTTTCTGGATAACTTCATCTCCAATCCTGGCTTGTACAGCAAGGGCAGTCAGGTTCCATGTTTGGTTAAATCCTCACATGGGAATGTAGCCTCTGGGGTCTCACTTTTTCAAAGCCCAGAATTTTCCAAACTATCAGTTTCTGTTTTCTTTGTACCCAAAAGTTCATTTCTCAGCTTATCTCAGTCCGGTCACATTTTACTATAAGCTGCAAGGAGAAGCCAGGCAGCACTTCTGATATTTAATTTCAAAATCTCAGCTAAGTATCCCAGCTCATTGCTTTCAAATGCTGCCTTCCATGCAACACTAGGACTCAATTTTGCCAAATTCTCTGCCACTTTAAAATAAGGATTGTCTTTCTTCCAGTTGGCAATGGAACATTCATCGTTTCTGTTCAAGAACTCATCAGAAGTGTCTTTAGAGATCATATTTCTAAAAACAGTCTCTTCAAATCAGTCTAGACCTTTTCTAGCAAGCTCCTCAAAATTCTTCCAGAATCTTTCCATTTAAAAAGCTGTTCCAACATATTTGGTATTTGCAAACTCAGCAGCACCCCACTCCTGGTACCAAAATCTGTTCTGGTTTGCTAATGCTGCCTTTTTGCAAAACAGAAAAAATAGATTGGCTTTTATAAATGGGATTTATTTGGTTACACAGTTACAGTCTTATGGTCATAAAGTGTCCATGGTAAGGCATCAACAAAGGGTACCTTCACTGGAGAAAGGCCATCGGCATCCAAGAAACCTCTGTTAGCTGGGAAGGCATGTGTCTGATGTCTGCTTGCTCCCAGGTTGCGTTTCAAAATGGCATTCTCCAAAATGTCTGTGCCAGCTTCAAACAACCTTCTTCAAAATGTCTGTCTCAGCTGTAGCTGCAAGCTCCTTCTGTCTGAGCTTTTATATAGGGCTCTAGTAAACTAATCAAGGCCCACACTGAATGGGTAGGGCCATGCCTCCACAGAAATTATCTAATCAGAGTTATCACCTAGAGTTAGGTGGGTCACATCTCCATTGAAACAACCTAATCCAAAGGTTTCACCTTAATCAGCACTAATATGTGTGTCTACACAAGATTACATCAAAGAACATGGAGTTTTGTGGGATATAACACATCCAAACTGGCACATCTATCTTGTCTTTTGCTACCCATTCCTATCATTTAATCACTTTCTCAATCTTCAGGGGTGTCTAGGCAGTGACCACCCTAACTTGTTCATATTGAAAAGGGGTGTCAACATTATGGGGTGGGGGGCTACATCTGGCTGTTGTTCTTAAAAAGTCTTTGCCTCTAGGTTTTAGGACTTGTCTGGCTCAGGAATACTCTGGTGGATTCAAATTTCTGAGAGATATACTTAGTGAGTGAATCTTTTATAAATCTCAGGTGGGGACCTAGGTATTTTGGGTCTACTGTTGGTTAAGGCTTAGCATATTGTGGCTACTTGGGATATCTAGCTGGAGCTTGCAATACAGTAACCTCCAGGATAGCCTTTCAACTGTATTTGAAATCTCTTAGCCACTGTAACTTTATTTTGTTACCTTTCTTTTCCTCCTTTTGGTCAGGAAGGCATTTTCAATCCCTCAATGCCAGGATCAGGCTCATTCCTGGGAGTTGTGCCCCATGTTGCCAGAGAGATTCACTCCCCTGGGAGTCATGTCTCACATAAGGAGGAGGTTAATGAATTTATTTGCTGAGTTGAGCTTAGAAAGAGAAAGGCCACATCTGAGCAACAAAAGAGTTTCTCTGGAGGTGCCTCTTGGGCATAATTATAGGAAGACTTATCCTCCCACTTACAGCTCTAAGTTTTGCAAAAGCAAGCTTCAAGATCAAGGGCTTGACTTATTAGGTAGTAGGTTCCTAATTTCACATCACATATATTCTGTTCAGGATAAACAATCAGCATCTCACATTATCTTCACTTAGTTGTACAATCATCATCACTCTCAATTTCAAACAATTATCATAACATAATCATAGCAAATATCATAACATAACCAGAGCTCTTATCAGCCACTAATTATTCATCCCTGGTACTACTGTAGTACAGATTATATAGTCTATAATCTGTAATGGGTAGTTTTTTCCATGTACCACTACGTTAACTCTTTATGCCAGTGTCATACCTTGGAAGTTTATCATGCAAACACTTATTTGTATTTGTACCGCTACTCTGTGGGTTACATGCCTTTAAACAACCACTTTTGATCATGTTCACCTTCAATGAGGCACTTTTTCTTCCTGGAATGAATATTTATAATTCCATTAATGAGCCATCCTCACCCCTGTCCATTCCCATACCTTTAAGTTCACCCTCCTTACCATGTCTGCACATATTAGGTTTCATTCCCCCTTCACTTACTTCTATCTGTCTCTAGGTCCCCTATATTCTACATTATAAGACACTGATTTTACATTGTTCAGGGAGTTCAAATTAATGTAACATACAATATATCTCATTTTATGTCTGGCTTACTTCACTCAGCATTATGTCTTCATGGTTCATTCATGTTGTCATGTGTTTCAGGACTTGCTCCTTCTTACTGCTGAATCGCATTCCATCATAAGTATATACATTTTGTTTATCCACTCATCTGTTGACATACGGAAAGTTTTTATCTCTTGGCCATCATGCACAATGTTGCTATGAACATCAGTGTGCAAATGTCTGTTCATGTCACTGCTTTCATATTTTCTGGGTCTATACTGAGAAGTGAAATTGCCAGATCCTAGGGTAACTCAATAACTAGTTTTCTGAGGAACTGCCAAACTGTCTTCCACAGCGGCTGTACCATTATACATTCCCAACAACAGTGAATAAGTGTTCCAATTTCTCCACATCCTCTCCAGCATACTAAATACATCCCTCACTCTTTTTTATTTCAAAAAAAAGTTTTTTGAATTTTTGTGTTTCAAAATTGCTTTCAGTAGATTGAAGCTTAAATCAGATAAATAACTAAGGATGGTGATTTCTGGCACCTTGGTCATTGACAAGGATGATGCTTTGACTATTTGAAAAACTTCATCTCCCATATTTAACTGCATGTCAGAAATAAGCCCTAGAAACAAGTGAATAAATAAAATGAATAAATAAATACTTATTTATAACAAGTGAATAAATAAATACTGATCAATATAAGTTTGATATTTCAAAAGGTGACAAGCTAAAGCAAAGATTTAATTTAATTGTTTAAACATTATTTTAAATGATTGGCTAAAACAACAATCACAAATATCTACATATACTCTATAAACTTTTTCTCCCTGGAATGAATATGAAATATTGCTAAGTCCATAGAGACTGTTGATCTCAGTGTTGTTTTCTTCTTTTAATTTTTTAAAGGAAAAAATAATGTTTAGCCTGGTAATAAATGAAGGACACAAAAACAGTTTAACCAGAATAGTGAGTATCTCTTCATTGAAATTTAGATAGCATAGTCCTTCCCTCATTTATTTATACACTATTGTGCTTACATATCCCCAGATTTATAGAGAGCCTTTTCTTTTAAAATTTGCTAGGATTCTGAAGTTTTTAATTGCTATCATTCATATGGCTTTCTGTTAAAATATATATTAGTGACCTTTAACTCACTTTATCATCATTGTATACATATTATATGAATGGCAAACACCCCTTATTAATTTTCAGGCCAACTACCTTCCTGCCTATTACATAGTCCAAGTGGATATATTTACAGTAAACTACTAGATGTTTGAGTATAGCAACCTCAATGATTTCTGAAAGAACATTGTAATACCCCCGGATCTCAAAAAGGATATTAACAGAATGTCAAAACTAGGAATAGTCATCACCTTTCTTCCAAGCAAATATTTTGGAAAGAAGCCCCAGGAAAAAGAGTACTTGGATGTCAATTTAGAACAGGTGGAGGAGACAACAGGAATGTTCTATCAGGCAAGGAACCAGCATACTTGCAACAATGGACAGGGCTGTCATCCAGTGCATTTAGTGCCTGGCAATTAATTCCTCAAAGAAATAAAATTACAACACTGACTTATAATACATTTTTATTTGAAAAGAAGCAGTTCAGGCATATGCAGATAATAGGATTTAAATATCAGGAAATTACAAAGTAAAACTCTTATGGGACTTTTATATTAAAGTTGAGGCTCTTTGAAACCAAGCTGCTATTTGAATAACTTCTTTTTATTCATTTTTCCCACTCCTTCAAGCAGTTGAAAAAAATTTAGGAAGCATGATGGCAGTGCCAGTCTTCAGAATGACCAGATTCTAGCCATGCTTAAAATAAGCAACTTTCCCAATCTAATTATATAAATGGTAATTACCTATAAAAATAGCAATTAATTCTAGGAAGCACTTGTAAAATCAAGGATGGAACTGCACTTATGAAGTCTGAAACCTTGTACTAGACAGGGATCAAATTCAATTAAATCAGTGGGAATGGAATGCCTAAAGAAAGCTTCGCAATGAAGCCTAAGGTTGTGAACTTTCTAAACATGGTAAAATAATTTCCTCCACTCTCCTTGAGTTTTTCAGCTGCAGTGGTGAAGGATGTAGATTGAGTATTGACTTGAGCTTTATGGAAGCTTATATGATCACTCTCTGTGTTTAAGGTCTTTATTCAAATTATGCAAAATCGAATTTAATTGTAAGAACAAATGTCTTCAAAGCACTAACGGTCATATTCCCTTTAACTTGCTCCTGTCATTCTAGAGCCAAGGATTTTTAGTCCTGATTATGTGACCAATTGAATTAGTTGTTCCTTACATAAAGGGAGAGTAGGGAAATTATATACATCAGAACAATCACAAAAATTCTTGTATTCCAGTGGTTATCAGTGGGGGGGCAATTTTGCCCCCCTTTCCTTGATAAGTGCCAAGGAGACATTTTTACCACAACTGAAGGGGAGGGGCTCAACTGGCATCTAGTGAGTAGAAACTTAAGTTGATTCTTAATATCCATGCACAAGAAAGTCTCCCTTAACAAGAATTATCCCATCCACAATGTCAATAGTACCATATTGAATGCTACCCGATTCATATGAACAGAAACTAGAAAAGTCAAATAAGCACTTTTCCAGAATAAAAAGATCAGTAATACAGAGCTGAAATAAACAATAGTGAGAAATATCTTAGAATCCATATTGTAATTGGTTAGATACAAATTTGAGTACTGTATAAAACAGATTGAATTAGCCTCTCTCTCTGAAAATACATTTTCTATAATTCCAGTTAAATACCTCTAAAATCCCAACTTCTCTCTATCTATATAATATCCTGAGATTCCCAGTTAGGGAGTTTTTATAGCAATCACTATTTTCTATTGAAAGTCCTTGGCAGAAATATAGAGACGAATTTATGAATCTGAGTAGACCACCAAGTATTTGGAAAATCAATTCCTAAATTAAAGAAAATTTCTACTCATTATTTAATTATAGTGTCTGATATACCAATGATTTTATTAAGGAAAATCTCATATCTAGAAAGAATTAACTAGGAGAAAGTTACTTAATGAATTTAGTAGAAATACATATGTGAATTAATAAGTAATAATTTACTCTAATAATTAAAAATTTTAGCAAGAATATATACTTGTCTGAAAATCTTGTATTGATTTGTCATATTTAGTTTTAAAAATCTGTGGTACAAAATTTATGATGAAATTTGAAAACAACCTAAAATTATTTTGATAATATGCCGTACATAATGATTTTAATGGCTTACACAAGATAATCCACTAAATAGACCCTCTTGTATAGTATATTTTTATCTGTATGAGCTAGATGTTGAAGTGAAAACTGAACTACTCAGCAAACTCTACTGAGAAGTATATCACAGAATTTACCAGTGTTCTGTCTGCTTGTACATATTTATCTTTTCTTATTATTTTAAAGAAACCTTAGAAAGGAAAAATAGATGTACATGTATCCCTATTGTTCTGGAATTATTCCATTATGGATTTCAAGTGGAATCACATGCTAGTCAGTAAGAAAAAAGCATTTGCTTTATATGTTTATTCTCTCCAACCATTCTTATTTAATCAAATTGGTCTGAGACAATAACAGAAAGATCTTTATCCATGGCTCCATTAAATAAATTTTAGCACAAATTACAGGTAGCATTGGAAGTGCTAACGTATCTTCTGTCAATTTATTCCACCCCTTGGTACATGGTATGATAGTTTGGAGGTTTTATGGACTCCAGAAAAGATCATGTTCTTAAAGCTAATCCATTCCTGAGGGTGTAGACCTATTGTGAGTGAGATCTTTTGATTAGGTTATTTCAGTTGAAGCATGCCCTAGGTGAGTCTTAATGTCCTTACTGGACCCCTTTATAAGAGCTTGAAATAGAAAGTACAGAAGCTATGAGAGACACACAGAATCTGGGAGAGAAGGACAGTAACAGAAGTTCAGAAGAAAGCCACAGACAGAGCTGTCAGAGGTGAAAGCAATGAAACCTAGGAGAGAAGGACCAGCAAACACCATGTACCTTGTCATGTCATAGAGGAGTCCAGGACATTTTCACAGTCTCAGAATGGAACGCTTGTAAAAAATAAATCCCCATTGTTAAAAGCCAACCAATTTTGTGTAGATTTCATTTCAGCAACTTTAGCAAGGTAAAACACTCAGATTCTTTTTTTATTATTCTAGAAGCAATGAAAAGGATGTTTTCTGACATAATGATCTTCCTGGCATGTCTGTGCTTTGGATTTCCTTTATTATTATTCATTGTCATGTTTTACCAATACTCAACATACAGCACCTTCAATACACTTATGCTTGTTTTAAAAGTGGACCCTTGGACTTCCTTGTTACCAGAGCACTGATGTAGTGATGATTCCAGGTCTAGTAGAAAGCAATGGATGTATTTACAGGAAAATCAAATGCTCTGACTGTGCTTAGTCAATATGAAATGACAGGAGAGGGTTCTGGAGATGGAGGAGGAAAAGATAAGAATAACCCATCAAGCTGTTGATGCCACATTAGTTTTTTAACCAGAGAATTATTATATAAGGAGAATTTCTGTCTAAATTAAACCTACACTTAAGTAGCATAATTGCAAGTTATTAAACTCAGATAATTGCACACGCATGAATGTAATTGGTTTGCTGCAGTGGTTGTTGTACAAATTAAACAATAAAGGAAAGAAGAGAGGGAGTTGTGTAAGTTTCCATAATGCCTTACCTTTTATGGCAGGGAGTCAGTATATACTACGTAAAATGCATAAATACATTAGGTTGTTGTATAAATGTGTTAAACTCATAATGGTAAATAAATAAGAACAAAATTCAATATTTTGTTTAGCAGCACAGGAATTCTGGACTTCACTTTACACAGTTTTCAGGAATTTGTTAGTGTTGTTTCTCCAAACACATTTTCCAGTCATAATAATTATGAGAAATTAGTATAATTAAAGTCAAAAGAGATTTGGTTTTTAGATGTAGTAGCTAATATGAAAAACTATGTACATGGTTTTAGTAGATTTTATTATTGTTTTGCAAATATTCACTCTTCCCTTCCTCTCAGCCATTTCCATGAAACTAGTACATACCTCTCCTTCCTTGATGTGGGTGTCCACATGGTTAGCTCTGGCATTAAATGTGTCAGTATGTTATTTGTGTGAAGACTTTAAGAGATCTGACAAATTCTTTGCGTGCCTGATACTTCTGCCACCTACCACAAGAGGGGCATGCCTCAGGTATCTGGAAATACCAGAAAAATGAGACAAGTAGAGCAAATCTGAATCCAATCTGCCATCTGAAGTAGAGCTGTTTTAAGTCAATTAAATGCTGAGTTTTTTTAACATTTTATTTTGAAATAGTTTCAAACTTACAGAAAATTTGCAGAAATAATACAGAAACAATACATAGAACTCTAGTGTAACCCCCCCCACACAGATACCCAGATTTACTACTTATTAGCGTTTTGCCGTATTTGTTACATCATTTCTATCTCTCTATCTACCCATCCATCTCTTTTCTTAACATTTGAGAATAGGTTGCATATATTATGCTCTTTTAACACTTAATACTTCCATCTATATTTCCTGAGAAGTAGGATGCTCACTTAGGCAACAGCTGTCAAGATAAGTACAGCTATCAGGTTCAATAAATTTAACACAGATATAAAATGTACATTCCATATTCTAATTTTATTTTTAATGTTCCCAATACTGTCTGTTTGGACATGTTTTCCTCTATTATTAGATATAGTCCAGGATGTGGACAAGCATCGAATTGTTATTGTCTCTATAGTGTCTCTTATTTTTGAATTGTGGTAACATATATACAACATGAAATTTCCCATCTCAGCCACTCCCAGCATACATTCCAATGTATTAATCATAGTCACAATGTTGTGTTACCATCACCACCAACCATTACCAAAACTTTTCCTTAATCCCAAACAGGATCCCTGTACCCTTTATGCATTGACATCCCATTCACCCTTCCCCCAACCCTGGTAGCCTTTACTCTACTTACTATATCTATGAATTTCCATATTGTAGTTCTTTCCTATAAGTGGAGTCATACAATATCTGTACTTTTTGTTTGGCTTACTCACTCAAAATGCTCTTATCAAGGTTCATCCATGTTGTAGCATGTATCAGAGCTTCATTTGTTTTAGTGGCTGATTACTATTTCATTGTATGTATTTGCCACATTTTGTTTATCTGATCATCTATTGATGGACACTTGGGTTGTTTCTGTCTCTTCACTATAGTAAATAATGCTGCTATGAGCATTGGTGTACAAATATTTGCTTGAATACCTTTTTTTCAATACTTTTGGATATATATTTAGAAGTGGAATTGCAGGGTCAGTCTATGTTAAACTTTCTTAGGAACTACCTAAATGTTAACCACAGCAACTGCACCATTTCACATTTCCACCAACAATGTACAGGATATTTTTCCATATCCTTGACAGCACTTGATATTTTCCATTTTCTTCTTGAATAATAACCATCCTATTGTGTTTGAAGTCATATCTGATTATAGTTTTGATTTACATTTCTCTAATGGATACTGATGTTGAGCATCTTTTCATGTGCTTAATGGCCACTTTTATATCTCCTTTGCACAAATGTTTATTTAAATCCTTTGCTCATTTTAATTGGGTTGCTTGTTGTTTTGTTGTTGAGTTGTATGAGTTCTTTTTATATTCTGAATATTAAACCCTTATCACTATATGATTTCCCAATATTTTATCCCATTCTGTAGATTGTCTTTTTACTTTCTTGAAAATGTCTTTGAAACACAACTGTGTTTAATGTTGATAAAGTCTCATTTATCTATTTTTTCTTTCATTTCTCAAGCTTTTGGGGTAAAATCTAGAAATATGTTTTTTTACTCCAAAGTCCTGAAAAAAATCCCTATGTTTCCTTTTTAAGAGTTCTATGGTTTTAGTCCTTATACTTAGGTTGATGATCCATTTTGGTTTAATTTTCACATATGGGATGAGATAGGTGTCCAGTTCCATCCTTTTTGCCAGTAGATACCCAGTTTTCCCAGCACCATTTGTTGAAAAGACTGGTCTTTCTTTATTGAGTAGACTTAGCATCTGTGCCAGTTTGGATATATGTCCCCCAGAAAAGCCAGATTCTTTAATTCAATCCTGTGGGATCAAGAGGATTAGTCTGGTGATTAGGGTGGAATCTCTGACTGAATTATTTCCACAGAGGTATGGACCCCACCCATTCAGTGTGGGTCTTGATTAGTTCACTGGACTACTTAAGAGAGCTCCAGAGCTGACACTGAAAACTGATGCTTGGCGATGCTGATAGAAAGGTGTTTGGAGATACTAGGCTAAGAGATGAAGCCCAGAGTTTGCCCCAGAGAAGCTAAGAGAGGACCCCCAGATGCTTAGAGAGAAAGACCCTTGGAGAGAGAAGCAATGACACACAAGAGCTGAGAGAGAGGAGCTAAGATATTTTGGAGAAAACTATCCTGAAACACAATCTGGGAGCAAAGAACCAGGAGACAACAGCCACATGCCCTCCCAGCTGGCAGAGTTGTTCCAGACATTATCAGCCATTCTTCAGTGAAGGTTCCTCTTGTTGATAACTTAGTTTGGACACTTTTATGGCCTTAGGACTGTAAATTTTTAAACAAATAAACCCCCTTTATAAAAGCCAATCTATTTCTGATATTTTGCATAGTGTCAGCATTAGCAAACTGGAACAGCAACCTTGTCAAAAATCAATTGACCATGGATATGTGGGTTCATTTCTGAATTCTCAATTTTATTCCATTGTGCTTGTATCATACTATTTTGATTAATATAACTTTGTACTAAATTTTGAAATCAGAAAGTGTGGGCTCTCCAACTTTATTCTTCCTTTTCAAGATGGTTTTCACTACTTGGGAACCCTTACTCTTCCATATGAATTTTATGATTACCTGTTCCATTTCTTTAAAGAAAGCTGCTGGAACTTTGATTGGTATTGTGTTGAATCTGTAAATTTCTTTGTATGATACTGACATTTAACAATATTAACCCCTCAAATGCATGAACATAGGATATCTTTCCACTTATTTATGTCTTCTTAAATTTATTTTGGTGATGATTTGTTTTTTTCCATGTATAAGTCCTTTACATGCTTGGTTAAATTTATTCCTATATATTTTATTCTTTAGTTGCTGTTGTAAATGGAATTGTGAAATATTGGACTTTGTTTGGCAGCCTGATTGCAGCAAAATCTGGATAATACAATCATCCTATCATTTTTGTCACAGTAGTTGATTAAACCTTCTACCCCAAACCAGTAATGTAAGATTTTTCTTTACTAACCAAATCATTAATAGTAATTCCAGATGGGAACTAATTTAGATTATCTTGAAGTGCAACTTTCTCTGCTTCACTGAATCAACTGCATTTAGAAAGTCATAGAGGTTTTAGAGTGACCAATACCAGTGTTCAAATCCTGACTCTTCCATTTACTATTCTGGTTAACTTTGAACAAGTTACCTAACTTTCATGATTTTCAACTTATTCATTTGCATGAAGTAAATAATAACACCAAAATTATGGGTTTGTAGGAGTAACATACAAATAACATTAAAAGTACTTAGCATATTCTGTGGTACATTATAAGATTAATAATGCTCAGATATAACTATTAAGCTGTTCTGAGTTTCACTGTTTTTCAAAACAGAAAGAAGCAGTTTGGATCATATTTTGATTCTAGGTTCTGATATTAACTTTGGTTCTATGAAGTCAACAAGACAGTGTTGATTTTGGAAGCAGATGTTTAAACATCTGGTAAATATAGATTAAAGGAAGATAAGAAATGTCAGTGAAAGAAATACTGGTATGAAGTGAACAGTTTTTAAACCTGTGGAATTATTTTAGCTATAAGGAGTAGATAACTCTAATCAAACCAGCTTTATTATAAGGAAATATATTACCTCAAATATATATTAAAGATGGTAAAGATGTCAAGCTTATTGATTGCTTGATTTGGTTCTTTCCATCTGTGTCATCTTCCATCCTCTGAATTGGCTTAATATTTGTTCACAAATGGCTAAAACTCATCCAGATATCACCATCCGAGGCAAAGAAATGGTGGGAGACCATCTCTTCCTGTGGTTTTCTCTTGAAAACAAGAAAATATTTCCAGAAGACTTCCCTTCATATTTTACTTTACACAGCAAGATGAATGAGCTTACTTTTAAACTATTAATCTCTCATTTGGAGCTGGTGAGGATCAGCAGGCTCTGATGTACAAGGTTCTGTATGAAGAGATGGCTAACTAAGCCAAACTAAAGTTGTTAGAAATGAGGAAGAGAAGAAGCAAACAATTCTGTCTCCTACAAGGTAAGAATGTACATTATCTGATGAACTGTTGCTAACATTTATAGGCTATTACTTATAAAATACAGTTTTAAAATATGTGAAATAATCTTAAGTAACAAAAAGAAACTTGAAAAATACATACATTTTAGTCTTGTTGACCATTAAATGCATAATTGATTTGAAGTCACCAAATATCCACCACAAGCTGTTCCAAGAAAGAAAAAAAAAAAGCTTTTATGAAACATTCAGCTAAGAATAGAAGTATGCATTCTTCCTCTACATGGGCAATGCACATTCTAATACTTTTTAAACAACTGTTAAAATGCAGTTGGGAAAATACAGCCCAAAACAATGCTCCTCTGCTAGTCATTTGCACAGCATTTTGCATGTAAAAATAGCTGGCATTGAGGTAAACTACAGATAAAGAATTTCTGGGTCTTTGAAAGAAAAGACATCATTTTTACGTTCCATTGTAGTATAACTCTTACAAAGACACTTACAATTGCATGTCAAATATTTTTCTTCTATTTAAACTTAGCAAACGGAAGAAATATTTTTTCAACTTCAAAAATGACACTTAACTCTTGAATTCACAGATTTCTGCTATCAACAGTAGTTAATAATTATGATTGTAAACAGAGAAATCATTGTTCCTCAATCACTTATCAGAATACATTGCATAGAACCATTTGAATTATGTATCCCACATCTACAAATATATGAGATCTTATTAAAACTCAGTTAAAAGAATCCAAGATATATATAACTAAAATATAATAATAATACTTAGTCAAATAATGATTGAGGCCACAGTACTATATTCTTTGTGTCTTCAACTGAGGCACTAATGTCTGCCATTTTACCTGAGATATGCTATTACTTCTAATTTTACATATTGATCAGAGAGTGTTTTCAGGAGTTTCCACTTGGGCTTTTTAACCTTTATGGTAGAAAAAGTTCTGAAAGCTATTATGTCTATTTAGCCTCATTAAGTGCTCAAGGACAGGCAAATAAATATAGAGTTGGTCCTTGGATCTTTTTGAACCACTTTGAGACAGACTCAGGCCAGGCCTTTTTCTCCTGGACTTCATATGTTCCATTTTAGCTGTATGGGAAAGACATGATAGAGTTCTGAGTCCCCTGGCTTCATTGTCAGTTCACATATTATATCAAACAGTGCTCAGAAGACCTGGGTATTCACCTTTCCCTAGTGGACAGTTACTCTTGTAAATGACTGAAGGTCTTATCAGAAAAATGAATTGAGAGAGATGCTACTCTGTTACATTTGTTTTGACATTGTGGGGTCCTTTGTAGGAGTCCCAAACTACCCTTCATTCAAAAGGGTAAGTCTGAGAACTGACTCAGGTCTGAAAATTGTGGCCATTTTCACAGGCCTGTGGAGGTCAGAAACCCCTGGTCACCATTCTGGTTTTGCTTATTATTGTGGAAATTACATCTGTCTTGCCTCTGGAGATTAAGAGATGCCAACTCTTGCTTATGGTGGTCAGGTACAATTGACCTTCTCAATAATGCCAGTGACCACCTTACTAGTACTTTTATTTTGGTTAAGTGAAGGAAGAGTCCTCTGAAACATCTTAGGGAACATAGTTAACTGGTGGAGTCATTACTCTTATGAAGTAAATCAATTCCAGCATTCCCACCTCTCTGTGTCTCTCTGTGTCTCATTCCTCATTTTGTCAAGGCAAGTCTTCAAAATCTAATTTGCTATAGGTCATAATTTTTTCTAAACTTCACATAAAATTTCTAGTAGTGCATTAAGACTGGCTCCAGGTATTCTTGCCAGGATATCATTCCTGAGTTAAATACAATAACATATTAGTAAAATATTTTTCAGTTTATCCTCTCTTATCTAGCCATATATTCTGACACATCACACATCCCCAAATCTAGTTCAGCAACATCAATTGTATTCTAAGACATTTTCCCATAGTTTATGCCAATACTTCTTAGCTAGGTCTTTCCATTGTTTTCATGAATGATAGCTTTTCTTCCAGAGCAGGGAGAGTACTCTTACAATTGGCTTTTGCTCTTTTGAGTGCTTATTTTCCTAGAAGCCAGATGGGGAGGTGTGGATAATCTTGAGGAGGTTATATTACATACTGCAAGACTTCCTCACATGAGCCTCTGCATGGTCCCCAGGTTAGCGGAGGCTACTCTCTTGTAGCAAGGGGTGATGCTACTTCCAAACGCCCAGTGGACTCGGGAGAATCTGAGAGCTTAAATTCCTCAAATGTATCTACACAGATGTCCCCATCATGGGCCACAGGATTCCACTTCTTCCTTGATGGTACCCTAAATTTAGTGTTCTAGACATGCTGCAACTGTGAATTAAGCCTTTTCTTGATACTCTCAAAATCAGATCTACAGCTTGGTTTTCTTCCCTATCTGAGCTCTGGCTTTAGATATAAAAGTCATTTTAAATGCTGTAACTGGCTTTCTTTCCATGTCTTTGAGCTGGTGGTTGGCTAACTGAAGCCTGTGAATCCTACTCTCAGCACAGTCATGGTACTTAGTACAATATGACCAACTTCTCAAGCCTTACATTATCATTGCCACCATGTATCTCAAATCTAGAGACATTAGGTAAGCCAGTGCTTCCTTTCCTGTGTATATATAACCTCAACTCTCCACAGATGATGGAGCTAGTAATTGTGATGCTACAACATGCCAGAGCTGACCCAGTGTCAATCCCCCTACTTACCAGCAGCATAGCAGTTCTTGCCATCTGACCAGCAAAGGTTCCAACTCCAGAATTCCATCAAGAGTCTTTGTTTCCAAGGACCCACACAGATACCAAATCTCTTAGTATGGGTGGCCACAGATTAGGACACAGAGACAATGATTCAAGTGTAATCTTTGCCAGGAAGAGGGGATTAGTATAGGAAGGGAAGGTAGTCAATAAAGGGTGCATTAGTAAGCCAGTTACTGCAGTGGGCGACTGAAGAGTAATCCTTTAGGGAAGTCTGGAAAAGTATTAAAATGCACAGCATGCCCCTCTCCCCTTAAGGACCAAGGGAACTGGGCTATTAACATATTAATTTTCATCACTCATGGTTTGAAGGCTGCTCTGAGGGATTGTTAATTCCCTGTCACTTCTGGTCTGCCTCATGTGCAGGCAAAGAAAACCCCCTAGAAAAAGTCCTTATGAATAAATATACAAATATTGACAGAAGTTGTCTAGAGCACACTGAAATTATAAGGTCAAGGGGGTACATATGGGGTGCTGACAGTCTTTCATTACGATATTTGACATCACCAGATTTGACTGAGAGAATCAATCACAAATGTAGAAGTTTTTCCCATCCTTATTTTTCAATTTTCCCTTCAACTTTTGTCTGGTTATTTCCTAAAATATTTTCCTTGAAATTTTTGAATAGTCTAGAATATTTGCTGAATAGTAAGCAAAAACTAGACATGTTTCTGTTGTTTAATAAGTCAAACTGATGAGAGAAAATGTATCTTATTTTAATTTTGTAGTAATGAAGATAAAAGTATTGAGGTTGGATATTTGTTCATGTGTCTTTCAGCCATTTCATCTGCTGTAAATTGCCTTTTGATGTTTTTTTTTTTTTATTTTAGAGTTTCCTTTCCTATTTTTAATATCATTTCATAATAATGTCACTAATTATGCTATTAGTATATTAGGTTACTAATTATCTGTTATGTGTGTCCTTTATTTTCACATTTTTTATTGTTATAGTATTTGTTTTTTTGTTTGTTTTTTTAATGTAGTCAGATCAAGGCAATCAATTTTCATTTATGCTTATTGTATTTAATGTTGTGTTACACAAAATCAGTGGATTAACACACCAAAAAGTATATTTCTCAATCAGGCAATGGTAGTCAAAAAGAAGGCATGTTCCATGCAAGTCACCTCACCACTTAGTGATATATATTGTTAGCATTTTGGTGTATATTTGTCAGATTTTCCTTTGGAATGTCATCCTTTCATTTTGTTTGTTTTGTTTGTCTTTTTGTGCTTAGAAAATTCTGTTTCCTCCTGGATATCTATATTTCTTTCTAGTTTTTTTCTACATTTCTTTCTATACTGTCAGTCTCTTTCAAATCTTACTGTACTTGCATTTTTTTCCAAATAGGGAAACTTATTTCTTTAAAATCATATAACCCTAGCTGCAGTTTTTAAAAACTAGCTCAAGTTTCTAAGAGACATAGCAACAGCTAACTTCAGGTTCATTTCACATCTAAATGTCTTGGAAGAGATAGTAATATTGACTGCTCATGTTTATTCTGAATAGACCTTGGAGTTGTTTCTTTTTTTCCCCTAGCATCAGGTTATTAATTAGTTTCTTTTTGTTATCTAACCTTCTTATTTTGAACAGTATTCTGCTAATTACAGCAAGGCCTTTATCTGAGTCATGTTAATGTACATTTTCTAAGACATTCTTTATCCCTTGCTTTTTCTTTTCTTTCTTCTAAATCAAAAGAGTCCAAAGAAAAACAATGCAAGTTAAACTCTTCTTGGCATAATCCCATGCTCTTTTCCTTCCAAAGCTTACTAATAGCCATCTGTTTTAAATAGTCTTGTTACCTTTTCTTCTAGCTTTCTTGTCTCTCTCTTTTGCCTACTTCCCTGGACATGAATGACTTTACTTTTTATATAGACTTTAATATCTAATACATTCACAACTTAAACATCTTTATTTGAAATTATAAAAACTTAGTCCCAGAATAAAATATCCTAGAATTGTATTTTACAAGGTTTCCCAAATAATTTTCAGATTAATTTCAGGCCATACACATTTTGGTAAGATTTGCATTTAGACATTAAATGGTCTTTATTATGTAAAATTTTACAAAATAGTTAATTTGTTACCTGATATAAAACAAGAAACTTTTCTTTTTTATCCATTTAAAATATCTTGGTGATTATTTTAGTTTCTTGAGCTACCAAAAACAGATACCTTGAAATGGATTGGCTTAACAAGGGGAATTTATTAGCTTACTGTTCTGAGACTGAGAAAAATGTTCAAATCAAGGCACCATCAGGGCAAAGCTTTCTTGCCAAAGACTGGCTGCCAGCAATCCTTGATTCCTCTGCCACATGGAGAGACACAAACGGGTATCTGCTGGTCTCTCCCTTCTCTTACAGGTTTTTTTGCTTTCAGCTTCTTGCTTCCTTGGCTTTCTCTTTGTCTGAATTTCATTCTCTTATAAAGGACTCAAGTAAGAGGGTTAAGATCCATGCTGGGCCACACCTTAACTGAAGTAACCTCATCAAAAGGTCCTACTTACACCCACAAGAATGGATTAGTTTTAAGAACAAGATTTTCTGGTGGTACCCACAGTTCCGAAAACCACATTGATGAAAACTTGTTTAATTTTATCTTTTCAAGTATAATCCATACAGTATTGTAGTTATAATGTTGGATATCCCTTTACCCAACTTTCCTTCTTTGACATAATTAAAAGTAAGCTGCCAAATGCAATTAGTTAACAATTATTAAAACCCTAAATTAGGAATCCTTGTTCTAATTCAATATTGCTGGTTGGTGTAGTATTTCTTTAGTGACCAACAGCTACAAATTGCATTGCTCTGTAAAACTTATTACTTTGAAATATTTCTCAAGACCTTTTATGTTAATCCCATTATAATGGGCTATAATCAAGCAATTGCAGTGGTAGTAATTTTCACTGCTTTTACAGAAATTGTAGATAGATTGGATTGAATCCAAATCCTACTTCAAATAAAATAGCCATCAACTGTTATGTTCTTGATAACAATAAATGTTAAATTATCTGCCGTACAATGATAAAACAAAAAAATTAAACAACCTTTCTTTAGAAATTATGGATTTTTGAAACTTCAAATTTTTGTTGTAGGATATTTTTATCCAGAAATTTAATTTTAAGATTGGAAGGATAAATTCCAAATTGTTATATATAGTTTTTATGCAGATCTAATCTTCACAGGACTGTACACAGTCTGTTCAATAAAGCCTCCAAAATAAGTTTATCTTTTGTAAAGTGTGAATTGATTATATAGATTAAAATGAGAATTAGATTATTTTCATAGTACTGCTTTTAAGTATCAATTTTCACCCATATAGGCCATATTAAATTGAAGAATTAATTCTGCAAAATATGTGGTTGATTAAATATCATATTTTAAGAGGCATAAATGTAGTGCTAATTTTTATTGTATGCATTCAGTTATTTGATTATTTAACAGCTACGTACAGAAAACTTACCATGTGCCAAGTATTGTGTTACAGTGGCACAGAGGTCATATATGTTCTAAGTCTTATAGGAGGTTATAATTCAGATTGACTCACAAGCAAAAATTATCCAGTAGTAATAATATTAATAATAGATAATATTTATTGAGTTCATTCTGTCAGACATTGTGTTGTGCTAAGGTTTTCATATATTTGATCCAATTTAATTTTCATGATACTATGATAATGGTAAAACTTTTACCCCAGTTTATAGATAACAGAACTAATATTTAATGAGATAAAGTTATTTGCCCAATATCACATAGCTACTACATGAAAGAGCTAAGAGTCAAAAAGTTTCTGACCAAATCTATAGCCAGAGCTTTTAACTGTGTGACATTTGGAAACACTTGGATCCATTATGAAGACTATAAAAATTCAATACTTTAAAATGTCCTATTGTTTTAGTTTCCTTGACTGCTCAAATAAAGCATGCAATGTATCAGCCTAAACAAGAGGAATTTATTTGCTTATGGTTTTGAGGCTAAAAGAAAGTCCAAATCAAGACATCATCAAGGCAAGGCTTTATCCCCAAAGACTGTGGCTTTCTGGGGCTGTATGCTGATGATCCTTTGTCCTTAGCATGTCACATGGCAAGGCACGTTGTGGTGTCTCCTTGTCTCTCCCTTCTCTCCCAGGTTCTGTTGATGTTCAACTTCTGACTGCTCCCTCTGTGGCTTTATCTATCTGAATTTCATTCCCCTTTAAAGACTCAGGTAATAGGGTTAAGACTCATCCAGATTGAGGTGGGACACACCTTAACGGAAGTAATCACATCAAAAACTCCTGCTTACAATGGGTTCACACCAACAGGAATGGATTAAACTCAATAACATGTTTCTCTGGGGTATATATGGCTTCAACCCACCACACTTATAATTTTCAAAGTGTGAAAAATATATTGAATTTAATAAGAAAGTATGTAATTTCACACTATTTTGCGATAATATTCTTAAAAAATTGCGAACCTATGCTTGCAAAGTTTCAAGCTAGTGGCAATGAGTAACGATTCTAGAAAGTAGTCTGTCAATATTTGCTAAGGGTCATGAACAGTTTTTATAACTATGATACAAATAATGTCACCTCTAGAAAACTTCCCAAAATAAAATTCAGAAGAACTGTCAAAAAGTATATGTATAAAGATATTTTACAAAGAATTACTTAGAAAATGAAAAATTCAACTAAATATCCAATAACATATTAATTGTTATTAATTTTGGTTAATCTGCCCCCAAAATAGTAACATTTGAAACAATTTTAATGACAATTATAAGAATATGTAGCTATATGAACAAGTATTATACAATATAAAAATACTTAAACATAGTAAAAAGAATTTAACTTCTAGAATTACAACTATTTATAATTGATGACTTTATTTCTATGACTGAAAGTGAGTATGAAAGTGAATATATTTCATGAATTCCATCAGATGGCTAATGTTATTTTTTTCTCTCATTTTGGTTTGAAATAAAAAGTATTGTTAAAATAATTTTTAAAAGCTTACATTTGCAAACTGGTGTTCATGGAGGCAGTAATCATGATTTGCAAAGGGTGCAGATGACCTAAGGGTACATTGACTGAAGAATGGAGTGGTGTACTGTGGTGTACACATACAGTGGAACATTGAGCAACTACAAGAAGGAGTGAAGCTGTGAGACACACAATGAGGTGAATGGATCCTGTACACAGTATTTGAGTGAAGTACACAGGAAATAAAGGCAAACACTTTAATGCCTCACCAATATGGACTAACTACAATGTGTAAACTCAGAATTGAATCTTAGAACATAGCCTAACGTGGACATAATAATTGTAATAGTCCCTAGATTGTAAGCTCTTACAGCAGTTAACTCTATCCCTGAACTGTAATGCCTATCTCTAAACTTTGAGATGCTGATCCCCTAGCATATAACCTGATTGGTCTCTGGAACAATGCATATCTCTGAGACACCTGAAACTCAGAGCTAGAGCTCAGCAGATATGAATGTCAGTATTAGTGCATATAGCCACTGTTAAAAAAAAAAAAAAGCTGAAAAAGAGCCCAGACTTCAATTAGTGATATGAATGAAGTAGGTCTGGTTAAGACCAGGGCAAGCCAGGCCAAAGGGTAAAGGTTGAAACTGATTGTGTTTTAAAACTTCAACTTCCATATGAGACCAAGGGAATAGATATCTATTTGGCACAGGATCTAAATTTTCTAAATGGTACAACTCTACAGTCAATTTGTTCAAACACCACAAATTGCATGGAACTTTGAATAGGAAGTGAGATACGGTAGGTTAGTATAGGCTGGAGTGAAATAGTGACACATCCCAGAGTAATTTGGGCAGATAATAAAAAATATATTTACAGCCTCCCCCTCCCCAGCCCCGAGGATCTAGGGGAAGGTGCAGATGTGTTGGACATCCTCACCTGGACTGGTGTTGATGTTGTCACAAACATTGGGACTGGTGGTTTGATGTGCTGAGCCCTTGATCATGGGACTTGCCCTTATGAAGCTTGTTACTGCAAAGGAGAGTCTAAACTTGCATATAATTGTGCCTGAGTCTCCCCCTGAGTACCTCTTTGTTGCCCAGATGTGGTCCTCTCTCTCCCTAACTGAGCCATCTCGACAGGTGAACTCGCTGTCCTCTCCCCTACGTGGGACCCAACTCCCAGGGTTGTAAATCTCCCTGGCAATGCAGAATATGACCCGGGGATGAATGTGGACCTGGCATCGTGGGACTGAGAGTATCTTCTTGACCAAAAGGGGGATGCAAAATGAGAGGAAATAGTTTCAGTGGCAGAGAGATTTCAAATGGAGTCGAGAGGTCACTCTGGTGGACATTCTTATGCACTATATAGATAACATATCTTAGGTTTTAATGTATTGGAATAGCTAGAAGTAAATTCCTGAAACTACCAAACTCCAACCCAGCAGTCTGGACTCCTGAAGACAATTATATAATAATGTAGATTATAAGGGGTGACAATGTGATTGTGACAACCTTGTGGATCACACCCCCTTTATCTAGTGTATGGATGAGTAGAAAAAATGAGGATAAAAACTAAAGGACAAATGGGGTAGGATGGGGGATGATTTGGGTGTTCTTTTTTCACTTTTATTTTTTATTCTTGTTCTGTTTTTTTCTGATGTAAGGAAAATGTTCAGAGATAGATTGTGGTGATGAATGCATGACTATGTTATCATAGTGTGGACAGTGGATTGTATAACATGGATGATTGTATGGTGTGTGAATGTAGTTCAATAAAACTGAATTTAATAGTAAAAAAAAAAAAGCTTACGTTTTCAAAGAATGTTGCTCATTTAAAAGCCAGAAGAATAGTTTGATATACTTATTATAAAATATCAAAGATAATTCATAATTCCTTGATTTACAGAATTTTCCTAATTAAGTTCTCATATTATGTACATAATTATCTTTATTATATAATGGTATGCAATTAGGATTCTTGATGGTAATGAAGTTATCTTTATGCAAAAACTACAGGTCAAAGATTAAATATTTTAATTTTTGTCAGATATTTGAAAATTACCAATGACTTAGTAATTTGTTTTTTCCTTTTGGGACAAGTAAAATAACATCTTGCTTTAGCCCAAAATGTCAATTTATGCAACAAATTGATTGGTTTTATTTCCTATTCATGGCAAAATGTCTCCATATATTTAGGGAATAATGAACAGAAAGCATAAAGAAAATTTAAATTGAGTTTCTCTCCTTATCAGACAACTTATTTAAAATGTTTCTAAGAAATAAATTTGGAAGTTTCAGGAGCAGTAAAGAGGAGAAACATGAAAATAGTGAAAAAAATCATTGAATGTTGCTTTTAATTCATTTGTCAATGCAGTTTAGCAGGTGGCTTTTTAAGGCTAGAATCAGTGACTGTATAAGCTCTCTGAACATGTTACATATTCTTTATACACGCATTGGATAACTTAGGAAACATGGTTTCTATTAATTTCAACTCATCTCTTTTGAAGGCAATGTTTAAACAATAGTAAAACATCTTGACAATAAGAAGTAAATATAAAGGAAAATTAAAGCAGTACTTCCTTTGTCTAGAGTAACCCCTATTTTGAAGAATCTTATATTATGTTCCCTATGACCTACCCCTAGATTCTCAACTAATAATCTCTTGCCTTTTTTTAATTTTGCTGTTACTGTTTATTGACTGCATAGGAAGGAAATTGAGCTCCAAACGGAGGCCTGCCTTTCTCCATGCTCCTGGGGAAGTAACGTCTACCTCCTTGGAATTTCCCATGACAGGAATGACATTTGCTATTCGTGGTGGTCCCAGGACCATACCTGATTGTTCAAATGCTAATGAGATGACAGGATTGGGCTATCCACACCTGTAGTCTTAAGGTAGGCAGCCTTGCCACACAAGAATGATCAACCTCATCACTCTGGGGCTAAAGTGGAGCTGGAGATTGAGTTCAGCCATGAACTCCTGGTGGAACCATGGGCACTGGTTCCACCATGTGAGCACTGATTCCACCAATCACATCTGTCTAATGAATCCCCATATGTCCTCAGGTGAGTTCCCATGATTGGTAAGTTATATCACTGTGCCAGGAAGGTGACATGTTCTGATCTCATATGTAGAGGACTCAGAATTTTGCATTTGAGACCCTCCCAAACCTTGCCTATGTGTCTTTTCCTTTGGCTTCTATTCATTTGTATCCTTTTAATAAAATAAAACTGTAATTGCAAGCATAGCACTTTCAGCAAGTCCTGTGAGTAATTGTACTGAATTGTCAAATCTGAGGGGTGGTGGGAACCCCCAAATTTGTAGCCAATTGATCAGAAGTGTGGGACCTATGAACTTGTAAACGGTGTCTAAAATAAAATGTTGTAGAGGATTACTCTTAAGCCATAGAGTCTGACTTAACTTTAGATAGAGTCAGAGATGAATTGAATTGAATTACAGCTGGTGATTGAAGTTATTGAACTTATTGGTGTCTTTATACTGGCCATATTTCCTGTTATAGTTTGTATATTGTGTACAAATAATCACTCCAAACTTATTGGCAAAAAAATAAACCCTTTCTATTATGGTTTCTGCAAGACAGGAATTCCGACCAACTTGCCTCTGATCCACAAAGTCTAATGCCTTAGCTGGAAAAACTCAAAGGCTGAATGACTTTATAAAATGGTTCCAGAATCATCTGAAATGTTCACTCACATATCTGACATTTGGGCTGGGAGGACTCAAAGTGTGCTGAACAGAGAACCTACACATGGCCTCTCTATGTGGCTTAGCTTACTCAGTATTGTGGTATAATCAGATTTCTTATACAGCAGTTCAGGTCTCCAAACATGAGTGTTTGGGAAGCAAGGTGGAGAATAAGTAGTCATGGAAATCCTGTGAGAAAGGACATAGAACACAATTAGAAAATGTTCCAGAGTCACATTGTGGAAGGGCATGTGAATAAGAGATATTGTTGTGACAACCCTTGGGAAAATACAGTCTTGAATACTTCTTCTGTATCCACCTGGAAATAAAGAGCTCATTTTATGAGTATTGCTAAAATCTGTGCATGTGGCAACCCATTTAAAGGGTGTTTCATTATGTGTCCAGCACTGTGTTAGAAACCAAGGCTTAAAAACTGAATAAGATGCATCCTCATTCTTAAAGATGGGTAAAAAAAGCAACTACAATGATTTCTACTTGAAAGTTATATACAAATCAAGATGATTGTATATATAGGAAGAGGTTAAGTAAAGGAAAGATGTTAGATATATTTAAGAAGAGTTTTAAATGATTAATGGAAATCTGCTTAAGAGAAAAGAAGGGAGCATTTAAAAATATTTCTTCCAGGAGAAATATATTTTTAAAGTTCTGGGAACCTGAGAATATTGTCAAGTTGGAAGACGGCAAGCAGTCCAGAATGCCTAAAGCTTAGAATATAAGAAAAAAATACTAAGAAGTAATACTGGGGGGGGGGGGGTAACTATGAGTCAGATCATAAAAGATCCTGAAATTATACTAAGGAGACTAACTTTTTCTGGAGCTAAAAAAATCATGTGAAGGTTTTTAATAAGGGAATAAAGAATCAGATTTGAAAGATCGATTCAGTCACAGAGTAGACAAGGAGTTAGAGGTAAACAAGAACAGAAGAAGACAGAACAATTAGAATGCTAGAAATTATGAGAATGTTAATGATAATGACTCAAAGTGGACCAATTCATGGGAGAAGTAAAATTCGTAGAACGTAGTGATGATTAGACTTAAGAGTTGATGTATAGGATCATAAAGAAGTGGAGCAAAGAATAGAGGTAACTTTCAATAAGGGTTATAAAGGAAGTGAGATAGAACAGGAGCAAGTCTGGTAAGAATGGGAAAATATGAAGTAGTTTAAATGTGAAATAGAAAGAGCAAAAGGTGACAAAAGACTAAAAAGATGAGATAATTAACCTGCTTATTCTTATTCTCCTTTGCAGACCTGTAAATTCCCTGAAGATTGGACTAAGTTATCTTAGGACCATTGGTTGACTAGTGAGGTAAGTTGCATTTTACCAGTGACAGGTAGCACATCACTGTTAACTGGACTTTCCAAGAGGCATTTTCTAGAAGTAAAATGAAGTGGAGAAACAATAATCTCTTAAACAAATGAATTTGGGAAAACTGCCTAACCACAAGCAGAAGAATTAAGTTGGAGCCCTACCTAACAACCTACACAAGAATCAACTCAAAATAGATCAAGGACCTAAATATAAGAGCTACAACTCTAAAACTCCTAGGTTTTATGCAGAGTGGCAAATCTTCATGACCTAGGATTTGGCAATGGATTTTTGGCTGTGACACCAAAAACAAAAGCAACAAAAGAAATAAATAAATTTGATTTTACCAAAATTAAAAAAAAAAAAAAAACTTTTTGCATCAAAAGAAATTATCAAGAAAGTAAAAAGGCAACTTACAAAATAAGAGAAAAATCATTTCAAACCATATATCAGATAAGGGTTTAATATCTAGAATATATAAAGAACGCCTACAACTCAAAAAGACAGCTCAATTTAAAAATAGGCAAAGGACTTGAATAGACATTATTACAAAGAAGATATACAAATGAACAATAAACATATGAAAATGCATTCAACATGGTTTTCTATTAGGGAAAGGTAAATTAAAGCCATGATGAGATACCACTTCATATCCACAAGCATGTCTGTTATTAAATAAGTGAAAAATAACATAAGTAGGAGGGGATGTGAGGATATCAGAACTCCAGTGCATTGTTGGTTGGAATGTACAATCGAGTATCCACTGTGGATAACAATATGGAATTTCCAGTCCAAAGCTGGAAAAAATCCAAACGCCCATCAATAAGTGAATGCATGAACAAAATGTATAAAAAAATGGAATATTACTGATCTGTAAGAGGAATTGAAATTATGAGATATGCTGCAATAAAAAGAAACTTGAAAACATTATGCTCAGATAAATAAGAAAGATACATAAGGACACAAACTGTATAATATCACTTTATAAGAGCTCCAGAGATAGAAAACAGATGAGAGGTTAGCAGGGGAGAGGACAAAGGGGAGTAGGCTAAGGAAGGTAGGGGCTGTGTTTGTTTACAAAAAAAAAAACAAAAAATAAATAAATTTTAAAAAAGAAGCTTATATTAGAGTAGGAGGGTATTAGACATAGAAAAGACGCAGAGGACAACTTTAGGCCAAACTCTCATGAATTGTATCACTTGGAGCTCTGAGGAAGCAGGAAGTTGGTGACCCAGAAGTTGGCACTTTTAGCCTTGCCCTCTAATACCAGCCTTAAGGCAAGTCCTACAGGTTCTCTTCACAAGAACACAGCCTTACCCTACCAGTTACCAGCCCAACAAAAATAATTACATTGCACCATAATAAGTTATTCAAATGCCACTTTTCCTTTAGATTGCAAGGTCCTGGGGCAGGACCTCCATGCTTCTCCATGTCTCATACTCTTCTTCTGTGAAGGGGAGTGCTATACCTATACCTAGTAGCAAGAACACTGGAAAGGTTGCTGCAATTGCTTGTCCTCAAGAGGATTCCTGCCTACTGATCCTATCATTTCTTCACTAGGTTAGCCCCTTCCTAACCTCTCTTTTCTCTGGGATCCATCTAGATTCTGAGATTATCTCAGTATCTCCTTTCCTTGGCAAAAAACCTCTGCTCCTCACTCCCTCCACCTTATCCACCAGACAATACTCCCAACTCTGTTTGGGCTCCACCTTCTTCTTCTCTAAGCTTGCACCTGAGCTGCTGAATATGGATAGAAAAACTAAAACAGAACTGTCTGTTTCACTTTAAAATCACAATATCCAGCCTCCAATGGGCATGAAAACTGCCCAGAAGGACTTTTATTTTTCCTCTGAAGAGCTTACTTTCCTATTCCCTGAGAAGACTATTTCGTACTCCTATTGTCTCTTGAAAAAAATTAAGTAAAATGAAAAACAAAGCCAGGAATACTATCTAGTTAGTTTTGCTTTGAGAAGAGGCTAGGCAATCAGGGGAGACCAAGGTATAAACCAATAGGATGGAAATTAGAAAAAGTCTTACCAGAGTGACATGAGGATATGAGGCATAATCTGAAGTGAATCCTGAACTAATTGGGCAGAGCTAACTCTAAATTTTAGCCAGTAATCATATCAAAAAGGGAGGGGATGAGGAAAGATTTACACATGAACAAGAGGTAAAGGCAGACCACCAGGCCCTGTAAAAAGCAGAACACTACACTTTAGATCATATGAACAAATTATTTTAAAATTGTCATTCACTTCTGGTCTATACTATTGGATTTATCTTATCTTTCAAAATGATCACTGAATAATTATTTTCTCCTTATGTTGATACCTGTAAAATAATGATATTTTTAGGGAATATCATATTTATTTGTTAAAGTAAGTCATTGTCCTTTATTTATGGTAGTGGCTAAGATATTGAAGAATTCTTACTAACATTCAAAAACATTAGGGTAGATGCAGATACAGTCATTTATTTGTCCCTGAGACCTCCTTACCAGTACATTCTTGGGCCAAGACTGTTTTTCAAGTCAGTTGGTGGAATTCTTGATAAAGTTGTCCACCTACTCATCAGAAAAGTAAAATAATGGGAGAGAATTAGAATGTTGAACTATGTTCTCAGAGCTGTTCAGTCAATATAACAAATATATTGCAGTTATAATCAACAGCAATAATCAAAGCAAACATTCAAATAATTTCCATATGTAGCAGTAATGTTTGTTTATAACCTTAAGGAAATTCTCTCATATTTGTGTATATTTTTAAAGCATAACATGCTATTCTAGACATGGATCAGGAAGTATTTTTTTCTTACCATCAGAAAGTGCTTGGAAAATTTATTAAACATCACTAAGTCTCTTTTTCTTTGAATATAAACCAGGAATAATAATGCTTCACAAGGTCATTTCAAGATTAAGGAACATAACACTAGCAGCACAGAGGATGGAGGTGATAAAGACTCCCTGTTTCATAACTCATATTCAGGAATACTGAATTAAAAAATATATAATTTTAAAACAATAGGCAAGCTTGAAATAGAAAAAAGTTGGGTATTCCAAAGTGACAGCAACAAAAGAGAAAACTCAAATGAGAAAGATAGTATGAAATTATATTGTGATACAGTCTACATTGACTAGAGTATGGAATAGGGGTTCTCAATCAGGGGCTATTTTGCCCCCAGGAAATATTTGTCCACAGTTGGAGGCCCCTTTATTTGTGAAAACTGAAGGGAAGCTGCTAAACATCCTACAATGCATAGGACAACCTCCTTTGACAAAGAATTATCTAGCTCAAAATATCAGTAGTACTGAGGTTGAGAAACCCTGGGCTAGGATGCATTTTTCCCTTAATTTTTTTCCTTAGCTTTATTGAGTTATAATTTACATATCATGAAATTCACCCACTTAAATATATGGTTAGATAAAATTTGGATGTGTAACCACTACCAAAAACAATATATAGAATATTTCTTTCATAACAGAAGTTTCCATGGGCCCCTATGCCATTGATCACTTACCCTGCCTCTGATACTAAGCAACCTCTGATATGCTTTCTATCACTTTAATTTTGCTTTTTCAAGAACTCATGTAAATGGAATCATGTCCTATGTAATCTTTTGAACTCTTTCACTTAGCATAACGCCTTTGGGATTCATTCATTCATTCATTGATATAGATGGTCATCTATATCACTATTATATATATATATTTTTTAAGTGCTGAAGGGTGGTCCATAGTATGGATATATCACAAGTTGTTGTTCAACATTGAGTGGGCATTGAAGTTTTTGCAGTTTTTGGTTATTACAAATGTTGCTGTTATAAAATTCGAACACACGTGTTAATGTTGCCCACATGTTTTAATTTTTCTTGGGGAAATACTTAGAAAAAAGTTTGCTAGAATATGATAAATATAATTTAAACTATATAAGACTGTCTCACTGTTTCCCAAAAAAAAGCTGTACTATTTTGCACATCCTTAACGTTCGAGAAGTACAGTTGCTCCGCATATATAACTGACACTTAAAACTGGTTTTTTTGGTCCATTTTGTAGTGGATATATAGTAGTATCTAATTTTAATTTTAATTTACATTTTTCTGATATCAAATGTTGTTCACCTTTTCATGAATTTATTTGCCATTCCTACATATTATTTATAAAGTATATGCTCAACTATTTGCCCACTTTTTATTGAGTTTTCTTTTCTTATTGATTTGTAAGTGTTCTTTGTATTTTCTAGACTCGAGCCCTTAGATTTATCTTATGTTTTCTTCTAGAAGTTTTATAGTTTTACCATTTGTATTTAAGAATATGATCTATTATGAATCAATTGTTCATGATAGTGTGAGGTAAAGAGTGAAAAATCAATTGTTCCATATAGATATCCAGTTTTTCCAGTATCATTTATTCAACTACTGTTGAATTACCTTATCTCTTTGGTGGAAAGCCAATTAACCGTATAAGTGTGGGTCAATTTCTAGACACTCTACTCTCCTCCATTTATTTATATATCTAGCCTTATACCAACATTATACTGTATTTTAAAGCATTATAATGAGACAAAGTCAGGTAGAGTAAGTACTCCAACACTGCTGCTTTTTTTTCCTTATGTTGTTTGAGCTATTTTAGGCTCCTACAGTAAAATTTGCCATTCTTTAAATAGTTTAGAATAAGCCTTCCAACTTCTCCAATGAAACCTCTCAATTGTCTTAGGTTTTCATTACATGTAATATTCTTCAGCAATGACTTATGGTTTTAACTCATTGTTTGCTAAATGTATTTGTGTTTTGGTTCTTAATGTTATTATAAATGGAATTGTTTATTTTAAAATTTCATTTATTTATTGGCCATTACTAGCATGTAGGAATGGAACTAATTTTTGTATGCTGACATTTTATATAACAAATTTGCTTAATTATATGATAGTTCTAGTAACTATTTTTGTAGAGTTCTTAGGGTTTTGTATGTTGTCTGCAAATTAAGACAGTTTTACTCCTTCATTTCTAATCTGTGTTATTTCTTTTTCTTGATTTATTGCACTGGCTATGACCTTCAGGACAACACTGAGCAGTGGCGCTGAGAATGGGCATCTTTGCCATGTTCCTGATCTTGTAAAGATACCACTGTTTTGTTTTGTTTTTTTAACTGTTTAGTAGGAAGTTAGCTGAAATGTCCAATTATATTTACATCATTTCTTTAGTGTGAGACCAAGTATGATTGCAAGTGTTAACAACATATGAAATACACTATCTACCCACAAAGATCCTTCACTCCATTGGAGGAGATTACCACATCATCAGAAAACATCAATATAAAATAAAGAGTGGGTACAGTGGAAATGCATAGAGATTCATGGTTAAAACATACCTGCATCTCTGGATAATATAACATAATGTAAATATTCTAGAAAAAAAATTCTATTTAGGATTATATTCGAAAAGGAAAACTTGAATATACCATAGTACTTAACACGTTAAAAAAATTAGGTGGCAAAGGGTATTATTGCCAGAAAAAACAACATGTGTAATGGCACAAAGAAGAGAGAGTCTTAATGCTTAAGTAGGCTACAAGTAACTCTGTAATGGAGCTGAATTTTTTTGGAACAAAGTATAAGAATGTTAAAGCCTAGAATTGCTCAATAAAACAATAGAAAATTTTGAATAATGTAAGTTTTGGTGGTAAGTAATCAAGAGTTGGCTAGAAGCCTCATGATATCAACAGGTTAAATAATAGACCATGTGAATTTACTAAAGGTAACCATAGGAAGGGATAGCTAAGAAGATCTCTCCTAGATTTAAAAGAAACTTCAAAAACTAGCTTCAAAGGCTACTTTTGCAAAGAAAACCAAATTTAATTGCCTGCTACTGTGGAGCAATTTATTTCCTAGGGCATTGTTGAAAACAATAGGACATACTGCTGGAAATTAGTGGAGTGGAGGCTAGCTAACAGCTAAGTGTGTACCAACAGAGGCAGACAGCTTAACATAAAAATCAAGGAAGTCAAATAGAATCCTGCTAAATATCACTGTCATCCAAGGTAGACTGTGCATATCTAATGCTGCACCCTCTGAGGAGCAATATCAGATGCTGCAGTTAGGGGAAATACACTTCATTAAATAGTACAGCCAATTCACTAAACAAATAAATGAGCAGAAAATATCACAACTAAAGGGGGTATCTCATGCAGAGCTGCTAAAATTTCTTATCTAAAACATCCAGTTTTCATCTAAAAATTATGAGACATGCAAAGTAAAAAGAAAGTTTGACCCATACATAGGGGAAAAAGTAGGCAACAGAATCTGCCTTTGAAGAAAACCAAATGATAGACTTGGAAGACAAAGATTTCAAAGGAGCTATTATAAATATGCCCAAATAATAAAAAGAAGCCATAATTAAAGAAATAAAGGTATGATGACAATGTCATATAATAATAAGGAATATCAATAAATATTGAAATTATAAATAAATTTGACCACAAATTGATATAGATTATGCAATCCAAGAACCAGAAATAAAAAACTTAAGAAAAATTAACAGGCTCAGAATAATGTGGGGCACTATTAATTAGACTAAAAAATGTAAAAAGAGAGTACCAGAAAGAAAGAAGAGAAAGGAGCAGAAAAATATTCAAAATAATAATGGCTGGAAACTTCTTAAATTTGATGAAGAAAATAATCCACATTGCCAAGAATCTCAACAAACTTCAAGTAGAACAAATTCAAAGAAACCCAGCAAGATATATCATAGTATAAATGTTGAAAGTCAAAGAAAACCATAAGAGTAACAAGAGAAAATGAGTTTCACGGTAAGAACTTGCTGGATTGAATCAAATACCCTACAAAAGACATGTTCAAGCCTTAATCTGCTTTGCTGCAGGTAGGAATTAATTTGTAAATAGGACCTTTGAAGGTATTATTATTAGTTAAAGTCTCATTATTAAATAGACTCTTTGATGATCCTATATAGATAAGGCAAAATTTGAGAATCAAAGTTAAGAACACAAGTTATCAGGAGATAGAAAGAAGTTAGAAATTGAGTGTTTGATGCTGAAGGAGTACATAAGAGTAAGCAGAATTGATGGTATAGATCCAGAAATGGATAGCATAATACTGTGTGCTGGTAGCACAATATTGTAAATACTCTGAACAAAGATGAGTGTGTGTATGGTTGAAAGAGGAAGGCAAGGGGCATTTATGACACCAGAAGGAAAGATGGAAGATAAAGATGGATTGCATAACTTAGTGAAACTTAGAGTGATCATTGATGGTGATTAAATGTACAAATATAAGAGTATTTTTAAAAGAAGGAAAAAAATGAATGTCAACATTGCAAGATGTTGAAAATTGGATGGTACAAGGGAAAAAAATACAATCAATGCAAACTAGAGTCTATAGTTAATGGTAAGATTGTAAGGTGCTTCCATTAATTGCAAAAAAGGCAATATACCAAAGCTAAATATCTATAAGAGGGGGTTATAAGGGAATAATGTGGGATTCTTCATGGTGGTGGTATTGTCTGAGCTTTTCATATTTTATTTTTATTTTTCTTCTAGATTTTCTATTTTTATTCTTCATTTTTTTCTCTTTTTCCTCTTTCTTTGCAGAAGAATTAGAAATGTCCTCATATAGGTTGTGGGGGTGAATGTCTAACTATATGACTATACCAGGACTCATTGACTGTTTACTTAGAATGGATTCTACGGTGTGTGAATAAAGCTGTTTAAAAACAAGCAGAGGGTTAAATGCTAAAGAAAATGTGGGGAAAGGGATTTGATTTACCTATCCACTGTTGGTAGAGAAGTAGAATGATGCAGCCCATCTGGGGGGCAGTGTGGTGGTTCCACAGGAAGCTAACTTTGGGGTTAACACATGGTCCTGCAACCCTGTTACTGGGTATATACTTGGAAGAATTGAGAGCAGGGACATGAATAGACATTGCACACTTGTGTTTATGGCAGCAATATTCATGATTCATAACTGACGGAGGTAATCTAAGGGTACATTGACCAATAAATGGAATGGTGAACTGTGTTGTATTCTTTCAATGGAATATTGAGCAGCAGCAAGAAGAAATGAAATTGTGAGGATGCAACCAGGAGAATGACCTTGAGGACAGTATGCTGAGTAAAATAAGACAGAATAAAAATGATAAATTTTATAATGCCTCACTAACATGGGCTAACTATAGTGTGCAAATTCTGAGAATTGAATCTGTGAGCATAGGTTATCAAGGGAAGGTTTATGGTAAAGTTTTCTAGATTGTAAGCTCTTACAGCAGTCACATTCATTCATGAGTTGTAATGGTTATTTCTAAATTCTGAGATGATGAGCTGTTTGTGATAACTTGGTCAGTCGCTGGAAATTAGGGTACCTGCATGACACCTGAGACTCAGAGCCAGAGTTCAGCAGCTATGAATGTCAGCATTACATCATACAGCAAATGTTAAAGAAACTTAAAAAGAGATCAGACTTTAATTAGTTATACAAACAAAATAGATTTAGTTAGGACTAAGATAAACCAGACTAAAAGGAAAATGACGATATTGACTCTCTTTTAAAACTTTAACTTCTATGTGAGACCAAAGAAATTGATGTTTATTTGGTGGAAAAAAAAATGCATTTTCTGTAGCATGTGATATAATTTAACTTGTATAGACAGTTTATTCAATTACCATAATTATATGGAGCCTTGAATACGGGGTGAGATCTAGTTGGTTTGTGTAGGTTAGCATGAAGCCCTAATACACCCTCAAGTAAGTTGGGCAGAGAATAAAAATATATTTGCAAAGCCCCCTTGAGGGACTAGGGAAAAGTTCAAAATATTAAACTTCCCCACCTGGGGAATCCCTGATATGCTTGTAAGCATTGAGGACTACCATTGTAGTAGATCAGTCTCTCAATCTTGGGCTTGCCCTTATGAAGCTTCTAACTACAAAGGAGAGGCTAAGCCTATGTATACTTGTGCCTAAGTGTCACCCCCAGAGATCCTCTTTCATTGCTCAGATGTGGCCTCTTTCTAAGACAATACTGCAGGTAAACTCACTGTTCTCCCCCTTCATGGGACATGACACCCAGGGGTGTAAATATCCCTGGAAAAAATGGGATATGACCCCTGGGAATGAGCCTGAACCTGGCATCATGGGATTGAGAAAGCCTTCTTGAGAAGAAGGGAAAGAGAAATGAAAGAAAATAAAGTTTCAGTGGCTGAAAGATTTCAAACGGAGTTGAGAGGCTATTTTTATGCATTTTATAGATATCCCTTTTTAGTTATTTGTGTATTAGAATAGCTAGAAGGAAACTCCTGAAACTGTTGAACTGCAATCCAGTACCCTTGATTCTTGAAGATGAGTGTATAACTCTATAACTCATACAGTGTGACTGTATGATTGTGAAAACCTTGTGGCTCACACTCCCTTTTTTCCAGTGTATGGACAGATGAGTAGAAAAAAGGGGGACAAAAAGTAAACGAATAATGGGGGGGAGTATGAGATGTTTTGGTTGTTCTTTTGTACTTTTATTTTTATTTTTATTCTTATTTTTGTTTTTATTTCTTGGAGTAATGAAAATATTCAAAAATTGTGGAGATGAATGCTCAACTGTATGATGATACTGTGAACAACTGATTATACACTTTGGATGATTGTATGGTATGTGAATATATCTCAATAAAATTGCATTTAAGAAATAGAAGGATGATGGTGCTAGGGAAGTTATAGACACATTTATGGCCATCTCCCAGCCATATCCTACACCTATTGCCTTTTTTATTGTGTGCAGATGTTTCAGTTGGTTTCAATTCCACAATCTGTGGGAGTGTTAAGTCTAATGAAAGGTGTAACCATACCTTAAACCTAGACACCAGAAACAAGCAGCTTCAGCTGTTCATCAGGATGGGAACTCTTGGGCAGTTGGATAGCCCATTCCACACTGATATCATTGAAGTTGGGGTTTCCACCACTCAGCATACATTCCTTAGCTCATAGCCTCTTATATTTGCCCTCATTCTGGAATCAGACATACCCACACTCAGCCCACTCAGACTTATGAGATTAGTGCAATGCTAGTCATTATTCAGAGACTAATGAAAATGGGGAATTGGGGGTGAAAACAAAAGTGTAAGCTTTTACAGAGAAGCAGATGAGTTATGAAAGATAGACATGAACAGAAGCCAGGAGAGGAGCTCTTCTTGTTGCTATCCTGACTTTACAGTGAAGGTGTAACTTCTGCTCTGATGAACTACACTGAATGGAAGAGTCTTGACCATCTCATTTCCAAACCCATCCTCCAACAGAATTTTAGTCAATTGAAGTTAGAAGAGGAGGAAGCTGGGGGTTATGGAGGGAGCAGCTGACTATATATCTGCTGCAGGCATGTCACAGCTAGGCACAGCGCAGTACAACCTTATTTTGACTGGGTTCCTCAGGGCGTCAGATGAGCATATGGCACTCTGGGTGATATTCCCCAAATTCAACTAAGCCTTGGAGGATGGAAGAGGAGGCCATGGTCATGCTGTGACAACTGAGTGTTGGCATGCAGATATTTGACCCTCACTGTAAGGATTTGGCCCATCACAGCATACCCATTTTGCAGTGGGACATTGATATTTTTATTAGAAAAAGCCCCCTGAGTGGGATGACAAGTAGATTCTACTTTTCTCCCCAGGGCTACCCCTGGGAGATGCAATTGAATGGGTTTATCATACTCTCCCTGCTTTGGGCAGGATCTTCTATGCTAGGAGAGTGACTACTGTGCCGGTTTGAATGTATTGTGTCCCCCAAATGCCATTGTCTTTGTAGTTTTGTGGGGCAAGTGTTTTGGTGATGGTTGGATTTGCTTGGAATGTGCCCCACCCAGCTGTGGGTAATGATTCTGATGAGATGTTCCCATGGAAGCATGGCCCCACCCATTCAGGGTGGGCCTTGATCAGTGGAGCTATATAAATGAGCTGACTCGGGGGGAGGAAAAGGAGTGCAGCTGGGAGTGATGTTTTGAAGAAGAGCAAGCTTGCTAGAGAGGAACGTCCTGGGAGAAAGCTGTTTTGAGGCCGGAGCTTTGGAGCAGACGCCAGCTGCCTTCCCAGCTAACAGAGGTTTTCCGGACGCCATTGGCCATCCTCCGGTGAAGGTGCCCAGTTGCTGGTGTGTTACCTTGGACATTTTGTGGCCTTAAGACTGTAACTGTGTAGTGAAATAAACCCCCATTTTATAAAAGCCTATCCATCTCTGGTGTTTTGCATTCTGCAGCATTAGCAAACTAGAACAACTACCATGGTGACTGGCAGGAGAGTCAGGCTATGAGTGCACACCTCTTAATCTGTGTGGCCCTAAAACTCACAGGTTGGGTTGGCTGCTTCCCATTCTCTTGGGTCCCCAACTTGTCAAGCTATGTTCTTGTGGCTATTAGAGAAAGGAGTCCCAAAGTATATGATAGACAGGATCTCAAATGTAGAACTTTGGAAAAATATAAGCAAGAAGGAGGGCCACAGGCTTGACAGGGACAATCTGTCCCTACCCAATCTCCTCTCCACAATCCTCAAATAAGAGGAGTAGAGTAGGAGGAAGAATTGCAGATCTCCTGCCTCTCCTGTATACACTGACTGGGGAATCCAGCTCCTTAGAGGACCTCTTTACCCAGACATAACTAAATTAAAATGTCTTAGGGATGGAGTCAAGGTCCTCAAACACTCACCAGAATCCAAAGACCATATGCCCCAGTGCATGCACAATTTGGAGGCAGTGAACAAACTGTTATAGTGCTTTTGGATATAGCCTCCCAGATAGCTATTTTTTACAGGAAATGCAGAATGGAGGGTGTGGTGAATAGCATTAGGAAGTTCTGAGCATTCTACGTGTTTTTGAGGATGGGAGGTTACTGCTACCCCACAAGGTACCTGTGATAGTTAGGTTTACAATAATCCACTGTGATAGTCTATTCTGGTTTGCTAATGCTACCATTACGCAAAATACCAGAAATAGATTTGCTTTTATAAAGGGGGTTTATTTGGTTACAAAGTTGCTGTCTTAAGGCCGTAAGTGTCCAAACTGAGGTGCCAACTATAGGGTACCTTCATAGAAGAACATCTCTGTTGTCTGGGAAGGCATGTGGCTGGCATCTGCTTTCTCCCAGGTTGCATTTCAAAATGGCATTCTCCAAAATGTCAGCTTCAGCTTTCAATGGCCATCTTTAAAATGTCCCTCCAAACTGCAGCCAACATCAGGGGTCACAACTCCAAGCATCTCTGGGCTAAGCCAGCGAAGTTCTGGGCTTGTGCCAGCATTTTTAAAGGACACCAGTAAACCAATCTACACACATGCTGAATGGGCAGGGACACACCTCCATGGAAATAATCCAATCAGAGTTATCACTTACAATTTGGTGGGTCACATCTCCATGGAAACAATCTAATCCAAAGTTCCAACCTAATCAAGACTAAGTACATCTGTTCTACAAGACAGCATCAAAGAACATGGCTTTTTTCTGGAGGACCTAATATATCCTAACTGGCACATACTCAAAGACCCATCTGTTTTCTGCACAGGTAAATAGGAAAGTTGAATGGGGATGTGGTGGGAATCCCCATCCCTGCATCCTTCAAGTCCTTAAGAGTGGCATTAATCTCTGCAATTCCTCCAGAAGTCTGGTATTGCTTCTGATTTACTATTTTTCTAGACAAGGGCAGTTATAGTGGCTTCCACTTGGCCTTTTCTACCTAATAAGCCCTCCCTCCATGAGTCAGTGAACAAATGTGGAGATTCTGCCAGTTGTTGAGTAGGTCTATTCCAATTATGCATTCCAGAATTGGGGAAATAACCACAGATGGGTCCAGGGACCCACTGTGAGATGGACCTGAGCTAAAACTTCATCAATCACCTGACTTCCATAAGCCCCTACTCTGACTGGTGGACCAGTGACATTTTGGGTCTCCTGGAATTAATGCCACTTATGAGGCAGGGTAGAATAATCCCCCAAATATCTGATCATTTCCTTTTTTCCAATGCACAGTTACCCTGGTAAAAGGTTGTAGGTCTTCTTGGGGAAGGCTGGGAGGAAGATTAATAGTATAAATTTTTGGCAGTGTAATAGGGTCCTTCCCTAAGAGGATCTTTTCTTCCCTTCATTCAAGGGGCTGTAAGCTGTCTCAAGTCTGGGAATTGATTAAGGACTGTGACTCTCTATTTTTGTAATTCAAGTTAGGCTTTTGTTCACTTGACCTAGAATTCTTCTGCTTATACAGATCAAACAAGAATTTAGTAGACTGCCCATCTATTTTACTTCTAGTTACCCCATGATCTAATAGCCAACACTGTAAGTCTCTGAAAGTCAGATTATTTTGACTGCTGATTTGAGTCTGCTGTCCATTATGATTTCCATGCCAACCTTGTCTTTGGTGATTAACTACTGCTATGTGACTTCTGCCAGCTTGGGATCTGATTATACCCACTGTGTTTAGGGATTCCAGTTCAGTGATAGCAGTTCCTATGTTAATATCTGACCTACAGAGAAGGACAACTGCAGAGCACTTCAAGGATGATGGGGCTAGTATCACAAATTTATTTCTCAGAGTCCTGGTACAAAGTGTGTCCTCTGTATATTCAGGGGTGTGCAAGTAGGTCTTCCATGATAAATCTACTCTAACTTTCCAATCCCTCTAAGCCTTTGGATCCCCTCCTCTATATTTCATCCTCTGGTAGTGTGGGCCACATTTTGATCCATGTTTCAGCTAACCACCCAAACTGTTAACACCCTTTCTAATCCATTGAGCTAAAACATTGAATGCAGAATCTTTGCTTAGTGGGCCCATATCAATAAATTCAGCCTGATCCAACTTTATATTCTTTCCACCATTATCCCACACTGTGACAGAGGGAGAGAACAATGGGAATTCACTGACACTCAGTTTTTGGACCTGAAGGTTCCCAGACACAGTCCAGTGCTGCTTCCTCTGTGAGAGGCAACTTCTGGTGTGCTATTGGATCTTGGTGGGAATGGAAAATATCACAGAGTGCTCACAGATCCTATTAAGTCCAGAAGTCCTCATCATGTCCTGGGTCCTGGGGAATCAGAAAACTTACCTAGGTAGGGCCCAGCAACAGAGCATCATCAAATGCAAGTGGTATATTCAGGATCATGCTCATCCAGGTCCCCAGGTAGAGACACACTTGCATTAGTGGGTGACGAGGAGGTGCCCCTCAACAGTGACCTTGTTTGTAACAATAAGTTAGGGCCTTTCCAGTGTGGGAAGGCACCATCTATGTTTCCCATGTTAACACACATCGCAAGGTCCTATATCATGATTAATATTATTGCAATGACCTAGCCAATAAGGGTGTGCTGAGATGCTTTTTGAATCAATGAGGCTAGAGATCCTCCTGGGAGAAGGGCAAGGGGTGAGTCCAGTATCTGTGATATCTGTGAAAAAGCTTAATTTCCTATGAATGCTTCTGCCACTGTATGGATTCACCACTGAACTAGGCATGGAAATTGCAGCATCATGAAATTATGTGCTCAGTAAAATGGAATACCTCCTTCATTAAAAGAGGCCCAATCTACCATTTACCAATGTAAGAGATGTCAACCACAAGTCAGAGAGAGCTCTAAAAGAATACATGGGGGCTATTCCCAGAAGGGCCATACCGGGCCACTCATGGCAATTGAATTATATCAGCCCTCTCCCACTCCCCCAAGGTATGTCTATGACTTGGTTTTGGTAGGCATCTATTCAGAGTATGGCCTTGCCTTTACATTTTGACATGTAGATGCAGTATATCTATGGCATGCCTTGGAAAAGTGGCTTTGCCATACCTCCCGGTACTTTATTGCACAATGCACTCAATGATAGTACCAGACTTAGAAAATTAGATGGATCCTCCATGTCACTCACTACCCACTGGCCACAGATGCTGTAGATAACTTTAATAGCTACCCAAAAGCAGAGCTTCAACACATGCTTTCATAACTCTCTTACTGGATGGACTGTGTGTTTTACTCAGGCTTTCTGGAAGTTAAACTCAGCAGTTCACTGAAAGGGGAACAAGGCCCTATTCTGCTTCCTAGCTCTGGGAATGTGAGAAGGTAGGGAAGGAACCCAGGTTTTGCTGCACATCCACCCTTACACCCATCAAGATAAGGATTGGTCCTGGAAGGGCAGAAAAGGACATATGACTTGGAACTCTCCTTTTCAGCCACTATCAGGGGATTTTCCTGCTTTTTACCCCATTATACACACCACACAATTCCCAGGATGGTGGGAGGTTAGGTAAACTAGGCTGAGAGGTAAGATGGCAGAAGTGGTGTTAGATGTGCTTAACACATATGAGGTGACAATCCAGTGGGCAGCACCTGGTGGGGGGGGCGGCTGATATATGCATACTGGAAGTTAATGGACAATGCCTAACCCTGGTTGGGCCACAAGTCCCCTTGAGGATGCTTATGGTATACCTTCTAGGAGTCCTGATAACCCCCATTTACCACTAATGGTTGGAAGTGGGCTGGAAGATATAGGTAAGGCACTCAGGTCAACAGGAAATTAAATCATAGCTCAAGACAAGGGGCAAACAGACTGGGTAGCCTTAGAGGAAAAAAAATCATTACAAATAAACTCAAATAAAGTATAACCCACAGGAAGTGGTTGTATGACCACCCTGTAAGAACTAGTTACTGCTCCTATCTCTTGTTTTCTACAAATGTGATACAATCTACAAATGTATATAATAGCTTTATAGTATGGATTGGTTGATTATTTAAGTCTATCCCTACCCAACACTGACTACTACAAATATTAGGCATATGTGTGCCTATACTATTGATGCATCTGTTATATAAATGTTAGATAAATGTATATGATCAAAAAATATGATCTTCTTACAGTAAGAGAACCTAGAAAAGGGACCCAGGGCAAGGGTTAACTCAGCAGGACTGGTTTGTTCCAACCTGCACATTCTAAAGAAGTGTCTGTCTTCTAGGTTGTGCTTTACTGGCTTCTGGTTTCTGAGCTCTGAGCCTTACAATATTCTGGCAGAAAAAATATTATTTCTGTATTCCTGAGTCCTTGAACCATGGTATCAACTTAGTCAGACAGTGATGCTAACAATATGATTCAAGGTGAATGCCTGTTTTTGCTGTTGGGGGCTGAAGTTTGAGTAGCTGAAGTCACTCACACAGGCACTGCATGCCTATATTTGACAGACTGTCAGTAAAAACCCTGTATATCAAGTCTCAGATGATCTTCCTTGATGGAAAATACCCCACATGTTGTCACACATAACTGTTGGTTATCCCATGTGATTCCATTGGGAAAGAACATCTAGGATCTTATGCTGGATTTCTGTTCAACTTTGTCTGATGTGCGTTCTTTGTTTGCTAATTATAATTTGTATTCTTTCACAATAATAACCCATAACCCTTAGTAGACCAGCTTTGTGAGGCCTGTGTGTCATTCTAGCAAATTATCAAGTCCCAGGATTATCTTGGGGATCCCCAGGACAGGATGGGCATCTAGATGAATTGAGTAGAATTGAGAATCCAGAAATAAACCATTACACTCATATTCAAATGATTTTCAAGAAGGATGACAAGAAAATTCAATGAGGAAAGAATAATCTTTCAATAAATGGTGCTGGGACAACTGCATATCCACACACACAAAAAATGAAGTTGGACCACTCCCTAATATCATCCAAAAATTAACTTAAGAAGAATCATACAACTAAATGTATGAACTAAATCTATAAATGAAAATATTGGAATAAACCTTCAGGAATTTGGATTAGGCAAAGACTTTTTAGATATGACGTTAAAGGCACAAGTGATAAAAGTAAAAATATATAAATTGGACTTCATCAAAATTAAAAGATTTTGAGTCTCAAATAAACCATCAAGAAAGTGAAAAGACCACCAAAAGATTAGGAGAAAATATTTGCACATCATATATCTAATAAGGAACTTATATCTAGAATCTGTAAACAAAACTTTATGAAACTTAACAATAAAAAGAAAAATAATCCAATTAAATAATAGGAAAAGGATCTGAAGAGCCATTTTTCCAAAAAACATACAATAGACACTTGAAAATATTCTCAACAAAATTAACCATAAGGAAAATGTAAATCAAACCTACAATAGCACTTCATACACATTAGTTTGGCTATAATCAAAGGTACAGACGATAGAAAATATAGGTATCAATGTGGAGAAACTGGAACCTTCATACATTGCTGGTGGAAATGAAATATTTTGCAGTAACTTTGGAAAATAGATGAACCTTCCTTCAAAAATTAAACTTAGAGGTACAGTTCTACTGCTAGGTTTATATACAAGAGAAATAAAAACATATATCCACATAAAATCTTGTACATGGATATTCATAGCAACATTACTCATAATAGCCAATAAGTAGAAAATGCACAATTGTCCATCCACTGACGTAAGGAGAAACAAAACTTGGTATATTGATACACTGGAATACTATTCTCCAATAAAAAGAATGAACTACTGATGTGTGTTATGACATGGATGCAACTTGAAAGCATTATCCTCAGCGAAATAAACCAGTCACAACAGACTACATAATTTGTGATGATTCCATTTATGTTAAAGTTTCAGAATCTGTTTTAGTGATTGCCTAAAACTATGGGTTTTAGGGGGAAATGTCTAGGACTGGGGGCATTGGAATTGACTGATAATAGGTACAGTGTTTCTTTTTGAAGTGATTAAAATGCTCTAGAATTGATTGTGGCAATGGGTATATGCAAAATTCTACATACTAAATAGTGTCAGTAAAATTAAACATTGCATTTTACACTTAATATGGGTAAATTGTATGGTATGTGAATTATATCTCAATGAAGATTTTACATAAACAAAAGCAATGCATTGGAACAGATTGCAGATATTTTTGAATATTTCTAACTAATAGGTAACAATAATATGTGTTGGCTACTATTTGTACCTGTTAAAATAAATTAATAAATTGTGTTTACTGGAAAATAAATAAAAGAAGATGAAACTTACCATTAATTTGGAGCTTAATAGGGATAATCAAACATCCAAATTAGGACACTTTTGAGTGTTATAGGGGATGTAACTGATAACTATGCTGAGAAAATAGACCTAAACTGGGACTTTCTCAGGCAAAATAAGATGCATGGCAAACCTATTTTTACACAATGCTAATGTGCTTGAGCTTTCTTCTATATTCATTGAAGATCTCCAGATTAAATTACTTGGCTTACATTTTGGAATCATTGATATTGCAAGAAATATTTTGTAAAGAGTGAATTTGATATGAGGAACTGGAAAGAATTGAGGAATGTTAGAGTAATTCAAGCAAAAAAGGATAATTACATACAATAAGAGTCTTAGAATTGAGTAAAGCGGGGGATTTAAAGGATATTTAGGAGAACATGTATTATTTAAGACTTGTTGATTAATGAGATAAAGGAGCCAATAGAAAGAAAAAGTTCAAAGATAAAGAAAAGAGAATTACTAGTTGATGGAGGCATGACTCGGTGGAATCCTGAACATAAATAGGGAGATTATATTGGAGATATTTTGGAGGTATGTTACAGTTATTACAGTTATTCTGGGAGCTGTAGTTGAAATTGTCATTGAGACTGCAAGAAATGTAGGGAGTTTAAGTATGACGGCATTTGACAACCCAGAGAAAAAGAATATAAGCTCATCTTCTGAAAGTAAAAGGAGAATAAGATGTGGGAGGAGAATAGAGAAGGTTTGCAGTTGTACTTGATATGAGTGGGTGACAGGTAAGTAGAAATAAAGAAGGACGGAGAGTCAATATTTTTTTATTAAGATCTAGTACTGTGTGTATACCATAAATTTTTAGCGGTAGCAAATTTGTGGTTACATGATTTTTTTTTCAGCAGCACTGAGCTGTTCAAATATAGGAGAGAAGAAAATTCAAAAATAAAAACAATGAAATATAATATTTGATGCAATACAGTGACTGCAGCAAAGTAGGTGGAGGTTGAAATGATGGATTTCAGTGCCTAAGTCGATGGGGAATCATTGAAAATAGAGGAGAATTGACTGTCAAAATCAAAACTGATTGTCAAAATGTGTTAAAATGGCTCAGTAAGGGCAAAGCATTTATGAAGTAAAAAGGCTTCAAGTGTAAAAAGGTTGTAAAAGGGTATGGGATAGTTGATTTTAATATCTATGAGGTTTATCTGTTCTGGATGTTAAATTGCAAGATGGGAATTTGGAAAAAGATATTTGGAGCAAAGTTTTGATAATAGGTACAGGATTGAGAGGTGTTGGTGCATTTAGAGGAAACGGCAAAATCTCAGGTTGTTCTCCTGAAGTTGACGTCGTCCAGGATACTTGCAGTTCTATGGATAGCGAAGAGTCAAAACCTTCAGCAACTGAGGCAGAGGCATAAAGGGTAATACATGATATAGTTCTATATACCATGGTTCACAAAACTGTAAAGGCTTTCACTCTGTGCTTTAGTTTGCTAAAACTGATAAAATGCAATATACCATAAATGGATTGGCTTTTACAATGGGGTTTTATTAAGTTACAAATTTACAATTCTGAGGCCATGAAAATGTCCAAATGAAGGCAGCAATAGGACAATATCTCTTCCTGAAAAATGACTGCTGGCAATTTAGGACTCTTCTGAAAAAAACAAGTCACATGGGAAGGCACATGGTGACATCTTCTGGTCCTTCTTTCCCAGGTTTCATTCCTTCATCTTCTGGATTTTCTATCTCAGCTTCTCTGTGTGCTCTTTCTTGTGTTTTATCTTCATATAAAGGACCCCTATAAGAGGTTTATGACCTACCTTGAATGAGTTGGGTCATATCTCAATTGAAATAATCTAATCAAAAGGTTCCACCTATATAGGTCTACACCCACAGGAATGAATTAGAAGAACATGTTCCCTTTCTGGGGTACATACAGCTTCAAACCATCACACTCTGTAAGGATGAAAAAGTGCTATTTAAAAGTTAGAGAGGAAGGAGGATGCTGACATGACCTGCCAACACTGTGGTAACTGGTAGAAAAGAATAAGCAGTAATACTAAAAAGGGTTCAAAGGAAGTGGTTTAGGAATTACTAGTTTCTATCCAGGAAAGGAGGTGTCGAATAATTCTGTTAAAAATACTTAAAGGTGAATATTTTAAATGAAGAATATATGATCCATATTGCAGGGTGGCATATTTAGGAAAGAAGGAAATGAAAGACGGTTGGATCAGAGAAGGGGAAGTGCTAAAATGAAGAATGAGGGACGAGATTAAATTTTTATTAGTGACCAAGATGACAAGAAGGGAGACATAATAGCTCCTTAGAATTTTGAAAGTATTAATGCTAAAATTGGCATTCTGAATTCATGGGCTTCCCACACAAGCTATCGTTTGGAAAGAGTAGCAGCCAAGAAGGGTTAGTAGATGTAAGAAAAGATCACAGGTTTCTCAAGAGAAAGCTTAAATTACTTTTGCTGCCAAGGAATCCTATCCTTAATAATAACAAGCAATAGAATGTATTAATTGTACTGCCTCTAATTAAAGTCATTATTAGTTGATAAAAATACCAATAATATAAGAGGTTTTCAGAGAGGTATGAGGAGTGGTAAAGGGTTTGTATGACTCTCCACCAAACTAAGTAACATGTGAGAAAGTGTTTCTTCTAATTGGTGAACTATACACATTTTATGGATTCTCATACCATACTGGAAACAGCCACTGAAGCAGGTTGGGCAAAGTAAAAAAGGTGATCTCTCTAAGAAGGGTTAGCTGAGACAGGCATTATCTGTGGGTTAAGACTTTATTTTGAAAGTCCACACTACTGGTACGTATCTTTGTGATGCTCTCCTTTTTCTTTTCTTTCTTTTTTGGAAATACAGAAGTACTACTTCATTTATGCATGAAGATTTTAGAAGACCTTGCACATCACGTGTAGCAGGATGTCTTGAGAAGGGTATCTTCAATTTCTATGTTCTTTGAAAAAGAATTAAAATGTAGAGCTCAAGTCTCTGATTGAAGGATAGGAAAGAAGATTGCTTGATCTGGCAAATGGAGCTGCAAATGACATGACTTGAGGCAGTGAATTTTTTAATGAAGGATAAATGGAGGGTGAGAAGGTAGTTGACATCATCTCTAAGCTCACGGATACTTCTGCATACAAGAATATGATGAGAAGAATATGATTCTTCTCTTTAGAAGAATAAGATTGAGAAGGCCATAGTGAAAGTGATTTCTCTATGGGAGATCTGGTTTTGATATACATAAGGTACAGAAATCATTTTATTAAAAGGTTAGGGAAGTGGAAGAACAATGAGAAGTGAGGATTTAAACTGTCATGGAAGTGGAGTCGTTATCATTGTTCTCCCACCTTTTTTGGTGGAAAGTTTATGGATTTAGATGCAAAAATCTGTATGACCCAGTCTCTTGCAGAGAGGTTTGAATTTTAAGTAGAGATTAAGACTGTATAATTTAAACAAATGATTATAATTTTGGGAACTTATGTCCCATGTAAGAGTATAGCAGTCTTACCAGAGAATAGAACTAGATTTGGTGGTAAGATGGTAAGGTAGTCCATTCACATCACTTTGAAATAGACCTGCTAATATAGAACAGCCTTCATGTTTTAAGAACACAAGAGTAGTGAACATGATTAACCATAGACAGGAAATATTGTCAAAATATGCAAAATTCACTAAAATTTCCAAATGTCTAGAATGGCACCAGATTATCTGAGTGGTGGTATAGCCAGGTCTTCCAAATAGGAACTACTCATAAACTCTGGTTCCATCATCAATCAATGTGTGACCAGAACAGCCTCTGAAGATGGCTTGGGATTATCACTGGAAGGATAGCTGTTTTATTTTCCAAGACTGTTCAAACAAACACCATGAAATGGATCAGATTAAACAATGGGAATTTATTTGCTCGTGGTTTTAAGGTTGGAAAAATGTCCAAATCAAGACATCATCAAAGCAATACTTGCTTCCAAAAGCCCCTTCTGGAGCTTGCTGCTGGGCAGTTCTTCATGCTTAGATCCTCTGCCACATGGCAATGCACATGGCAGCCTCTCCTGACCTCTCCATTCTCTTCCGGGTTTCATTGATTTCAGCCTCTTACCTCCTGTGGCTTTCTCTCTTGCTGTCTGAATTCATTTGGTTTATAAAGGATTTTAGTGCTAAGATTAAGACCCAACCTTATTGTGCTGGACAAAACCTTAACTGAAGTAAACTCATCAAAAGGCCCTGCTTAAAGTGGTTCACACTTACAGGTATGGATTATACTTAAGACATGTTTCTCTGGGGTACTTATAGCTTTAAACCACCACAATGTCGAAGGGCAAAGAAATGGTCATTCTCCTAATAGCCAATAGAGTGACTTATGTCATTTATTTGGAACTCTAAAGACAAAAAGACTTTTCCTGCATTCCAAGCTGATAATAAGGAGACAACTATTAAGAATAATTTTGAAGAGTATTTAATGACAATGAAAATATTTATGATATAAAATTAAGTGAAAACAAAGGTATTTTAATATATTATCCAAATATTGTGGAAACATTTTTATGTACAGTCAGAGAAAAAAAATAAAGGCAAATGTATAAAATTATTATAATATATAGCTTTTGAAAATATACTAACATAGACTTGTAGAAATGTCATCCTAGATGTAATTCAAAAGATCTGACGGGCATGAAATTATCCATCCAAACATATATTTTAATTTAAAAAAAATCTTCAACAATACCTTTTTATCAGAACTTGCAAATAAATGAATTCCTATTACTGTAAATGGTAAACTTAAATACTTTAAATAGCAGAGTATCACAGAGCAAAATATATATTTAAAAAATGCAAAATAACACTACGACACTGCCCTCAAAGGAAAAAAAGGCCAGTGTTTTAAAAAAAAAAAATTCTAAATTTAAAACATATTTTGTGCATTCAGAATTTTGCACATGATTAGAATGAAGGAGAAATCTCAAGGGAACAAAGCATGAAGTAAAATATGGACATGTGAGCAATTATCAGAGGAGACAAAAGGCCTTGAACTTAAGAATATTTTCTCAAAAGTAATTTTTCAGCTGTTAGATATCAAAAGAGGCCAGGCTCATTCTATGTAAAGGAAGACTTCAGAATCCTGCTTTAAAAACTATTCCAATATGGAAATAATTCTTTATATTTTATAACCTTATGAAGTCTTTCATCTAATACTCTTGAAAAGGAAATTAGGTAAGTGCAATGATTGAAATTTCTGAATATTAATGACCAATAAAAATGGAAGCAATTAGAAAGAAATAGAAGTCTACTATAATGAAAGCCATGTTAAATGTTATATGTAAGGATAGTTGGATAGTTACAGAAACATGATAGCTGATAGCTATTATTTTGTTTTGTTTCTGAGTTTCTTTCTAAGCAGTATAATTATACAACATGAGCAGGGTGAAGAAGTCTGAAAGAAGCTTTTGTTTTACTATAACAGAAAGCTCTCCATTTTATACACATTAGAACACTTCTATTCATGAAGTGCTCTAATATTAAAACTTATAGTAACAGGAGTTAGGATTGTTTACCATCCAAGGCCTCAAATAGAAAAATAAAAAATAAAAAAGGCCTTAAAATGCACTATTTTTTACAGTCAAGGCCACTACTAAGTAATGAGATGTGACTTACAGGCCTCTGAAAGTCTGATCTTTTTCAAACTTATAGCCATATATATACACAATTTCTTAGATGACCAACTTTATTTAACACCCTTTTGAAAAATTACTTTTGAGAAAATATTATTAAGTTCTATCTCATATATAGTCTATGTGCAATTTACAAACTAAGCAATACTTCTAGGCATATTAATGCAAGAAAGCCCTTGACAAATAAAGAAAGGGCTAAAATTTACCTCTTCACTTGCCTCTTGGGCAAATACCCTTTGTGTAGTACAAATATAGAGCAGTACCCACAGTGCCTGGTTGTCCTGTGGTTAATAAATCACCATGAAAAGAGTCATATTAAAAAGCATGCTACATCACCTAGAAAGGGTTAACACATGTTTGATGTTATATTTAGGGGCTTATATAAAACCAATGCCTTTTTAATCTGTAATTGCATTTCTAAAATTGCTATTTGCTAATATATATTATTGCTCATGTCGTCATTTTCCATAAAAGGAAGAAATCTTTGCTGAAGTCCCTAATTGAGATGCACATATTTTCTTCTTGTGAATCCAGTAAGCTCTCTGATTGTCTGGAGATGCAAAGTTGACCAACAGTTCTACCTCTTATTGAGTTGATCAGGAGAACAAAAGTTAAGAGGGGCATATATTAGGAAGCATTTGACTGCAGATCTATGCCATATTTTCTAATTATTTTATCACTATCAGTATGACTTTGTTTTATGTCTTACTTAATTCAGAATTTGAAGGGTGAAGAGAGGGTATTATAGCTGCACACACACACACACACACACACACAGAAACACACACTCTAGTACTATTTCTGAATAGTAACCACTGGCCTTGCCATTCTCTAATAATAAACTTTTTCAAGTTTTAATTGCTTTGGATCCTGTAGTATTTGGAATTACTGATATCCTGATGATATTAATTTGTAGTTCTTATACTTAGGATTTTTGGAAAATGTTTAGGACTTGTTACTCTAAAGCCAGTATAAAATTATTTGTACATCTTGTTACCAGCTGTTAATCAGAAGAATTCAAATATACTGCCTTCAATGTAATTAAATGCAAAGGAAGAAAGACTGTGGTATTAAATGGAAAAATATAAAAAATAAAACTATAAAGAGGGAGAGAACGCCTAATTTCCTCCCAATTTTAGAACCTTGCCAAGGAATTCCTCTGCAGCGGCTTGTCAGTAAACAGTTCATGCTGTAAAACCAATTCATTTGAAAGGAAGAGTTGTTAGCTTTAATATAATTGGAATGGAATGTCCAGTAATATTAGAATCTCCAGATGCTATGCATTTGCAAAAGAAAAACATAAGAAGATGATGTAAAGTCAGAAAATTTATATCACAGAAAAGCATGGTGTAGATCTCTGGCCTGTCAAAACAAAAGAAAACAAAATGAATTTGAAAAAGAAGGTCTGTCCATACCACACTTGGCTTTCGTGATGACAAAAGAAACTCACTGTATTGTCATATGTGTTTATTAATAATTTTCTTAAATTTTAAGTCTGATCATATAAATATGGCCATAAATTATCAAAGAGAAAGTAAATAAAGTCTCTTGGTAAATGAAAGTCAATGCGTTTTTGCCACCTGAAGAGAATCTCTACATATTAAGTCCTCTTACCCAGAGAATGGTAATATTTCTCCATTTCAAATTAATCAAGGAACATAGGAATATCAACGTAAAATCAAGCTTGAAGAGGAGTGAACTATATAGATGAATACTTAGCCATTTTCACAGGGACAGTGTTTGTGATTATCCTGAAGTTCCAGATGAATAAGACATGTCATGAATTCAAAGTTAGACTATATAATCTAGTACCAGCCATTGTGGGCACAACATATATCCCATATAACAACTCTGAAACAAACCCTTTATTTTATAAAATATACATATATATATATTTCCATATATGTGTGTATACACACACACACACACACTTCCTAATGAAGTTGATTCCCTTCCCAGGTTCTAGAAAAAAATTTCCACGAGAGTGAAATATACACAGTCAAGTATGCAAGTGGCTTGCAATGATATTTACCAAATAGCATTTTTAGTCATGTCTCATTGACAAATCTAACCAGCAGTTTATATTCCATGACTCTTATCTCTAGCAGTAGGCATTTAAAAGGAAGTGATATTCAGAAATATCCAGAATAGTGAGTTAATCTTCTGATACTATCCTATTTATTAGAATCTAATTTACCATTTTACAACTTCTTGATTACATGATTCAGTGAGATATGAACATGTATTTGAAATAAATTAGTCATCTTATAATAAAGCATGCATTTGCTTTAAAATCATCCTCTTATCATGCATTAGAAAAGTCTTGTATTTTCCATTATTATATATTAAATGTATCAATATGAATATATCCTTTCAAAATATATTGAAGAATAACACTGGCATAAACTACAAGATAAAAATGTCAAATATTTGTGAATGAAATTCTAAATATTTAGGCTCAGTTTAACTATTTGATATCTATATTCTTCTAACTTCTTTTATACTCAAGATTGTCACTGAGAAAATTGCAGTAAAAGATTATAACACTATAAAAATGTAGGAACACTCCAAAAGGAGTGAATGTTTCTAGAAAAAAATGAAGCTTGAAACATTTCCATTTACTTCAAGGTTTTTAAATGAAAGCATAGAAACACATTCCCGCTAAGACTTTAAACAGCACAGTCAGGATCATTTCAATTCCCATAAGGTCTAGTTCTTGAATGGCTTTAACATGTAAGCAGAACAACCTTTTGCAATTGGTTTCAAATATATTTCAAAATGCCTTGTAGGAAATAGATTGGAAAAATAGATATAATCCATGAATATTGGAGACCAGCATTCACATATTTAGTGTTATTTTTAAGGGTTGTGTCTTCATAGTACAACTTGAATTGATAATTTGGCAACTTACTAGTCAATGTAATCATAATCAAAGCCAAATTTCAGGATAAAATGCCAACTCAGTAGCTTGTGTATGATAATTGCCAAGCTGATTCTTGACCTTGTGATATACAGATTTGATCTTAAATCAAAGCATTTAAAACTATATTTTTTAAAACTTTTTCTTCTGGAAAAATAAAGTAGAAATATTTTTCCCTATTCCTCCCACTAAATACAACTAAAATCCTTGGCATTACATAGAAAACAAATTTAAGAGACTCTAGAAGGTGAAGAGAAGAAGGCAGACATCATGGGGACTCAAGACCCAAAAATGACATAGTATTGAGTTTCTTCAATTTTCTTTTGGCCTCATATGTCTCAGACTTGCGTATGAATAAAATGGCAAGCTAGACACACCCACAACCACATACAATAAAGTCTCAAAAAAAAAATTGCGTGCTTTTTCTAACTAAAGGAATAAGAAGGGTCAGCCTAACAAGGCAGAAATACTTTTAGGCAATGATTATTTTACTCTAGCTTAACATCATTCACATACCAACCCCCCACACACACACTCACACATGCACAAATATACACAAAGTGTGGCTCCATCCCCAGATACACACCAGCAAAGACCAAGTGGGATCCTAGGGTTTCATGCCTGCCAGGTTGTAACAAGGCACCCCGACCCTTCTACCCAAGGTAGAGTGGTGTCAGAGTAAGCTAAATTCAAAGCCCAGAGTTTCATTCCCACCAAGTATGAGCTCCCTCCCTGTGATGTCACTGGAAAATGTAAGAGGAGCCTTGACTTCCAACACCACCAGGCAGTAACAAGGTACCCCCCCCCCTACTCTTTTCTGGGATGGTATTAGAGGCAATCTAGGGGAGAGTCAGGATTTTCACCACTACCTACCAGTAATGAGGTTACTCTATCGCTGTGGTGTCATTGGAAACCCACATGGGGAAAAGCAAGGAGGCATTTCTATCTTTCCCAGCCATGGAGATATCATTGAAGGCCTAGAGAGGAGACAAAATTCTTATAGTCACCCATAATTAATGAGGAACTTCCCCCTCAGGTTCAGTGGAGGCTGTGGGGTACCTAAGCTTCTACACATACCTGGAAGTAATGAGGCAGCCTCCCATTCCAATGCTAAAGTGTAGGCAAAGAAAGTCAGCTAAAAAATATCATTTAAGTAAGATCTCAAGTATCATAACATAATACCCAAAATGTCCAGGTTTGATAAAAAACACCACTTGTCAGATCTCAAATTGAGTGAAAAAAGGATAATAAATAGATGACAATGCAGAAATGACAGATATATTAAAATTGTTTCACAAAAATTTTAAAAGACATCATAAAAAATGCTTCAAGGAGCAGTTAAAACATCTGAAATTAAATGAAAATAGAAATTATCATAAAAGAAATGAAAAGATGAACAAAGAAATAGATGATACAAAGAAGAACCAAATGTAAATTTTAGAATAAAATATTCTAAAATTTAAATCAATGATATTTTTAAAAAGTGAAGTGGAAAGTAAAGGGAGAAAGAAAGGATTTCTGCATTGCATTTACACTAGAAAAAATTTGACACCAGTGGACTCTGATAAGCATGTATATATAGTATAATACGTTAAGCAGCCACTTAAGCAGCTATATATGAGTAATACTTGGAAAAATTATAGATAAATCAAGTTGGAATTCTTAAAAAATATCCCGGTAGTCTACAAAAGGCAGTGTTATGAATTGAATCACGTTCTTCATGAAGACTTATTCAAGTCCTAACCCTTGGTCCTGTGGATGGGAACCCATTTGTAAATAGTATCTTTAAAGAAATCTGAAATGAAATTTAGAACAAAGACAATTACCAGACAGAGAGGGAGAGTAAGTAATGGTAAAAAGGTTTAAGGGCCAATCCACCAAAAGATATAGCAATATTAAATATATACACACAAATCAACTAAGTTACAAACTATGTGAAGCAAAAAGTGATAGGACTGATAGGAGAAATTTAAAAATCCACAATTGTAGTTGGAAACTTCAAAATGATCTCTTAAAAATTTATAGAATAATTAGAAAATCATCAAGGAAAAATAACTGAACAACACCATCAACCAACACATTATAATTGGCATTTATAAAATACTTACCTCAACTATAGCAAAATGCACATACCTTTCATAAGCCAAGAGAGAAAATATCATCAGCCATAAAACAGACTTCAAAAAATTTAAGCGAAATCATTCAGAGTATGCTTTCTAACCACATTACTAAAAAATTAGAAATCAATGACATAATAGAAATTTAAAAAAAAATAGAAGATAGAATACTTCCCAATGATTTCTGTGAAACCAGATCACTATGATATCAAACACAAAGTCTTTAAAAGAAAAGTACAGACTACTATCCCTTATGAATATAGGACAAATGTCTTTAACAAAACATTTGCAAATAGAGTTCAGAAATAAATTAAAAGAATTATACTCCATAACCAAGTATGATTTATTTTAGGGAAGCACAGTTCTTTCAACACTTAAAAACAAATCAGTGTAAACCTCTATATTAAGAAACTAAAGAAGAAAAATCACGTGATCATATCAGTCAATGCAAAAAAAAAAAGCATATGACAGTATTCAACATTATTCTTGATAAAAACCCACAGAGAAATAATCATAGAGAGGAAACTTCCTCAAATGAAAAATAACGTCTACAAAAACATTACAGCTCACATTAGGCTTAGTGGTGAATGAGTTAATGCTTTCCCCCTAAGCTGGGGATCAAGGCAAGAATATCCACTCTCACCACTCTTATTCAAAATAGTGTTGAAAGTTCTAGCCAGTGTAGTAAGTCAAGAAAAGGGAATTAAAGACATAGAAACCAAACAGAATCAATAAAATCATCCCTATTTGCCAATGACATGATTGCTATTTAGGTAATTCCAAGAGTCTGCAAAAAAGCCTCTTAGAACTTAGAAGTGAATTCAGCAAGATCACGGCATGCAAGACACACAAAAATATTGTTTATATATACAATCAATGAACACATGAACACCAAAATTTAAAATATAGTATTACTAAAAAAGAAAAATATTTAGGTGTCAAACTACGACAACCTGTACAGGACATGTATGTTGACAACTACAAAGTGCTGATGGAAGAAATAAAAAGGGATCTAAATAAATGGATAAAAATTCCATGTTACTGAGTAAGGGAAGAATCAATCTATCCAATTTGAAAATTTATATAGTTACAGTAATCAGGAATGTGAGGAAGAAGGGTGGACATAGAGATCAATGAAGCAAAATAGAGGGTGGACAGCACACAAATAAGTCCAATTGATTTTTGGTAAAAGTTCAAAAGCAATTCAATGGAGGAAAGATAGCTTCACCTTCAAAAGTGCTGGAATTAATGGATATCCATTTGCAAAAAAACAACAACAAAAAAAACCTTGAACTGAAAACCACACCTTATACAAAATGAACTCCAAATGCATCATGTCCTTAAATGCAAAGCATGAAACTACACTTTTAGGAAAAGCAATAGTAAATATTCAGGATCTAGGGCTAAGCAAAGATTTCTTATTTTTGATATCAAAGGCAAAATCCATACTGAGAAAAACTGGCAAACTGAACTTCATCAAACTAAAATGTTTTCCTCTTTAAAGACCTTTTAATAGCATGAAAAGACGAGGTAAGATTGGAAGAAAACATTTGCAAACCACAAATCCAACTAAAGACTGGTATCTGGAATATATTTTAAAAACTGTCAAAACAAAACAGTAAAACAGAAGAAATCTAGTTAGAAATTGGGCAAAAGACATGAACAGACATTTCACTGAGGAAAACATGCAGATAGGAAATAGGCACACGAATGGATGTCCAAAATCATTAACCTTTAAGGAAATGCAAATTTATTTACGAGATACCTATCAGAATGGCTAAAATAAAGAAGCTGGCAAGGACCCAGAGGAACTGGATAACTCATAGATTTCTGATGGGAACGTAAAATGATATAGCTATTCTGTAAAACAGTTTGGAAATGTATAAAAGTGACTAAATATATACTTTACTTAAATTTTACTTTTGGGCATTTATCCCAGAGAAATGAGAAGTTATATCCAGACAAAATTTGCACATAATTGTTCATAGCAGCTTTATTTGTAATAGCCAAATGTTGGAAATAACCTACATATCCTTCAATAGGTGAATGGTAAAATTGTGTTATATCCATGGAAAACTACTCAGCAGTAAAAAGGAACAAACTATTGATCCAGCAACAACCTGGATGAATCTCCAGATAATTATGCTGGGAGGTGGGGGAATCGCAGAAGGTTGCATATGTCCAATTCTATTAATATCACATTCCCTAAATGACAAAATTGTAGAAATGAAGAAGTGATCAGTGGTTCTTAGAGGTCAAGGGGGACAGATGAGTGTGACTGAAAATGGGCAACATGAGGAATCCTTGTTGTAATGGAAATTTACTGTATCTTGATTGTATCAATGTCAAGATCCTGGTTATAATATTGAACTATAGTTTTGCAAGCTGTTACCACTGGAGAAAAGTGGGTAAAGGTACATGAGATATCTCTGTATTATTAGTTACAACTCCATGTGAGTTTGATATTACCAGCATGAGGCTTAATGCAAGAATTTGTTTGGAATTAAATGTTGAATGTGGGGTATATAGGGGAACATGGATGGGAATTCTTCTCAAGGAGGTTAAATTAGGATGCAGTAGCTTACTAGATATCCTTAGAATCCTAATTTCTTATAACCCCAAATTAAAATATTTATTGCTCAAAATGCTAACAATATGGAATATGTATATATTAAACACAGTTTGGACTATCTTATAATTCTATGTACATAAATTCTACCTCCACTGTACTAAATATGTCAGTTCATTGACAAGAGAAGTTTCTTTAGAGTACATTATAAATAATTTTGTAAGAGATTTAAATGGATTCACAATTTCAGTAGATATCTTCAGTTATATCCATTTAGTAAATAACTACACCATTCATAAAGACACAAAATGAGCCAAAATTGCTTAATTACAAAGTATAGAATTGTTTAATCTAATTGTGAGAAACAAAGAACCAATTTTTCCAATATAATCAGAGTAGGTGGCACTTAACACATGACAAACACAGGCAAATCTTTCTTGCCCTTCACTTTCTGTATTATATGAAGTTCAAAGACAGGACACTTACTAAGCTTTGGAAATGAGACATGTTGAAAATAGGATGAGAATTCATAAAATAGAAACCACTGACCAAAGAGACATTTTTTCATTTCACGTCTCTCTTTTATCACCTCATTTATTTCCGTTTATTTTGAAGCCCCTGCCCTTGTTTTTTGTCTTTTTTCTTGACTAACTGAATCATCAAGGATTAGTGTGACTTTAAACCACCTTGGAAGTCTTTCTTTTTCTATGAACCCTGCATACCTAATCAGCCTGAAGATCCTTTGAAATCAATGGGAAGTCCACATCAGAGGTGATTAGTAGGGTTCTGAGCAAACAAGAATAGCTTCCTAGCGAAGGCATTACACCTTTCTACAAATATCTGTAACCTGGAGTGTGACAACTCCTTTTTAAAAACCTGAGTTACTTAACTATCCAATGAAGGTCACTTTTAGTCCCTGGGCACTCGATCCCAGGAAGACTGTTCATTTGAAAGCTTGGGACAAATCTCTCTTTGGGTCACACATTGATCCATGAACTTTTTCTAGCATGACTTCTCTCACATTGTGAAAATATCTTTCTGTGCCACCTTACATAAAATACTGTAAAGGGACTGAAAAATTATGACAGAGTGTAATGGAGAAGATAGCTGCTGACAAGCACAAAATGATGAGATGGATGCATTTTGAGATGGCTGCTGAAACTTGGCAACTGAGTGAAAGCTAATCAGGCAAAACACTGCTGCCAAAGCCAAAGAGAAGTCTGGCAGAGGGGTGGAGCACACTCATAACTATGGGAAATTAAGTAGCGTGTTGTAATGGAAAGAGGACAGGTTTATGTTCTGGATGTGCCTCTGATGCTAACCACTACGTAACTTTGGGCAAGACAGTTTACCTCTTTGAAACTATTTCTTAATGAAAGGAGGCAAAGGAAGAAAATGTTTCCTTCCAAAATACTGTAAGAAATGTCTCAAAATTTACATATACAAATGTTTTTGGAATTATCATTTGTGATGGAGACTAGTTGGGTTCTAAGGAATAAGCCAACTAGCAATCCACAAAGTACCATTACAAATAAAGAGATAAAGAGGATACAAGTCAAAAAATATGTCAAATGTCACTTTTTCAGCATTGTCAGTAACATGAAAATGAGAACCAGAAAGTGAGGTAGCTATAACTAGCATAATGTCATGCTCAAGAAAATACTGATTTTGGATGGAAATGTCTTCTTGAACTTCAAATATCATCCTATCATGTCTAGCTAATGCCTATTTTGAACTAAGTGAAGAGACTGAAAAAAACACTTGATGCCAAGCATGTTGTGATGTTTTGGTATTACCCTTTTCTGGGCAAAACAGACACATCATTCTTAAATGCTTTCCCTTTTACCACTCTTATAAAATATTTGTGTTTCTAATTACTTAGGGTGAGAAACTCCTGATTGCTAAGGTTCTTCCATGTGTAATGTGCCTTTGGGATGCCTAGAAAACAAACGTAAGTATTAAAAGCGTAGGACTGTAAATGTTAAGGAAAAAAATTGCATATTTTTTCCTAGTATGTGCATAAACAGAAATCTCAGCAGTTATATAATTTTCATAGAAACAAACTGGTAATGAACTAATATAAAGGAGACATACTTCCAATAGAAGCTAAGTGATAGGAGTAAATGAATTTTTAAATTTTGAATAAATTAAATTATGTAAGACAAATTTCAGATAAAATCCATAAATATGAATCAAATATCTAGAAAATAAAAATACAGAAATATCATTTTGCTTGATGAAAAAAGGTAGAAATGGGAGAAGAGAAATCTATCAATTCTGAAACATGGCAGAGCTATACATATGTAAATTAATACAGTGGTTTCAGGAATACCAGTTATTTAATAAGTATTACATGAAGAATAGTTCTCAGCAATGACATATTACTTTCTGAATAGCAATTTTTTTCTCCAGTAAAATAATTGGTTTCTGAGTCAGTGCCTTTCCAAACAATAATTAATGAGAACTACTGACAGTGGAAATAGGAAAAAAATGATACTCACAATGTAATTGTGGAAGAAATTAGTTCACTAACTCTGCTTATGGGATAAATAGCTGATTACTTAGGGAAAAAGGGGTAAAAAGAAAAGAGAGCGTATGTCTTTCTGAGCATAAAATATCATTATTATATTAGTCAATGTAATAAGAAGTAGAGCCAGGATGTATTCACTCACATTCTATATTATTAATGGTATAAATTGTGTAATGAAAGAAAGATTAAGTCTACATCATCATTTGAAATGGTTAGTTGTAAAGGCAAATCAGAATTATTTTCAAAATTTCTTTGTAAAACTTTGCTGTACACTTCACTGTTACATGTTCAGAGATCCTGAAAATCTATTATTGCCTTTTTAAGTGACTCATCTGTTCCATTGAATTACCAATATACATAATATTTGTAAAGCCCTAAGGTGAACTTAAATGTAAGGAAGAAAGATCTTTCAATATAATTGTCTATTATTTTGAATATGTAAATGCTCAAAAATATAAGAAAATATAAAATATCCTTGAAATTTATTGATTTAGTAAATCTGTGCTGTGAATCTAAGTTAACTATAAAGAGCTTTAATGAATAATGAATGGCTGTTTTTGAGTTGAGTACTTTGCTCAGTAGTCAATCAACACACATCAGTGGTAAGTATTCTTATAATTTTGTCAGAAAAATGATAGAAAGCTGTATCTATCCTTTAGATTATAAGTTGCTCTTTCCTTTAAACTGCTGTATAATCATACATTTTTCTCATCCATTCCTGAGGATTTTAAGCATATCCTGTAATTTTACTCCCATTTTGTAAGTGAGGAAACTGATGCACAAATAATTTTGCTGATAAGAAAGATACTCATTACTATACTAATTATAAATTAGTATACTCTACCACATCTAGACTATCAATAGGAATGCAAATTCATGCTTAAGGAAAATTGAATGGATTCAGGAAATTTACCAAAAGAGATAGCATAAACAGGAACTTCAGAGCTTAATATTAAAAACAAAAAATATATAAATAAAATTTTTCATGAACAAAACAACATGGGCAAGCTTATGAAGAAGGAAGAAAGAAATTACTGACAGGCAGAAGGTAGGATAAAAGGAGAAAGGGAGGGAAGAAGGGAGAAGGGAAGAGACCATCCCATTATCATTCTGCTGGATGTTTAGTTTCTTTCAATAGGTTTTATTTTAAAAAATGACACTTATTTGAAGGTGACTAACTTTAGTATAAATAACACTGACTTCTTAGATCATTTTACAAACAAGAAAAAAATCATAAGAAATAAGAAAATAAAATGTTAAGAAAGGTCATTCTCTATCTATTTTGAATAAATAAATATGTAAATATGTGCTAAATATAAGGGAGATCCAGAGATGTGAGTTGCCCTAATACTAGAAAATGTTTCCAAATGATGTGCATTCTAATGCAGAGCATCTTTGTTAGGAAAGATGTTAAAGAGGAAAGATTAAAATGGGTTGTGTGAAAGAGAGGCTAAACTTGCTTATAATTGTGCCTCTCTCTCTACGTAAGCCAACTTGGCAGGTGAACTCACTGCCGTCCCCCCTACATGGGATCTGACACCAGGGGTGTAAATCTCCCTGGCAACATAGGACATGACTCCAGGGGATGAATCTGGACCCTACATTGTGGAATTGAGAACATCTTGACCAAAAAGGGGATGCGAAATGAAACGAAATAAAGTTTCAGTAGCTGAGAGATTCCAAATGAAGCCGAGAGGTCATTCTGATGGGCATTCTTATGCACTATATAGACAATACATTTTAGGTTTTAATGCATTGGAATAGCCAATGCATTAAATTTCAGGTATTTATAGAAGTAAATACCTGAAACTATCAAACTGCAACCCAGTAGCCTTGATTCTTGAAGATGATAGTATAGCGATGTAGCTTATAAGGGGTGGCAGTGTGATTGTGAAAACCTTGTGGATCACATTCCCTTTATCCAGGGTGTGGATGGATGAGTAGAAAAATGAGGACAAAAACTAAATGAAAAAGGGGGGGGGGATGATTTGGGTGTTCTTTTTACTTTTTTTTTTTTTTATTCTTATTTTCACTTTTTCTGGTATAAGGAAAATGTTCAAAAAGTAGATTGGGGTGATGAATGCACAATTGTATAATGGTACTGTGAACAATTGATTGTACACTTTGGATGATTGTATGGTATGCAAATATATCTCAATAAAATTTAATTTAAAAAATGGGTTGTGCAGGACAGGTTGGACCTTGCACAAGGTCATCAAGAGATGCCTTTTTCTAATTCCCACAAAGAAATTCATGGGCTAGAAGCTTCTCCATTTGTATAACACATCCTAGGATTAATTGGTCATCTATTAGTGCACTGATGGTGGGGAAAGAGATATCTATAGAATAGCAGCTTAATGACTGAGCCTGGAGTAATGCACAAGAACTGCTGACAAAATGCTAACCCAATATCCTTCCTCTTTTGCTACTGAAAAATGCTTGGTAGCCTTGAGTAACTAAATTTGCTCCCATAGGAAAGTACCAGTGACTCCATTAATAATTTAGACTTGTAAATTCAGATGAGATTTACTTTCAACAAAAGAAAAGCAATATTCTGTCAGTGTCTTGTGGCGAATTGTTCTTCATAATCTATGTCAAAAGTTGTAGCCCTGCCTTCCAAGAAAGGACAATCCTTCTCACAGAGTTATGAGCCAGTACCCATCAGAGCAGAAAAAAAAAAGAATTGAGCTCCTATCAGTATCTCCTTGTCTTTCATTTTATTCAAGTATCCATCTGTGCATGTAAAACTGGATCATCATGAAATATTCCATGTTTCAATATGTACGGCAGAAAGAAAAGTATTCATATAATTGGTGGCTAAACAGCCTGATATAAAGACCTTTGTATCTGTTAAGTTTGATGAGAGAAAAAGATGTACTCTCAGTGGTATGTAATCAGGGATTTATTATAGGGATTAGCCCTTATACAGTTGTGAGTGTTGGCTAAGCAGTCTGTGGTGGCTATGGCTTATTAAATTTATTTCTCAGGTTCTTATTTCTGGATTCAACCTGCCAATGTATTTTTATGCATGTTCTATTTTTATTTCTAAGTGACTATTAATTTGGATTATCTTTATTTGTTAGGATATTCAGTTTATGCTAAATTACAACATTTCTGTTATCTAAAATATATACAGGGAATTATGTTTTCTTTAAATAATGAAAAGATATCAGCTATTAAATCATTGGTATTTAGTGTCTTTCAGTGGTGGAGCTTTAATTGTCATTCAGTTCACTTCATTGGTATTTGCCTGTTGTCTTTAGAAAAACCATTTGGTTGTATTGTTCCACTCTATTATTTTCATTTTCTTTCTCATTTCATTAATAACTTAACTTCTTAATTGCTTTGGTTTATTTTGTGGCTTGTTTTTAAACTTTTAAAACTTAGTATTTAATTTTCTTAATTTACTCTGATTTTTACAAGTTTACAGTGATAACTATTTCTCTTAACACATTCTTAGCTGATTCTTAGAGGTTTCCTGAATTGTTATTCTTTTTCATTATTTTCTATTTGCAATTAGTTTTCTTTTTTGATATCCTCTAGTATTCTGTAGTTATTCTACAGAGTAATTCTTAATTTAAAAATACATAAATCTTCTTTGATCATGTCCATGCTGGATTTTTAGGTTTTATTGAATTATGTTCTATAAAATTTCTATCATTTTGTAATTAAATGAATGTCCTTGTAATGATAGTATATGACAGGTATTTTTCATTGATGTATGGATATAAGAGAAAGTGTTGTATTTGTTATTATTTTTCTCTAGGAGAAAAGCAGAACGAACAGGAGATATCTGTAAATATGAGATTTTTTAAAAGAAGTGTTTCACACAATGTGGGGATGCATGAGTCCAAATTTGATAGGGCAGGATACACAAGTCCAAGTTCCATAGGGCAGGCAGCAAGCTGGCAACTCTGATGAAGGTCTTCAATAAACTCCCCAGGAGAGGCTGGCTGGCTGAAGAAGAAATGAGAGATCTCTCTCTTCTTCCTTTAAAAGTCTTCAAATGATTGTATTAAATCCAGCTGATTGAATTCTCTTATTGCCGAAGACACATTCTTCCTTGATTTAACCAGCCACAGATGCAATCAATTGATGATATAATAAACCAGCCTTCTGGTTTATTAACCAGCCACAAATGTCCATGAAGGTTAGGACAGTGCTTGCTTGACTAGATACCTGGGCACCATCACCAGGCCAAGATGACACACAAACCTAACCATCACAAGTACACATTCTGTATAAAGAACAAAATTACATACATACATACACACACACACACACACACACACACACACACACACACACACACACACACATATATATATATATATATATATATATATAATTTGTGAACAAAAACATTTAAGCTTTTTGAGTATACATTATTCAACTCTTCTCTATTCATGCTGGCTTTCTGTGTATTTGGTTTGTTGTATTCTAAAAAGCAGGTATTTAATCATCTACTAAATTTGTGCTTTTATGAAGTCGTCCTTGTTTTCTAAGTAATTGTCCTTCTTGTCACTTGTTTCATAAATGCTTAGTGTTTGTGGATTTTAAATTTTAACATTGCATGTGTCCTTCTTTCTCTTACATAATGCTTTTGGTACTTTACTAAAATTTGTCTGGTATTTACGTTGCTATGTATGATTTATTCTACTACATTTGCTTGGCATATTTTTGTTTAACCTTTAACTTCCATTTTTTAGAATTTTAGTCTGTTTCTTGTGAACAATATCTAGTTGATTTTTTTTTCAATGCATTAATTTTTGTAGACTGATTTTATAATTCTAGACTTGGAACACTATTTTTCTCCAAATAGAAGACAGCTCATAATTTAAGAATCAGCAGGAGCAAACCATCTCCAACCACACTGAGAGTGAGTGGAAGGGGAAGCTCTATAGCCAAAGATGGAGTAAAGGTAAATATACTCACCCCTCATGTGGTTGTAACATATGCATTGAGTCAATCTCATGGATCCACAAGGGAATTCTGCCCTTCTTCATTCAGTCAGTGATTAAAAAAAAATAAAAATATTAACACTTCAGCTAGTGGGTCTTAGGTGCAGTGGAAATACTGATTTAGAGAGAAATGCCCACAATCCTTCTGTAATTTAATGATGGTGCTTACCAAAAATTGGCATTCAGAAGCTCAACTGCCCAGATGAAAACTAACTCACTAAGAATTTGAAAATATACCATTAAAAACAATCTACATGCTTTCATTTCCAAAGGAGCATTGATGTCTAAATTCAAGCTGATACATTATATCATCAAGTTCCAATGACCAGTTTATATTAAGCCTTCAGGCCTCAAACAATATATAGGAAAGTCTGGTGACCAATGCAATCAAGTCTTGATATAATATAACTTAAATACTATGACATAAAGTTAATGCACCTTACATTATATGATAAGGGGATAAGTTATGGAAGAAAGCAATGATATTTGCTTTAGGTACATATACAAATGTATTCATAAGAGACCAAGGAAGAAACACGTATAACCATTTATAAAACTCATTTCTGCATCTGGTCACTTGGACACAGCTAGTATTTATAACTGTCTTTTCCGACTACCAATTCCATATTCCCTTTACTATCAAAAGCACCTCAGCTGATCTTGGTACACTTCCTGGTGGGGTGAACCAAATCTTCATTCCTGAAATTCCTGGGCCAATAGTAGTTCTGCTTGGATTGCATTGTTTTCTTTCCATTGATGACTTAAATCACAGAGCATGGTAGTACTAAGAAATGCCCTAAGGGATTTCCTATATTCTAGGTAAATTCTTATTTACCTCCATTGTATAGCAGCAGTCATATTTTCCTTTGATGATCCGAATCAATCACTCTAGCAAGTACAGTATTTCCCTTCTTTGCCTGTTGATTCAGAGGCATGAAGAGCCCAAATTCATTGGGTGGCAGTCTTAAATCCCAGTTCAAAGGAGCCATTGTTGTGTCTCCTAGTGGAAGCACCCCTCCTTCTGGAACTGACATATAGATAAGCAGAGCTTAAGGTCACAGGGACATGAAGCAAAATTTTTTTCAAGGGAATCATGAGGGATAATAGTGAGTGGTCCTACTTGCCTTCCCACCTCTTGATCCCTAGACCCACAAATCCTGGGTATGGAAGAAACAGCACCATAAAATGGGCACTGATTTAGAGCATATACAGCTTCTTAGGGAACACTTTCCCACCCCTACAAGGTGTTTCCACTCAGTTGGCACTGTGATTTAGTCCTCAAAAGGCCATTCCACTAGTCTATTAATCCAACTGCTTCAAGATGATGGGGAACACAGTAAGATCCAGAGAATTCTATGAACATGAGCAAATTGCCACACTTCATTTGCTGGGAAGTGGATTCTTTCATCAGGAGCAATGCTGTCTGGCATAACAGGGCAGTGGATAAGGCATTCTATAAATACACAGATGGTAGATTTAGCAGAAGCATTGAGTGCAAGGAAGGCAAATCTGTATTCAGAGTACATGTCTATTACACTAAGAACAAAACACTGACCCTTCCTTGGTGGAAGTGGTCCAGTGTAATCAAACTTCTACCAGGTGGCAGGCTGAACACCTCAAGAATTGGTTCAATATCAGTTGCTAAATTTTGTCTCTGTTGCTGGCAGATTGGGAACTCAGCATTGCCTATAGCCAGGTTGGCCTTGGTGGGTGGAGTTCTGTGCTGCTGAGTTTGTGCATAGCCTATGTTCCAGTTTACTAAAGCTTCCATTTTGCAAAATACCAGAATGGATTGGCTTTTACAAATGAGATTTATTAGGTTACAAATTTGCAATTCTAAGGCCATAAAAGTGTCCAAACTAAGGCATCAACAAGAGGATACCTTCCCTGAAGAACGGCCAATGGCATCTGTTGGTCCTTTGCTCCTGGGTTCTTGTTTCAAAATGGCTTTCTCCAAAATGTTTCTGGGCTTCTGTCTCTCTTAGCCTCTCTCTCTCTCAGCTTCTGTGCATCCTTGCTTCTGGGTTTTATCTCTCAAATTAGCCATCTCCAAACATCTTTCTGTCTGTATCTCCAAGCATCAGGGTCTGTGTCAGCTTTTAGCTTCTACCAGGGACAAACTCAGGATTACATATCTTAGTTTCTTTCCAAAATGTCTTTCTCAGCTTCTCTGAGCTGCTGCTCTCCATGAGCTCTCTTAAAGTACTCCATTAAACTAATCAAGACCCACTCTGAATATGTGGGGTCACACCTCCATGGAAATAATCTAATCAAAGGACCCACCCATAATAGGTCTGCCCACAAGATTGCGTTGAAGTACATGGCTTTTAATGGGGTACATACCAGATTCAAACCAGTACAGCCTGCATCCCTCATATCATGGCCACTCTATTTGTGAGCCTGTTGAGCAATAACAGGAGAGGCTGGGGAAAGAGGTGGGCCAGTTTCCACAAAAAAGTTTAAAATACTTCCCTGCTGAAGTCACCCTCTGGTGAACATTCACATGGGACACAAATATCTTCATGTTTTTCATCTACTCAGAAAAGTATGTCTACATGCCTCTCCCCTATACCTCTTTGTCACTAGTTTTCCCATCATATTCCTAAGTCACTGCCCACCCAACCAGACCATTGGACAAAGCCCATGAATCAATATACAGATACACCTTGGTCATTTCCCCTTCCAAGCAAAATGTATAACCAGGTGCAATTCTTCAAGTTCTCCCCACTGGGAGAATTTCCCTTCACCACTGCCCTTCAGGGATGTCCCAGAAAGGGGCCATTACACTGTAACTATCCTTTTTCAGGTGGTACCTGGTTATCATGCAGAACCACCTGTAAACCATGCCCTAGTTTTCTCTTGCTTAGTCAGCTACATATAGAGAACTCCCCAAGGGGCCATAAATGTAGACTGGGAAAGAGAAGGTAATGTGGCAGGAGTGGCAGGAGTGGAGATTATAGGAATTTGGATCACTTACTCATGTAACTTACTTATACTTTCTGGTCTTGCTCAAGCTCAGTCTTGCATATATCACTTCCATTTGATGATGGAGTCCTGCTGTGTATGCCCAATTTTATGGCTTGGTGAGTCAAACAACACCGAATTCAGAAAAGGCAAACAAGGTCTCATGGTAACTTGGTGGCCCAGGATTAAGCATTTGGTTTTGACTAAGACCCAGTAGCTAGTCAAAAACTGTTTATCAAAAATGAGAGTAGTTATCTGCACAGTATGGCAGAGCTTTGCTCCAAAATCCTAAGGGTCTGTACTGTGATTCTCCTATAGAGTCCTGCCAGAGAGTCAAAACAGCATTTCTATTTGTATCTTCCATCACCATTGGATCTATTAGATCATATAGCCCAAGTGGCAGAACAGCTTTTATAATAGCCTAGACATATCACAGAACCTCCTCTTGTTCTGGTCCCCAGTCAAAACTAGCAAATTTTCAGGTCAGGATAGCACAGCCAAATGAGGAAGATGTTGCCTTCAAAACCCAAAGGCCAACTAGGCAGTGTGCCTCCTTTATGGTTGTAGAAGGGGCCAGATGCAATGGCTTTTCCTTCATCTTAGAAGATATATCTTAACATGCCCCATGCCAACACCACAGTACACCTAGAAATTTCAGTGAGGCAGAATGTTCCTGAATTTTTGTTGGATTTATCTCCCACCCTCTGACACACAAATTCCTTACCAATAGGTTTAAGTAATTGCTACTTTTTGCTTGCTAGGTCCAATCAGTATAATGTCATCAACATAATTGTCCAGTGTAATGTTTTATGGAAGGAGAAGTATAAGACATAATTGGGCTAAATTATGATATAGGGCTGGAGAATTGATATCCTTCTGTGGTAGGACAATATAGGTGTACAGCTGGCCTTACCAGATGAAAGCAAACATTTTTTATTGTCTTTTCTAGCAGATATTGAGTAAAAAGCATTTATCAGAGCAATAGCTGCACACCAGGTATAGGTAATCTGTTGATTTGCTCAAGCAATGATACCAAATCTGGAATAGCAGCTGTAATTGGGATCACTACCTCGTTTTCAATAATCCACTGTCATCCTCCAAGATCTGCCTGTTTTCCGCACAGGCCAAATAGGAAAGATGTACAGGGATAAGGTGGGAGTCATCACTTTTGAATCTTGCAAGTCCTTGATAGTAGCACTAATCTCTGCAATTGCTCCAGGAATGCAGTATTGCTTTTGATTTACTGTTTTGCTTCTAGGAACTCCTTGATCAAATAACAGTGACATTGGTCTCCATGATTCAGACTATTCTGATTACTGCTTTGACCCTACTGTCCATTATGGTACCCATGCCCACCTCATCTTTGGCAATTAAGAGCTGCCAGTTGATTCCTGCCAACCCAAAACTTCACCACCCTCCTTGTGTTTAAGGATCCAAGTTCAGTGACAAAAGTTCTCACAGTAATATCTGACCTACAAAGAAGAACAATCACAGAGCTCTTCAGGGATGATGGAGGTGCTGTCCCAAATTTATTCCTCACAGTCCTGGTGAAAGGTGCATCTCTAAACATGCCTGTGGTGGATGAACAGATTTTACAAGATAAAAGTACTCTAACAGAGGAGCTAAGATGGTGACAGAGAGAGGAGTAGAAGACTGCTAGTCCCCCCTGGAACAATTCATAAATGACCAAAAAACTAGTAAATAACCTGGAATAACTGTGGGGAGACAAACATGACTGTCCATTCATCACCTACCAACCTGAATTGGGAGGAATGCCTGAGATCACAGCATAAAATCTGTAAGTAAAAACTGCGGACCCATGCCGAGAGCCGAGAGCCAAGAGCCCCTCTCTCACAGAAGCCTCAAAGTGCTAGTGAGCAGAACTCTCCAAACAAGGTAGTGTACCTCAGCCCAGCTCCACCTGGGGTTTCAATGTTAACTGCTCAATACAGACAGCGAATCCCCAACAAGCAGACACAAACTTTTTGTGACAACTGACCTTGGGAGAGTCAAGGGACATATCTGTCTCAGTATAGGGAGCCCAGAGGATTGGGTATTATCTCTGCCTGACAGGTGAATCTGGGAGCTTTCTGTCTCTTTCTCTCTGTGTGGAGAAAGCCTCAGCCATTTTCAGCCTGCAGTGCTTTGCAGTAAAGAAAGCCTCAGCCATTTTAAAATTGCAGCACTTTGACCAGCAAAGTGAGAGAAACAAAGAACTTATTGATATGCAGGTGACTTCCCTGGAGGGGGCATAGCTTCCCAAGAGGAAAGGGAGGGGCCCAGCTCTACTGCCTGCCTTACCAGAACCAGACTCCAAAGCCTGGAGGAGAGCCATGGGCCACAACCCCTTACATCAGCAGGTGACAGGCTGACGGGTGCACCTGCCAGGCAGAAAAGCACAGGGTGTGTCAATCCTCTAAGAAAAACCATCAGGGAAACCAGATACTGAATATTTCCTCTTTCTGTGACTTGAGCCTGTTCTCATCTGGGAAAACCTGAATGGGCTAGGAGGTCAGTTGCCTAGATAACAGAAAACTACAACCTACACTAAGAAAAATGAAGTTATGGCCCAGTCAAAGGAACAAATATACACTTCAACTGAGATACAGGAATTTAAACAACTAATGCTAAATCAGTTCAAAACGTTGAGAGAAGATTTGGCAAAAGAGATAAAGGCTACAAACAAAACACTGGACATACATAAGGCAGAAATGAAAGTTCAAAAAACAACTAGCAGAATCTATGGAAATGAAAGGCACAACACAAGATGAAAGACACAATGGAAACATATAACAGCAGATCTCAAGAGGCAGAAGAAAACACTCAGGAACTGAAGAACAAAACACCTGAAAGCCTACACACAAAGGAGCAGATGGAGAAAAGAATGAAAAAATATGAGCAATGTCTCCGGGAACTTAAGGATGAAACAAAGTAGAAGAATGTATGTATCACTGGTGTCCCAGAAGGAGAAGAGAAGGGAAAAGGGGCAGAAGCACTAATAGAGGAAATAATGAAAATTTCCCATCTCTTATCAAAGACATAATATTACAGCTCCAAGAAGCACAGTGTACTCCAAACAGAATAGATCCGAATAGGCCTACACCAAGACACTTAATAATCAGATTATCTAACATCAAAGACAAATAGAGAATCCTGAAAGCAGCAAGAGAAAAGCAATCCATCACATGCAAAGGAAGCTAAATAAGACTATGTGTGGATGTCTCAGCAGAAACCATGGAGGCAAGAAGGAAGTGGTGTGATACATGTAAGATACTGAAAAAGAAAAACTGCCAACCAAGAATCTTATATCCAGCAAAGCTGTCTTTCAAACATGAGGGAGATCTCAAAATATTTTGACAAACAGACAATATGAGACTTTGTGAACAAGACACCCGAACTACAGGAAATACTAAAGGGAGCACTACAGAGTGATAGGAGAAGACAGGAGTGCATGGTTTGAAACACAATTTTGGGAGATGGTAGCACAGCAATGTAAGTACACTGAACAAAGATAACGATGAATACGGTTCAGAGAGGAAGTTTGGGAGCATGTGAGACACCAGAAGAAAGGAGAAAAGATAAATACTGGGACTGTGTAACTTAGTGAAATCTAGAGTGTTCAACAATTGTGATAAAATGTACAAATAAGTTCTTTTAAGAGGGAGAAAAAACAAATGTCAACCTTGCAACGTGTTAAAAATTGGGAGGTATTATAGGAGGGATGCAATCAGTGTAAACTAGAGACTGTAACTGACAGAATTGTATTATGCTTCCTTTAATGTAACAAAGGTGATATACCACAGTAAATGCAGATGAGGGGGGATAGGGGAGGCATGTTAGACACTTGACATTGGTGGTGTTGTCTGACTCTTTACTTTGATTTAAGGTTATCTTTCCTTTTGCTGCTTCCTAGCTGTCATTTTTTTTTTCCTCTCTTTTTTCTTTTTCTTTTGCCTCTCTACCTTCTTTGACTCTCCCTCCTGCCTTGTGGAAGAAATGTGGATGCCCTTATATAGATAGTGGTGAAGGTGGTGAACACATAAATATGTGACCATACAGAGAACCATCAATTGTTTATGTAGGATGGAATGTATGACATGTGAACAAAACCATCTAAAACAAAAATGGGTTGATGAAGAAACCTCAAGGTAAATATACTGGGTGAAATAAGCCAGACACATAAGGACAAATATTACAGGGTCTCACTGATAAGAACTAATTATAATATGTAAACTCATAGACATGAAATATAAGGTACCAAGATATAGGATGAGGCTAAAGAATGGGGAACGGTTGCTTAGTATGAGCAGAATGTTCAACTAGGATGAACTTAAATGTTTGGAAATGAACAGAGATGTCAGTTGCAAGATGTGAGAATAACTAACAGTGCTGAATGGCACATGAGTGAGGTGGAAAGGGGAAGCTCAGAGTCATATATGTCACCAGAAGGAAAGGTGGAGATCAAAAGATGGGAAGTATAAAACTGAATCCTATGGTGGGCAATGTCCATGGTTAACTGTACAAATATTAGAAATTTCTTCCATGAACCAGAACAAACGTATGACAACACAATTAGAAGTTAATAATAGAGGGGCATATAGGGAAAAAATATATACCTATTGCAAACTATATGCTACAGTTAGTAGTATTTCAACATTCTTTCATAAACAGTAACAAATGTACTATACCAATACTATGAGTCAACAATTGAGGGGGGTTGGTTAGGGATATGGGAGGATTCAAGTTGCCTTTTTTTTTTCCTTCTTTTTTTTTCTTTTTTCATCTTTTGCTTTATTTATTGTCTAGAGTAATGAAAAGGTTCTAAAAATTGAACAAAAATTTAGTGTGGCGATGGATGCATAGCTGTATGAGGGTACCAGGGGCAACTGATTGTGCACTTTGAATCTTTGGATAATTGTATGGTATGTGAAAAATCTCAATAAAAATTTAAAGAAAAAAAGAAGTACTCTAACATTCCAAGCTCTCTAAGCTTTTAAATGCCCTCTTCTACATTAAGCCAGGGAAGTTCTAGCATTTCAACTTCAGTTAATGTAGGCCATCATTTTGTCTATGCTTCAGTGAACCACACAAACAAATTTCTAGAGCCCTTTCTAACCCCTAGAGCTACAACACTGAATCCAGAATCTCTGCTTGGTGTGCCTGTATCAATAAATGCAGCCTGATCCAACTTTATATTCCTTTTATCATTATCCCACACCCTTAATATCCCTTCCTACATATATTCCCCGGATTTCTAATTCTATAAATTGGAAAAAGCATGCAGTTCTTTTGGAGTGTAGCACACTTCCTAATGGGTCACACTTTGTACCTCACCTTTTTGGGCCTGTTGGGAATTCAGTCTAGTTGTAAGTTAGAAGAATAGAGGTATTATGGGTGGGGGGAATCAGGTGAGGAAGTTGCGGTATCTTGCAAATGAATTATCTCCATGCATTCCATTGCATTTCATCTTACAAAACATGGTTAATCACTTTAGGTGGGAATCATTCAGGTTGAATGACTGATCCCTTAGGGGAGACTGGATATTGGGGGAGGTGGTTGACTCCTCAAGGCAGAGAATTACAGGTTCATATGTCAAGGAAGATTCATCAGTATCTAGCATTTCAATGTTCCCACCATCATCATTATCAGTCCCTACATCTCCATTCAATTTTCAGGATCCCATTCCTTCCCTATCAATGTCCTCAGCTTAACAGCAGACACCCTGCAAGGTTGGGAATGCAATTTACATTGTAAATCCAGCCCGTTGCACAATGAGACCTTGGGTCTTGTTTTCAGAAACCTCAAGATTATGGCACCAAGAAATGAGAGACTGTTTGAGGACTTCCATGTCCTTCATGTGGTGACTAAGGCAGGAATTTGAAGACTTGAATGCATCTTTTACTTTCTCAACTGTATCCAGCATTTTTAGACATGGACAGCCAACATTACTAAAATTTTTAACTCCACAAAGTTGTGTTAAAACATCAAATGCAGTCTTATCCAGAGCCTTGAATGTTATGGGTATTTAAATAACAGTATCCAATGGTGATATATTGCTTTATCTCTATTGGCAGTTCACACTATGGACCATCAGTGCCATCTTGATCATTATAAATAGAGTAATTAGTGGCTTTAATATAATAATGTTAGAGAGCCACTTCCCAAAATCTCAGGACAAACTCAGAAGTCTCATCCTTAAGATTCTATATATTAACCTCCTCAGTACCAATATCTGTATTTATCAGGGTTTTCCAGAGAAACATAACTGACAGAATATAAAAATATGTAAGAATTTTGAGTTTTACTATAGGAACTGGCTCTTGCCACATGGGAATTGGCAACTCCTAATTCCATAGAGGCCAAAGTTGAGAAATCTGATCAAGGTTTCAATGAATTCCTCAGGAGAGGCTGACTGGTTGAAGTAAAGATGGAAATTCTGCTGAAATTATCAGTTCTTCCTTTATTGTCTTCCATTTATTGGATAAGACATCTCCTTGCTGAAGACAATCTCCTATGTTGATTGGAGATGTAATCAGCCATAAAGGAAATCAACTGACTGATGATTTAAGTCCCCAAAATACTCTTAAAGTTACAATCAGGTCAATGCTTGCTTGACAAAACAACTAGACACCATAACCTAGTAAAATTGACACATGAACTTAACCATCATGCTAACTAAGACACACAATCTTACATGTCTGTATTTTGATAAAGAATTCAGCCACTATGCATTTGATATAATAACTGATATTCAATTTTGATTCTCTCAGCTGATTTTATATCTATTACTTGGTTAAATTTCTCCTTATTCCTCTTTTACCTATCCTGGTACTGAAATTCTCTGCTGTTTTTCAATTTTGCTTGATCCCTCTCTTATCAACAACAAAAAAATTTTCATCTTTATGTTTTTCAAATTACACTCTCACCGAGAAGATTTATTTGCTCATAGCTTTCCCATCAGAATGAAACTTTTCAAGTGTTTTAACTTTCCTTCTTAATCCCCTTCCAATACGAAACAAGTTAGAATTGTTTTATTCCCTAATAATCTCAGTCTTTATCCTGAAGTATAAAATGCCTTTGTTCTGCTTTATTATGTATTTCCTTGCTTATGTTGTCTTCTGTTTTAAGAATTATTACTTAATTACTTGTATTTTAATTACAGTTTAAATATTACCAGATATTTGAATTTAAGTCTAAATAATACGAGATTTACTGATAACAAGTTGCATATTGCATCTCCCATACTTTGACATATCTGTTCTGATGCAAGTGATATTTGGTTAGAGTAAATAGGGATACATGTTTTCTGACTTCTTGCATATCCAAAAATGTAGTTCTTTTATGCTGACAGTGAAAACATAGATGCAGAAGGTAGAGGATTCTGAGATTGCTTTCATTTTCCATCAGTAGTTACTAGTTGTTTTTCCATGGATTTTAACTTCTAGTACAGCAGATGAAAAACTGGAAACTTTTCTCTTGTTCTGAATCTTGGTCAGGTATCTGTTTACCCTGAAAATTTAGGAATACCAATATGTTATGTTTAAGTATAGGGCTGTACCAGTTTGTATCTATTATGTCCCCCAGAAAAAGCCTTGTTCTTTGATGCAGTCTTGTGGGGACAGACATATTAGTATTGATTAAGTTGGAACATTTGGATTAGGTTGTTTCCATGGAGATGCATCCCACCCAACTTTGGGTAATAACTCTGGATACTTTTCATGGAGACATGACCCTGCCCATTCAGTGTAGGCCTTGTGTAGTTTGCTAGAGAACTATATAAGCTCAGACAGAAGGAGCAAGACTGCTGCAGTCAAGAGGGACACTGAAGAAAGCACAGGAGCTGCAGATGAGAGACAGTTTGAAGACAGCCATTGGAAGCAGACTCTTGTTCCAGAGAAGCTAAGAGAGGACAAATACCCCAAGTGCAACTAAGAGTGACATTCTTGAGGATCTGAAACCTAGGGAGGAATGTCCTGGGAGAAAGCCATTTTGAAACCAGGACTTTGGAGCAGATGCCAGCCATGTGCCTTCCCAGCTAACAGAGGTTTTCCAGATGCCATTGGCCATCCTCCAGTGTGACCCCTAGCATGACTATCTCATCCTGTGGATAACGCAAGATAAGGAATGCAGGGTTAATATCTGAATCACCCTTCTTCCACAGTGCCTACAAAGTGAATGGCATATGAAGATATCCAAGAAATGTGATAAGTTTTACTTGACTACTGCTATTCCAGTTGTAATAGAAATGCAGTGGAAGATAATTGCCAGCTGAGCTATTGACAATGTAACTGCTGGTTAAGTGGCCTTCAAAGATGTAGTTATAGAATTCTACCAAGAAAAGTGACCTATCTGGACATATTCCAGAGAACCATATTCAGAGAGATATGATGGCAGAGATTATTGATCATCTGGTTTCAGATGTGCTTTCCCAATTGAAACAAGGAGAGGAAATGTGGAGAGAAGGAATAGAATTTCTTCAAAACCAGAGTTCAGTCAGGGAAAGTGACATTAAAAAACAAGAAATGATAAACATACATAATATCTGCAAGAAAGGCACACCCACTGTATGTAAATGGTATCTTACATTCCAAAGAATCCCTTTAGATACAATGATTTGCAAGAAGAATTCACACATAAATCCACAGTGTTGCAACTTCTGTTAACTCACAAGGGAAAGAAATCCTGTGTTAGCAAACAGTTTGTAAAAGCCCTCAGTTACCAGTCATCTTGTACTCAACATAAGCAAGTTCACACTAGAAGTAAATCATATAAATACCATGTAAGTGGTAAAGTGTTTATTCAAACCTTTGGCTTTAGATGATACAATGGATTTGAAATTGTAGAGCAACCCTATGAGTGCCATTTGCGTGGGGAAAATCTTCACTGATCATTTTAACTTTAGGCAAAATAAGAGAATTCACATTGAAGAGAAACTGTATCAGTGCCATCTATGAGCAAAGTCTGTACTAAATATTCTCCCCTTAGGCAGCATGAGAAAACTCAAAATGTAGAGAAACACTATGAATGTCATCTATGTCACTATGAATGTCATCTATGTCACTATGAATGTCATCTATGTGGGACACACTACACCCAGTGCTCTGGCCTGAGATAAGATGATTCACTCTGGAAGGAAACCATATCAGTTACATCTATGTGGAAAAGTCTTCAGTAATCATTTTCTTCTTAGAGAACATGAGAGAATTCACTGAATAGAAACTATATGAATGCACTTCTGTCAGAAAGTTCTCACTCTTCTGACCTTTGGTGACATGAGAGAATTCACAGTGAAGAGAAACCACATGAATGTGGTCTATGTGGGAAAGCTTTCACTTGTTCTGACTTTAGACAACATGAGAAGACACACACATGAGAGAAACTGTATGAATGTCATCAATGTGGAAAAACCTTACATTTATTTTTGTTACCTTAGATAGTATAAGAGGACTCAAATCAGAGGGAAACCCAATAATAGCTAATATTCTGACATTAGATGATATGACAACACTCAGTAAAAATGTTCTGAATATAGAAGAGATTTATTTCAGTCATAGAATTATCCTAACATGCCATAGAATGCACAAACTAAACAAACAGTTTGTAATCAACATGGAAGAATTTTTGTCATTCTTACTTCAGCTAATCTAGGTGAATTCATGCAGAAAAGAATCCATGTGATTGTCATCTATGTAGCAAAGATTTCTGTCAATGGTTTGATGATATACAAAAAGAGTAAATTCACAATATAAATGTAATAAAAGAAGAGTCTTCATCTACCATTCTTAAGTCTTAAACCAGAAAAATCACATTGGGAAAAAAGTCTATATATCTGTGGGAATGCCTTAACTTATAATTTATTCTTTAAATGAAATTAATGAATTCCACAGGAGAGTAACACTAGTTTGTTATCAATGTGAAAAACCATTTAGCCAAGCACCCACCTTTTTGTGCAAAAGAAAATTCAGGGAAGGAATAACCACCTATTAAAAAAAAATCATGTAAAGTCTTTATTAAAAGGACAAAAACTCTAGGGAGAATGCCAGATAATTCAAGCTGGAAAGTTATTCAATGAAATCATTAAAAAGAATACATTCAAGGGGGGGGGCAAGATGGTGGAGTGGTGAGGTGCAGAATTTCGTCTCTCCCCTAGAGCAGCTGGCAATTACCCAAGAACTGTACGAAACAGTATTTTGGGGGTCTCCTGTAACCAGTCACACATCAGACACAAGTTTGGAATTGGAGGAAAAGCTGAGATTACAGGGAACATTGTAAGTTCCTTGGACCAGGGGTCTGGTGCCCCTCCCCACCCAGACCTCACAGACTGTCTTGCTGCCGGCTCCCTGAAAGGGGAAAAAAACGACCAAAAAACAACAATCTGCTGAGGGCAAGAAGAGGGGCTTCAACCCAGTCTAAACTGCAGAATTAATTAACAAATTAATTAACTAATTTTTGGAGCTGAGGGTGCTAAAGAAGGGCTGGGCTCTGAGAAGGGGGTCACATAAAAGTGGGCACCCATTCCCAGGCTCCAAAAAAGGCATTTTTTTTCCCTCTGTTTTGTCCCTTCAGGCTTCTGACTGATTCTTTATCTTTTGCATTTCAATAGCCCCTGGCAGGGGTGGAATGGAAGCTGTTGGAGAGTAATTATCAGACAATAGCCCAAAGTACATCTTTAAATGCTCTATTCTGACACTGACAAAACTTCCAGGCTGGGGAAAGACTTTTAACAGGGACTCTTTTTTTTTTTTTCTTTTTCCTTTTTCTTGTTTTTCTTTTCTATTTTTTAATCTAAAAGTAACATATGTGGTTATTTTCTATCAGTAAGCCCAGGTTGAGGGACTAGGCTGGGCTTGGGGGGAGACAGAGTACCCACAGCAACTTTGAGTTCCAGATTTACTTCTGAAGAAGGTCTCCAGCCCCATGTTTAATTGGCAACTCAAGCTGACCAAGGAATCTAGCTGGAGATGCCCCAAAGAGGAGAGAGGAGAAGGGAATAGTGCCTCTGAGAGACAACTGGATTTCCTAGGATTGGGAGAGAGGAGGGATGTCCAGCTCAACTGGCAGTCCTCCTTCTGGGGACTCAGACCCCAGGGTCTGGAATTCAGATTCTGATTTTAGTCAGCCATGCCCCTGACAGGATCAGAGTCACCAGGAGAACTAAAGTCTCCATACCTCCTCACATTGCGGGGGGAGCTGCAGGCTGGAAAGCGCCACCTGCTGGACAGGAGAGGAAAAGCACCAATTCTAAAGGCCTCATAGGAAGGTCTCATTCTCAGGAAAACTCCATACCCTTCTGTTCTAGTTTGCTAATGCTGCATAATGCAAAACACCAGAGATGGATAGGCTTTTATAAAACGGGGGTTTATTTCACTACACAGTTACAGTCTTAAGGCCACAAAGCGTCCAAGGTAACACCTCAGCAATCGGGTACCTTCACCGGAGGATGGCCAATGGCGTCCGGAAAACCTCTGCTAGATAGGAAGGCAGCTGGCGTCTGCTCCAAAGCTCCAGCCTCAAAACAGCTTTCTCCCATGACGTTCCTCTCTAGCAAGCTTGCTCCTCTTCAAAACATCACTCCCAGCTGCACTCCATCCAGTCTCTTTGAGTCAGCATGTTTTATATGGCTCCACTGATCAAGGCCCACCCTGAATGGGTGGGGTCACACCTCCATGGGAGTATCCCACCAAAGTCACCACCCACAGCTGGGTGGGGCACATCTCCATGCAAACAACCTAATTCAAACGTTCCAACTTAATCCCCGCTATTCTGTCTGCCCCACAAGATTGCATCAAAGAATACGGCTTTTTCTGGGGGACATAATACATACAAACTGGCACATTCCACCCCCTGGACCCCAGAAAAACATATTCTTTCCAAATACAAAATACATTCATCCCACAATACCACAGAAACTTAAATCATTTCAGTAACAATAGTTAAGTACAAAATCTCATCAAAATCAAATATAGGCATGGTCAGTCCTAAGGCATACTTTTCCTTTAGCTTGGATCTGTGGACTTAGAACAAGTTATATGCTTCCAATATACAAAGGAGGGACATTCATAGGATAAACATTTCCATTGCCATAAGGAGAAAGAGTAAGGAAAACAGGGTTAACAGGACCAAAACAGTTCCTAAAACCTTCAGGACAAACTCCATTAGATTTCAAAGTCTGAGAGTCATTTACAGAACAACGTTGCATACTTGGGGCTTGAGAGAGCAGGAGCCTAACCCTTCCCAAGGGCCTTTTTGGCAGCTGTTTCCTCTCCAAATGCTTGGGTGAGTGCTCCAACATATCCACACATTGGGGAGACCACATTCTCGGCCCCACCCTCCTCAAACATCGGGGCAGCTCCCGGATTCCCTTCCATCTCCAGGGCACATGCTCAACCCCTTCAGAACAGTGTGGTGGCAGCCAGGCTCTCCCCAATTCCCTGGGAATGTGCTCCAACCTCTTTGGGACCTGAGGTGGCAAAACTCTTCCAGAGCATCGAGGCGGAAAGCCCACCCTCAACCTCCAGGGCAAACTCACCCTTTCCATGCATGTGCGCTGCTCTGCTCTCCCAGCCCGAGACCTCCTGACTCCAGACCTCAACCTCCATGGCTCTGTCTTTGAAGAGATTTTTCCTTTAATTTTTCCCTTGTCTGTCTCCTCCAGTCCAGACCGGCAATGGCTCTGTCTATAAAGATCTCGCAAAAATTCTGTTGGCTTTGCATGAAGCATGCAGGGGTCAAAGCCATCAGACAATAGGACTTTCCACAAATCCTTTCTGCTTAACTCCTTTTCCAATCTTGGCTTGTACTGAAATGGTGGCTGGGTTCCATGTTTGGTTCCATCCTCACGTTGGGCTGTAGCTTCTGGGATTCCACCCCCTGGAAGCCTGTAATTTTCCAAGCCATCAACTTCTGGTGTCTTTGAACCCAAGAGTTCAGTTCTAAGTTTATCTCTCTCTGCTCGCATTTTACTATAAGCTGCAAGGAGAAGTTAGGATACGTCCTCCACACGTAGTCTGGAGATCTCCTCAGCTAAGTATTCCAGGTTGTTGCTTCCAGATTCTTCCTTCCATCTGACACCAGGACTCAATTTTGCCAAATTCTGTGCCACTTTAAAACAAGGATCGCCTTTCTTCCAGTTCACAACAACACATTGATCATCTCTGTTCAAGGCCTCATCCGAAGTATCTTTAGAGTCCATATTTCCACAAACAGTCTCTTTAAAGGAGTTTTGGCCTTTTCTATCAAGCTCCTCACAACTCTTCCAGAAACTCCCCCTTATCCATTTAAAAAGCCATTCCAACATGTTTGGTATTTGCAAACTCAGCAGCAAAAGCACCCCACTTCTCTGGTACCAAAATCTGTTCTAGTTTGCTAATGCTGCATAATGCAAAACACCAGAGATGGATAGGCTTTTATAAAACGGGGGTTTATTTCACTACACAGTTACAGTCTTAAGGCCACAAAGCGTCCAAGGTAACACCTCAGCAATCGGGTACCTTCACCGGAGGATGGCCAATGGCGTCCGGAAAACCTCTGCTAGCTAGGAAGGCAGCTGGCGTCTGCTCCAAAGCTCCAGCCTCAAAACAGCTTTCTCCCAGGACGTTCCTCTCTAGCAAGCTTGCTCCTCTTCAAAACATCACTCCCAGCTGCACTCCATCCAGTCTCTTTGAGTCAGCATGTTTTATATGGCTCCACTGATCAAGGCCCACCCTGAATGGGTGGGGTCACACCTCCATGGGAGTATCCCACCAAAGTCACCACCCACAGCTGGGTGGGGCACATCTCCATGCAAACAACCTAATTCAAACGTTCCAACTTAATCCCCGCTATTCTGTCTGCCCCACAAGATTGCATCAAAGAATACGGCTTTTTTCTGGGGGTCATAATACATTCAAACTGGCACACCTTTCAATGAGACCTGGGCCTCTCTAGACTGGGAAAATCTGACTGGGGTCAAACTTATCTAAGGAGACCCTCTCACAAAAAGTCTACTGTTCTAGTTTGCTAATGCTGCTGGCATCTGCTCCAAAGTTCTGGTTTCAAAATGGCTTTCTCCAAGGATGCTCCTCTCTAGGCTGCAGCTCCTCAAAAATGTCACTCTTAGTTGCACTTGGTGTATATGTCCTCTCTTAGTTTCTCCAGAGCAAGAGTCTGCTTTCAACAGCCATCTTCAAACTGCCTCTCATCTGCAGCTCCTGTGCTTTCTTCAAAGTGTCCCTCTTGGCTGTAGCTCCTCTTCAAAATATCACTCACAGCTGCACTGAGTTGCTTCTGCCCATCAGCTCATTTAAATGGTTCCACTGATCAAGGCCCACCCTAAATGGGTGGGGCCACACCTCCATGGAAATTATCTCATCAGAGTTAACACCTACAGTTGGGTGGGGTGCAGCTCCAAAGAAACACTCAAAAAAATCTAATTAAAACTGATAACATCTGCCCACACAAGATTACAACAAAGATAATGGCATTAGAGGGACACAATACATTCAAACTCGCAGAGCTACATAGAGGCAGGGCAAGAAACAGAAACAAAAAAGAGGTGAAAAGTTCTGATCAACTAAATGGAACCTAAGTTAGAGGTCTAGAGTAAGTTAAACTGAATAACAGAGGCCAGAGAACAAAGCCAACTAACAAGAAACCCTCAGGTAAAAGAAAACAAGCTCAAGAACAAACTAATCAAGAAAATCAGTGGCCTAGACAACTTAAGATAACAAGCCATACCAGGAAACATGAAAATATGGACAAGCCAAAGGAACAAATTAATAGTTCAACCAAGATACAAGAGTTGAGGAAACTAATGCTAAATAAATTCAATGAACTGAAGGAAGATATAGCAAAAAAGATGAAGGATATAAAGAAGACACTGGATGACCATAAAGAAGAATTTGAAAACTTGAAAAAATGAATGGCAGAACTCATGGGAATGAAGGCCACAATGGAGGAGATGAAAAGCACAATGGAGGGACACAACAGCAGACTTGAACAGGCATGAAAAAGGATCAGTGAGCTGGAAGACAAGACATTTGAATTCATACACACAAAAGAACAGATGGTGGAAAAAAAGGAAAATACAAGCAGGGTCTTAGGGAGCTGAGTGACAACAAGAAACACACAAATATACATGTTATGGGTATCACAGAAGGAGAAGACAGGGAAAAGGGGGCAGAAAGAGTAATGGAAGAAATATTCACTGAAAATTTCCCAACTCTTATAAAAGACAGAAAATTAGAGATTCAAGAAGTACAGCATACCCCAAATAGAATAGATCCTAATAGATCTACTCCAAGACACTTACTGATCAGATTGTCCAATGTCAAAGACAAAGAGAGGATTCTGAAAGAAGCAAGAGACAAGCAATCCATCACATACAAAGGAAGATCGATAAGACTATACAGATTTCTCCACAGAAACCATGGAGGAAAGAAGACAATGGCATGATATATTTGAGATATTGAAAGAGAAAAATTGCCAACCAAATTCTATATCTGGCAAAACTTTCCTTCACAAATGAGGGAGAGATTAAAACATTTTAAGACAAACAGGTACTGACAGAGTTTGTGAATAAGAGACTAGCACTACAAGAAATACTAAAGGGAGTGCTACAGGCTGATAGGAAAAGACAGGAGAAAGAGAGTTGGAGAAGAGTGCAGGAATGAAGATTATCAGGAAAGGTAAAAGGAGAGAGAAGAAAAAATAAGATAAGATATATAAATTCCAAAAGACAAAATGGTACTAGAAATTACTGCCCTTACAATAATAACACTAAATGTAAATGGATAAAACACCCAAAAAAAAGACACAGACTGGCAGAATGGATTAAAAAACAGGACCCACCTATATGCTGTCTACAAGAAACTCACATTAGACACAAGGGCAAAAATAGACTGAAAGTGAAAGGTTGGAAAAAGATATTTCATGCAAACAACACCCAGAAAAAAGTGGGAGTAGCTATATTAATATCAGACAAATTAGACTACAAAAGTAAAACAGTTAAAAGAGACAAAGGACACTATATATTGATAAAAGGGTCAATTCATCAAGAAAACATAACAATCATAAATATTTATGCACCAAGCAAGAATGCCCCAAATTCATGAGGCAAACACTGAGATCACTGAAAGGAGAAGTAGACACCTCTACAATAATAGTTGGAGACTTCAATACACCACTATCATCAATGGATAGAATATCTAGACAGAGGATCACTAAAGAAAAGGAGATGTTGAACTGTATGATAAACGAACTAGACTTGACAGACATTTATAGAACACTACATCCAACAACAGCAGGATACACTTTTTTCTCAAGCGCTCATGGAACATTCTCTAGGATAGACCACATGTTGGGTCACAAAGCAAGTCTCAACAAATTTAAAAATATTGATATTACACAAAACACTTTCTCAGAACATAATGGAATGAAGTTGGAAATAAATAAAAGGCAGAAGGTCATAAAATTCACAAACATATGGAGGTTAAACAACACCCTCTTAGAAAACCAGTGGGTAAAGGAAGGAATTACAAGAGAAATTAGTGAATACCTTGAGCCAAATGACAATGAAAACACAACTTATCAAAACTTAAGGATGCAGCAAAGGTAATGCTGAGAGGGAAATTTATTTCCCTAAATGCCTATATCAAAAGAGAAGAGAGAGCAAAAATTGAAGAGTTAACTGTTCACCTGGAGGAATTAGAGAAAGAACAGCAAACTAACCCCAAAGCAAACAGACGGGAAGAAATAACATAGATTGGAGCTGAAATAAATGCATTTGAGAACAGGAAAACAATAAAGAGAATCAACAAAACCAGAAGTTGGTTCTTTGAGAAAATCAATAAAATCGATGGACTGCTGGCTAGGCTAACAAAAAAAAAAAAAAAAAAAAAAAGAGAGAGAGAGAGAATGGATTCAAATAAATACAATCAGAAATGGGAAAGGAAATATAACTACTGACCCTGCAGAAGTTAAGGAGATAAGGAGAAGATACTATGAGCAACTATATGCTAATAAACTAGACAACTTAGACAAAATGGACAACTTCCTAGAAAAGCATAAACAACCAACGTTGACTCAAGAAGAAATAGATGACCTCAACAAACCAATCACAAGTAAAGTCAGTCATGAAAAATCTGCCAAAAAGGAAAAGCCCAGGACCAGATGGTTTCACGTGTGAATTCTACCAAGCATTCAAGAAAGAATTAGTACCAATCCTGCTCAAACTCTTCAAAAAAATTGAAGGAGGGAAAGCTACCTAATTCATTCTATGACGCCAACATCATCCTAATACTGAAATCAGACAAAGATACTACAAAAAAAGAAAATTATAGACCAATTTCTTTAATGAATATAGCCACAAAAATCCTCAACAAAATACCTGCAAATTTAATCCAGAAACACATTAAAAGACTTATACACCATGACCAGGTGGGATTTATTCCAGTTATTCAAGTCTGGTTCAACACAAGAAAATCAATTAATGTAATACACCACATCAATAAATCGAAGCAGAAGAACCACATGATCTTCTTGATTGATGCAGAAAAGGCATTTGACAAAATTCAACATCCTTTCCTGATGAAAACACTTCAAAGGATAGGAATAGAAGGGAATTTTTTCAATATGATAAAGGTGATATATGAAAAACCCACAGCTAACATCATACTCAATGGGGAGAGACTGAAAGCCTTTCCTCTAAGATCAGGAACAAGACAGAGATGCCCACTATCACCATTGTTATTCAACATTGTGCTGGAAGTTCTAGCTAGAGGAATTAGGCAAGAAAAAGAAATAAAAGGCATCCAAATTGGAGGGGAAGAAGTAAAACTTTCACTATTTGCAGAAGACATGATTCTATAAGTAGAAAATCCAGAAAAATCTACAACAAAGCTGCTAGAACTAGTCAGTGAATACCGCAGAGTGGCAGGTTACAAGATCAACATGCAAAAATCTGTAGTGTTCCTATACACAATTAATGTGCAACAAGAGGAGAAAATCAAGAAAAAAAAAATCCCATTTACAATAGCAACCAAAAGAATCAAGTATTTAGGAATAAATTTAACCAAGGACACAAAAGGCCTTTACACAGAAAACTATAAGAAACTGCAAAAAGAAATTGAACAGGACCTAAAAAAATTGAAGAACACACCATGTTCGTGGATTGGAAGACTAAATATAGTTGAGATGGCAATTTTACCTAAACTGATTTATAGATTCAATGCAATACCAGTGCAAATCCCAACAACTTACTTTATGGAAGTAGAAAAACCAATAACCAAATTTATTTGGAATGGCAAGTTGCCCCAAATAGCCAAAAATATTTTGAGAAAAAGGAACAAAGTGGGAGGTCTCACACTATCCAACTTTGAAGCATATTACAAAGCTACAGTGCTCAAAACAGCAAGGTACTGGCATAAGGACAGATATACCAACCAATGGATTTGAATTGAGTGTTCAGAAGTAGACCTTCACATCTACGGACAATTGATCTTTGATAAGGCAGTCAAGCCAAAGCAATGGTGACAGAGCAGCTTCTTCAATAAGAGGTTTTTGAAGAACTGGATATCCATTCCCAAAATAATGAAAGAGGATGCCTATCTCACCCCTTATACAAAAATTAACTCAAAATGGATCAAAGACCTAAACATAGCACCAAGACCATAAGACTCTTAGAAAAAAATGTAGGGCAATATCTTAAAGATCTTGTGCTAGGAGGTGGTTTCTTAGACCTCACACCCAAGGCACAAGCAACCAAAGAACAAATAGACAAATGGGATCTCCTCAAAATTGAACACTTTTGTACATCAAAGGTCTTTTTCAGAAAAGTAAAAAGGCAACCTACAAAATGGAAGATGACAATTGGAAACCACATATCAGATAAGGGTTTAATATCCCGAATATATAAAGGAATGCTACAACTCAATAATAGAAAGACAAAAAATTCAATTAAAAAATGGGAAAAAGATATGGACAGACATTTTTCTGAAGAGGAAATACAAATGGCTCAAAAACATGAAAAAATGCTCAACTTCACTGGCTATTAAAGAAATGCAAATCAAAACCACAATGAGATATCATCTCACACCTACCAGGATGGCCATTATCCAGAAAACAGAAAATGACAAGTGCTGGAGAGGATGTGGAGAAATAGGCACAATTAATCATTGTTGGTGGGAAAGTAAAATGGTGCAACCACTCTGGAAGACAGGGTGGAGGTTCCTCAGGAAGCTAAATATAGATTTTCCATATGACCCACCTATTCCATTTCTAGGTATATACTCAGAGGAACTGAAACTTAAGACACAAACAGACATTTGCAAACAGATGTTTGTTGCAGCATTATTCATGATTGCCAAGAGATGGAAACAGCGCAAATGTCCATCAATGGATGAGTGGATAAACAAATTGTGGTATATACACATGATGGAATATTACGCAACTGTAAGACAGAACAAAGACATGGATCACATAGTAATTAGGATGAACCTTGAGGAAATTATGTTGAGTGAAGTTAGCCAGAAACAAAAGGACAGATTCTGTATGGTCTCACTAATATGAACAAACATTAATGAAAAATCTTTGCGAGTTAAAAGCTGACAACACAGACAACCAGGAGATAGAAAGAGGGTAGAGATCAGGCATTTGATGCTGAAGGACTGCAGAGTGTTTAGCAGGATTGATTGTATGGATCCAGAAATAGACAGCATAATACTGTGTGATGGTAGCACAATATTGTAAGTACACTGAACAAAGATGTCTATGAGTAAAGCTGAAAGAGGTGGGATAGGAGAATATATGACACCAGAGGTAGACAGATGATAAAGACTGGGACTGTATAACTTGGCAAAAACTGGAGTGGCCAATGACTGTAACTAAATATACAAATATAAAAATGTTTTTGCATGTGGGAGAGCAAATGAATGTCAAATATGTAGAGTGTTGAAAAAGGGATAATATTTCAGAAAAAACATAATCAAAGTAAACTGGAGACTATGGTCAACAGTAACATTGTAACATGCCTCCATTAAATGCAACAAAATCAGTATACCAATGCTAGGTGTATATGAGAGTGGGATATAGGGGAGGCATATGGGATTCTTGGTAGTGGTGTTATTTTCTTCCCTTACTATTATATTGTATTATATGACATGTTACTTTTCTTTTTATGATCTTTTTTATTATTGCTGAAAAAACATTTTTTCTTGTAGTAATCAATATGTTCAAGTGCTGATTGTGGTGATAAATGTACAACTTTTTGATGACACCATGAACAAATGATTGTACACTGTAGATAGATGTATGGTATGTGAAAATAACTATAAAATTGTAGGAAAAAATATACATAGGAGTAAAAGTGTTGGAGAAACAGTGGGAGGGATGTACCTATCTACTCTTGATGAGCAAGTAGAATGGTGCAACCTTTCTGAAAGTCAGTGTGGTGGTTCCACAAAAAGCTAAGCATTTGGGGATCATAATGTCCTGCAACCTCATTATGGGGTATGTCATTTGAAGATCTGAGAGCAGAGACATAAATGCACATTTGCACATGGAGGAAGTAATCATGATTTGCAATGGGTGGAGGTTGACCTAAGAGTACATAGACTGAGGAACAGAATGGTGAACTGTGGTGTATGCATACAATGGAATATTGACCAACTATGAGAAGGAGTGAAGCTATGAGACACACAATGATGTGAATGGATCCTGTACACAGTATTTGAGTGAAGTATGCCAGAAATAAAGGCAAACACTATAATGCCTCACCAATATGGACTAACTACAATGTGTAAATTCAGAATTGAATCTTAGAACATAGCCTAATGTGGAAATGATTATTGTAATGGTCCCTAGATTGTAAACTCTTACAGCAGTCAACTCTATCCCTGAATTGTAATGCCTGTCTCTAAACTTTGAGATGCTGATCCCTTAGTGTAAAACCTGATTGGTGTTTGGAACAATGCATATCTCTGAGACACCTGAAACTCAGAGCTAGAGCTTGGCAGATATGAATGTCAGTATTAATGCATACAGAAACTGTTAAAAAAAATAAAAAGCTGAAAAAGAGCCCAGACTTCCATTAGTGACATGAATGAAGCAAATCTGGTTAAGACTAGGGCAAACCAGGCCAAAGGGTAAAGGTCAAAACTGACTGTGTTTTAAAACTTCACCTTCCATGTGAGACCAAGGGAAGAGATGTCTATTTGGTGCAGGATCTATATTTTCTAAACAGTATAACTCTACAGTTGGTTTGTTCAAACACCACAATTTCATGGGACTTTGAATAGGAAGTGAGATACAGTAGGTTAGAATATGTTAGAGTGAAATAGTGACATATCCTAGAGTAATTTGGGCAGAGAATAAAATATATTTATAGCCCTCCCACCCCAAGGAGCTGGAGGAAGGTGCAGAAGTGTTGAAATTCCTTACCTGGGCTGGTGTTGATGTTGTCACAAACATTGGGACCCGCAGTTTGATGTGCTGAGCCCTCTATCATGGGACTTGCCCTTATGAAACTCGTTACTGCAAAAGAGAGGCTACATTTGCATATAATTGTGTCTTAGAGTCTCCCCCCTGAGTACCTCTTTGTTGCTTATATGTGGCCCTCTCTGTCTTTAACTGAGCCACCTTGGCAGATGAACTCACAGTCCTCCCCACTACATGGGACCTGACTCCCAAGTGTGTAAATCTCCCTGGCAATGCAGGATACGACTCCCAGGGATGAATCTGGGCCTGGCATCATGGGCTCGAGAATATATTCTAGACCAAAAGGGGGATGCAAAATGAGAAAAAATAGTTTCAGCGGCTTAGAGATTTCAAATAGAGTTGAGAGGTCACTCTGGTGGACATTCTTATGCAATATATGGACAACATCTCTTAGGTTTCAATGTATTGGAAAAGCTAGAAGTAAATACCTGAAACTATCATACTCCAACCCAGTAGTCTGGACTCCTGAAGACAATTGTATAATAATGTAGATTTCAAGGGGTGACAATGTGATTGTGAAAATCTTGTGGATCACATTCCCTTTATCTAGTGTATGGATGGATGAGTAGAAAAATGGGGACAAAAACTAAATGAAAAACAGGGTGGGTTGGGGGGATGGTTTGGGTGTTCTTTTTTACTTTTATTTTTTATTCTTATTCTGATTCTTTCTGATATAAGGAAAATGTTCTGAAATAGATTGTGGTGATGAATGAATAACTACATGATCATACTGTGAACAGTTGATTGTATATCATGGATGATTGTAGGTATGTGAATATATTTCAATAAAACTGAATTTAATTTAAAAAAAAGAGTAAAAGAAGGGATAAGTAGAGATTGCTTCAGCTTGTGATGATTCCTTATTGTTGAATTTTTTATTTTGGATTGTAACTTTACCTACGTAAAACACAAAGGAGGGCATCTTGATATGGTTGAAGATGAAGTTCTTTAAAAATAGTAAAGCAAGGGGTAAAACTTCAGTTACTTTATCATCAGGAATGTTCATAACAGTTATTACCTCATCACTGAACCTTTCCCAGTTCCTTATTCTTTGCCTCTACTTTGGCAAAGCCTGGTGGTAGAGTGAGGAAAATAATGAAATTGAGGGATGGAAAGTTTTCTGGGTTGCAAATCTCCTAATAATTTTTAAAAGCTGAAAGTTTTGCTATCTGAAAATTTATTAAAGAAATATTTAGCATAAAAAAAGAATACATTCATACAGCCACACTTGTAGGATATGTAGGAATTCACACTATGTAAAATATTCTCAGCATGTTGTAAACAAAGGAACATTTTCAGTGGGTAATCATTCTCTAGTAGCATTAATTTTCTTCCACTGAGGTGACAACAATCCTGAATTTAAAATAGGTAAATCTTCAGTTGGATTTTATGTCACAAACTCAGATTGGAAAATAAAACACTTTATAGATACCCAATTCAGCAAAGAATCCAAATTTTTGAAAAAGTCTTATGATTGAAAATAACTAATGTGTAATAAAACAATGTAGGATTATGAAGTGGCCTGGAAATATTGAATAAAGAATTTTGTAAGAATATGAAATGAGATTCAACCCATCATATTAGTATTTGCATATATGGAAGCAACAAAAGATGTTGCAAAATAAAGTGAGAACATACTTTAAAAGTCTGGAGGCACATAAATTCTCCTCTTTTCTAAAGTAATTAAATTAATTAACTTAATATTGGCATCAAAACTTAGGAAGGAATTAAAAATTAAATACTTAAATTGAAGAAAATAAAATATTGCAATACTTGAGTATTATGCATACATTGACAAAACTTTTCTAAGAATATAAAGTATAGCAGTGTGTCATTCCTTATATTATAATTTTGTTACAGAAGGGGTATTGTCAACAGGAACAGAGATGACAACAGGAAATGGAAATACATCAAAGATGTGAGGAGTGTGCAATTTCCAGAATGCCTTAAATACTTGCACTAATTTTTGTAACCATAAAGAGCTGCCCTTCTTAAGAAAAGAGCAGGCAGAACACTGTTTGGCAAAACATGAAAGTAGAATGAAGCCATGAGACTCTTATTTGACATGTTTTCCAGATACAAAACTCATGAATCATCACTCTCTGAGCATGATTCCCAGCTCCTCCTATACATTTGCACAGAGGATAAGAAAGAAAATGGTGGCTCGCTCTCCACTACCAGGATGACAAGAGAAGGCTTGCTTCTTGCACTCATTTGTAATTGATAATGATCCTTTTATCTGATGTGGGAAAAAGAGGATCTAGAAGATTATAATTAATTAGCCCATGTGTTTATGAAAGATAATGCAATACCCTTATCCATCACCCTTTATTTCTGGGATTTTTAAAAATATTTCTTATTGATGGATATTCAAGTTCAATAATCTGGCTTCTATGTATAGTGTCTCTTAGCATCATCCAGTGAGTTTACCCATGAAATATAGTTCACTAAAACCTGCAGTACTGTACCTGTCCATCTTTTTGTATATTTTAATCATTCCTCAATTTTATGTACCATACCATCTTAGTTTCAATGCTGTTAGGACAAATACAATATAATGAGTTGACTTAACAAAAGAAATTTATTGGATCCTGGTTTCATAAGCTAGAAGCTTTGCTTTCTCCTTAAAGATTGTGGTGTTCCAGTGCTGCCTTGCCATTAATCTTTGGTGTCCCTTTGCTTTCCTCTCACATAGTGATGTTCTATCTTTTCTCATTTTGTTATAATAATGTTCAGCTTCTACTTCACATGACTTTCTCTTCATAAAATCTCCAATAATAGCATTAAGGGTGAATTTCATTCAGTTTGGCCGCTAATTACCTGCAAAAATAATACCTTCAAAAGGTCTTATTTACTATGGTTCACACCTCCAGGAAGAGACTAAGATTAAAAACAAGTTTTTCTAGGGTACATAATTCAACCTGCTACAGGTACTTATAGTAATTATTTTACATTGCTTTCCTTCTAACTCCAATCTAAATATACAACTGTGTCTGTTGGTCTTGTCTCTTTTTCTGTTGATTATTCATCATATCCCATGATTGTTTGCACAGATAAATTGTAATAGTCAGGCAGAGATTGAAAATGATTCCATTTTCCCCAAAGAGGCTGGCTATGGCCTTCATTATGTGAAGAAGGGGAAGGTTTATCACTTTATTCCTCCCAGGAATTGAACTGCACTCAGGTTGGGTTACAGCTTTGATTACAGTCAATCTAATACAATTGATTTCAAGGTCAGTTTTCTTAAGAATTTATTGCAGACATTTTCCTGTAGTTAGATGTTATCTTTAAAGAACCATGGAACAGCAAGAGATATGCTGCCTTTCCTGTACAGCACCCAGCTAACAGGGTAGTGTGGAAAAAGTCACCCCTGAGTTTGAGGATTCTCTAGATTTCCAACCAACTTCCACACTCCCACTCATCTGCTTATTTAATGCCCTAGTAGTGTCTTTCTACCTATGATGTTCAGTGTCTATACTAGGCTGATTCTTCCAGGTGTTTAAATGTAAGGGGGGGGAGGATCTTTCCTCCCCTCACATGGTCTCTTCCCTCTCTAAAATATTAATTTAAGCAGTTCTTTCTGTTTGCATAATTCACTGGTCCTTGAAGACTATATATTTTGATGAATCTTTACTTATTTACTTGACTTACCTCTACCACCACATTGTACCTGGAATCAGAAGTGCCTATATTTTGTTTACAAAAAGGCCACCATGTTTGTTCTATTTGTCCTTATCACAGAAAGGCTGCCTCTTCTTTCAGGGACTTCATAAACCCATTCTGAAAATTGTCAAATTCTTCAGAACAAACAAACAAAAACAGGTAGACTTGGCAACCATAATGTTTCCCCTATTCTCAGAGATTGCACATCCACAAATCCTGTAGGTACTGATTTCATTCTATTGCCATCAAATAGGGTTTGTTTTGGCAATTTTATCCAGATTTTATCATTGCATGTGGGGGCTGTCTAATAACACTATTAAATTGTGGTCAGCAGTGTGGTGGTCTGTACAGATGTGCGATAATCTGTATATGTGTGTGTTGTCAGATTTCCTTGTAGTAATTTAGAAGCTCCACGTGTATGTGTGAGTTGGGTGTGTTGTCACCATATTCATATGTTCAAGATGTAGATAGTAACTGTGAGGTCTTTGTATGTGATCATGTGTATATGGGATATCAGACTATGGGTATACTGATAAGCATGGACTTCCTGGTTTCATTAAACATCCACACTTCAGTAGGCCAATGATTCTAGAAAAGGCCTAAAGAGGATTCTGAATTGCTTTAGGAACAGTGGAAAGAGAAGCTGATGTCAGTACTGTGTGATCTGCTAGTAACACTGAGATAGGAAAGGACAAGATCTTGACCATTGGAGACCAGAATTTAGGGATGAGATGTTCAGAGATTAGAGAGCTTGTGGACATCAGTGATTACGGCTATGTGAAGGAGAGTGGTTGAAGGGTTTGGAAAAAATGTTTGGGTGTCTGAGGACTGAGTTACAGAGATCTGTGGTGGAAATGCTATAGATATGAGGTTTTAAGGATGTGGGAAGGCTGTGATTTGGGTGACTTCTAGGGTAAGTGAAGATGGTCAAGTGGGACAACACTTTGAGTACCTCTGAAGAGTCAGTAATGGTCACCTTTTGAATCAGAGATTAAACAACTGAAGGGTAAAGCAGGTATCTTTGCTTTTTTTCTGATATTACTGGAAACAGTAATTCATCTCAATTAACAGATTTTGTTCAAAGAGTGAAAGGGTCCTGCATTCAGTAGACCACCAAAGCAAACAAAAACCCAACGGTTCCCATTGCATCTGATTAATAGCCATTAGGGAGTGTCAATAAGATCCCATTGCAAAAATCAATATTGATTAGTAACCAAAGAAGTGTCACAACCCCAAAATCTACAAACCCATGGGCACTGCCATTTTGAGGGGCCAATTGTAGAGAACCAGTCCATGAAGACACTGATTTTGTAAAAGTTGTGGTTCTGAGCATATATATGTAAGACTTTCAGTCTGCAGCATACAGGGGTCAAAACCATCAGAAAATAGAACTTTCCAAAAATCCTTCCAGGATAACTCCACCTCCAATGCTGGCATGTACTGAAATGGCTGGCTGTTTCTGCTTTTAATTAAATCCTCACATGGGTCATTATCCTCTGGGGTCTCACTTTCTGGAAGACCATCAGTTTCTGGTTTCTTTGCACCCAAGAGTTCAGTACTCAGCTCTCTTTCCTCTCACATTTTACTATAAGCTGCAATGAGAAGCCAGGCTGCATTTTCCACATTCAATTTGGAAATCTCTTAAGTATCCCAGCTCATTGCTTTCAAATTCTGCCTTCCATCTGACACCAGGACTGAATTTTGCCAGATTCTCTGCCACTTTTAAACAAGTATCACCTTTCTTCCAGTTTGCCATGACACATTCATCATTTCTGTCTAAGTCCTCATCAGAAGTATCTTTGGAGTCTATATTTCAACCAACTTTCTCTTCAGAGAAATCTAGGCCTTTTCTATCAAGATCCTCACAGTTCTTCCAGAATCTTCCTCTAATCCATTTAAAAGCCATTCTAAATAAATAACTTATTTAGCATATATGGTGTGACCTGTGATAGTGAAAACTGTGGCTCACAATCCCTTTATCCACTGTATGGACAGATGAGTAGAAAAACTGTGACAGAAAAGTGAATTAATAGTGTGAAGGGGGGTTGATGGGGAAATGGGTTTTTGGGATGTTCTTTTTAATTTTTATTTTCATTCTTCTTTTTATTATTATCATTTTTTGTAGTGATGAAGATGTTAAGAAGTTGATTATAGTAATGAATGCAAAACTATATGATGATACTGTGAACAATTGTTTGTACACTTTGGATGATTGGTGTGTGACTGTATCTCAATAAAATTGCAAGGGAAAAAAAACCAGTCCAACATGTTTGGTATCTGCAAACTCAGCATGACCACACTTCCCTGGCACCAAACTCTGTCCCAGTTTGCTAAAGAAGCTGGAATGCAAAATACAAGAAATTGATTGGCTTTTAAAATGGAGGGTTACTAGTTCACAAATTCATGGTTCTATGGCAATGAAAATGTCCAAATTAAGGCATCAATAGGTAGATACCTTCTCTGCGGAAAAGTTAATGGAGAACAGGGTTCCTCTGTCACATGGGAAGGCACATAACTTGAGTCTGCTGGATGTCTCCCAGGGTTAGCTTCTGGTTTCAGTTGCTTCCTCCAAAATGTCTCTGGGCTTCTGTCTTAGCTTCTCTCTCTCAGCTTCTGTTAGTCCTTGATTGTTTCTCCCAGAGTGTTATCTCTAAATATCTGGGGTCCTCTCTTAGCTTCTCTGGAGCAAGATCTGGATTTCATCTCTCCTGATTCTGATTTCAATGGCTGTCCCCAAAATGTCTCTACATATTTTCTCTCTAAGCATCTCAGTCTGTGTTGGCTCTGAGCTCTCTTAAGGTCTCTGGTAAATGAATTAAGTCCAATCTTGAATGTGCAGGGTCACATCTCCATGGAAATAATCTAATCAACAGGTCCCATCCACAGTTGGATGGGTTGCATCTCCATGGAAACAACCTACTCAAAAGATCCCACTCACAAGTCTGCACCCTCAAGATTGGATTAAAAGAACATGGCTTTGTGGGGGTACATTGTAGATTCAAACCAGCACAGAACTTTTCTAAGAAGTTGTCCAATTCATCTAAGTTGTCTAGTTTCTTAACATATAGTTTGTCACAGTATCCTCACATTATCTCTTTATTTCTGCAGGGTCAGTATTTATGTCTCCCTTCCCATTTCTGATTTTACTTATTTTCATTCTCTCTTTTTCTTTGTTAGTCTAGCTAATGGTCCATCAATTTTATTGATTTTCTCAAAGAACAAACTTCTGGTTTTGTTGATATCTCTATTATTTTTGTGTTCTCAATTTCATTTATTTCACTCTAATCTTTGTTACTTCTTTCCTTCTGTTTCCTTTGGAGTTAGTTTGCTGTTCTTTCTCTAGTTGCCATAGGTGAGCAGTTAATTCCTCTAATTTTGCTCTTTTTCTTGTTTAATATAGACATTTAGGGCAATAAATTATCCTCATAGAACTGATTTTGCTGCATCCTGTATGTTTTGATATGTTCTGTTCTTATTTTCATATGCCTCTAGATATTTACTGATTTCTCCTATAATTTATCCCTTGACCTGCTGGTTGTTTAAGAGTATATTTGGGTATTTTCCAGCCTTCTGCTTGTTATGGATTTCCAACTTTATTCCATTATGATCCAAGAAAGTGTTTTTATAATTTTGATCTTTTAAATTTATTGAGACTTGCTTTATGATCCAACATGTTATCTCTTCTTGAGATTGATCCATAAGCACTTGAGAAAAGTGTATATTCTGATGTTTTGGGGTGCAATGTTCTGTAAATACTGTTAAGTCTAGTTCATTTATCATACTAATCAAGATCTCTGCCTTCGTATTGATCTTATGTCTAGACATTCTATCCATTGATAAGAGTGGTGTATTGAAGTCTCCAACAATTCTTGAACAGGTGTCTACTTCTCCTTACAGTGTTTTCAGTGCTTGTCTCATGTATTTTTGGGCCCTCTGGCTCAGTGCATAAGTATTTATGATTTTTATGCCTTCTTTAAGAATTGTCCCTTTTGTTAGTATATATTGTCCTTCTTTCTATCTTTTAATTGTTTTACATTTAAAGTCTAATTCATCTGATATTAGTATAGCTACCCCTACTCTTTACTGCTTGTTGTCTATGTGAAATATCTTTTTCCAACCTTTCACTTTGTTATTTTTGTCCTTGGATCTAAAGTGTGTCTCTTGTAGATGGTATATAGATGGGCCCTGTTATTTAAATCACTCTGCTAGTCTATGCCTTTTGATTGGTGAGTTTAATCCATTAACATTTAATGTTATTGCTGTAAAGGCAGTACTTTCTTCTATCATTTTATCTTTTGGATTTTATATGTAATATCTTATTTTTTCTCTCTTTTTACCCTTACTGATATATATGTATTTGTACATTCTTCTCCAAACCTCTCTTGTCTTTTCCTTTCTGTCTGAAGTACTCCCTTTAGTATTTCTTGTACAGCAGGTCCCTTTTTCACAAACTCTCTTAGTGTCTGTTTGTCAAAATATGTTTTAAACTCTCCCTCATTTTTGAAAGAGAGTTTTGCTGGATATAGAATTATTGGTTGGCAGTATTTCTCTTTCAGTATCTTGAATATGTTATATTACTGCATTCTTTCCTCCAGTGTTTCTGCTGAGAAATCCACACATAGTCTTATTAAGCTTCCCTTATATGTGATGGATCACTTTTCTTGCTGCTTTTAGAATTCTCTCTTTGTTTTTGACATTTTAACAGCTGACTAGTAAATGCCTTGGAGTAGGTCTATTTGGATCTATCCTGTTTGGGGTACACTGCACTTCTTGGATCTGTAATTTTCTTTCATAAGAGTTGGCAAATTTTCAGTGATTATTCTTCCATTATTGTTTCTTCCCCTTTATCCTCCTCTTGTCCTTCTGGGACAGCCATAATAGGTATATTCATGCACTTCATGCTGTCATTTGATTCTCTGATACTGTGCTCATATTTTTCCATTCTTTTCACTCTGTGTTCTTTTCTGTGTATGATTTCAGATATTCTATTCACTAATCCTTTCTTCTGCCTCTTCATATCTGCTTTGTAAGTCTCCATTGTGTTTTTCATCCTTCTGTTGTGCCTTTCATTTCCATAAGTTCTACCTTTTTTTTATGCAAGCTTTTCTTCTGTATTATCACCCTGTGTGTTCTTTATATCTTTCTTCTCTTTGGCATATTTTCATGCAGCTCATTGATTTGAATTAGAAGATTTGTTTGAACATCTTTAAATAGTTGTTTCAACTCCTGTATCTCATTTAGAGTTTTTGTTTGTTCCTTTGACTGGGCCATATATTCATGTTTCCTAGTATGATTTGTGATTTTTTTTTTTTTTTTTTGCTTGTGTCTAGGCATCTGGTTTCCTTGATTAGTTTATTCAGGAGTTTATTTTCTCTCTTTTATCTAGTTTTTTCTGGTTGGTTGGCTTTGTTCTAGGTCTGCTCTTTGACATTCAGTTCTAGACCTCTAGCATAGCTTCTGTTTAACTGATCAGAGTTTTTCTGCTCTTGTTTTTTCTGGTTCTTTTCCTGTGTATATGGATTTATTTTAGGAAGGCCTTCTTATGTAGCATTGATCCTAATCAGATTCCCCCAGACACAACATTCCAGGACTCAGGAAGTAGAGGTAATCAGTGTCAAAGTGCCCTGGAATTGGCACCCAGCAGAGTGCCAGTCATTCCTGTGAAGCCTCTTGATTCTGTGCTTTTCCTATCCTGCCAAGCAGTTGGTAATTGTCAGCTCATAGCTCCCCACTGATGTAAAGTGTTACAGTGCCTTTAATTCTCAGCAGACCATCTAGCTGCCATGGGTGTGGTGACACAGAGGCTGAGGAAGAATGCAAGCTTAAATTGTTTCTGTTTTCCAGTCCCTGTGGTATGAAATCTCTGAGTGAGAGTCATGACTTATTGGGCCCTGCCACCTCCTCTTCATGGGGAAGATAACCCCTTAGGGAATTATTTCCTTCACCTGATTGGTTACTTTTTCTCTCAGAAATGCCTTTTTCTCTCAGCAATGCCTTTTCCTGGGACATTGCTCACAACTGAAAATTCCTGCTGTTATCTTTAATGGGTTGCTAAAAAATAAAGGAAGAAAGGAAGGAAGGAAGGAAGAAAAAAGAAATAAAAAGAAAAGAAAGAAAAGAAAAGAAAGAAAAGAAAAGAAAGGAAAAGAAAAGAAAAGAAAAGAAAAGAAAAGAAAAGAAAAGAAAAGCAAAGCCTTTTTTAGAGCTGGTCTCCAGCCCTCCAGTATTCCCAATCGAGAGCCAGAGTTTCAACCTGGCTCTTTGTGCCCCTTTTCTTGGGTCACAACCCTTTTTCAGTGTTCTGAGCTCAGCCAACTCCAAAAGCCTCATTTTTAGTCATTCCTGCTTCCTCTCTGCTGGGGAGAGACCTCCAGTTTCTTTCAAATTTGCTTTGTATATTTATATGTGCTCAGAAATTATATCAGCCATCCAAATTTCTTGATCAAATCCACAATTAGAGATGGGTTGAGATCTCCTTCCTTTGTTACTAGTAGATACTATTTCTGTTTCCCATGGGAAAGCAACTCCAAAAAAGCCTGCCATGCCAGTGGGGGACGGGAACTAGCATCCACAGCTCAGGGACTTAACTTACATTTCTGCACTGTGGTCTTGGCCTTTCCACCCATTCCAGGCTGGTGTACAATGTATGTCTGGCCATGAAGTTCCCCCAAACAGTTATTCCAGGCAGTTCCTTGATATTTACTAGCTTTCTTAAAGGATGAACTAAATTCTACATCTCCCTACACTGTCATCTTGCCCTGTTTCTGCCTAAGAGATATTTAAAAATAAAATAGATCCTAACAGTAGTGGGTCATGTGAATACGATCAATTTTAGTCTATTGCACAGTTTGTAAATCTTGGAAAACTGGAGTTTTGAGCCAGGTAATTCACTTGTGGGTAGCTCACCTATGCATTTTGGGATACATAGCTGCATCTCTTGACTCTACCCACTGGATACCAATAGTTCACTCCTATTCAGTTGTGACAAGCATAAATATCTCCAGACATTATCAAATATCCCCTAGGGACAAAATTGCACACTATTGAAAATAACTGCACCAATTTGTTTTCTCTGGGATAATATTATTTTAAATGATCAGGAAAAAAGGCTATGCATTAACAGATTTTATGGGAAATTGTCAATTTTAAATTTAAAAGAATCTAATTGTTAAGCTAACAATGCAAATTCTTATTTCAAGAGGGTTTAATGATAATTCCTTAGTGGAGATATCATTTCCAAAGACCTTTAATTCTTGATTTTTATAGGTATATCTCAAGGCTTTCTGCCTCAAACTCATATCAGTCTTTTCTTCTCTTTAGCTATTGAGCTAATATTAGTAACTCATCGAGTATAATTGTATTCATTTTAGTGTTTAGCTGGGATTGAGCTGTCTTAGTTCCCATCCCTAGTAGGCTTCCAACAATAGTTTGACACACCCTCACAGCAAGATGTCCTAAGGATGATTTATTCTTCAATTCTTAATAAGTTTGGGTCTGGGAAGCAGAACATCTATTAAAATTGTGGTAAGTGAAAACAAGATTAAGATTTATGCTCCAGTATTTGCCTCTTAAAACTCTTATGTTGCCCATGGTGATATTCACTGCTGAATATTTCTGCTTCCTTAGCCTGGGCTATCACCATTTCTGTTCATTCACTACTGGCAAACAGGCTTTCGTATCAAAGAAAGACATTAAAAAATTAATCACATTTCAACACAAATGGGCAGAATTTGTGCCACCAGAACCTTGCAATAATTCAGTTAGTATTTAGAATAGTACCTTGAACTCAATAGTGCATATAAATGAAGCTGCCATATAGTCAAATCTTTGTACTTTTTAAATTCCATGTAAATTATGAGGGAAGATGTTATACATTTCTCCTAGATTTTTTTATTGTTGACCATTCATCACTGTTACACAGTATTACACAGTTAGTCTTGTGAGTTATTGGTGTGCCACACATATGGACAAAAGGCTTTCAAATTCAGAACAAGGGTCTTATCCTGCTTGACATATTACCACAGTTCTTTCCATAGATTTCCAACAAGCAAACTCATCCCTTAAAAGGACTTTGTTTACTGTTTGATAGCATGATACTCAAGCTTGCCCACTAGTATTTGCTTATGCTTCATTTAAGGAGAAGTACACTAATGATGCACTAAAGAATATAATATATCTGAATTTACAAATCAAATATTCAAAATAGAAATGACACCCAGAACAACCCAAGTTTCCACAAGTTATTTTTAATTTTTATGAGTAATTACTGCTGCTCTTAATGTATCTATGTGCAATAGTTTCTCAGCCAATAAATCCCCACCAAAATATTTATAATAATACAAGGCAGAACAAATATCAAGGTGTATGAGTTCCAGCTGTCAAATCCTTAAAAATAGCTTCAGGTTGAAGGAAAGGAAAAGCAAGCATGTTTAATCTTCCTCTATTTCAAGAAACTTATTACAAGTTTTGAATGGAAAAAAAGACAAATCATCTTTCTTGTCAACTATAATTATTTAGTGCCCAAAGCAACATATGTATGCTTGTAATTAGTTCCATGTTACTAATGTGTGTAAAATTATTTCACAATTTTGTAACTATACAAATATAAGAGGACTTATTTTTCTTTTGACAAGGACTTTAAATTTTGAAACTGTTAATAGTTGGAATTGGTTGTCAATCATGTCTAGTATCTCTGATAGTCTCTAATGAAGCCAAACTATTCCTATTACCCTTGGATTTAGAGATTCAATTCTAGTGTTATATTTGTTATAGTTATATTTATTTGGGATAATTTTTTCCCTAAGTTTTAGGTTCCTCATCCATAAAATAAGGCATATATTTAACTTCTTCTTGAGTTTGTTATGAAGATAAATTGAAAAAATATGCCTATCAACATGTATTGCACAGTTCTGGACAAAATGCAAAGTATAATATGTTAGCTGCTAATAGTATTTAAATATTGTTCTCATCATTCAACATTAATATGGGTTAGATCTTCCTCTTCAGGCAGTTTATAGGACCCTGACAATGATTATGCCACCCTGTCTCCCCTCATCCACCCAAAGGCAAAGTGAAATAACAGATTCATGGGCCACTTAAAAATAAATGTGCTTCATTAATTTACTTATTTAGGGGATGAGTATTCCAGACACTACACTGTTCTTAAATGAGTTTGTGGATGGATTCTAATACCTCACAGAGGACATGTTCATGTCTTATTCTGTGTTCCTGTGGGGGTAAACCCATTTTTAAGTAGGCCTTGGAAGATGTCATTATTAGTTAAGGTGTGAACTCATTTGTGAATAATATTTTCAAAGATCCTATTTAATTGAGGCCATATTGAAATAGGGTATAACTTAATTCATATGATTAGAGTCCTTATTAGACAAAGGAAATTTGGATGCAGTCAGTAGAAGCCAGAAGTCAGAAGAAAGCAGTTATTCTAGTTTGCCAATGCTACTGGAATGCAAAACACCAGAAATGGATTGGCTTTTATAAAAGGGGTTTATTTGGTTACACAGTTACAGTCTTAACACCATAAAGGGTCCAAGGTAACATATCAGTAATCAGGTACCTTCACTGGAGAATGGCCAATGGTATCTGGAAAACCTCTGTTAGCTGGCTGGTGTCTGCTCCAAAGTTCTGGTTTCAAAATGGCTTTCTCCCAGGACATTCCTCTCTAGGCTGCAATTCCTCAAAAAATGTCTCTTAATTGCTCTCAGGGTGTTTGTCCTCTCTTAGCTTCTCTGGAGCAAGAGTCTGCTTTCAACAGCTGTCTTCAAACTGTCTCTCATCTGCAGCTCCTCTCTCAGCTTCTGTGCATTCTTCAAAGTGTCCCTGTTGGCTGTAGCAAGCTTGCTTCTTCAGTCTGAGCTTATATAGTGCTCCAGTAATCAAGACCCAAGCTGAATGGGTGGGGCCACACCTCCATGGAAATTATCTCATCAGAGTTATCACCTACAGTTGGGTGGGTCACATGTCCATGGAAACACTCAAAGGATTCCAATCTAATTAGCACTAAAATGTCTGCCCCACAAGACTGAGTCAAAGAATATGGCTTTTCCTGGGGGACATAATACATTCAAACCATCACAGCAGTGAATGATGCATATTACCTTGTGATGGCAGAGATGTAAGCCCAGGAATCACAGAATACTATAGAATTTGGGGAGAAAGCATGGTATGTTGACACCCTAATTTTTGACTTCTAGCCTCTAAAACTTTGACATCATAAATTTCTGTTATGTAAGCCAACCTGTGTGTGGTATCTGTCATAGCATCCTGTTCCAGTTTGAACATATTATGTTCCCCCCAAACACCATTATCTTTGATGCACTCTTGTGTGGGCAGGTGTAATAGCATTGATTAAATTGTAAAAATTTGATTGAGTGTTTCTATGAGTTGTGAGCTCCCCAAATGTAGGTGATAACTCTGTTTGGATAATTTCTATGGAGACATGGCCCTGTCCATTCAGCATGGGCCTTGATTAGTTTACTGTAGCACTATATAAATTCAGACAGAAGGAGCAAGCCTATTACAGCCAAGAGACACTTCAAAGAATGCACAGGAGCTGAGAGAGGACATGCAGATTGAAGATGGCCATTGAATGCAGACTTTTGCTCTGGAGAAGCTAAGAGAGGACAAATGCCCCAAGAGCAATGAGAGTGACATTTTGAAGAGGAGCTATGGCCTAGAGAGGAATGTTCTAAGAGAAAGCCATTTTGAAACACAACCTGGGAGCAAGCAGATGCCAGTCATGTGCTTTTCCATCTAAGAGAGGTTTTCCAGACGCCATTGGCCATCCTTCAGTGAATGTACCCAATTGTTGATGTGTTACCTTGGACACTTTATAGCCTTAAGACTGTAACTGTGTAACCAAATAAACCCCCTTTTATAAAATCCATTCCATTTCTGGTGTTTTGCTATCCAGCAGCATTAGCAAACTGGAACAGATCCCTTTAAAAATTAAGACATTTAGCACTGGAATACCAAGTTGTCAAATAGAGACACTGGTTATGAAAAAGCATGTATCTAACCCTAGAATCAAATCTGGCCCAACTACCTGGTACTGGGGGTGATGGAGTGCCATGTGTGAATTCAGTGGTTTACTAGTCCAGTGCTAGAAACTTTGAGGTCCCCAGAGATTCTGACTGAGTTTAGCCAGAAGGAAGGCATTTCCTGAATTAATACTATGGTAGTTACCTCTATAATAGACTGTAGATGAATGTTTATGCCACTTTTAATATCCTCTTTTTACAGTCCTGCCCCCAGGATGAGTTTCTGACCATGCACAAGATTTAGGAGATACCAAGTGATTCCACCTTCATATTTATCCTTTCCTATTAGGAGCAAGGAGTTACTATTGATATTGGTAAAAGACTGACTTAGCCCATTTCAGTAATGGACAATAACTCTATCAATTGTTGTGGAAAACTGAATTACACACCCACAAATCCACGTGCTCTTAATGTAATCTTCATTCCTGTTGTGAACCCATTATAAATAGGACCTCTTGAAGATGTTACTTTTATTTAAGTGGTATCCCAATTGACTGTGGGTGGGGGTTTAATCCATATTATAGGAGGTCTTATATAGAAAAGAAATTGGAAGCCACAAGTCAGAAAAAGGTAGATGAAGTAGAAGTCAGCAAAAACTGGAAGAGCAGACCCAAAAAGAGGAGAGATCACCATGTGACAGAGATGCAAGTAGGTAGCCCCAAGGATTGCCAGCAGCCAACATCAAAATGCTGCCAGCTCCAGGAGATAGCAAGCCTTACTTAATTTTGGACTTCTTCTAGCCTAAAAACCATAAACCAATAAATTCTTGCTCTTTAAGCCAAACCATTTTGTGGTATTTGTGATAGCATCTATGTCAAACTAAGATAATAGGTGAAATGCCAGTGAAGATCATGCATAGTATATCATAGTATATCATTTTACCACTTTTAACTTCCTCCAGTTAGCAAAGCTTATAGGGTGTTCTTGTTTGCTAATGCTGCCTTTATGCAAAATACCAGAAATGTATTAGATTTTACAAAAGGGGATTCATTTGGTTACAAAGTTACAGTCCTAAGGCCATAAAAGTGTCCAAACCAAGGCATCAACAAGAAGATACCTTCACCAAAGGAAGGCCAATGGCATCCAAATCACCTCTGTCAGCTGGGAAGGCTTGTGGCTGGCATCTGCTGGTCTTTTTTTCCCTAGTTGTGTTTCAAAATGGCTTCCTCAAAAATATTTCTGGGCTTGTCTCTCTTAGCTTCTTCAGCTCCTGTACATCTAAGCATCAAGGTCCTCATTTAGAATCTCCAGAGCAAACTAGGCTAGCATTTCCAAGTATCCCTAAGCATCTACAAGTGTTAGTATCAGTGACAGCTATTAGCTTCTATCCAAAATGTCTTTCTCAGCTGCTCTGAGCTCCTTCTGTCTGTGAGCTCTTTTATAAGACACTAGTGATTAAATCAAGACACACCTCTGAATGAGTGGGGTCCATATCTCCATGGAAAAAAATTAATTGCACTGTTTTTGCCCACAGTTGATTGAGTGGCATTTCCATGGAAACACTCAATTAAAAGATTCCAACATAATCAACATTAACATGCCTGTCCCACAAGATTGCATTAAAGAATATGGCTTTTGGGGGGGACATAATATATCCAAACTGGCACATAGGGCATGACCTATATTGTCATGTTTGACTTCTCAAGTACCTTTTTTTCCTTTCTAAAGCAGGTTAAGTGAGGTAGACATCCATGCAGCTGACCAGCCTTTGAGTATGCCCAGTAAGTCCAATCTTGTCCCAAAATATATAGGCAAGCCTGAGCATATAGACACAAAATTTCTTTGTGGAGTAAAAATTAGAAGATCCCAATTTAACATCAATTAAAAGACATGCTTTCCAATCCAACTTTAATTATACTATATCTTTCTACTGGGATATCAGGAATACACACATTTATGAATAAAATTATATCCTGAAGGAGAGAAGTGTCGAGAAGCATCTCAAACCTGTAACAGTCTGGAAAATACACTGACATTGGTACTAACAGCAGTGATGGCAAGAGTTTACTCTTAGGGAGAGTAGGAGTAGGTAGGCAGGCAGAGTATAAGCTCTATTAATTGGCAAGATTTTAGCAGGCTGTATTAACAACACAGAGGTACAATAACAAGCCACAAGATGCAAGCATGGAGAAAAAAATACTTTGAATTAGGATTTCCTAAAGTTATGGGATACTGAAATGAACCCTCAAGAGTATACCTAGATTCAGGTCACTCTGGCATGTAGAGTAGGTGGTGAACAATCTTAAGAAGACCTTGAGTTTCTCAGAAAAAAATTGAAAATTGGAACTCTTGCAAACAACTAGAATTCTTGCTACTAAAATAGGAAGTGGTCATTTAGAGATTTTGGAAAATGAGCTATTCTGTGGTTGTAATTTGGAAAATTTACTACTTAGTATATTACAACAAAAATTACAATAGCAGCAATGATAACAGAACATGTTCCCAAAGATTATTTTATTCTCTATTTGGTGCACCCGACGTTGTAAATAAATTAGGGAAAGTAAGGTCACTTATTTAATAAGTGAAACATAAGGAAGAACCATGAGTCACATTTTTCTTTATCCTTATACCATTGACCCTGAATGATTACAAGTAACTTTTTAAATTCAAATTCATATACTATATAATCATCCACAGTGCACAATCAGTTGCCTACAGTACCATCATACAACTGTGCATTCATCACCAGTTATTTTTTTCCAATTTTTAGAAGATTTCCATAACTGCAGAAAAGAGATAAAAACAAAAAAGAAAACTCAAATCCTACAATACCCCTAAACAACCCCCTCCATTATTGACTCATAGTATTGGTATAGCACATTTGTTACTGTTGATGAAAGAATGTTAAAATACTACTAACTGTAGTACGCAGTTTCCAATAGGTAGATTTTTCCCTATATACCCCTCTATTATTATATCCTTCTACTGGGATATCAGGAATAAACATATTTGTTAATAGTTATAGTGCCATACATTTGTTCTAGTTCATGAAAGAGATTTCTAATAATTGTATAGTTAATCACAGACATTGTCCACCACATGATTCACTTTTTTGTCCATTCCCATCTTTAACCTCCAACTTTCCTTTTGGTGACATATGTGACTCTAAGCTTCCCCTTTTCACCACATTCACACACCACTCTGCACTGTTAGTTATTCTCATAATAATATATTACTGTAACCTCTGCCCATTTCCAAACACTTAAGTTCAACCTAGTTGAACATTCTGCTCATAAGCAACCCCCCCCATTCTTTAGCCTTGTTCTATGTCCTGATAACTTATATTTCATGTCTATGAGTTTACATATTATAATTAGTTCATATCAGTGAGACAATGCAATATCTGTCCTTTTGTGTCTGACTTATTTCACTCAATATAGTGTTCTCAAGTTTTCTTCATCAACCCATTTTTAAGAGAGTTTTGTCCACCCTAAGTGAACAATCAATGGTTCCCTGTGTAATCATGCATTAATGCATTCACCACCATCACCAATATGTATATAAGGACATTTCCATTTCTTCCACAAAGAAGGAGGAAGAGTCAAAGAAGGTAGGCAGACAAAAGAAAAAGAAGAAGAAAGAAAAAATGACAGTAAGAAGGAACAAAGGGAAAGATAGAATTAAACTAAAATACAATTAAAGAGTCAGCCAACATCACCAATGCCAAGAGTCCCATGACCCTCCCTTAAAACCCCCTCTTATAGGCATTTAGTTTTGGTATATTGTCTTTGTTACATTAAAGGAAGCATAATAAAATGTTTCTGTTAACTTCAGTCTCTAGCTTGCATTGATTCTATTGTTCCCCAATACCACCCGATTTTTACACATTGGAAGGATGAGGTACATTTGTTCTCCCTCTTGTGAAAACATATTTGTACATTTTATCACAATTGTTGATCACTCTAGGTTTCACTGAGATATACAGTCCCAGTCTTTATATTTCTTCTTTCCTTCTGGTGTCCCACATGCTCCTAATCTTCCTCTTTCAACCATGTTCACAGTCAACTTTGATCAGTGTACTTAAACTGTTGTGTTACCATCACCCAAAATTGTGTTCCAAACCTCTCATTCCTTTCTTTTCCTATCTGTATGTAGTGCTCCCTTTAGTATTTCCTGTTGAGCAGGTATCTTGTTCACAAACCCTCCCAATGTCTGTTTGTCAAAGAATATTTTAAACTCCCCCTCTTATTTGAAGGACAGTTTTGCTGGCTATAAAATTCTTGATTGGCAGTTTTCTGAGAAAGACATGAGCTGACTCCATCTCTCTGTTCCTGCAAGAAGTTCTTTATTGTCTTTTTAGCACAGGATTATATAGCATAAGCATTCTTTGGGCTACATAATGTTTTTCTCATTTCCCCAGGCAACTGCGTTGGTTCTAAAATCACAAGACTAGCATGTTCACAATCTTCAGGTGCAAGCTTGAGGACAATAGTAATCTCAGGGAATGATCTCTTCTGAACCAGGTGGAGAAACAGGGGCACAGAAGGAGCAGGCATCATTCTCTAACTTAATTGCCTGCCATCAGGTGCACAATGCCTTCATGCCTGCCTTCAGGCACACAATGCTTTGGCCTTCTCCCAACCTGGTGCCTGCTTTCAGGCACACAATGCTTAGGAGTCAGCTTCCCTGACTAACTTGCCAAGCCAGGGAAACTTCCATGCCTCCACATCTCTCCCCTTTTGATTATGATTACAATTTTGTTTAATAACATACAGCTCATTCATAGGGGTTCTAGGAATGGGTGTAATGTCTTCTTAGGCTGGTCCACCTGCACCAGAATCCTAAAAGCAAAGCACAAGATATACCTCTAAGTAAGAGCCATTTAGCTATAGAGGGTAGAGAAAATATGTGACCCCAGGAGCTTGGGTCTAGCCATTGCAAATGATTTTGTAGAGTATTGATAGCACTGGTTTACTCTTCATTGATTTGGGTGGCATGGAGCATTTCTAAAATTTGTGTTTTTAGATTATCCACATCACTAGTTAAATTTTCATGAAATGCTCCCAATTGTTTTTTTTTTTTTTTTTTTGAAATAAAGTCAGTTACATGAATAGTTGCAAAAACAATACTAGCCCCATACACAGAATTCCATCAAACCCTGACCCCCCCACCCCCGATAGCTCAATCCACCAACTTTAACATGCTGTAACATTGCTATTTCTTTCCTTCCCGCCCTCCCTCCCTATCATCCATCATCTATTGCTCTGTCTTCTGAACATGTGAGAGTTAGCTGCACACATCCTTGAACATACACTATAATTCACGTATGTACTTCCCATGAGCAAGGACATTCGTTTATGTAACTCCATTAAGCGCAGCTAAGAAGTATAAGAGATTCAAAAGTGATACAATGCTTACATTCTATATTTCCTTTTCCTTATATCTCAACTGTGTCCCTTCAAGCCACCTGTCCTCCACCCTCCAATCCCATCCAAGTTCATCCTTAGCATTCAATCGTCATCTAGTTAGACTGTCTTTTTTTTTTCATTTTTTCAATTGTGGAAACATATATCCAGCCTAAATCTTCCCATTCCACCCCCTCCCTAGCCTTCCATTAGTGGGATTAATCACATTTAGGATGATGTTATGCTCTTTCCCACCATCCATTACTAGAAATTTCCCTTCACCTCAAACAGCAACCCTACACTCCTTTCCTAACTCCCCATTGCCCTTTCCCCCATTTCTCTTAACCCAAACTCTACTTTTCATCTCTATGGTTATATTCTCTGATAATTTCTTTGTGTTTACTGTGGGGCTTAAAATTAACTGCTCAAATCTCTATCAACCTTGTTTTTCTTTGATACCACCTTCACTTCAATAGGGCACATAAACTATGTTCTTATACTCCTTCATTCCCCCACTTTTATATAGTTGTCTAAAATTACATATTTTATATTGAGTTCAAAACCACTGATTTGTCCTTAGAGTTTGTGTATTTTTTATCATGTAGGAAGTAAATAGTGGAGTTATAATTCAAAAATTATTGACTTCTATTTGTATTCCATTGTGTTTGGAGAATGTTCTTTGAGTATATTCATTTTTTTTTTCTCATTTCTTGAGGCTTGTTTTATGTCCCAGCTTATGGTTCCTTCTGGAGAAAGATCTGTGATCACTAGAGAAAAATGAGTGTCCTGGTGATTTGGGATGTAAGGTACTATATATGTCTGTTAAAATTATCTATATCTCTTTCTCCTTTCTTTGTCTCTCTGTTGGTAGGGCTTTCTTTAGAATCTGAAGTAGGGCAGGTCTTTTATTGGCAAAGTCTCTCAGCATTTGTTTGTCTGTGAAAAATTTAAGCTCTCCCTAAAATATGAAGGAGAGTTTTGCTGGATAAAGTATTCTTGGCTGGACATTTTTCTCTCTCGGAATTTTAAATATGTCATGCCACTGCCTTCTTGCCTCCATGGTGGCCACTGAGTAGTCACTACTTAGTCTTATGTTGTTTCCTTTGTATGTGGTGAATTACTTTTCTCTTGCTGCTTTCAGAACTTGCTCCTTCTCTTCAGTATTTCACAGTCTGATCAGAATATGTCTTGGGGTGGGTTTATTTGGATTTATTCTATTTGGAGTTTGCTGGGCATTTATGCTTTGTGTGTTTATATTGTGTAGAAGGTTGGGGAAGTTTTCCCCAACAATTTCTTTGAATACTCTTTCTAGACCTTTACCCTTCTCTTCCCCTTCTGGGACACCAAGTCTTAAGTTTGGATGTTTTATTTTATCTATCATATCCCTGAGATCCATTTCGATTTTTTCGATTTTTTTCTCCATTCTTTCTTTTGTTCTTTCATTTTCTGTTCTGTGGATTTCTAAGACACTGAGATGTTGTTTAGCTTCCTCTAGTCTTGTATTGTGAATACCCAGATTCTTTTTAATTTGGCCAACAGTTTCTTTTATTTCCATAAGATCTTCTATTTTTTTATTTACTCTTGCAATGTCTTCTTTATGCTCTTCTAGGGTCTTCTTTGTGGCACTTATATCCTGGGCCATGGTCCTCTTGATGTCCTTTAAATCCTTTGCCATGTTTTCATTCTTCAATTGTAGTTCTTTGATTAATTGTGCAAGGTACAATGTTTCTTCCAAAATCTTGATTTGTGTGTTTGGAGCTGGATTCTCCATATCATCTGGTTTTATCATATGCATTAAGATTTTCTGTTGTTTTTGGCCTCTTGGCATTTGTTTTGCTTGATAGGGTTCTTTCAGGTTGTAACAAAAAGAGGATATTGATCTAATTTTTCAGAGACACAGTTTGGTGATGTACACTTTTTCTAACTAACCAGCAGATGGTGTCTGTGAGTCACCTATATCCCTCAAGTCATTTCTCAACCTTTTTTTCCACTGTGTGTGGGGAAATGATTCTTGTGGGTTCAGTTGGAGAACTTAGTTTGGGTGTGTTGCTGGAGCTGTCTGCCCTGAATGTGGAGCATGTGTACGGGTGGCCAGGGAGGAAGGGCAGTTCTATTCTCCCAGGTTCCAGGAGATTCAAGACTGCTGCAAGAGTCTAAGCCTTCATTTCAGTTCAGCCCCAGACCCTCTCTCTCTCTGTCACACAAACCACCAGACTTGGCGTAGCACCCCTGGGTTCTCAGAGCAGGTCCCCCCTCCCAGCCACGATCCTCCCTCAGCCAAGGGAATGCTGTGCTATGTCATCAGTGTGCACCATCCCTCAAGGGAAGCCCTGGGCTGCTGGGCTGTGCCACGGGGCTCTCAGCTCATTCAGAATGCAGAATGTCTGAGGCTCTCTTTACTGCAATGCCTTGCAGGCTGAGAACAGTTGAGGTTTTCTCCACAGAGAGAGAGCGAGGGACAAAAAAACTCCCAGGTTCACCCATCAGCCAGAGATAGCTCCCGATTCTCTGGGCTCCCTATCCTGAGAAAGATATGTCCCCCGACTCTCCCAAGGTCAGTTGTCACCAAAAGCCTCTGTCTGCTTATTGAGGATTTGCTGTCTGTATTGAGCAGTTAATATTAAAACCTCACTTGGAGCTGGGCTGAGAGAGTGCATGGCGCTGCTTCCATGAGGGAGGGGCTCTCAGCTCTAGGTTCTCGGCTCTCAGCGCAGGTCCACAGTTTTACTTACAGATTTTATGCTGTGATCTCGGCCATTCCTCCCAATTCATGTTGGTGAATGTTGAGTGTACAGTCACGTTTGTCTCACCACTGTTATTCCAGGTTATTTACTGGTTTTTTGTTCATTTATGAATTGTTCTGGGGGAGACTAAGTCTTCCACTTCTTTCTATGCCACCATCTTCTACTAACCTCCCAATTGTTTTTTAATATCATTCCAAGTGTGACGTGTATTATTCCATCACAAAGTGGTTATGCAGATGGATGTCATCTGCCAATCAAATCTTAAGGTAAGGTGCCAGGCAAGGGCATCTTGCCATTCACCTACAAATTCAACTGCAGCCTCTAGGGCTTGAGATTGGGTTAGGACTTTCTGATCAATGCTTTGTTGAGTAATAAATTGTTGACTAACATTTTCAATAACAGAATTTACAAAGTAAGCTGCTTGCACAGTTTGGGAGATAGCTACTACAGACAGTGGCAGAGGCTAAAATAATAACAGTGGATACAAAACTGCAATTAGAGTAAATATGAAATGGGGGACATGAATTTTTTGCAAACCCTGTTTAAGAACAGCAAGAGAGGAGAAAGATTAAGGTTACTGTGCTCTGGCAATGGATAGTAGAAACCATTGCCAGAAGCAGTGTTTCTGGAGTTACAGGAGTGCCGGTTTTTTGCAGACCTGCTTCAGCCTTTTGAGTAGTTTTCTTCAGGAATCCTCACATCATCAATGGGGCCTGCTAAGGTAGAAACACAAGCATATCCCTGTTCCAAGGGAGGTTAAAACAAAACCTTCAGACAGAGCTTTCAATAGCCCTGTAGTAAATGGACTTGCATCACCATTCTCGCGGATGCTCTTTTTGAGTTCTTTGTAAGTCTGATAAGTTAATGGCTCAAATATTCTTTGGTTCTGCTGGTTAAGAATAACAGGGCAAACAACATCACCAGCCAGTGCTCCTTCATGCCAACAGCATTGTAAAACTGGTACAGCACCTCCAGGGAGAGGAGGTGGCAGTGGTGGTAAAGGAGGAGGAGGAGAGGGCCAGGTAATGGTTGTTTGTCAGCCACCTTTATCAGCTTTTGGAAGGGGAGCTGAGGGCTTGGGAGGTGGAAGACTGTCATTGGAGACAGCTGTGGTCTCCCTTTTAGGTACCTCAGTTTCAGAAAGCTCTGTTCCAGCATTATGAAGAGGAGTCAGGGCAGTGCAAACAAGAGCCCATGTAGTAAATGTCTTGGAGGAAATTTTCTGTCCTTGCTCAAAATCACATTTTAAATTCCTTCCAATTTGTTCCCAGACATCTAGATCTAATGTTCCCTCATCAGGAAACCAAAGGTTATGCTGAACAACATCATGTAACAAAGAATGTAAAGTGTCCTCAGAGACAGAAGCTCCACTAGCCTGCAGCAGCCATTGTAGGGTTAACACAATGGGGAACAGTAAGAGACTGACCCATATTGTTGAGTGGCTGAAACTACTGAACCACTGCAAAATAAAATCACTTGTACTTACTGCACAGCTTCCAAATGTGGTCAGGGTTGGAATACCCCATGTTGGGCACCAATTGTGAAAGAAGGGAGCCAATTCCATCTCTCTGTTTCTGCAATAAGTTCTTTATTGGCTTCTTAGCACAGGATTATATAGCACAAGCATTCCTTGGGCTATGTAATTGTTTTTCCATTTCCCCAGGCAACTGCATTTGTTCTAAAATCATAAGACTAGCATGTTTACAATCTTCAGGTGCAAGCTTGAGGACAATAGTAATCTCAGGGAATGATCTCTTCTGAACCAGGTGGGAAAGCAGGAGCACGGAAGGAGCCCAGAATCATTCTGTAACTTAATTACCTGCCATCAGGTGCACAACACCTCAGTGCCTGCCTTCAGGCACACAGTGCTTAGGAGGCAGCCTCCCTGACTAACTTTCCAAGCCAGGAAACCTTCTGTGCCTCCACAGTTTTTCTCTTTCAGTATCTTACATATATCACACCATTTCCTTCCTACCTCCATGGTTTCTACTGAGAAATCTGCATATAGACTTATCAAGCTTCCTTTGTATGTGGTGGATCAATTTTCTCTTGCTGATTTCAGTATCCTCTCATTGTCTTTGACATTTAATGATCTGATTATTTATTGTCTTTGCATAGGTCTATTCATATTTATTCTGTTTGTGGTACACTGCATTTCTTGGATCTGTAATTTTACCTTTCATTGATTGTTTCCTCTGTTATTGCCTTTGCCCCTTTTCCTTTCTCTTCTCCTTCTGGGAAACCTATGACACGTACATTCATTCACTTCATGTTTTCATTCAATTCCCTGAGATTTGCTCATATTTTTCCATTCTTTTCCTTATCTGTTCTTTTGTGTATAGAATTTCAGGTGTCTTGTTCTCCAATTCCTGAGTATTTTCTTCTGCCTCCTGAAATTTGCTGTTGTGTGTTTCCATTGAGTTTTTCATCTCTTGTGTTGTGCCTTTCATTTCCATAGATTCTGCTAGTTGTTTTTTCAAACTTTTGATTTCTCCCTTATGTTCACCCAGTGTTTCCTTTATATACTTTATCTCTTTTTCATATCTTCCCTGTACTTGTTGACTTGGTTTTTTAATTGATTAAGCCTATTTCTTTGAATATCTTTAATTGATTGTTTCATTTAAGTGAAACAGTATCTCAACTGTATCTTAATTGTAGTGTGTTTATTCCTTTGGGTCATATGTTTGTTTTTCCTAGTGTAATTTGTAGTTTTCTGTTGTCTAGGCATCTGGTCTCCTTGGTGACCCCAGTCAGATTTTCCCAGACCAGATCAGTTTCAGGTCTCAAAATGGGTCCATATTCAGTGTTAAGTTTTCATGATAGTGTTTCTTAGAATATTGACAGACCTTCCTCTGAGATCTTTAACCACTGTGCTTTTCCTAACCTGCTCATAGGTGGCACCTGTCTGCCTGTTGCTCCCAAATGGTATAAAGAGTTGTGATCCCTTTAATTCTCAGCTTAGGTTGTTTCCATTTTGACTGTTTTCCCAAAGGCCCAGGGGTCTGAGTTCTGAAGGGAGGGCTGGCACTAGAGGTAGGCCCCAGCTCCTTCCTCTTAAAGAAGATATATTCTCCTAGGGATCTATCTTTTGCATTGAATTACTCTTTTGTCACTCTGATTCTGTTAACTCCACCCTTATCCGGGTCAGAGTGCTGTGAACTGAAAACGGCTGAGGCTTCTCCCCTAAGCCACTCAGGTTGAGAGAGTGAAAAAGAAAAAGAAAGCCCCCTCTCAAAGCCAGTCCACAGCCCCCCAGTTTTTCCCATTGATCAGACAGCACTCAGTCTTCTGGGTTTCCTTTCCTAGGACACAGCTGTTTTCTGGCTCTCTAATATCAGTAGTCTTTAAAAGCCTCTGTATTTTCCTTCTTTTTTAAAATTATTATTTTTACATCAGCCCCACCTCCTCTCCACTGGGAGTGACCTCAGGGTACTTTACTCTTAGGGGTTTTTCTATGTTTGTAGTTTGTATTCAGCAGTCCATAGTTGTTAATTAAAACCCCAGTTGGAGTTAGGCTGAGCTATATTTGTTTGTTTCAGGAATGCTGCTTTCTCCCACAGTGAGGTCTTACAGCTCAGTGTGCCATGGAGGGAGGGGGCTGCCAGCATGGATCTATAGACTTTGCTTTCATATTTTATGCTGTGATCTCAGTCATTCCACTCAGTCCATGTTGGTGTTTGATATGTGGACAGTCACGGTTGTTACCCAGCAGTTGTTCCAGATTATTTACTAGTTTTTCCTTGTTGTTTATTAGTTGCAACAGGGGACTAACTAAATCCCACATCTCTCTATGCCACCAACTTTCCCCTCCTCCTTCTACTTACAAGTAACTTTTTTCTTCTAATATTTAAAATTCTGGAAGTCTCCCTATATTTATAACTTGACACAGGCCTTGAATTGTTAATTACATATCCAATTCTTATTCTCTCATTATACTGAGATCTCTTGTACTTTGGGAAATCTGTTAGAAATGTCTCATTGATTTTTAAACATCTCTCTATGAAGTGGGTTATCACATATGGGATAAAAGCAGAATATATGCTCATAAGAACTTTGCTCAAAGATAAACCAGTTGTCTCTGACAAAGGATGTATTGTTTTATTTGTAAAAGCTAGTTGTATCTTTATTCAGGTTTTATACATAAGATACCTGAAAATATAGTATAGTGACAGAGTCTAAAGTTTTTGAGTCAGATAAGCCTATAGTTAAGTTATAACCCTGCTTCCTACTGGCTGTTTGACTCTGAGGAAGTTCCTTAATCTCTGTGAAACTTTTCTCTCTGTAAAGTAATATATATAGTTTAAAAATAGCTTATTAAGTGAATTTGAGAATAAAATGAGTTGATTAATATAAAATATTTATACAGTGCCTTGTGATGTGTTAAATATTTTTATTTTATTAATATTACTTTATTTATAATTGCATAAAATGCAACAACTGAGTTGTATACCTTAATCAGCACATCTTTATTGCTGAAATATGTCAAGCATTGTGCTGAGTTCTAGTGATTCAAAGAAAAGCAAATAACTCATAAGCCAGTGAGGATGATAAACATTAATCAAATAATCATATCATTTATTGTGAAATTACAGTTGTGGTTAGTGATAAGATAGAGAAATATATCATCTTAAGGAATTAAGGCTTTATACTCAAAGTAATAGACAACTAATCTTTCAATCAGAGGCCTTATAGGTCCTATTGAGAATTTTAATCTTTTCCTAAAAGCATGAGAGGTCAATAACTTGCTTAAAACAAGGCACTAATATTATCAGTAATCTACTTAAAAAATTTATCCCTCATTATAAATGCAGAAGAATGACAGACAGCAAGTATGGATGGGGAGAGGCTAATTAGCAAGCTATTGAAATATTACATCCTACAGATAATGGATGATTTTGGTTTTGGAGAACAAGGGGATTAAAATTGGTTCAGAAAAAAATTATGTTGTAAATTGACTGCATTTGATAGTAAATGAATAAGTATGATGAAGGACAAGAGACACTAATAATATTAACACCTTGCTTTCTGACATGCATAATGAGATGAATGGTGTTGGCTTTACAACAACATCAATAGTAATTAATGTTAAAAATATATTTGGAAAATGCCTGTAAGCTTAAACACTGAACAATGGCTTTTATCCATTCTATGGGCAAAGTAGAATTTAAGTATGAAAACAACTTAGAACAGAAAATAATTACATTTTGAGGAGGTGAGGTAAATCCCAATACCTTGTGATTTTGAGAACTGCAAAGGTCACATAACTATGGTGATATTGCTACTTCTCCTTACGATGCAGTAACTGAGACATAATTTACCTTCTTGCTTGGAACAATAAAAAACCAACAGTATGATCTATACCTGGATTATAAAATCAATCCTGCTGGACAGCATCAAATGCCACCCATGCAGAGTGTTGAAAAATGGATGGCATTTGGGAAAAAACATAATCAAAGTAAACTGGAGTCTATGGTTAACAGTAACATTTTAATATGCTTTCATTAAATGCAACAAAGACAATATGCCAAAGTTAAATGTGTATGAGAGGGGGATATAAGGGAGGGATATGGAATTCTTGGTAGTGGTATTGTTTTCTGTCCATACTATTGTATTGCACATTTTATTTTATTTTCAATGTATCTTTTATTTCTCAAAAAAAAAAAAAACCTTTTTTATAGTAATCAATATGTTCAAGTGCTGACTGTGGTGATAAATGTACAACTATATGATAATACTATGAACAGGTGAGTGCGCACTGTAGATAATTGTATAGTATGCAAAAAGATCTCTGTAAAATTTTAGGAAAAAATATAAATGTAAAAGTGCTGGAGAAAACACGGAAAGAGGGATGTACCTATTTAACTTTGATGAGGAGGCAGAATGCTGTAGCCTATCTGGAGGGCAGTATGGTGGTTCCACAAGAAGCTAAGTATGTGGCAGCATAAGGTCCTGCAACTTCATTATAGGGTATGAACTTGGACAATCCGAGAGCAGAGGCATGAGTGGACACTTTCACAGGATGTTTATGGAGGCAGAATTCATGATTTGCAATGGGTGGAGTTGGCCTAAGTGTACACTGAATGAGGAGCAGAATGGTGAACAGTGGTGTATGCATACAATGGAATACTGAACAACTATGAGAAGTGAAGCTCAAACACAATGAGGTGAATGGATCCTGTAGACAGCATTTTGAGTGAAGTATGCCAGAAACAAAAGCAAACACTATAAAGCTTCACCAATATGGACTAACTACAATGTGTTGAACTTCCACACTTGGATTGTTGCTGATGTTCTCACAGACATAGAGGACAGAAGGCTTGGTATGCTGAGCCCTCTTTCTTGGGGCTCATTCTTAAAAAGCTTTTGCTGCAAAGGAGAGGCTAACCCCCCCCCCATAATGGTATCTAAGTGTCTCCCCCTGAGTGCCTCTTTGTTGCTCAGATGTGGCCTTCTCTCCCTAACTAAGCAACCTAGGCAGGTGAACTCACTGCCCTCCCCCCATATGGTACCTGACTCCCAGTGGTGTAAATCTCCCTGACAACACAGGATATGACTCCCAGGGATGAATCTGGAGCTGGCAGCATGGGATTGAGAACATCTTTTTGACCAAAAGGGGGATGCAAAATGAAATGAAATAAAGCTTCAGTGGCTTAGGGATTTCAAATGGAGTTGAGAGGTCACTCTGGTGGACATCCTCTGTACTATATACATAATACTTTTTAGGTTTTAACATATTGGAATAGCTAGAAGTAAACACCTGAAACTGTCAAATTCAAACCCAGTAGACTTGACTCTTGAAGGCAACTGCATATTAATGTAGATTACAAGGGGTGACAGTGTGATTTTGAAAAACTTGTGGATTACACTCCCTTTATTCTGTGTATGGATGGATGAGTAGAAAAATGGGGACAAAAACTAAATGAAAAATAGGGTTGGATGGGGTGGTGATTTGGGTGTTCTCTTTTACTTTTACTTTTATTTTTTATTCTTATTCTGATACTTTCTGGTGTAAGGAAAATGTCCTAAAATGGATTGGGGTGAGAGGCAGAGCAAGATGGTGGAGTGGTGAGGTGTGGGTTTAGTTACTCCTTTGTTGCAGTTGGTAGAAAGCCAGGAACTGTGTGGATCAGAAACCACAGAGCAATTTGAATTTGGACATGCTTCATACAGCACTCACGAACATGTGGAACAGCTGAGATCAGTGAAATCTGTAAGTGCTTGTGGCCAGGGAGCCCATGCCGCTCCCTGCCAGTCACAGTCCTGTGGGAAGAGGGGACATCAGTGCTGGGAACCAGGAGGGAGAACTGTAGTTGCAGCATTGATTAAAATCTCAGACTGCTGATCAAAAACTCCAACCATAGGTAGAATGAGACCAGATACCAGAGAATCTGGGAGCAGTCAGCCCACTGGAGAGGAGATAGGGCTAGCAAAAACAGCAAAAATAAATAAATAAATAAATAAATAAATAAATAAATAAATAAATAAATAAATAAAAAGACAGACCTTTTAGAGTTCAGGTGAACATAATATGGAGAAGGGCTGGGCTCAAACAGAATCAGAAACATATGCAAATCCAGGGGTGAAGGCCCTTGTCTGAAAAGCCTGTTACTCTGCTTCCTTGATTGTTCCTTAATGGCCCTCATCTTCTTGTCTTTTAGCATTTCAACAGCCCATTAGATCTACAAGGACTGTAAATAGTCCATACTGGCACTTCCTTTTCTTTTTCTTTCTTTTTTTTTAATCTTTGTCTCTTTTTCTAAAACAATTATTCTAAAAAGTCCACTACAGAAAGTCTCAAAGACTTGCAATTTGGACACAGGCAAGAGCAGAGTTAAGACAGCTCTGAGAAAAAAAGCAATAAGTCTAGTGGTGGAGAAAATTTGCTAAACATCATAACTTCCCAAGAAAACAGGACTGTGGCCCAGCTCCAGTTGTAGTCCTCCTTCTGGGAGCTCAGATCCCAGGGGCTGGAATTCAGAAACCAGCTTCAGTCAGCCATGCCTCTGACAGGGTCAGGGTCACTGGGAGAACTAAAGGCTCCACTCCTACTTACACTGGTGAGGGAACTGCATGCTGGCAAGCACCACCTGCTGGACAGCATAGGAGAAGCACAGAGTCTAAAGACCTCACAGGAGGGTCTCATTCTTAAGGAAACTCCATACCCTCCTCCTGAGACCTGGGCCTCTCTGGAATGGGAAAACCTGACTGGGGTTGACCATATCTGAGGAGATCATCACATAGGAAGGCTACATAGCAGGAGAATAAGAAACAGAAACAAGAGGTGAAAAAATCTGATCAACTAAACAGAATCTAAGTTAAAGTTCTAGAATAAGCTGAACTGAACACCAAGGGTTAGAGAACAAAGCCAGCCAACAAGAAAACCCTAAGTAAAAGAGTGAAAAGAAGCTCAAGAATAAACTAATCAAGAAAGTCAGATGCCTAGACAGCTTAAGATAATGAGCCAGACTAGGAAACATGAAAATATGGACCAGCCAAAGAAGCAAACTAACACTTCAACCAAGATACAGTAGTTGAAGTAATTATTGCTGAATCAATTCAATGAACTGAAGGAAGAACTGATTGGAGATGTTCAAATAAATGTAAATCAATTCAAAAATCAAGTCAATGAACTAAGGAAAGACATAGCAAAAGAGATGAAGGATGTAAGGAAGACACAGGATGACCATAAGGAAGAATTCATAAACTTGAAAAAGCAAATAGCAGAACTTATGGGAATGAAGGGCATAATGGAGGAGATAAAAAAGACAATGGAGGGATATAACAGCAGAATTGAACAGGCAGAAGAAAGGATCAGTGAATTGGAAGACCAGACATCTGAATTCACACACACAAAAGAACAGATGGTGAAAAGAATGGAAAAATAAGAGCAGGGTCTTAGGGAGCTGAGTGACAACATGAAATGTGCAAATATATGTGATATGGATGTCGAGAAGGAGATTGAGAGGGGGAAAGGGGCAGAAGGAATAATAAAATAATTGATCACTGAAAATTTCCCAACTCTTATGAAAGATGGAAAATTTACAGATTAAAGAAGTACAGTGCACCCCAAACAGAATAGACCCCAACAGACCTACTTAAAGACACTTGCTGATCAGATTTTCCAATGTCAAAGACAAACAGAGAATTCTGAAGGCAGCAAGAGAAAAGCAATCCATCACACACAAGGGAAGCGCGATAAGACTATGTACAGATTTCTCCACAGAAAGCATGGAGGCAAGAAGACAGTGGTATGATATACTTAAACACTGAAAGAGAAGAACTGCCAAACAAGAATTCTATATCTACAAAACTGTCCTTCAAAAATGAGGGAAAGATTAAAATATTTTCAGACAAACAGACACTGAGAGAGTTTGTGAATATGAGATTGGCACTACAAGAAATACTAAAGGGAGTGCTACAAGGTGATAGGAAAAGACAGGAGAAAGAGGTTTGGGGAAGAGTGTAGAAATGAAGATTATCAGAAAGGGTATAAAGAGAGAGACAGGAAAAAATAAGACTTGAGATATAAAATCCAAGAGACAAAATGATAGAAGAAAGTACTGCCCTTACAGTAATAACACTAAATGTTAAGGGATTAACTCCCCATAAAAAGTCCCAGATGGGCAGTATGTATTAAAAATCAGGACCCCACTATATGCTGTCTACAAGAAACTCACCTGAGACACAAGGACAAAAATAGGCTGAAAGTGGAAGGTTGGAAAAAATATTACATTCAAAGAGCAACCAGAAAAAAATGGGAGTAGCTATATTAGTGTCAGACAAATTGGGCTTCAAAATTAAAACAATTAAAAGAGACAAAGAATGACACAATAAAAAGGTCAATTCATCAAGGCAACATAACAACCATAAATATTTATGCACCAAACCAGAGTGGCCCAAAATTCATGAGGCAAACACTGAGAATACTCAAAGGAGAAGTAGATAATGCCACAATAATAGTTGGGCACTTCAATACACAACTTTCTTCAATGGATAGAACATCAATTCAGAGGATCAACAAGGAAACAGAGATGTTTAATTCTATGATAAATGAACTACACTTGACAGACATTTATAGAAAACTACACCCCACAAGAGCAGGAACCACATTTTTCTCAAGTGCTCATGGGACATTCTCTAGGATAGACCACATGCCAGGTCACAATGCAAGCCTCAACAAATTTAAAAAATTGATATTATAAAAAACACTATCTTGGATCATAATGGAATGAAGTTGGAAATAAATAAGAAGCAGAAGATTGTAAAATTCACAAATATATGGAGACTAAACAACACACTCTTTGAAAACCAGTGGGTAAAGGAAGAAATTACAAGAGAAATTATTAAATACCCCAAGGCAAATGACAATGAAAACACAGCATATCAAAATGTATAGGATGTAGCAAAGGTGGTGCAGAAGGAGAAATTTATTGCTTTTAATGCCTGTATTAAAAGAGAAGAGAGAGCAAAAATCGAGGAATTAACTGTCCAACTAGAGGAAATAGAGAAAGAACAGCAAATAAACCCCAAAGTAAATAGAAGGAAAGTTCAGAGCAGAAATAAATGAAACTGAGAAAAGGAAAACCATAGAGAGAATCAACAAAACCAGAAGGTGGTTCTTTCAGAAAATCAACAAAATGGATGGACCCCTAGCTAGACGAACAAAAAAAAAAAAAAAAAAAAAAAATGGAAGAAAGAAAAAAAAAAGATAAGTGGATGTAAATGCAATCAGAAATGGGAAAGGAAACATAACTAATGACCCTGCATAAATAAAGGACATAATAAGACGATACAAAGATACAATGAACAACTATATTCTAATAGACTAGACAACTTACATAAAATGGATGACTTCCAAGAAAAGCATAAACAACCAACATTGACCCGAGGAGAAATGGGTGACCTCAACAAACCAATCACAACTAAAGAGACTGAGTCAGTCATAAAAAGCTCCCAAAGAAGAAAAGCCCAGTAACAGGTGGCTTCTCATGTGACTTCTACCAAGCATTCAAGAAAGAATTAATACCAATCCTGCTCAAATTCTTCAAAAAAATTGAAGAGGAGGGAAAGCTACCCAACTCATTTTATGAAGCCAACATCACCCTGATATCAAAATCAAAGATACTACAGAAAAAAAAGGACATTATAAATCAATCTCTTTAATGAAATAGATGCAAAAATCCTCACCAAAGTACTCACAAATTGAATCCAGCAGCACATTAAAAGAATTATCCACCATGAGCAGGTGGGATTTATTCCAGTTATGCAAGGCTGGGTCACCACAAGAAATTCAATTAATGTAACACACCACACCAATAAATCAAAGCAGAAGATCCACATGATCATCTCGATTGATGCAGAAAAGGCATTTGACAAAATTCAACATCCTTTCTTGATGAAAACACTTCAAAGTGTAGGAATAGAAGGGAATTTTCTCAATATGATAAAGGCAATATATGAAAAACCCACAGCTAATATCATACTCAATGGGGAGAGACTGAAAGCTTTCCCTCTAAGAGCTGGAACAAGACAGAGATGCCCACTGTCACCATTGTTATTCAACATTGTGCTGGAAGTTCTAGGTAGAGCAATTAGGCAAGAAAAAGAAATAAAAGGCATCCAAATTGGAGAGGAAGAAGTAAAACTTGCACTGTTTGCAGATGACATGATTCTATATGTAGAAAATCCAGAAAAATCTACAGCAAAGCTATTAGAGCTAATCAGTGAATACAGCAAAGTGGCAAGCTACAAGATCCACATGCAAAAATCTGTAGTGTTCTTATACAACAATAATGTGCAAAAGAGGAAGAAATGAAAGAAAAAATTCCATTTACATTGGCAACCAAAAGAATCAGGTATTTAGGAATAAACTTAATGAAGGCCACAAAAGACCTATACAAAGAAAACTACAAGAAACTACTAAAAGAAATTGAACAGGACCTAAAAAAATGGAGGAATATACCCTGTTCATGGATTGGAAGACTAAATATAATTAAGATGTCAACTCTACCTAAACTGATTTATAGATTCAATGCAATACCAATTAAAATCCCAACAACTTACTTTGCAGAAATAGAAAAACCAATAACCAAATTTATTTGGAAGGGCAAGGTGCCCTGAATAGCCAAAAATATCTTGAGAAAGAGGAATGAAGTGCAAGGTCTCACACCACCTGACTTTGAAACATATTACAAAACTATAGTGCTCAAAACAGCATGGTACTTGCATAAGGACAGAGATACCGACCAATGGAACTGAACTGTGTTCAGAAATAGACTCTCACATCTATGGACAATTGATCTCTAATTAGGCAGTCAAGGCAAAGCAACTGGGACAGAGCAGCCTCTTCAATAAATGGTGTTTGAGAACTGGATATCCATTTCCAAAAGAATGAAAGCAGACTCCTACCTCACATCTTATAGAAAAATTAACTTTAATTGGTTCAAAGACCTAAACATAAGTGCTAAGACCATAAGACTTTTAGAAGGAAACATAGGGCAATATCTCAAAGATCTTGTGATAGGATATGGTTTCCTAGACATTACACCTGAAGCATGAGCAACCAAAAACAAATAGACAAATGGAATCTCCTCAAAATCAAACACTTTTGTACATCAAAAGACTTTGTTAAAAAAGTAAAAAGGCAGCCTATACACTGAGAGACAATATTTGCAAGCCACATATCAGATTAGGGTTTAATATCCCAAATATATAAAGCAATCCCACAACTCAACAACAGAAAGACAAACAACCCAATTAAAAAATGGGCAAAAGACATGGACAGACACTTTTCTGAAGAGGAAATACAAATAGCTCAAAAACACGAAAAAATGCTCAACTTCACTGACTATTAGGGAAATGCAAATCAAAACCACAATGACATATCATATCACACCTACCAGAATAGCCATTATTAATAAAACAGAAAATTACAAGTGCTGGACAGTATGTGGAGAAAGAAGCACATTTATTCATTGCTGGTAACAATGTAGAATGAGAATGGTGCAACCACTCTGGAAGACAGTGCAGAGGTTCCTCAGGAAGCTAAGTATAGATTTGCCATATGACCCAGCTATTCCATTGGTAGGTATATAAACAAAGGAACTGAAAGTTAAGACAGAAACAGACATTTGTAAACCAATGTTTATGGTGGCATTATTCACAATTGCCAAGAGAAGGAGGCAGCCCAAATGTCCATCATTGGGTGAGTGGATAAAGTAACTGTGGTATATACACATGATGGAATATTATGCAGCTGTAAGACAGAACAAACACATGGAACATATAATAACATGGATGAACCTTGAGGACATTTTGTTGCATGAACTTACCCAGAAACAAAAGGACAAATACTGTATGGTCTCACTAATATGAACAACATTAGTGAGCAAACTTTGAGAGTTAAAAGCTGACAACACAGGCTACCAGGAGATAGAAAGAGGGTAGAGATCAGGCATTTGATGCTGAAGGACTACAGAATTTTCAGCAGGACTGATTGTATAGATCCAGAAATAGATAGCATAATACTGTGTGATGGTAGCACAATACTGTAAGTACACTGAACAAAGATGTCTATGAGTAAAGCTGAAAGAGGTGGGATAGGGGAATGTATGACACCAGAGGTAAAGATAGATGATGAAGACAGGGACTGTATAACTTGGCAAAAACTGGAGTGGCCAATAACTCTTACTAAATGTACAAATATAAAAATGTTCTCACACGTGGGAGAACAAATAAATGTCAACCATGCTGAGTGTTGAAAAAGGGATGGTATTTTGCAGAAAAACATGATCAAAGCAAACTGGAGTCTATGGTCAACAGTAACATTGTAACATGCTTCCATTAAATGTAACAAAGGCAGTATACCAAAGTTAAATGTCTATGAGAGGGGGATATAAGGGAGGGATATGGGATTCTTGGTAGTGTGTTGTTTTCTGTCCATACTATTATATTGTATTCTATGACATTTTATTTTTCTTTTTATTATCTTTTTTATTATTCACCAAAAAAACCTTTTTTCATAATAATCAATATGTTCAAGTTCTGACCGTGGTGATAAATGTACAACTATATGATGATACCATGAGCAATTGATTGTACACTATGGATAACTTTATGTTATGTGAATATATCTCTATAACATTGTAGGAAAAAATATAAATAGGGGTAAAAGTGCTGGAGAAAACATGGAAGGAGGAATGTATCTTTTTACTGTTCATGAGGAGGCAGAATGGTATAGCCTTTCTGGAGGTCACTGTGGTGGCTCCACAAGAAGCTAAGTATGTGGGGGCCATAAGGTCCTGCAACTTCATTATTTGGTATGTACTTGGAAGATCTGAAAGCTTAGACATGAATGGATATTTGCACACTGATGTTCATGGAGGCAGTATTCATGATTTGCAATGCATGGAGGTGGCCTAAGGGTACACAGACTGAGGAACATAATGGTGAACTATGGTGTACACATACAATGGAATATTGGAGCAACTATGAGAAGGAGTGAAGCTGTGAGACACACAATGAGGTGAATGGATCCTGTAGACATCATTTGGAATGAAGTATGCCAGAAATAAAAGCAAACACTATAATGCCTCACCAGTGTGGACTAACTACAATGTGTAAATTCAGAATTGAATCTTAATGCACAGTCTAACAGGGAAACAATTATTGTAGTGGTCTCTAGAGTGTAAGCTTTTGCAGCAGTCAAATCTATTCCTGACTTGTAATGGCTATATCCAAACTAGAGATGCTGATCCCTTTGTGTATAACCTGATTGGTCTCTGGAGCATTGGGTATCTGTGTGACACCTGAAACTCAGAGTTAGAGCTTGGCAGATATAAATGTCAGTATTTATGCATACAGCAATTGTTAAAAAAAAAAGCTGAAAAAGAGCCCAGACTTCAATTAGAGATATGAATGGTCTTTCTGAGTTGAAGAGACAGAACTAAGAGTATGAAGAGAAGAATTAGCAATAGTTTGCAATAAAGGGTGACAGACAGGAGACAGCAACACAGAGAGCAACACGGAAAGAAAAGTCTATAAATCCAGAGAGAGTCCCTGTTGAGTTCAACTGAAAGCTGATCAGCAAATGAAGGTAAGGAAACTATCCAAAACCAGGGTCAAGTGCACCTGAATAGATTTTATGTAAGCATATTCAGAGCTAAGCTAATGCTGGGATTGGAATGCTGCCTGTTCTCACCAACTAGACAGGAATGCCTCGTAATACACAAGGCATTAAGCAGGGCACACAGAAGGCTCTTGTCTCAATAGTGGGAGATAATTAGCACTAGATCGATCCCTACTCCAATCTCACCTAACAAATATTAAATTAGGACCTGAAAGGATTAAATATTTTCCAAATAACTTAACATCCCAGAACACAACTAAAGAATTGTAAAGGAATACAAAATTATCTAGCACCTAACAAGGTAAAATCTCAATGTTTGGCATTCAATCAAAATTTACTAGGGATACAAATAAGCAAAAAAATACTATCCTTGATGATGAAATAATCAATCCTTTGATACTGACCCAGAACTGACACACAACTTAGAATTAGCAGACAAGAACATTAAAACAGTTATTTCAACTTTATCTATATGTTCACAAGGTTTGGCAAAGAAATTGAAGCTATAAAAAAAGAACTAACAAAGTTCTAGAGATGAAAATTACAATGTGCAAAATGAAAAATGCTCTGTATGGAATTAATTGCTGACTAGACATTATAGAAAAAATGATTAGTGAACTTCAAAGCATAGCAATGGAACTTGAAAAACTGAAACAGAAAAGTGAAACAAAAATTTAAAATGAATAAACATTAAACAGAGATCAGTAATCTATGGGATATCCTCAAATAGTCTAATATATTTGTAATTGGCCTCTCCAAGGAAAGGAAAGAGAGGTGAATATAGAAAAATATATTGGACAAATAATTGCTCTCAATTTTAGTGTTTTAAATAAATCTATAAATCTACATATCCAAGAAATTGAAAACCCTGACCCAAGAAACATGATGAAAATGATTCTAAGGCACATCACCATCATATTGATCAAAATCAGTAATAAAGAAAAATCAAACAAACCCAAAGCAATCAGAAAAAAAAATAAAGACATAAACAAAGAGAAGAAATTTTATTCTTATTCTTATTCTTATTTTTTGGAGTAATGAAAATGTTGAAAAAGTTGATTGTGGTGATGACTTCACAACAATATGACAATACTGTGAACAACTGATTGTACACTTTGGATGCATGTGTGTTATACTATAAGTAAATTGTTAAACCTCCAGTTAGAATATTCAGGAAAAATAGAGGGAAGACATAAATTACTAACATCAGGATTTAGAAAATTGATGTCACTATAAACTCTACAAATATAATAAGGCTAATAAGGGAATATTCTCAACAACTTTATGCAAATAATTCAACAAATTAAATGAAATAGATGAATTCTTTGAAACACAAAAATCTCACCTAAGAAGAAATGGAGAAAATGAACATGGCTAAATCTATTGAAAAACTGGAATTTGTAACTAAAAACTTCCCCACAAAGAAAACTAGGCCCACATGAATTCACTATTTAAGGATACATAATAGTACTAATTCTGTACAAACTGTTTCAGAAACTGGCAAGGAAAAAATAAATTCAAACACATTCTATAAGGAGAATATTCCTGTGGTTTAAAAACCACACACACACACACAAATGCATTACTATGGGAGAAGACTACAGAGCAATATACCTTGTGAAAAAAGATGCAAAATTTCTAAACAAAACATTAACAAATTGAACTCAAGAATTTATAAAAAGCAGTTCTCTAGGGAAACAGACCCAACAGGAGATGTTTGTAAATATGAGATTTTATAAAAGGTTTCATGCAACTGTGGGGATGCCCAAGTCCACATTCTGCTAGGGCAGGCTGGAAGCTTACAACTCTGATAAAGGTTTTCAATGAATTCGAAGAGAGGCTAGCTTGGTTGAAGTAGAGATAGAAATTCTCTCTTCTGATTGCTGAATTCATCACCTCTCCTTTTAAAGACTTCAACTGATTGGATTAAATGTCTCTGATTGAAGAAAACACTCCCCTTAGTTGATTATAGATGTAATCAGCCATCAATGCTATCAACTTACTAATGATTTAAGTCCACAAAATGTCCTCACAGAAAGTTAGACCAGTGCTTGCTTGAAAAGATAACTGGACACTATCACCTGGCCAAGTTGACACATGAACCCAGCCATCACAGGTGTGTATCCCAGTAATGCAAGGTTGACTTCACATTCAAAAATCAATGTAATTCACCATCAACAAAATTTAATAAGGAAAATCACATGATCATCTCAATTGATACAGAAAAAGCATGAGGAAAAATCTCTTATTGATTTCTTTCCACAAATATTGCTGGAGCAATTGGGTATTCATATTCAAATATGGACTTTGATCCATGTTTCATTTCATATATCAAAATTAACAAAAAGTTAATTACTGCCCAAAATGTAAAACCTAAAACTTCAATCCTTCCAGAAAAAATGTAGAAAAAATTTTATGACTTTGAGGTAAGCAAAGATTCCTTATATATGAGACAAAAAGTATAAATTGTTCAATTTGGTCAAAATTAAAAATGGCTTCTCTTCTAAAGAAGGTTAGAGGAATGGAAGACAAGCTATGGACTGGAAGAAAATATTTGCAAATTGTATACCTGATAAAGTCTTCCATCCATACTTATATAAAGACTCTCAAACATTAATTATAAAAAACAAACTACAAAAAAATGGACAAAAGTTTTGAGCAGATACTTTACCAAAAATGATATATGGAGATATTCATCATCTTTAGTTATTAGGGAACTGCAAATTAAAATTACAATGACATACCACTATACACCTACTGGAGCAATTAAAAATTAAAACCACTGATCATACCAAGTGTTGGCAGGTATCTTTGTAATAGGCCAAAACGAAACAAACTATCCATCAATTAAGTTAATACTAAACAATATTTCCATATGTGGTGTGAAACTCTATATCCTCCATTAAAACATAAAAACACGTTCTTAAATATAATCCATTCCTGTGGGTATGAGCACAATTATTTCAGTAAGGACTTTTGCTTAGGTAATCTCAGTTAGGGTGTGATTCAGGAGGGGTTTTAATCCTATTACTGGAGTCCTCTATAAACTGAATGAGTTCAGAACAAAAAAAAAAAAAAAAAAAAAGAGAGAGAGAAAAAGAAAGAACCAAAGAAATGCACAGAAGCAGCAAGAAGCAGATAGCAATGAAACCCAGAAGAGAAGGGAAAGACCAGCAGATTCTGCCATGTGCCTCGCCATTTGACAGAGGAGCCAAGGATTGCTGGCAATCAGCCTTTGGGAAAAAGCACTGCCTTAATGATGCCTTCATTTGTACATTTTCCCCGACTCAAAATCATGAGGGAATAAATTTCCATTGTTTAATGGTATTTTCTTCAGTAGCTAGCCTATGAAACTAAAACACCATACAATGGAATTCTACTTAAAAATAAAAAGGAATGAACTCTCGATGCATGCTACACAATGGATGAAAATAAAAACAATTATGTTGCATGAAAGAAACAAAACAACCAAAAACATTTATCTTATATAAGTCCTTTAATAGAAATTTTTAGAAAATGTAACCTAATCTCTACTGAGAGAAACAAATCAATAGTTATTTGGAAATGGGATAGACAGACAGCACCAAGCAAAAGGAATCAAAAAGAGCATGAGGAAAATTTAGGAGTGATAGACATGTTAATTATCTTGTATTCATATTTTCTCCATGTATACATGTCATAATATATTGTTTTACACTTCATGTGCACTTTATTATCTGCAAATAATACTCCCCAAAGCCCTTAAATTTAAGAAATTATGATCATTAGGAGACATAAGGACAGTGAGAACAAGAAGGAAAATAAAAAGCTACGGACAGTAAGATGGCACAGCAGCAGGAGCATGAGGGCGGTGTGCAGCTTGCGGGGTCCCTGCTGGTTGTGGAGGCCAATCCCCTGGGCCGCTTCATGTGTTTCCTGTGCTTGGAGATACAGGAGAAGCCCTTGCGGGAGCTCTGTGGCCAGGTCTTTTGCTTTGCATGGCTGCAGGACTGTTTGAAGCTGAAGAAACCTGTCTGTGGGTGTGTTGCAACGCTCTGGCACCTGTTGTCCAGCCACAGAGGTCCAGTGGCAGATGGAGAGCATGAGACTTCTTGCCATGGCTGCAGTAAAAATGTCTTCCTATCCGAAATCTGAGCCCACATGGCTACCTGTTCCAAATACCAGAATTACATCATGGAAGATGTGAAGGACACCACGAAGGTTGTGTCCTTTCAGCCAAGGAATGTCCCAAACCATTATACCTTTCCTTGCCCTTACTGTCCTGAGAAGAATTTTGATTAGAAAGGACCTGTGGAACGCTGCAAATTATTCCATAGCATAGATACCAAATCTGTGGTTTGTCCCATATGTAATTCATGCCCTGGGGAGACCCCCAAATAACGCAGCACCAACTTTATAGAGCATATCCAGCACTGGCACCAGTTTTCTTACATTTGTCTGGATTACAATGTGAAGAGGACATGATGAATCAGGTGTTGTAGCACTCTATCATCAATCAGTGAGCTGAGTTTCTGCTGTTTGTCTGTTCTAGTTCACTAATGCTGCCTTTTTGCAAAATACCAGAAATGGATTGGCTTTTATAAAAGGGGGTTTATTTGGTTACATAGTTACAGTCTTTAAGGCCATAAAGTGTCCAGGTACCTTCACTGGAGGATGGCCAATAGTGTCTGGAAAACCTCTGTTAGCTGGGAAGGCACGTGGCTGGTGTCTCCTTGCTCCCAGCTTGCCTTTCAAAATGGTGTTCTCCGAAATGTCTGCATCAGCTTCCAACACCTGTCTTCAAAATGTCTGTCTCAGCTACAGCTACTCTATCAGCTCCTGTGCATTCTTCAAAGTGTCCCTCTTGGCTGTAGCAAGCTTGTTCCTTCTGTCTGAGCTTATATAGTGCTCTAGTAAACTAATCAAGGCCCACGCTGGATGGGCAGGGCCACACCTCCATGGAGATTACCCAGAGTAATCACCCACAGTTGGGTGGGTGGTATCTCCGTGGAAACAAAGAATTACAATCTAAACACTAATACATCTGCCCCCACAAGATTGCATCAAAGAATATGGCTTTTTCGGGGGGACATAATACATTCAAACCAGCACAGCATCTCATGTTCCAGAGCTTCCATTACATGTTAAGTGTGAAACATTTGACTCACACACCTTAAATATACCACAGACGTGGGATTGAGCCATGGCATTAAGGACAGGGGAATAGGGTCCCCAGCTCAGAGCCCTCTTTTGTTTTTGGACTGTTGTCAAAGCTGTCTTTCCCTACTGTTAACCTTGCTTGTCACATAGCCTAGTCTTTTTATGGTCCTCGCCTACTTGCTAGAGCTACTTCTGGAAGAGAATCCAGCTTTTCCAGCTGTTCTTGTTTAGCACTTGTTCCTCCTATCCAGTGTTCCTCTCTCAGGTCCTACCAGACAGCCAGGATCGTTCCTGGTCACAAATATCACAAATGAGACACATCTCCTTCCCTAGTCCCTGAGATGTGTAAGCACTGGAAGTGGTGCCTAGATCCATGATGAAGCTCCTGATGTGCCATGCCAATTCTTGTTGGTTAGTCTTTGGCAGCAGCTGGGGTTACCATCCTAGGGAGCACTTCAGAAGTCATGTTGGGGTCAATGTTCTGGGTTTAGCATGGTCTGATGCTGGGAGTTTTGATTAGTGATAATTTCCTACTATCTCTGCACACCCTTGAAATTAACTGGTTCAGTCTTAAATGCCCACATGATGCCTTTTTAGGATAAGGTATAACCATATATTTTCAGTGAAAGTAAGTGTTTCTAGGTTAGGAAAGTTAAAACCCATATATCCATAGGTGGGGAGGAGGTTCAGCTAAACAATGGAAGGGCCATAACTTTTTGGTTCTAACTTTCAAGCTCATGAGGTACTTTTGAACGTCCATTACACCCCTTTATTTGGGGCTTGCTTACATTCTTGTCCTTGAAGTATGAAAAGGAATCCTAAATGAGTAAGAAGGATGAAACTTGGAGACTCCAGTGGATACTGGTTCTTCTTTCTTCTATTTGGTAACATAGATTCAATTCAGCATTGTTTTTCTGTTACAAATGGTTTCCTTATGAACCTGATTTCAACCTGTAAATGAAGGTTGCTTCATTTGAAACCTGCTTTCTAAATGCAAAGAGAGGAAATCTGATCTCCCAACCAGTTGTCTCACATAAGACAGACTGTTCATAGAGGCAAAACACAGTTCCTGGTGAGCAACTGTTAACAAAAATAGTCTCCTAGAAACTTGCTTGAAATTAAAGATATTTTACAAATATTAATAAATATAAAGCTAAAAAGCTGTCAGTCTAACTGTAGGAGCAGAATCTCTAATCAACCAAGGCATCTGAGAATTAGATTTGTTTTTTTCAGGTCCAACATTTTTTAAATATGGAAATTTTCCAGTCAGTGGCTGAGGTTGCAAATGCTTTAGTGCTTTGGGCCAGTGCACTGTTGTGTGGGCCTCTTCTTGCCGGCCAGTAAATAGCTGCGGTTGCCTAGTCACCAGCCAAGACTGGGCCCATTTGGGGCAATAATTTTTTTTACTGTGCTGTTGCTTGGGAGGACCCAAACTTTAAAGTCAGCTTCTTCACTGTAATTGCTGGAAAAAGTTCACTCAAAACTCCTTGAATTGAGATTATCTTTGTAGAAGTTTGTTGGGAGATTTGACAAAACCTTCATTTGAGGGAATTGATTAGAGCATGTCCACCTCATGGTGGTACAGAGAGTTTGACTTATTCTCTTGTATTAAGTGCACTTCATGTATTCTAATAGGAAGACTTTGCAGAAAGTGAAATTTGTTACATTCTGACTTTTAAAAGGTAAAATATAAATAAATTTCATAATTTATCAAAAAAAAAAAAAAAGAGCTATGTCCATATAGCCTTGTTCAATTAGTTCTATATCATCATTAGCAAGATAATTTCCAGATGGAGGTACAGAGCATTCCCATAGGCAAATGGCTGAACCAGCTCTGGGAACTTCAAATGATGTGGCCTTAAGGATTGTGGTAAACACCAGTGTTTCATCATGGGTTACAAAAAATGAAACAAATGAGAAGAAAGGAAAATGTTTGCTTAGATGCAAATAATCCCATTAACTTTTCCTCTCCTGTGTTCTTGCTCCAGAGAATTTATGCTGAAGGTTTAAACTTATGTGATGTCCACAGCTAAAAGATTATTACCATCATGTGTTTTCCAGATGTTGGTCCATCCAGAAGATACATAGTATAGTTTTTCCCCTCTATTTTCTGTTTTATACAATTTAAAAATTAACAATACTGATTTGAAGCCTAGAATTATTTTCTCCTATTAGGAATAATATAATGTATATTTAATAATCAGAATAAATATTGTCACACGGATTAAACAGTAATTAAGTATTATATTATTATGCAAATAATTCAAGTGGTAGCTTGATCACATCAGTAAAAATAGATGTTACACAACAGATCATAAGAAGCCTCTTTAGGTACTTCTTAAGGATATTTATCGTTACAGTCTGCATCATTTGTTACCTACTCTTTCTTGTGACTTTTCCTCAATAATTGTATTACAATACTCAGTTCCAGTGATCACAATAACTGTATTTCATGCAAACAATAGCAGGATAAGACTATGAAACTTCATCTTGTCTTGAAGTTTCATGACAAAATACTCTTAACTTCATGGACTGAGGATATATCTAGAAAGTATGTTATAAAACTTCAAGGTAATTCCTTTCTTCTGACCAGTATACTTTGTTAGGTTTCCCCATTGACATAAATATCCCTTTCCTTTGAACTGCAACAGGTCTCATGCAGCACTAGGAGAGAATGGTCAAAGGTTCCTGACCTCTCTCATGAAACTAATCAGTAGATTCCTTCAGCAAAGAACAGCATTTCAATAGGCATCTTAACTCTTTCATGAGGCTTCTGGAATTTAGTTATATCTAGTTAGCTGTTTCTGTATTACTTTTTCCCACAATCTTTAAAGTCATCATTATTGAAGTCTTGGTCTGTATACATATGAACTTCATTTTTACACAGAGGAAAACCCAAATGCTATCTTGGAATTTTATTACACTAGAGGACAGGAATCGTTAGGAAAGGTTGTTCTGGTACCCTATGAATCAGTGAAATTTGAGGACCTGTTTAGAGGATACGTATCATTTTGACAGCTTTTCAGGCCTTGAACCAGAAGAAGTCATTATCTCTGTGCTCAATAAAAGTTGTTGAGGTAATTACCTCAGAAAGAGGAACTATAGTGCTCACTTGAAGAAACTTGTTCTAATAGAAATTCAGAAAGTTTCAAGCACTAAAGTTAGAGACAATCATAATGATATAATTTCAATGAAATATAGACCATATCAGTTAGCATCCAAGGCAGAAAACAGAAACCACTCTATGGAAAAAAATATATATACTATTTGAATTAGATTAACACAAAAGCGTTGGCAGGGCTGAAGGAGCCACTTTACACTGGGAATGTGGCATGATACGAAGAAGAATCTAGAGCAAGCCCTCTTCTGAATCCACACTGCCCTAGAGTGAGCAGCACCTCCATCTCTGCTACCAGAGAAGCCTTGGAAGCCAAAACTTCAAAATAACACTCTAAGGCATACGCCGTGGGTAAGCAGATCAAGAAGTCAACACTTCTTCTGGAAAGTTGAAGAATAAGCATTGGATCCTGTTTCAGGAAAACTGTGACCTCCATACTGAGTAGGGACAGGCAGAGCTGAATGAATTTGGCTTTTCCTGGCCTTTGACTTACAAATCTCATGGGAGTACCTTCAATAGGTGGAATCTAATTTGCATCTAGAACTGTAGCCACAAGTGAATTTAGAAAATGTAGTTTTAAGCATTGTAAAATCTCCAAATAGAAGGTTGGTAAAATAGAGATTATGTAAACCAATTGTAATATTTTTAACACATCAGATAAATACATACATTATACTTTATATCGCTGATATGCATTTGGCAATATGAAGTAAACATCCTGGGACTTGCCTTCATATGGTGTATGAATATGCATACTTCTGTAGAAGAGTCTGATTCTTTTTTTATTTATTCTTTTTTTATTTATCACTAATATCTGTGTTCTAAAGGAGGTGAGATGAGATGACACATATAGATGTCACAAAGCTTTCCCTAGTAACATATAATTTTTGTTCTTGGAACTCTTTTGGCCATTCTATCATAACATTATGGGGCTCAAAAACTGCCTCTGTAGTCAGTGTTAATTTAAATATAATTAAATATTTAGCTAAATATGAAAGCATGATTTTCAAATGTGGTAATTTTAATAATTAAATTACATAATGTGTCTCAAATCTCATATGAGGTGTGCTAAATAGAGTGGATGATTTAAAATTTTTGAATGAATGTTGCATCCTCCATGTACTTGCTTAACTTTTCCACCCAAGTTACATGGAATTTTTATAGGAAGTACATTTCATAGGTGCCCATTTGCATTGAGAATCCACTAGCAAAACTTTATGTGAATTAACAACAGCTCTCAATGCACAAGATATGGGTCTTCATTGGATTTGCCATTCTCACTTCTATTCCTTTCTCTAAAGAAGAATATATAAAGCAACATTTCCTTCTTTTTCGAGTCTATGTACTAAAGTAACCTCCCCCCAAAAGTGATATTTTCTCATTAAAAATTGGCATTACCACTATCACCATTTATGACCTCTCTTCTAAATAATACAGTGAAATCCTGACATTTTGAAATCTCTTATTTCCCCCTCTATCCTCATGAATTCATCCTAAAATGCAGTTCTAGTTCTTTCACTTTTGTGTTCAACTTTTACTAGTTTCACAGGCACCCCACCTGTACCTGCCAAATTCCAAATTCTTTAGTTTATCACATAGGGTCAGCTTTGTTGCACTACTCTCCCTGCTTTCAATCTTCATCATTTTATAGTATTTGTATAGTTCACATGCTGTGTTCCTTACATTCTTCCACTTACATTCTTTTCCTTACATTCTTCCACTTACAAACATTTTCTCATGTTGTTCTCTTTTTTGGGAATATGTTTTCTTCTCTACCACTCCCTATTGACATGTGTTCATCCACAAATCAGCTCTGATGCCACCTCCTCTGGATATCTTTCCCCAACATGCTGACCAAATTTCCTCTGAAATTTCACAGATAAATGTTTGGGTCTCATGGCACATGTCTTCTTCTCTCTTATATAATAAATATTTTCTACTATACCACCTACTGATTAAGCAGTGAAATTGTCTATTTTTATGTCCCCATAGCATTTAGCATAATGCCAGATACTGAGTAGACACTAAGTTATTAGTGATTTAATACATACATCCATGAATCATTCTAGAGAAACTATTTTCCATTTATTAAAAACATAAAAACAATCGAAAATTCCATCTTCCCCTTCCTTCCACTGACATTCTATCGAGAGTAACTTGAAGCGGTTTTGTAATTTTCTCACTAAGAAATAATTCATGCATAGACTTTTTTCTTATTACTGCATATAACCTGCTTTGTGGAATTCTGAGCTTTCATTATGAGTCAGAGATCAAAGTTTTCAAATTCTTGGGGAAAATTGTATTTGGGATTATATGACAAAATCAATGCACAGCCAGTAAAATAATACTTTACAAACTACACAATTGCACAGTTGTTAGTTTTATCTGCCTCTTCCTATAAATACTTGAAAATAGATTTGTATTTTAATTGATCATGGGTTTATTAAATCAGTTTTAAAGACATAAAAAGACAGTTTTGAAACTGAAATATTAAAAAAAATTTAAAAAAACAAAAGCATTCATAGAACAGTTATCCCTAATTTTATTCAGGAACACTGATGAAATGTAAGAGGCCCCAACCTATAAAATCACACACACACTGCATTATTGCTTTATCTAAATTGCTATAAACATTGAATTTCAAATAATTAATATTATCAAAGTGTACATAAAAAACTGTATGTATAATTTTGTTTTTAAAATTATATTGAAATATGTATAAATTTGAAATCATATAGGACACATTATTTTGGGGTGTAAAGTTACTTAGAATGTTGAACGCCAATTTTCATAGTTTTCACATTATATTTGCTGACGTCAAATATAATGTGATTCAATACTACGGAAAAGAAAACACTCCAAGTTGCCTCAAATTCTTATTTAGGTATTAGACTTAGATTTCAAAGCTAAACATTATATGCAGGACAGCATTGCAAATGAGAAATATTTTATATTACTTTTTTAATTTGAAAAGTTAGGAATAATCTTTTTATTTACATTCTGAGTATTTTAATATAAACTATTCTCTCTTCATCCAATTCCTTAAGAAATTGTTCTCTCTTCCTGCCTCCTCATCCACTGCTACTGTTTAAACAAGACAATCATCATTCTCACCTGTATAACCCAAGCACTTTCTCCACCTGCCTCTAGCCTCACCCTTGATAGTTCTCTCTTACAATGCATTATATGTGATCATTCAATATTGCAAATGTGAAAGATACTTCCTTAGTTCAAGTCCTTTGTCATCAAATAAAATCTAAAATCGTCCTAGAATACAAAGTCTTCCATGATCTGAGTCTTCTCTAATTTATCCGCCTCAATTTTCATCACTTCAAGTTTAATTTTGTTTGAGCAGTTCAATGTATCCGACCTGATCCAAAAGAGGTATTTAAATATTCTGTTCTCTAAAGAATCAGAAAACAGTCACAGGCATGGCCCCCCCAAAATTAGTTACTTACAAGAGATCCTTCTCTTAGAAGTTCATTAGCACATGAGTTAATGATATATGAAAAAAAAAATCATGCTACCGGTTGGGACAAAGCACAGTAAAAAATTGAAATGCAAACTCAATGATTCAGTGATTTTATAAATATGTATTAAGGTTATATGGTAGATAAGGTGCAAGCTAGCCTCTAGGATTCGGAGACCAAAGAAACAGTTCTTAAAAAAAAAAAGCAGTATTTGAAGAAAGCAGAGTGGTTAGTAAAAAGCTAATGCATCCAAAGGGATCTTTCCATGAAGACTCAATGTTTGATTCTTTCTTTCTCAAATCTAGGAACAGTTTTATTTCTAATGTTTGGTTACTTGTTTGCTTTATGTTGTTGTTGCTTTTGTTGTTGAATGTGTGTTGATATTGAGAGGAATTTAGGGATTTGCCAATGAAAATGAAGGCAGACTTCTCAGCCTTTTGGGGGCTAAGAAGGGGGTTAGAGAGGATGCCAGTTCTAGAATTCAAGATGAAGGAAACAGTGAAGTGGAGACAAAACACACCTCAAAGTATTTATTAAAAGATAAGTAAAATGGGACGGAGGCTGCAGCATGGAATGAGCCAGAAAAGGAGTTAAAAAAAGAAAAAGCAAAAAAAAAAAAAAAACAAAAAAAAAAAAAAAAAAAAAAAACACAAGTATATTAGAGGCAGATGCCATTGAAAGTAAGTCAACTCTGAGTTCTCTGTGAGAAATAAAACATCTAAAAACAAAAATAAAGTCTTCTTCCTGCATTCCTTATTTCACACAGAATTACCTGAAAAAAATTTTCAGTCATTGCTGGGTTCTTTGAATATCCAAGATATTCTTTGAATATCCAAGATAGGTCACTTTGAAATAATTCTTTATAAATGTTCTTTTAGTTCATTCAGCAATCACTATGATAAAAATAACATAGGAATCACAAGTAGCAGAATATCAGCTATTTAGAAAAGGTAAAATTTTCTTCCTGTTTGCTTGCCCATGTGATCAGTCTCTATAAATTGAGGGGTCAGGGATCAAAGCATGATGATGTTCTATTTGCTGACTTCTGATGTGTGTTGTTTATAGTTTACAATCCCATGTAATTCCACAGGTGGAATTTCACATTCAGTAGAATTATGAGGGAAGCACATGGCATAATCATTTAATAAAAAAAATCAGTTACCTTCTCATATACATGATATCTGTTACTCAGTCTTTGGGATTTACATTTTAAATGATGAAGAACCCCGTAAGACAGCATGAAACCTCATTAACAAAGAAATATCTTCAGGCCTCTACCTGAAGGGAAAGTGGTGATTTTTCCGTCTCAGCCTTCAGTTTAAATACCTGCTGATTTGTTTTATCTCTACTTACTTCAAAGTATTTCAGTCACATTAATGCAGCTTTTAACTATAGAAACTGATAGAATACAAAATCAAGCTTTTGGCTATATCCAAAAAATAAACAAACCAGAAAAATTCTCATTTATGAAGCTTCTACTTTCTATGGCAATGTGTAATGTATTAGTGGTTAACCAGGGGCTTCTCTTGATGCTTAGGTAAGAAGGGAAAAACATACCTCCATTATTTTTTCAGTTCATTATGAGAACTAACATATCAGATTTTCTTTTAAACAAATGTGGTGTCTTTAACAGCTGCTATGAAGTAAGATGCTGAGAGCAACAGGGGTGGTAAAGATCATATATTCTTGCTGCACATATAGCAGAGGCAGTGTAATAATTAAGGTCTGATCAGGGCCATTCTCCTGCTGCCCTCCCAATCACCATTGAGGTAATAATAGCAATATAGATCAGATAGCAAATTGCAACAAAGTTAGGCAACTGCGCCATCAAAAGCAATATTGACATTTAAGAGAAGTAGGTAAACTTAGTAAATGAAGCATAACATCTCATTTATGTTAACCTCCAGCGGGGCCTTCACAGTCCCAGGCATTGATCCAATCATTTGCTTGCCTAAGTATTTTCCACCTTCTGTGCAGTCACTCACTTCTTTTCTGCAACACCCACTCTCTTCTTTAGAAATGCCTTTTATTCTCTCTTTTACTGGATGAATTCTGAGAAAAAGAAGTGGGAGGCTATTTTCAACAAAAGGCAGTATTATAGCAGTTAAAGTTTCATTATTAGAAAAGCACCCAGTATCTCTGGGCCCTTTTTTTTCCTTCCGTAACTCTACCCTAAAAGGGTTAATTCAAACATGGCAATCCTAATGACTTCATGGGGTAGTGAGGTGTACAGGGTACCTGAGGCATTTAGGCAGGCAGTACTTAGGACAAAGGAGAATGCCTGAGTGTGTGTTTACATGTGAGTGAGTAGTGTGTATATACTTTTGATGTTTTATTTTTTTCAAACTATTATCCCATCAACATTTTCACTCACTTCCACAATTAAAGATAAACACTTTATATGCAATTAGTGAGCATTTAAGTCAGTTAAGGCAATAGTCATTTTCAGAAGAGGAAAAAATGTTTGGTGAACTTGGGAATTTGAGGGCAGTGGCAACTACAGGATTTGAATGAACTCTGTAGATTACACTGAGAAAGGGAAGTTTGCTACCCCAACCCCTGTAAAAACATAAAAAAAAAAAAAAAAAAAAAATAGTTACTGTGTCTCCCAATAGCCTGTCATATGAAATGATAAATAGCCCTTCAGGATTTCCATGAAAGTGAGAGTAGGTATGAAATCAGAGTCTCATTAAGAGACACACTGACACCTATGATACAATGCAAATTTGTAGAAACTGAAAAACAAATGCTTCAAATAATTTCCCTTAATGTTTAAAACCTAGAAACACAAAAACAAGTACTCAAATAATTGCCCTTAATGTATAAAACCTACATCTGTGATTTTTTTCTAATTCACTTGGGGCCTGCAACCAATCATTCCTAAAAGCTGGAGAAGAGGAAAGTTAGTCATCTCTGTTGGGATAAAGTACCAAAAATGGATCTACCATAAGCTTTTTAAAAATCACTTTACATATTCAGAATGAAAATAAGTGGGTCCCCATCCCAAATAAATTTTTTTATTTTTATTCAAAGAAATTTTCACATTTAATAAAAAATTTGGCATAAACATTCAACATACCAAATAACAACATTGAATATCTGGAAGAAAGCATTAATCCAAGAAAAAAAAAATATATTTAGTTGCTTTTTCTAATCATGATAATCATTTCGCAATATAAAATCCTTATCCAAACCTCTTCATAATTTGCTCTGTCAGCAGTCTTTTGCAATGTTTTTGTTTGTTTGGTTGGTTGGTTTTATGTGTTATTTTTTGTTTTTTGTTTTTTAATTCAATTTTATTGAGATATATTCACATACCATACAATCATCCAGGTGTACAATCAACTGTTCATAGTACCATCTTATAGTAGTGCATTCATCATGCCAATCTATTTTTGAACATTTTCCTTACACCAGAAAGAATCAGAATCAGAATAAAAAATAAAAATAAAAAAAAGAACACCCAAATCAGCTCCCCGTCCCAGCGTATTTTTCTTAGGTTTTGTCCCCATTTTTCTACTCTCCATCCATACACTGGATAAAGGGAATGTGATCCACAGGGTTTTCACAATCACACTGTTACCCCTTGTAAGCTACATTGTTATACAATCACCTTCAAGAGTCAAGGCTACTGGGTTGGAGTTTGATAGTTTCAGGTATTTACTTTTAGCTATTCCAATACATTAAAACTTAAAAAGTGTTATCTATATAGTGTGTAAGAATGTCCACCAGAGTGACCTCTCAACTCCATTTGAAATCCCTCAGCCACTGAAGCTTTATTTCTTTTCACTTCGCATCCCCCTTTTGGTCAAGAAGATCGGGTCCAGATTCATCCCTCAGAGTCATGTCCTGCATTGCCAAGGAGATTTACACCCCTGGGAGTCAGGTCCCACATAGGAGGGAGGGCAGTGAGATCATCCACCAAGGTGGCTTAGTTAAAGAGAGAGAGGGCCACATCTGAGCAACAAAGAGCCACTCAGGGAGACTCTTAGGCACAATTACAAGCAGGTTTAGCCTCTCCTCGCAGCAACAAGCTTCATAGAGGCCAGCCCCAAGACAGAGGGCTCAGCACATCAAGCCATCAGTCCCCAGTGTTTGTGAGAACATCAGCAACAATCCAGGTGAGGAAGTCCAACACCTCTGCATTCTCCCCCAGCTCTTCAGGGGGGCCCTGAATATATATTTTTATTCTCCACCCAAATTACTTTAGGGTATGTTGCTATTTCATTCTAATCCATACAGACCTACCATAGCTCACTTCTATTCAAAATTATTTGTAATTATATTGTTTGAACAAACTGACTGTAAAAATTATATTGTTTAGAGAATATAGATCCTACACCAAATAAACATCTTTTCCCTTGTTCGCACATGGAAGTTGAAGTTTGGATACAGTCAGTTTCAAACTTTACCCTTTGGCCCGATTTGCTCTGGTCTTAATCAGATCTTTATTCATATCTCTAACTGAAGTCTGGGATCTATTTCAGCTGTTTTTTTTTTAACCATTGCTGTATGCATTAATACTGATATTCATATCTGCCAAGCTCTAGCTCTGAGTTTCAGGTGTAACACAGATATCCAATGTTCCAGAAACCAATCAGGTTATACTTTAAGGGATCAACATCTCAGAGTTTGGACATAGCCATTACAATTCAGGAATAGATTTGACTGCTGTAAGAGCTTATAATCTAGGGACCGTTACAATAATCATTTCCCTATTAGGCTGTGCTCTAAGATTTAATTCTGAGTTTACATATTGTAGTTAGTCCATATTGGTGAGGCATTATAGTGTTTGCCTTGGTTCCTGGAGTACCTCACTCAACATGCTGTCTACAGGATCCATTCACCTCGTTGAGTGTCTCACAGCTTCACTCCTTGTAGTTGCTCAATATTCCATTGTATGCATATGCCACAGTTCATGATTCTGTTCCTCAGTCAGTGTACCCTTAGGCCACCTCCACCCATTGCAAATCATGAATACTGCCTCCATAAGCACCAGTGTTTTGCAGTGTTTTTAATAGAATAACATCAGAATGAAGAAAGATAGTCACATGCTAGCTTTATTTCTAATAGTTTCTCTTATTAAGGAGAAGTACTGGGAGAAAGCAACCTACTTGTTTTTTTGTTTGTTTGTTTGTTTTGTTTTGTAATTTTCCTAAAAGGTATGAATGAAAATCAGGATAATTCTCAAGTTCAAATATGGATGAATAGATTGCATGTAACTCCCTTTGTAGTTAAAATGTCTATGCTTTGATCAATGGGTACAGTTAGGCACCCCACATCTGTTTCACTTTTACTCTCACTTGCTCTATCTGCACTCTTTCTATCTGCAGGCAGACACAGTGAAAAACTACTAATCCTATATTAATTACTTAAGTAATTGCATGTCCTTAAAATTTTCCCTTAGGTGTTTCATCCTCTAGATCTTTCACTTCCAGATGTTAATGATTGCTAGAATCCAGTGATGCATGATGTTTAAAGAATTTTTAAAATAATATTGCACAAAGGCAAGATGCTTTAAAGTTGCTTGAAATTATAATTTAGAAACTATTTAGATAATTTAAAAATCAGAGTATATACCTAAATTGGCAAGGACAACTAAGGAAATTGCAAAAGTAGTTTTAAAATGAATGTACCTGACCAATCTTGATATGTGAAGCAAAAGTAGTTTTCCTTAAACAGGAGCCTCATTTTATTCTTCCACTTCATATTTATCTTAGCATTTCCCTTTTTCCCTCTCTCCTTCATCATGAAAGAGAGAATTTGATGGGAGAACAACAAGAAGTAAAATACATTTAGTACAGGAAACATATTAATTGCTTGAAAATGCAAAGTGAGGGAAGAAATCAATTGTGAGTAAACAGCACGGAAGGAAACTTCTTGACCTTGTCAGATGCTTTATGGGAGAGACCCTTCAATCAGAAATGTGCTGATGCTAAATTATCACAGGATTTGATCTATCTTCTAATAATTGAAAACTCCCACTCCTGGAAGAGAACCAGTTTTTTGAACAGCCACTAATTTTTCAGAGTGGAAATTTAGTACCTGAAGAGATTGCACATTTATCCACTAAAATTTGTATTTATATTTTATGGCCCATCAAATTGAACATTAGGATCTGATTGTAAATAGCCACATTGTATTTTGTGATGCATTATTCTGTGACGTGCTATTGCAATTCCTAAAAGTGCCACATACAGTTTAACTTATTAACTTTGTTATCATTTCCTTAAGCACTAGAGTATGTGAAAAGCAAAAACATGAACAAGAACAAACACATTAACTGCAACACCAGGGTTGAATTTAGGTTGCCTAAATCTTGCTTATAAAGAAGAAGCTAACTTAAAATTTATCAGGTGCTTTGTTCAAGGACATAAAATAAGGAGAATAATAATAGCTCCTCAAATTCCCACTTATTTTATATGTACAATATAATTTGTGCCATTTTATCATTACAAAATCTCTCATCCTAAGATTATTTCTCAACAGTGAAAGCATTTAAAGCAAATCTCTAATTGATGACTCATGCAAATATGTAATGGAATGACCTATGATGATTTTTCTGGGTATTAAAATAGCTGGTATAGAGAATCTCTATTCCTTGGAAATGTAGAATCACTTTACTTTGACTCTTTAATTCCCTTGATAGTTCATTAATTGCCTTTTTTTTTTTCTACTCAGGTTATGTACAGCAACTACAAGAGGAAAATGAGAGGATAAAGGATCAAGGATGAAGCCATTTCATAAAAAAAAAAAAAAAAAAAAAACAATAGAAAAAATACAAAGTACCACCTGGGATTTAAAACAGTCTGAACAGTACTATCTTCCAATAGATGAAACACATAGGAGAACTGAAAACGAAGATGATTCTCAATTTGTGTATATAAACATATTTAACTTTCATACTCAACATTCAGTTAGCACACTATTTTGAATGCTTACTCTCCACTGGTATTGTGTAAGATGCTATGAGCACAATGATGAATATGACAAAGTTCTTACTCTCAGAGAACTTCCTATGACATGCAGATAAGTTTGATTTGCTTCGATTGGCATAAATGTCAGCAGGGATGACTTGTGGAGTCCTCATTTCCTAGCAGTGGGGAGTCGTTAGGGTTGACTCTCAGAAGGTAGTGACTTCACTAAAACTTGAAAACTCTTTAAAAATTTTAAGCAGGAATATGACATGATCTGATTTGTTTTTTACATAGCCAAATTACCTCAAAGGAGAGAATTAATCATGAGTTAAAAGAAAGGTAATATACAGAGCATTCCTTTAAACCAGGGAAAAGTAAATTAAGTTGATGATACAGTAAGCTGCACTCAAGACCAATGTGACACTGGTAGTGTGTAGACTCTCAGGAAAGCCTCTGCTCTTCTGTTCGGTGTATACGAGATCTACTTGATGCAACAATTTCTCCTGGTGTCTTCCCTGCCAGATTATATATATTTTCTTCATCTAAAACTATTCAGAAAAATGTCTGTAATCTCGGGTCAGTATACCTCCAGACAACCTGATAATCTCTTAGTTGATGACGTGTTAGAATGCCCAAATTCACACATTTTAACTCTCTGGATCACACTTCTCGTCTCATCACTCTCTTTACCACCTGCTACAGTGGAACAAATACTAATTTCTGTCTTTACTTACTGTAGGCTCCAAGTACTTCAATATTTCACAATTGCTCTCCTCTCCAAGTACCGTCTTTCAACATCCCAAATGATCAATCATTTCCGATATAGGTAATAAATGTGTCAACACTCTTTTTGAGGTGTTACATTTGCATTGCACTCAGTGTGGTCAGAAGTAACTCCTTAATATCCAGCATTAACATTACCAGTTTGAAAAGCCTTCACTATTCTATTCACACATCTGGGGAAACAGAGATAATTGCTGCATGTATGCTGATCTTGTTCTTGGAGCTTTTCACACATCAAGAGCAAGGCCACTTTTTTTCTCATTAGTACAGCAAACACCTGTCCACACGTTGTGATATTAAAGGGCTGTGGGAAGATCTTGCTGCTTTTCCAACAATCTTTTCCTATGCCTGTAATTCCTTTATTTTGGACAAAGCCTTTCATAAAAGAAAAAATAAATGGTTTTTATGGGATAATTTCCTAAGAATAGTGTTCAATAATTGAGAAGAACTAGAAAACTCAAGGACACTCAGCAATGTGAAACTGGAGAAAGAAAGGGATATAAATGAGAAGACATTTCAAAGAAAGAAATCTTAGTTGGAAAGGGGAAATTGAGAGTGAAGAGAAAATGTGCTCTTCATTTTTTGATGCTTTGCTTTCTACATACACCATTTGCTTATGTCTGACCATTGACTCTACTGCCAAGAAAACACTCTTCAAAGATAATTTAAATAAAATATCAAAGGCAGTAGGTATGCTATGACTGTTGTGTTGATTAAAGTGCAGTTGTTTGGATATCATTCGACCCTTTTTTTCACCAGAGTTAATGTAGATGACTTTCAGTTCCCTTCTAATTCCCTGAATATACACACTGTTCCAGACTATTTACACAATTATAAGAGATAACTGAAAAGCATTATGCCAATTCTCCTCAAATTTAAATATTTTCTTCAAATTCCATATTGAATTTCCCACTGAACTGAGCTATTATTTAGCATGAATATTTCAAATTATCAGATTTCCTAAAATATATTTAAAATGAAGATAGGCCAGTTTCATGCAATAAATAAACCTAAGTATATTTTGTAATTAAAGAACCCAATATCAATTAAATGCAAGTTAATAGATTACAATCACTAAACATTAGTTGATCTAAAAAACATTCAGAATTACATCAACACCATTGACAATTATGAAATATGTGTTAACAGAGTCAAAGTGACTTCAGTGGAAGCTGATGAGTCATAAAGGTAAATTAACAGAGTTGGAAAGATATTGGATGAATGACCACTATTTGACTAGGACAGTGATATCTACACTACCAAAAAGACAACAGAATAAGCAGTAAATATCAGATGAGTACTGAGTTATATTTGGGAGGTAATTCTGTTTATAAACCAAAAGAATATTATATCAAAACGAATACTATGCAATCTTCATCATGGATGAATTCTTTTCTTGAGACTAGACAATCAGCAGTCAGAAATCTATAATTTGCACTTACAGTATAAGTAAGTCTTCCTAGGCAACAGCATATTTAACGGTAATCCTGGAGTAATTATATCTTGGACTATAACTCCACAGACCCCCAAAAAAGGTGTATCATATATTCCTATATTAGTCAATTTTGGTGATTACTGATTGATTTCATACATATTGTAACAGTTGTTTCAACTGCTAAATATGCAAACATGTTTTAGACATTCTCTAAGGCAGTAGTTTGATCTGTGTCTTACCAGGATAAAGTGGTAACATTTTTGTATCTTTTCAACTACTAAGAAATCTTACATATGTTAACTAAAGCCTCAAGGGAATTAGATTTTAATCAAGGTTTGCTGTTTTATATGCTTTATTAATGTATTTCAATTCAAATAACCATTCATTAAGGGCAGAATCCATGAAGACACTGTAAAGAGAGAGCTTTCTTGCATTTAGTTTGAAATAAGAATGAAAAGAATTGCAAATGATGAAAGTAAAAACTGAATAATATTGAGAATTTGAGAGCCACTGCTGTACAAATGCTTTCACTGTTCTTTGAGGTCTCCCTACCACCTTCCCATACCTTAACAATTAGCCCCTAGTAATTATTTTTTTTAAGTGTCTTAGTTTAAGTTTGTTGTCTCTTTCCACTTTGGACCCTTAGTACTAATGCAACTCCCCAGAGAACTGTTTAGGCGGCTGTTCCCCAGTAACATAAATTTTCCATTGTATCACCACAAGTACCAAAACCATGAAAAAAAAAAAGATTCTCATAGACAACCCAAATCAGATCAGAAAAGCTTCTTGGTATGGGGAGAAAAATATACCTCATATTTAGGTATAATAATAATAATATTTCAATAATTTATCCTAATATATGTGGCATATTTCAAATAATATTTCAATAAATTATCCAAATAAATGTATAAGAAGATTATGTTGGAGCTTTATAAACTATAAGTAATTGTAAGTTTGGATATGTTTTCATTTAAAGACAATAAAAGGAATCACATAAAGCCATGTCTTTGAGATAGGAGGGTCAGAAATGATAAAAGTTTGCTAACCTGGCTTCATTTTAATATAAATGAAAATATCAATAGCATTGACATAATGGTTGCAGTTCACTAATAAATTTGGTGGGAGCATTACAGTGCCTTGTTAATTTTTACTGTGGTGAAAACAAACCAAAAAGGAACTTTGGATGTGAAAGTACCTTTAAGTGCTTAAATATTTATAGCCAAAAATAGCCACAGAGTATACTGAGGTTAAATCCTTATTTTACAGATGATGTCATTAAGGATAATTAAGACAACAGTGGTAAAACGGCAGAGTTTTAACAAGAACTCTAGTTTCTTAACTTTCAGGTCTGTTCTTCTATATGTTTATATTATATAATTCTTCTTAGATGGTACCATTCCTAAATTCCTATTTAATTTAAAATATTCAAATAAGATAAAGGCTTTTGTGGTTTTACTTGTAATAAGCTCTTTTTTTCCTTTCTACTCTTATAAGACACAATAATAGACTAATTGGAAAACTGGCTATTGTTAAATTTTCTAATAAACATATTCAGATGACTTTTAAAACCATTGAATGCATACAAACATGTATCTTTATAAATACTTTTGATAATTTTTATGAGAACAGCTTTAGTCCACTGAAATATCTCCAGTTTAAAAGAAAAGGTAATTACAATTTGCTGCTTCTTTCTGCCATTTGCTGGCACAACCTATTTATCTTGGCATCTAACATGTTACTTTCACTATCCTGATCTTGCATTTTTGATGTAAATCTCTTATCCCTTTCATCCCCCCAAAAAAGAATCCTCAATGTATAACACAATTTTCACTTTCATGTTTTTACCCCTTCTCTCTTCTTTGTCTGAAATATTTTTACCTCCATAGTTCATGGTCAAAATAAAAATTTCCACCAAGGATCAGTTCAAATATGACTTCCATTAAGATTTTCTAGTCACCTTAGTGCAGAGTAATTTCTACTTCTAATCCATTCTTACAGCTCCACTGTTGTAATATTTACATGCACTAATCTTTCATTTCTTTGTACTGTTAATAGGTGTGTATCTGACCTAATCTCCACACTTACATATAGAAAATGTTATGAAGAAAGTCACAAAGATGAGAATTATGAGTGCTCAAGTAAGGACGGGTAAAAAAGTAAGTTGGGAACCAAAACTGGTGGGACTTGAATGTCACAATAAGGGACATGACTTCACTTTGGTCAATAGTGGAGATCTAATTGTGAAACTTCTCTTTATCTTAAAGCCAGAAAAAATATTTTTAAACTAAACATTAAGGAGAGAGACTATATCATACCATGGACCATTTTGCATCCCATATATTTCTTACCATAATAGTTGGTCCATAGTAAAGACTCAAAACCATAATGCTGAATTTAATGTATGGACAGACACGTTGTTTAAAAAACAATTCATTGGAAAGGACTACTGAATCAAGCCTAATGAATTTTAATTAAACTGGATATTGCTACGGAACAATTTAATTGCTGTATTTTTTCCAACAGTAAAAATACATTCTAAACTAGGCCTAAAATGATCTTGAGATTCTGATGTGAATATTTTCTCACTCCCTCTGCCAGGATCTATTGTAATCATTTCTTCTTTTCACTGGAATGAAACGTTTTTAGGTTATTCATCAAAAATACCATAACATCGCATTAATTATATTTGGCAAAACGTAAAACACAAGTCACTTATAAGCATTGAGTTTTCCAAACATCTCTCTGAACTAGTATAATATTGTACAGGTTGTACAGATTGTATTTAAGATCAGTTTTTCAACACTAAACATGTGTATCTGGATCACTGCACCCAACATTGCATCACAATATTTGAGCCTAACTGGGAAGCTATATCCAAGATATATCCCACTGACATTTTCTATGATGCAAAAAGGTGACAACTGCTTCTCTTCTTATTCCTTTTCATAAGAGTATCCTACTTCTTCTATTTTTTTTTTATAAATCATCAATACATATTCTAAAATAAGATACATCCTTCAGATGTAAACCCAAGAGCACACAGACTGAAAGATCTGCTTCCACACCTGTATCTTTTTGGCAGAAAGATGCTTCGTTTGGATAGAAAAACACAGAGTCGGAGCCAGGAGCAGTCATATAATATGCTTTGGCAGCTTTTCTATGCCACCATATTTTTATTTTTAATCTCTAGAGATAATTCACAGAGAAAAAATCTCCTAATGTGTTGCTGAAATATATATTGCCAGCCAAAATGAAGATTCACTAGTTTTCTTAAATGTTTAAAAAGAGATATCCACTTAAGATGTTAAGGCGTGCTAAACTATGAAGAATGAAAATATGTTGAAATTAATATTAAAATATTTTCACATGATTTTTAGCTATAATAAGTACCAGGCTTCAAAAATAGAATCTTAATGATTTCCAAGGAATGACAAGAATGTTTCATTAAAGGAAAAATATATATATATAATTGCATATATTTAAATATGTTTCAAGCTCTCATTTATGTTTATATATTATTTCCATCACATTCGTTCATACCTTTTCAACTAATATTTGTGTTATATAATCCAAATGTAAAGAAAAGAAATGTGTTAAAATACCTATTGTTGGTACTTCCCTCCCTCCTTCTCTTTTATCTTCTTCCTCCTTCTTTTCCTTTGATTCAACATGTGTTGAGAGTTTTCTAGATACGAGACTTATAGAAGTTTCAAGATGGAATAAAATCTATGATTAAGTGTAAGAAATTGATATTGTTAAGGTAGACTTCAAAAGCTTGTGCTCAACTAGAACTAAAGTGATTATACTCATTAAACTAAAAAGATTAACAGTCATCTTACAGTATCCACATTAAATTTTGGTACAGTTTTACCAATATCATGCATTTCCATATCTGAGGTGGATTGATTTGGTGATAATTTCATAGCCTTTTTTCACAGAGTGTTTACTTTACTTTTGTCTTTTATTTAATATTTAGGATTTATGCATGGAGTTTCTTTATCTTATCATTTAATGCAGGATATGTTTGCCTAAACTATGCCTTTGTGTTAAGATTTTGAGAGCACCCGTGTCCATCACAAACTTCACTGATTTCTGACACTCTGTGGTTCACCAGGTACCAGATAATAAATTGACTAGATGGAACCTCCTAAGACTAAAATCTCTGAAGTGGATGCATGACTGATACACGGTTAATTGCTGCTGCTTCCCCTCTTTCTTCAGATAACTTCTCCCCCAAGATCCACCACACTTTACACTCCTCATGTATGTGGTTTGAACTGTTGCATTGATAGGAAGAACATCAGCAAAAATATTTACAAGTGGAAGAAAGTTTTGAAACAGTTGGGGTTTGAGGGATTCAATATGTAGCATTCTTCTTAAGTTCTGAACCAAGTAAAAAAGACAAAGGCATCAAGGAGAAAAAATGTCAGCTCCATTTCAGATAGAGAGCCATTGTAGCGCATACCAATGTGTGAGGGCTCAATGTGTTTGAATGCAGGTCTAGAACCTGAATAGCTCATTGAGGAGATGTTGCACTTTTCAAAAATGATACACCTACCCTTGTCAGCAACTCACACTGATTCAGGGTAAGTGGGTTTGCGAATAATCAAAGACAAATGTCTGGCACTTATGAATGAATACACTCACTCTACCCCACATTGAAGGAGTAAGAGGTGTGGGTAAAAGTGCCAAAGGGAACCCCTTCTCATTCAAATCAAATATATTGGAAAGAATTAGTCTCCCACAATTTCAAGCAGAAACTACATAAATTTCTGTCAAAATACACCCTACATGTGATACCATTTTGCTTATGACTACCATTTAGTGGCCCCCATGAACCAAGAAATTCTTCTAAATTTTTTTGAGCTGCCTAGGTCTCAGTTTTCATTTTATTATATCACCACAGGGGCCCTGGGTAGGCATAATGATTGAGGAGGTAACATAAATAATGGAAATTTTTATAATAATAGCAATATACAAAATAATATATGCCATATTTTATGTGAGAAGAGAAGGAACAATTTTCTCCCGCCTAGTAAGCCTAACTTTTTGATCCACCTTATAGTAGCAATAGAAATGTGAAGAAATGAATATTAAGGACAATATAGAAAGTGTTGTTTTTTTTTTTTTCTAAACTAGTGGGAAAAGTTTACTAATTAGTCTATTTTAAAGCTATTATTTCCCACCTAAACATAGAACTTCCCTCAAAATTGTAGCCCATCCTTTGAGAGGGAGAAGGGGAGAATAGCATGCAGAACACCTTATTATTTTCATTAATATGCAGATGCATACACATCATTAACAGGAGCAGCATCAGCTATAGCAGAATGCATTTCTAATTAAAAATAAGCCCTCTATATTATAGTGAATATACAATAATATAACAAAATAGGAGTCTGAGAACCACAGAAAGAAAAAAATATGGAACTCTAATATTTACATTTGTAAAAGCTAGTATATCTTTCACATGATTTAGGACCAGAAGAAGAACTGAGTTGGACTTTTGTAATCCCTTCAGTGGCGATTACTACTAATAAAACATTGATGGTAAAATAACAACAGCACTTGTTTAAAACACATATAACAAAATCTGTTTACAAACTGTTTTAGCACATATTCAAGCATATACATAGGGGGTTCTTTGTTTCTTTTTCCTCAAGTTTTTATTGAAGTCTTAGTAGAAATCGAGGGACTAGAAATTCATCAAGGGAGGTAAATTTGACTACACAGGGCCCCTTATACTTCATTCATTAGGGAATGTGCATTGTTTGGATTTGACTAGATACCCAAAGGTTACTCATAAGCAAACAGAAAGCAAATAAGAGCTAAGGATATTAATAAGAAATAGCCATTTAATTACAAACTTTAAAACTTTATATCTTACTTATTGTTTAAAAACCAGTCTCTGAACTTAAAGAAACTCACGTCTTGATCATGTGTATCCATAGGCAAAACTGTAAACTTTTTAGTTCTTTACTATGAAATCGATATACTAAATTTAAACGTGAAAATTAATTTTCACTTAAAGACTAGCACTCATACTTCTTATTAGAACAATTATTTTTTTTAATTAAAATAAGAAAATATTCAATTTCACAATAAAAGTGTCAAAAAACTTAATTAATTGGCATTTAAAATTTCTCAGTGAAGTAGGTTTTACCCTATTTTCTCTTTAGCTCTATTTTAACATGTGCATTAAATATTGTAGTATAACATTCACATCCTTACATCTTAAGATGATTCAGTACAACTTCTTATGTCATGTTTGCCTATGTTTGGTGTTTCATTGGACCCTTTCTTATGTTAATCAAATTTTCTTAACATAAACCTAACCCCATACCATCAGGCAGAGCACAATATCTTCAAACCTCCTTCCTATTCATTCCAAGACTGATTATGACCTATTTTCTGTTATAGCTTAACCTATTATCATGGAGTCTTAGAACTGCATTAAATTCACATTTACTAATTATACTCAAATTGGGAAGTGCTTTGCAATTACACAGTCATAAAAATATATATTGCATATAATTCAATTCTACAGTCTTTTAAATTGAAATAAAAATAACAACTAGATGTGTATGTGTGTGTATATTGATACAGAACATCAGAAAGAAGAAAAAAATAAACCTGGGCTCCCACAACGAGACAACATTATTTTGAAATTATTTCTTTCAGGTTACGATTGTTCAATGATTATATTATACTCACAATTTTATATAGTGTTTTCTTTAATCATTATTTTCTTTTCTGCATTTTTTCATCTTTTGAATTTAACCTAGTATCCAATTGATACGTTTGAATGTTTACATTAAAAATCAAATCTTTGGCTAGGATCATTGCAAAGGCACAGATCAGGATGTTGGAAGAAATAACCAAAAAGCTATAAAACCATTTATAAACACACATTCTGTTTCAACAAGCTATTTGCACAATCAAATCAATTAAGCAATTAAGTTAATTCAGCAATTAAGCAGCTATGTGAACTAACAAAGAAGAGAAAAGGGGTGTGTGACACATACTATCTTATTGTAGGGATCAGGTCACTTTCTCTTTTTCCCCTTGGCCAGCTGTTCCCTTCCAGCTGGTGAGTGATAGCCTTTCCTCTCAGATAACCTCACCCTGATCTGCCCAAGGAGTCAGAGTTACCTATTCTCTGATGTCTTTACTCCAGTCTGTGAAAATTCTCAGGATACTCTAAGGAGATGCTGAGAAACCAATGCTGTGGTTCTCAGATGTCAGATGGCTTTTTACGATACTGTGGCCCTGAAAGTTATATACACACATTACATTCTATTTGTTCAAGGTTATATCATTCTTATTAATTAATTCACATCCACTGTATATAAGTGTATGTAAAAAGAATGTCATTTCTTTCCAAATTATGTTTTATTTTTTACCACATTAAGATAGCTTATGTCATAAGCACATAGGAGGTACTTATTATTGAGTGAACTAGACTGACAAGTGAGTAAATTAGTTTTACTTACACATTGCTTATTTTCCTGCATAATGCAGAGCAGTAAACAATTCAGGGTGAGACATCTTTTATATAATTTATAACTTATACCACATACACATTATTAAATAACACTGTATTTTATTGTATTTTTAAACAGATCTCTGTGTATATATAAATATACAGCTCTCCATTTTGATACACACACACAGAAGTTTAAACATACAAACATGGATGCCCATATTAGTCAAGTTTATCTAGGAAAACAGGAATCACTCCAGGCATTTTAGCAGACATGTATTCAACATAGGAAATTATGTGCTTGCCAAGCCATTGGGAGCACCGCAGGACTGAGGGACATTGAGAATCACTATTGGCCTTGATGAAATCAGGAAGCACTAGAATCTTAGTGGGTAAATATAAAAAATCTCAGCTACATGAGCATAATAGCAGAGCCATAGGATCACAAATGTAAACTGCTACATACCTCACATCTGAGATCTTCTTTTGGATCTACCTGCTATTGCTATAGAAGTATACCACTCCTTCTCTTTTATGTTCCAAATCTCACCTGAGTGTTTCTTAATTGTTGTAATATAAACCAGAAACCTTCTGGCAAAGAGGTCTTGAAAACATTGATACCAAGATTCCAGATTCTGCAATACAGAGAGGAGCCTAAAAACTCAGGATGGCATAGAATAAAAAAGATGGTATCTGCCATATCTAAAATATTATTTAATTGATTAAACCAATTGACTCTACTGGAAACTTTTTTCTGTTTCCATTACTTCCAAAAAAATGAGGATAATTTGGAGTACTTATGTTTATGTTGCCTGAAAGTAGTGATGAGAATTTGCTTCAGTTTTGTCACAGATTAGCTGTCTCCAAGTTACGATACTTCTAAATGAACCAAGGAGAAAAGTCCAGGGAAAATTGTTGAGGATATGGCTCCCTTGTCCCATCTGTATTTTGTTTTTAAGAAATGAAGAATATGGAAAATGTTTATCCATGACATTCTTCAATCTGTCCATATCAGTGATATGTAATTTGTTTAGAAGTATCAATTCTGATAAATATTTTATTGTCATTTGTATCCTCCTGAGTTGTTATAATATTTAGCTTTTTCTTTTCCATGTGAATATTTTTCTGGATATTTGAAAGAGAATTTTAGAAATGGATTTCTAGACATTTCAGATTCCACCATTTTTTTTTCTCTCCCTTGTACTGTATATTTCTAAGCTAGTTCATAAACCAATATTTGAATGAAGAATAAGAAATTTTCAACAATACCAGATTCTGAAATTGTAGCAAAACTGATTACATGAATAGATTTTTATGACAGTATATGGAAAATAGGTTATAACAGACTAATTTTAATAAATAGGAAGCCATGAAATTAATAATGACTTTAAAACAGCCTAGTTTCCTTTTATAGAAGCTATTAAAAGGAAAAATGCTGAGCTGTCATTCATTTGTTCTCTTTTTTCATTTCAAAATATGTACTAAGTAATTACTATTTGTTTAACAGTATGCTGTACACTAGGATTTAAATACAAGAGGAGGTTGCAAGAAGACTGGACCCTAATTATTTTCTAAAACTTTATCAAGGGGAAGCTAAAAATAAAACAGTTAATTAAAAAATTAAAGCAGGATTTTTATCTTAAAAAATTTGAATATTTGAATTTATATTAGGAGCACACGATTATTTTGGGGCACAGGAGAAGCTTTATCTTCCAGCTTCCTCCCCCAAAATTCTTTGATTGGACAGAAAGTAATAATTGTCTCCTTTCTATAAAACCATCTTGGGAAGCAGCATAGAGAAAGGGTTTAAATTAGCCCTCTTGCAGGCTAGAGGCAATGTCTGAGGTAGAGGCTGGTCTCTGGACATTAAATCAAGAAGTGAAGGGAAAAGCAGAGCTCCAAGGCCAGGCCTGGGAAGACACCCACCTCTGTGACAGGATGTGGGGTATCCCACTGGGACCACCATCAATGAAATGTCAGTAGAGTGGATGATTCCCAAAAGTGGTGCAGATTAGGTTAACACAACAGATGTCCACTTTATAGATACTCCACAAGTAATTATAAAAGGGATGCATGTTATTAAATTGAATTGAAGGGCACCCTACCAAGGGAATTTACCTTAGGAACCATAAAAGTCCTCCCTGTTGTGTACAACAACTGGGAATCAACCATACAAAAGGGAGAAAGATGGGAGTGGTACAAGAGATATTTTAGACACAATGTACAAGGAATATATTTGAAAGATTGTGGAACATTTAAAAACTGGAAGAATCTCAGGACAACTGCAATCTAGGGAAGAAGACAGAGAGAAATTAGGGAGGATATAATAAAGTGATGCATTCCATGAACAAATATCTTCCCAATAGTTATTGTACTTGTGGAAAATAGACCAGAAGCCTTCTTTAGTGGACCTTTGAGAACAATCTTGGTCAACCAAACTAAATTGGCTGCCTGAGAACTGACTCCTCTTTTGGGAATGGAGTCTTTGCTATCCTTGCCAGGAAAGACAGCTGTGATTCTTTCTTCCTACATCCTACTCCAAATAGCAACTTTCATTGCCATTCTCCTGCAGTCTCATGTTTCGGATGTGTGCAAGTTTATAAAATTTATCATTTCTCCACAAGTTACTGGACTGTGATGAAGTTCCTCTGGACCTGAATTAAAAGAATGCTGGCCATCATGGATGTGAAACTAGGTACGGCTGTGAATTGTCTTCCTTTGGAGACAGGGATAATAAAGTTTCAATTTCACATAGGATACTTGCATTACGTTAAGAGAGAACACTTTTTGATTTGGTGAGTATATGTTTGAAAAGAGAACTTAGGAAAATGAGCATTTATGGATTGGAAGATAATGGGTTGTGTTTTGGATATAATGGCATGAAGTCTTGTTGGACACCTGGATGGAGGTATCTAGTATATAGTGTCTGCATATTAAGGGAAATTTTTGATTTGTAAAAACACATTTGGAACTTATTTTTAGGTGGTGCATTGTTGAGGACAAGCAAGTGGATGAAATCTGTCAATGATACTATGTAGACTAAGAAATGAAGAATGGGACCTGGAACAAACTAATATTTAAGGGTTGCAAAGAAGAACACACAGAGAGGTAAATGTAACACAAGATGAGAGGAAATACTTCATGCAGTGAGAGTACTTAGTAATGTGAACCTAAGACAGGACAGATAAGATTCATTAATTCATTTGTTCAACAAACTTTTATTAAACTCCCACTATATAAAAGGCACTGTTATAGATGTTAAAGCAACAGTACTGAATAAAACTGAAAAAAAAAAAACCCTATTTTTCTGGAGCTTATATTTACCCACTCTGCTGCTTTCCACACACCACCATTATAGGACAGGCTAGGCAAAAGGCTGTTGCATAGAGCAAGAAAACTGCCCCATTCATGCAAGGAGTATCTATCCCTAACCCAGCATTGGTTAAAAATGACCAGGAAGTGCATATCACCACATTGATCAGAGACAAGAGGAAAGAATGATTTAAAAACTTGATGGAGATCCTCCAGCAGTGTATGAATATTTTGCTAAGACTGGAGAAATACAGAGATAAGCAATCTATGTACTGTTATTCAAGGGCTAACTATCAATTTAGAGGAGGCTAAGATAGTAGGAAAGTAGACAAGGGCTGACGTAAACATTACTGATTATGATACAAATAAGGATGACTTGTATAACAAGGTTTATTCACTTACTCTGCTTTTACTTTTCTCCATAGATCTTACTGCTACTTGACAAATGTTATTTATTTGATTGCTTATTGATATCTTTCATGGCATAATATAAGTTCCATGATATCAGAATCTTGTTTTAGTTTGTTCATGCATCTACAGCATGTGGAATAGTATCTGTCATATAGTAGGAAATAAATAAAGCTTTTTGAATAAATTCATCAAATGTCGAGGGAAAGACACATTCCAAAAAACAGACATTTGAAGATTCATTTTCAAAGAAGCAAAATATGAGCTGAAAGTTAAAGGAAGGATGCAATTTTAGCAGACTGAAAAGGAAGAGTACTCAAGGCAGGGAAATTATACGAAATAAAAAATAAGTAGTTTAGTTTAATATTGTACTTTTACTTTGGCAATGCCTATACTCTGCTTCCAATTCCCCCACATTAACTTCTTATTTAGTATTTACTTTAGGTCATCGCAACTGTCTATTGAAGCAGAACAGAGTTCAATAAGGATGACTTTGACACTGATTGACCAAATGCTCTTAGGTGATCTTGCTTCGTCTGTAACATTAGGTATGCTCATTGGTGGTATTAATGGAGAAGTCAAAAATAACTGAATTGAGATATGAATTCACTCTCCCCAGTGAATTGCACCCAAGGTATCAGAACAACATGGCAAATATGTTCATTAACATATGAGTACAAAGACACAAATGTCCAGAAATAAATTAAATCTGTGTTGTTATTACTGGAGTTAAGAGATGTACAAATCTAAATAAAGAAGGCATTGCAGTTAAGAATTAGAAGGCTATTATGGATTGAATTGTGTTCTCAAGAAAGTCATGTTCAAGTCTTAACCCTTATTTAAGTCCTGTGAATGTGAACTTATTTGTAAATAGAATCCTTGAAGATGTTATTGGTTAAGATGAAGCCAAACTGAATTAGGATGGGCTCTAATCTATTATGACTGATGATGGCCTTATAAGGAGAGGAAATATGGACACAGACAGATAGACAGAGAGAGAGGGAGACGGACATGTGATGGAGTCAGAGATAGAGTTAGGTTGCCACAGAAGCCATGGTACATCATGGATTTCCAGCCACACACCAGAAGCCACAGAAGAGGCACCATGGATTTGCCCCTTACAGAAGAAACATGGACCTGCTGACACCTAGATTTCAGACTTCTATCTTCCAAAGCCACAAGATAATAAATTTCTCTTGTGTAAACCAAGTATACTGTAGAACTTCATTGCAGCAATTCTGGCAAACTGAGACAGACTGCAATTATTAAAATGAACTTACAGCATCTTTTCTGAACTATTATAATGTGTTCCCACACAAAGTCTCTGCCTCTATTTTTCCACTTTATTGTCCACACTGTTGCAAGATTAGTGTTGAAGCAAAATCATGTCTGATTATTTCTCTCATTCATTCATTCATTCATGCATCCATCAAATATATATATATATATATATATATATATATATATATATATATATATTGATCACCTATAATATACAAGGCAATGAGTTAGATGATGGGATACAGATATAACTATGTCTTTATTCTCATTGATTCCAAAACCTTCAATGGTTCCCTATTGCCAAGAAAAACATTTTATAATGCATTTGTGCTAAAATGAATTGAGGAAGAAAAGAAGCTATTGTCAAACAATGTGGAAAATTGGATTCGGTAAATTTTGAATGCGTGTTATGCCTTTTGGATATTTAAGAGGTGAATGAAGCATTAGCATATACAAAACTTTTTTGTTCAAATAATCTGTGTGAATGTGTGCAAATGTCCATGTGGAGCAGCTTCAGTGGGTAGAGAGGAGGTTGTGTTCCATAGAACACAATTCGGGAGATAAATAAGATGAGCTTCAAATCTCTTAATTTGGTTGCAAATAACTCTAGAGGGACAGACATATGACTTCTTTATTTTGTATTTCACACAATTTTATAAATGATTTGCACAAAGAAATATCAATAAACACTTGTTGAAGGGTAAAATAATTTATCAAATAGTAAAAACAGTGAAAATTTAGAGGTTAGAATGTTTAAGATGGCACTGTGGAGATTTACCCTTAACTCCTAATCCTTGGCATCCACAACATGAACAATTACAAAAAGAATAATTTGACATTTTGAAAATTTTAAGGAAAAATATATTCTCTAGTTTGTCACAGAAGAGCCATCTTATTTATTCATTCATATACTGATAGTGTTCAACACCTAATGGATGAGTATCAGTGCATTAAAAGCATCTGTATTTTCTTCCCATTGCACACAAAATATCATTTTAATAGCTGATCCCATTTTTGAAATTAGAAAAAGGATGAAGAATAGAGAATGGTGGCACAGTCAAATTATTTACAATTTCACGGCAATGCCATTAGAGACAGGCAATTTGCTGTCTATAGAAATCATGTTTCATGAACCACTTGGAGCAGTGAGGACTGAATCACATTCTTAAGTACATCCACAACATTTTCATTATTTCCCCCAAAAGCAGTGTGTTTTAATTGTTAGTAGTATTCAACTTAAGATCAAATTCCAATAGAAATTTTGTTGGGGTGAATTGAGATCTCCTGCAGCTATTTACTACTGCTAAAATCAAATTGTTCACAGAATTTTCAAACTGCCCATACTCAAAACAAACAGTTTTTAACTAAAGGACAAATGAGAAAAAATAATATTTAAAAAGAATGTTACACAAAATTGGATGAAAGGAAGCTTTTTGTAGGATAAAAATTATATCATATTCAGATATACCTTTTAACAAAATTTTTTATTAGAAAAATATTCAGTTAAATTTTCCAGATTATTTTTCTGAGACTTGGAGAGGTTCAATTAAGTAAATTCTTTTGAATCTGAGTATAAGAAAAAAATTATCTTCACTCATCTGAGAAATGTAGAATGTGAACTTCACTATTTAATGTATTGGGAGGTTTATTATTTCAACCAACATAGTCATAAAGAAGAGATTATTAAATGAAAGGCAAAGTGAGCTCATAAAAAAGTTAATTAAGACTGGCAACACTAAAAGGATTATTTTCACATACTCAATTTATATCCATAAAACCAAATTCACCCAAAATTGAAGAACCATTTTAGCTGGTTTACATGTAGGTCTGAAATTAAAAGAATAACAGTGATTATGATGACAATAATGATAACATTGATAAAACATGCAACACAATATACGTATCCAATATTTAATATCGGTTTGAAATGGAAAATTACACTTCAGTTGTCACTATTGACAAAAATCATACATAAAGCAAATTCAGGGTTACCAGAGAATGGGGGTAGGAGGAGAGGGAATGGAAAGTTATCTGTTTAATGGGTAAAGAGTTTCTGTTGGGGTGATGAAAATGTTTTAGTAGTGGAAGGTGGTGATGGTAGAACAACATTGTAAAAGTAATGTCATTGAGTTGTATACTTGAAAATAATTACAGTTGGAAAAATTATGTCAAATGTATGTTACAATTAAAAAAAGACAAGAAATAATACATTCAAACTTCTTCACAAGCATCATAATGCTATTCATATTAAGAAGCATAAAAATGAGTAGATATAAATTACAAGAGTTAACGTATCTTTGTTCAAGAGGGCCCACCAGTGTGGTCCCAGTATTCCCTAATATGTAATTGCAGAGTGAAACACATGCACATGGGGAAGATATATATTAATACATTTATTGAAATCAAAGACAAAAATGCATAGACTTTCACATTTGCTTCAAACTAGTCTGAGATCTTGAAAATGTTTTCTTAAGGCTTTCAAGTTTCAACATCCTCAGTGGTTCAAGATGATATGTATAGTGTGATGGTTAGGTTCATGTGTCAACTTGGCCAGGTGATGGTGTCCAGGTGTCTGGTCAAGCAAGCACTGGCCTAACCACTACTACAAGGACATTTGTGGCTGGTTTATTAAATCATCATTCAATTGTTGGTAGCTGTAACTGATTACTTCAATAAAATTTGTGTCTTATGCAATGAGAGAATACAATTAGCTGCATAAAAAATCAGTGATTTTTTAAGTGAGAAAGAGGACCTTCACTTCTTCTTCAGCTGACCAGTGAAGAGTTCCCTAAGGAGTTCATCAAAGTTGCCAGTTCATTTTCTGAGGAGTTCATCAACCACGTTCATTGGAGTTGCCAGTTTGCTGCCTGCCCTATGGAATTTGGACTCATGCATGCTCACAGTTATGTGACACACTTTTATGAAATCTTATATTTATAAATATCTCTTGTTGATTCTATTTCCCTAGAGAACCCTAACTAATACAACTTGGTACTTGGAGTGATTCTCAAGAAACAGAATCTTAAAATGGGCTTTTACAAATAGGTTTCTACTCTGATTAGATTCAAAGGCACTAATGACTCCATTTCCAATAATCAAGATGGTACTGACAGTTCATGGCATGAATTGGCCATGGAAATATGCAAAATATCACTGATTCTCATAATCATACTCTTGTATGAAGCATCCTGGGTGACAGTGTTTTTGACACCTTAACAGAGTTTTGCAGAGTTAAGAGGTATAAAGATGTTGGCTGGCTGCTCTTAGATATGCTGGATAAAGTTATAAGAGAAAGGGAAGAGTTAAAGGCTTCCAATTTGAAGCTTAAGTGCTGTATGGCAGATATAAATGTTTCTATGTGTGCCCTGAAAGAAAATCTTATTTCCTGTGGCCACAGACTTGAGATTTCTCAAAACCAGACCCAGAGTCTCATTGTGTGAGCAGCAGATTTACAATGTAAACTAAAATCTCAACCCCACAGGGTGTCTGCTATTAAAGTAAAGTGTTGACTGGAAAAGAATGGGATCCTGAAATTTGGGATGGGGACATATGGATTTATAATAATGGCAGAGAGGACATTGGAACCCTGGATTCTGCTGAGTCTTTGTTAGATATACCTGTAGTGGTCTGTCCTGAGGAAAGAGCCCCTCAACCTCCAGTCTGCCCTAAGGAGACAGCTACCCAACCTCCAGCCTGCTTTGAAGAAACAGATGCCCAACCTCCAGTCTGCCCTGAGAAGCCTGCCATCCAACCTCCACCTAAAGAGATTAACCCTTCAGTGCCTGCTAACCCTATAATCACATGCCCTGAGGAAGGCACCCTCACTTCTCTGGAGAGATTAATCCTGCTTCAAGAGATGAAACTGCAACAGAATGTCCTGAGGTAAATGACTTGAAAGAAACTTCTAATTCTTTCCAGGACCCACCCCCACCACCAGTCTTTGCTTCAAGACATATAACTAAAGTCCCAACAGGACCCAAAGGTTGAGGTACACAGTATGACCCATGAGGAAGTATGCTATACTCCAAAAGAATTGTATGATTTTTCCAATTTATACAGACAGAAATCAGAGGAATATGTGTGGAAATGGATATTAAGGGTGTGAAATAATGTGGAAGGAATATAAAGTTGGATCAGGCTGAATTTACTGATATTAGCCCATTAAGCAGAGATTCTGCATTCAATTCTGTATCTTCAGGGGTTAGAAAGGGTGTTAACAGTCTATTTGGGTGGTTGGCTGAAACACGGATCAAAAGGTGGCTGTCATTACCTGAGATTGAAATGCCAGAACTGCCCTGGTATAATGTAGAGGAGGGGATTCAAAAGCTTAGAGAGATTGGAATGTTAGAGTGGATTTCTCATGGATGATCTGCTCACACAACCCTGGAATGTCCAAACGACACACCTTTTACCAGGACTGGTGTTCCAGTTTGCTGATTCTGCTGGTTATGCAAAATACCAGAAATGGATTGACTTTTATAAAGGGGGTTTATTTGGTTACACAGTTATAGTCTTAAGGCTATAAAGTGTCCAAGGTAATGCATCAATAGAGTACCTTCACTGAAGGATGGCCAATGGCTTCCAGAAAACCTCTGTTAGCTGGGAAGGCATGTGGCTGGCATCTGCTCCAAGTTCTGGTTTCAAAATGGCTTTCTCCCAGGATGTTCCTCTCTAGGCCACAGATCCTATTCAAAATGTCACTCTCAGTTGCTCTTGAGGTGTTTGTCTTCTCTTAGCTTCTCTGGAGCAAGAATCTGCTTTCAATGGCCATCTTCAACTGTCTCTCATCTGCAGCTCCTCTCTCAGTTCATGTGCATTCTTCAAAGTTTCCATCTTGACTGTAGCAAACTCGCTCCTTCTGTCTGAGCTTATGTAGTGCTCTAGTAAACTAACCAAGGCTCATGCTGAATGGGTTGGGCCACACCTCCCTGTAAATTTTCTAATCAAAGTCACTACCCACTGTTGGGTGGGTCATAGGTCCACAGAAACATCCAATCCAAAGGTCACATCTTAATCAAAAAGATTAACTAGTCTGTCCCCATAAGATTGCATCAAAGATAATGGCATTTTGGGGGCCATAATACATCCAAACTGGCAAAACTGTGAGCAATAAATTTGTGAGACTAGCTCCATCATCCCAGAAGATCTCTGTAGTTGCCCTTCTCTGTAGGTCAAATATTACTGTGGGAAATGCTGTCACTGTGCTGGAATCCTTAAACACAATGGGGATAATCAGATCCTGAATCAGCAGAAGCCATGTGGCAGCAGTTAATCACCAAAGACAAGGCGGCATGGCTACCATAATGGAAAACTGGCTCAAAGCAGCAGTCAAAATAATCTCACAGAGACTTACAGCATTGGCTAGTAGATCATGGAATATCTAGTAGTAAAATAGATCAGCAGTCTACTAAATTCTTGTTTGAACTGTGTAAGCAGAACTCTAGGTCAAGTGAACAAAACTCTACCCTGAATTACAAAAACAGAGAGCCACAGCCCCTTAATCAATTCCCAGACTTGAGACAGTTTACAGATCCAGAGCCACTTGAAAGAGAGGAAGGCCAGGTACCCTTGGGGAAGGACCCTGCTACATTGCTAAAAATTTATACTGTTAATCTTCATCCTAGCCTTCCCCAGGGGGACTCAAGGCCTTTTACCAGGGTAATAGAACTGGGGAAAAGGAAAGATCAGATATTTTGGGGGATTATTAGACACTGGTTCAGAAGTGACATTAATTCCAGGAGACCCAAAACATCACTCTGGTCCACCAGTCAGAGTTGGGGCTTTTAGAGTTCTGGCAATCAATGGAGTTTTATCTCAGGTCTGTCTCACAATGGATCCAGTGGGTCCCTGGAACCATTCTGTGATTATTTCCCCAGTTCTATAATGCATAATTGGAATAAACATACTCAGCAACTGGCAGAATCCTCACATTGGTTCCCTAACTCATGGAGTGAGGGCTATTTTGGTGGGAAAGGCCAAGTGGAAGCTGCTAGAACTGCCCCTGCCTAGAAAAATACTAAACCAGAAGCAATTCTATATTTCTGGAAGGATTGCAGTGATTAATGCCACTCTAAAGGACTTGAAAGATGCAGGAGTGGTTATTCCCACCACATCCTCATTCAACTCTTCTATTTGGCCTGTGCAAAAAGCAGATCAGTCTTGGAGGATGACAGTGTATTATCATAAGCTTAACCAGGTGATGACTCCAATTGTTGTCCCAGATGTGGTATCATTGCTTGAGCAAATCAGCACAACCCCTGGTAGCTGGTATGCAGCAATTAATCTGGCAAATGCTTTTTTCTCAAAAGCTGTCAGTAAGAACCACCAGAAATAGTTTGCCTTCAGCTAGCAAGGCCAGCAGTATACATTCAATGTGCCAACTCAGTGATATATCAACTCTCCAGCCCTATGTCATATTATTATCCACAGGGACCTTGATCATTTCTCCCTCCCACAGGACTTCACACTGGTTCATTATATTGATGATATCATGCTGATTGGACCTAGTGGGCAAGAAGTAGCAACTACTCTAGATTTGTCAGTAAGTTATTTATGTGGCAGAGGATAGGAGATAAACCCAACAAAAATAAAGGGGTGTTCTACCTCAGTAAAATTTCTAGATGCCCAGTGGTGTGGTGCATGTCAAGATATCCCTTTTAAGGTGAAGGATAAGCTATTACATCTGGCCCCTCATACAACCGAAAAAGAGGCACAATGCTTAGTTGACCTCTTTGGATTCTGGAGACAACATATTTCTCATTTGGGTGTGCTACTCTGGCCCATTTACTGAGTGACCAGAAAAGCTTCTAGTTTTGAGTGGGGATCAGAATAAGATGAGGCTATGTGACAGGTCCAGGCTGCTGTACAAGCTGCTCTGCCACTTGGACCATATTACCAAGCTGCTCCAATGGTGCTGGAAGTGTCAGTGGCTGTTTGGAGACTTTGACAGGCTCCTATAGGAGAATCACAGTGTAGGCCCTTAGGATTTTGGAGTAAATTCTTACCACCCTCTGCAGATGTTCTGGTTTGCTAATGCTGCCTTTTTGCAAAATACCAGAAATGGATTGGCTTTTATTAAGGGGACTTGCTTACAAAGTTAGAGTCTTAATGCCATAAAGTTGTTCAAGGTAAGGCATCAACAACAGGGTAACTTCACTGAAGGTTGGCCATTGGTGTCCAGAAAACCTCTGTTAGCTCAGAAGGCATGTGGCTGCTGTCTGCTTGCTCCCAGGTTGCATTTCAAAATGGCATTCTTGAAAATGTTGCTCTTGGGTGTTTCATCCTCTCAGCTGCAGCTCTTCTTCAAAATTTCACTCTTAGCTGCTCTTGGGGCATTTTGACCTCTCTTAGCTTCTTTGGAGCAAAAGTTTCCTTTCAATGGCCATCTTCAAACTCTCTCTCATCTGTGGCAAGCATCTGGGCCTGTGTGGCTCTTTTTAAAGTACTCCAGAGATCCAATTAAGACCCACCCTGAATGGGTGAGGCAACACCTCCATGAAAATAATCTGATGAAAGGTCTCACCCACATTTGAATGAGTCACATCTCCATGGAAACACTAAACCAATAGGTTCCAACCTAACCAATACCAATGCATCTGCCCCCACAAGATTGCATCAAAGAACCTGGAGTTTTGGGGAACATAATACATCTAAATTGGCACAGCAGGTAACTACTCTCCATTTGAGAAAAAGCTTTTGGCCAGTTTTTGGCCCTTAGTAGAGACAAAATGCTTAACTATGGGCCACCATCTTGTCATGAGACCTGAGTTACCTATCATGAGATGGTTGTTGTCCGACCCACCAAGCCATAAAAGTGGGTGTGACAGCCACCTTACATAATAAAATGGAAATGGTATATACTAGATAGAGCTCAAGCGGGTCCTGAATGCACAAGTAAATTACATGAGGAAGTGGCCCAAATACCCATGGCCCCCACTCCTTCCAGCTTACATTCTCTGTCCCAACCCACAGCTATAGCATCTTGGGGAGTTCCTTACAGTCAGTTGACTGGGGAAGGGAAAACTCAGGCCTGAATTACAGATGGTTGTGCATGATATGCAGGCACCACCTGAAAGTGGACAGCTGCAGCACTGTAGCCCCTTTCTGGGAAGTCCCTGAAGGACGGTGGTGAGAGAAAATCCTCCCAGTGGGTGGAACTTTGAGCAGGACACCTGGTTGTTCACCTTGCTTGGAAGGAGAACTGGCCTGAGATGAATTTGTATACTGATTTATGGAGTGTTGTTAATGGTTTGGCTGGATGGTCAGGGACTTGGAAAGAACATGATTGGAAGACTGGTGACAAAGAAGTCTGGGGAAGAGGCATGTGGATAGACCTTTCTAAGTGGGCAAAAAACATGAAGATACTTGTGTCCCATGTGAATGCTAACCAGAGGGTGAACTCAGCATAAGATGGTTTTAATAATCAAGTGGATAAGATGATCCATTCTGTGGCTACCAATCAGCCTCTTTCTCCAGTCACTTATCTCATTGCCCAATGGGCTCATGAGCAAAGTGGTCATCGTGGTAGGGATGGAGGTTATGCATGGGCTCAGCAACATGGACTTCCACTTACCAAGGCCAACCTGGCCACAGCCACTGCTGAGTGCCTAATCAGACAGCAAGAGATACCCACTCAGTCCCCAATATGGCATCATTCCCTGAGGTGATCAGTCTGCTACCTGGTGGAGGTTGATTACATTGGACCACTTTCATCATGGAAGGGGCAGTGATTTGTTCTCACTGGAATAGACACATACTCCAGATATGGGTTTGTCTTCTCTGCACCCAATGCTTCTGCCAAAACTACCAACCATGGGCTTACCAAATGCCTTATCCACCATCATGATATTCCACACAGCATTGATTATGACCAAGAAACCCTCTTCATAGCAAATGAAGTGAGGGAATGGGTACATGTTCATGGAATTCTCTGTTCTTATGATGTTCCCCGTTCTCCAGAGGCAGCTGGGTTGAAAGAATGGTAGAAGAGCTTGTAGAAGACTCAATTATGGAGCCAACTAGGTGGCAATACCTTGCAGTGCTGGGGCAGTGTTCTCCAGGATGCTGTGTATGCTCCGAATCAGCATCCACTCTGTGGTGCTGTTTCTCCCATATACAGGATTCATAAGTCCAGGAATCAAGGGGTGGAAACAGGAGTTGCACCACCCACTATCACGTCTAGTGATACACTAGGAAAAATTTTGCTTCCTGTCCTTGCAAGCTTAAGTTCTGCTGGTCTACAAGTCTTAGTTCCAAAAGGAGGAGTGCACCCGGGGATGAATGTGGACCCGGCATCGTGGGACTGAGAGTATCTTCTTGACCAAAAGGGGGATGCAAAATGAGACGAAATAGTTTCAGTGGCTGAGAGATTCCAAATGGAGTCGAGAGGTCACTCTGGTGGACATTCTTATGCACTATATAGATAACACCTCTTAGGCTTTAATGTATTGGAATAGCTAGAAGTAAATACCTGAAACTACCAAACTCCAACCCAGCAGTCTGGACTCCTGAAGACAATTATATAATAATGTGGATTACAAGGGGTGACAGTGTGATTGTGAAGACCGTGTGGATCACACCCCCATTATCTAGTGTATGGATGAGTGGAGGAATGGGGATAAAAACTAAAGGACAAATGGGGTGGGATGGGGGGATGATTTGGGTGTTTTTTTTCACTTCTATTTTTTATCTTGTTCTGGTTCTTTCTGATGTAAGGAAAATGTTCAGAGATAGACTGTGGTGATGAAAGCATAACTATGTTATCATACTGTGGACAATGGATTGTATATCATGGATGATTGTATGATGTGTGAATGTATTTCAATAAAACTGAATTTAATAAAAAAAAAAAAGAATAAAGGTGGAATATTAAAAAAAAAAAAAAAAAAAAAAGGAGGAGTGCATTCACCAGGAAACAGAACAATAATTCCATTGAACCGGAAGTTAAGACTGTCACCTGGCCACTTTGGGCTTCTTATGCCTCTGAATCAACAGTCAAGGAAGGGAATTACTGTACTGGCTGGGATGAGTGATCCTGAATATCAAGGGGAAATAGCACTGCAACTACACAATGGAGGTAGAGAAGTGTTTTCCTGCCATGCAGGAGATCCCCTACAGCATCTCTTAGTACTATCATGCCTGTGATTAAAGCCAATGGAAAACTGCAAGAACCCAATCCAGGCAGGACTACTAATGGCCAAGAAACTTCAGGAATGAAGGTTTGGGTATCCCCACCAGGCAAAGAACCACAGCCAACTGAAGAGCTTGCTATGGGTAAAGAGAATATGGAATGGGTATGGAAGAAGATAGTGATAAATATGAACTATGACCATGTGACCAGTTACAAAAATGAGGACTATGATGGCATGAATATTTCCTCCTTGCTTTGTTATGATATTTAAGTTAAAGCAAATCAAGTTTAAGAGTTAATGTCACCCAAGAACTTGCAGCCTATTCTGGAGAGATTTACTGCATTTCTGGTTGTAGCAGGACAGCTGAGTACTGTTGGTGAAATATATGTCTGTTATTGTTCTCTACTTTTAGAAATAAAGTATGGTTGAAGGTGATGTGTACAACTGCCAAGTAGACAAGGGATGGTCTGTGATGGTTAGGTTCATGTGTCAGCTTGGCTAGGTGATGGTGTCCAGGTGTCCAGTTAAGCAAGGCCTGGCCTAACCATTACTGCAGAGACATTAGTGACTGGTTTAAAAACTAGAAGGCTGGTTTATTAAATCATCAGTCAGCTGACTGCAGCTGTGTCTGATTACATCAACAGAGGGTGTGTCTTCCACAATGAGAGAATTCAATCAGCTGGATTTAGCGCAATCAGTTGAATACTTTTAAGCAAGAAAGTTAGAGGACTTTCACTTCTTTAACTAACCAGCAAAGCATTCCCTGAAGAGTTCATTGAAGTTGCCAGTTCATTTCCTGAGGAGTTCATAGAACGCATTCATTGAAGTTGCCAGTTTGCTGCCTGAAAAGTTCATTGAACATCTTCATTTAAGTTGCCACTTTGCTGCCTGCACTACAGTATTTGGACTTATGCAAACTGACAGTTACATGAGACACTTTTATAAAATCTTGTATTTATAGATACCTCTTGTTGATTCTGTTTCCCTAGAGAACCCTAATTAATACACATAGCTCTTGACAGAGTACCATGCATTAATATACTGAAAACACCTGGAGGAAGTACTAAAATCCATGTTTTTCCTTCTTTTTTTCTTTTCTCTTAGGTTTGTGGATATGTGTATGTCTTCTTTTGTTATATTTCCTTACTAAACATGCATTTCAAAAACAATATTAATCTGGAGGGGCAAGATGGCGGCATAGAGAGGAGTGGAAGCTAAGTAGTCCCCCTGGAACAACTACAAAAAACCAGAAACAACTAGTAAATAAACAGAATAACTGTGGGGGGACAAACGAGACCATCCACTCATCAGACACCAACATGAATTGGGAGGAATACCCAAGAACACAGCATAAAATTTGTAAGTAAAACCTGCGGCTCCAAGTCATGAGACCCCCTTCCCCATCGCCTGAGCTGCAAAGCCTCATGGTGCCAGAGAGAAGCTCTCTCCCAGCAAGCGAATATAGCTCAGCTGAGCTCCAAATGGGGTTTTAAGTAGCGAGTGTGAACTGCTCACTACAGGTACAAAACCCCAAAAAACAGACAGAGGCTTTGGGTGATGACTGACCTTAGAGAGCTGGAGGGTCACCTTGGGCTAGGTCTGAAGGGGACTAGCTGTTTCTTTTTCAGGTCAGTGGAGAAAGCCCCAGTCATTTTCAGTTTCCAGGGCTGTGACTCAGAGAAGGGTGGAGACAACATAAGCAGAGAGAGAAACCACTGAAGTGCTAATGACCTCCCCCTAGGGAGTCTATCTTCTCTAAGAGGAAAGGGGTGGGGCCCTTTCATTCAGAACCAGACCTCAGAGCCTGGGGGAACACTGCCATACCTCCTCACACCAGTCAAGAATTATAGGCTAACAGGGGTCACCTGCTGGGCAGAAATGCACAGTGACCCTAGGCATCACAGGGTGGAGCAATTTTCTAAGACACACCCTCGGGGAAACCAGATACTGAATATTTCTTCCCTCTGGGACCTGAGCCTGTTCTGGTCTGGGAAAACCTGATTTGGATAACCAAGGAAACCATGCCTAGACAACAGAAAATTACAACCTACACTAAGAAAAACAAAGTTATGGCCCAGTCAAAGGAAGAAACGTACACTTCAACTGAGATACAGGAATTAAAACAACTAATGTTAAATCAATTCAAAATGTTTAGAGAAGATATTACAAAAGAGATAGAGGCTGTAAAGAAAACACTGGACATACATAAGGCAGAAATCAAAAGTTCAAAAAAACAACTAGTAGAATCTATGGAAGTGAAAGGCACAACACAAGAGATGAAAGACACAATGGAAACATACAACAGCAGATCTCAAGAGGCAGAAGAAAATACTCAGGAACTGGAGAACGAAACACCCGAAAGCCTACACTCAAAGGAGTAGATGGAGAAAAGAATGAAAAAATATGAGCAACGTCTCTGGGAACTCAAGAATGAAACAAAGTACAAGAATGTATGTATCATTGGTGTCCCAGAAGGAGAAGAGAAGGGAAAGGGGGCAGAAGCAATAATAGAGGAAATAATGAAAATTTCCCATCTCTTACAAAAGACATAAAATTACAGATCCAAGAAGCACAGCATACTCCAAACAGAAGAGATCTGAATAGGCCTACACCAAGACATGTAATAATCAGATTATCAAAAGTCAAAGACAAAGAGAGAATCCTGACAGCAGCAAGAGAAAAACAATCCACCACATACAAAGGAAGCTTAATAAGACTATGTGTGGATCTCTCAGCAGAAACCATGGAGGCAAGAAGGAAGTGGTGTGATATATTTAAGATACTGAAAGAGAAAAACCACCAACCAAGAATCCTATATCCAGCAAAGCTGTCCTTCAAATATGAGGGAGATCTCAAAATATTTTCTGACAAACAGACAATGAGAGACTTTGTGAACAAGACACCTGCCCTACAGGAAATACTAAAGGGAGCACTACAGGGTGATAGAAGACAGGAGTGCATGGTTTGGAACACAATTTTGGGAGATGGTAGCACAACAATGTAAGTACACTGAACAAAAATAACTGAATATGGTTGAGAGAGGAAGACTGGGAGCATGTGAGACACCAGAAGAAAGGAGGAATGATAAAGAATGGGACTGTGTAACTTGGTGAAATCTAGAGTATTCAACAATTGTGATAAAATGTACAAATATGTTCTTCTATGAGGAAGAACAAGCAAATGTCAACCTTTCAAGGTGTTAAAAATGGGGAGGCATTGGGGGAAGGATGCAATCGACATAAACTAGAGACTGTAACTAATAGAATCATTGTATTATGCTTCCTTTAATGTAACAAAGGTGATATACCAAGGTGAATGCAGATAAGAGGGGGGGATAGGGGAGGCATGTTAGACACTTGACATTGGTGGTATTGTCTGATTCTTTATTCTACTTTGATTTAAGATTATTTTTCCTTTTGCTGCTTCCTAGCTGTCATTTTTTTTTTTCCTCTTTCTTTTGTCTCTCTACCTTCTTTGACTCTCCCTCCTGCCTTGTGGAAGAAATGTAGATGCCCTTATATAGATAGTGGTGCAGGTGGTGAACACATAAATGTATGATAATGTAGAGAACTATCAATTATTTACTTGGAATGGAATGTATGGTGAGTGAACGAAACCATATTAAAAAAAAAATGGGTTGATGACAAAACCTCGAGGGCAATATACTGAGTGAAATAAGCCAGACACATAAGGACAATTACTGCAGGGGCTCACTGATAGGAACTAATTATAATATGTAAACTCATAGACATGAAATATGAGGTACCAAGATATAGGACGAGGCTTAAGAATGGGGAGCGTTTGCTTAGTATGAGCAGAATATTCAACTAGGATGAACTTAAATGTTTGGAAATGAACAGAGGTGTCAGTAGCAAGATGTGAGAATAACTAACAGTGCTGAATGGTGTGTGAATGAGGTGGAAAGGGGAAGCTCAGAGTCATATATGTCACCAGAAGGAAATTTGGAGGTCAAAAGATGGGAATGCATAAAACTGAATCCTTTGGTGGGCAATGTCCATGATCAACTGCACAAGTACTAGAAATCGCTTCCATGAACCAGAACAAATGTATGACAATACAATTAGAAGTTAATAATAGAAGGGAATATAGGGAAGAAATGTATACCTATTGCAAACTATATACTACAGTTAGTAGTATTTCAACATTTTTTCATAAACAGTAAGAAATGTACTATAGCAACACTACAAGTCAACAATTGAGGGGTTTGGTTAGGGATGAGGAGGATTCAAGTTTCCTTTTCTTTTTTTCTTTTTTCATCTTTCACTTTATTTCTTGTCTGGAGTAATGAAAAGTTTGTAAAAATTGAACAAAAATTAAGTGTGATGGATGCACAGCTGTATGAGGGTACCCAGGGGCAAGTGATTGTACACTTTGGATCTTTGGATAATTGTATGACATCTGAACAATCTCAATAAAAATGAAAAAAAAAAAAACAATACTAATCTGAACATTTCTCTGGTATCATCCATATTATTTTTTCAAGATTTTTTTCAAAGAACAGGTTTCTTTTCAGGATATTCGGCATTTTTCTCGACACTATATTTAGTCCTTTATATTAATGTTAGAGTTTGGACAAATATCACCTTTTTTAGGACTTTTTTCAAAAAATTTGGAAAACTATTTAGCCTCCTACATTGATTGTTATGAAAAGACAGTGCATACAATGTTACTATAAGCCAGCTTGAAAATTGTCTCTGCTGTCCAGTGAAGTCCTAGAATATAATGATTCTGCCCTCAATAAGCACAGTGTCAGTGCAAGTGCAAATTCAGGTGCTGTAAGAAAATTCAGATTTTTTGATGAAAACAGAGGTAACATGAAAGTTAACAGAACACATGTAACATATGCTTATACTATATAGGAATTCATAATTTCATATTGGGTACCTACCACGCACTTTTCTAAGTCATGGAAATTCAAATCCACTGGATTTATTACACATAAATATGCAACCACATGTGTCAATTCATTTCCCATTACTGTGGTAGACATGGTATAGAATAAAAAAAAATTTAAGTCATATTATCTACACTTGCAACTCTAGGAGATAATACTTTTTGAGAAGCTATTAACATATATTAACAAAAGCTTTCAAAGGTGAAATATCTGAGAAATTGGTTTCAATACTACAGAATTTCTCAGAGCTTTCAATAAGCAAACTTAAATTATGTATTTCCAAGATATTGATATAACACTTTTCTGTCAAAGCAGTTATTTACATCTTAAAAACAAGTGTTCCAGGAGGATATACAGCAAGGGGGAAAGAAGTTTTATGCTAAAGAAAAGCCTGGGAGTTTAAAGAGCAATGCATTATGTGCTAGAAGTCTATGGGTTGTGAGCAGTACAAATTTTCCTTCCTTCTTTCCTTCCTTCCTTCCTCCCTCCCTCCCTCCTTCCTTTCTTCTTTCCTTTTTCTTCCTCTCTTTTTTCTAATTATCTAGCTAGCTGGCTATAGCAAATAGCTTGTGCCTTATTTATATAAATTTAAATATAGACAGTCTAATTAGGTGATTTATTCTCTACTTTCTGTTTGTTTGTTTAACCAACTTTTTAACTTACAACATTTGGTGGGCCTGGATGTTGGAGTCGTGTTTCTCTCCATGAATTCATCAAAACCTCAGCTCAAGTTTGTAGATTTTTTATGCTGGAACAGATAATACACTCAGTGCATCTGAGTTCTCTTTTTATCATCTTATTCTTCTGAGTTCTCTTAGATTTCTCTTAGATTTTGATCAGCTAATTCTTTATTGTTATCAGTATTTTGATCCTCCTATGAAGCTTTTTGTTTCAGTTTTAATATTTAAACTAACATTTCAGATGCTTTCAGTGGGATGATCGGTCTGAATAAATTTGCTTGCCTAATAAACCATTATTTATATATTTTATAAGATAAAAACTTTTAATAATACAAATTGAAATTTATTAATAATTATGTTCTGAAAAATGGTGAAATATTGAAGCAATTCAAGTGTTGAGAATAGTGAAAAAATTTAATTACAGTACTCTGTATATTATGCATTTATATAACTGTTGTTTTTAAATAATTCTATTTATGTGGGATACTTATTCTTTCATTGTGAAATACTGAGTATCTACCACATTCAGTTATGATTTTAGGCAATGGGAGTTCCAATGTCTAAATAAGACAGACACAGTCTTGCTCTAGAGGGTAAAACACCCAATACAAAACTGGCAAGAAATAAAATTTTAAATATTGAAAGCTTATGAAGAAAATATCTCAAGACAGGGTAAGAGTTTAGAAAAGATGTTCTAGGAAGGTTTTCTAACTTGATACTATTTGAGCTGAAACTTGACCACCGAGAGGAAGCTTGCCTCAAAGAATAATGGGGACAGCATTCTGGGCAGAAGGAGTTGGTAAGAGCTCAAGGTAGGAGAAAATCTGGGAATGCCTGTTAAATGAACTCCTTGCTTCCACCATCGCACATCAGCAGTCAATTCTCCACAAGCATACAGACCAATGTCTTTAAAATATAGATCAGATCTGGTCACCTCCTTGATTAAGACCTTGCAATGGCTTCTTATCTTACTCAACCTTAAATCCAGAATCTATAGTCTTGGAGATCTGTTCCTTTCCCCACCCTGTGCTCCTTCATCACAACCTCTCTTATTTCCGTGACTTCCATTCTCATTCAGCTACAGCTGTAATGACCTGTTTGTTGTAATTTGAAAGCACCAAGCAAGGTCATCTCAGAACATTTGTACCTACTGCTTCTTCCTTCCTCAGATATCATCAGACTCTCTCCCTCACTTAATCTTGATCTCTGCTCAAATTTCACCTCAGTGAAGAAGTCTTTGCAGACCATCCTTAATTTAAACAGTACCCTCCCAACCCACTTTCTAACACATATCTTTTTATTCTTCTCCATTGCACTTAATATCGCCCAATGCTTTACATGGTTGTTTGTTATTTGCTTTTACCCACTCAGCTTTCTCCTAGAATGCAAACTCCAAGAGAGCAGGGCTTTGGTGATTTCATGAAAACTATATTCTCAGCACCTAGAAGACACTTTAAAAGACAGAAGATATTTAATGCATATTTCTTGACTGAATTATCCCTCTTAGCTATGTACTATTATAATTCCCACTTAGCTGATGAGAAAATTGTGACTCACAGAGTTTGTATGACTTATCTAAAGCTGCATCACTAGTAAGATGCAAACGTGCTTTGTATTAATCCAAACATGATACTTTCACCATATAGTAAAGCACATTTGGGAATTACTGATGGAAATATTACATTTAATTAAAAAGAAATAAAAATTGTAACAATCACTTTGTCTTTAAAACATAGAAATTATAACTTAAAAAAAATCCTTGTGATGGGTTTTGGGGATTGAATAATGTACCTCACTGAAGATGTGTTCAAGCTTTAATCTGCATTTCTGTGAATGTGAACCCACTTGTAAATAAGTTTGGAAATATTATTAGTAGTCATCAAGGTGTAGACTCACTTGTGAATAAGATCTTCAAAGATTCTGTTTATATGAGGAGAAATTGAATCAGGGTGGCCTTATTCTGTATGACTGCTGTGATTAGAAGGCAGAGGAAATTTGGTATCACTCAGTTAGTAGAAAAGAAGTCAGAAGAAGCCCAAAGCCAGCAATCAGAGAAGCCAGAGAAAGTGAGAAATTGCTATGTAAAAGAGGCAGAGATGCAAGCCTTTGAGATCTAAGGACTGGGGCAAGCCAGCACCAGAACAAGAGTTCCTGGAGAAAGCATGACCTGTTAAGACACTGATTTTGGACTTCTAGCCTCCAAAACCTTAGGACAACAAATTCTTGTTGTTTGAGACAACCCATTGTGTGGTGTTTTCATAGTAGACCTGACAAACTAAGATTGCAGGTAATGAATAAAGAAATGTGTTAGTCAAATATTATTTTGACATATTAGAACAATTGAGAGGCAACATTTCTAGTGTGTATATCATATTTTATAGGTAATTGTTGACTTGTAAGATGATCTACTAGAAAATGTTTAGAAATTCAAAGCCCATTCTCTGGGTGGAAAAATCAGTTAAAAGAATTCAGAAATATTGCAAATGCTGCAATATCAAATGTTAACAAGTATTGATTAAAATATTTCTAATTTGTGATGGTTTTAAAAAAATGAATTATGTCATATAGTTTTTCCTTCATTTACCTTATTTTAAAAAATAACACAGAGGTATCCAAGAGTGTCCAAACTATATATAATTCTGGTATTAGGTAGACCAATTCAAACCAGTAACTAGCAGATGAAAGAAATGGATTTAATTCTTCTCCCATGATCTCAGGATTTCCATACATTTATTTTTTAAAAGTTTCATGTATTTTAGATTTTCACATGTTTTCGAAGTTGACTACCTACTGATCATAGAGGTTGGGACTGAAAGCCTCTAGAAAGAAAATACCCTTCTTGGAACTAAGACAAATGTAGATGCATCACAAAATAATTATTTTTAAAGCTTTTGAATGAATATGTGAAATTAGAGATAAAAGAGCAGGTAGAATGATTACTCAATAAATGGGAGTATTGTGTTTTGAAAGGAAGGCAAATACTAAGCAACAAAGACAATTGTGAGACTACATAATTAAGCCCTTTCATGAAAGAAAAAAAATTTCTCCTCTTACCCCTGGTTTGAGGCTGTCTTTAACATAAAAGATAGAGTTGCAATTAGAGTGATGTACAGCCCAAGTATCAAATTATGTTTATTAGTGGATAAAAGATTCACATTTAAGTATTTTTTTGTGTTCTTAAAATGAAAATTGCATGAACTGGCTTTGAAAGAACATAATAGAACATTTTTGCTATGATGATATCTTTTCTTCTTAAATGGCCTTAACTGAAAAAGCTGTAGAAGTGACTTATCATTTGAAATTCCATTAGCCACTGCCAGTTAGGATCTTAAGGAATTTATGTGAACTTAAAATACAAGTAATGTGACTTCTAGAAAAATTGCAGCAGAACCTATCTAAATAAAATATAAGATAAAGGATTTAAATTCAGGGATATTTACATCAGTGAACAACTAATTAACCTTAGTATGTTAATTATAAATCTGGTAATTCACTTGTTGGGATTTTTTTATAACAATAGCTGAAGTATATATATATTGTAACTGAGGAAATTTTGAAGTAAAAGTACCTTCTTGGTAAGAGAGAAAAATCACTCATTTCTTAAGGTGGATGAAATTTTTATGTCAACTGCCCTATCATTTAGTGAACTAAAAAGAAAGTTAACACACTTAACTGTGAAATACCCATGCCTTAGTTTGGGGGCTGCTATAACAGAGTACCACAAAGTGGTTGGCTTCAAACAATAGAAATTTATTTTCTCACAGTTCTGGAGACTAGAAGTCCAAAATCAAGGTATCAGCAGGGCCATGCTTCCTCTAAAGTCTGTAGGGAAGGATCTGCTCTGTGCTTATCTCTTGCCTTCTGCTAATTTGCTGGCAGTTCATAGTATTCGCTGACTCCTCATCTGACTGCCTATGCCCAAATTTTCTCTTCTTATACTGGCACCAGTTAAGGGCTCTCTCTACTTCAGTTTGGCCTCATCTTAATTTGACTACTTCTCTCTGTAACAACCCTATTTCCAAATAAGTTCACATTCTGAGCTACTGGGGTTTAGGACTTTGAGCTACCATTCATGGTATACAATTCAATGCATAGCAAGCCATGAGTGAATTTCCCACAGCAAATGTACCCCCAGGGCAATTGGTACTCAATATAACTTCTGTACTACTTTTCCTGGTCATATGTGCTTACAGAATTCAAATTAATTTTATTAATAATTATAGAAAGAAATCAGTAGGGGTACAAACAATTGATACAAATATACTCATTTGAAAACACAAAAACATACATTTATGTAATTATGCACACAAATTCATGTTGTGACAAAATAAGGAAACAATGTCCCATCTGTTCTGTGAATCCTTCAGCTAAACTATTCAATTCTGTAACCAAAGCCTTGCAAATATAAGCAAGGGTAAAGAACTATACCAGGGACTGGAAGCAGGATGTTAATGACAGCAAAATAAATCCTTTCAAGAAAAAAAATCCTAATGTGGAGGAAGTAAAATTTCAATTTCTAGGAAGAGACTAGCAACATGTCCTTCATGGCTCAGAAACATCTGAAATAGAGAAAAAATGAATACTCTTCAGAACTAACTGGAAAAGCCACCAATTTGAATATGACACTGATAGCATGGAAAAAAAAAACACTTGTTATTAGTACCTGGATAAATTCAAGAAAAATTGATAAAGTTCTTATATATATATCCTGTCCCCAAAAATTTAGCAAATGATGTAGAAAGGTAAGTGAAATTATATAGAAGTCTGAAAATAGTTCATTTAACAAATATTTTCTTTGATTTTGCTCCCAATGTATTGCATAAGCAACATCTGCACTGAACAAAGTTCTAAAATTTGGGGATGCAGGATATATGGAGATAAAGAACTGAGCTCCAGTGCTGATTAACTCTATCTTTTATTCACAGTGCATTGTATCCTCCAGCATATCACCTAACGTCTCACAGTTGCCACATCTGTAAATAATAATAGGGCTTCCTCTAAAAGTTGTGAGGATTAAAAGAATGCTGATCTCCAGTTCCTAAAGAAGAAATGAGTGTTCTCAGTACAGTAGGACTAAAATGTTCAACCAGCCTGGACAATTCAGGGAGAAAAGTAATCAGAATATTCTACAGTCTGAGACAATGCAGTCCACACAGAGCATGCTGGCAGGGAAATTTTCAGATAAGTTACAGTGCTTCAATACTCAACACATTCCCTAGTCACTTATGAAGCTAGCAGCTAATAATTTTTCTGGAGCAAATAACAATCTCAGAAAGCGTATTTTCATTTAACTTGGAACATTTGTAAATATAAAACCAAACAATTATCAAGACCTAGCTGAGGGCTTGAAATGAGAAAGATACATCACAGATCAAATTGGGGCAGGAGGATGGGATGTTCATAAGAGGGTGAATATAGAAGGAGGAATACAGATCAGACTCCAACAATCTGAAGTTGTTAATTACTTCTGGACCATTAAAATGGAGTTCTAGAGGTAGATATACAGATCCCTTGAGAGATGCTAGTTGTTTGAAGTCTTATTCCAAAATATGCATATAGTTTTCACCTTGATACTGGATTCAGTAAATCTTAATATTGGTTTTATTTTAGGGAGGGATCGTGGACCATGTGCAGGTCATTGGAGAGGGGGTGTATTTCACTCATTTGAAAAGAGTTAAATATGGTATCTTAGATACACACATCCTGATCATTTGGGTCAAGATTCTGATTCACAGGTTGGGTAAAACCAAAAACAGCACACCTCACAAAGCAATTCTAACAGGCTTTGTTGGTGCCTGTGGGATAGTAACATATATTATCTCTGAAATGTGAGGCTTTTTTTCATATATTAGAATAGAATCTTAAAGAGGTCGACTCATTGTCCCCCAGATGCATTCTATTATTTCCATCCCCCATCCTTCATTATGCTTCAACAAACTGGAGCGCCCTCCTCACTTCCTACAATGCAAAATGTACTGTTCCTTTCAATTTGAGCAAAATCATTGTAGGAAAAAAAGAAAAGCTAAATGGCTTCTGCTCTAGTTTACATACTTCATTATATATGAAACAATTTTTATCACTACAGCTGTTTGTTTTTGTTGTTTGGTGGTGGTGGTTTGTAGCCAGAAGATAATCAGTCAGACAGGCACTGAACACTGAGTAAGAATTTATTGTATTATTTTATGACCAGAATCTATACTACAATCAGCATATTGTCTATCCTGATGATGCAATAGTTAAAAAAAAAAACAAGCACACATGGTTCTTATCCTCATGAAACTTATATTCTAGTGAAAAACAAAAGCTAGGCCTCAGAATAATTTTAATATATAAGAATATTATAATTCATATGGACACGCATTCTTTAATCCATCACAATTCTTTGTGGTGTTTAGTCATAAGAATAGTCATTGTTGAGTTTATGCAGCAAACTCAGCAGGCCACCACATGGATGAAACCTAAAACCTAGACCAAGTAACTGGATTTCTAATCAAGGGAACAATGCAACCTCTTAATTTGCTCATGTTAAAAGAACTTCCAGATGTGTATAAACACAGTTCTTATTTCCCCATTTCAAAATCTGGTCTGAGGGTTGAATAATTGTGTATCTCCCAGTTAAAGCTACCTTAAATAAAGTGACCATATTTAATTCCTTTAAGAGATGCCATATAAGCTTATATATATTTTTAAAGTTCATAGTAGAAAAAGTGATGTTTTTAAGTGATTTGAAAGCAAGTATTAATAGTACATTAATTATTTTTCTAATATTTTATTTAAATAAGTTATTCTATCCTGGAATTATTTCCCTTCGCTTTGTGTGAAAAATGAAGCCCTAATATTGGTTATGCTTTTTCAATTCTGTGTCTATATCATTAGTTACAAATAGGGATAACAAATTGTACTTTAAAAAGTAAAGAATTTTTATAAATGATTTTCAGATTGACTACTTCTTTTTGCCCTGTCTAGAGTAAGTATATTATGCAGTTCCCAATCCTAAATTATAGTAAAAATGTGCACAACTTAGTATTTGAAAAACCACTAGAATTGTTTTTTTGGGGGGGAGGGGGGGTTTGCTTTTTTTGGTATTATTTCAATAAGCTTTTTAATTTAGAATATTTTTAGAATTACAGAAAAGTTGCAAAGATAGCACAGAGAGTTTCCCATACACTGCACACTGTTTCCTGAATTAACATCTACATTTCTAAGGTACATTTGCTACAACTATGAACCAATATGATATATTATTAACTAAAGTTCATGCTTTATTCAAATTTCCATCATTTTGTCTAAAATATTTTTCTATTCCAGAATTCCATCCAGATTAATACATTCCATTTAGTTTTCATGGCTCCATAGTTTCATGTCTCCTTAGGTACTTCTATACTATGACAGTGTCTAAGACCTCCCTTGTTTTTGATGAATTTGACAATGTTGACTTGATGGTATTTTTATGGAATGTCCCTCAATAGGGCTTTATCTGATGTTTTTGTCATGATTAGAATAATGTTATAGGTTTGGGAGAACACAGAATTGAAGTGCCATTCTCATCACATCATATCAAGAATATATCACATAAATATGACTATTCACTGTTGATGTTCAACTTGATCACCTTTTGAGATGGTGTTTGCCAAGTTTCACCACTGGAAAATTACTATCCTCATCACCACCTTTTCTGCACTGCAGTCTTTTAAGGGAATTTATTATACTTTCCATACTTACAGAAAGGGAGTTATGATCCATTCTGTGAAGGTACAGTATCTACATAAATTATTTGGAATTATTTGTTTCTTCTGCTCCACTTATTTATTTACTCAGTCCATTATTTAAATCAGTATGGACTCATGGATATGTGTTTTATACTTTTAGTTATAATCACATAATATTTTCTTTAATATTGTTCAAACTGTTCCGCTTTGGCCACTGGAGGCTCTTTTACTTGGCTCCTGTGTAACTTTGACATACACATAATTGTAGAGTGTTTTTGTTTGTTTGTTTTGAGTACATTCCTTACTTCTGGAACTAGAGATGCTCTAGGCCTATCTAGTATATTTACTGCCCCAGCCTAGATCCAAGGAACTCCCTGTTCCTTTTATCTAAGAATGGTTTAGAACCCGAGATCTGAGAGTTAGTGTGCCTCATGCTACTGGGGGTGTCATTTACTGTAGGTCTTCTCATCTGACCAGAGCAGGAAATTATATATGGTGTATACTACCTTGTATATACACGTTCTATAAATATTTATATATGTATTCATCTGCACTCAATATAAGCTAACCATGAGTGCAGACATCTAAACTTTAATCCAGTACCACTTGGATCCTTCAGACCATTTCCCCCTTACTTGTCTATAACCTCCTATTCTAACAGTGAGAATCCTGGCCCCACTCTCTGCAATTCATTTACCTAATTTTTTCATTCCACATTTCCTATACAGGAGTATCAGAATTGTTAGCCTGTACTCCTGAGGTGAACAACCTTATCAACTGCAGTCTTACAGACTCCACCCATTTGTAGTTACCTAAGTCACCATCTTTCTCCTCTCCCACTCCCTTCAATAAGTTTTTTCATACATTTGTAATACAGTTAGATATGTGTCTTCACAATCTACATTCTGTCCTAGGATTCATCAAACTCTTAAGTGACTTTTTAAAATTTTCATACAGTAAAGTTCACCCTTTGGGCCAAAAAGTTATATAAGTTTTAACCAATGTGTGTTGTCATATAACAACCATTACAATACCATAAGGTATAGTTTCACCACACTAAAAATCTTCTCCCCTACCCCCGATCCTTGGAAATCACTGATTCATTTATCATCACTATAATTTTGCCTTTTGAAGATGTCATATAAATGGAATCACATAGTATGTAACCTTTAAGACTTGCTTCTTATACTTGGCAATATGAATTTAGCATTCATCCATGTATTTTTGTGCTTTAGCAAATTCATTCTTATTTCTGAATAGTGCTCCATATTGTGGATGCACCACAGTTTACCCACTCACCTATTGAAGGATACTTTGGTTGCTTCCAGCTTTATTGCAATTATGATTAGAGCTGCATAATCATTGGTGTGCAAATTTTATGTAGCCATAAGTCTTCATATCAGTTTAGTAAAAC